>NC_050098.1:67613206-68895289 GCF_902167145.1 Zea mays
TCGGCCGCCGGTTCGGCTGCCGGCTCGGCCGCCGCCTCGGCCGCCGCCTCGGCCGCCGCCTCGGCCGGCCCAGCCCCCCCCCCCGCCGGTTCGACCGCCCCTGCCCAGCCGCCCCTGCGCGCCCAGCTCGGCCGCCCCCTGCCCTAGCTCGACCGCCCCCCCCTGCCCTAGCTCGGCCGCCCGCCGCCGGCTTGGCTGCCCCCGCCCCTGCCCCTGGCCGGTTCAATCGCCCCCCTGGCCGGTTCAACCGCCCCTTTTTTATTTATTTTATTTTATTTTATTTTCTTTTATTATTGTTATTTATTTTATTCTGGGCAAGCTAATCATCGTTCATGTTAATGAAATAGGAAACTTAATTTAGAATTCCGTTACGTTAGTCAATTCATATAGTCAATTGTTCATTTCGCTTAAGGTTGATCAACTAAAAAGGGGCTAGGTTTCCGTTAGCGCATATAACTAATTCTTTTGTTAGAACCAATTGGAACTAGAGCGCATGATTTAACTAATCATTAGTGCATAAGCTTTAACCCCTGCGAGACCTTTCCCCGTTTCTTTCTAACCTTAACGAATGCGATATCCAATGTCATACTTTATGCATATTTACTTTATTTGTTCTCTTGTATGGTGTACTGTTTGTTTCCTAATTTGAATGGATGAATGTATGTGTGCTTGCAATCGCATAGAGAACGATCCGGTCGAAGAGCCCGAGGAACTCACAGGAGAAGCCCCTGAGCAGCAGTCGGTTGGTGGAGGCAAGTGTCCTTTGACCTATCTCTGTCCTATTCATTATTTAATTCACCTCCCGCTTTACACATTTATGCCTAAGGATTGACTAGCTTTTGTTATCCATGTCCTTGTTTACCTATTTGGGTTGGATTATTATTGTTTAGCTTTATGCTATTGCTCAAACTCTAATCAATGAACATGATGAGATTATCTATGATACGCTGTTTTCCCTCTTCTGATTATGATGTTGTACTTGTGGCCTTTAAGGGGGCTCGAGCGGTTTCTCGAGTGCCTCTCCGTAAGGACCTGTTCTATGGATGACCGCCCGGGAAAACAGTGCAACCATGAGGGTGGAATGGGATGCCCTTAGCTGAATAATTAGAGGATCCGGGGTGTAGTTCACTTAGTCGTCGTGCCGTCAATGGGGCTCGGTGTATGCGGCTCGCTCTGCCAAGTTTGGGTTCGCCCCTTGGGGAGGAGTGCGGTGCATTTAGGAAACCTAACGGGTGGCTACAGCCCCGGGGAATCTTTGTAAAGGCTACGTAGTGATGTCCTGCTAGGCCACCTAGGTAGTGGTCAATGGGGAGTAGCTCTCTCCGGGCAGAAAGGGAATCACGGCTTGTGGGTAAAGTGCACAACCTCTGCAGAGTGTTTGAAAACTGATATATCAGCCGTGCTCACGGTTATGAGCGGCCAAGGGAGCTCCAGTGATTAGTGGTACTTGATCAGAGATACTTTGGTGCAGGTGGCTATGAGATCGATGGTTTTGGTTATGACTATGGTGCTGGTAAGTGGTATTCTTTCCGTTTGGAAAGGGTACATCGGGCTAATAACTTGGGTTAATGCTAAAACCTGGCTTTCTATTAGTAAATAATAATCTGGCCAACTAAAAGCAACTGCTTGACTCATCCCCACATAAAGCTAGTCCACTACAGCCAAACAGGATACTTGCTGAGTATGTTGATGTGTACTCACCCTTGCTCTACACACCAAACCCCCCCATCCCCAGGTTGTCAGCATTGCAACCACTGCTCAGGCGAAGATGAAGCTGTGGAAGGAGACTTCCAGGAGTTCCAAGACTACGACGAGTTCTAGGCGTGGGTTAGCGGCAACCCCCAGTCGGCTGCCAGTGAAGGCCGCGGTTATCTACGTTTCGTTTTCGCACTTTGATTTATTGTAAGGACTATATGGACGTCTCAGACGTATGATGTAATCGACTATTATTTCCCTTTTTAATACTATTTTGAGCACTGTGTGATGATGTCCATGTTATGTAACTGCTGTGTACGTGAATTACTGATCCTGGCACGTACATGGTTCGCATTCGGTTTGCCTTCTAAAACCGGGTGTGACATAAGTGGTATCAAAGCCGTGCTGACTGTAGGACCGCTAACCTAGAATAGAATGGTCGTTCTAAGGACTATAGACCTCTGTCCCTGCCTTGACTTTGATATCCCTTCAAAAGTTGGTCATACCGACCAAACCTATGTTCTACTATATATTATACCTTGCTGAAAATCATGTTTTATTCTAATCCTTCATTTACTTATGATTCATTACTTGCTGGTCATATTGATTCTGTTCTCACCCTTTTGCTTGCGATGTCTTTTGTAGATGGCTCGACTTAGACACACTGCACGAAAGTCCGTCATCCCCTTCTTACCCTCCCGCCTTGCTGAGCGTCCGCTTCGCCGTCTCGTGGCCGGGCAGTCCAGCCACTTGGAGAGATTGCACCACCGCCTGCATGAGGAGCAGGAACGTCGACGACAGGAGCAGCAGGGCTCTTCCTTCTCGCTCCAACAGGAGATAGAGTCCGTGAGGAGCTGCTCCCCCGTGCTTCCTCTGGAGGCGCCCCCTGCACCACCACTGGGCGCCCTAGCCTCTGGAGTAGCTGCTGGAGGAGACCCAGACGACGGAGGTGGCGACGACAGCTCGAGCCACGACATCGACTTCTCTGCTAACCATGAGCCGGAAGGATGGGTTGCTCGACCCATCACTCGTGACGCTGCTCGCGGGTGTCACTTCCACGATGCGCTCGACACCCTGCTACGTCGGGCACTTAACCGGCATACTTGGTCCATCGAGTATCGCTGTGTGGTCTACCAGCACAGTCGCGGGGTCTACCCGGACCGCTGGGAGGCAACCTGCTTGGTGCGCCGTCCAGAGAACAGTCTCCAGGGTGCGGAGGCCTGCTCAGAGCACTATTCTATCTCTAAGCGGGACTCAGCTGGGGCAGCCATGCAAGATGCTGCACGGCGTGCGCTTTCGCACTACTGCTCGGTTTTCGGTGGGGTAGCTGACGGTCTTGACCTGAAGTATTACCCCCGCCGTCCATCTGGCAGCACAGGAGGCGTGATTGTCTCACCTATCGGTGAGGGCAATCCTAGGTTGAGCAGCACAGTCAACCTAGCCGCCGTGCTAAACACGGAGCTGGACCATGCACTAGACGAGCTGAGTAGGGCTCGTGCTGAGATCGCCCTGCTGCGGGCTGAGCGCGCGGAACGTCGTCACCTGGACGATGGTTCCCCCACTCCCGTCGGGACTCAGCACCCGTACCGCTCACCTCGGCGTGGACACCAGTCTTATGGCAACCCCGACTGCAAGACCAAGATAAATCTAGAACCATAGCTCGTTAGAGTTGGATCTTGTAATTAATACAAAATATATACATAGAAGCTACAGTCTTAGCGTTAGTCTCGCTTTTAGTTAGTCTTAGTTAGACAGGGTAGTTTGCTATATCCTGTGCATTTATGTTTGTCATGATGACCTATGTTTGGTTTGGATCTTTGTAATGACTGTCACCAGAGTGTGGGTATCCCCTGCATTTTGGTTTACCTATTATGTTAATGGAGTTAGTTATATAGTTGGGAAACCTTTTATTCCACTTTCCTCTTTATCTGAGAAGCTGTGTGGTCTGTGTTGGAGATCAGTGAAGATGCTCACCTGTTCAGTGCTGTTGAAGAATTCTATACTCTTTTCTTATGCTGCAAGATTTGCCAGATCAGTTCTGATGTGTGGTTGCATTCTACATATGTCAGAGAACAGGCGCAGAGGAGGAAGGCGTGCTCAGCAGGAGCGAGCCGCTCAACAGGAAGAGGTGCCCCAGCAACAGCACCTGCCACCCCCGCCCCCGATGTCCATCGAGCAGATGTTTCTGATGCAGACTCAGGCAGTTCAAGCCATCGGTCAGACTTTGGCCGCCATTCAGCAGCAGCAGCAACAACAACAGCAGGCCCCACCTCAGCCTCAGATGCCTCAGATGCCTAGAGACAAGCGTGCTGAATTCATGAGAGGTCATCCACCAACGTTCGCTCATTCTTCTGACCCCATGGATGCTGAAGACTGGCTGCGCACTGTGGAGCGGGAGTTGCATACCGCTCAGTGCGATGACAGGGAGAAAGTCCTGTATGGTCCCCGTCTATTGAGAGGAGCAGCCCAGTCATGGTGGGAGTCTTACCTCGCCACCCATGCCCACCCCGACGCCATCACCTGGGAAGAGTTCAGAGGAAGCTTTCGCCAGTACCATGTTCCTGCAGGTCTGATGACAGTGAAGAAGGAGGAGTTCCTGGCCCTCAAGCAAGGGCCATCGTCTGTCAGTGAGTACCGGGACAGGTTTCTGCAGTTGTGTCGCTATGCTCCTGAAGATGTCAACACCGACGCCAAGCGACAGTACCGTTTCCTGAGAGGCTTGGTTGACCCTCTGTAGTACCAACTGATGAATCATACCTTCCCGACATTTCAGCACCTGATTGATAGAGCAATCATGACAGAGAGGAAGCGTAAGGAGATGGAGGATCGTAAGCGCAAGATCAGTGGACCCCAGCCTGGAAGCAGCAATCGTCCTCGTTTCTCAGGCAATCAACCTCAGCAGTTCAGGCAGAACCAGCGTCCACCTCAGCAGCAGCAGCAATTCCAAAGGCAGTATCCTCAGCACCAGTTTCAGAACCGTCAGAGCAATCAGTCACGAGGTCAGTTTCAGAGGCAGAATCAGCAGGCACCTCGTCTTCCTGCCCCAGCAACCCAGCAGAACAGTCAAGCAGCACCAGCTCAGGTTGGAAACAGAGCATGTTTCCACTGTGGAGAGCAAGGCCATTGGGTGATGCAATGTCCGAAGAAGGCAGCCCAGCAGCAGTCAGGCCCCAATGCCCCAGCAAAGCAGAATGTGCCTCAGCCTGGAGCAGGCAACCGCTCTCAGCCGCGCTACAATCATGGGAGACTGAACCACTTGGAGGCTGAAGCAGTTCAGGAGACCCCCGGCATGATAGTAGGTATGTTCCCAGTCGACTCCCATATTGCAGAAGTGTTATTTGATACTGGAGCAACACATTCTTTCATTACTGCATCATGGGTAGAAGCACATAATCTTCCAATTACTACCATGTCAACCCCCATTCAAATTGACTCAGCCGGTGGTAGAATTCGAGCCGATAGCATTTGTTTGAATATAAGTGTGGAAATAAGGGGGATAGCATTTCCCGCCAACCTCATAGTAATGGGTACTCAGGGAATAGATGTCATCCTAGAGATGAATTGGCTAGATAAGTATCAGGCAGTTATCAGTTGTGATAAGAGGACAATCAAGTTGGTGTCTCCACTAGGAGAGGAAGTGGTGACCGAGTTAGTCCCGCCTGAGCCAAAGAAAGGAAGTTGTTATCAGATAGCTGTCGATAGCAGTGAAGCAGACCCAATTGAGAGTATCAAGGTTGTGTCTGAGTTCCCAGACGTGTTTCCAAAGGACTTACCGGGTATGCCACCAGAGCGGAAAGTTGAGTTTGCTATAGAGCTTCTTCCTGGAACCGCCCCTATCTTCAAGAGAGCTTACAGAATATCTGGACCAGAGTTGGTTGAGCTTAAGAAGCAAATTGATGAG
Organism: Zea mays; assembly: GCF_902167145.1. Taxonomy (NCBI): domain Eukaryota; kingdom Viridiplantae; phylum Streptophyta; class Magnoliopsida; order Poales; family Poaceae; genus Zea; species Zea mays. Next base: position 67,618,803 of record NC_050098.1, read on the forward strand.
CTGTCAGAGAAAGGTTACATCCGGCCAAGCACCTCGCCTTGGGCCGCCCCTGTCCTATTTATGGAGAAGAAAGATGGCACCAAAAGGATGTGTATTAACTACCGAGCTTTGAATGAAGTCACGATCAAGAACAAGTACGCTTTGCCCAGAATAGAAGATCTGTTCGACCAGTTGAGAGGAGCCAGTGTGTTCTCCAAGATTGATCTGAGGTCAGGTTATCACCAGCTCAGGATCCAATCTTCGGACATTCCGAAGACGGCATTCATTACCAAGTATGGTTTGTATGAGTTCACAGTGATGTCTTTTGGTTTGACCAATGCGCCAGCGTTCTTCATGAACTTAATGAACAGTGTATTCATGGATTATCTCGATAAGTTTGTGGTGGTATTCATTGATGACATTCTGATTTATTCTCAAAGCGAAGAAGAGCATGCAGATCATTTGAAGATGGTATTGCAGAGATTGCAAGAGCACCAGTTGTATGCAAAGTTGAGCAAGTGTGAGTTCTGGATCAGTGAAGTCCTGTTCTTGGGTCACATAATCAACAAAGAAGGATTGGCTGTGGATCCGAAGAAAGTGGCAGACATTCTGAACTGGAAAGCGCCAACAGATGCCCGAGGAATCAAGAGTTTCATTGGAATGGCCGGATACTATCGGCGATTCATTGAAGGGTTTTCGAAGATTGCGAAACCAATGACAGCGTTGCTAGGCAACAAAGTTGAGTTCAAGTGGACCCAGAAATGCCAAGAGGCCTTTGAAGCGCTGAAAGAGAAGTTGACTACAGCGCCTGTCCTGGTCTTGCCTGATGTGCACAAGCCCTTCTCGGTGTATTGTGATGCTTGTTACACAGGTTTGGGATGCGTGTTGATGCAAGAGGGAAGAGTTGTGGCCTACTCGTCCCGACAGTTGAAGGTTCATGAGAAGAACTACCCAATCCATGATCTAGAGTTGGCAGCAGTGGTTCACGCACTGAAGACATGGAGGCACTACCTGTATGGACAGAAATGTGATGTTTACACAGATCACAAGAGTCTGAAGTACATATTCACTCAGTCAGAGTTGAACATGAGGCAACGAAGATGGTTAGAGTTGATCAAAGACTATGAGTTGGAGATTCATTACCATCCAGGCAAAGCAAACGTAGTGGCAGATGCTTTGAGCAGAAAGAGTCAAGTCAATCTGATGGTCGCTCGTCCGATGCCTTATGAGTTGGCCAAGGAGTTCGACAGGTTGAGTCTCGGATTTCTGAACAATTCGCGAGGAGTCATAGTTGAGTTGGAACCTACCTTAGAGCGCGAAATCAAAGGAGCGCAGAAGAATGATGAGAAGATCAGTGAGATCCGGCGACTGATTCTAGATGGCAGAGGCAAAGATTTTCGAGAAGATGCAGAAGGCGTGATATGGTTCAAAGACCGCTTGTGTGTTCCCAATGTCCAGTCCATTCGGGAGTTGATTCTTAAGGAAGCTCATGAGACAGCCTATTCGATTCACCCTGGCAGTGAGAAGATGCATCAGGATCTGAAGAAGAAATTCTGATGGTACGGAATAAAGAGGGAAATCGCAGAGCATGTGGCTATGTGTGATAGTTGTCGAAGAATTTAGGCAGAGCACCAGAGACCAGCCGGATTGTTACAACCGTTGCAGATCCCTCAATGGAAATGGGACGAAATCGGTATGGATTTCATAGTCGAATTGCCTCGCACTCGAGCCGGCTACGATTCCATTTGGGTAGTAGTGGACCGCTTGACCAAGTCAGCCCACTTCATACCTGTCAAGACCAACTACAGCAGTGCAGTATTGGCAGAGTTGTATATGTCTCGGATCGTTTGTCTTCATGGTGTGCCAAAGAAGATAGTGTCAGATAGAGGAACGCAGTTCACCTCTCATTTCTGGCAGCAGTTGCATGAAGCCTTGGGCACACATCTGAATTTCAGTTCAGCTTATCATCCGCAGACAGATGGCCAGACCGAAAGAACCAATCAAATTCTTGAAGACATGTTGAGAGCCTGTGCGTTGCAAGATCAGTCTGGATGGGACAAGCGATTGCCTTATGCAGAGTTCTCCTATAACAACAGTTACCAGGCCAGTTTGAAGATGTCACCATTTCAGGCGCTTTATGGAAGGAGTTGTAGAACTCCGTTGCAATGGGATCAGCCTGGAGAAAAGCAGGTGTTTGGGCCAGACATTTTGCTTGAAGCCGAAGAGAACATCAAGATGGTCCGAGAGAATCTAAAGATAGCGCAGTCAAGACAGCGAAGCTATGCAGACACAAGAAGAAGAGAGCTGAGTTTCGAAGTCGGCGACTTTGTCTATCTGAAAGTGTCACCGATCAGAGGAGTCAAGAGGTTCGGAGTCAAAGGCAAGCTAGCACCCCGCTACATTGGTCCGTACCAAATCCTCTCAAGACATGGAGAAGTGGCCTATCAGCTCAGTCTGCCCGAGAATTTGTCTGCAGTGCATGATGTCTTTCATGTGTCTCAGTTGAAGAAGTGCTTGCGTGTGCCAGAGGAGCAGTTGCCAGTGGAAGGTCTTGAAGTCCAGGAGGACTTGACCTACGTTGAGAAGCCAGTGCAGATCCTTGAGGTTGTAGACAGAGTCACCCGAAGGAAGACCATCAGAATGTGCAAAGTCAGATGGAATCATCACTCTGAGGAAGAAGCAACCTGGGAGCGTGAAGATGATCTGATGGCCAAATACCCTGAGCTCTTTGCTAACCAACCCTGAATCTCGAGGGCGAGATTCTTTTAAGGGGGATAGGTTTGTAACGCCCCGAATTTCGAGTTGAATTTTTTCTTTCTATATCGCTCGCTAAATTCGGGCGTTACCTCCCTTTCCCATTTCTTTTCGCAAAAACCCCACCTATTTCCAAAATTATAGCGGGGTTCGGCTTGGAATTCCCGCGTAAAGCAAAACCTTAAAATACTTTATGTTGTTTGATGCATCATGCCGAACCATGCGTTCTTTCGATTTGCTTAAAAATGTAAGTGCATTCATCTAGGAAAAAACGGATTTCGAAAAGGAGAAAAACCTTTTTTTCTTTTTCTTTTTTCCTTCTCTCTCTCCTCCCTTTTTCTCTCTCCCGCGCCGTGGGCCGCCCCAGCCGACCCAGCCGCCCCTGGCCGGCCCAGCCCCCCCCCCCCCCCCCCGCGCGCCCCCTTTGGGCCCAGCTGGCCCAGCCGCCCCTCCCTTTCCCCCCAAATCCCTCTCTCTCCCTCCCATTCTCCCTCTCCCCCACCCCAGCCGCCGCCCCTGCCCTAGCCGTCGCCCCTGCTCATCGCCGGTTCGGCCGCCCCGTCCCTGTCCCCGGTGAGGTCCCCCTCCCCCTCTCCTCCCTCTCCCATCTCCCCTCCTCTCCCCCTGCCCGGCTTGGCCGCCCCCGCGCCCCCGGTCCGGCCGCCCGCCCGCCCCGGCTCGGCCGCCGCCTCGGCCGGCCCAGCCCCCCCCCCCCCCGCCGGTTCGACCGCCCCTGCGCGCCCAGCTCGGCCGCCCCCTGCCCTAGCTCGACCGCCCCCTGCCCTAGCTCGGCCGCCCGCCGCCGGCTTGGCCGCCCCCGCCCCTGCCCCTGGCCGGTTCAACCGCCCCTTTTTTTTATTTATTTTATTTTATTTTATTTTATTATTGTTATTTATTTTATTCTGGGCAAGCTAATCATCGTTCATGTTAATGAAATAGGAAACTTAATTTAGAATTCCGTTACGTTAGTCAATTCATATAGTCAATTGTTCATTTCGCTTAAGGTTGATCAACTAAAAAGGGGCTAGGTTTCCGTTAGCGCATATAACTAATTCTTTTGTTAGAACCAATTGGAACTAGAGCGCATGATTTAACTAATCATTAGTGCATAAGCTTTAACCCCTGCGAGACCTTTCCCCGTTTCTTTCTAACCTTAACGAATGCGATATCGAATGTCATACTTTATGCATATTTACTTTATTTGTTCTCTTGTATGGTGTACTGTTTGTTTCCTAATTTGAATGGATGAATGTATGTGTGCTTGCAATCGCATAGAGAACGATCCGGTCGAAGAGCCCGAGGAACTCGCAGGAGAAGCCCCTGAGCAGCAGTCGGTTGGTGGAGGCAAGTGTCCTTTGACCTATCTCTGTCCTATTCATTATTTAATTCACCTCCCGCTTTACACATTTATGCCTAAGGATTGACTAGCTTTTGTTATCCATGTCCTTGTTTACCTATTTGGGTTGGATTATTATTGTTTAGCTTTATGCTATTGCTCAAACTCTAATCAATGAACATGATGAGATTATCTATGATACGCTGTTTTCCCTCTTCTGATTATGATGTTGTACTTGTGGCCTTTAAGGGGGCTCGAGCGGTTTCTCGAGTGCCTCTCCGTAAGGACCTGTTCTATGGATGACCGCCCGGGAAAACAGTGCAACCATGAGGGTGGAATGGGATGCCCTTAGCTGAATAATTAGAGGATCCGGGGTGTAGTTCACTTAGCCGTCGTGCCGTCAATGGCGCTCGGTGTATGCGGCTCGCTCTGCCAAGTTTGGGTTCGCCCCTTGGGGAGGAGTGCGGTGCATTTAGGAAACCTAACGGGTGGCTACAGCCCCGGGGAATCTTTGTAAAGGCTACGTAGTGATGTCCTGCTAGGCCACCTAGGTAGTGGTCAATGGGGAGTAGCTCTCTCCGGGCAGAAAGGGAATCACGGCTTGTGGGTAAAGTGCACAACCTCTGCAGAGTGTTTGAAAACTGATATATCAGCCGTGCTCACGGTTATGAGCGGCCAAGGGAGCTCCAGTGATTAGTGGTACTTGATCAGAGATACTTTGGTGCAGGTGGCTATGAGATCGATGGTTTTGGTTATGACTATGGTGCTGGTAAGTGGTATTCTTTCCGTTTGGAAAGGGTACATCGGGCTAATAACTTGGGTTAATGCTAAAACCTGGCTTTCTATTAGTAAATAATAATCTGACCAACTAAAAGCAACTGCTTGACTCATCCCCACATAAAGCTAGTCCACTACAGCCAAACAGGATACTTGCTGAGTATGTTGATGTGTACTCACCCTTGCTCTACACACCAAACCCCCCCATCCCCAGGTTGTCAGCATTGCAACCACTGCTCAGGCGAAGATGAAGCTGTGGAAGGAGACTTCTAGGAGTTCCAAGACTACGACGAGTTCTAGGCGTGGGTTAGCGGCAACCCCCAGTCGGCTGCCTGTGAAGGCCGCGGTTATCTACGTTTCGTTTTCGCACTTTGATTTATTGTAAGGACTATATGGACGTCTCAGACGTATGATGTAATCGACTATTATTTCCCTTTTTAATACTATTTTGAGCACTGTGTGATGATGTCCATGTTATGTAACTGCTGTGTACGTGAATTACTGATCCTGGCACGTACATGGTTCGCATTAGGTTTGCCTTCTAAAACCGGGTGTGACAGTGTGTGAGGAGCTGCTCCCCTGTGCTTCCGCTGGAGGCGCCCCCTGCACCACCACTGAGCGCCCCAGCCGCTGGAGTAGCTGCTGGAGGAGACCCAGACGACGGAGGTGGCGACAGCAGCTCTAGCCACGACACCGACTTTTCTGCTGACCAGGAGCCACGACACCGACTTTTCTGTAGACTCTTCCTTTTTCTCCTCCGTCGCCTTGAATGCGACCGGTTGTGCTTCGGGCGTGGAGGGGCCATTTAGCTCGATGATTTTCTTTGAGCCTTTGATCATCAAATCAAAGCTCACAAAATTACCTATTACTTCCTCGGGAGTCATTAGTGTTTATCTAGGATTTCCTCGAATTAATTGAACTTGCGTAGGGTTAAGAAAAACGAGGGATCTTAGAATAACCTTGACCATCTCATGGTCATCCCATTTGGTACTCCCGAGGTTGCGCACTTGGTTCACCAAGGTCTTCAAGCGGTTGTACATGGCTTGAGGGTCCTCGCCTTGGTTGAGTCGGAACCAACCGAGCTCCCCCTCGATCGTTTCCCGCTTGGTGATTTTGGTCACCTCATCTCCTTCGTGCGCGATCTTGAGTACGTCCCAAATTTCCTTGGCACTCTTTAATCCTTGCACCTTGTTATACTCCTCTCGACTTAGAGAGGCGAGGAGTATAGTGGTGGCTTGGGAGTTAAAGTGTCGGATTTGGGCGACCTCGTCCGAATCATAGTCTTCATCCCCCGGTGATGGTACCTGTACTCCAATCTCAACAACATCCCAAATGCTAGTGTGGAGTGAGGTTAGATGATGCCTCATTTTATCACTCCACATATTATAATCTTCACCATCAAACATGGGTGGTTTGCCTAATGGGACGGAAAGTAATGGAGTACGTTTGGAAATGCGAGGATAGCGTAGGGGAATCTTACTAAACTTCTTGCGCTCATGGCGCTTAGAAGTTACGGACGGCGTGTCGGAGCCGGAGGTGGATGGCGACGAAGAGTCGATCTCATAATAGACCACCTTCCTCATCTTATTCTTCTTGTCACCGCTCCGACCCGACTTGTTGTGTGAAGGGGGTCCTTTGTTGGCGGACTCCCCGGATGGAGCCTTCCCACGGCTTGTAGCGGGCTTCTCGCCGGTCATCATCTCCTTCTTGGCGTGATCTCCCGACATCACTTTGAGCGGTTAAGCTCTAATGAAGCACCGGGCTCTGATACCAATTGAAAGTCGCCTAGAGGGGGGGTGAATAGGGCGAACCTGAAATTTATAAACTTAAGCACAACTACAAGCCGGGTTAGTGTTAGAAGTATAAACGAGTCCGAGAGAGAGGGCGCAAAACAAATCGTGAGCAAATAAAGAGTGAGACACGATGATTTGTTTTACCGAAGTTCGGTTCTTGCAAACCTACTCCCCGTTGAGGTGGTCACGAAGACCGGGTCTCTTTCAACCCTTTCCCTCTCCCAAACGGTCACCTAGACCGAGTGAGCTTCTTTTCTCAATCAAACGGAACACGAAGTTCCCGCAAGGACCACCACACAATTGGTGTCTCTTGCCTTGGTTACAATTTAGTTTGATCACAAGAAGAATGAGAAAGAAAAGAAGCAATCCAAGCGCAAGAGCTCAAATGAACACAACAAATCTCTCTCTCTAATCACTAAAGCTTTGTGTGGAGTTGGGAGAGGATTTGATCTCTTTGGTGTGTCTTGTATTGAATGTTATAGCTCTTGTAAGGTGTAGAAGTGTAGAAACTTGGATGCCATTGAATGTGGGGTGGTTGGGGTATTTATAGCCCCAACCACCAAAAATGGTCGTTGAAAGTGTGTTGTCGCATGGTGCACCGGACAGTCCGGTGCGCCACCGGACACTGTCCGGTGTGCCAGCCACGTCAGTGGACCGTTGGGGTTCGACCGTTGGAGCTCTGACTTGTGGGGCCTCTGGGCTGTCCGGTGGTGCACCGGACAGGTCCTGTAGACTGTCCGGTGCGCCTCACGCGCGTGCTCTGACATCTGCGCGCACTGTAGCGCATTGAATGCAGTTGTAGTCGACCGTTGCGCGCGAAGTAGCCGTTGCTCCGCTGGCACACCTGACAGTCCGGTGTGCACCGGACAGTCTGGTGAATTATAGCGGAGCGCCCTCTGAATTTCCCGAAGGTGAAGAGTTCAGCCTCGAGTGCCCTGGTGCACCGGACACTGTCCGGTGGCACACCGGACAGTCCGGTGCGCCAAACTAGGGCTGCCTTTGGGTTGTCTTTTGCTCTCTTTGTTTGAACCCTTTCTTGGTCTTTTTATTGGCTTTTTGTGAACCTTTGACACCTGTAGAACTTATAGACTAGAGCAAACTAGTTAGTCCAATTATTTGTGTTGGGCAATTCAACCACCAAAATCAATTAGGAAATAGGTGTAAGCCTAATTCCCTTTCAGTTCGCTTAGTCATCGTGCCGTTAATGGGGCTCGGTGTATGCGGCTCGCTCTACCAAGTTTGGGTTCGCCCCTTGGGAAGGAGTGCGATGCATTTAGGAAACCTAACGGGCGGCTACAGCCCCGGGAAAAACAGTGCAACCATGAGGGTGGAATGGGGTGCCCTTAGCTGAATAATTAGAGGATCCGGGGTGTAGTTCGCTTCGCCGTCGTGCCGTCAATGGGGCTCGGTGTATGCGGCTCGCTCTGCCAAGGTTGATTTGTCCCTTGGGGAGGAGTGCGGTACATTTAGGAAACCTAACGGGCGACTATAGCCCCGGGGAATCTTTGTAAAGGCTACGTAGTGAAACCCTGCTGGGTCACCTTGGTAGTGATCAATGGAGAGTCATGATCTCCGGGCAGAAAGGGAATCACGGCTTGTGGGTAAAGTGCACAACCTCCGCAGAGTGTTTGAAAACTGATATATCAGCCGTGCTCGTGGTTATGAGCGGCCAAGGGAGCTCTAGTGATTAGTGGAACTTGATCAGAGATGTTCGGATTGCAGGTGGCAATGAGATTGATGGTTCTTGGTATTGGCTTTGGTAATGGTAAGTGGTACACTTTCCGTCTGGAAAGGAGTATGTTTGGGTTAATAACGTGGGTTAATTCTAAAACTTGGTTTTTTCTACTAGTAATAATAATCTAACCAACTAAAAGCAACTGCTTGACTTACCCCCACATAAAGCTAGTCCACTACAGCCAAACAGGATACTTGCTGAGTATGTTGATGTGTACTCACCCTTGCTCTACACACCAAACCCCCCCTCCCCAGGTTGTCAGCATTGCAACCCCTGCTCAGGAGAAGATGAAGCTGTGAAAGGAGACCACCAGGAGTTCCAAGATTATGACGAGTTCTAGGCGTGGGTTAGCGGCAACCCCCAGTCGGCTGCCTGTGAAGGCCACGTTTATCTATGTTTCGTTTTCACACTTTGATTATTGTAAAGACTATGTGGATGTCTGAGACATATGATATAATCGACTATTATTCCCATTTTTAATACTATTTGAGCACTGTGTGATGATGTCCAGTTATGTAACTGCTGTGTATGTGAATTGTTGATCCTGACACGTACATGGTTCGCATTCGGTTTGCCTTCTAAAACCGGGTGTGACACCTTTGTTGTAATTCTTTCTGCAATTGCCGAAGGTACAACTGTAAAGTTAATTTATGAAAGGAGGAATATATCACGAGGATATCTTGATTGAATTATCATATCTAAACTCTTTTATATTCATTGTACGTTCATTTATTCATTTAACACCTACCTTCGTTTACTGAAGGAATTACCCCGAAGGGTTAACTCCTTCATGACGAAGGTTATCTATTTCTTTAATACTGTGTTTCCTTATTTTTGATTGTGTATAGTGTGATCCAAAACAAGTGGCCAACATCGCCCCCCTCCATGTGTGCCGCTGCCTCCACCTTCGCAGACGTCTGTGGGTGGTCGACCCCACCTCCACCGGATGCCTATGGGTACTCGACCCTGTCGTCATCGCCACCTCAGGGTTCCCAGATAAAAGCCTGTCTCAAGCTCATCTTGCTCTGCTTAGACCGCCTCCAACTATTCCCCGAGTACCCCCCTTCATATTGCTCCAGCGGTGTCCCCCTTGTATTCCCCCTCAATCCAGTGAGAGAAGTAGATCCCTCTCTGAAGAGGGAGGCTCTAATCTTCCCATATTCACTAATCAATGATATTAACCATGAAATTGATCATTTTCAAGTTTAATTACGAGATAACAATGTGTAGTACGGTACTACAAATATTGCACATTTTTTTAAAACCCCAAAAAACTGATGTACAAAAGGTAAATAACTCAATTAAAGTGTAAATGGGCTAAACAGGGGGAATGGTTGGAGAGAAGAAGAAATAGGTAGAGGAATGAGAGAGAGGGAGGTATTTAAAAATGAATTGGAAGTACAAAATGGCAACCATTAATATGCAAGCAACATTAGATGCAAGCGGGCAAGTAGGGCTGAAAAAAAGTTCGATCACAATGAGCTGGCTTGGGTTCGCTGTAGCTCGGTTCGGTTCGGACCGATTTGACGCTTAGAACGAGTCTGAGTTGTACCTGTTTTTGTATATGCCTTTTTAGATCTAGATCTAACTGTAAATATAATCATGAGTTGTTAGGGTTTTTTTTATAAAGAAACACGAGTTGATGGTGGAAGAGTTTAAATATTAAATATGAAACATGGTTGGATTTAGATCTAATGGACCAATATATATGTTTGCACGCTTAACTTATGACTACTTGCATATTGATCATTGCTCTAAAAAAATAGTGAGAGAAAAGAGTAGGAATGGTTGGAATCAGCCGTAGCAGTCATCAGTCCGAGATTCTCACGCTCGCCTCTCGCTCAGCCGCCGCATCTTCCAATTTCAAGGTACTTACGTACCTTCTCTCGACATTCGTCTGTTCTTTCTTCACTAATTCCAATGCAATCAAGAATATAACGAGATTATACTGATTTAACTGAATTGAGGTAAATAAAATTGAAATCCTGCGTCCTCACAAAACCGCAACTTTTAAAGTTCATAACTGTGTACAACTTCGTTGCTGCATTTTTCTATTGACTGATATGGTTCACATGCTCCTAACTCAAATCCAAGCAAGTTATAAAAAAACCTTACTGAACTAGATGGAGGAACTGTTTGATTGGTTTATCCAGCAGCGCTGCCGCCGCGGTACGTGGAGCCGTTGATTTCATCACACATGGGAAGCTGGTTGTCAGCCTGAGCAACGGTGCGCCCAAGATGCAGCAGGGTGCGCTGTGACTGCTCTTATTACTGCATTTGCCGCCATGGAACCTTCCAATACCATAGTTGCAGCAGGATGCTCTCTTGCCATCTTTGGTCTGGACTCTGGATGGCGGGAGAGATTGAGATGGAGTCAGCCAAGGGTCCTGCCTCTCTTAGGATGCATCTCATCGACGCTCTAGCTCTACTGCCTCGATGAAGAAACGGTCACATCCCAAGTTGGGATTTCCTTGCGACCATGATGTATGGATGTGTGCCATGGCTAAATTTTTAGGTAAATACGGAGTTTGGAATAAGGCTGAGTTCACGTACTGAATTGTCTTTGATAACCGTGATACGAGGGCACGAGGCAGATCAATGATTATCCGTCCATGAAAACCAGATAGACACCATTGTCACCTTCACCACCGGACGAAATTTAGTAGGATGCAGTAAATCGGACAGCATTGCTGATCAGTCCAGACATGCCAGTCATCACTAGATGTTTATTCTATGTGTGCTCGTTGAAATGACAAAGCCATAAGAGCCCTACTGTAAAGTATAACCACATCAACAATCTAACATCTAAGGTTGAGATGGCCGAGTTGGTCTAAGGCGCCAGATTAAGGTTCTGGTCCGAAAGGGCGTGGGTTCAAATCCCACTCTCAACATAATTTTTTTAAAATATATCTGCTGTCCTTTCTTCACTTTAAAAAAGTTCTGATGGACTCCTAGCTTTCTTCACAGTATTCTTCAAATTCACCTTTTATTGTTATGAAATTATTGTTTTTTTGAAAAATATTTATATTGGCCTTCCAGCTTTCTTCATCTTATTATTAAAATTTACCTTATGTTGAATTGGTTTAAATCCCACTCTCAAGAACCCCGCTTTCGTCACCCTATTTTTTTTTTGTATGGGTTGAAATCCCACTCTCAGCATAACTTTAGATTTTTTTACTGGCCTCCTATTTCCCCTACCATATTCTGTAAAGATTTTTAAAAACTTCTTCTGTTGGTTGTAATTTGCTTGCCTTTTTGCTGATTCCAACGTCCGTATGAGCTGAAGCGAAGTGTTCTACTCTGGTGGCCTCAGTTGATTCTGTTGGGCCTCTGTCGCTCTACGGCTATCCGGCCCACTGAGGTCTGCCTGTACCGCCCGCGACGACGCCTCTGTGATCATGGACAGGCCCCGCCCATGTTGAGGGCGTCAAGTTCCAGCCAGCCGGACGAGGCGTGGCGTGGCGGTCGTCTTGCTGCCAAGCAGAGCAGAGGGCGGCAAACACGACAGTGCATGCAGGCTCAAGACGTGGTCTTGGTCAAGTTGGGTCGGACATCCTCCGCGCGTGCGATCAGTGGACTCTTTCAACAAGTTGGGGTCGATCTTTAGTTAATCCCCATGCATGCAATTGCAAACAGCAACAGCTATATATGAGTAGCTAGCTCACATTGTATATGGTTCTTTTCTCTATACTATAGTAGCTAGCTTAGTAGTAGGAAGAGCTCTTGTGGATGGTGAGGATGTTGAGCATGAGGAGGACGAGGTTGGCGAATGCGGCGATGAGGGAGACGATGACGGCCGCCATGGCGCGCTCGCAGAAGCGGCCGTAGACGTTGCAGACCTTAGGCCAGCGGACGTGCGAGTTGCCGCGCTCGCCCAGGATGCCGAACTCCGCGGCGGCTCCCACGGCCGAGTAGAGCAGGGCCAGCGCCAGCAGGTCGCCCACCATCACGGGCACCATGGCGGCGCGGCTCCGGCAGGCCGCCAGCGCCGCCGCCGAGAACAGGCACACCATGGCGTTCGCCACCACGAAGTAGCTGCGTACACAATGCAAATATAATTTTGAGAGCGATTGGTACACAATGCAATTAACACCGTACCATCGGTGGGGTTTGAGTTTGTCACTGAAAACGAGATGGACCAAGTGAGTGCGTGCCTGCGCTGCGTGGGTGATGGATATGGATCTAGTTGCTCTCTGAACGCTAGCTGAATAATGCATTCGTCGTATCGTTTTCAGAGACCTGATTATTCCCCGTGATGTTAACCGCGCTTTATATATATGTTTATTTGGCTCGACAGTACTGGTTAATTCCTAGTAGTGTTTTGACCACTAGATTCACAATAGCTGATGACGTAAAGCAGCCTCGGCCACGTAGGTACGGACTGATCGGACCGGCGGATAGCTACGGCCGGTAAGTGCAGCATGCAGCTGGCCACACGCAACGCAGCTGATGATCCAGACCAGTTGGCAGGTACCGATGGGAACAGGGAATGGACAGGCGCGGGACAACCTAAAAGAGTAGAAGAAACTCTCGCATCTATAGTCTTCATAATGCAAATTGTGAAAAAAAACATAAGAAATTCAATGGAGCAATAATCCAAGCATTTGGCTGCGGAAGCGTCGCGACGAAAATGATCGAAACAGAGTCCCATCCAAATACAGTCCAAATGTTTCTTCACGATTGGATACATGGGTGGCAAGGAAATGTATCTTTTACGGTTCCGTTTTAACTCTTAGGTAATTTTAATTCAAAAATGATTAAAAACAGTCTCTCACTCACCCAAATATGATCCGCTCCTTAAATTTTTATAGTATAAAATTTAGAGGCTAAGAGTATTCCCAACAGGAGCTGTGAACAGGGTCCTATTTTAAAATATAGTACTCTAACGCTAAAAACATGCTACAACAGTTGCTCTATTTAAAAAAAATAGTGCTTGGTCTCTCGGAACTCTAAATATAATACCCCACATGCTACAACACTATGACTAACATTTTATTTTCTAAATAACACGATCTATTTGAAAATAATATGATATAGGGCTCAATTGTTGCACCTGTAAATGTTTTTGTTTTTGGCATTAATCATTTTAAAACAGGTTTTTAACTTTAAAGACTCAAATATAGAATTTATTGTTAAAGATGCTCTTACCGCCCCTGGGTAGCCTGGCCTTGCAAACGGCTGGTCTAGCATGCGACCCAACACATCATATGCTACGGAATCACCAGGACTTGCCCAGCATTATTCGATCCGCTGGAAAGCAGAAGATCGCCGAGTACTCTACGCGGAGGTAAGACTCTCTCTCCCCCTCGTTCTGGCGTGTGCCTCTCTCTCCCTCTAAACACTGTTCACGTGGGCCCACTTTCAATTGTTAGTAGATAAAAAATTTATAATAGATGAAAAGTATGTATAAAAAATGATATTTTATAGTGTAGTGGGATATAGGGGGAGTATTTAGGGGGAACCGCTGCGGGAGATGAAAAAATAGGGGGTGAAATGTTGATGATGTGACCTAAAAAAATGATATAGGAGGAAAAATTTAGGGGGAACGGTTGCAGATAGCCTCAGAGCAGGAGCACCACGTGGGGCCCCTCTGGCCCGCGCGCTCTGATTCCGACGGAGATGAATGGGATGATGGTGGCCGGCCATGGGCGCCAGTCGATCGACCACGGCGCAGGACGATCGATCAACTACTGTCTCCTTTCGCACAATAATGATACAGTATACGGACAGGGCCACGTGGTGTGGCCAACGTGCCACGCATCTCTCCGGCCTTCGCCAGGTCATGCTCATGCATGCTCACATATGTATGCATATGACCTCGATCGCTCATCACAAGCTGCACACACATATATTTCTAAACACTAAAATATATATGGTCTGGTGGTTATTTTAATTTTTTTAAGTAGAAAAGTGTGGATTCGCTCATTTTGCAATAATTTTTAGGGTTACTCGACGTGGAGAGAGTAAAACTCACAGGTGTCCACATTAGGTGGAGAGTATGGGTTGCCATTTTGTTGGCCGACCGTCTCCGTGCAATAATATTAACATTTGGTTTCGGCATAACTCTACATTACTTCACCAGAAAAGGCTGTCTAATTTTATCCTATTTGACATAAAAACCACTCCGAATAGCTCTAAATATATAGCCAGTGATAAATCTATGTTTCAGAATTGCATTTGGTTGCGGCGTCCTTGTCTGGAATATATATATCAAAGCAGTGTGTGCTGCAGTTTCCTTTTAGGTAGGAGAAGGGGAAGGGCTCTTTGTTTTGCCCGTGCACTACGTGGAACCAAAAGGAGAGAGCGCGACGACGATAGATGTAGATAGATAGAGGCGCTGCTGCCGATCGGTCGCCCTCACGAAAGCATTTTGTTTCTTTCTTTCTCGATCTCTCTCGGGCCACCGTATTCTATACAGATACGGGAGATATCGGTGGGAATATAATTATTATATATTATGGTCCTGTCTGACTGGGACTATTTTACCTTTACAAAATTTAGTGAAGTTACAAACTTTTAGTAGATATTTAGATAAGTCGTTTTGTTTCTTATTTAGATTTAAAATATTTGTTAAAAGCGGTTAAATTTATATTATGCACCACAACTTTACACTAAAATTAGAATCCAAAGCAGTCTATTAGCGGATTAACTAAGTGGACCCTATGATATAATAAATACTATAAATTGAAAGACGTGTGTTTGTTGGTTAGGTGAATGTGGGTTTAGAGTTTTTTTACCATTTAAAGATGTGGGTGTGAGTTTCAATTTTTTTCAAAGGTATATAGTTAATGAGCGAGGCCTGTTTAGATAGAAGAAGCTAGAAAAAAAAAACTGAAACTTTTGAAGTGAACTTCTTGCAAACAAGCCCTAAATAGATGAATGTGGAAATTGGTGCTCTAAACAGTAGAGACAGGGAAATTAGGTGGATCTGTGGTTGTCCAACGGCCAGGGCAGTCTACACTATATATATATACGTGCGGCGTGGCGGCGGCGGCTGCTGATGCCTGTTTGCTCGCTCCAATAGGCTGCCGCTGGCCATGATGCTGTTCTTCAATCCGATATTTTGGTAACGCTGTTCATGGATGTACCAATATCATGTGTCTACACAATAATTCATTTGTGCTCTTCTCTACTTTTCTTAGTCGCAATCTGAGTCGATCTAGTACATGTTTAAGAGCCTGTTTGGCAGACCTTCGACTCTAGCTTTTCTATAAAAAAAGCCAGAGCCCTACCGAACAATATTTTTTTAAAACGGCTTGCTGCGAAAAGCACCTAAAAGACAGAGCCATTTTTATAATACGCAGAAGAAGCTATAAATAGTAGCTTTATCGGTTTTGGCTCTACTATTTTAATACAGGAAAATGGCTCTGCCTGTATGATAAAAGCGTTTGTGCAAAACGATTTACGAAATGGTTTATGCAGCTCTATCTGAAAAGCTGCTTTTAAGAAAAAGCCAGAGCTAAAGCTATTTTTGCAAGTGAGAGTCCTACCAAAACGGGGCTCTAAGTGATCTGCCTTAATAATTTTCATCGGAATGATTCGGAAATGTGTATATATATATATATATATATGCATTGTTCTAATTAATTTAGTAAACCTATATACTCACGGTTAGTTTGGAGGGATATATATACTAATTGGTGCAGTTGGTTGTTACGATAAAGAACTAAGGGCCTGTTTGTTTACCCTCCAGATTATATAATCTGGATTAAATAATCCTAAGAGGCAAACAAACAGTCTAGCTTATTTGCCCAGATTATATAATCTAACCCCTTGGATTATGATAATCCATAAGCAAGTGAGGAGGTGCTTATTTCAGATTATTTTTTTCCCACTTCCCCACTACCCTTTCAAGTTTCCTAGAAATTACCCACCATTGCCATTATAATCTACCGAATCGTTTTTGCGCCTATCGGATCGGAGAAGCCCGCCGCCCAACAGAAACACGCCAGATAATCTAGATAAACAAACAAGACTACTCAGATTATATAATCCAAATTATATAATCCAGATTATATAATCTTTCAAAAATAATCCAGATTATATAATCCATTGGGGTAAACAAACAGGCCCTAACCACCAAGTAACTATATCGGATCCGAGTACCCCCATACGACCTACGGAAACACCACCATCCAAACCTATACGCTGTCGCGCTTGCATAATATGTGCTGCCTCGTATCGTATCTGGAACGATACATCCCTAATAGCTATCCACCTCGACGAGTCCACGACTACAACAACTAGTACACTGTACGTACACTAGAGACATTAATTAATACGTGCCGCAAAACTACAAACGTAGAGCTAGACCGCTAGTACGTAGTAGACTGTTAGTGGGGCAGCATGTGTGACATGTGTATATGCGCGCGGGGCAGACAATTTATTTAGTGATTGAGAATTTGTAGCAACAGCAGTATTTAATTCCTTCCTGTGTGCATGGTGGTGCGTTTGGAAGTGTGGGGGTGGGGTGCTTTTTTTTTGAACCGTTGGCTTTTAATCGCCTTCTAATCAACTTGTTCAGCAAATCTCTCGTTGAGTTTTTTTTTTAAAAAGGAATCTATTTCGTGACTGAAATTTTATTTAAGAATCAAGTTTGACTGTAATAATAACGACGTTAGACAGGACATGCAAGTGCGCAAACGGATTAATTATTGACCCGCGCGCATTTTTCGAATCCTACTACAAGACATATTTATATTCGCACTACTAAATTTGTCCGGTGTGGCAAATAAATGTGTCACTGCCTATAGCTAGCTAGTAGTACATACGTACCCTGATGATGTTGCTTATCATGAACACACACACAAGAAAAAAAATACAGAGGTGAACGCAAATTTTAACTAGAAAAAGACCGAGGTGGAGAAGAAAAATGCGAGCGCGCACGTACGGGCAATTATTTGTGAAATCACCATATGCGGCGTAATCACATGGCCAGCTAGCTAGATAGCGCTACGAAGATAAGAAGGCGGTGGAGAGAAAGAGAGAGAGGGGGGCAGGAGTGAGACAGTCTTACACGAAGGCGGAGGAGTAGGACCAGTTGGCGGTGAGGGGCACCTCCAGCGGCGGCAGCGCGTCGGTGACGGTGATTCGGATGGTGCTCGTCTGCCGGTCCACGCCCATCACCACTGCGGAAACCAGCGTCGCCGCCAGCACAAACACGCGCAGCGCCACGCTGCACCCGTCTACCGGCGCTGCTGCTGCCGCCCTGCCGCCGCCCGCCACGGCCACTGCGCCGGCCGGGCCCATGTAGTAGCCGGCGCGGCGGCTGCTGCCGTTCACGGACGACCCCATGCCCACGCCGACGCCGTTGAACCCGGGCTTCACCCGCGGCGTCGGCGTCTCCATGGGAGCGGCGCGGCGCGGCGGGCGGTTCTTGGGTGAAGGGTAGACGGGCGGAGCGGGGCGTGTGTGGCCTGTGCGGCAGAGAGCGTGGGATGTATGTAATGTGTTGTGTTTGTGTACTACTGGATAGATGGAGTACTGGTTGAAATGGAAGGTGCCGTTGCCCACGGTTTGTCCTTGCACCGTACGTGGGCCGGTGTGGAATTCGCGGCACCATGGCCACGCTTAATTACCACTCACTACGCTAGCGACTTTAGATCATGATATGCTTCATGATACGGAGTACAAAACAAAACTGATCGATCTCTATCGATCCTTCCATGCATGACCAAATCAGGTAACTTAAAAGTCGTAGATTGGAGCAAGGATACCTTTTCTCTAGATGATTTTGTCGATTACTTTCTAAAACTCTTTATATAAGCTCTCGAGACAACAACAAAAAACGAGTAGTTCATGAACAAAAAAGTAGCGAGATTGTTGAACACAAAAAATGGCACTGCATACTGTCCGCCCCCAGTCAGCTGCTAGTGAAGGTCTCGTTAGTACTGCGTTTCGCTTTAACACTTTGATTACTGTTTAAGTTAATGACTATATGGATGTCTCTGACATCATGATGTAATAAGGTATTACTTATTTATGTTATTATTCGAGAACTATACGATGATGTTCAGTTATGTAATCGCTGTGTACGTGAATTTCTGATCCTGGCACATATATGGTTCGCATTCGGTTTACCTTCCAAAATCGAGTGTGACGGTAAGTTCTCCACAACTTGGGAAATGTATCTAAATGGCTATGGCTGCAATGTCAATTACGGCTTGGTTTTGGGTCATCCAATCAGTTCGCAAGATGATATCTACACCCTCTAATCCCAAAACTAAAATGGTGTTTTGAAAATTTTACTACCCAACATTATTGGCACGCGTCGTTTGACATGATTGGTTGCAACCTTGCCTCCTGGCGTTGCAATCATATAGCCCCCTAGTGTGGTAAAATGGCAATTGACATTTGACAATGATCTTTTGACTAATGAAACTATTTTATGCATGAGAATAAAAAAAAATAACCATGGGATGGTTCAGGATGTAGAAGATACCAATCATCACAGGAGCTCCTTCAGGTAGATAAGTGAGGGTAGTGAAGTTGAGCTTGTGTAACTCACCAAAATCCTATTTTTAGAATTTCAGAAAAATTCTCTAAAGATTTACAATTTAAAGAGTCTTTGTAATAAAAATATAAATTTAAGCTATTTTCCTAAAAGTTAAATTAATTTTAAATATAAAAATTTGGCTATTTGTTTGAATTATTTTCTTGAATAATTATTATGGTAAAACATCTTATATGAATTATTCCTAGTGAGTTATATGTATTGTTTGAAGCAATTGCTTAAATGGATAAATTAATGAATAAAAAAATTCATTGCATTCATGTTAAGTTTTTGTTTGTTGCAATTTATGTTGGAAATAGAAATTTTAACTTAGCTCTAAATTAGACTTGAATTTTAAATTTAAAGATGAAAACATAAATTAGAAACAGAAAAAGGTAGTGGTAGAGCGTAGAAGCCCTAACATAATCATAAAGGTGTTCTTGTGATAAGTTCCTTGATTATGTTGTAAAATTCATATAGTGCACAAGTTGTGACCTATCCAAACGATGGATTTCTGCCTCATGTGATCACAAGTCTTTATCTTTATATAAGCGCTATCACCCAAAAATAAGAATGGCTGGCTCTGTCGTGGTGTCGCCTATAATTAAAAATAAAATATGACCTAAAATAATGTATCGATGTATGTTTGGTTGTTTTGTCTTGTTTGTTTGTATGCGACATTCTTTAGGTAGAGTCGATAAAAATTAGGATATCATAAGAAGATGTTTAAGAAAACCATCCTTTCAACTCACATGTAACACCCAAAAATTTAATTTAAAATTTAAATAAAAATATATTCTAAGATTTATTTAAATTGGAGATCTAATATAATTAGAAATCCAGGAGTATAAATATAAATATGAGAGCAATATTATTGGAATAAAGAGACAGTTAGAGTTCTAAACAGATAGATAGGATTCTAATAGATAAGCAGAGTTGGATTATCATAGGACTAGGTTACCAGATTAGATCTGTCATGTAACCACCTACCTCCCTGCTTATATAAATACATGTCACCATAACACCTCAAGCCAACAAGTATAGACTCATCTCCTCTATAGCCTCGTAGCATCGCTGACCCCATCCAAGCCACAACAACCCACCGCCAACTAAGCTCATAGCTATAATCCGCCATGACCATCTTGTCAAAGTTTGACTTCACAACTCTAGCGACAACTTCAGTAAAAAATTTCTCTCTGTTCGTTCATCTTTCGGGGCAACCTAGAATGTCGCAGTGACCGGCTCTGCAAGAGCTTCGTCACCACGCTTCTGGTTTGTCGATCGGATGTCCGGTTCATAGTCGATCTGCGAAAAAAACGGAGATGTCCAGCAGCAGCGTGGGATCGAAGGGATTGTTTGGCAGGTAAGTTGGTGGTAGGTTAGGTTCTTTCCCGCGTGATAGGCTTGTCGCTTCCCACCTGATAGATAAACACCATGGGCCCTTTTAGATGCAAGACTGCCATGCATCATAAATTTAACAGTAGGTATAATCATGACAAGTTGGCAACAATTAGGTCATATCTTTGTAAACAACATCTGCAGAGTGTAAAATTGGTATATTAGTTGTGCTCACGATCATGAGCGACTCAGACCCTCACATGAGTAATTTATGGAATTAAATTTAGCTTGTCATACATTGCTTTGAATTGCATCGTGGGATTGCTATATGGCACTTTATATTGATCAAGTATTTAATTGGGTTGGTATGCACTTATATTTAGTAAATGATAATAAAATTTTGATCAACTTATTTAAAAGCAATACCCAGCCTTAACCATTTTTCTTTGGTAAGCCTTAGATTACACATGAGCCCCAACCGTAAGTGAGCTCATACACACTTTTTCCCACACTTGCTAAGTGATGACTGTATGGGAGCTCACCCTTGCTATAATCACATGAGGTCAAGAACAAGCACCGCTGGAGGAGCATGAAGGATGTTGCGATGAGTTCGGAGATGTAATACCCAACTTTGGAATATAAGGGAGAGAATAAAATTATGTGTAATGCCTACTTATTCATATGAATTATTAGGAGACATTTTTAAAATAAATTATACCTCAATAAAAGGTGCATCATGCTGGAGTTTTTGTTCGCTTGTGCATTTAAATAATAATCACAATAGCAACACTACTAATCAAAATGTAATGATAAAGAAATTGAATTGAAGCCCAAATGGTAATTAGGGTTTGAAAATGAAAATGGGGAAAGGGAGAAAGGATATAAAATATAAAGAAAGTATATATATCTCCAAAATTGGTACTTGAATTGCACAAAATAATCTGAGGGTAAATGTTCCACAAGATTTGAATTTAAGTTGGAATAAGAGTTGGATTTGGAAAAGGAGAAAAGAAAATAAAAAAGAGAAAACACTACTTGGGCCGAAACCTTACTACAGGCCCACTCTTCTAGCCCTCCTCCCCCGCGCACGGTTCCCCTGACGTGCGGGGCCCTGCGACCAGCCAGACTATCGCTCACAACATTGCGCCGACAAGTGAGATCCACTAGGCAGTCCCTCTCTCGCGCTCGCTCTCACCCTCTCACTGGTTCACGGGCCCGCACGACCACATGCCACTCCCTTGCGCGCGCTATCCTGGTTTGTCACCGACGGTGGGCCCGGCGTGTCAGTACTCATCCTCAACCAACACGTCGCCGCCCGCGGATGCCATCGTGATCTTCGCGGCCGTGGGCGTTGACCCTGAGCTCATCGTTGCACGTGTAAAAAGGGATCGGGCCGCAACCTTCCTCTCCCCTCTTCCCCAAAGTCGTGTGCGCCGACATTCACTCTTATCGCCTGGGCATCTCGTCGTGGGCATTAAGGACTGAGAGATCGGTCGCCGACCAAATTCACCATACCGCCGTCGCCATTGCCACGTTGCAAGCCCTAGGAGTTTCGCTGGACTAGTGGGGAGGTGCTCGCGGCCGGGACTAGTTGGATTGTGCACCGGTATCGATGAATTTCTCACCGACGCGGCGCAATCGCCGTGGATCCGCTCTCCGCCGCACGCTATTGTCGCTACATAGGTCTCCGGTGAGAATCCCTCCCTACTGTTTTCCATATCATTCTGCTGCGATTTAGGGAGTTTGTCAGGTGGATGGGAACTATAGTACCGGGAATGTGTCGCTGGTTTGCCTCGCCGCCATGGCGATGCGTTCCGCCGTCGTGCGGTTTGCGGGTTGGGGAAGACAAACTAGGGCCTTCGATATGGGATCGTGTGGCCACGATTAGATCTCGGTCGATTAAATCTGAACCGTGGATCTTGGAACATACGATTGTGATTAGATCATGTATAACGCTTCGGTCGGAATTTGCGTTAGCCGTAGATTCCCGATCGGATGGATACTGGGTGATTTCCCCCCTTTAAAACTATGACCGTTGGATTTAGATCTTAGGGTTCCTATAGGGTACCAGCTTGATTTAAGTAGGGATCAGATCCAGGCGCTTGGCTTATGATCGGACGGCCAGATTCAGCCAGTACCCCCACAAACACATTTTCACAAGAACCCCCTGGGAATTAGAGAATTAACCCGTGGTTCATGACTGTTGCAAACTGAGTCTTGGAAATTATTACGCGGGGGTCCCTGCGCTTTAATATATTTGGCACGCAGTCCAGAGAACTAAGGAAATAGATAATTAATATTAGAAATTGATTTTTAATACAAAAATAATTCTAGAAACTTGTATAATTCATATTTAATTCATTTCAACTCCAAATTGATTCATTCCAGTGGCATTAATTTTGTTTTAATATTGTTTATCACCTAATAACTTTGTTTAGCCATGAAACTGGAATCAAAATTATTCACTTGAATTACTCTATTCTAGGTATTAAATAACTTTAGAAATTCATAACTTAATAACCGTAACTCCCAATTTAGTGATTCTTGTTCCTACGATCTCGTTACGCAGCGTAGAATATTATCATGCATTATGTTATGTTGTTGCGAGTGGACGAGCAAGCCACAGAGTATCTAGGGGTTCAGCAGGTGGAGACTGCTGAGCAGGAGCTCATTGAAGGCAAGTTGTGCCCTTGATCACTTCTTTTTACCCAGTCATGTTCTTATTAATCATAATGATCTGCATAGGGTAATTTTGATGGGACCCAATAGGTTACCCTAGTTTTGGCTATCTTTATACCTTGTTTTACTACTGAATTTTTGGGTAGTACAAGCTATTGCTTTATGTGGTTTCAGGTATGGAGATATACATTATTCATGATTACCCCCTTTTATTATCAGTTTATTATTTATTGTTCATGATAAGATCATTATGTTAATTGGAATATGGAGAACCACCCGGGAAAACAATGCTACCACAAGGGTGGTATGGGACGCCCATGGCTGACTAACTAGAAAAGCTAGTGGAGGACTACCTTACCCAATAGGGGCAAGGCAGTAGGGGAGTGGTCAGTGTGGGGAGGTCCATGGGTTGATTTTGCTGTGATGGCAGTCAGGCGAGGGATCCCTGCACTGGAGCTTCCTAGAAACTGTAGCGGGTTTTCTGAAGCTAGTGGAACTTTGTAAAGGCCTCATAGTGGAACCCTGCCTCGCTTCCTTGGTAGAGTTGTATGGGGTCCGATCAACCCCGTGGCAAATAGGTAACACGACTTGTGGGTAATGATGTGCAACCTCTGCAGAGTGTAAAACTGGTATACTAGCCGTGCTCACGGTCATGAGCAGCTCGGACATTCACATGATTAATTTATGGAATTAAATTCAATTTGTCATTTGCATCGCATTGGGATTTATTATTATTTTGACTTACTATTAGTATGGTTTGGTATTTACTTACATTTAGTAACTACTAATAAAATTTTGACCAACTTATAATAGCAATGCTCAGCTTTAACCTTTATTTATTGATCAGCCTTACACCTCACATTAACTTCCACCTTTGGTGAGTTCATGCACATTATTCCCCATGACTTGTTGAGCTATGATCTTTTGTAAGCTCACTCTTGCGATATATAACCCCCCATAGGTGAAGAGCAGGTGGTCGAAGAGGAGCTGCACAACGAGGAGTTCAAGTTGATCTAGGTGGCGTCTTCTAGTCAGCTTTGTGGCGCCAGGGAAATAATATTTAGTTCGCTTTATTTTTATCATTCATTTTGTAAGACTTACGCTATGTAATAAGTACATTTATGATATTTATGAAATTTATCTCTATACATTCTATCATTATATGGGAAGTTCTTCCTTGGCGCACATATGAGACGCACCCGACTTTATCCTTTAAATCCGGGTGTGACAGAAGTGGTATCGGAGCAAATGTTGACTGTAGGACGAAACCTAGATAGATCTGGACAAAACTCTTACCTACTTACCTTACTCTAATTCTTTCTATACTTATCTTGATCCTGTCTCACCTTCTATTTTCCTACTCTGGTTATTCTTACCTTTTCTATTCTAAGACAATGAGGATTTCACACTTTGGAATTCTTCATCCATGACCCCCTAAAGAGATAGGAGACCCAAGATAAAATTAAAATTATTTTCTCTACTTAAAATAATTGGATGTTTGTTCTTGTGGTAAATGCTTGATTTGCTTCTTTGATTGATTGAATCAGTATAGCAGGACATTCTAGCATGTACCACCATAAGATAATTAGTATGGGTAAAGGACACACTAATCTACTTAGCTAATTAATCCTCCGAAAGATTCTGCCTCATAATTACTCGTCTATTCTACAATTCTATCTTACCATGTATTTCTAACCCAGATGGTCAATACCAGGAAGGGAGGAGGAATTGATCTAGCCCCCAATCCACACAACCGGAGGGTACTTAGACAACAACAACAGCAAGCCGAGATGAATCCTCTGAATCCTCCAAATCCTCCACCACCCGGAGCTGATCCAGTAGTTGCAGCCTAGATGCAGATGATGCATCAGATGGCTGATACTATGGCGGATATGCACGCGCAGATGCGGTAGGAACGCCAAGAGATGCACCAAGAGAGAGGAGATGCATCAGGAGTGGATGGGGCGACATGAGCAAGTCCCATTGCCACCACCGCTACCACCACTTCCACCCTAGGACAAGCACCGGGAATTTACGAGTCACAAGCCGCCTGCCTTCGCCAGCTTTCCAGATCCTCTGCACGCTGACGACTGGTTGAAGTTAGTGGAGAAAATGCTAAACATTGCTCCGACCGGGAGAAGGTTCTCTATGCTTCTAGTCGTCTGACTAGTCCTGCTGCTGATTGGTGGGATTCTTATGTTGCTTCCCATGACGCTGCTGACACTATTACTTGGGTGGAATTCACCACACAGTTCAGAAACTACCACATTCCTGCTGGACTGATGAAGATTAAAAAGAAGGAATTTCTGTCATTGAAGCAAGGCAACATGTGTGGCGGAACTGCCCGAATTATTCCAACTTAAGTGCCTAAGCCCCACCTTAGAGGCTAGACCACACTTAAATGGGAATAACCCGTCAATCCCTCGGATCTAGTCCGACACGGCCACTGACAGGATCAAGTACCACAATCTCACTCGAAGGTGAGTCACAGAGCAAATACAATAAAGCATAAAACCATACAGGTCAGAGTATTAAATTATTACATCACCATCATCATCGGAGTTTTTGCAAAAGTAACCATCATTGTTCGAAGTGCAGCGGAATAAAACTAACGGTAATTAAACAGAGAGATGGGGAAGCCTGTCCCATCACTCCTCATGCTCCTCCTCAACCGAGGCAGGGTCCCACTCGACAGTCCAACCCGGTGGCAAGATGGACGGCCAAGTCACTCCAGCAACCATTTCCTCCAGAGAACCTGTAAAAAATTATGCCACAAGCAAGGCTGAGTATACTAATACTCAGCTAGACTTACCCGGTGTGAGGAGTCTACTCCTCTACCTCTAGACATGCAGCTGTTTGGCTGTGGGGTTTGGTTGCCAAAAGCACTAGCTGAGTTTCTAAGTCAAGTTTTAACTTTGTCAATTTAAGTGTGACTCTCTTAAGGCTAAAAGTGTACTATCTACTCATACATGGTAGCAAGCATTATTAGCAAATCAACATCTTAAATCAACTCATCATATTTCCACTTGTTACTCAATGCAGTACAATGGATCAAGCAGTCTCATTAGCTGCGAGAAGCAGACGATTCGAATCAAGTTTTTATCCTTGCAAGGTAATCCTAAACACACGACATGTAGGGGCACTCCGTCCCCACACATATCAACCGTCCCCATCGATTCCCTGGCAACAGATCAGGGCTCACCGCCTTGGCGTACAATGCCTCACTGACCCCGACTGGCCGTCGTGCAGTGACCGCACTTGTACCCACCATAACCGGAATGGGAGACCTCGTCTCAGGTCGCGTGAGGGGCAAAGTCTGCGGGCAGGTTCACTCAGGTACTAGGCTTACCGATTTACCATATTTCTCGGCATGTGCTTAGTACGTTCAAACGCTTGACACAGGTATCCGCACGTTAATCCTTATTCCATTTTCCCATCTCGTAAACAACCAATCCCCATGGATTGTTGTCCACCAACTAGTATCATGATAGTGTGAAAGTGGGTACAATCAATTTCCTGATCTCGCGCGAGTGCTAGAAAAATCACTCGTCTTCTACCGAGATACTATTTAAATAAAGCAACTACTCGACCTATCATACTAGTATTCATCTCAAAAGGATTCCTGAGATCATGCAACTAGGGTTTCAAACAATTCCTACACCTAAGTGCACAATCAATCCTACAATCATTAAATGAAGTAAAATAGCATAAATAACAAGTTATGCATAAAACCGGGGCTTGCCTTCCAAAGCAGTGGCAGGCTGGTCCTCTGGTGCAGGCTCGGGTGCTGGATCCGGGGCTACCTCCTGAGCAGCTCCTTGCTCCGGCACGAGGATGTACTCTCCGTCAGCAAGGTTACAGTCTATCGAAATACAATGAACATGTATGTCATGATTATGCAAGATTTAATAACATTAAGCTAAAAGAAACTAAGTCAAGAAATAACTTAGGGTTTCCTGGTTATGTGGGGCTTCTAGTGGTATATATATACATAGACTTATTACCTTTTAGGCTTAGGTTTTCTTTTAGGATAACATAGTGGATTTGTATTATCTTTATAGATTTCAGTGGATAAATTTACAAAGGTTTTAGGATGACATTAATTTACATTATTCATTTTCCTTTCTTTAATTTCCATTTAGGGTTTCTAGCGTAGGTTTGAACTACGACAGTGTTTTAATAATTTCCAAAAATTCTGTAAAAATTACAGTGGGTTGTCATTTGCTATTCTAGCTTGTTTTAAGAATTTTAGGCTTAAAGTACAAAGGCTAGGCTTTAAACAAAAATAACGATAGTTATGCAAAATGGGCCACTTTACACTACATCTCTTAGTTAGGGGTAGGTTCTGTCCTAAAGGTTATTTTTGCTCGCATCCCATAGTAATAATAGGCTTTTGTGCTAAAAATCATAGAAAACTAAGGGGTGGTTATTTAGTTATGATTTTCTTAAGTTTAATGTCAAAAAGGCACTTTCTACTACATTATTATTTGAAAAATGTCAAACAGCAGATTTCATATTTTTCTTAAGTTCTTATTAATAAAACATTAGTTATCCTCAGGGTGGGGGTGTTTTTACTTTGGGGTTATTTTTGTAGGGTTTTTCTAAGTTATCCTTAGTTTATTAAAATAAAAGGTATCCTACTTATTTTATACTAAACCAGGGTATGATATATTTTTCCAGTGAACTACATTAAACAAGTATCCTAACAAAAATAGAGGTGCTCTCTGGTTCATTGTTTAAATTATATTTTCTATTTTTCTTATCCTTAAGCATATTATAGAATAAGGGGTAAAAACTAACTTAATGGAGTGGACAGAGAGGTTTAACATTTTTATTTGGGTTAGTAGGTAGATACAAACTTCTCAAAATTTTTCTAACCCCCGTCAAATAGTGCAACTAATTTTGGCCCTATTATTAAGCTTTTGGTCAAAACTATAATTAAATCAGAGCTTTAAAGTTTTCTATAGTATATAGGGGTTTTATATTTTTCTTAAGTAGGTTACATTATTTAGAGTCTGACAAAATTGGTTTGACCAAATTTGGATGAATTAAACAGAAGTTATGAATTTTCAAAGTTTCTGTTCAATTTAAAAATAGATTTAATAAAGGTTTTCTGGAAAAACAGTTTACACCGAGGTCCCTGGGTTTAAACTAAATCAACCTTCGCAAATCTACCCTCGCACCACTATTCCCCTGTGTCTCTGACATTTCACAAAACCCCCTGACCTTCTCTCCCTCTCACCCGCAGTCCTTCCCTTTACGCAAACAGTAACCGCGGGAAAGAAAAGGGTGGTGCGGCTTACCGGCGGCGAGGGAGGTCCGGCGAAGGGTGGGGTTGGCTCGGGGAGGCTCCGGCGGTCACGTCGAGGTACGACTTGACGTCGGGGATGGCCGGAATCGCCCGGTCCACGCGCGCAGGCGGGTGTCCTCGTCGGCGGCGAGTGTACCGGCCAAACCACGGCGAACTGGTTCAATCCGAGGGCACGGTGAGCTTCACGGGGTAACGTAGCGACCGTGTGCACAAGGAATCGAAGGATGGTGGAGTGGTTTACCCGGTCCACGTACTCCGGCGGGGTTGAGAGCTCCGGCGAGCGTGGACTGGCCTCTCCGGCGAAGCAAACTCCGATTCCTCGCTCGGGGAGCTTCACGGAGGTGTGCACAGTCTTCTCCGAGGGCTGGACGGAGTTGGGAATGGCTCTACTGGCCGGTCTACGGTGACAGAGGGATTGGGCGGCCGCGGACACGCTGCGCACGGGCAAACGACGGCGAGCTGGACTCCGGTGAGGCTTGAGGGTGCGCGGAAGAGTGCAGTCGAAGTCTGGGAGGGTTTTATAGGCGCGGGCGCGGGCCATGGCGCTGGCTTGGCTCGGGCGCGGCACTGGGCATGCGGGGGCGCGCGCGAGCGTGCTCTGGCGCGGGTAGGAAGCGTCGAACACGTGGAGGTGTTTTTCTTCCATTGTTCAAACGTCTCCAGAGATCGCAAACGTGCGAATCTTGCCATGAATCCGGCGCAGACCTCTTCCTGGCACCTAGGGCTATCTCACATGTGTGAGTTCCAATGGAGGATACACCCTAGATCAGGAGATAGACGGGCGCCAAATCTGGCTTGTCTCACTGCCCACCTCGCGACAAAACTGATGCCAAAACCTGTCAAACGTCCAAGTCTCGGTGTCCACTTTTTCCAGGGGGTGCCTTAGGTGGTATACCACATTTTTGGTATAGAACCTAAGTGGTTTTGGTGCCCTCTTCAAGGTGAACACGGCTGGTCTTTGGATTAGGGTTAGAATTTGACTTAGAGGGAAATAGAGAGCTCTAGCTCTCTCTCCACTTGGAGATTTGAATTGGGGTTTCTCCAGGGGTCTTTTTGCAATATTTCCCTCCCCTAATTGATGATTGTAAGGCTAGCTAAGGTTTGGGTAAAAATTACTCATGCTTTGCACACTTGTGCACTCTCTTTCCCCTCTTACCTAGGGTTTTGGGAGATAGGGTTTAAGAGAGGTCTAGGGTTCTTCTCCCTTCTTATCCAAGGTAGTAAGTGAGCAAGGACTAGAGTAATGCTTCTTATGTCATTGGCAACTTAATTAGCACATGACCTCCAAGTTCTTATGTGTTGCCCAAAGCCTTTACCTCATATAACTCACAGCCCTTAGGGTCAAGGTGTGCTCTAGCCATGGTAACACCTGGGGTGTTACAGCCCTCCCCCCTTAAAGGAATCTCGTCCCGAGATTTTAGGTAGAGTCCCTTGGAGGGTGCTTGAAGGTGTGCTAGTGTTGTTTTCCCTTTATACTTAAGTTTCTCTTATTAACTGCTCTTCGAATGTCATCCTCTTTGCAACTTCAGAAGGAAGCCCTTCTTAAGTTAAATCCACAACTTAGACTATCCTTGTTATCTAAGTTTTTCTTATAATTGAATTCAAAGGGCAGGTGGGGGTGGGGTTTTGGGGTTACGTACCGACTCCTTTGGGTAGAAAGTCGGGGAAGCGAGAGCGTAGGAAATCCTCAGTCTCCCATGTAGCTTCTTCTGCTGAATGGTGACTCCACTGAACCTTGTACATTCTGACCGACCTTGCCCGAGTTGATCTCTCCTTTTGATCTAATACCTTGACGGGGTACTCTTGGTAGGACAAGTCTGGTTCTATCTCAATTTCTGGTTCCGGTAGCACTTCAGTGGGTAGGCGAACACATTTCCGCAGCTGAGATACATGGAACACATTGTGAACTGCTGACATGTGGGGTGGCAATTCCAATTGGTAAGCTACGGGTCCACAACTTGCCTTGATCTCATAGGGTCCAATGTAGCGAGGGGCTAACTTGCCCTTGATCCCGAATCTCTGGACACCCTTGGTGGGTGATACCTTAAGATAGACATGATCTCCCACCTCAAACTGTAGAGGCTTCCGCCTCTTATCATGATAGCTTCTTTGCCTGGCCTGAGCAGCTTCTAAGTTCTTGGTAATAACCCTGACCTTTGCCTCTGCCTCAAGTACCAAGTCTGGCCCAAAAATTTCCCTTTCTCCTGCTTGAGACCAATTTAGTGGGGTCCTACACCTTCTCCCATATAAGGCTTCAAAAGGTGCCATCTTCAAACTGGACTGATAACTGTTATTGTAAGAAAACTCTGCCAAAGATAGACACTTGTCCCATTCCTTTCCATAGTGCAGTGCACATGCTCGCAACATATCTTCCAAAATCTGATTTATCCTTTCTGTCTGGCCATCTGTTTGGGGGTGGTATGCTGAGCTTCGGATTACGTGGGTCCCAAGTGATTCTTGCAGTTTCTCCCAAAAGCGTGCCACAAACAGTGCTCCTCTGTCAGATATGATGGTCTTTGGAATACCATGCAATCGCACTATTTGATCAACATAAATTTCCGCATACTTTTCTGTCTTGTGGGTGGTGTGTACTGGCAAGAAATGAGCAGTCTTGGTCAACCTATCCACAATAACCCAAATAGAATCATGGTGCCTGGAGGTATTGGGTAATCCCACTATGAAGTCCATGCAAATGTCCTCCCATTTCCAAGATGGTATGGGAAGGGGTTGCAAAGGGCCTGCTGCCTTCAAGTGACTAGCTTTGATTCTCTGGCAGGTGTCACACTCGGATATGTACTTGGCAATCTCCCTTTTCATTCTAGTCCACCAATATAAAGATCTGAGATCATGGTACATCTTGTTGCTACCAGGGTGCATGGAGAATTTGGAGAGGTGAGCTTCATCCAGTATCTTCTTTCTGAGCTCAGGGTCCTTGGGAACAACCAATCGATCTCCAAACCATAGAATTCCCTTGTTGTCCTGTCGGAAACACTTGTATTTTTCTGCCCTTTGCTTGATCATATCTTTGATAACCTGAACACCCGTATCCTCAACCTGTGCCCTGATTATCTGTTCTTGCAATGTGGGCTCCACCGAGATATAGCTTAGGTCACTCGAAGAAATAACTTCCAGGTTCAGCTTGCACAACTCGTCACACAGGGTGGTAACTCCCACATCCATGCTCATACAATTGCACTGGTCCTTTCTGCTCAAGGCATCTGCCACAACATTGGCTTTACCAGGATGGTAATGCACCTCCAATTCATAGTCCTTGATTAACTCCAACCATCTCCTCTGCCTCATGTTCAGATCTGCCTGAGTGAAAATGTACTTGAGACTCTTGTGATCAGTGTAGATGTTACAGTGGGCTCCCATCAAGTAGTGTCTCCATATCTTAAGAGCATGAACTACAGCTGCCAATTCCAGATCATGTGTAGGGTAGTTCTGCTCATGGGGCCGGAGTGCTCGGGAAGCGTAAGCAATCACTCTGTTTTCTTGCATCAAGACACATCCCAATCCGGTACCAGAAGCATCACAATAAACTTCAAATGGCTTGGTGTTGTCAGGTTGGGCCAGCACTAGGGCTGTTGTCAAATGCTGCCTCAAGGTATGAAAGGCATCTTCACACTTTTGACTCCACTCAAATTTGACTCCCTTTTTCAACAGTTCAGTCATTGGTTTGGCAATTCTGGAGAAATCCGGAATAAATCGTCGATAATACCCTGCCAATCCCAGAAAACTCCGAATTTGCTTCACTGTAGTCGGGGGTTTCCAATTCATTACCTCTTGTACCTTCTCAGGATCAACTGATACCCCATCCTGAGAAATGGTGTGACCCAAGAATTTAATCTCCTTCAGCCAGAACTCACACTTAGACAACTTAGCATACAACTGATGGTCACGCAGTCTCTGAAGTACGGTATGCAAATGTTTGGTGTGCTCGGCTTCATTCTTGGAATAAACTAGAATATCATCAATGAAAACGACCACGAACTTATCCAACTCTGGCATGAACACTGAGTTCATCAGGTACATAAAATAAGCCGGGGCATTGGTCAGCCCAAAAGACATCACCAAAAATTCATACAACCCATATCTGGTAGAGAAAGCCGTCTTGGGAATATCGCTGGAACGGATCTTGATCTGATGGTACCCTGAGCGAAGGTCTATCTTGGAGAATACCTTGGCTCCTACCAACTGATCGAACAGAACATCAATACGGGGCAGTGGGTATTTGTTCTTGATAGTCACCGCATTAAGAGGGCGGTAGTCAACACACATCCTCAAACTCTCATCCTTTTTCTTCACAAATAATGCTGGACATCCCCATGGTGAAGTACTTGGGCGAATAAACCCCTTGTCCAACAATTCTTGCAATTGCTTCTTCAATTCTGCCAATTCCGCGGGAGGCATCCTATAGGGTCTCTTGGAGATAGGAGCAGTCCCGGGTTGCAATTCGATGTCGAACTCAATATCTCGGTCAGGTGGCATCCCTGGCAATTCATCCGGAAAAACGTCCGGGTAGTCACGGACCACTGGGATCTTTTCCACTGGGGACTCTATCATAACAAAGGCACAAGAACGGGTGCATCCCTGCTCGGGTAGATATAAGGTGATCTCGCCATCCAAAGGGGAGCGGATTTCTATGGCTCTGGCTGCGACATCAATCACCGCGTGGTGCCGTGATAACCAATCAGTCCCTAAGATGATATCCACACTATCCAATCACATTATCAATAGAGTGGTTTTGAAAATGAGACTACCCAGCTTAATTGGTACGTGCCTATTGATCTGATAGGTGGCAACCCTGCCTCCTGGTGTTGAGATTGTAATACCCCCATTGGTGTGGTGAAAAGGCAATTGGCACTTGGCACTAAATTTGGTACTGATAAAACTGTGCGATGCACCAGAATCAAAAAGAACAATAGCAGGATAATTCAAAACTGTAAAGATACCAGTCAAGACGGGTGCTCCCTCTGGAATATCAGCCATGGTGGTGAAGTTCAGCCTGCCCTGCCTCACTTGCACCTTCTGCCTCTTCCCTTGGTTCTGATTAACATTTTGCCCCTGCCTCTGCTGGTTCCTGGGGCAATTCTTGGCATAGTGCCCGGTGTTGCCACAAGTTAAGCACCTGTTGTCATTTGTCTGGCGGTACTGCTGCTGCTGATTGCTCCTCTGAGCTGGGAACTGGGTGCGGTTGGGTGCCTGCTGCTGCTGCTGTGGTCGGATCACCCATCGCCCTTGCTGCTGCTGGGGTCCCCTGTTCTGAGTGTCGGACACAATCCTGAAGCGCTGTGGCTGAGCTGAAGGTCCTGCCACAGGGGTCTTTCTCTTCTTCTCTGCCTGTCTAGCTGTAATGCAGTCCTCTTGGGAGATAGCCATGTTGACCAACTCATTGTAACTGTTGGCCCTGACGGTGTTGAGACGGTCACGGAGCTTAGTGCTGAGCCCCCTCCTGAACCTGTCTCTCTTCTTCTCATCCGTATCTGCGTGATACCCAGCATACTAGCACAAGTCATTAAAGGCCTGAGCATACTGCAACACTGTCCTGTTGCCCTGAGTGAGTGCCAAAATTTCATTGAGCTTCCTGTCCATAATCCCGGCTGGTATATGGTGTCCTCTGAAAGCTGCCTTGAACTCCCTCCACTCCACCTCTCGGTCCTCTGGCTGCATAGCAAGAAAATGATCCCACCAAGTCCTTGCAGGTCCGCGAAGCTGCTGGGTGGCGAACCTGACTTTGGTGATCTCTGAGCAAGCTCCATGGAGTAGTGGGAATTTGGATTCCACCACTCGCAACCATACATCTGCATCAAGTGGGTCCTCCGCCCTTGTGAACAATGGAGGCTGGGTGCTGAGGAATTCCTGATAGGTAGCCGCCGCAGGGTGACGCTGATGGTCTCCACCACCATAGTGCTGAGGTGGTGGCTGACGTTGGGCCAGCTGTCTCAAGATCTCATTCTGCTGAGCCATGAGCTCCTGCAGAGTGGGAGGCGGTGGCGGTGGAGGAACGTGCTCATTCTGGCCACGACGCTGCCTCCCGGCCATCTGAAAAACCACATACTTAACACCTTATTTCCAAGTTCAGATTTTATCGCGAAGAAAAAGTTAAAACAACAAG
Organism: Zea mays; assembly: GCF_902167145.1. NCBI lineage: Eukaryota > Viridiplantae > Streptophyta > Magnoliopsida > Poales > Poaceae > Zea > Zea mays. Next base: position 67,653,115 of record NC_050098.1, read on the forward strand.
ATAGACTCCGACTTCAACAAAAGGATTTTAGATGGCACAAATTCTTCCTTCCAAATTTAAACTGATGACAACATCCATCAAACAAGCTCCCAAGAGAGTTTAGCACGATTACATCAATTTGTCCCAAAATGACTCAACTCTATCTAGCCTAGTACCCCAAGGGTGCAAAAGCTAAGCTAGCTGCGAGGAGTCCGACCATTCCACTTCTAATCCTATCCCGAACACCTAGTGAGCGAACGAAGCAACACTCGACTCGGGGGAAGGTGGTCTTCCCGAGCCAGCAGTGCCCACACTGGAGGCAGGCTCATCTCCTCCCTCGATGTCGACATCCTCGTTGGCCTCCTGGTCCTGGATCTCCTGGTGATGCATGTCCAGGTGCTCGTTAGCCTCAGCAAGCTGCTGCTGAGTGTTAATGAGCTGATCCTCTAGAACCTCGATGGTGTTCTCCCTGGTGCCCACTAGCTCCTCCAATTCTTGGATATCCGTGGATAGCTGCTCCACCTGCAAGTCCTTCTCCACCATTTCTTGGGACAAATCAACCACGAGCTCCTCTCTGTTGTCCAACGTAATCTTTGTTGCCTCCAGCAGTGCCATCAGATGGGACATCGCCTCACCGCGCATCACCTGCAGACGGTACAGCGCATTCATGCACCGTACGATCAAGTGCGCAGTCTGTCCTGGGTAGATGGCCCAGATATCCTTGGCATGCTCCACCCGATCCTTCCACATTGGGTCGTCCTCCCTCTCAGCGGGAAACAAGCCAATGGGGTGGGTGGCCAGCTCCAAAGGATGGAACCCGCAGAAAGTAGTCAATCCATGCAGAGCGATCGCCTCGATCGTGTCCTCCGCTCGGTATCCGAAAGACTCGGAGTCCAAGGAGCGCCAGCCTGGCTGCAGGGGATGAGGCTCCAAGGTCATCCTCACTCTACAGCGAGGCACTCGGTGCTTCTCGAACTGCTGCACCGTGTACTGAGGGGGTGTCGCGTATCCGGCCCCCTGAAGTACCTCCCACAAAATGCGGGGAAAGCCCTCTCGTGCAAGTCCGTCAGTGTGGGTCAGTGCATTTCCGTCATCGGAGGATCCGTGGGAAGTCATCTATGCACGGTTAAGCGTAAGTAAAAAAAAGAATTATAAAAAGAACAAGGAAAAATTAAAACTCAGCCTTTCTCTAGTTAAATGAAAAGGCACTGGGGACCTAGTTGGTTGTTATCTGGTTTTTAAGTCCTTTACTCAGTTATCCATTTGCTTAATTATGAATGCATGCATGCTCGTCCTGAACGACCTCACAACAAGATAAAAGGAATAGGGAAGAACCCCCATCCTGTAAAAGTGGCCTGTAGGGCCTAGTTACTTAGCCACCTAGCTACCCTTCTATCAACCTAAGGCTTCACGTCCTAGGTCTATCCTGCTCGTCCTACTATCTATCCAACATTGTTTCTATCAAGTTTTACTTTGTAAAAGGATGGTATTCATGTTTTATTGATTCCTCTGTGGTGGTACAAGCTCCGATACCAGCTGTGGCAGAACTGCCCGAATTATTCCAACTTAAGTGCCTAAGCCCCACCTTAGAGGCTAGACCACACTTAAATGGGAATAACCCGTCAATCCCTCGGATCTAGTCCGACACGGCCACTGACAGGATCAAGTACCACAATCTCACTCGAAGGTGAGTCACAGAGCAAATACAATAAAGCATAAAACCATATAGGTCAGAGTATTAAATTATTACATCACCATCATCATCATCGGAGTTTTTGCAAAAGTAACCATCATTGTTCGAAGTGCAGCGGAATAAAACTAACGGTAATTAAACAGAGAGATGGGGAAGCCTGTCCCATCACTCCTCATGCTCCTCCTCAGCCGAGGCAGGGTCCCACTCGACAGTCCAACCCGGTGGCAAGATGGACGGCCAAGTCACTCCAGCAACCATTTCCTCCAGAGAACCTGTAAAAAATTATGCCACAAGCAAGGCTGAGTATACTAATACTCAGCTAGACTTACCCGGTGTGAGGAGTCTACTCCTCTACCTCTAGACATGCAGCTGTTTGGCTGTGGGGTTTGGTTGCCAAAAGCACTAGCTGAGTTTCTAAGTCAAGTTTTAACTTTGTCAATTTAAGTGTGACTCTCTTAAGGCTAAAAGTGTACTATCTACTCATACATGGTAGCAAGCATTATTAGCAAATCAACATCTTAAATCAACTCATCATATTTCCACTTGTTACTCAATGCAGTACAATGGATCAAGCAGTCTCATTAGCTGCGAGAAGCAGACGATTCGAATCAAGTTTTTATCCTTGCAAGGTAATCCTAAACACACGACATGTAGGGGCACTCCGTCCCCACACATATCAACCGTCCCCATCGATTCCCTAGCAACAGATCAGGGCTCACCGCCTTGGCGTACAATGCCTCACTGACCCCGACTGGCCGTCGTGCAGTGACCGCACTTGTACCCACCATAACCGGAATGGGAGACCTCGTCTCAGGTCGCGTGAGGGGTAAAGTCTGCGGGCAGGTTCACTCAGGTACTAGGCTTACCGATTTACCATATTTCTCGGCATGTGCTTAGTACGTTCAAACGCTTGACACAGGTATCCGCACGTTAATCCTTATTCCATTTTCCCATCTCGTAAACAACCAATCCCCATGGATTGTTGTCCACCAACTAGTATCATGATAGTGTGAAAGTGGGTACAATCAATTTCCTGATCTCGCGCGAGTGCTAGAAAAATCACTCGTCTTCTACCGAGATACTATTTAAATAAATCAACTACTCGACCTATCATACTAGTATTCATCTCAAAAGGATTCCTGAGATCATGCAACTAGGGTTTCAAACAATTCCTACACCTAAGTGCACAATCAATCCTACAATCATTAAATGAAGTAAAATAGCATAAATAACAGGTTATGTATAAAACCGGGGCTTGCCTTCCAAAGCAGTGGCAGGCAGGTCCTCTAGTGCAGGCTCGGGTGCTGGATCCGGGGCTACCTCCTGAGCAGCTCCTTGCTCCGGCACGAGGATGTACTCTCCGTCAACAAGGTTACAGTCTATCGAAATGCAATGAACATGTATGTCATGATTATGCAAGATTTAATAACATTAAGCTAAAAGAAACTAAGTCAAGAAATAACTTAGGATTTCCTGGTTATGTGGGGCTTCTAGTGGTATATATATACATAGACTTATTACCTTTTAGTCTTAGGTTTTCTTTTAGGATAACATAGTGGATTTGTATTGTCTTTATAGATTTCAGTGGATAAATTTACAAAGGTTTTAGGATGACATTAATTTACATTATTCATTTTCCTTTCTTTAATTTCCATTTAGGGTTTCTAGCGTAGGTTTGAACTACGACAGTGTTTTAATAATTTCCAAAAATTCTGTAAAAATTACAGTGGGTTGTCATTTGCTATTCTAGCTTGTTTTAAGAATTTGAGGCTTAAAGTACAAAGGCTAGGCTTTAAACAAAAATAACGATAGTTATGCAAAATGGGCCACTTTACACTACATCTCTTAGTTAAGGGTAGGTTCTGTCCTAAAGGTTATTTTTGCTGGCATCCCATAGTAATAATAGGCTTCTGTGCTAAAAATCACAGAAAACTAAGGGGTGGTTATTTAGTTATGATTTTCTTAAGTTTAATGTCAAAAAGGCACTTTCTACTACATTATTATTTGAAAAATGTCAAACAGAAAATTTCATATTTTTCTTAAGTTCTTATTAATAAAACATTAGTTATCCTCAGGGTGGGGGTGTTTTTACTTTGGGGTTATTTTTGTAGAGTTTTTCTAAGTTATCCTTAGTTTATTAAAATAAAAGGTATCCTACTTATTTTATACTAAACCAGGGTATGATATATTTTTCCAGTGAACTACATTAAACAAGTATCCTAACAAAAATAGAGGTGCTCTCCTGTTCATTGTTTAAATTATATTTTCTATTTTTCTTATCCTTAAGCATATTATAGAATAAGGGGTAAAAACTAACTTAATGGAGTGGACAGAGAGGTTTAACATTTTTATTTGGGTTAGTAGGTAGATACAAACTTATCAAAAATTTTCTAACCCCAGTCAAATAGTGCAACTAATTTTGGCCCTATTATTAAGCTTTTGGTCAAAACTATAATTAAATCAGAGCTTTAAAGTTTTCTATAGTACATAGGGGTTTTATATTTTTCTTAAGTAGGTTACATTATTTAGAGTCTGACAAAATTGGTTTGACCAAATTTGAATGAATTAAACAGAAGTTATGAATTTTCAAAGTTTCTGTTCAATTTAAAAACAGATTTAATAAAGGTTTTCTGGAAAAACAGTTTACACCGAGGTCCCTGGGTTTAAACTAAATCAACCTTCGCAAATCTACCCTCGTGCCACTATTCCCCTGTGTCTCTGACATTTCACAAAACCCCCTGACCTTCTCTCCCTCTCACCCGCAGTCCTTCCCTTTACGCAAACAGTAACCGCGGGAAAGAAAAGGGTGGCGCGGCTTACCGGCGGCGAGGGAGGTCCGGCGAAGCGTGGGGTTGGCTCGGGGAGGCTCCGGCGGTCACGTCGAGGTACGGCTTGACGTCGGGGATGGCCGGAATCGCCCGGTCCACGCGCGCAGGCGGGTGTCCTCGTCGGCGGCGAGTGTACCGGCCAAACCACGACGAACTGGTTCAATCCGAGGGCACGGTGAGCTTCACGGGGTAACGTAGCGACCGTGTGCACAAGGAATCGAAGGATGGTGGAGTGGTTTACCCGGTCCACGTACTCTGGCGGGGTTGAGAGCTCCGGCGAGCGTGGACTGGCCTCTCCGGTGAAGCAAACTCCGATTCCTCGCTCGGGGAGCTTCACGGAGGTGTGCACAGTCTTCTCCGAGGGCTGGACAGAGTTGGGAATGGCTCTACTGGCCGGTCTATGGTGACAGAGGGATTGGGCGGCCGCGGACACGCTGCGCACGGGCAAACAGCGGCGAGCTGGACTCCGGTGAGGCTTGAGGGTGCGCGGAAGAGTGCAGTCAGGTTGGGCACTATGCAAATGCTTGTCCGGTGGGGAATTCCAGTGCACTAGCTCAGAACAAGCAACAAACTCCTGGCAAGGGATTCAACATTGCCAGGGTTAACCAAGTCAGTGCTGAGGCCACTGCTGACGGCGCAGACATCGCTATCGGTATGTTTTACATTAATGCAATTCCAACAGCATTATTATTTGATTCTGGAGCTACACATTCGTTTATTTCTACTCGATTTGCAACCACCAATGAATTGCAACTACAAAATATGAAAACACCAATGATAGTAATTACACCTAAAGGACCTGTTGAAGCAAATTATATGACACAAAGATTAACACTGACAATTATGGGAAGGGAATTCTGGTCTACGCCCATAGTACACTATGCTAAGGGAACCGTAGAATTCACCAGTTCCAAAGGGGAAAGATTTGAAGTTGAGATTATCGTAACCGCCTCTACCAGACCTGCCATATTTCTAGTAGATGGAAAATTTGTGGGTAGAAACATCCAAGTTGTTAGAGACTTTCCAGACGTCTTTCCTAAAGAGTTACCCGAAATGCCACCAGATAGGGAAGTCGAATTCGTTATTGATCTCTTACCTGATACTGCTCCCATTTCAAAAAGACCATATAGGATGTCAGTGGAAGAGTTAAAAGAACTTAAGAAACAATTAACTGAGTTACAGGAGGCTGGGTACATTCGTCCGAGTTCCTCACCTTGAGGAGCACCGGTTCTATTTGTATAGAAGAAGGATGGTTCACAACGGATATGTGTCGACTATAGATCACTTAATGATGTCACCATTAAGAACAAGTACCCGTTACCTCGTATTGATGACTTATTTGACCAGATGAGAGGTGCTAGGATGTATTCCAAGATTGACCTCAGGTCGGGCTACCATCAAATGAAGATTAGGCCATCTGATATTCCCAAGACAACTTTCTCTACCTGATATGGTCTATATGAATTCACAGTCATGTCGTTTGTCTTAACCAATGCACCAGCCTACTTCATGAATTTGATGAACAAGGTGTTCATGGAGTATCTCGATAAATTCGTCATGGTATTCATCAACGACATTCTTATTTATTCCAAGAATGATAGTGATCATGAGGAACATTTGCGGATGGTGCTACAGAAGTTACGGGATAATCAACTCTATGCCAAATTTACCAAGTGTGAGTTCTGATTTGATGAACTACATTTCCTGGGGCATATCATCTCCAAGGGAGGAATTGTAGTGGATCCGGCTAAAGTGACATCGATAGTTGGTTGGAAGATACCAAGTACAGTCTTGGAGGTCCGGAGTTTCCTGGGATCGCGGGTTATTACCAGCGATTCATTGAAGGGTTCTCCAAGATTGCTAAGCCTATGACCTCACTGTTAGAGAAGGGCAAGGAGTTTAAATGGACTTGGGAATGCCAAGAGAGTTTCAATCAATTGAGGTTTAAATTGATGAATGCTCCAGTGTTGGTTATGCTAGATCTATAGAAGAATTTTGATATATATTGTGATGCAAGTCGCCATGGCTTGGGATGTGTGCTTATGCAAGAAGGACATTCATCGCCTATGCATCTCGCCAGTTGTGGAAACATGTGTTGAACTACCCCACTCATGACTTAGAACTGGCAGCCGTCGTGCATGCTCTCAAGATTTAGAGACACTATTTTATGGGGACCAAGTGCCAAGTCTACACCGATCACAAGAGCTTAAAATACATCTTCACTCAGAAGGATCTCAACCTTAGGCAACGCTGATTGTTGGAGCTCATCAAGGATTATGACTTGGAAATACACTATCATCCGGGCAAGTCGAATCTGGTTGCGGATGCCTTGAGTCGAAAGGAGCATGTTCATGCAGCTATTGTCACCCAGTTACCCGATGAGTTAGTAGAAGATTTTGAGAAGCTCAATCTGGGGATAGTTGCTCATACTGAAGGAATTACCATAGAGGTAGAGCCTACCTTAGAGCAAGAAATATGAAAGGGTCAGATCAGTGATGCTAAAATTCAGGAGATCAAGGATCTGATTACTGAAGGTAGAGGCCCGGACTTCACATAGGACGAGTAGGGCACGATATGGTTCAAGAACTGGATTTGTGTTCCTGAGATCGACAGTATCCGTGAAACCATATTGAAGGAAGCACATGATTCAGCTTATTCCATCCATCCGGGTAGTACCAAGATGTATCAGGATTTGAAGCAGAAGTATTGGTGGTATGGACTAAAAAGGGATGTTGCAGCACATGTGGCGGAGTGTGATGTTTGCCAGAGGGTAAAAGTCGAGCATCAGAGACCTGCTGGATTACTTCGCCCGCTGAAGATACCTGAGTGGAAATGGGAAGAAATTGGCATGGATTTCATTGTTGGTCTACCTCGCATTCCTGCACGGTATGACTCCATTTGGGTGATTGTGGGCAGACTAACCAAAGTGGCTCACTTCATACCTGTGAGGACTAATTACACGGAGCCAAGGTAGCAGAATTGTATATGGCTCGCATAGTTTATCGACACGGAGTGCCTAAGAAGATCATGTCAGACCGGGGATCACAGTTACTTCTCGGTTTTGGCAGAAGTTGCACGAGTGCTTGGACACACAGTTGGATTTCAGTTTGGCCTACCATCCTCAAACTGATGGGCAGACCGAGAGGACCAACCAAGTACTGGAGGATATGTTAAGATCTTGTGCTCTTAAACATGGTGGTAGTTGGGATAAGAGCTTACCATATGCGGAGTTCTCTTACAATAATAGCCACCAGGCCAGTTTGAAGATGTCCCCGTTTGAGGCTCTATATGGCAGAAAATGTAGAACTCCACTGTATTGGGATCAAATTGGTGAAAGGCAGTTCTTTGGGCATGAAATTATACAAGAGGCAGAAGAACAAGTGCGAATGATAAGGAGAAATTTGAGAACTGCACAGTCAAGGCAGAAAAACTATGCGGGTACCCGGAGAAGACTGCTAGAGTTTAAGGAGGGTGATCTGGGGTATGAGAAGATTTGAAGTTAAAGGGAAGTTGTCCCCTCGCTTTATTAGACCCTTCTTGATCTTAAGGCGAGTGGGAGAAGTTGCCTATCAACTAGAACTACCCGATCATCTAGCAGATGTACATGATGTCTTCCATGTATCACAATTGAAGAAGTGTCTCAGGGTACCTGAAGAGTAGCTACCAATGGAGGATCTTAGTGTTCAAGATGATCTGACTTATATAGAGTATCCTATCAAGATTCTTGATACCTTGACTCATGTCACAAGAAGTAAAGTGATTAAGAAGTGCAAAGTGCAATGGAGTCACCATGGAGAAGAGGAAGCTACTTGGGAAAGAGAAGAAGAGCTACAAGTAGATTTTCCCCACTTCTTTCCTAGTCCATCCTAATCTCAAGGACGAGATTCTTTGTAAGGGGTAGGTTCGTAATACCCAACTTTGGAATATAAGGGAGCGAATAAAATTATGTGTAATGCCTACTTATTCATATGAATTATTAGGAAACATGTTTAAAATAAATTATGCCTCAATAAAAGGTGCATCATGCTGGAGTTTTTGTTTGCTTGTGCATTTAAATAATAATCACAATAGCAACACTACTAATCAAAATGTAATGATAAAGAAATTGAATTGAAGCCCAAATGGTAATTAGGGTTTGGAAATGAAAATTGGGAAAAGGAGAAAGGATATAAAATATAAAGAAAGTATATATATCTCCAAAATTGGTACTTAAATTGCACAAAATAATCTGAGGATAAATGTGCCACAAGATTTGAATTTAAGTTGGAATAGGAGTTGAATTTGGAAAAGGAGAAAAGAAGATAATAAAAAAGAGAAAACGCTACTTGGACCGAAACCTTACTACCGACCCACTCTTCTAGCCCTCCTCCCGCGCGCATGGTTCCCCTGACACGCGGGGCCTTGCGACCAGCCAGACTATCGCTCACAACACTGCACCGACATGTGGGACCCACCAAGCAGTCCCTCTCTCGCGCTCGCTCTCACCCACTCACTGGTTCACGGGCCCGCGCGACCACGTGCCACTCCCTTGCGCGCGCTATCCTGGTGTGTCACCGACGGTGGGCCCGGCGTATCAGTACTCATCCTCAACCAACATGCCGCCGCCCGCGGATGCCATCACGATCTTTGCGGCCATGGGCATTGACCTTGAGCTCATCGCTGCACGCTTATAAAGGGATCAGGCCGCAACCTTCCTCTCCCCTCTTGCCCAAAGTCGTGTGCGCCGACATTCACTCTTAAAGCCTAGGCATCTCGTTGTGGGCGTTAAGGGCTGAGAGATCGGTCGCCGACCAAATTCACTGTCTTGCCATCACCATTGCCGCATTGCTAGCCCCAGGAGCTCCATTGGACTAGTGGGGAGGTGCTCGCGACCGGGACTGGTGGGATTGTGCACTGGTATCAGTGAATTTCTCACCGGCGCGGCGCAATCGCCGTGGATCCGCTCTCCGCCGCACACTATTGTCGCTACATAGATCTTTGGTGAGAATCCTTCCCTACTGTTTTCCGTATCATCCCACTGCGATTTAGGGAGTTTGTCAGGTGGATGGAACCGGAGTACTGGGAATGCGTCGCCGATGTGCCTCACTGCCGTGGCGATGTGTTCCGCCGCCGTGCGGTCTGCGAGTTGGGGAAGACAAACTAGGGGGCCTTCGATCTGGGATCGTGTGGCCATGATTAGATCTCGGCCGATTAAATCTGAACCGTGGATCTTGGAACATACGATTGTAATTAGTTTGCGTATAATGCTTTTGTCGGAATCCGCGTTATCCGTAGATTCCCGATCGGATGGATACTGGGTGATTTTCCCCTTTAAAACTATGACCGTTGGATTTAGATCTTAGGGTTCTTGTAGGGTATCAGTTTGATTTAAGTAGGGATCAGACATGGGCGCTTGGCTTATGATCGGACAGCCAGATTGAGCCAGTACCCCTTCACAAACACATTTTCATAAGAACCCCCTCGGAATTAGAGAATTAACCCACGATTCATCACTATTGCAAACTGAGTCTTGGAAATTCTTACGCGGGGGTCCCTACGCTTTACTGTATTTTCGCGCAGTCCAGAGAACTAAGGAAATAGATAATTAATATTAGAAATTGATTTTTAATACAAAAATAATTCCAGAAACTTGTATAATTCATATTTAATTCATTTCAACTCCAAACTGATTCATTCCAGTGGCATTAATTTTGTTTTAATATTTTTTATCACCTAGTAACTTTGTTTAGCCATGAATCTGGAATCAAAATTATTCACTTGAATTACTCTATTCTAGGTATTAAATAACTTCAAAAATTCATAACTTAATAATCGTAACTCCGAATTTAGTGATTCTTGTTCCTACGATCTCGTTACGCAGCATAGAATATTATCATGCATTCTCTTCTATTGTTTGGTGTGATGTTAATTTTTTCTATACTATGTTTGTTTGTATTATTGCGAGTAGACGAGCAAGCCATAGAGAATCAAGGGGTTCAGGAGGTGGAGACTGCTGAGTAGGAGCTCGTTGAAGGCAAGTTGTGCCCTTGATCACTTCTTTTTATCCAGTCATGTTCTTATTAATCATAATGATCTGCATAGAGTAATTTTGATGGGACCCAATAGGTTACCCTAGTTTTGGCTATCTTTATACCTTGTTTTACTACTGAATTTTTGGTAGTACAAGCTATTGATTAATGTGGTTTTGGGTATGGAGATATACATTATTCATGATTACCCCTTTTATTATCAGTTTATTATTTATTGTTCATGATAAGATCATTATGTTAATTGGAACATGGAGAACCACCTTGGAAGACAGTGCTACCACAAGGGTGGTATGGGATGCCCTTGGCTGACTAAGAAGGAAAGCTAGTGGAGGACTACCTTACCCAATAGGGGCAAGGGCAGTAGGGGAGTGGTCGGTGTGGGGAGGTCCTTGGGTTGATTTTGCTGCGATGGCGGTCAGGCGAGGGATACCTACACTAGAGCTTCCTAAAAACTGTAGCGAGTTTTCTGAAGCTAGTGGAACTTTGTAAAGTCCATGTAGTGGGTAGAGGTGTATGGGGTCCGATCAACCCTGTGGCAAATGGGTAACACGACTTGTGGGTAAAGATGCGCAACCTCTGCAGAGTGTAAAACTGGTATACTAGCCGTGCTCACGGTCATGAGCAGCTCAGACACTCACATGATTAATTTATGGAATTAAATTCAATTTGTCATTTGCATCGCATTGGGATTTATTATTATTTTGTCTTACTATTACTATGGTTTGGTATTTACTTACATTTAGTAACTTCTAATAAAATTTTGACCAACTTATAAAAGCAATGCTCAGCTTTAACCTTTATTTATTGATCAGCCTTACACCTCACATGAACTTTCACCTTTGGTGAGTTCATGCACATTATTCCCCATGACTTGTTGAGCTATGATCTTTTGTGAGCTCACTCTTGCGATATATAACCCCCACATGTGAAGAGCAGGTGGTCGAAGAGGAGTTGCACAACGAGGAGTTCGACTTGATCTAGGTGGTGTCTCCTAGTCAGCTTTGTGGCGCCAGAGAAATAATATTTAGTTCGCTTTATTTTTATCATTCATTTTGTAAGACTTCCGCTATGTAATAAGTACATTTATGATATTTATGACATTTATCTCTATACATTCTGTCATTATATGTGAAGTTCTTCCTTGACGCACATATGATACGCATCTGATTTTATCCTTTAAATCCGGATGTGACAGGAGAGGTCTAGGCTTTCGTCTCCTAGTCAACTATGCTGGTGGAGGATCATTGTTGCTATATGGTGAATATTTACTTAGTGATTTTTACAGAAATAAATAATAAAGATGTGATATTGTTTTCTATACACCGAGTCATCATATGTGTGAGACTTGATCCTGGCACACATTTGAGATGCATCTGGATTTGTCCTTAAATCCCGATGTGACAACTTGCCCTATCTAACATGGACGGTTTGCTTGTTCCCTTTGTCCTGGTTAGATCCTTGTCCCTGTTTCTAGTGATTTTTTGGGACATTATTTGGCATGGTGACTAGTGCTGCCGTAGGTGAAGAACTTTTTTCACATTTCCATGGCTGTTTTGCTAGGTGCCTATTTCTGGAAATGGTTGTCCGACTTCTACGATGGCCTAATCAGTCAGCGTCCTTGCTGCTGTTGCTAGGAACAACTTGAATTTCGGGGGATGTGACTATGATGGTGCTGCATGTGCCTTTCTCTTCTTCTCCGCGCTGTGGGATAAGATACAATCTTCCTAGGATATAGCCACGTTGACTAGCTCATTATAAGTTCCTGCCCGAACAGTGTTCAGGCACTCCTTGAGCTTTGTGCTAAGGCCTCTACATAATCTGTCTCTCTTCTGGGCGTCGGTGTCAGCATGATACCTGGCATACTGGCACAAGCCATTGAAGGCTTGCGCATACTGTAGAATGTTGCAATTTCCTTGAGTAAGAGCCAGGAACTCGTTCAACTTCCTATCCATTAGTCCCTTCGAAATGTGATGGCCCCTAAAAGCTACATTGAATTCCTCCCAGGTAATAACATGATTAGCTAGCACCATGGCATGGTAATGGTCCCACCACATTCTTGTAGATCCATGCAGCTACTTAGCCACGAATCTAGTCTTGGTGGCATCAGGACATGCACCGACAAGTAGTGGAAACTTGGATTCTATCATGCAGAGCCAGACGTTCGCTTCGATAGGGTCATCAGCCTTGGTGAATAGCTATGGCTGCATGTTGATAAAATTCTGGTAGGTGGCCATGCCTAGCTAGCGCTGATCGTCACCACCTCCAAACTGTTGGGGCTAGGGTTGGTGTTGAGCTAGATGTCACATAATCTCGTTTTGCTGCCCCATCAGCTCCTGCATAGTAGGAGGCGGTGGTGGCGATGGTGGAACTTGCTAGTCCTGTCCATAGCATACAGTTCCTACCATATAAAAATTTAGGAATCCTTTTGGTTATTCTCATGGCCCACACTTCACAATTTTGATTCAATGGTTAAGCAGGTAACCAAAGAAACTCAAGTCCAACATTGTAGCATACACTTAAGAGTTCGTGCTCATGTAGGAGTGAAACTTGGGTCATTTCTTAAAATATTTGGAACCATCATAATCATTTCTTACAAAATATGTTCATCAAAGGGGCTGCATCTGGATTATACTCTACCAACTAGCCAATTACATCATAGGTCGTAAGCTAGGCGATGTGAGGAGTACATACTTCCTGACACTTCTACTACTAAGTCAAAGGGCGATCAAGGCGACACTAGACTTAGGTGAAGGCGGTCCACCGGAACAGAACAAGCTCGTGGTGTCCAGGTTAGAGGCTAGCCCCAACTCCTCCGAGTCCTCCTCCTCTTCGATGTCCTCATCTACCTCCATATCAGTTTGCTGCTCCTAGTGGTGGATCTTGAGGTGCTCGTTGGCATCATCGAGCTCCAACTTCAGGTCCTATAGTTGGTTCTCTAGAACCTCGATGGTGTTGTCCCTGACTTCCACTTGCTCCTAGAGCTCACGGACTCGGGTACCCATCTCCTCAATCTGGAGGATCTTCTCTACAATCTCAGCGGATAGGTCCACCATGAATCCCTCTCTGTCGTGTTACATAGAAGCACACCCATACCGTTGTTAGTCCACAAACTCAACCAAAGTCGAATAACCCCTTGATAATCACTAATCATACTTGAACACCGTGGGCACATATCAACCATCCATGTGTTTGTAATCTACCACTTAACGAGTGTATTGTCAACAACTAACACAAAGAGAAGAATCAAAAGTAAAATAAAACTAAGAACTCATCTTAATGAACAAAAGCCAATAAAAAACTAAAACAGGGTTATTGAAATGAGAAAAACATGGTTCCTAAAGAATGTGCAGTGGCTCCACGTAACCAAACAAAAATTGAAAGCTCCCTTGTGGGTTTTGTTGGTTTGTATGACAACCCAATTAGAGGACTGACATGTGTTGCTAAATGTTCAACATGTGCTTAATGAAAAGCTTATATGGTTCAACTTAGGAGATCATGTGTGATAGTCCAAAAGTTGAGATGACTATGGATAATGGACATCACAAGACAAGTGAAAGAAGGACATTGATTATGTGAGAATCAATGTGCATGACTTGGAGTCAATTAGATTGAACCAAAGGTGGAGACATGAGATCTTTGAGGTTCACATCGTGTAGTTGATCTATTGATGGTTTATTTAATATCTTGTTTGTGAGGTGCCTAGTAGTCATCTATCATGCATATTTCCTTTGGTACTAATCTTTCATTTGGTTGCCTTGATAGTGCTTTCCAATTATCATCCTTTAGCGATTATTAGAGTAGGAGTATCTCTTTTTCCATTATGCTATAACTTGTTCTAAGTTTGGTGTCTTAGCAACAAGTAAAGATCAAGATAAAATATTAGGTACAGGTGTGGAGAAGCTCCACGAAAAGGGAAGGGAACTTTCAAATTGAGTGGAAAGGAAACCTTCATGTAGAAAAAGACAACATCTCTTGGTAAGTGACTTAAAGGTACAAAAGGAGGTATGCTCACTCTTATATTGAGTATTTGTACTTTGATCCCCTTAGATGCTTGTGGTGCATATGTTTAAGTTGTAAGGGGGAGTAATGTTAGTGTGTTGCATTTCTCTCCTTCTTTCCATGTTGTCCATTGACATCACATTTTATTCTTGATTGAGATGTGGTTTTGGTGTTTGATGTCAAAGGGGGAGAATTTATGCATTAAAGCTTACCTCGACCTAAGAGGAAAGCTTGTCTTAAGGGTGAAGGTGGTTTGTGTGCTAAAGAGCTCAAAGCTCAACCTTATGATGAGGATGTGCTCACCTTGTTAAAAGTGGGAAGTCTCCTTGAGTTTATTTTGATCTCAAGAGGGAGAATGCATTAGAAGTGTTGTTAGTGATTATCATGATCTTTTTGTTGATTACTTGGTGATAAAGCACTAGTTGAATGATTAGTGCTGATATTGAATAACAGTCGATGTTTGTGCTTTAATTAATACCATCTCTGTGTAGCATCGTCTTTAGCTGAGATTAATTGGTATCTATGTGGTGAGTTGATAATTTGAGATTAATTGGTATCTATGTGGTGTCTTGATATCTACATAGTGAATATTACTTATCTTGATAGTAGATATTCATGAGTTGAATTATTTTGATACAATTTCATTTTAATTGGTGTCTATATGATGTTTACTGATTTTGTGTGCAAAACCTTGATTATGTGCATTTGAGTGTCATAAGCATCAAAGTCTGATATTTGACACAATGCACCTCATGGATGCTAAGGTATAGTAATGCTTTGCACTTAGCTTAAGTATGTGCAATTTGTCATTTGAGGCCAAAGTTGGGATTTTCATGTAAGCACATATTTAGGGGGAGCATTCTGTAGCTTAGAATTCAAAATTGTGCTTTAATTTCAAATTGTAACACCTCAAAATGTCTATTTTGGAATTTAGGAAAAGTTTATATCAAGATCTAAATAATTATGTTTTGAAATAAGTGATTAGATGAAAAAAGCCTCCAATGAGTTATTCTTTCTCTAAAATCTTATACTTCGAAATATTCTCTGAAGGATTACACAAAATTGTTGCCTAATATAGAGTTCATGGTTATCTATGAAGAGGTAATAAACACTTAATTTTTAAATAAGGTTATTGTCTATTTTATTTGAAAAGGGGTCTTTAGTTATCTCATGGTGATTTATTCTTTATTAGGTTGTATAGCATTTACTTGGAGAAAATAAAATCACATACATTTATACTTTGCATCATGTTGGGCTTTTTGATTGTGCATATTAAAAACATCAACATAGAATTGAGTTGAAATTTGTGAATGAAATTTGAAGAATAGAAATAGAAATGAAAATAAAAAAGAAATGGGGAGCTACGTGATTCGTGGGAGTCGGAGATCATGCGGGCCGTTCCTAATTCCTCGTCGATGTTGGGTGGCCGTCGCAGTGACACTGTCCGTGGCGCACCAACCTCACCACAACATCATCCCCGGTGAGTCCTTGCTCTAGGTGTTGGCCATGGCTATAGGAACACGTGGTAGCTAGTAGTGCTCAGATTAGTGTTCCGTGGTGCGCTTAATCGCTTGCCGGCGTGTGCGTCGCCGTGGGGAATTCTGCGCCGCCGCGGCTCGGGTTTTTGGGGGAAGATGCGCTGGTAGCCGTGGGATCTCAATTGAAGGGCTGCGATTAGAATAGGGCATATCCCTTCGTCCATTGAAATCCTAGCCATCAATCTCGGATCCTATGGCCACCAACGCGTAACGGTCCAATTTTGGCGATCAGATCTGGGCCACGTGTTTCGGATCCTACGACCGAGATCACACCATACCCCTTCAACCAGCACTTTATGCATATGAGACCCCGAATAACTTAGGAAATAACCCGCCATCCTCGACAGTGTACATATCGTTACAATCAGGTCCATATATTTACGAGAAAGACCCTGAGCTTCCTGAAATTAATGGCCACGATCCATAAGTTATCCAGAAATTGCAAAATAAATATGGAAATCAATTTTTAATATAGAAATAATTCTAGAAAAGGTAGAAAATCCATAACTTCTCCGTTTTAACCCCGATTTGACCCGTTTCAGTTGCGCTAGTCTCGTGCTAAAATTGCCTACACTTTAGTAACACTATTTTATCATATAACATGTTCTAAAAAATAGTTAACTAATTTGTTCAACCTATGTTTATTGGGTTAAAAATGTTAATATATTATTTCAATTTGGAGTATCTATAATTTTACTAGAACAGAATTATGTTATAACTTAGCCTAAAGTGGAATGAGTTATTTTTTATGTTTCTCATATGATTTATAGCTCAGGATATATTATTGTCATTTAATCACCTAAAAGTTCAGAAAATCATATCTTTATAACCATAACTCCAAATCTAGTGGTTCTCGAACCCACGATCTCGTAGCGACGCGTAGAACATTATTATGCAGTTTGTTCTTATGTTTGGTGTAATGTTAATTTTGCCTATACCATATTGTTTGTATTACTACGACTAGCGGTGAGGTCACGAGAATCTAGAGATCATCCTGGAGCCTGGAATCTTGAGTCTCAAGCAAGTTGTGCCCTTGATCACTCCTTTTTACCTAATAATGTTCACTATTAATCACTGTGATAAGCTCAGATTAATTTGATGGGACCTAATAGGTTTCGCTAGCATTGTTTATCCCTCACCTTGCAAACAGATGAACTATTGGGTAGATTTGCTATTGCTCTACCTGGTTTTGGGAAACTAATGTTTTATTATGATCATGTTCCAATTATGTTGTTCTTTAATTGTCGTTCATGATAAGATCATATTGTTAATTGGAACATGGAGAACCACCCGGGAAAACAGTGCTACCACAAGGGTGGTATGCGACACCCTTGGCTGACTAATTCGGAAAGCTAGTGGAGGACTACGTTACCCGAAAGGGGCAAGGGCAGTAGGGGAGTGGTCGGTGTAGGGAGGTTCTTGGGCTGATTTTGTTGTGATGGCGGTTAGACGGGGGATCCCTGCATTGGGGCTTCCTAGAAACTTTAGCGGGTTTTCTAAAGCTAGTAGAACTTTGTAAAGGCCTCGTAGTGGTACCCTGCCTCGCTTCCCTGGTAGAGGTGTATGGGGTCTGATTGACTACGTGGCAAATGGGTAACAGGACTTGTGGGTAAAGATGTGCAACCTTTGTAGAGTGTAAAACTGGTATATTAGCCGCGCTCACGGTCATGAGTGGCTCGGACACTCACATGATTAATTTATGGAACTAAACTCAATTTGTCATATGCATTGCATCGCGGCTGTTGTTATTAATATTGATCTCTTATTTAATTGGGTTGGTATCTACCTATACCTAATAACTGCTAATAAAATTTTGACCAACTTTAAAAACAATGCTCAGCTTTAGCCATCCTCTTTGGTAAGCCTTACACTTCACATGAGCTCCCACCTTTAGCGAGTTCATGCACATTATTCCCCACAACTTTTTGAGCGATGAACGTATGTGAGCTCACCCTTGCTATCTCACACCCCCACAGGTCAAGAACAGGTACCGTAGGATGAGGCGCATGGAGGATGCTGTGATGAGTTCGTGAGTGGTCTAGGCCATCGTCTCCCTGTCAACTTTGGGTTGCTGGATCGTTGTCTCCATATGATGTAATTATTTGTTTATTTTGTATAGAACTCCTATTATATAGTAAAGATGTGACATTGGTTTTTGTACCATGTCATCATATGTGTGAGACTTGGTCCCAGCACGCTTGGTGATTATGTTCGCGCCCAGGTCTTAGTGCCCTCAAAACCCGGGTGTGACACAAATTTTGGGTAAGCTTTAATTTTGTTGCCATCAATCACCAAAAAGGAGGAGATTGAAAGCTCTCTTGTTGGTTTTGGTGGTTTGGATGACAACCCAATTAAAGGACTGACATGTGTTGCTAAGTGTTGAACAGATGCTTAGTGCAAAGCTTACTGGTTCATCTTAGGAGATCAAGTGTGATAGTCCAAAGACTAAGATGACTATGGATAATGGACATCACAAGCCAAGTGAAAGTTAGACATTGATTATGTGAGAATCAATGTGCATGACTTGGAGTCAACTGGATTGAAGCAAGCATGGAGGCACAAGATCTTCAAGGTACTAGAGCAAGGGAGAAGGTCAAGGTGACTGAGGAACCTAAAGTCAAGGTGAAGAAGAGGCTCTGTAGAAGTCAAGGTTGATCAACTGAGGAAGGTCATGTGCATTGAGGATTGCTACATATGGAAATGACTTGGAACCATTGAGTTAATTCTTATGGATTATGGTTCAAGTCACAAGGCTTAAGATCAAAGCTCAAGAAGTTGGACATGGTCACAACAAAGAGAAGAATCAAAGTCAGAACCTAGAAGTTATCCAAAATATCTAGGTTCACTGTAATCTTTAGTTTGGGCCATTCTTGCATTTGGAGTCAACTTGATACTTTGGAGTCCAATCCCGACCTCAAACAGGACAAAAGGTGCAAAATGATGAAAAAGGTTAACTTTGCAAGGTTTGAGTGCATAACTATGTTGCATACACCTTTTACTATGCATATGACACGTTGGTTTGCTCTCTAACTCGATCTGTAAAGAAAGTGCCATCCAGGGCCCTTTTGAGGTGAAACAAAAATTTGGAAAGAGATGAGCAAAAGGTAAGTTCATGGACTTAGTCAATTGGATTACCCTCTAATTATGTTTGTCTAAGTCTTAGGAAGGTGACCAAGAAAGTCCAAGTCGATCGGAGAAAGAATCGAAGAAAAAGGACTTCGATACCATCTCTTTGGGCGTACTAGACATTCAACAGGACTGGTCCGTTGGCGCACCAGACCTCCAATAGGAAATGTACGGTCTCGAGATTTTTGGCTAAAATCACCAGACTGTGAATATTGTTCAGTCCGGTGGCGCACCGGACCTTGGCCAACGGTTACTTTGCAGGCACGCTGGCTCAGTCCATTGGCTAGCTGACGTAGCCCGGTCTAGTGACCACTAGAAGGGGAAGCCTGTCAATCGAATCCCGGACTGGGGGCGCATGGACCCTGTCTGGTGACGCACCGGATCGGTCCGGTGCCCCCTGAAATAGGCTATTTTTAGCAAGTTTTGAGAAGGAAGGGGAAACAGTTATGGGGCCTTTTGGGGATATAAAACGACTCCTAGGCATCCTCCTTTAGTATATAAGTTGACCCAAGTGAATACCAAGTAGTACACATTGTTTAGAATCATTTCTATCTCCCTCTCTTGTGTATTTCTCTCTAGTAGTGTCGGCACAATTATAAGCCAAAAGAAAGAGAGGAGGTGCTGCTGAGAGTTAGAGCTAGTAAGATCTTGAGCAAGAAGGTGTTACTCTGTTAGAGTGCTATCAATGAAGTTGAAAATAGCCACAGCTCTACCGTAACTACCAACAACACCGTGGAAGCCTCGATCTTCCACCTGGTGACAGATCTGAGCAAACAGAGAAAGTAGATGAAATAGACTCCAAGCCAAGATGGCTAACTCCAACGTGGATGTAGGCAAGTATTTCAAGCTTGGCCGAACCATAGGATAAATCTCTATGTCACTTGTTGCTGCTTTGCTTTGTTCTATTCTTTGTCTTCTATACTTTAGACCATGGAATCCAAATATGACCTTAATAGATCATTCATTACAAGTTTTGTTTTAATTTATCGATTTATTTTTCACATTAGCTATGACTTCCCAAAATCATAAATCAAGAGTTCAAATTTTTTGTTAGTCAATATTCTTTTATAAACATGAATCTCTTAGGTCAAATACCATCCATCAAAGACATGGCTAATGATGAAAAAGACGATATAAGTAAGACATCAAATCCAGTCGCAATTGTCTGCTTCACTCTTGTGCTGAGAACTATTGTTAGAAATAATGATATATGGTTAGACATATTTAGAGATAGAAATAAAATATAGGATGAAGATAGAGTCCTGGATGTAGAATAGGATTAGTCCTAGTCTAACTTATCTAATCTAATCTATGAATTATTGGAGAAGGGCTAGTGCGATGTCTAAGGAAGTTGTTGTAGATTGATTTCCTGACACGGTGCAAGCAGAAGATATATATGATCAAAAGTCTAGTCTATGGCTCTTATCTTGTAGAAATAAAATATTGGGTACGAGGAACCCGAATTATTAATCTTTACATTTAATTTCATTGACCCTCAAAGGGCATTTATGGGTATATATGCGGGAGAGGCATAGAGTAAAAGCCAAGTTATAGTAGGCCTAGTCCTATTCTATCTCTACAATTGTATGTTCTTCTCTAGATTCTTTTGTATCTCTAAATATCTCTAATTATACATATATTTATTTCCAACAAGGATTCCACATTATATTTGCTAGAACAAGTTAGATTGCTAATATGCTACATGTCTGCAAGTATAGCCAACACCCCAAACTATACCATGTAGTTAAGCATTATTATTGTTCTTTATAGTCTTGTCTCTTTCTCATAGCACATCCAATGTTGATCCTACCAGTATCCTGCAAATCACCATTCAGTTGATTATAAGAAGAAAAGAATCCAATATTCCCCTCTTACTCGATGAATATATTACTATAATTTTGTTCCATATCTATTTTAAAGCTTCAAGTAATACTACTACTAACATCGTAAAAGGTTTGTTTTGAGCTGAATGATCTTAATAGCTATTTGTGTTTTTCTACTGCAGAACACTAAAAGATGAGAGTTGTAGCATGTACCATTATGCTTTTTGATGTCTACATTCTGTTATGCACTAAAAAGAATATGGGAACTAATTAAATGTAAGCATTCTACTTGGTTTATGCTTAGGTTATAATGTTGCAAAGTAGAACTCTCCGTTTTCACCTTATGTATCAAACTAAATTTATTTTTACTAGTTTAGAAAATATCCAATTGCAATGGACCAGTTGCTTGATCTCTGTGTGATCGTTGAATATTTTTTAATTGTAACCAAGAAATTCCAAAGTCATAATTAATGATGGATTAAGAGTTGAATATTTTCTAGAAACTATAGTGATCAATTACCATACAATTAGACTATTGTACATTGTCAGCGTCCCAGAAAAGATATATTTCTATATGCTGGCAAAAAAATTATATTTCATCACCACAGGATGGATCCACAAAGGACTTTGCTAGGCCCCAATCTGACGTTCTCATGGTCCCATGTCATACCCAGATTTAAGGGCAAATCCAGATGCATCTTATATGTGCGCCAAATAAAGATCCACACATACAATGACTTAGTGTATAGAGATGAATGTCATAATCTTTATTACGTAACGAGAATGTTTTACAAAATAACTGATAGTAGAACAAAATGAACTAAGATACTATCTCCATGGCGCCATAGTTGACTGGAAGACGACGCCTAGATCTCGTCGAACTCATCATATTAGTGCTCCTCTGGTGGTACTGCTCTTCACCTGGTGTGATTATAGCAAGGGTGAGCTCCCATACGATCATCGCTCAACAAGTGTTGCGAATAATGTGCATGAGCTTACTTACGGTAGAGGCTAATGTGTAGTATAAGGCTTGCCAAAGAAATTGGTTAAGACTGAGCATTGCTTTTTAAAAAGTTGGTCAAACTTTTATTAGCAATTACTAAGTATAAGTGTATACCAACCCAATTAAATAATTGATCACAATGATGAATAAATCCCACAATGTAATGTAAATGACAGGTTCAGTTTAATTATATAAGTTACTCATGTGAGGGTCCGAGCCGCTTATGACCATGAGCACTCTGGTGACAGGTTCAGTTTTACACTCTGAAGAGGTTGCACATATTTACCCACAAGTCATGATCCCTTATTTGCCTCGGGTTACGGAAATCCTTAAACACTACCATGGTGAGTAGGCAAGGGGTCACTGCGAGGCCTTTACAAAGTCCCACTGGCATGAGAAAAACTGCTATGGTTTCAGGACGAAGGAAGCATGGCCTTTTCCACGGTCAGTAACCCATCGCAGTAATAAAAGCCAGCAATATACTCTGTAGCGACGCCTAGACGCTTGCCTCTTTGGGAAAGGGTTATCTCACACTAGGTTTCCTAATTAATTGGACAAGACCAGAGCCATATAGTTTTTGTGCTCACACTGTTGTCTCGGGTGGTCGCTCCATGTTCCAATTAACAAAATGATCTTATCATGTATCATAATAATGCTAATAGTAATAAATTGTAATGGAACATGAGCTTGAATCATAAGTAACATTAACTAAAAAACAGGTAGAGCAATAACAAGACTACCCAATAATTCATTTGTATGCAAAGTGTGGGATAAACAAAACTAGGTAACCTATTAGGTCCCATCAAGTTAACCTAAGCATATCATGGTTATTATAAAAAAAGAACATTACTAGGTCAAAGAATGTGATCAAGGGCAAAACTTGCCTTCTGCGAGCTCTTTCTCATAATTTTCAACTTGCGGTGCTTCGGGTTCCTTCGTCACTTGTTCGTCTACTCTCATCAATACAATCAAACAATATAGGGACATTAATTAACATCAGACCAAACATGAGAACAAACTGCATAATAATATTCTATAAGTTGAGACAAAATTATAGGTTCAAGAACCTCTTAAATAAGAGTTAAAACACATTAATTATGACCTTTCTAAGATTACCGGTTTTATTTTTATACTAGAAATCAAATTTCAGTATTACTTTTATGAATGTCATGCATTGATGGATGGCGGGTTTAATTATCCTAGAGTCCAGGGTTCAGACTGTAATAGTTAAGACCACATGTAGTTGTTTTTCAATGGAGCGGGACAGCGAGCAGAATAGGTAGACGCACAGGGGTCCTTTATTTAAAAGAACCATGCCTGATACACGCACGAAAAGAGAGCCGCAGGATCTCGATACAATGGTTCCGATCAATAAAGCGAAGGGGTACGCACTAGTCTAATCCTCGCTGCACAACACAGACCCATGGTCAGGATTTTATGAAGTGAACGGGTATACGGGGATCTAATCCTACCCGTTGGACCATAATCGGACGGTCCCCGACTCGTCTCCTCTCCTTCGACGCTCGCACGACGTGGCGGTGCCATTGGGTGTGCCATAGCAACTCGGCTCACAGGCGTCCAAAATTAACTCTGCTTGGTATGACGCAAACACAAGAGTTCAACAAAGAAAATAGGGAGCATCTTACCGGTCTTCATAGCACGGAGGCCTCTGGCCGCGGCGGCGTGATCCCACGGCAGTGAAAAGAGTCTGGTGAGCAACTCCTCGCACTCCAGTCACCCTCGCTACTCGATTAAGCGTTGAGGACGTGCGGCTTGGTCCAATGCTCCTCCCTGCTCCCTTCGTCGGACAGCGACAACTGACAATTTTGCTCGTGAATAGCTGGGAGAACTCAACTTATATAGCCCCGGGAGCCCGCACCTGATGGTTAGCTGGCGGATCAGTTGGTTACAATAGAAACCCAAGATTTCTCGAAGGGTGGGCTAGTTTGGAAACTCAAATCTCTTTTGGGATTGAAGGAGATTGAAGAGAAAATTAGTTCATTTTCACTTCGATCCCCTCAAATACCGAAGGAGATTTGAGATTCCCAAAGTAGCCAGCAGTGAGAAGAACGGGAGCCTCCGCATCTGAGCCCACACGTCAGTGGCTATGGCCCGTGGCGGGCGGCACTAGCGAAGGGGTCCCACAGATCGGTGAGAAAATGGGGCGCGCAGGACCACCAAGTGGCTGCCCTGGCAAGCCCGTGTGTCAGTGTCGCGTGGTGGTCGGGCTTCGCGGTGTGTTTGGTTTGGGGGCACAGGTAGTCGTCCCAACAGCTAGTAAATTCCTCTTTTTTCTTTTTATCTCTTGTTTTTGTTTTCTATTTCTTTTCCTTAATAGAAGTTTGACTAAATTTCAGGGATAATTTGGACATCGACTTTAATTCATATGCAACACATCAAAAGAGATCCATCATGATGCGCAAATTTAATTTTATATTCATAATCCTTTATTTAATTAACTACTTAACTCATGGATTATATATAGATGAAGAAGCACTCATAAAAAATAATCCCATGATTTATTTATCTATACTACTTATTAAGGCGGTAAGGGGTAGGCTGTCATTCAGTGTTCTACCATTCCCATTCTCGCACTGTCTTTCTTATTCTCCCCCCCCCCCCCCCCCGCAAAGCCCATTCCCGGCTCCCATTCAGTGTTCTGCCATTCCTCCCCGCACTGCCTTTCTCATTCCCCCCTCCCCGCAAATCGCATTCCCATTCCCACGTGCATCCCACGCCTAGCTAAAATTAAATTAAAGAAACATAAATATGGCTCTAATGGGATTCAAACGTGCGACCTCTCAAGCAAATGTGCTCGTAGCTACCACTACACCACATGTGTGTTTATGTCAATATTTGTTACAGTAAAAATATATACTACATCTCTCCCAAAGCCCACCTGCTACCTTTGCACAATGTGTAGTAGTAGATAATTATCAACGAGATTCCTGAATTATATTTTTGGATGGAGGGAGTAGTATTTAAAAAAGAGCCTTGCATGCAATTTCTTTTGTTTGAATAATGTTTTCAACTTAAATTATTTTTTATATGTGTGACATTTATTCTCCATAATATTTTTCCATGGCTCTAACTTGTGAGTCATTTTCATAAACCAACGCCAAAGATGAATCCATGTTTCTTAGTTGGAAACCCCGAACAAACACCACTGGTAGGAGGCGCTCGCGTTGGCGTCGCTCATCGACGACGAAAAGAAGCTTGGCGACTGCCAGTTCAACCTCTGGAAGCAGTACTACGTGACCACATGCGTCGCTGTGTTCGGCAAGCTCCGGCGCAGCCGCCGTTTGGACGCGGTCCAGAGCGGCCGCAACGCGCTGTCCATCTACAAATAGGGGGATCTCATGGTCGTCGCCAACGCCGGCCACTCTCGGGTTGTTCTGGGCACTGGATCCGACAACGGCGCCGTCACACCGTCCATCTCATCATCCACCTGAAGCTCAACCTCCCACGTAAGTCACTACTGACCGGCCATGAATTCTTGTGCGCTGGGATGACGGTCATTGCTGACGTTGTGTGAGTGTCCTCGAACAAGATTTATGTAGAGGAGTAGCATATCTGGTGGTGCAACGGCTAGGTGTACTACCTCGCTGATGAGCCCGGGGTGCACTTCGTTTGGCAGCCCAGCCAAGAGTCATCGGTACTCGCCATATCGTGTGCGTTCGACGACTATTATATCAAGGACTATGGCGTCATCTTGGCACCAGAGGTGACGCAGAGGAGGACCGACAACAATGACCACTCGCCATCGTCGGGGTAGCTTTTGTGCCGGCCTGCCTTTAATTCTCTTCGCAAACACATACACTTGCTTTTTTTGTTTAAGCAAGCGTGTATGGTGGTGCGTACCTGATGACTGATAATGTATGAGGGAACTTCTACCGGCAGGTGTGACACGTGCTCTTCAATGATGAGACCATGCAAATCGTGGCATATATCGAAGTCTGCATGATACTGATGGTTGCAATGGAGTAGTGAAACAACTAAATTAAAATAACAAAATTTATGTATGGCTAGAATTACAAATGGATTATGAAATATTTTTATAACAATATAAGACACATTTTGTATATAAGTTATTATGTTATTATATGTTCCCGTTGCAATGCACGGGTACTCACCTAGTTATAAAATATGGGTCTTACATCCTATGTCTAGGGTAGAGATGGCAATGGGTACCCGAAACCCGAAACCCGATGGGTTTTTACCCCATTAGGGTACGGGTTTGGGTCAATTTTCATACCCATCGGTTTGTTAATGGGCATAAATGTATACCCGACGGGTTCATGGGTATGGATTTGTTCCTATAGTACCCAAACCCGTGAACCCGTGGGTTTTTTAAACCCGATCAAACCTAGTGTATATTGTCATTTTATTTTATAAACGAACAACAAACTTGTTATCTACCTATTTACTTCCTTTTTTTATCAAATAGTGAATGTAATAAGTAGTTGGTGAGTGTGTTGCTTGCTTACTATTATAGTTATTACTAGCGTTATATGTGGTGGATGTATAACTTAGTGTAAGGTAACTTGATTATACAACTTATTATTTGTATTTAATTCTCTCTACTAATATTTTTTATACCAAATCATGAACTCGTTGTTCATTACATAAATTTTAGACCATGATCTCATTAATCATTACGATACTTATTGATTATAAAAAGAATAAGTATATTGGAGATAAAACCCGCGGGTAACCCGTGGGTACCCGCTAACCCGATGGGTACGGGTTTGGGCAAAATTTCAAACCCGTCACGGGTATGGGTTTTTTAATGGGTGTAAATATTTTTCGCGGGTACGGGTTTGGGATAGCAAAACCCGGCGGGTTTGTACCCGTTGCCATCTCTAGTCTAGGGGCTCGAGCCATGTACTAGCTACACCCTCGGGCCTATGGTCTAGGTCCTTACACAAGAGCCTCTAGGCAATCCGATCCCTAAGACATCCATGGGACTAGACGACTCTGGTACAACATGCGTCCTTGAATTGGTCAACCACACACAGTGTTGAGCGATTAAGATAAACCTTCTTCCCATCATATTACTGTGAAGGTAATGTTACGATCAAGACACATCACTATATCCATGTCTCGGGTCGTTGGTGTATCTATGAGCACTATATAGTGTGTGTGACTTCAGCAACTATTAACTATGTTGTCGATAGTGTAGAAAACCACACTAACCACTGTAGCACATTAGAGATATGCTTCATAAACGGTGAACTGAATATGACAAGATAGAAGTAGTTGGACCTTTACTAGACAAGGCCTACTATCCGTGTAGGGATGTAACTCTCTCCTCCCTTATACTCTAAAAGAGAGGTGTAAAGGAACATAAAAAGGGTTGGCTTCTCCTCTCTGAACTCCAAGACTAGAGGATCGAAGTTTAGGATCTGGCTATCTCTTGGTAGACATTACACGTTGTAACTAGGGCTATTTTCACTTGCTAGTATATACACCATTTGTGTGTGTAAAATATATTATCACTTACATACACTAGTAGAAAAGAGCTCTAAGCCTGTTGTACGCAAAACTTCTCTCGTGGTTTCAGTTACCGCGCGCAAGTGAAAATATATAGGTGGGCCCAGCATAAGGAACCGCTAGAGGAAACCTATTTCCACTGACTATTCTCTTAACACAACCGCTAGTGAAAATGGTACATTTTCACTAGCGGTAGGTGTAACAGAACCGCTAGTGGAAATTAGGTTAGTACTGGCAGTTCTGTTACTCCAACCACCAGACGATTGTGTGAAGAGAACCGCTAGTGGAAATTGGTTTCCACTGGCGGTTTCTTAAGCCAACCGCTAATGAACTTTGTATTATAAATACCCCTTTGTCCTCCTTGACAGGAGCTATAGCTCGCAGCCAACTTTCATTGGAGGCGATTTTGGAGGTCCAGATGTCACAAAATACTAGGGGAGTGATGAGGACATCTACCCCAACAAAAGAATGGATACCCCAACTGAACTAGCACAGGCACCACTAGGACCACTCACTCGAGCCCGTGCATGTGAATTAAACTTCATGATGATTCTAAAAATGAAGGACCAGAAGTTTCCTAAAGTACATGCGCCATATACGCTCATGATGAATCCGCCCTGAATAAAGTCTAGGTGATGTGTCACCTTTCCATCTTTTAGTTTTGGAAATAAATAATCAATAAGGTGTTACGCCACCTAAATAAGGAATGGGGATCAAGGAGGTGGCTGATTGGGTGCCTATTCCCTGCCTTGTGGACAGGAGATTGTGTGGCTAATTGGGCGCCTATTCCCTGCCTTGCAGGGCAGGAGATTGTGTGCTGATTGGATGCCTATTCCCTGCCTTGTGGGTAGGAGACTGTGCGGCTGATTGGGCACCTATTCTCTGCCTTGTGGGAAGGATGGACACCCACCACCTCCTCCCTATTTTGCTAGGTGCTACGCCTCCTCCTTGGGTGGGTTTTCTTTGATAGTTTTAGCCATTGTGCAAACTTCATGTACTGCAGTTGTGCTCACCGAGCACCTATGGACAGCCTAGTGAACCCCAACTCATGAGTGATTGATATTCAGTTTTGCCTACATCTTGTTCTTGCTTGTTTCTTTGATTGCTCACAGGAATAGAACTTCGTGTTCAGGTTGATTTTGCCACCAGCAAGGTCAATAACCATTTGGAGATGGTTCTATGATTACTAAGGCGCCACAACCTGTTCGTTCGTAGTTGGATCACGAGAGTCACCTCCTCCACCAAATCGAAATTATCCACCTCACCGAAAGATCGGGCACTCAGTTCTATCAGGGAGGTTTTGATCTTGATTTTGTGGAAGAAGGTTGCTAAGAAAGGTTGGTTTATGTTTCTCTTGTCAATTTTTGTTCATTCTTGCTCAATTTTAGCCATGTTTTGGATCTAGGGTTTCACCAATGTGAGAGAGAAGAGTATAGTTAGGTTTTTCATGTTTAGTTCTCAAATCAGTTTATCCATGAGACATATTTAGTTGGTTAACGAATGGTGCATGTGTTAATTTGTATGCATGGAATGAGAGGAAGATAGGGTTGGTAATTAAGATTTTTTTGTTAGTTGCTATGAAAGGTTGGTTTAATTATGTTTCATTTGCTAATTATTGTTCATTTTTTCTCAATTTTAGCTACATTTTGGAACTAGGTCTTCACCATGTGTTAGAGAGAAGAGTATAGCTAGTAAAGTGTTGGGGGTATGCTTCGTAGCCGAAGATCCTAAAGAAAGAGAACACCTTCGGCAGACCCTCTCAGGAGCAAGCGCCGAAGCTATTATTTAGAGAGCTTCGGCACAATGATAGATCTTCAGACGAAGGGCCGAACCGACTTAAAGATGGATTGACTTAAAGACCCATAATGTTTGTGTCATTATTGTAGTCAATTGTAAAGGACTTAAATGTAATTTTACGCAAGTTGCACCCTATGCCTATAAATAGGTGAACAGTACCCCGACACTGTTCACGCGATCCTGTAATCACTGGCACATTACGCTTGAATTATTGCTTTCCGCCAAGGCGAAGGTATAAATGTGCCCAAGTATTATGTTTTAATACTTATATATTCATATAATAAAATATGTGAATATATTTTATACTTTATATTTCATTTCTCATTGTTTGTTGTTTTACTGGTATGATCACGAAGGTGGAATCTTCGTGATATTTTACTCATAACCTTCGTCCGAAGCTCATTAAATCCTTGGGGAGATAATGCTTCAGCGGACGAAGGGTATTTATACTTAACATCTTTGTGTTGCCTTGTTCTTAATTCAAAGCATTTGAGAACAAGTCCCCAACATTGACGCCCACCTCCGGTGAACTCACTTCCACGTTCTGAGCTGATGGCTTCGTTTAAAGCTGGAGCTGCTTCGGCTCCGAAGCTGTAACGCCCTGAATTTGGTGGTAGAATTTTTTCTTCTTTTCTCTCACCAAATTCAGGCGTTACTCTTTCCTTTTTCCCTTTTCTTCTCGCTAAGCCTTGATCTTTTCCAAAGTCGCAACGGGTTTTGGCTTTAGACCTCGTGTAAAGCAAAACCTTAAAACACTTTATTTTGGGTGATGCACCATGCCGAACCATGCATACTTTTTGATTGATTAAAAATGTGAATGCTTTCATCTAGAGGAAATTAGAAATTAGAAAAAAAAGAAAAAGCCTTTTCTTTTTTTTTTCTTTTCTCATCCCCCCTTCTCCCCTTTCGGCCCAACCGCCCCCTTCGGCCGGCCCAGCTGGCGGCCCAGCCGCCCCCCTACCCCCCCTTCCCGCGTGGGCCCCGCGCCGGCCCAGCCGCGCGCCCCCTCTCCCCCCTTTGGGCCCAGTCGGCCCAACCGTCCCCCCCTCTCTTTTTTTTCTTTTTCCAAAAATCCCCTCCCTCTCCCTCTCTCTCTCTCTCTCCCCCACCCTCACCCTAACCCTAGCGCCGCCGCCGCCTCTCCCCTGCCCTAGCGCCGCCGCCACCCCTCCCCGGCGCCACCGCCGCGCCGTCCCCCTCGGGTGAGGCTCCCCCTCCTCCTCCCTCCTCTCCTCCCTCTCCTCCCTCTGACGCCCTCCCCCGCGCCCGGCCGGCCCGGCCTCGCCCTCGCCCGCCCCGGCCACCTCGGCCGCCCGCGCCATCGTCCGCCTCGGCCCCCGGCTCGGCCGCTCCGGCGAGCTCGGCTCGGCCCCGGCCCCGGCCCCGGCCACCCCGGCCGCCCGCGCCCCCGACCCCGCCCGGCTCGGCCCCGCCCGCGCCGCCTCTCCCCGACCCCGGCCGCCCGCCTCGGCCTAGCGCCGGCGTCCCCCGCCCCCCGGCTCGGCCGCCTCGCCCGCTCGGCCCCGCCCCCGGCCGTTCGGCTCGGCTGCTTCGGCGAGCCCCGTCCCGCGCCCGCTTCCCTCCGGCGAGCCCGCCCCCCTCGTCCGCCCGCCCCCTCCGGCGAGCTCTCCCCCCTGGTTCAACCGCCCCGCCCCGGCCTCGGCTCGGCCGCCCGCGCCCCGACCCCGGCCCAACCGCCCGCGCCCCCGCGCCCGGCCTCGGCCATGCCCCCGCCCCGCCCGTGCTTCGCCCCGCCCGTGCGCCGTGCTCGTCCGCCCGCCCCGGCGTGCCTTGCTCGCGTCGTGACGGCCCCGGCGCAGCCTCGAGCTCGGCCCAGCGTGCCTATGGCGCGTGGCCTTGAACTCGGCTAGCGCGCGGCCCCGACGTGCGCACGACTAGTTCGCGGCATGTGCGTGCGGCCTCGCGCGCGTGCTCGCGTAGTGCGCAGTGCCTCGGCACGACCCGTCGTGTCCCCGTCTACCCCCCAGACGCCCCTGTCTATCCCCCGTGTCCTATGCGCGCTAATCACGTGTTTATATTAATAAGATAGGAGTCTCAATTTGGAAATTGGTTACGTTAGTTAATTTGTATAACTAATCATCTATCTCATTCAATGTTAATCTACTAAAAGTGGTCACGTTTACATTAGTGCGTGTAGCTAATTCTTTTGTTAGAACCAATTGGAACTAGAGCACGTAGCGTTTAGTTATTTGTTTACCCGTAGAGCGTCTCGGGCATAAGCTTTAACTCTCGCGAGACCTTTCCCCGCCTCTTTCTAACCATGGTAACTTCGTTATTGTATGTGATATTCTATGCATGTTTAATCTACTTGTTCTCTTGTATGGTGTATTGTTGGTTTCCTAATTTCAATGGATGGATGTATGTATGTGTGCACTCGCATAGAGAACGATCCGGTTGAAGAGCCCGAGGAACTTGCAGGAGAAGCCCCTGAGCAGCAGTCGGTTGGTGGAGGCAAGTGTCCTTTGACCTATCTCTGTCCTATTCATTATTTAATTCACCTCCCGCTTTACACATTTATGCCTAAGGATTGACTAGCTTTTGTTATCCATGTCCTTGATTACCTATTTGGGTTGGATTATTATTGTTTAGCTTTATGCTATTGCTCAAACTCTAATCAATGAACATGATGAGATTATCTATGATACGCTGTTTTCCCTTCTCTTATTATGATGTTGTACTTGTGGCCTTAAGGGGGCTCGAGCGATTTCTCGAGTGCCTCTCCGTAAGGACCTGTTCTATGGATGACCGCCCGGGAAAACAGTGCAACCATGAGGGTGGAATGGGATGCCCTTAGCTGAATAATTAGAGGATCCGGGGTGTAGATCACTTAGCCGTCGTGCCGTCAATGGGGCTCGGTGTATGCGGCTCGCTCTGCCAAGTTTGGGTTCGCCCCTTGGGGAGGAGTGCGGTGCATTTAGGAAACCTAACGGGTGGCTACAGCCTCGGGGAATCTTTGTAAAGGCTACGTAGTGATGCCCTGCTGGGTCACCTTGGTAGTGATCAATGGAGAGTCATGATCTCCGGGCAGAAAGGGAATCACGGCTTGTGGGTAAAGTGCACAACCTCTGCAGAGTGTTTGAAAACTGATATATCAGCCGTGCTCGCGGTTATGAGCGGCCAAGGGAGCTCCAGTGATTAGTGGTACTTGATCAGAGATACTTTGGTACAGGTGGCTATGAGATCGGTGGTTTTGGTTATGACTATGGTGCTGGTAAGTGGTATTCTTTCCATTTGGAAAGGGTACATCGGGCTAATAACTTGGGTTAATGCTAAAACTTGGCTTTCTATTAGTAAATAATAATCTAACCAACTAAAAGCAACTGCTTGACTTACCCCCCCCCCCCACATAAAGCTAGTCCACTACAGCCAAACAGGATACTTGCTGAGTATGTTGATGTGTACTCACCCTTGCTCTACACACCAAACCCCCCCCCATCCCCAGGTTGTCAGCATTGCAACCACTGCTCAGGCGAAGATGAAGCTGTGGAAGGAGACTTCCAGGAGTTCCAAGACTACGACGAGTTCTAGGTGTGGGTTAGCGGCAACCCCCAGTCGGCTGCCTGTGAAGGCCGCGGTTATCTACGTTTCTTTTCCGCACTTTGATTTATTGTAAGGACTATATGGACGTCTCAGACGTATGATGTAATCGACTATTATTTCCCTTTTAATACTATTTTGAGCACTGTGTGATGATGTCCATGTTATGTAACTGTTGTGTACGTGAATAACTGATCCTGGCATGTACATGGTTCGCATTCGGTTTGCCTTCTAAAACTGGGTGTGACATAAGTGGTATCAGAGCCGTGTTGACTGTAGGACCGCTAACTTAGAATAGAATGGTCGTTCTAAGGACTATAGACCTCTGTCCCTGCCTTGACTTTGATATCCCTTCAAAAGTTGGTCATACCGACCAAACCTATGTTCTACTATATAATATACCTTGCTGAAAATTGTGTTTTATTCTAATCCTTCATTTACTTATGATTCATTATTTGCGGGTCATATTAATTCTGTTCTCACCCTTTTGCTTGCGATGTCTTTTGTAGATGGCTCGACTTAGACACACTGCACGAAAGTCCGTCATCCCCTTCTTACCCTCCCGCCTTGCTGAGCGTCCGCTTCGTCGTCCCGTGACCGGATAGTCCAGCCACTTGGAGAGACTGCACCACCGCCTGCATGAGGAGCAGGAACGTCGACGACAGGAGCAGCAGGGCTCTTCTTTCTCGCTCCACCAGGAGATAGAGTCCGTGAGGAGCTGCTCCCCTGTGCTTCCCCTGGAGGCGCCCCCAGCACCATCACTGGGCGCCCCAGCTTCTGGAGTAGCTACTGGAGGAGACCCAGACGACGGAGGTGGCGACGACAGCTCGAGCCACGACACCGACTTCTCTGCTAACCATGAGCCGGAAGGATGGGTTGCTCGACCCATCACTCGCGACGCTGCTCGCGGGTGTCACTTCCACGATGCGCTCGACACCCTGCTACGTCGGGCACTTAACCGACATACTTGGTCCATCGAGTATCGCTGTGTGGTCTACCAGCACAGTCATGGGGTCTACCCGGACCGCTGGGAGGCAACCTGCTTGGTGCGCCGTCCGGAGAACAGTCTCCAGGGTGCGGAGGCCTGCTCAGAGCACTATTCTATCTCTGAGCGGGACTCAGCTGAGGCAGCCATGCAAGATGCTGCACGGCGTGCGCTTTCGCACTACTGCTCGGTTTTCGGTGGGGTAGCTAAAGGTCTTGACCTGAAGTATTACCCCCGCCGTCCATCTGGCAGCACAGGAGGCGTGATTGTCTCACCTGTCGGTGAGGGCAATCCTAGGTTGAGCAGCACAGTCAACCTAGTCGCCGTGCTAAACACGGAGCTGGACCATGCACTAGACGAGCTGAGTAGGGCTCGTGCTGAGATCGCCCTGCTGCGGGCTGAGCGCGCAGAACGTCGTCACCTGGATGGTGGTTCCCCCGCTCCCGTCGGGACTCAGCACCCGTACCGCTCACCTCGGCGTGGACACCAGTCTTATGGCAATCCCGACTGCAAGACCAAGATAAATCTAGAACCATAGCTCGTTAGAGTTGGATCTTGTAATTAATACAAAATATATACGTAGAAGCTACAGGCTTAGCGTTAGTCTTGCTTTTAGTTAGTCTTAGTTAGACAGGGTAGTTTGCTATATCCTGTGCATTTATGTTTGTCATGATGAACTATGTTTGGTTTGGATCTTTGTAATGACTGTCACCAGAGTGTGGGTATCCCCTGCATTTTGGTTTACCTATTATGTTAAAGGAGTTAGCTATATAGTTGGGAAACCTTCTATTCCACTTTCCTCATTATCTGAGAAGCTGTGTGGTCTATGTTGGAGATCAGTGAAGATGCTCATCTGTTCAGTGCTGTTGAAGAATTCTATACTCTTTTCTTATGCTGCAAGATTTGCTAGATCAGTTCTGATGTGTGGTTGCATTCTGCAGATGTTAGAGAACAGGCGCAGAGGAGGAAGGCGTGCTCAGCAGGAGCGAGCCGCTCAACAGGAGGAGGTGCCCCAGCAACAGCACCTGCCGCCCCCGCCCCCGATGTCCATCGAGCAGATGTTTCTGATGCAGACTCAGGCAGTTCAAGCCATCGGTCAGACTTTGGCCGCCATTCAGCAGCAGCAGCAGCAGCAGCAACAGCAGCAGGCCCCACCTCAGCCTCAGATGCCCAGAGACAAGCGTGCTGAATTCATGAGAGGTCATCCACCAACGTTCGCTCATTCTTCTGACCCCATGGATGCTGAAGACTGGCTGCGCACTGTGGAGCGGGAGTTGCATACCGCTCAGTGCGATGACAGGGAGCAAGTCCTGTATGGTCCCCATCTGTTGAGAGGAGCAGCCCAGTCATGGTGGGAGTCTTACCTCGCCACCCATGCCCACCCTGACGCCATCACCTGGGAAGAGTTCAGAGGTAGCTTTTGTCAGTACCATGTTCCTGCAGGTCTGATGATAGTAAAGAAGAAGGAGTTCCTGGCCCTCAAGCAAGGGCCATTGTGTAACACCCCAGGTGTTGCCATGGCTGGAGCACACCTTGGCACTCAAGACTATGATCACATGTGGAAGAACTTAAGGAGCAAAAGTATAAGGGGCTTTGGAAACTAAGTTTTTACCAAGAGTTGGGAATGACCAAAGGCATTACCCTAATTGTGTGCAACTATCACCTTGGGAGAGGGGGAAAGAACCCTAGGCCTCTCTTAAACCCTATCTCCCAAAACCATGGATAAGAGGGGAAAGAGAGTGAGCAAATGTGCAAAACATGGGTAATCTTTACCCAAACCCTAAGCAACATTATAACCATCAATTAGGGGAGGGAAATATTATAAAGAGGCCCCTAGGGAAACCCCATTTCAAATCTCCAAGTGGAGAGAGAGCTAGAGCTCTCTAATTCCCTCTAAGTCCCATTTTAGCCCTAAATCAAAGATCAACCGTGTTCACTTTAAAAATGGCGCCAAAACCACTTGGGTTCTATACCAAAAATGTGCAATACCACTTAGGGCACCCACTGGAAAAAGTTGAGCTCGAGACTCGGACGTTTGACCTGCCATGGCATGGCTTTTGTCGTGATATGCTCAGTATGACACACCTGTTTTGGCACCCGAAGATCTCCCTCCCTAGGCCGTATCTGCCCCGGCGTCTCACAGTTGAGTGACAGCCCTAGGTGCCAGGAAGAGGTCTGCGCCGGACTTTTGCAAAGATTCGCACGTTTGCGACCTCTGGCGACATTTGAACACTGGAAGAAACAAACCGCCACGTGTTCGACGCCGTCTGCCGCGCCAGAGCACGCCCGCGCGCGCGCCCGCGCCGCGCCCAAGCCAAGCCAGTGCCCTGGTCCGCGTCCGCGACTATAAAACGCCCAGGAGCCTTGGCCGTACCCCTCCGCACGCGCTCAAGCCTCACCGGAGCTCAGTTCGCCGCCGTTTGCCCATACGCGACGTGCCCGCGGCCACCCGAGCCCCTGCCACCGTAGACCGGCCAGCCCAGCCATTCCCAACCCCGTCCAGCCCTCGGAGAAGACTGTGCACCTCTCCGTGAAGCTCCCCGAGCGAGGAATCGGGCTCTGCTTCACCGGAGAGGCCGGCCCAAGGTCACCGGACTTCAACCGACCGCCGGCAACCGTGGACCGAGGTACACCGTGCACCTCTCTTCGATTCCTTGCACGGTTAGACTCCTGAGACCTCCACGAAGCTCCCTATGCCCTTGGATTGAACTATGCCGCCGTGGATAGGCCGGAGCACACGCCGCCGACGAGCTCGCCCGCCTGCTCACGTGGACCGGGCGATTCCGGCCATCCCCGACGACGAGCCGTACCTCGACGTGATCGCCAGACCCTCCCCGAGCCAACCCTACCCTTCGCCGGACCTCCCTCGCCGCCGGTAAGCCGCGCCACCCTTTTCTTTCCCGCAGCTACTGTTTCAGTTGAGGGAGGGACTACGAGTGAGAGGGAGAGAAACCCAGGGGCCTCGGCGCAAACTGTTTTTCCAGGAAAACTTAATTAAAACCTAATTTAAATTCAAACAGAAACTTTAAAAACCCATAACTTCTGTTTGATTTATCCAATTTTGGTCAAACCAATTTTGCCAGACTCTAAATCATGTAACCTATTTAGGAAAAATATAAAACCCCTTGGTGCTGTGGAAAACTTAAAAGTTCTGATTGAATGTTAACTTTGGCCAAAAGCTAAATAATAGTAAGAAAAATAGTTAGGCTATTTGACTAAGGTTAGGAAAATTTGGAGAAGTTTATATTCACCTACTAACCTGTTTAAAAATGTTAAACCCCTCTGTCCATTACATTAAGTTAGTTTTAACCCCTTATTCCAAATATGCTTAAGTTTAAGAAAAATAGGAAAAGTGACACAAATATTGAACCAGAGGGCACCCCTATTTTTGTTAAGATACTTAGTTAATGTAGTTCACTAGAAAAATATATCATACCCTGTTTTAGTGTAAAATAATTAAGATCTCTTTTAAATTAATAAAACAAGGATAACTTAGAAAAACTCCACAAAAATAACCCCAAGGTGAAAACACCCCCACCCTTGGGATAACTATTGTTTTATTAGAAAGAACCTAAGAAAAATATGAAATCTGCTGTTTGACATTTTTCAAATAATAAGGTAGTAGAAAGTGCCTTTTTGACATTAAACTTGGGAAAATCATAGCTAATTAACCACCCCTTAGTTTCCTGTGATTTTTAGCACAAAGACCTATCATTACCAGAGGATGCCAACAAAAATAACCTTTAGGACAGAGCCTACCCCTAACTAGGAGGTGTAGTGTAAAGTGCCCCTTTTTGCCTAACTTTTGTTATTTTTGTTTAAGGCCTAAGTTTTATACCTTAAGCCTCAAATTCTTAAAACAAGCTAAAATAGCCAGTGACAACCCACTATAATTTTTACAGAATTTTTGGAAATTATTAAAACCCTGTTGTAGTTCAAACCTACCCTAGAAAACCTAAATGGAAATTAAGGGAAGAGAAATAAAAGATATGAATAAAGGTTGTCCCTAAAAACTTTATTTGCTATCCATAAAAATATATCAAAGCAATACCAAACCAATATGTTGTCCTAAAGGAAAACCTAAGTCCAAAGAGTAATAAGTCTATCTATGTACCACTAGAAGCCCCGCATAACTAAGAAAACCCTAAGTTACTTCTTGACTTAGTCTCTTTTTGCATAATGTTATTAAATCATGCCTAATCATGACATACATGTTCATTGCATTCGCTAGACTGTAATCTTGCTGACGGAGAGTACATCCTCGTGCCGGAGCAAGGAGCTGCTCAGGAGGTAGCCCCAGATCCAGCACCAGAGCCAGCACCAGAGGACCTGCCTGCCACTGCTTTGGAAGGCAAGCCCCGGTTTTATGCATAACCTGTTATTTATGCTATTTTACTTCACTTAATGATTGTAGGATTGATTGTGCACTTAGGTGTAGGAATTGTTTGAAACCCTAGTTGCATGATCTCAGGAATCCTTTTGAAATGAATACTAGTATGACAGGTCGAGTAGTTGCTTTAATTAAATAGGATCTCGGTAGAAGACGAGTGATTTTTCTAGCACTCGTGCGAGATCAGGAAATTGATTGTACCCACTTTCACACTATCATGATACTAGTTGGTGAACAACAATCCATGGGGATTGGTTGTTTACGAGATGGAAAATGGAATAAGGATTAACGTGCGGATACCTGTGTCAAGCGTTTGAATGTACTAAACACATACCGAGAAATATGGTAAATCGGTAAGCCTAGTACCTGAGTGAACCTGCCCGCAGATTGCCCTCCTCACGCGACCTGAGACGAGGTCTCCCATTCCGGTTATGGTGGGTACAAGTGCGGTCACTGCACGACGGCCAGTCGGGGTCAGTGAGGCATTGTACGCCAAGGCGGTGAGCCCCTTTCTGTTGCCAGGGAATCGATGGGGACGGTTGATGTGTGTGGGGACGGAGTGCCCCTACATGTCGTGTGTTTAGGTTTACCTTGCAAGGATAAAAAACTCGATTCGAATCGTCTGCTTCTCGCAGCTAATGAGACTGCTTGATCCATTGTACTGCATTGAGTAATAAGTGGAAGTATGATGAGTTGAGATAAGATGTTGACTGTTAATGATGCTTGCTACCATGTATGAGTAGATAGTCCACTTTTAGCCTTAAGAGAGTCACACTTAACTTTGATTAAGTTAAAACCTTGATTTAGAAACTCAGCTAGTGCTTTTGGCAACCAAACCCCACAGCCAAACAGCTGCATGTCTAGAGTTAGAGGAGTAGACTCCTCACACCGGGTAAGTCTAGCTGAGTATTAGTATACTCAGCCTTGCTTGTGGCATAATTTTTTACAGGTTCTCTGGAGGAGATGGTTGCTGGAATAACTTGGCCGACCACCCTGCCACCGGGTTGGACTGTCGAGTGGGACCCTGCCTCGGCTGAGGAGGAGCATGAGGAGTGATGGGACAGGCTTCCCCATCTCTCTGTTTTATTTACCGTTAGTTTTATTCCGCTGCACTTCGAACAATGATGGATACTTTTGCAAAAACTCCGATGATGATGATGGTGGTGTAATAATTTAACATTATGACATGTATGGTTTTATGCTTTATTGTATTTGCTCTGTGACTCACCTTCGAGTGAGATTGTGGTACTTGATCCTGTCAGTGGCCGTGTCGGACTAGATCCGAGGGATTGACGGTTTATTCCCATTTAAGTGTGGTCTAGCCTCTAAGGCGGGACTTGGACACTTAAGTTGGAATAATTCGGGCAGTTCCGCCACAGCTGGTATCGGAGCTTGTACCACCACAGAGGAATCAATAAAATGTAAATACCATCAATTTTCTAAATAAAACTTGATAGAAACAAGTTGGATAGATAGTAGGACGAGCAGGATAGACCTAGGACGCGAAGCCTTAGGTTAATAGAAGGGTAGCTAGGTGGTTAAGTAACTCGGCCCTACAGGCCACTTTTACAGGATGGGAGTTCCTCCCTATTCCTTCTATCTTGTTGTGAGGTCGTTCAGGACGAGCATGCATGCATTCATAATTAAGCAATGGATAACTAAGTAAGGACTTAAAAACAAGATAACAACCAGCTAGGTCCTTAGTGCCTTTTTACTTAACTAGAGAAAGGCTGAGTTTTATTTTTCTTGTTCTTTTTATAATTCTTTTCTTTTACTTACGCTTAACCGTACACAGATGACTTCCCACGGATCCTCCGATGACGGAAATGCCCTGACCCACACTTACGGACTTGCACGAGAGGGTTTTCCCCGCATTTTATGGGAAGTGCTTCAGGGAGCCGGATACACGACACCCCCTCAGTACGCGGTGCAGCAGTTCGAGAAGCACCGAGTACCTCGCTGTAGGGTGAGGATGACCTTGGAGCCTCATCCCCTGCAGCCAGGATGGCGCTCCTTGGACTCCGAGTCTTTCGGGTACCGGGCAGAGGACACGATCGAGGCGATCGCTCTGCATGGATTGACTACCTTCTGCGGATTCCATCCCTTAGAGCTGGCTACCCACCCCATTGGCTTGTTCCCCGCTGAGAAGGAGGACGACCCAATGTGGAAGGATCGGGTGGAGCATGCCAAGGACATCTGGGCCATCTACCCAGGACAGACTGCGCACTTGACAGTACGGTGCATGAATGCTCTGTACCGTCTGCAGGTGATGCGCGGTGAGGCCATGTCCCATTTGATGGCACTGCTAGAGGCAACAAAGATCACGCTGGATAACCGAGAGGAGCTTGTGGTTGACCTATCTCAGGAAATGGTGGAAAAGGACTTGCAGGTGGAGCAGCTATCCACTGATATTCAGGAGTTGGAGGAGCTGGTGGGCACCAGGGAGAACACCATCGAGGTTCTCGAGGATCAGCTCATTAACACTCAGCAGCAGCTTGCTGAGGCTAACAAGCACCTGGACATGCACCACCAGGAGATCCAGGACCAGGAGGACAACGAGGACGTCGACATTGAGGGAGGAGATGAGCCTGCCTCCAGTGTGGACACTGCTGGCTCGGGAAGACCACCTTCCCCCGAGTCAAGTGTTGCCTCGTTCGCTCACTAGGTGTCCAGGGTAGGCTTAGAAGTCGGACAGTCGGACTCCTTGCAGCTAGCTTAGCTTTTGCACCCTTGGGGTACTAGGCTAGGTAGGGTTGAGTCATTTTGGAACAGTTTGATGTAATCATGTTAAACTCTCTTGGGGGCTTGTTTGAGAAATGCTATTATCAGTTTAAATTGGAAGGAAGAATTTATGCCTCTTAAAGAATCCCTTTTGTTGAAGTTAGATCTTTCATGCTGTTTTTAACTTTTTCCCCGTGATGAAATCTTGAAATTGGAACTGTGGTGTTAAGTAAGTATGTGGTTTTTCAGATGGCTGGGAGGCAGCGTCGTGGCCAGAACGAGCACGTTCCACCACCACCCCCACCTCCCACTCTGCAGGAGCTCATGGCTCAGCAGTATGAGATCCTGAGGCAGCTGGCTCAACGTCAGCCACCACCCCAGCATTATGGTGGTGGAGACCACCAACGTCACCCCGCGGCGGCCACCTATCAGGAATTCCTCAGCACCCAGCCTCCACTGTTCACAAGGGCGGAAGACCCACTTGACGCAGATGTGTGGCTGCGAGTGGTGGAATCCAAATTTCCACTGCTCCATGGAGTTTGCTCAGAGGTCACCAAAGTCAGGTTCGCCACCCAGCAGCTTCGCGGACCTGCAAGGACTTGGTGGGATCACTTTCTTGCTATGCAGCCCGAGGACCGAGAGGTGGAGTGGAGGGAGTTTAAGGCAGCTTTTAGAGGACACCATATACCAGCCGGGATCATGGACAGGAAACTCAAGGAGTTCTTGGCACTCACTCAGGGCAACAGGACAGTGTTGCAGTATGCCCAGGCCTTTAATGACTTGTGCCAGTATGCGGGATATCATGCGGATACAGATGAGAAGAAGAGGGACAGATTCAGAAGGGGGCTCAGCACTAAGCTCCGGGATCGTCTCAACACCGTCAGGGCCAACAGCTACAATGAGTTGGTCAACATGGCTATCTCCCAAGAGGACTGCATTACAGCTTGGCAGGCAGAGAAGAAAAGGAAGACCCCTGTGGCAGGACCCTCAGCTCAGCCACAGCGTTTCCGGATTGTGTCCGACACCCAGGGCAGGGGACCCCAGCAGCAGCAAGGGCGATGGGTAATTCGACCTCAGCAGCAGCAGCAGCAGGCACCCAACCGCAATCAATTTCCAGCACAGCGGAATAATCAGCAGCAGCAGTACCGCCAAGCCAATGACAACAGGTGCTTCACTTGTGG
This sequence comes from Zea mays, assembly GCF_902167145.1. Lineage (NCBI taxonomy): Eukaryota > Viridiplantae > Streptophyta > Magnoliopsida > Poales > Poaceae > Zea > Zea mays. The sequence goes on from NC_050098.1 coordinate 67,695,258, forward strand.
CAACACTGGGCATTATGCCAAGAATTGCCCCAGGAACCAGCAGAGGCAGGGGCAGAATGTCAATCAGAACCAAGGCAAGAGACAGAGGGTGCAAGTGAGGCAGGGCAGGCTGAATTTCACCACGATGGCTGACATTCCAGAGGGAGCACCCGTCATGACTGGTATCTTTACAGTTTTGAATTATCCTGCTATTATTCTATTTGATTCTGGTGCATCGCATAGTTTTATCAGTGCCAAATTTAGTGCCAAATGCCAGTTTCCCTTTCACCATACCGATGGGGGCATTACAATTTCAACACCAGGAGGCAGAGTTGCCACTTATCAAATCAACAGGCAAGTGCCTATAAAATTTGGTAGTCTGGTAATTAGAACCACCCTTCTCATCTTAGGATTGGATAGCATGGATATTATTTTGGGAGCTGACTGGTTGACCAGGCATCAGGCAGTATTGGACATTGCGGCCAGAGCCATTGAAATCCATTCCCCTGCTTATGGCGAGACTGTTTTATATTTACCCGACCAGGGATGCACCCGTTCTTGTGCCTTTGTTATGATAGAATCCCCAGTGGAAAAGATCCCAGTGGTCTGTGACTACCCAGATGTTTTTCCGGATGAATTGCCAGGAATGCCACCTGACCGAGACATTGAGTTCGCAATTGAGTTGCAACCCGGGACTGCTCCGATCTCCAAGAGACCCTATCGGATGCCTCCCGCGGAATTGGCAGAATTGAAGAAGCAACTGCAAGAGTTGTTGGACAAGGGATTTATTCGTCCAAGCACTTCACCATGGGGATGTCCAGCGTTATTTGTGAAGAAAAAGGATGAGAGTTTGAGGATGTGTGTTGACTACCGCCCTCTCAATGCGGTGACCATAAAGAACAAATACCCGTTGCCTCGCATTGATGTTCTGTTTGATCAGTTGGTTGGAGCCAAGGTATTCTCCAAGATAGACCTTCGCTCAGGATACCATCAGATCAAGATCCGCGCTAGCGATATTCCCAAGACAGCTTTCTCTACCAGATATGGACTGTATGAGTTTCTGGTGATGTCTTTTGGGCTGACCAATGCCCCGGCTTATTTTATGTATTTGATGAACTCAGTATTCATGCCAGAGTTAGACAAGTTTGTGGTCGTTTTCATTGATGATATACTGATCTATTCCAAGAACGAAGCCGAGCACACCAAACACTTGCATACTGTACTTCAGAGACTGCGTGATCATCAGTTGTATGCTAAGCTGAGTAAGTGTGAGTTCTGGCTGAAGGAGATCAAATTCTTGGGTCATACCATTTCTCAGGATGGGGTATCAGTTGATCCTGAGAAGGTGCAAGAAGTGATGGATTGGAAACCCCCGACCACAGTAAAGCAAATTCGGAGTTTTCTGGGATTGGCAGGATATTATCGACGATTTATTCCGGATTTCTCCAGAATTGCCAAACCAATGACGGAACTGTTGAAGAAGGGAGTCAAATTTGAGTGGAGCCAAAAGTGTGAAGATGCCTTTCATACCTTGAGACAGCATTTGACAACAGCCCTGGTGTTAGCTCAACCTGACAATACCAAGCCATTTGAAGTTTATTGTGATGCTTCTGGTACTGGTTTGGGATGTGTCTTGATGCAAGAGAGCAGAGTGATTGCTTATGCTTCCCGGGCACTCAGGCCCCATGAGCAGAACTACCCTACACATGATCTAGAGTTGGCAGCTGTAGTTCATGCTCTTAAGATTTGGAGGCACTACCTGATGGGAGCTCACTGTAACATCTACACTGATCACAAGAGTCTCAAATACATCTTCACTCAGGCAGATCTGAACATGAGGCAAAGGAGATGGTTAGAGTTGATTAAGGACTATGATCTGGAGGTGCATTACCACCCTGGTAAGGCCAATGTTGTGGCAGATGCCTTAAGCAGAAAGGCCCAGTGCTATTGCATGAGCATGGATGTGGGAGTGACCACCCTGTGTGATGAATTGTGCAAACTGAACCTGGAAGTTGTTTCTTCGGGTAACCTAAGCTATATCTCGGTGGAGCCCACATTGCAAGAACAGATAGTCAGGGCACAGGTTGAGGATAAGGGTGTTCAGGTTATCAAGGATATGATCAAGCAAAAGGCAGAAAAATACAAATGTTTCCGACAGGACAGTAAGGGAATTCTATGGTTTGGAGATCGATTGGTTGTTCCCAAGGACCCTGAGCTTAGAAAGAAGATACTGGACGAAGCTCACCTTTCCAAATTCTCCATGCACCCTGGTAGTAACAAGATGTATCATGATCTCAGATCTTTATATTGGTGGACTAGAATGAAAAGGGAAATTGCCAAGTACATATCCGAGTGTGATACTTGTCAGAGGATAAAGGCTAGTCACTTGAAGGCAGCAGGCCCTCTGCAACCCCTTCCCATACCATCTTGGAAATGGGAGGACATTTGCATGGACTTTATAGTGGGATTACCCAATACCTCCAGACACCATGATTCTATTTGGGTTATCGTGGACAGATTGACCAAGACGGCTCATTTCTTGCCAGTGCACACCACCCACAAGACCGAGAAGTATGCTGAAATTTATGTTGATCAGATATTGAGATTGCATGGTATTCCCAAGACCATTATATCTGACAGAGGAGCACTGTTTGTGGCACGCTTTTGGGAGAAACTGCAAGAATCACTTGGGACCCATGTCATCCGAAGCTCAGCATACCACCCACAAACCGATGGACAGACAGAAAGGGTGAATCAAATTTTGGAAGATATGTTGCGAGCCTGTGCACTACATTATGGAAAGGATTGGGACAAGTGTCTGTCTTTGGCAGAGTTCTCTTACAACAATAGCTATCAGTCCAGTTTAAAGATGGCACCTTTTGAGGCATTGTATGGGAGAAGGTGTAGGACCCCACTGAATTGGTCTCAAGCAGGAGAAAGGGAAATTTTTGGGCCAGACTTAGTACTCGAAGCAGAGGCAAAGGTCAGGGTCATTACCAAGAACTTGGAAGCTGCTCAGGCCAGGCAAAGGAGCTATCATGATAAGAGGCGGAAGCCTCTACAGTTTGAGGTGGGAGATCATGTCTATCTTAAGGTATCACCCACCAAGGGTGTTCAGAGATTCGGGATCAAGGGCAAGTTAGCCCCTCGCTACATTGGACCCTATAAGATCGAGGCAAGTTGTGGACCCGTAGCCTATCAAGTGGAATTGCCACCTCACATGTCGGCAGTTCATAATGTGTTCCATGTATCTCAGCTGCGGAAATGCGTTCGTCTACCCACTGAAGTACTCCCGGAACCAGACATTGAGATAGAACCAGACTTGTCCTATCAAGAGTACCCCGTCAAGGTGTTAGATCAAAAGGAGAGATCAACTCGGGCAAGGTCGGTCAGAATGTATAAGGTTCAGTGGAGTCACCATTCAGCAGAAGAAGCTACATGGGAGACTGAGGATTTTCTACGCTCTCGCTTCCCCGAATTTCTACCCAAAGGAGTCGGTATGTAACCCCAGAACCCCACCCCCACCTGCCCTTTGAAATCAATTATAAGAGAAACTAAGATAGCAAGAATAGTCTAAGTTGTGAATTCAACTTAAGAAGGGCTTCCTTCTGAAGTTGCAAAGAGAATGACATTCGAAGAGCAGTTAACAAGAGAAACTTGAGTATAAAGCAAGAGTAGCACCAACACACCTTCCAGCACCCTCCAAGGGACTCTACCTAAAATCTCGGGACGAGATTCCTTTAAGGGGGGAGGGCTGTAACACCCCAGGTGTTGCCATGGCTGGAGCACACCTTGGCACTCAAGACTATGATCACATGTGGAAGAACTTAAGGAGCAAAAGTATAAGGGGCTTTGGAAACTAAGTTTTTACCAAGAGTTGGGAATGACCAAAGGCATTACCCTAATTGTGTGCAACTATCACCTTGGGAGAGGGGGAAAGAACCCTAGGCCTCTCTTAAACCCTATCTCCCAAAACCATGGATAAGAGGGGAAAGAGAGTGAGCAAGTGTGCAAAACATGGGTAATCTTTACCCAAACCCTAAGCAACATTATAACCATCAATTAGGGGAGGGAAATATTACAAAGAGGCCCCTAGGGAAACCCCATTTCAAATCTCCAAGTGGAGAGAGAGCTAGAGCTCTCTAATTCCCTCTAAGTCCCATTTTAGCCCTAAATCAAAGATCAACCGTGTTCACTTTAAAAATGGCGCCAAAACCACTTGGGTTCTATACCAAAAATGTGCAATACCACTTAGGGCACCCACTAGAAAAAGTTGAGCTCGAGACTCGGACGTTTGACCTGCCATGGCATGGCTTTTGTCGTGATATGCTCAGTATGACACACCTGTTTTGGCACCCGAAGATCTCCCTCCCTAGGCCGTATCTGCCCCGGCGTCTCACAGTTGAGTGACAGCCCTAGGTGCCAGGAAGAGGTCTGCGCCGGACTTTTGCAAAGATTCGCACGTTTGCGACCTCTGGCAACATTTGAACACTGGAAGAAACAAACCGCCACGTGTTCGACGCCGTCTGCCGCGCCAGAGCACGCCCGCGCGCGCGCCCGCGCCGCGCCCAAGCCAAGCCAGTGCCCTGGTCCGCGTCCGCGACTATAAAACGCCCAGGAGCCTTGGCCGTACCCCTCCGCACGCGCTCAAGCCTCACCGGAGCTCAGTTCGCCGCCGTTTGCCCATACGCGACGTGCCCGCGGCCACCCGAGCCCCTGCCACCGTAGACCGGCCAGCCCAGCCATTCCCAACCCCGTCCAGCCCTCGGAGAAGACTGTGCACGTCTCCGTAAAGCTCCCCGAGCGAGGAATCGGGCTCTGCTTCACCGGAGAGGCCGACCCAAGGTCACCGGACTTCAACCGACCGCCGGCAACCGTGGACCGAGGTACACCGTGCACCTCTCTTCGATTCCTTGCACGGTTAGACTCCTGAGACCTCCACGAAGCTCCCTATGCCCTTGGATTGAACTATGCCGCCGTGGATAGGCCGGAGCACACGCCGCCGACGAGCTCGCCCGCCTGCTCACGTGGACCGGGCGATTCCGGCCATCCCCGACGACGAGCCGTACCTCGACGTGATCGCCAGACCCTCCCCGAGCCAACCCTACCCTTCGCCGGACCTCCCTCGCCGCCGGTAAGCCGCGCCACCCTTTTCTTTCCCGCGGCTACTGTTTCAGTTGAGGGAGGGACTGCGGGTGAGAGGGAGAGAAACCCAGGGGCCTCGGCGCAAACTGTTTTTTCAGGAAAACTTAATTAAAACCTAATTTAAATTCAAACAGAAACTTTAAAAACCCATAACTTCTGTTTGGTTTATCCAATTTTGGTCAAACCAATTTTGCCAGACTCTAAATCATGTAACCTATTTAGGAAAAATATAAAACCCCTTGGTGCTGTGGAAAACTTAAAAGTTCTGATTTAATGTTAACTTTGGCCAAAAGCTAAATAATAGTAAGAAAAATAGTTAGGCTATTTGACTAAGGTTAGGAAAATTTGGAGAAGTTTATATTCACCTACTAACCTGTTTAAAAATGTTAAACCCCTCTGTCCATTACATTAAGTTAGTTTTAACCCCTTATTCCAAATATGCTTAAGTTTAAGAAAAATAGGAAAAGTGACACAAATATTGAACCAGAGGGCACCCCTATTTTTGTTAAGATACTTAGTTAATGTAGTTCACTAGAAAAATATATCATACCCTGTTTTAGTGTAAAATAATTAAGATCTCTTTTAAATTAATAAAACAAGGATAACTTAGAAAAACTCCACAAAAATAACCCCAAGGTGAAAACACCCCCACCCTTGGGATAACTATTGTTTTATTAGAAAGAACCTAAGAAAAATATGAAATCTGCTGTTTGACATTTTTCAAATAATAAGGTAGTAGAAAGTGCCTTTTTGACATTAAACTTGGGAAAATCATAGCTAATTAACCACCCCTTAGTTTCCTGTGATTTTTAGCACAAAGACCTATCATTACTAGAGGATGCCAACAAAAATAACCTTTAGGACAGAGCCTACCCCTAACTAGGAGGTGTAGTGTAAAGTGCCCCTTTTTGCCTAACTTTTGTTATTTTTGTTTAAGGCCTAACTTTTATACCTTAAGCCTCAAATTCTTAAAACAAGCTAAAATAGCCAGTGACAACCCACTGTAATTTTTACAGAATTTTTGGAAATTATTAAAACCCTGTTGTAGTTCAAACCTACCCTAGAAAACCTAAATGGAAATTAAGGGAAGAGAAATAAAAGATATGAATAAAGGTTGTCCCTAAAAACTTTATTTGCTATCCACAAAAATATATCAAAGCAATACCAAACCAATATGTTGTCCTAAAGGAAAACCTAAGTCCAAAGAGTAATAAGTCTATCTATGTACCACTAGAAGCCCCGCATAACTAAGAAAACCCTAAGTTACTTCTTGACTTAGTCTCTTTTTGCATAATGTTATTAAATCATGCCTAATCATGACGTACATGTTCATTGCATTCGCTAGACTGTAATCTTGCTGACGGAGAGTACATCCTCGTGCCGGAGCAAGGAGCTGCTCAGGAGGTAGCCCCAGATCCAGCACCAGAGCCAGCACCAGAGGACCTGCCTGCCACTGCTTTGGAAGGCAAGCCCCGGTTTTATGCATAACCTATTATTTATGCTATTTTACTTCACTTAATGATTGTAGGATTGATTGTGCACTTAGGTGTAGGAATTGTTTGAAACCCTAGTTGCATGATCTCAGGAATCCTTTTGAAATGAATACTAGTATGACAGGTCGAGTAGTTGCTTTAATTAAATAGGATCTCGGTAGAAGACGAGTGATTTTTCTAGCACTCGCGCGAGATCAGGAAATTGATTGTACCCACTTTCACACTATCATGATACTAGTTGGTGGACAACAATCCATGGGGATTGGTTGTTTACGAGATGGAAAATGGAATAAGGATTAACGTGCAGATACCTGTGTCAAGCGTTTGAATGTACTAAACACATACCGAGAAATATGGTAAATCGGTAAGCCTAGTACCTGAGTGAACCTGCCCGCAGATTGCCCTCCTCACGCGACCTGAGACGAGGTCTCCCATTCCGGTTATGGTGGGTACAAGTGCGGTCACTGCACGACGGCCAGTCGGGGTCAGTGAGGCATTGTACGCCAAGGCGGTGAGCCCCTTTCTGTTGCCAGGGAATCGATGGGGACGGTTGATGTGTGTGGGGACGGAGTGCCCCTACATGTCGTGTGTTTAGGTTTACCTTGCAAGGATAAAAAACTCGATTCGAATCGTCTGCTTCTCGCAGCTAATGAGACTGCTTGATCCATTGTACTGCATTGAGTAATAAGTGGAAGTATGATGAGTTGAGATAAGATGTTGACTGTTAATGATGCTTGCTACCATGTATGAGTAGATAGTCCACTTTTAGCCTTAAGAGAGTCACACTTAACTTTGATTAAGTTAAAACCTTGATTTAGAAACTCAGCTAGTGCTTTTGGCAACCAAACCCCACAGCCAAACAACTGCATGTCTAGAGGTAGAGGAGTAGACTCCTCACACCGGGTAAGTCTAGTTGAGTATTAGTATACTCAGCCTTGCTTGTGGCATAATTTTTTACAGGTTCTCTGGAGGAGATGGTTGCTGGAATAACTTGGCCGACCACCCTGCCACCGGGTTGGACTGTCGAGTGGGACCCTGCCTCGGCTGAGGAGGAGCATGAGGAGTGATGGGACAGGCTTCCCCATCTCTCTGTTTTATTTACCGTTAGTTTTATTCCGCTGCACTTCGAACAATGATGGATACTTTTGCAAAAACTCCGATGATGATGATGGTGGTGTAATAATTTAACATTATGACATGTATGGTTTTATGCTTTATTGTATTTGCTCTGTGACTCACCTTCGAGTGAGATTGTGGTACTTGATCCTGTCAGTGGCCGTGTCGGACTAGATCCGAGGGATTGACGGTTTATTCCCATTTAAGTGTGGTCTAGCCTCTAAGGCGGGACTTGGACACTTAAGTTGGAATAATTCGGGCAGTTCCGCCACACATTGTCTGTCAGTGAGTACCGGGACAGGTTTCTGCAATTGTCTCGCTATGCTCCTGAAGATGTCAACACCGACGCCAAGCGACAATACCGTTTCCTGAGAGGCTTGGTTGACCCTCTGCAGTACCAACTGATGAATCATACCTTCCCGACATTCCAGCACCTGATTGATAGAGCAATCATGACAGAGAGGAAGCGTAAGGAGATGGAGGATCGTAAGCGCAAGATCAGTGGACCTCAGCCTGGAAGCAGCAATCGTCCTTGTTTCTCAGGCAATCAACCTCAGCAGCTCAGGCAGAACCAGCGCCCACCTCAGCAACATCAGCAGTTCCAAAGGCAGTATCCTCAGCATCAGTACCAGAACCGTCAGAGCAATCAGTCAGGAGGTCAGTTTCAGAGGCAGAATCAGCAAGCACCTCGCCTTCCTGCCCCAGCAAACCAGCAGAACAATCAGGCAGCACCAGCTCAGGTTGGAAACAGGGCATGTTTCCACTGTGGAGAGCAAGGCCACTGAGTGATGCAATGTCCGAAGAAGGCAGCCCAGCAGCAGTCATGCCCCAATGCCCCAGCAAAGCAGAATGTGCCTCAGCCTGGAGCAGGCAATCGCTCTCAGCCGCGCTATAATCATGGGAGACTGAACCACTTGGAGGCTGAAGCAGTTCAGGAGGCCCCCGGCATGATAGTAGGTATGTTCCTAGTCGACTCCCATATTGCAGAGGTGTTATTTGATACTGGAGCAACACATTCTTTCATTACTACATCATGGGTAGAAACACATAATCTTCCAATTACTACCATGTCAACCCCCATTCAAATTGACTCAGCCGGTGGTAGAATTCGAGCCGATAGCATTTGTTTGAATATAAGTGTGGAAATAAGGGGGATAGCGTTTCCTGCCAACCTTATAGTAATGGGTACTCAGGGAATAGATGTCATCCTAGGGATGAATTGGCTAGATAAGTACCAGGCAGTTATCAGTTGTGATAAAAGGACCATCAAGTTGGTGTCCCCACTAGGAGAGGAAGTGGTGACCGAGTTAGTCCCGCCTGAGCCAAAGAAAGGAAGTTGTTATCAGATAGCTGTTGATAGCAGTGAAGCAGACCCAATTGAGAGTATCAGGGTTGTGTCCGAGTTCCCAGATGTGTTTCCAAAGGACTTACCGGGTATGCCACCAGAGCGGAAAGTTGAGTTTGCTATAGAGCTTCTTCCTGGAACCTCCCCTATCTTTAAGAGAGCTTACAGAATATCTGGACCAGAGTTGGTTGAGCTTAAGAAGCAGATTGATGAGCTGTCAGAGAAAGGTTACATCCGGCCAAGCACCTCGCCTTGGGCCGCCCCTGTCCTATTTGTGGAGAAGAAAGATGGCACCAAGAGAATGTGTATCGATTACCGAGCTCTGAATGAAGTCACGATCAAGAACAAGTACCCCTTGCCCAGAATAGAAGATCTGTTCGACCAGTTGAGAGGAGCCAGTGTGTTCTCCAAGATTGATCTGAGGTCAGGTTATCATCAGCTCAGGATCCGACCTTCGGACATTCCGAAGACGGCATTCATTACCAAGGATGGTTTGTATGAGTTCACAGTGATGTCTTTTGGTTTGCCAATGCGCCAGCGTTCTTCATGAACTTGATGAATAGTGTATTCATGGATTATCTCGATAAGTTTGTGGTGGTATTCATTGACGACATTCTGATTTATTCTCAAAGCGAAGAAGAGCATGCAAGTCATTTGAGGATGGTATTGCAGAGATTGCGAGAGCACCAGTTGTATGCAAAGTTGAGCAAATGTGAATTTTGGATCAATGAAGTCCTGTTCTTGGGTCACATAATCAACAAAGAAGGATTGGCTGTAGATCCGAAGAAAGTGACAGACATTCTGAACTGGAAAGCGCCAACAGATACTCGAGGAATCAAGAGCTTCATTGGAATGGTCGGATACTATCGGCGTTTCATTGAAGGGTTTTCGAAGATTGCGAAACCAATGACAGCGTTGCTAGGCAACAAAGTTGAGTTCAAGTGGACCCGGAAATGTCAAGAGGCCTTTGAAGCGCTGAAAGAAAAGTTGACTACAGCGCCTGTCCTAGTCTTGCCTGAGGTGCACAAGCCCTTCTCGGTGTATTGTGATGCTTGTTACACAGGTTTGGGATGCGTGTTGATGCAAGAGGGAAGAGTTGTGGCCTACTCGTCCCGACAGTTGAAGGTTCATGAGAAGAACTACCCAATCCATGATTTAGAGTTGGCAGCAGTGGTTCACGCACTGAAGACATGGAGGCACTATCTGTATGGACAGAAATGTGATGTTTACACAGACCACAAGAGTCTGAAGTACATATTCACTCAGTCAGAGTTGAACATGAGGCAACGAAGATGGTTAGAGTTGATCAAAGATTATGAGTTGGAGATTCATTACCATCCAGGCAAAGCAAACGTAGTGGCAGATGCTTTGAGCAGAAAGAGTCAAGTCAATCTGATGGTCGCTCGTCCGATGCCTTATGAGTTGGCCAAGGAGTTCGACAGGTTGAGTCTCGGATTTCTGAACAATTCGCGGGGAGTCACAGTTGAGTTGGAACCTACCTTAGAGCGCGAAATCAAAGAAGCGCAGAAGAATGATGAGAAGATCAGTGAGATCCGGCGACTGATTCTAGATGGCAGAGGCAAAGATTTTCGAGAAGATGCAGAGGGTGTGATATGGTTCAAAGACCGCTTATGTGTTCCCAATGTCCAGTCCATTCGGGAGTTGATCCTTAAGGAAGCTCATGAGACAGCCTATTCGATTCACCCCGGCAGTGAGAAGATGTATCAGGATCTGAAGAAGAAATTCTGGTGGTACGAAATGAAGAGGGAAATCACAGAGCATGTGGCTATGTGCGATAGTTGCCGAAGAATTAAGGCAGAGCACGAGAGACCTGCTGGATTGTTGCAACCGTTGCAGATCCCTCAGTGGAAATGGGATGAAATTGGTATGGATTTCATAGTCGGATTGCCTCGCACTCGAGCCGGCTACGATTCCATCTGGGTAGTAGTGGACTGTTTGACCAAGTCAGCCACTTCATACCTGTCAAGACCAACTATAGCAGTGCCGTATTGGCAGAATTGTATATGTCTCGAATCGTTTGTCTTCATGGTGTGCCAAAGAAGATAGTGTCAGATAGAGGAACGCAGTTCACCTCTCATTTCTGGCAGCAGTTGCATGAAGGTTTGGGCACACATCTGAATTTCAGTTCAGCTTATCACCCGCAGACAGATGGCCAGACCGAAAGGACCAACCAAATTCTTGAAGACATGTTGAGAGCCTGTGCGTTGCAAGATCAGTCCGGATGGGACAAGCGATTGCCTTATGCAGAGTTTTCCTATAACAACAGTTACCAGGCCAGTTTGAAGATGTCACCATTTCAGGCGCTCTATGGAAGGAGTTGCAGAACTCCGTTGCAATGGGATCAGCCTGGAGAAAAGCAGGTGTTTGGGCCAGACATTTTGCATGAAGCCGAAGAGAACATCAAGATGGTCCGAGAGAATCTGAAGATAGCGCAATCAAGACAGCGAAGCTATGCAGACACAAGAAGAAGAGAGCTGAGTTTCGAAGTCGGAGACTTTGTCTATCTGAAAGTGTCCCCGATCAGAGGAGTCAAGAGGTTCGGAGTCAAAGGCAAGCTAGCACCCCGCTACATTGGTCCGTACCAAATTCTCTCAAGGCGTGGAGAAGTGGCTTATCAGCTCAGTCTGCCAGAGAATTTGTCTGCTGTGCATGATGTCTTTCATGTGTCTCAGTTGAAGAAGTGCTTGCGTGTGCCAGAGGAGCAGTTGCCAGTGGAAGGTCTTGAAGTCCAGGAGGACTTGACCTACGTTGAGAAGCCAGTGCAGATCCTTGAGGTTGCGGACAGAGTCACCCGAAGGAAGACCATCAGAATGTGCAAAGTTAGATGGAATCACCATTCAGAGGAAGAAGCAACCTGGGAGCGTGAAGATGATCTGATGGCCAAATACCCTGAGCTCTTTGCTAGCCAACCCTGAATCTCGAGGGCGAGATTCTTTTAAGGGGGATAGGTTTGTAATGCCTTGAATTTGGTGGTAGAATTTTTTCTTCTTTTCTCTCACCAAATTTAGGCGTTACTCTTTCCTTTTTCCCTTTTCTTCTCGCTAAGCCTTGATCTTTTCCAAAGTCGCAGCGGGTTTTGGCTTTAGACCTCGTGTAAAGCAAAACCTTAAAACACTTTATTTTGGGTGATGCACCATGCCAAACCATGCATACTTTTTGATTGATTAAAAATGTGAATGCTTTCATCTAGAGGAAATTAGAAATTAGAAAAAAAGAAAAAGCCTTTTCTTTTTTTTCTTTTCTCTTCCCCCCCTTCTCCCCTTTCGGCCCAACCGCCCCCCTTCGGCCGGCCCAGCTGGCGGCCCAGCCGCCCCCCTACCCCCCTTCCCGCGTGGGCCCCGCGCCGGCCCAGCCGCGCGCCCCCTCTCCCCCCTTTGGGCCCAGTCGGCCCAACCGTCCCCCCCTCTCTTTTTTTTTCTTTTTCCAAAAATCCCCTCCCTCTCCCTCTCTCTCTCCCCCACCCTCACCCTAACCCTAGCGCCGCCGCCGCCTCTCCTCTGCCCTAGCGCCGCCGCCACCCCTCCCCGGCGCCGCCGCCGCGCCGTCCCCCTCCGGTGAGGCTCCCCCCTCCTCCTCCCTCCTCTCCTCCCTCTCCCTCCTCCCTCTCCTCCCTCCGACGCCCTCCCCCGCGCCCGGCCGGCCCGACCTCGCCCTCGCCCGCCCCGGCCACCCCGGCCGCCCGCGCCCTCGTCCGCCTCGGCCCCCGGCTCGGCCGCTCCGGCGAGCTCGGCTCGGCCCCAGCCCCGGCCACCCCGGCCGCCCGCGCCCCCGACCCCGCCCGGCTCGGCCCCGCCCGCGCCGCCTCTCCCCGACCCCGGCCGCCCGCCTCGGCCTAGCGCCGGCGTCCCCCGCCCCCCGGCTCGGCCGCCTCGCCCGCTCGGCCCCGCCCCGGCCGTTCGGCTCGGCCGCTCCGGCGAGCCCCGTCCCGCGCCCGCCCCCCTCCGGCGAGCTCTCCCCCCCGGTTCAACCGCCCCGCCCCGGCCTCGGCTCGGCCGCCCGCGCCCCGACCCCGGCCCAACCGCCCGCGCCCCCGCGCCCGGCCTCGGCCATGCCCCCGCCCCGCCCGTGCTTCGCCCCGCCCGTGCGCCGTGCTTGTCCGCCCGCCCCGGCGTGCCTTGCTCGCGTCGTGACGGCCCCGGCGCAGCCTCGAGCTCGGCCCAGCGTGCCTATGGCGCGTGGCCTTGAACTCGGCTAGTGCGCGGCCCCGACGTGCGCACGACTAGTTCGCGGCGTGTGCGTGCGGCCTCGCGCGCGTGCTCGCGTAGTGCGTAGTGCCTCGGCACGACCCGTCGTGTCCCCGTCTACCCCCCAGACGCCCCTGTCTACCCCCCCCGTGTCCTATGCGCGCTAATCACGTGTTTATATTAATAAGATAGGAGTCTCAATTTGGAAATTGGTTACGTTAGTTAATTTGTATAACTAATCATCTATCTCATTCAATGTTAATCTACTAAAAGTGGTCATGTTTATATTAGTGCATGTAGCTAATTCTTTTGTTAGAACCAATTGGAACTAGAGCACGTAGCGTTTAGTTATTTGTTTACCCGTAGTGCGTCTCGGGCATAAGCTTTAACTCTCGCGAGACCTTTCCCCGCCTCTTTCTAACCATGGTAACTTCGTTATTGTATGTGATATTCTATGCATGTTTAATCTACTTGTTCTCTTGTATGGTGTATTGTTGGTTTCCTAATTTCAATGGATGGATGTATGTATGTGTGCACTCGCATAGAGAACGATCCGGTTGAAGAGCCCGAGGAACTTGCAGGAGAAGCCCCTGAGCAGCAGTCGGTTGGTGGAGGCAAGTGTCCTTTGACCTATCTCTGTCCTATTCATTATTTAATTCACCTCCCGCTTTACACATTTATGCCTAAGGATTGACTAGCTTTTGTTATCCATGTCCTTGATTACCTATTTGGGTTGGATTATTATTGTTTAGCTTTATGCTATTGCTCAAACTCTAATCAATGAACATGATGAGATTATCTATGATACGCTGTTTTCCCTTCTCTTATTATGATGTTGTACTTGTGGCCTTAAGGGGGCTCGAGCGGTTTCTCGAGTGCCTCTCCGTAAGGACCTGTTCTATGGATGACCGCCCGGGAAAACAGTGCAACCATGAGGGTGGAATGGGATGCCCTTAGCTGAATAATTAGAGGATCCAGGGTGTAGATCACTTAGCCGTCGTGCCGTCAATGGGGCTCGGTGTATGCGGCTCGCTCTGCCAAGTTTGGGTTCGCCCCTTGGGGAGGAGTGCGGTGCATTTAGGAAACCTAACGGGTGGCTACAACCCCGGGGAATCTTTGTAAAGGCTACGTAGTGATGCCCTGCTGGGTCACCTTGGTAGTGATCAATGGAGAGTCATGATCTCCGGGCAGAAAGGGAATCACGGCTTGTGGGTAAAGTGCACAACCTCTGCGGAGTGTTTGAAAAGTGATATATCAGTCGTGCTCGCGGTTATGAGCGGCCAAGGGAGCTCCAGTGATTAGTGGTACTTGATCAGAGATACTTTGGTACAAGTGGCTATGAGATCGGTGGTTTTGGTTATGACTATGGTGTTGGTAAGTGGTATTCTTTCCATTTGGAAAGGGTACATCGGGCTAATAACTTGGGTTAATGCTAAAACTTGGCTTTCTATTAGTAAATAATAACCTGACCAACTAAAAGCAACTGCTTGACTTACCCCCCCCCCCCCCCCATATAAAGCTAGTCCACTACAGCCAAACAGGATACTTGCTGAGTATGTTGATGTGTACTCACCCTTGCTCTACACACCAAACCCCCCATCCCCAGGTTGTCAGCATTGCAACCACTGCTCAGGCGAAGATGAAGCTGTGGAAGGAGACTTCCAGGAGTTCCAAGACTACGACGAGTTCTAGGCGTGGGTTAGCGGCAACCCCCAGTCGGCTGCCTGTGAAGGACGCGGTTATCTACGTTTCTTTTCCGCACTTTGATTTATTGTAAGGACTATATGGACGTCTCAGACGTATGATGTAATCGACTATTATTTCCCTTTTAATACTATTTTGAGCACTGTGTGATGATGTCCATGTTATGTAACTGCTGTGTATGTGAATAACTGATCCTGGCACGTACATGGTTCGCATTCGGTTTGCCTTCTAAAACCGGGTGTGACAGAAGCTCGTACTCCCGATAACAGGCGGTTCAAGCTCAGAGCCAGCCAACAAGAAGTAGAAGAAGGAGGCACAGAGAATGGTACAACATGTCGGGATGCAAGGACCCTTCATCAAGTCAAGATGGTCCCACATCCCGATTACCTTCTCCCAAGAGGATCTTCAGCTCAAGGATTACCCTCACAATGATGCTATGGTTATTTCTTGTGTTATCAAAGGATTTCTGGTCCACAATGTTCTGGTTGACACAGGCAGTGCAGCGGATATTATATTTGCTAAGGCCTTCAGACAGATGCAAGAGCCCGAAGATAAGATCCATGACGCCACACATCCTCTTTGTGGCTTCGGAGGAAGGCAGATTGTAGCACTTGGCAAGATCACGATGCCAGTAACCTTCAGATTTATCAACAATACAAGGACTGAACAAGTTGTGTTTGATATTGTTGACATGGAGTACCCTTACAACGCAATCATTGGTCGTGGTACTCTCAATGCTTTTGAAGCAATTCTTCATCCAGCATATCTTTGCATGAAGATACCTTCGGATCATGGACCTATTGCTATTCATGGAAGTCAGGAAGCTGCCAGAAAGGTCGAAGGAATACAAGTACAGAAGGGAGAAAGCTGCCTCGGCTGATCAGCCGAAGCCCATCCTTTTATGTGACGATATAGCAGAGCAGAAGGTGCTATTGGGATCTCAATTGTCTGAGGAGCAGGAGAAAACCCTGATAAGGTTTCTGTTTAATAACAAAGATGTCTTTGCATGGTTAGCTAATGATCTCTGTGGTGTCAACAGGGATTTTATTGAACACTCGCTCAATGTTGATCCATCCTTCAGACCCAGAAAGCAGAGGCTTCGGAAGATGTCTGATGACAAGGCCGAAGGTGCTCGGAATGAAGTAAAAAGACTCCTCAGCGCTGGAGTCATCAGAGAAGTAAAATACCCAGAATGGCTAACTAACACTGTTATGGTGAAGAAAGCCAATGGTAAATGGAGAATGTGCATTGATTTTACTGATCTCAACAAGGCTTGTCCGAAGGATGAATTTCCATTACCAAGGATAGATTCTCTGGTAGACGCAGCAGCTTCGTCAGAGCTCATGAGTTTACTAGATTGTTATTCAGGCTACCATCAAATCTGGATGAAGAAAGAAGACGACCAAAAACCAGTTTCATCACCCCCAGTGGTACATATTGTTACCTTCGGATGCCTGAGGGGCTCAAGAATGCTGGAGGAAGCTTTAGCAGAATGACAACAAAGGTCCTTCATTCTCAGATAGGCAGAAACGTGCTAACATATGTTGATGATATCATAGTAAAAAGCACAAAGCAAGAAAATCATATTGGTGATCTGCAGGAAACATTCGCTAATTTTAGGCAAGCTGGTCTGAAGCTGAATCCAGAAAAATGTGTCTTCGGGGTAAAGAAGGGGAAATTCCTTGGCTGTTTGGTTTCAACAAAAGGGATCGAAGCTAATCCAAATAAAATCGAAGCTATCCTTCGGATGGAGCCGCCAAGCACAAAGAAAGGGGCTCAACGGCTGACAGGAAGACTGGCATCTTTAAATCGATTTATATCTAGATCGGCAGAGAGAAATTTACCATTCTTTGAAGTGCTGAAGTCAGCCGAAGTTTTTCAATGGGGATCAGCTCAGCAAAAAGCCTTCGAAGAACTGAAACAGTATTTGATAGATTTAACAACTCTAACTCCACCAGCGCCAGGGGCTCCCCTGCTGCTGTATGTGGCAGCTTCGCACTCTGCAGTAAGTGCGGCGCTTGTTCAGGAGAAGATGGAAGGGCAATTGAAAAAGCAGGCTCCAGTATAGTTTGTTTCCGAAGTTCTTAGTTTATCAAAGAAAAACTATACAGAATTGGAGAAGGTGCTGTATGCTGTTTTAATGGCCTCCAGGAAGCTTCGACATTATTTTCAAGCATACCATATAATTGTTCCTTCATCACAGCCTTTGAAGGATATTATGAGAAACAATGAAGCTACTGGAAGGATTGGAAAGTGGGTTGCGGAACTCAATGAGTTTTGCATTGATTATGCGCATAGATATTCGATTCTGTCCCAGGCGCTAGCAGATTTCATCGCTGACTGGACGCCAGGGGCTCAGGAGGAAGAAGCAAGTAAAGATGCCAAAGCTTGGACAATATTCTGCGATGGTTCCTGGGGAACCTATGGGGCAGGTGCAGCTGCCATTTTAATTGCACATTCCAAAGTCAGAACATGCTACGCAGTGAAACTTGATTTTAGTTGTACAAATAATATTGCTGAATACGAAGCTTTGCTTTTGGGTCTTTTGAAAGTTGAAGGCAATGGGGATAAGAAGGGCGATTCTCAAAACTGATTCCCAAGTTATTTCTGGCCATGTTGACAAAAGTTGCAAAGCAAGAGATCCAAAACTTGAGAAATATTTGGATACAGTTCGAAGACTTGAAGCTTCCTTCGAAGGGTTTTCTGTCAAGAATATTCCACGAGGAGAAAATGAACACGCTGATCTATTAGCCAAGTCAGCGGCACAGGGGCTGCCAGTACCTTCGGAAGTATTCTTTGTAAACAATAAAAGCACCTTCGGTTGACCTTCTTGAAAGAGCAGTGCTCAATATATCTCCTGTTTATAGCGAAGATTGGAGAACTGAGATCATGTCTTTTCTTCACGGCAATTTCCTTTCAAATGACGAAGCTTATCATAAGAGAATAGCGGCAAGAGCCTATCCATATGTAATAATAGAAGGGGAGTTATACAAGCATGGAGTCTGTTCTCCATTACTCAAATGTTTATCCAGAGCTGAAGGTATAGAGTTGATGAAAGAAATACATGCAGGCCTGTGTGGATCTCACATCACATCGGTAAAGTTTTTCGTCAAGGATTCTATTGGCCGAAGGCAGCTTCGGATGCAGCAGAATTAGTCCAAAAATGCGAAGGTTGTCAAAAATGTGCAAGAGATCAAAAACAGCCTTCGTCTCTAACTCAATTAATACAGCCCACTTGGCCATTGCAAAGATGGGGCCTTGATTTGCTAGGCCCACTTCCACCAGCACAAGGGAATTTAAGATATGTTGTAGTGACAGTGGAATATTTTTCTAAATGGATTGAGGCGAAGCCTTTAGCCACAATAACTTCGGTCACTGTTCAAAAGTTTTTTTGGCAAAATATTGTGTGTCGCTTTGGAGTGCCGAAGGCCATTACCGTAGACAATGGAACGCAGTTTGATGCCGAAGCTTTCAGAGAGTTTTGTGAACAAATTGGCACGAAGATCCATTTTGCATCATTTCGGCACCCGGAGTCAAATGGACTTGTCGAAAGAGCTAATGGCATTATAATGACAGGAATAATGAAGTTAATCTTCAACCAGCCCAGGGGGAAGTGGCCGGACGAATTAATCAAAGTGGTGTGGAGCCACAACACAACAATATCAAGGTCAACAGGTTTTACACCATTTAAATTGCTGTTTGGTGACGAAGCAATAACCCCAGAAGAAGCTAAAGCGGGATCAATAAGAACAGTGGCTTCGGCAGAGGACGAAGCTGATTATTCTGTGGCAAAAGATGCTATAGAAGGGATCAGGCTTCAGGCTGTGGAGAATATCAATAAATATCAAGCCGAAACAATAAAATGGCGTGATAGAAAGGTTCGGTTAAAAAATATTAAGCCAGGGCACTTGGTACTTCGGAGAGTTGCCAACCCAGACACAGTAGGCAAGCTACAGTTGAAGTGGGAAGGGCCTTTCCTGGTAGTATCTTCATCAAGACCCGGTTCCTACAGGTTGAAGGATATGGACGGCAGCGACATTCCTAGATCTTGGAATGCGGATGAGCTTTGGCGGTATTATATGTAACCTGATGTAATCTTTTTTATTCTTTCCTATGGCACCCTTTTCCTTTCCAAAGGGAGAGAAAGGTTTTTAATGGGGCCATAGCATGTAATTTCTCTTTTTCTTATATTAGCTCTACAAGAGCAGTATGCTCCGAAGATGTAAATGTAAAAACTGGGCATGCACCATCGAGTGCAACGAGAAAAAGAAAAAAATAGGGCGAAGCTCGAAAGACGTCCCTAAGGGGATACAGAGCACAACGAAGCTACAAAAAGCCGTTCCTAAGGGAGCGCAGCGTAAGTTTTCTGCTCAAAAGTCGTTCCTAAGGGAATGCAGAGCTTACAACGAAAAGTCAACGCTGATTCCGCCGAAATAAAAGGCGAAGCGCGAATACCGCCGAAATAGAAGGCGAAGAAGCTCCTAAGGGAGGCTTACAGCGAAAAGTCAACGCTGATACACCGAAAAATAAGCGGTGAAGCCGAAAAATAAACGGCAAAGATTTGTTATTCCTAAGGGAATAAGAGTTGTTATTGTGGTTTCGTATGTGTCTTTGAACATTCACTTGCACGATACATTACATCATATATTCGCATTCATAAACATTCATTTAGACATACATAGGATCATCATCATCATAACATACAAACTTGCTTCAGCTTTGAAAGAGAAGGCTTCAGAAAAAAGGGAAAAAGAGGCAATATTATGCTTCGTTGTGTACGCAAAGAAGGGAAGGTGTTTTTCGCCTTCGGCTCAAAAGTATTAATTTCGTCCACACCAAAGCATTTCATACATTGACGGAAAAGTAAGATTATATTACAAAGTGAAATTTAATTACATCATACTTTATACAAGTTATCACATGAGTTTTTTGAGCTATTTTTACAGACTATTCGAGCTTCGACAGCATCCTTGGAGCTTCGTCTTTTTACTCTGCATCTTCAGCTTCGGCTTGGTCAACCTATATGTAAGTATTATAAGCTAAATTCAAAATTCAAAGGAAAAGGTAAGCATAAGGTATGATTTTGTTACCAGCTTAAGGTGGCTTCGAGCTTCGTCACCAGCTTTGCTCCGTCCACCCTTTGTCCATACTAATTTTATAAACCTATTTGCAATACTTCGGGCCAGGCTGGGAATGTTATCTAGGTCTGCTGGTGACAGGCTGAAGTTGGGTCTATTAACAATCTTTCCGTGTTCACAGCCAGACTTCAAAAAGGGAACAACTGTGCCTCGAGAAGCTGCCAGGGCACAGAAGTCGCCATGCCCAGCTATAACTTCGTCAAGATCATTAATTTCACCTTCAATATGCTCGAAGGCACCAGGCAGGTCTTCAGCCGAAGGAGTGAACTTTTCGCTACTGGCTCCAACAAAATGGAACACCTGCTTCAACTGTTGAATACATCGATTGCTGAACTCTAGGCACTTATTCTGAAGATTTGTCAAGGATTCTTTCAGCTCCGAACTTTTTTGAACTTTGGCTTCAAGCTTTGCATCAAGTTTCAGCTTTTCTTGTTCGAAATTTTCTGATTGGGAAAGAAGCTTCGAATTTAATTCTGTTATTTTGGCTTCAGCATCCGCTAATAAGCCTTCGGCTGTTTGAAGCTCGAAGTTTTTCTTTTCGATGGCAGCTGATTGCTCTTTTATCTTGTTTTCTAAGTTCTCAATTATAACTTCGTGCCTTTTATCCTCTAAGTCCTACTGCATTTTTAAGGCCTTGCTCAAAAGCATACTCTGTGGACAAATAACCTTCGTTAGAAAATATTTGTGTTATTACAAATAGTAAGGGTTAGACACAAGATGTTTACCTTAAAATTGGAGTAAAACAAACTGCCGACAATGTGTTGTCGTGGGTAGCGGCTGATATCTGCTTCGAGCTTCGGGAAACCGATACTCTTTGATAGAGTACCGATAACCTTCGCGCCAGTCTGATCTCGTATGCAGCCTAAGCCTTCGTCATCAATGCCACCAAAGAGAAGCGCTACCGGCCGATACCCGCAGGATATAGCATATTCTTTTAATTCCTCTTTCTCAGCTTTTGTCAGCTCTTGGCCAACTAAGTTTTGAAAGTCAAACGTTTCATCCTCCGAAGTATCTTCGGTCATCTCTTCCTTTTCAGGTTTTGCGGCCGTAGTCTCTTCGGTGGGTGCGGCAGCTTCTTCCGCGGCCATGTTTAGCAGCATTTTGTCTATATCAGCAGCTATGCTCTCTAAATTAATATCTTTGGATTTGGCATCTTCGGCTTTGGCCTCTTCTGCGGCGGTCTCCGAAGGTACAACTTCAGTAGCTGTCGTGCTTTCAATAGCCGACACCTTCGGAGCTGAAACCCTTGGTGGTGTTGCCTCAATGACTTCTGTCACAGTAACAATTCTTTGCCTCTTCGGCCTAGGTGCTTTCATTTCTATGGGCTCCTTTTCCTTCTGAAAAAGCTTCGTCAGATGTAGCCCCAGTGGACTTAGTTTGACAGGCAAAGTTTCAATCATTACCTTTAGGATTTCCTCTATTTCAGTAGCAGAGGATGTCACAGAAGTCTTTTCTTTTTCATCAATTGATTTTTGCTTTGGAGTCAAGGCCTTTCTTTTCTTCGAAGCAACTGTCTTCGTCTTAGATTCTTGTTTTTTCTTCTTTGATTGATCTTCGTCGTCCTCATTCAGAGCACTAGCCACTCTTTTTCTTTTTTGCCCTTCGGCACCCTTGTCCAGTCGCTCGTAGTCAGGATATTCAAAGCCTATAGCATCCATCACTCGGTTTAGCCTTTGTTTCGGACGGGTGCCGAAGGCCGCTATCATCAATTGATCTTCTTTCTTAGAATAATTTCCAAGAATTTTGTTGCACATTACTTCGATTGTATCCAGCCATTCTAGGCAGGGTACTTTGAAATGTCTCTTGAATTTGTAGTGGTAGGGCAGCCAGATAAGTTCTCCCTCCTTCTTTTTCCTTCAAGCTTCGGCATGGCCCACTCTCTCATAGTTGGAAATACTTTGAAAGCCAAAAATTCCTGCACTAAGTCCCTAGTGCCAATGTGCTCTGCGATAATCCTGAATTCAGCCAGTGCAGTTTGGGTTGGACCCTCTGGTGTCATGTTACATTGGGGTCTGGTCTCTCCGAAGATCAGCTCTAGCGGGCTCTGGACCAACTTCTCCTTATCATCGTCAACTTTGACGTAGAACCATTCCGATTTCTAGCCTGCCGGCCACTTGCTTCGGTAGCTGATCACAGGAAATTTTGTAGTCTTCCGGTAGGCAAAATTGTAGCAGCCGAAGTTTTCATGTAGCCCATCTTTTCTGGCCTTGGTTTGGTAATGCTGCTCATGTACTCGGCAGAAACCTTCGGCAAACGGTTCCACTCCTTGGATTCAGAGAGCCCAAATGTAAACGCTAAGCCTAACGATAGCGTTAGGAGTTAGCTGAAGAAAGTGGATCCCAAACTTCTTCAGCACATCAGCAATCATCTTATTCAAAGGGAAACTCAAACCAGCTTTGAAGAAACT
Source organism: Zea mays (assembly GCF_902167145.1). Lineage (NCBI taxonomy): Eukaryota > Viridiplantae > Streptophyta > Magnoliopsida > Poales > Poaceae > Zea > Zea mays. The sequence goes on from NC_050098.1 coordinate 67,717,790, forward strand.
CTTAAAAACTACAATTTCATCTTTTCCTGGCTTCGGAGTAGTTTCCTCTTGGGCCAGACTTGGCTCCACCGGATAGTCCGGTGTGCACCGGACATGTCCAGTGTTGTCCTGGTCAGCTGATGGCAACTGGCTACTCTTGGGTTTTGGCTGGGCTCACTGGCTAAAAATCACGGTACAGTTCGATGTGCATCGGACATGTCCGGTGTGCCAGGCGGCCAATGGCTCCCAAGCAGCGCAACGGTCTGCACCGCGATCATCATCGGCCACGTCAGCTCGCCAACGGTCGGGAGGGGTCACCGGACAGCCCGGTGCGTCATCGGACAGTCCGGTGCCCACCCAAAAAGGAAGTTGACCAACTAACCAATCCGGTAACTGTTGCAGTGCAGAGTGTCTAGGGTGCAGCGGACTATCCGGTGCACCCGCAGACAGAAGACAATCTGCACTTACCAAAGGAAGGAGAAATGGCTCCTTGGCCCTTGGGGCTATAAAAGACGCCCTTGGTTGCCTCAACCAGTACACCAAGCATTCCAAGAGCACACTACAACTCTAAGACTCTGCGACCATGTCATTCAGTGATTCGAGAGATATTTGAGTGCATTTCTTAGCCATAACTCTATCATTTTATTGTTGTTGGTTACTTGTTTTCATTTTATTCGGCTTTTTGACTAAAGATAGCGCGAAGGTGTTCCAAAGATTGAACTAACCGAAGCAACATCACCCGACTAAAGGTACTTTATGCAGGGCACTATTCATCTATTTATAGTGCAGAGGTACAACTTCGTATGAATTTACAAGTATGTCCACAAGACTTGTACAAATGGTTTACAAATGACGCAAGGGTAATATTGTCTCCTATCTTTATCATCTTGGCTACAGAATCTTGTGAATACCTTCTTCTAGCCTTGTCTACTTGCTGCCTTCGTCCCTCGCATCGTTATAATGAAGCTAATACCTTCGTCCTTTTTCCTGGTCTGTTCCGAAGGTATCTAGCACCGAAACACCAACAATACTTAGAGATGCACCAAAAACAATGGTTTATTGTGTTTTTGAGGACCTTCGAAAGATGGATGCCACCAATAGTAGCCCCTCGTAGTATTAGTTCATTTCTTTGTAACGAACTCAGACTACGAAATGAACGGAGACCTTATGCTGAAGGTCCAAAAAAGCACCTCCCATCGCTAAATAGCGAAATTTCTAAATTGTGGGGGCCATTTAGGAGTGGTAGTTTGAGTATAAATAGAACGATCATCATAAAATATTTATCGTGCTACTAAGCTGTCTTGCTGCTTTGAGCCATTACATTGCACTTGCTTTTTTAGCTTCGGTTTCTTTTTTAGTTTGAGCTATGATGGCCGAGGACAAGAGGAGCTAAGATCTTGTATTAGCTGGGTTTTATGAAGCTATGGAGAAGAGCTATGCTATAAAGATTGCTGACGAGATACTAGCTGGATTGTCGGATGATTCTGAGGATAGTGAAGACTTTGACTTTGATAGTGATGCTGATGATATCGAAGATCGATCATGGAGACCGAGTCATGTTAACATCGGGAAGTCAACTGTAAAAACGGGGCATATTGAGGCTATGAAAGGTAAATATTTTCATGATGTATCTATAGAGAGGCCTGGCGGAGAGAACATTGTTCCTCTTCCCGAAAAAGACGTCTACCTTTGACTTGATTACAGACTCAGACTCCGACTATGCTGGGTGCAAGGTTGATAGAAAGAGCACATTAGGGACTTGTTAGTTTCTAGGAAGGTCCCTAGTGTCTTGGAGCTCTAAGAAACAACATTTTGTTGCCCTATCCACCGCTGAAGCCCAGTTTGTTGCTGCAGGCCAGTGTAGCGCGCAACTACTTTGGACGAGGCAAACCATCTAGGACTTTCTCTACAATCTGAGCAAAGTCCTACTCCTGTGTGATAATGAGAGTGCAACCCACTTGGCGGATAATCCTAGTGAACACAGCCGCACTAAGCACATACACATTTAGTATCATTTTTTGAGGGACCACCATCATAGGGGAGATATCGATATTTGCCATGTTAGCACCGATCACCAGCTAGCAGATATCTTCACCAAGACTTTAGATGAAAGAAGGTTTTGTGAGCTGCATAGTGAGCTTAATGTCTTAGATTCGTGGAACTTGGATTTATCTATAGCATTCATGTGTCTTTATGTCTTTTTTATCATGTTCTTTTAAGCTTAATTGTGCTTTATTTCCTATTTTGGTGTTCAAGTTGTAGAAAGTCATCCCCGGACCTCCCAAGTCCTTGTGCATTGATGCATCTATTTAGGAAGAGGATATTGTACAACTAGACCCTTTGAGACTAATGTGTTTGCTTGAGTGATTTTGATGTAGTCTCAAAGGTGGATTGAAAGGGAGATGGTGGATTTGGACTAAGGAAAAGGCTTCCACTACATAACAGTATCAATGTACTATGTTCCAAAATCCCTTGGTTTTCATTTCCTTTTGCTCCTTATTTGCAATTTTTGGTGAGGCAATGAGGTTTTAGGCCACTAGTGTCTCCGTTTTGGTGCTTAATGCCAAAGGGGGAGAAATTAAGGCCAAAGCAACTGGATCAACCACCACTTGAGAATTTCAAAAAGTCTTGTGTTGAACTTGTATTTTTCATCAAAACCCTCTTGATAGCAAAGAACGCTCTGAATGCAAAACTATTCTCTTATGGGGAAGAATCTTTATTATGGGAAAAGGGGGGAGTTTTGGTAAGTCATCAAAACTAGTCTTGAAAATGGTTTGATTTGCAACAATAAAGTATTTTGACTTAGAAGTTAGAAAAATGAATTTATTTTGCGAAAATAAACCAAGTGGTGGACAAACATTCCAAATATGCAAAGATCATATGAATCTTTAATTGGTTTTTAGTTTGACTTCAATTTGCAAAAGTTGGCTCATACCTAGTTAAGTTAGTGATTTTGAGTTTCTTTAAGTGTGTTGGCATAAATCACCAAAAAGGGGGACATTGAAAGGGAAATGTGCCCTTGGGCCATTTCTAGTTGTTTTTGGTGATTAAATGCTCAACACACCACTTTGAACTAACACTCTTCATATGAGCATGAGCTTAGGTGTTTAGAAACAAATTGAAGCAATCAAGTCCAAAAAGAGCATAAACATGGACCCAAAATATGCAACTTTGTGGAAAATGGTATAACTGTGAGATTTGTACTTTTAAATATGTTGCATAGATCATTTACAATGTTTCTAGCACTTGTGTTTGGGATCTAACACTTATTGTAAAGAAAAGCACTTTTTGGGCATGAGTTTGGGCATATTGCAAATCCATTTCAAATGAGGTGAAAAAGTTATGGTCCTCTAACTTAGTCAATAGTTTTAGTTTCTAACTATGTTTGTCTAAGTGCTAGGAAACCTCTCAAGGAGAGTCAAAAAGAAGTAAAGGAGTTTAGCTCAAAAGAGCCAAACTTGGGCTAGACTAGGCTCCACTGGATAGCTGACCACAACTGACTGCTCTTGGGTTTTGGCTGGGCTCGTTGGCTAAATATTACCAGACATTCCAATGTGTACCGGACATGTCCGGTGTGCTAGGCGGCCAACTTCTCCCAAGTAGCGCAACGGATGGCAATGCGATCATCGTCAACCACATCAGCTCGCCAACGGTCGGGAGGGGTCACAGGATAGTCTAGTGCCCATCCGAAAAGGAAAGCGACCAATCAACCAATATGATAATTGTTGTAGTCCAGAGTGTCTGGTGCGCACAAGACTGTTCGATGCACCCATGGATAGAAGGCAATCTGTACTTACCAAAGGAAGGAGGAATGTCTCCCTTGGCCCTTGGGGCTATAAAAGAGGCCCTTTGGTGCCTCTACCAATACACAATCTAAGAGCACACTACTACTCCAAGATTCCACGACTACGCCGTTCAGTGATTCGAGAGAGATTTGAGCGCATCTCTTAGCCGTAACTCTGTCGTTTTGTTGTTGCGCTATTATCTTTGCTTTCGTGCGTGTCGTTGCTGCAATTGTGCTCTTGTGTGCATGTTCTTACTCCCTTCCTTACTCCGGTTTTGATTGTGATCACTTGTGTAAGGCGTGAGAAACTCCAACTTGAAGATTCCTCACAAACGAGATATTGTGATATAAGGAAGAATCGTGGTACCCAGTTTGATCTTTGGATCACTTGAGAGGGGTTGAGTGCATCCCTCATCCATTGGGACACCCTGGATAAAAATTGTCGTGTCTCTTGTGCCATTTACATTATTGCAATTTTTATCTCTTCCAAGTTCCTAATTCTCACTTCTGATGTTGCTTTAAGTTTAAGTTATATCTTGATAGAGCAATCAAGTGAAAGGAACTTCTCTCTTTCTCATAATATATACCAAGTCTATGTTGTTTTGAGTAAGTTTTGCAGGATCACCTATTCACCCTCCCCCTCTATGTGCTCTCAAGGCAAACTTCCCAAAAACCTGATTTGCGAGCACCCATGTAGGTTGTCAGATCGCTGGTGTAGGTTCGAAGACACCACTCTCCCTTCATCTGTTGCATGGCAGATGCAGGGTCGACAGGTCGAAGAAGTGGCGGCGTAGAGAGTTGAGAATAAGAGGGAGAGTTAGTTGCTTTTCTTATGTGCCCTTCATCCGAAGGACGTCTACCCTTTATACAGAGGTCACCACAACCTCCTTAATTACCAGGAATCGCCCCTGGGACCTCTCTACGTACCACCACTTAGAGAACTCACACGTAACGTGCGCGCCTATTACTCCTAGTTAACATGGTAATCTAGGTGTGGTATTCAATAATCAAATAAACAAAAGGCAAAATTAAACTGATGTTTAGAACACATCACAACACAATCGTGCATCATCGCAAGTGACAAGTCACACGATATTTACAAGAAAACGCGAAATTCGAGCGAGCGAGCGCGTGTGTGTGGCAACCTCCGAAGCCCTTTATTTGTCTCATGTGAAGAGTAGTGCACACCAACACATATAAGTTGGTTCTCTCCTACTTAGATGAGCAATATGGGATTAAAGCCCCCATGCCATCTCTACACACCACCTTGGCTTTCTAATTTGAATTGGGTCACACACAAGTGGGTCAAATTCCAACATACACGACTTGTGGTTAAATTTGTTCCACCTCTGCAGAGTGTAAAAATGATATAGTAGTCATGCTCGCGGAGAGCGGCCTGGACCCTCACATGATGATTGAACATAAAGATGGAGACTAAATTGTGATCCTTTGGTTTAAAATAGTTCACTTAAGTGTTTTGTTTAAGAGCTATTAGATATGATTATTATTGTTGGGGACTTGTTCTCAAATGCTATGAATTAAGAACAAGGCAACACAAAAAGAAATTTAATGGTTATTGCCCTTTGTCCTTTGAAGCATTATTTCCCTTAGGATAAAACGATCTTTGGAAGAAGGTCAAAAAGGACATACCTTCATCATCATAATATATATTGATGGAAGAAGAAGTATACGGAACATGAGAAATAACATGAATAGACACATAACATCATTCATGCATCTTTATTATATAATCATGGATGAATGAAAACAATATTGAATTACATTTGTACCTTCGGCTTGACAGAAGGCAAAAGTACAAGCGTGACGCACGAGCGAGTACAAGTTAGCGTGAACAGTATGGGGGTACTGTTCATCTATTTATAGGCACAGGGCGCAGCCTATGTGAAATTACATTCGTGCCCTTCATGCTCACTATTGACTTAAGAACAATCTGTCGGGGACTAGATAGCCTTTTCCTCCTTAAGTCGGTTCCTTTTTCTGCTACTGAGCCGAAGCTCCCTTGCGCGCAGCTTCGGTGCTGGTTCAGCCTTCGTTCCGACCCTGCTCTCCATATTGTGTACAACTTTATCCCGAGTTCGAAGGTTCCTGTACATATATTATGCTTGGGAAACATTGGTAATCATACTTTTGAGGACCTTCGGAAGACGAAGGCCCCCAATAGTAGCCCCTCGCAGTATTAATTTGTTATGACAACGAATTCAGACTGCAACGTGAACGAAGGCCTTAAGTCGAAGGTCCGAAAAAACACCTTCCCTTTGCTAGAATAGCAATAATCAATGACAGACGGAGCCCTCCAAGTTGCAGCGTGTTAGGCTTATAAATATGAACTCACACCAGCGACATTTGATACGCTATTTCTGCCATTTGCATTATTTTTTCAAACTTTTAGCTCTTTGCTCACTAGCACTCGCTAGATTTTCAATCTTTTTGAGCTTCGGCTTAAAGACGTGTTTTTACCATGTCTGGAGAAAAAATGACTGAGGAGATGAAGCTGACTGTGGAAACAAAGGTAGCTGAAGAGACGAAGATGTTTGAAGGAAAGAAAGCTGCAAATCCTTATATTGCTGGATTCATTGAGTCCATGGCAAAAACAAAGACGGAAAAGATTACTAAAGAGATACTAGAAGGTTTGTCTAAAGATACTGGTGACAGCGATAGTTATGACGTGGAAAGTGGGGATGAAGACTCTGAGGATCGACCGTGGCGACCAAGCCATGCTGTCTTCAGAAAATTGACCATTAAACAGAGTGACCTTGAAAACATGAGAGGAAGGTATTTTCGGGACATGTCTATCGGGAGGGCTGGCGGAGGCAACAACGTCCCCTCCCCTAAGGAAAACGAAGTTGTTATCTACCGAAGCTTTTTAAGGCTGGACTTCGGTTTCCTTTAAGTAGGTTTGTAGTTGAAGTGCTAAAGATCTACCAGATCTTCCTTCATCAGATCACCCCCAAAGCTATTATGAGGATGGGGATTTTTGTCTGGGCTGTGAGGAGTCAGGGGCTAGAGCCAAGTGCAAAGCGCTTCTGCCGTATGCACGAGCTCTTATATGAGACAAAGGCTACGTGAAAGAACAATATCATAACAACTTCGGTTGTTATGGATTTATTGCTCGCCCCAACGCAAGCCACCCGGTACCAACATTTCGGAAGAGATGGCCCGGGGCCTGGATGGAAGAGTGGTTTTATGTGAAGAATGATTTAAAGGCAAGCGAAGACATTAAAGAAATCATCCAGCGCCCCATCTGGTCCCACTTCGGCCTCCGAAGGCTGAAGGTGGAAATTGATGACGCTGACGAAGCGTGCTAGAGAGCTTTCAGCACTGTCTGCTCCTTCATTGTCACAAGAGATTTGATTCAAGAACATATAGCCTTCAGGCTATGGCCGCTTGTGGAAAGCTAGGAAATGCCGAAGGAGACCACCGCTGACTCTGGTAAGGGTGGTCTGGTCCGATTGAAGTATACCTTCAGATTTAGGGAGAAATTTGATGAGCCGAACGACGACTGGTTGAAGTGCATCGAAGCTACTAGTGATGAGCTGCTTGGAGCATACTCCAAGGCTGAAGATAATGCCTTGTCCGCAGTCTTTGGTGGCTGGGGCAAGAAAAGATTAAACAGGGTATTTGATGCTATTGGCTTCGTATACCCTGACTACCGCTACCTGCTGCGAAGACAAGAGAAAAAGAGGAAGATTGCTGCTTCGGTTACCCCAGCTGAGCCTGTGCCGAAGAGCAAAAAGGTGAAAGTTCTGACCCACCGGCCGCGTTATATTGAACCGGCCGTAGTGCCTGAATTCGGCGCAGGGTCCTCCTCAGCAGCTAAAGCAACAGAAACTGCTTCGATTGCACAGAGCACTAAAGAGTACAGGATACCCATAGCCGTGTCAGTCGAGGCTAAAGTTGATAAGGTTGAAAACGCAAAAGTTGAAGAAATAATAAAGGTGCCAAAAATTCTGAGCCCTCCAACGGAGGCGAAACTTCCAAAGGTGCAGAAAACTTCTGTGGCAACTCCCAAGAGGAGGAGGATGGCCAACGTGCTAGATGTTGTGCTGGAAACTACGAAGGTCTTGAGCCCTGCTACTGCAAAGAAAGTTGCCAAAGCTACAAAAACGCAGGCCGAAGCCAAAACCGGGCAAGCAGAAACCGAAACTGCGCAAGTTCAAATTGAATGAAAAGCTGGGCCTTCAGTGCCCATCGAGACGGAGCCTGCTGCCCCTAAGGAAAAAACGACAGAGCAGATTGCACCTGAGAAAATCGAAGCTGCTGTTGCCGAAGCTTCGAACAAAGGCACTAATTACATCCTTCGACATGCTTCGGGAAAAGAATTATCGCAAGAAGAAATACTAGAAGCCCAACATTATGCCCAAAAATTGAAATATCCGAAGGGGACGTTAGTGTTCAATGGTAGAAATGAAGAAGATTTTCTATATTGTCTCCCGGATAATAAAGAAATATCAGTTTGTCGGGAGATAGGTAAGAGTATCAGATTCCCGAAGCTAGAAGACGACCTATCGATTTTATCGAAGGATGAACTTGCTGACAGCCTAGCATACAATAGTATAAGGTATAAAAGTTTACTTTTAAGTTGGAAACTTAGCATATTTCATTGCCATACTTAACTCTTTCTTCTTATTTTCAGGGCTTAATTCTTAGTAATGCCCTGAGAGCACAAAAGAATATTGAAGACGAAGGTTATACAATGGCCCTGAATAACCTTCATTCAGAAGTTATTGAATTAAGAAACGAAGGTCTAGAAAAAGACAAAATCTTAATTTCATTGGTAAATAAAGTAAAGGAAGACGAGGCTAACTATAAAGCTCAGGCCGAAGCCCAGAAAACAGAGATTGAAGATCTTCGGAAGCAGCTGGCCGAAGCTAAGGAAAATGCACAGTCGCACAAACTAATCAAGAAATCAGCGAATATTGGAAAAATTATCTAGAGAAAAATGTTGCAGAACTTCGCACATCCTAGGAAAGATGCTTTGAAAAATCCTTGGATTGTGTGAAGAAAATAAAAGCTAGTTTCACCAAAGTGGGTGCCTATTCTGCCAAAGAAAACTTCATACAAGGCGACCCCGAAGGCGTTATTGAATGGATAGATGGAGAGGCCGAGACCTTCGAAGAAATTTTAAGTGATCGCGGGGATGTTTGCGCGTTTTCCAGTGCGCGGGGAATTTCAGCCATCTTGGAGAAGGCGGGATGCAACCATAATTAAAACCATGGCCCAGACCGAAGTTGCCTTCTCCATAAATGATACAAAGGATCCTTCAGCTGAAGCAACCTTGATGGGCGGAAAATTCTATAATGACGTCTGGGTGAATGGTGGCCAAGAGATGGCTCATGAAATTATAAAGAAAAGTGAAAAATACACCCATGACGCCTGAGTAGAAGCAAGACAAGCTGAAGAAGCTGCAGAGTGCGAAAAGCGTATAAGTATTATTGTTTGGTTTTCAGCTTCGGTATTTGTTTTCGTGGCTTCGGACTAACTAGTTTTTCCTACTTCAGCTGAATTATCTCCTCCACCGGAACCGTTCAATCCCCTAGCTGATCCAAAAATGAAGGAAGCACTGGACATCATAAATATGGCTGAATCCATCGTCGACGAAGTCATCAACAAATTGCTGAACGAAGTTGCAAAGAAAGTTCTTAAAGAGGAATAGATTGAGTTGTAATAAACATTTTGAAAAGTTTGATTTATATAACATATGAAGGAGGATTAGGTTTCGATTGTAACAAAACTATGATATTTGATGTGTGTAACTTTGAATCAAATATGTAAATTATTGCAATTTATTTCTTTGCGAGGCATGAAACTTTTACACACATACCGTTTTGGAGCCTTCGGCAAAAAAATACCTTCCCTTCTTTTCATGCTTCGTGAAGAAAAAAATCCATCCTTCGTAAAGATATCCATGCTTCGCACTTTGTAAAGATATCCATGCTTCGCAAAAAGGGATCCCTTCTTTTGTGACAAAGATGATGAAGCTGTATTTCTCGAAGCTTCGTGCCTTTAGCACATTTTCATTTTGACGAAGCATTCGCCGAAGATCAATTCCGTATTTGATTCTCGTGTCGTTGATGCGATATGATGTGATGTTATGTGAAATGATGTGATGATATAATGCAAAAATGATGAGGATGCCGAAGACACACAGCCACACGCCCGCACTAGAACACACAAGCTCTGCATTCCCTTAGGTAGATATTGGAGTCTTCTTCACCATTTATTTTTCGGTGTTCACCGTTTGTTTTTTGGTGTAAGTTCTGCATCCCCTTATGAACGTCTTTTGAACTTCTTCGCCTTCTATTTCGGTAGAATAAGTTCTGCATCCCCTTAGGAACGACTTTTGAACCTCTTCGCCTTATATTTCGGCGGTATTTGGCTCTGCATTCCCTTTGAAACGACTTTTGAGTAGAAAACTTACACTGTGCTCCCCTAGGAACGACTTTTGATGGCTTCAGCAATTTTAGCTCTGCATTCCCTTGGGAACGTCTTTTTGAGCACAAAACTTACGTTGCGCTCCCTTAGGAACGACTTTTTGTAGCTTCGTAAATTTTTGCTCTGCATTCCCATTGGAACGACTTTTGAGCTTCGTAAATCTGTGAAGAAGATATATTCCATTCTGATAGAAGAAAAATCATTACATGAAATTAAAACTAAATTTACATTGCTTGTTCCTTATTAAAAAGCAAAATGGCATATAACATAAAAGTATTTCTGAGGCAGGATATTGCTTAGTAAATGTGCTTTGATTCTGGCACAGTACTGTTGACTGTACGAGCTTCGGATTCCTCTCTGAATTTACGTTGCTGTTAGGAGTGCTGGCACCCTTCTGGATGCTGGCTTCGGGAATAAGTAGGTTGCATTGGTGGTGGCAGTGAGAGCTGAGGCCAAGAAGCCTGTGAATGGCTTGTCGAAGCAAGAGAAGTTGCAGGATGATTGCCTACATATTCTGGTATGTAGGGAGAGTGGCACAAAGCAGTGTGCAAGACCTGCTTCGGCTGATTCTGCCGAGCTTTGGCTTCAGCGATCTCCTTTTGCTTCAGAATAGTGATTTGGCACATTCTAGTAGTATGGCCCTTGTCCTCATCATAGAATAAGCAATATATTTTCCTGGGCTGATCCCCATATCTTTCTTCGAAGCCCCTGACGCCTCTGCCTCTTGGAGCTGGCGGCTCGAAGGAGCTTTGCTGCTGTCCCGAAGACTGTGAGGTGTGTTGTGGCCTCTGAAGCGGGCTTCCTTTGTCATCATTCTGACTGGAGCTATGGATTGATCTGACGTGCCTAGGGTGGACTCTCCCTCCGAAGCCCCTAGTCATCTCAGAAAATCTATAAGCTTCCTCCCTTCTTTGTCGGAAGTCATTGTCAGCCCGGATGTAATCATCCATTTTTTGAAGCAACTTCTCCAGAGTTTGGGGAGGTTTCCTGGCAAAGTATTGGGCCGCAGGCCCTGGCCGAAGACCCTTGATCATGGCCTCAATGACAATTTCATTGGGCACTATGGGCACTTGTGCTCTCAGTCGCAAGAACCTTCGGACATACACCTGAAGGTATTCCTCATGGTCTTGTGTGCACTGGAACAAGGCATGAGCTGTGACTGGCTTCGTCTGAAAGCCTTGAAAACTGGTAACCAGCATGTCCTTGAGCTTCTGCCACGACGTGATTGTCCCTAGCCGAAGGGAAGAATACCATGTCTGGGCCACGTTTCAGACTGCCATGACGAAGGACTTTGCCATGACAGCTGCGTTGCCTCCGTATAAGGATATTGTTGCCTCATAGCTCATCAAGAATTGCTTTGGGTCCAAGTGCCCATCGTACATGGGTAGCTGAGGTGGCTTGTAGGATTGTGGCCATGGGATAGCCTGCAATTCTGCTGCAAGAGGAGAAGCATCATCAAAAGCAAAGGTACCATGATTAAAATCATCGTACAATTCATCTTCGTTGAATGAGCCCTCTTGACGAAGCTCCCGGTGTTGGGGACTTCGGTCGTGATCATCTTGAGTAAGACGACGCACTTCCTTAGTAGCTTTGTCGATCTTCTTCTAAACGTCGGCCAGCCGAGCCATCTTCTCCTTTTTCCTTTGCACCTGCTGGTGAATGATTTTTAGGTCCCTAATCTCCTAGTCCAACTCCTCCTAAAGTGTTGGACTGGTGGCTTTCCTCTTTTGGCTTCTGGCCTCTCGGAGAGAGAGAGTGTCTTGGTTTGTGTCCAGTGGCTGTAGTGCAGCCCCTGGTGCTGTTATCTTCTTCGGCGGCATGATGAAGGTTGATGCTTTGCCGAAGGTTGTGGAAGTGAGTACACTGGAGGTGGGCGCCAATGTTGGGGACTTGTTCTCAAATGCTATGAATTAAGAACAAGGTAACACAAAAAGAAATTTAATGGTTATTTCCCTTCGTCCTTCAAAGCATTATTTCCCTTAGGATATAATGATCTTTGGACAAAGGTCAAGAAGGACATACCTTCATCATCATAATATATATTGATTGAAGAAGAAGTATACGGAACATGAGAAATAACATGAATAGACACATAACATCATTCATGCATCTTTATTATATAATCATGGATGAATGAAAACAATATTGAATTACATTTGTACCTTCGTCTTGACAGAAGGCAAAAGTACAAGCGTGACGCACGGGCGAGTACAAGTCAGCGTGAACAGTATGGGGGTACTGTTCATATATTTATAGGCACAGAGCGCAGCCTGTGTGAAATTACATTCGTGCCCTTCATGCTCACTATTGACTTAAGAACAATCTGTCGGGGACTAGATAGCCTTTTCCTCCTTAAGTCGGTTACTTTTTCTGCTACTGAGCCGAAGCTCCCTTGCTCGCAGCTTCAATTCGACGCTGGTTCAGCCTTCGTTCCGACCCTGCTCTCCATATTGTGTACTTCTTTATCCCGAGTCCGAAGGTTCCTGTACATATATTATGCTTGGAAAACATTGTTAATCATACTTTTGAGGACCTTCGGAAGACGAAAGCCCCCAACAATTATGTTCATGCTTAAATGGGATTGGTACACACTTATACCTATAAAACAAGTGTTCTTAATAAAACATGACCAACTAAAATGCTAACCACATAAACCCTAGACTTTCCTTGCTAGCTTTGCATTTTCACCCCACTTGTTGAGTACCAGCCATAAGTGTACTCGCCCTTGTTGATCAGAAGGTTATGCAAATGAAGATTGTGATGGTGAACTCAATGGATGCTAATCTAGTGATTCGCCTAGTCATCTTCCTGTGGAAGGATGTCGTTATTCTGCTGTACTTTGATGAATAAATTAAGATATTAAGTCTGTTCGAAGTGTAATATGTTACTATAATCTTAATTTATGCTTTTATGCATTATTCTTTTGATACATTACATTTATGACGTCAATGTATGTGTGGAAATGGATCATGTCACACATATGCTATGCATTCGGTTTTGCCCTTAAAACCGGGTGTGACAACGTTCTTGCCATTATAAGATAGATAAGAATTAGTACTGAAAGACACATGTGCCCTTGATTACAAGGCTAGAGTAATTCTAATTAAAGCTATTTACAATCTACAACGATGGTTCCAAAGCGACAAGTCCATCTTTCGTCACTTGTCCTCTCCCTGCAGCGTGTGAACAAACATGCGTTTGCTTCGTGTGGAGAATTGTAAATGAACTTAGACACTTAGGGAGTGGATAGTCTCAAACGTTGTTGGACAAATGAACTGGCTAAAACGTCCAACATCCATGAACGGAGGGAGTATGATGTAAGCGCATCGTAGATGATGATATTTTTATGTCTATCAAGAAGATGGTGATCAAAGACACAATGATGAATTAGCTTCTTGACACTGTGATGTAGATTTAATGATATTGTATTTCATCGGAGCACTTACTTGCTCGGATAGAGAACATTGTGATAGAGGACACAGTAGATGAGGCGGCTGCAGATGAGGTGGAGGCAACTATGACACATACCTCCGTTTGGTATTTTATAATTGAACAACAACTTTCAATTTGACATTAAGATTAGTTTCATTATCAAATAATATCTTTTAATTTTGCAAGATTCGTCGATCCCTAACGCTTAAGCCTCAAAAGGAACTTGAACAGCACAAAATTATTAGGCCATGAGAGACTATAGTGTGGGTCAAGGCGGACTAGGACGGGCAGAGACACCATGTACCAGTCACCACCGTGATCGAGGTCCCCTACCACTACTTCTACCTAGCTACAGTCATAGAGGGCGGTAAAGACATAGCCACTCATGTCTAGAGATCCAAAAGTGCTATGACCCCGGAAAAACCCACGTAGACGCCATGCGGAACTTATTTTGGATTAGTTTGTTCTGTCTCTTAAATTTTATAGTATTTTCTTTGATGTTAAAATATAAAATGTTTTCTCCCTCTTAAATTTTATAGTATTTTCTGTGATAGGTTTTTAACTTCGTAGCCAACAGAGTTATGAAGCGCATGACGAATGATGCATGGGTCAAGGCAGTGGTTGTTTGGCACAAGCGCCAAAAAGAGTAACATGACTAGACATGTGGTGAAGAATATACACCTCACAACTACGCAGTACAAGGAGACTGAGGTGTATTAGCTAAGCTAGCACTAGAATGCTTGGGTGTGGTTGTGTGAGTACTGGGCTTCGAAGGAGTTTAGAGGCAAATCTGATAGAAACATTGGCTACAGGTTAAGGAAGTCTGAGCTCCACCACTTCGGGGCTGATGATCACACTGGTAAGGCCAAACTTATGGTATGTTAAATTATTGTGTCAATTTCTTTATTAAATAATTTTGTGAATGTGTAATCTTTTATTGTAGGCTGGATAAGATGGTGTAGACCCTTTAGATATTAAACTTTTCATCGAGGGGCACATGGGTACAGATCCGGATCACTTGGAGGTTATGTGAGATGAGAATGCGACAAAAAAGTTGGTAAGTATGAATATTGACTCGAGTCTCCAATTTCAATGTTTTCTCTCTCTATGTTGAAATTAATATATTTTGCCTTTCACTTAAAAACAATATTTTGTAGGGTCATTATATTTACATGTGTGAGAGAAACACGGAGAGGACGTGGACTTGATGATAGTCAGGTTTGACAATACATCAACTTACAAGGCTGGTGGAGGTATGTCACACTTTATTTTAATAACTGTGATTTTATTTAGTGTATATATTATGATACTGTATGCAGGTTTCCTATCGGCGACGGGGTTGTGCACCACCAAAGTTATAGTAGACAATCATCTCCCTCTATCAGGAGTAGCTAGCCCTAATGAGCATCTGCACGGGAGGAAGATCTACATGAACAACAGTGGCAGATGCAACAAATGCAATAGTAGATGCAACTAATGCAATCACAATAGATGATACATACTGTTGGGGGCCTTCCTCTTCCGAAGGTCTTCAAAAACTTATCTAACATGTTTTTCAGTATAACATAGACTGTTACAGGGGGCTTCGGCTTTGAGATGAAGGTGTGCATGGTATGAAGATGCGGTCTGAAGGAAGGACAAACTAGCTCCGAAGCTGTGGCTGAAGGAGTTTCGGCTTAGCATGATGACGATGGTGGAAGATGAAACCGACCTAAAGGGGAAAACACTGCTTAGTCCTCGACAACTTGCCATATGGTCAGCAGTAAATGTCAAGGACATGAATCTAATTTTGTCTAGGCTGCGTCCTGTGCCTATAAATAAATGAACAGTAACACCATACTGTTCACGCGTCACTCTCGCTTTTCCACTTTCTATCAAGATGAAGGTATAAATATAATATAAATATCATTGATGTTTATTCATGTTTATAAAATGAGAATATAAATAATCTAATGATTTGTGATGATTGTTTATATTCTTTAGTGTTTCATATGTCTCTATTTACATTTTGTTCACTGAAATGATGAAGGTATGCCCTTCATGACCTTTGTCTGAAGATCATTATATCCCAGGGGAAATAATGCTTCGAAGGACGAAGGTCTCTAATCATTAACAATTGTGTTGCTTTGTTCTTGATGTATAGCATCCGAGAACAAGGACCAACATTGGCGCCCACCTCCGATAAACTCATTCGACCACCTTCGGCAAGCACCGACCTTTGTTATGCCACCAAAGAAGACAGCAGCGCCAGGGGCTGCACTGCATCCACTTGACGTTAATAAGGAGACGCGACACGAAGCTAGGAGCCAGAAGAGGAAGGCTACCAGTCCAACGCCTCGGGAGGAGGAAATGGACCAAGAAATCAGGGATCTGGAAGCTATCCACCAACAGGTCCAAAAGA
This sequence comes from Zea mays, assembly GCF_902167145.1. Lineage (NCBI taxonomy): Eukaryota > Viridiplantae > Streptophyta > Magnoliopsida > Poales > Poaceae > Zea > Zea mays. The sequence continues at coordinate 67,733,839 of NC_050098.1, forward strand.
AGAAAGATAAAATGCTTCGGCTCGCCGACCTCCAGAGGAAGATTGATGAGGCCGCCGAAGAAATGCGTCACCTCACCCAGGATGACGAAGACCAAAGGCCCCAGCACAGGGAGCTTCGTTAAGAAAATTCATACAATGATGATGAATGGTATGGTGATTTTCATCATGACAATTTTGCTTTTGATGATGCTTCTCCCTTGGCAGCAAAATTGCAGGCTACCCCATGGCTCCCATCATACAAGCCACCTCAGCTTCCTATGTATGATGGGCACTCAGACCCGAAGCAGTTCCTGATGAGCTACGAAGCAACCATATCTTCATATGGGGGCAATACTGCAGTCATGGTGAAATCCTTCGTCATGGCACTCAAAAGCGTAGCGCAAACTTGGTACTCTTCTCTTCGGCCAGGGACAATTACGTCTTGGCAGAAGCTAAAGAACATGCTGGTCACTAGCTTTTAGGGCTTTCAAACGAAGCTAGTCACCGCTCAAGCTCTGTTCCAGTGCACATAGGATCAGGAAGAGTATCTCCACGCATATGTCCGAAGGTTCCTGCGACTGAGAGCCCAGGCGCCTACAGTGCCCAATGAGATTGTCATTGAGGCCATGATCAAGGTGCTCAGACTAGGACCAACGGCACAATATTTTGCAAGGAAGCCGCCACAAACCTTGGAGAAGCTCCTCCAGAAAATGGATGAATACATCAGAGCTGATAATGATTTCCGGCAAAGAAGGGAAGAAGCTTACAGATACTCTGAGATGGCCAGAGGCTTCAGAGGAAGATTCCACCCCAAGCATGTCAGGTCAATCCATAATGCGAGCCCAAGTGATGATAGGGGAAGCCAACCCCAAAGGCAATAGCACAGCTCCCAATCATCACGGCCGCAACAAAGTTCCTTCAGGCTACCAGCTTCAAGAGGCAGAGGGGGCAGAAGCTTCGGAGGAAGATACAGAGATCAGCCCAGGAGACTGTTTTGTTTGTTCTGGGGCGAAGACAAAGGCCACACCACAAGAATGTGCCAAGTCACGATTCAGAAGCAGAAAGAGATTGCCGAAGCTGACGCACGGTAGAATCAACCGAAGCCAGTCCTACCTACTGCTTCATACTATTCTCCCTATGTCCCGGAGTACGTAGGTAATCAACAGCCTACAGCTTCTGTCGCTTCGGCAAGCCACTCTCAAGCTTTCTGGGCCCAGCTCCCACTACCACCACCACTAGCACCTAATCTTGCACGAAGCCAGCTGCCAGAAGGGCACCAACCCGCTCAGCAGAAGCACGATTTTCAGGAGGAGTCCGAAGCTCGCACAGTCAATAGCACTATGCTTGAATCCAAGCACATCTACTAAAGAATATCCTACCTCTGGTGCATCTTTGTTTTTTCTGCATTTTATTTTCTTGTATGAAAAACAATTCATGAAGGATTAAATTCCAATTTCATGTAATAATATTGTACTCATATCATCGAGTGGGATGCTTCCTCTTAACAAGATTCCGAAGTTATAAAAGTTGTTCCTAAGGGAGTGGACTAAGTTCCAAAGCTACAAAAGTCGTTCCTAAGGGAGCGCAGAGTAAGTTCCGAAGCTACAAAATTCGTTCCTAAGGGAACGTAGAGTAAGTTCCGAAGCTACAAAAGTCATTCCTAAGGGAGCGCAGAGTAAGTTCCGAAGCTCAAAAGTTGTTCCTAAGGGAATGCAGAGCCAAAATACCACCGAGATAGAAGGTGAAGAAGCTCCAAAGTCGTCCCTAAGGGGATGTAGAGCTTAAATGCCACCGAAATAGAAGGTGAAGAAGCTCCAAAGTCGTTCCTAAGGGGTTGCAGAGCTTAATTATCACCGAAATATAAGGTGAAGAGACTCAAAAGAGGTCCCTAAGGGGATGCAGAGTCAGAGTGTTTCTGTGTGGAAATGTCTTTGGCATAAACATCATGCTGCATCATAACATCGCATCATTCAGCATAGCATTACATCATACATCATGTCGTATCAGCAGCAAAATTGAGAAGAAGGAAAGTTGTCTCTTTCAAAATATATGATGAACAAAACAATGTGCCAGAGCACAAAGCAACCCTTCGGCAATTACAATCTTATACGCCAAGAAAATTTTTGTCGACAACAATGTCATTCAACAGCTGTGCTATAGAAGGGTTGTTTCTTTACGAAGCATAAAAAGAAGGGAAGGTGTTTTTTCGCCGAAGGCTCAAAAATGGTACGTATGCAAATTTCATGCATCACAAAGAAATATATTACACTAATATACACATAGATATACAATGTTTAACTTGTACGAATATTACATCACACAAATGTTACATTTCTTAGCTACACAAAAAATCTAGTCTTCCTTCAAAATTTTCTCAGCAGCTTCGTTCAGAAGTTTGTTGACAGCTTCGTCAACAGCTTCTTCAACAATTCTTATAGTTTCTAGCGCCGCCTTCATGTCTTGATCAGCTTCGGGATCATATGGCTCAGGTGGCGGTGAAAGTTCAGCTACAACAAAAGTAATAAGTTGTTAATCCAAAGCTAGGAAAAAATACTGACGCTATGAAATAATTAAAGTACCTATGCGCCTTGCGCGCTCGACAGCCTCTTTGGCCCGCTTGGCTTCCTCTTGGGCTTCATGAGTTTCTTTCTCATTCTTCTTTATAGCTTCGTCAGCCAGTTCTTGGCCGCATTTCATCCAAACGTTGGAGTAAAATTTCCCGCCCATCAGAGTCGCCTCAGCCGAAGGATCCTTCGTGTTCTCCACAGTGAAAATAGTCTCTGTCTGGGTTGCAGCTTTAACATGTTCACAACTAGATTTTTCCAAAATTGCTGCAACCCCTCTGGCACTGGCAAAGGCGCAAAAATCACCACAGTCACTAAGGATCTCTTCAAAAGCTTCAGCTTCTTCACCGAGCCATTCGATGATTCCTTTGGGATCGCCTCTAATAAATTTTTGCTCGGATGAGTTAGCACCCAAATTTGCAAAACTATCTTTCAGCTTCTTGGCACAATCCAAGGATTTTTCGTAATATCTCTCCTTCGATTCCCGAAGCTCATCTACATTCTTTTGCAATCTTGCGCTAGTCCACTCACTTATTTCTTGTTTTGCTTTAGCCACTTCAAAATCCTCATTCTTCTCGGCAAGTTTTTTCTTTAAGTTTTCAATTTCGGCTCTATGAGCTTCGGACTGCGCGGCAAGATTGGCTTCACTAGCCTTGACTCTATCCACTAAGGAAAGCAGAATTTTATCCTTCTCTGTAGCTTCATTCCTCAGTTTGATAACCTCTGATCGAAGGTTACCAAGGGCTATCTGGCAACTTTCATCCTCAGCATTCTTTTGTGCTCTCAAAGCGTTGCTCAGAATCAAGCCCTACAAAAAAGGGAGGAGACAAAGGATCAGCACAAGAATAAGAGACACAAAAAATAATCTGCTTATAAGTCCATAACTTCTATACCTTCAGACTATTGTACGCAAGGCTGTCTGCGAGGTCATCCTTCGACTTAGCAAAAAGGCCAATGTCAGTACCCTGAAACTAGGGTACCCCTTACTACAGTATGAAGACACAGTACCCACAAGGCTATCTTTAGTCGCGTGGTAAAGGAGCTTTGCGTGGGGCCAGGCCATGACTCGCCCCAGCCTCGGGTGACTACTCTGGGCCAGCAACAGCATCTGACCCCACCACGTGGGCAGCTCCGGGGCTGCCACATGGCCAGAGAAGGTGATGTACTCCAAGGCATCGACAGTGAGTCCGGACTCCCATGAGAGAGTGCCGGACCCCTGCATATATGGTCTGGACCTCCAGGTTGGTCCAAGACCCCCACGTGTATGGACCGGACCCCTAGAATGGGATCCGGACCCCCCCCATATGGGGTTCGGAACGCCCACAGTGGGGTCCCAAGACCTTACTTAAGGCCCAGGCGGGGGTCCGGAGCTGACACGTGTCCAGACCTGCTCTGGTGCGCTCTAGACCTATCCGCATACACTCCTGCTCCCCGCTCAGGCGAAGCCCCGATACTGCCACATGGCATACTGCGTGCGACAGAAGCCAATGGGCGGAACCCGGCGTGGCGCCTCTGGGCTACACGCGCCTTCATGACAGATAAAACGTGCGCCTGTCCATTCCACTGACAGGTGGCGTGCTCATTCTACGATACGTGGGCCGTGCAGTTACTCACTATTACTCCCACATTACTCGTACGGTAACTGCCCATCAATGCAGCATGGATTGCGGACATCAAGACTCCCGGTGATTGCTCAGGCGTTACTAGCATTAGTTACTCACATAACGTATTCTTTCCATTATGTTCCTAGGCCCACATGTCGGGGCTCAGCATCCTTGTATGTGCCTCCCTTAAACTATAAAAGGGAAGGCACACAACGTTACAAGGACAAGTTCACACAAGCTCTCAAGCTCACAGGTTTTATACACTCTCAATACAGCTTACACATAGTGGAGGTAGGGTATTACGCTCCGGCGGCCTAAACCACTCTAAACCCTCGTGTCCACGTGCGTTCTTCCACCTTCCAACAGACAGGCAAACCACTTAGGCCTCTCCTGATCTTAGGATTTAGGGCGGGTGCGTTCCGCCACCCGGCCGGTGGATTTCTCCCACCGACATTTGGCATGCCAGGTAGGGGCTTTGGCTTTAGGTTTTTCGCTTGTTTTCCTGTTCAACACGATGGTTCAAATCGTCGAGCACCGTGACTTCATTCCTGAGGACTTCCCGATGGAGGAAGAAGTAGCATCCTCAATGCCACGAAGCTCCAACCGCCCTGCTACCGATGCTGCTGCTGTGCACGCTGCGCAGCAGCACACACATGTGCAGACGTCTCGAGCATCAAGGGTTGCGCCTGGGGCCTTGTCTGTAGCCAGGGAGTTGCTGCGCAACCCCCCAAGTTCCAAGGCCTCGCCGAGGGCCATGAGGAAGTGGCGTGAGGATGTCGACCGTCTCCTCAGCATGGCACATTCTGGCTCGGCAAGGCCCAGGTCTCGGTCGTTCCGGTGTCAACGTGAGGCGTCGGCATCTGTGCACTCACCCTCAGTGAGGGGTGCACGAACTAATGACCTGCAGGTAGAGCTCAACCACAAGCGTGCGGGAGAGGATGCCCAAATCTCTCCGGAGAGGGAGGATGACCTACGAGCAGAGCTCAACCGTCGGCGTGCAGGTGAGGATGCTCGAATCTCTCTAGAGAGGGCGCGTGAGCGCCGGCAAAACTTCGAAGGTCGCAACCTCGACCAGGACTTCGGTCTAGTTTCGCCACAAACTCCAAGGGATGCTCGAATCCAGACAGGCGTCCCATTGGTTGGCGTTGGCTGCGCCGCACTTGCGGATCATCTCCGTGCGACGACTTGGCCACCCAAGTTCCGGCCACACCTGCTAGAGAAGTACGACGAGACATCAAACCCGTCGGAATTCCTTCAGGTTTACATCACCGCCATTACGACAGCTGATGGAAACACTGCTGTGATGGCAAGCTACTTCCATGTAGCCTTGACCGGGCTGGCCCGGACCTGGCTCATGAACCTCACCCCAGGGTCAGTGTACTCCTGGGAAGAGCTCTGTGCGTGGTTCACATCGAACTTTGCCAGTGCTTACCAGCAACATGGCGTAGAGGCTCACCTCCATGCAGTGAGGCAAGAACCCGGAGAGACTCTCCGGGCTTTCATCTCCCGTTTCACCAAGGTACGGGGGACTATACCTCGCATCTCCGATGCTTCTATTATCACTGCTTTCCGATAGGGGGTGCGTGATAAGAAGATGTTGGAGAAGCTGGCGACGCATGACGTGGAGACCGTCACCACGCTCTTCACTCTGGCCGACAAGTGTGCCAGAGCTGCTGAGGGTTGTGCATGGCACTCGGCGCCGCAAACATGGAGCTCGTGAAGCGCATCAGCGAGCGGCGCGAGCAGGCCTCTAGGGATGGCTCGCCACCTCGTCGCTGGCCTGGCAAGGAGAAGGTCGACGAAGGTGACCTGGCCGCGGGCGAATGGAACCTTGGGTATCAGACCCCCGAGCAAGTCCTCAAGGACATCGTCACTGGAGATTCCGACTCTAGTGATGACGGCGACCGCCGCAAGAAGCTGTACGTTATGTACGACGGAAGCTGGGAGCTTACCTTTCGTAGGAACGTGAAGTTCCTACGTCGTGAGGTCCTTTCAGCGACCCCAGGGGTCCCAAAGGCAGCTCCCATCAGTGGTGGCGGAGCACCACTATCTCCTTCGGGGCATCTAACTGCCCCGAAAATATAGCAGGGGCCAGTATACTACCGCTCATTACCTCACCTGTCATCGCCAACATGCGACTGCATCATGTCCTGATTGACGGTGGGGCTGGGCTCAACGTCATCAGCCACGCTCCGTTCAAGCAGCTGCAGATCCCAAGGTCCTGACTTGGACCCTCTCTCCCATTCTCCGGAGTGGGCCCTCAGCCGGTGGACCCCTCGGGAGCATCGCACTCCCGGTAACATTCGGGACCGAGGAGAATTTCCACACTGAGAACGTCCAGTTCGATGTTGCAGAGGTTAACCTCCCTTTTAATGCCATCATTGGCAGGACGGCCCTGTACCGGTTCATGTCCATTGCCCATTACGGGTATTTGGTCCTCAAGATGTCGTCCCCGGCTGGGGTCCTCAGCGTGCGAGGCGACCGCCCTGCTGCGCTCGCCGCTGTCGAGAAGTTGCATGCCCTAGCGATAGAAGCTTCTCACCCGGATGACGTGGGGAGGGACCCCTCGACTTCCTGTACCAAGACGCTTGCCAAGGTGCCTAAGGTACAGCCATCAGGAGCAGACGGCGTCCCCACCAAGACCATCCAACTCAGCGCGGATTCCCCCTAGACCACTCGCGTCGCGGGTGATCTGGAGGAAAAATAGGAACTCGCGCTCGTCGCCTTCCTCCAGGCAAATGCCGACGTTTTCGCATGGCAACCGTCGTAGATGCCTGGGATCCCTAGGGAGGTGATCGAGCACCATCTGAAGATCTACCCTGACGCCAAGCCGGTGAGTCAGAAGCCTCGGAGATAGTCTGTTGAGCGGCAGGACTTCATCCGTAAGGAGGTCCGGAAGCTGCTAGACGCTGGCTTCATCGAAGAGGTCCATCACCTAGTGTGGCTAGCCAACCCAGTCATCATCCCCAAGGCGAACGGGAAACTTCGGATGTGCATCGACTACACCAGCCTCAATAAGGCCTGTCCCAAGGACCCATATCCACTTCCACGAATATATCAAATCGTGGATTCCACCTCTGAGTGTGACCTTCTATCTTTTCTAGATGCTTACTCTGGTTTCCATCAGATCCAGATGTCTAGACAGGATAGGAAACATACTGCTTTTGTAACAGTGGATGGGCTTTACTGTTATGTCGTAATGCCTTACAGTCTGAAAAACGCCTTGCCAACATTTGTATGGGCGATGAGTAAGACTTTCGGGGACCTGATTAGGGACAAAGTAGAGGTATATGTCGATTACATCATGGTCAAGACAAATAGAGGGTCAACTCTAGTGGAAGACATAACCCTGGTCTTCGACAGGCTGCGGGCAACCCGCACAAAGTTGAACCCAGACAGTTGTGTCTTTGGTGTCTCTGCAGGGAAGTTGTTGGGGTTCCTGGTTTCACACCGGAGCATTGAAGCAAACCCAGAGAAGATCAGGGCAATTGAGTCAATGAGGCCTCCGGCCGGCATCAAGGACGTCCAGAAGCTTGCGGGGTCCCTAGCCGCTCTTAGCCGCTTCATCTCAAGACTGGCTGAGAGGGCACTGCCTTTCTTCAAGCTGATGCGAAAGGCTGGTCCATTCTCTTGGACCGAAGAGGTAGAACGAGCCTTTCAAGAGGTGAAGCAGCACCTTGTGTCCCTGCCAATTCTGGTAGCTCAGGAGTCGGGGGAGCCGTTGTACCTATACATTGCAGCGGCTTCCGAGGCGGTGAGCATGGTGCTGGTCGCCGAGAGGGCGGCACAACAACCCCAGGGGAGTCAACAAGTCCCCCAAGAGAAGGTGGTGGTCCGACCACCACGATGTTGACGGAAGGCCAGGAGGTTGATGACCCGGGACCAACCATAGGGGTCCGAATCATCCAGAAGCCGATCTACTACGTCAGTGAGGTCCTTCATGAGGCAAAGGCCAGGTACCTTGAGACGCACAAGCTTCTTTATGCTGTACTTGTTGCGTCCAGGAAGTTGCGCCACTATTTTCAGGCACACAGAGTTGTGGTGGTGACCGCCTTCCCGTTAAAGGCCATTCTCCACAACTCTAACGCCACGGGCAACATCGCCAAGTGGGCCGCGGAGCTTGCTGAGTTCCAATTGGAGTTCCAGCCCCACCACGCTATCAAGAGCCAGGTACTGGCGGACTTCATCATGGAGTGGACCCCTCCCCCGAGCGCTCCTGGGGGTCTGGATCCCGATTTTGATCCCACATCTGCGGAGCCCAGGGCTCCGGTCTTCATCGAGCCCCACTGGACGCTCTTCTTTGACGGATCCGCACGCCAACAGGCTGGCGGCGCTGGAGTGGTCCTCATCGACCCAAGCGGAGATCAAGTGAAGTACATGGTGCACCTTGAGTTCAAGGCCACGAACAACATGGCGGAGTATGAAGCACTTATCTTCGGCTTGTCAGCGGCCCTATCCCTAGGGATCCGCCAGCTCCTTGTGAAGGGGGACTCCTAGCTGATCATCAAGCAGGTCCGCGGGGAATGCAGCTGCAATGAGCCCAGACTTGCAGCTTACCTCCTCCACGTCAAGAAGCTGGAAAAGGACTTCACTGCTCTGGAACTACAACATGTTCCTCGGGCTCACAACTCAGCGGCAGATGAACTCTCCACGAGGGCATCGACTTGGGCACCCGTGCCCGAGGGCGTCTTCGATAGACGGCTGCTGAGACCTACCACCCAGCCTGCCAAACTGGGTGAAGGGGGCGAGACTAGCACCTCGAAGCTAGCGGTCCTGGTTGTGTTCCATCTGCAGGATCCACCAAGGCTTATGTGTGCTACATCGGGTCCTGCCAACCTTGTAGCGCCACAGCCAGTGTCTTAGAGTGGTCCCGATGCATGGATCTCCGAGATTCGGGACTACCTGAAAGAAAACATCCTTCCTGAAGATCATGTGGCCGCAGAGCGCATAGTGCGGTTGGCTAAGCGATACACGGTGGTAGAAGGGGATCTATACCGCCGTGGCGCCAACGGCATTCTCATGCAGTGCATCACCCAGGAGGAGGTCCGTGAGTTACTCGCGGAGATCCATGGAGGAGAGTGCGGAAGTCATTCAGCATCCCGCACACTGGTTGGTAAGGCCTTCCGGCATGGCTTCTACTGGCCAACTGCTCTCTAGGATACAGCTGAGATGGTAAAGTCCGCCAAGGTGTGTCAGTTCCATGCAAAGCAGATACACACACCAGCTCAGGCTCTGCAGATGATTCCACCCTCCTGTCCATTCGCTGTATGGGGGTGGATATCCTAGGACCATTCCCCAGGGCCGTCGGCGGGTACCGTTTCCTCTTCGTCGCCATCGACAAGTTCATAAAGTGGCCAGAGGCCACCCCTATGGTTAATATCACCCAGGGTGTTGCTGTTGCTTTCCTCAGGTCGATTGTCTGCAGATTTGGGGTCCCAAACCGTGTCATTACGGACAACGGGACTCAGTTCAGAAGTCGGATCTTCCAAGGGTATTGCGAGGGCATCGACACCCAGCTTTGCTTTGCGTCTGTGGCCCATCCCAAGAGCAACGGCCAAGCTGAGAGGGCAAACGCAGAAATCCTCAGGGGACTCAAGACATGCACCTATGACTGCTTAAAAAAGCATGGTGCAAATTGGGTCAACGAGCTTCCGTCGGTACTATGGGGGAACCGGACCACAACCAGCCGAGAAACCGGGGAGACCCCGTTCTTCCTGGTCTACCGGGCCAAAGCCTGTCTTCCCCCGGAAATCCTTATGGGCTCCGCACGGGTCTAGTCTTTCGATAAGTCTATGCAAGAACAACTACGATGTGAGGACGTGGACTTCATCGACGATCGTAGGTGGCAAGCGGCGATCCAAAATGCACGGTACAACCAAGCGCTCAGGCGCTATCACCAGCGGTTCGTGCATAGTAGGGAGCTCAGGGTCGGGGACCTGTTCCTAAGGCAAATTCTAAACCGAGAAGGGCTCCACAAACTCTCCCCTAGTTGGGAAGGACCCTTCAAGGTGACGGAAATATGTCGACCCAGGTGTGTCCGCCTTGCCACAACTGAAGGAGTGCCTCTTCCCAATCCCTGGAATATAGAGCATCTCCGTAAGTTCTATCCATAGAAGCAACACTGGGGGTTGAGTTTTCTTCCTTTGTAACTAGGTTGTGCATATGTGTATGTCAATCCAGTGAGGTCCTCCCTTGTAAGCCCGGCCTGTTGGTCTGCACCCATGTATATCAGGTTATAAGGAAAGAATTTACCTCCTAGAGGAGCTTTTGTGATGTTTCATTCTACTTCAGTTTACGAGCATTATTTTTTATCTAACTGTCGGCGTTTCGAGACAGGGGGGTCCCTAAGCCGACGAGTGAGTGTGCTGCGTGCCCCAGCCCAGATGGGTCGAGCGAGTGGGCGAGCGCGAAGGGGGGAGAGGCGAGGCGGTCGGAGTCGAGCGTGAGAGAGGTGGAAGTCCCGCGGCCTTCGTGTTCGTCCCGCGCCCAGGTCAGGTGCGCTTGCAGTAGGGGGGTTACAAGCGTCCACGCGGGTGAGGGAAGCGAGCGGCCCCAAGAGAGCGCCTGTCCCGTCCTCGGTCCCGCGCGGCCAACCTTCTCTGAGAAGGCCCTGGTCCTTCCTTTTATAGTCGTAAGGAGAGGATCCAGGTGTACAATGGGGGGTGTAGCAGAGTGCTACGTGTCTAGCGGAGGGAGAGCTAGCGCCCTAGGTACATGCCAATGTGGCAGCCGGAGAGATCTGGGCACCCTGCTGGCGTGATGTCGTGGCTGTCGGAGGTGCGGCGGAGCCTGGTAGAGGGACAGCTGTTGGAGCGGTCGAGTCCCTGCTGACGTCGTCCTGCTTCCGTAAGAGAGCTGGGGGCCGCCGTCGTCATAGAGCTTGTGGAGCGCCATCATTGCCCCTCCGACGGAGCTGGCCGGATGAGACGCCGGTCTTGTTCTCCGTGACCCAAGTCGATTCGGGGTAGGATGATGATGGCGCCTCCTGTTGACGTGGCGGTCTGTGCCCTAGGCAGGGCGACGTGGGGGTTCCTCCGAAGCCGAGGTTGAGTCTGCCTTTTGTTGCCGTGGCCGAGCCCGAGCCAAGGGGTCGGGCGAGGCGGAAGTCGTTCGGCCGAGGCCAGGGCGGAGTCCGAGCCCTGGGGTCGGGCGAAGCGGAGTTTCGTCGTCTTCCGGGTGTTAGCCCGAGTCCGAGCCCTGGGGTCGGGCGGAGCGGAGTTCGCCGTCTTCCGGGTCTTAGCCCGAGTCCGAGCCCTGGGGTCGGGCGGAGCGGAGTTCGCCGTCTTCTGGGCCTTAGCCCGAGTCCGAGCCCTGGGGTCGGGCGGAGCGGAGTTCGCCGTCTTCCGGGTCTTAGCCTGAGTCCGAGCCCTGGGGTCGGGCGGAGCGGAGTTCGCCGTCTTCCGGGTCTTAGCCCGAGTCCGAGCCCTGGGGTCGGGCGGAGCGGAGTTCGCCGTCTTCCGGGTCTTAGCCCCAGTCCGAGCCCTGGGGTCGGGCGGAGCGGAGTTCGCCGTGGCGCCTTTGGCAAGGCATGACTGCCTGTCAGACTCACTCTGTCGAGTGGCATTGCAGTCGGAGTGGCGCAGGCGGCGCTGTCCTTCTGTCAGACTGGCCAGTGGAGCGGTGGAGTGACGGCGGTCACTTCGGCTCTGCCGGGGGCGCGTGTCAGGATAAAGGTGTCAGGCCACCTTTGCGTTAAATGCCCCTGCAATTTGGTCAGTCAGTGTGGCGATTTAGTCAAGGTTGCTTCTGAGCGAAGCCAAGGCCTCGGGCGAGCCGGTGATGTGTCCGCCATAAAAAGGGGGCCTCGGGCGAGACGGAAGTCTCTCGAGGTCGGCTGCCCTTGGCCGAGGCTAGGCTCGGGTGAAGCGTGATCGAGTCACTCGTGAGGACTGATCCCTGACTTAATCGTACCCATCAGGCCTTTGCAGCTTTATGCTGATGGGGGTTACCAGCTGAGAATTAGGCGTCTTGAGGGTACCCCTAATTATGGTCCCCGACACTAACCCACCCATACAGTTCCCACCCTTGTTGGTATAATGACATTTGAATTGAGTAGCCAGGCTTGCAGTTTAGGACCCCTCTACAAATACAGGGGGGTCCGGCAGCCTGGGGGGCAGTTCTAGAGAATGGGCGCTCATTCCCTGGGGTGGTCTGGAGCTGTGTAGCCGCTTAGCTTAGTTCCGTACCCTGAGCGTGCACGCTCCACCACTCTGTGACGGGTATCCTAGTATTTGGAACTATAGTCCTATGGGTTCGGCAACCTGGGGTCCGGTTCTAGAGAATGGACACTCGTCTCCTGGGGTGGTCCGGAGCTGTGTAGCCGCTTAGCCTGGTTCCGTACCCTAAGCCTGCACGCTCCACCACTCTGTGATGCGTGTCCTAGTATTTGGAGCTATGAACTAGGGGTCCGGGCATACGGCTAGGCTTCCCAGGGTAAATCCTGCAGGTCCTGTTGCATGAATCAAAGGATAAAAGATACCAGTTGGTGGGTTCTATGGGTGCACTACCAAAACTTCCTAGCCAAAGCTGTGTACAGGTCCAGGTCCCAGTCGAGACTACCTCCTGGGGGCCGGGTCACCAATTCTTTCTTAGGTACACTGGTATCCAGCCTCGACACGTCGAGCATACATCCAAGGGGGGCCAAGTACCAAGGAGAAGTTGGTAATGCTACACACAGCGAGGACAAATAGCATACATATAAGTGATGTTTGATTAATAGTTCTCAAAAGTATCTTACAAAACCAAAAGTTATTACATCCGCCTTCAAGAGAAACCCTAGCCTTATCTCTGCAGGTACGAGCTACTCGGCATCGGCAGGGTCACGCTGGAAGCGCGCGGCCACCGTCTCCATAGTGTCTTGGACGCTCTCCTGGGTGACGTCTTCTGTGGTGGCCACCGGACCATCGAGTACCGGTGCCAAGGACATGGCCGGGTCGTGGCTCCGGAAGCACGTCAGCACGTAATCCACCACCGCCCGGTAGAGCCTGCTGCCCTCAGCCTCCAGGCGGGCGCCGAGGATTTGGTCTAGGCGACGGAGGCGTTCGGAGGCAGAGTCTAGCACCGGAAGAGCGTCAAAGATCGATGCTGGTAGCTCTGACACTAGGATGGGACTTATCCCCAGTGGCACCAGCGCTGTGCTCGCCTCACCGACCCACTCAGCCATCCGCTGGACCACAACGCGTGTTCTGCCTAGAGATCTTCCAAGGCCTTCTTGGTGGCCTCCGTCACCTGGGGACCCGACGCCGCCTGCGCGGCTTCGAACCGGCGGATCTGCTCCTCTAGCTTCTGCTCCTTCTCCTCCGCCTCAAGCTCATGCTCGGCCAGCAACATGCCCCGCCTGAAGGCGAGTTCCTTCTCCCGACTGGCAAGGTCCGTCTCCCGCCTGTCCAGGGACGTACCCTTCTCCTTGAGGTTCTCCTCGGCGAGGGCAATGTCACTGGCCTTGTCCTCCGGCTCTTGTTGCCATTTTTTCATCCTTTCTATGGCCTCCTCTTGCTGGACCCGTTGGGCCTCCAGGGTCTGGTCCAGGGCATTTAGCTTGGCCCGGAGCTCTGTTGTGAGGGCCTCCCTCTGGCTCAGGGCCTCCTCCCTCTTGGCCAGCTTCTTCTCCCATCAGGACGCCTCTAGCTCCCTGGCGAACACCTTCTAGAGGTCCCTTTTGTACTCTTTGCGGTCCCGCGCGAGTTCGAACCACTCAGAGGCGAACTGGCGGGACGCCACCTTGGTGCGCTCCTCTAGCTGGGTGCGCCAGTCGCTGAGGCGCTGGTGCTCAGACTCCAGCGCCTCCCATTCCCACAGGATGGCTGCCTCGGTTTCATTGAGGACTTGGTGGGCGCGAGACAGCACCCGGGGAAGGGGGATTGGCGCCGCGTCCGGCTCGGCACCTGACCGGAGCCGTCGCCCGAAAATCACATCCATCTCCTCCAGAGTCGACGGAGGGACGGAGCTGGACGCGCCTCCTAGGTCACCCCCGGTGTCGGGAGCGGGCGCAGGTCCCCCAGCTGGGACCTCCTCCGCCACCGTGGCACCGCCTGACGCTGGCGCCGCTGCAGCCGGACCCCCAGTTGGGACGTGGGAGGCTAGTGGAGCTTTCCCGACGGCAGCTGGGTGTGCTCCGCCGATGCCACGCTCAGCAGACTTCTGCTGCTGAGAACCAGACCCGCCGGCGGGCCTGGTATCTGGTGGTGGAGGTGCGACCTTAGGAGCAGAAGGGGAGGAAGCCCTGGAAAACAAAGGATGGGTTAAGACCCATCGACATGATATTAGACTCGTGGAAAAAAGGGGTTACACTTACTTGGGGCCCTGGACCTTCCAGCGACCCTAGAAGCGGGGCGACCTCTGTTGTTGCCGCTGCTGTGGTTGTTGCTGCTGCTGTTGTTGCTGCTATTGTTGTTGTTGCTGCTGCTGTCCCTGGGGGAGATCACCCCCAGATGATGGTAGTGGTGGCGGCGGGACCGGTGGTGGTGGTGGCGATGGGCTGACGCGTCTCTGCGCGCCTTGGGCCTAGGATGTCGCCTCCTTGGCCCCGCCTGCGGTCCGCTGGCGCTTCTGGGGAGGCTCCGAAATGAGCGACCCGTCAGCATGACGCAGCCGGCGTCGTCTCTCCTCCTCCGACCCCCCGGAGCTACCTGGGGCGGGGTACTGGCGGAGGCGCTGCTTGCAGCCCTTTACCCTTGTCCAAGGGGCGCGGGGCCACGGTGGGGGCGCTGGGAGCCACGCCGGCAGGCTGGGGGCCTCCAGCCGGCGCATCGGAGATCCGGATCCCGTGGTGAAGGTCCCGGCCGCCGGTTAGACGAACCGACACGCCTCTCTCGTCGAGGGTCGGCAGCGTGGCCAAGATCGCCGTCCTCAACCCTGGGTCGTTGCAGAGCGCAGGGATTTAAGATTTTATGAGAACCTTCGGAACATTTTTTTATTAAATATGAATTTAAGATTTTTTTGATATTAATTTAATCCCTAAATTTTAATATGTGAAACCTGAAATATTCTGAAAATTCAATAATACGTATATGTATGTAAATATATCTTACTCTCGTCGACCTGTTCTTATCTCGTGCCTTTTTTCGCGAGATTACCGAACCATATCTCCTCGCGAAGGGTGGTGCTGCACCTGCTTCGACGAGGCCGCTCATTGTGAGCAGTTGAGCACCCTCGCATGGCTCCATCCGTCCCTGCGTGCGTCCAGTTAAGATTATTGGGAAAGAAACCGCATGTGGCCCCCACCTGCATGCCGATGTCAACCTCCCCATGATCTCCTGGTGGCTGCATGTGAGTATGCATCTATCTATGCGACTAAGATGGAACCGCCTAGATCTGCATGCAGCCAAATTAAATCTCCCTGTAGGCCCCTGCATGCACGTTGCATCCTCGCGCAACTCTAGTTTTACCACGCATGCGGTTCCCTGTGCTCCTCTCCTCCGTCTCTAGCGGTGTGCAACAGCCCCCGGTCGGCGTTCTGGCGGTCCCGAAGGCCCTGCCCAGGTACGAAGCCCCCTCCACTCCCGCGATCCGTCCCTAGGTGAAGCCCATCCAGTCTGAATTCCCAGTCGCGCTCACCGACGAGCAACCACCTCGGCACGCGTCCCCTGCCCTGCGCACTCGATGAGCCCCACGGCGCGGCAACCAGCCTGCGCGAGCGGCCGGCATGCGTGGTGGCGCGCCCCCTGGGCACTGCAGCGTAGCGGCTAGCCAACCACGGCCGCGCGTCTGGCCCCTGCCTCGCTCCCTTCCGCGAGCACGCAGGCCCCTCCCATGGTCGTTTGGCCACGGCTGCAGTGGGCAGCTCGCCCTGCGCGGGGGCATTGCCCCTCGTTCTGGCACCAGTGCGGCCAGCCTAGGGCGCGACTCCGTCCAACCCCCTTGGCCGACAGGGTCTCCACGACCGAGCAGCCCATGGCCACGCCCCCTCCTTTCCCTTCCCCTTGCTGCTATTTTTTCCATGGAGAGAGATGGTCCAAGAAAGAAGAACGGTCGTGCAGTGGGGATTTGGGAAGAGGCTAGCCACATGAGATCCCACCCCTCTAGATCCTATGTGGTTGTTTCCCATGTGGCCATTCGTGTGACTTCGGTTCAACAAATAGAATCGCGCCACGTAGTTTAAATTCGAGAGATGCTATTTATTCAATATAATTTGCGTCATAAACCCGTCGTGGCTCGTTCCAGTCGCGTTAACTTCGTAACAGCATCAATTTCGTATTAGTAACATTATTTTGGTATGTCGCGGATCTTAAGTAATTAATTATTTGTTCGTTCGATAGTGATTAAAGAATGATTTCCCAATTAAAACTAATTTATAGTTCTAACTTGCGCTTTACAAATACTCATTAATTTGATTAATGTCAACTCAAATATTTTACATTAATACTCGCTTAGTGTATGCGCGTCATCTATTTAAATATTTCTCATATGTTGCGTATGTTGTTCCGCTCGCGATGGCGTGCTGGATCGTCCGTCGTTCGCGTGTTGTCGCGCATACTATTTTGCACGCGTCACCACATGTTGCCTTCGCGTGTCGCGCGTGCGGATCATGCACATCGCCACACGTTGTACGCGCGCTA
This sequence comes from Zea mays, assembly GCF_902167145.1. Taxonomy (NCBI): domain Eukaryota; kingdom Viridiplantae; phylum Streptophyta; class Magnoliopsida; order Poales; family Poaceae; genus Zea; species Zea mays. The sequence goes on from NC_050098.1 coordinate 67,750,543, forward strand.
AGTCGCGTGTGTACGCGTGTCATCGCGCATTGTTTGCGCGTTATCGCGCTGTTTGCGCATTGTCACGCACGTTGTTTTGCTTGTCAATCGAGCGATGTTTGCGCGTCGTCATCATTCCTTCGCGCGTTCGTGCCGCGCGTTTGGTTCGCGTGTCGCGCGTATCTCGCGTGTCGATCACGTGTGTCACACGACGTGTGCGCGTAATAATAAATTGTTTTCGCTTATAAACACTCATGTTAATAACGTTAATTCGTCAGGTCACATATTTTAGATAATTAACTTAAGGTTTGCTCGACTAATATTTATTAGTTTAATATCCAAATTAGATTAAATGTGTAGTGTTTAACTTGCGCTTTTATAATAAACATTGACATGGCTAATATTAACATAACTACTTTTTTATTTAATTAATATGTGTTTAGTGTAAACGCGTCACCTATTTAGTTTTTCTCGCCTGTCGCGCGTGCTGATTCGCACGTCGTTCGCGCTGGTCGCGCGCACGGTTTCGTGCGTCGTTCGGCAGGCTGTCGTGCTGTTTCACGCATCGTAAATTCGCATCGCTTAGAATCTCTCGTTTTAATTAAATTACTTATTTATTTGACAGTTGTTAGTGTAACAGATTTAATCAGAACTAAATAGCAGTTATAATTTATATTTGATAATGTCTAATTAAATGTCCTGACTATTACTAGCGTAGCGTAAACGTTATAACTTCTCGACCGTAGCTTTGCCTACTTCTTTTCCTCGTGTGACCGCGGTAGCAAGCTCTATTTCGTATTACACATTTTTATAATGGTTTCCTTTGTATGGTGTAATGTTCTTATGCATATATGTTTGTTTGCTTGTGCCTCTTCGTCTTTGCCACGTGTCGCGAATAGATTGCGATTTGTTCCTGAGCTTCGAGGAATCGACGATCAAGATTTGGTGAACCACTGGTCCCGAGATCGAAGACCCTGAACATCTATTTGGTGAAGGCAAGTGTCCCTTGACCCATCTATGTCCTACTCATTTTATAATTCACTCCCCGCATTTACACAATTTATACCTAAGGATTGACTAGCTTTTGTTTATCTTGTCCTTGTTTACCTATATGGGTTGGGTTATTTTGGTTTAGCTTTATGCTAGTGCCTCACATTAATCAATGAACATGATAAGATTATTTATGATGCGCTGTTTTCCCTTTTGGATATGATGATATACTTGTGGCATTTTAGGGGACTCGAGCGGTTTCTCGAGTGCCTCTCCATAAGGACCTGTTCGTTGGATGACCACCCAGGAAAATGGTGCAACCATGAGGGTGGTATGGGACGCCCTTAGCTAATTAATTAGAGGAACTGAGGTGTAGTTTGCTTCGCCGTCGTGCCGTCAATGGGGCTCGGTGTATGCGGCTCGCTCTGCCGAGGGTGGATTGCCCATTGAGGAGGAGTGTGGTACATTTAGGAAACCTAACGGGCGGCTACAACCTCAGGGAATCTTTGTAAAGGCTTCATAGTGAATCCCTGGCCATTCACCTCAGGAGTGAACAAGGGTCTTGCAAGCCTGGGCTAGAGAGGGAATCATGGCCCGTGGGTAAAGTGTGCAACCTCTGCAGAGTGTTATGAAACTGATATATCAACCGCGCTCGCGGTTATGAGCGGCCAAGGGAGCTCTATTGATTAGAGACACATTGATCAGAGATACTTTGTTTACAGGTGATGACGAGGATAATGATGGTTTTGATTATGATTATGATTATGATTATGGTTTCTGGTATTCTTTCCGTTTGGAAAGAGTACTTTTGGGTTAACAACTTGGGTTAATTCTAAAACCTGGCTCTATACTAGTAATAATTACCTGACCAACTAAAAGCAACTCCTTGATCCTAACTCCACATAAAGCTAGTCCACTTCAGCCAAACGAGACATTTGTTGAGTACGTTGATGTGTACTCACCCTTGCTTTCACAAAACACCAGGTTCCCTTTGGTGCAATCTATGCTCAGGTAAAGAAGAAGGTGTCGAGGCGGATCTTCAGTAGTTCTAGGACTTCGACGAGTACGAGGATTAGGCTAGCGACCTCCCACAGTCAGCTGCCTTTGGTGGGTTTTATTTATGTTGGCTATGTTTCGATTATGTGTACTTTGATTTATATCATGTAAATGACTCTAGTCTTGTTATTGAAAGGGAAATGTGCCCTTGGGCCATTTCTAGTATATTTTGGTGATTAAGTGCTCAACACATATTGAGTGAGTAATTATATACCAAATGATGGATGAAGTGCAAAATGACAAGAAGGTATGGTTCTAGACTTAGTACATTGGTTTTTGTGTACTAATCTATTTGTCTAAGTGCTAGAATCAGAGAAAAGAAAAAAAAGGAAAAGAGTTGGCTGGAGCAGCCAAGACTCAGCGCAGTCTGGCACACCGGTCTGTCCGGTGGTGCACCGGACAGTGTTCGGTGCGCCAGGCTGGCTTCTGGCGAACTAGCCACTCTCGGGAATTCGTCGGTGGCGTACGGATATAATTCACCGGACTGTCCGGTGGTGCACTGGACTGTCCGGTGGTGCACTGGACTGTCCGGTGAGCCAACGACCGCCAACGCAACGGTCTGTCGCCAAATCCGCGGGCTACGCGTGGCCCATGCCAACGGTCGGCTGGGGGCACCGGACTGTCCGGTGTGCACCGGACAGTGTCCGGTGCGCCAACTAGCCCAATGATCCAATGGTCGGCTGCGCTAGGAATGGAAGGAGATCCGCACCGGACAGCTACAGGGACTGTCCGGTGGCACACCGGACTGTCCGGTGCCCCACCCGACAGAAGGCAAGAATTGCCTTCCCAGATTGCCTCCAACGGCTCAGAGCTGCCTTGGGGCTATAAAAGAGGTCCCTAGGCGCATGGAGGACACACACAAGCATTCCTTGATCATTCCTAAGCACCAAGACTCCATTCTCGCGCATTCGATTCTTTGAGATAGTGACTTGAGCACCATTTGAGTAGAGAACTCCTCGAGTTGTGTTGTGAGCTCAAGTTGTGGCTTTGTGTGCGTGATTGTGCTCTTGCTTTGAGTCTTGTGTGTGTTTCTCTCCCCTCCCTTACTTCTGTGCTTCTTTGTGATCATCAATTGTAAGGGCGAGAGGCTCCAAGTTGTGGAGATTCCTCGCAAACGGGAGAAAGTATAAGAAAGGGAAACACAGTGGTATTCAAGTTGATCATTGGATCACTTGAAAGGGGTTGAGTGCAACCCTCGTCCATTAGGACGCCACAACGTGGAGTAGGCAAGTGTTATACTTGGCCGAACCACGGGATAAATCACTGTGTCTTTTGTGTTGCTTTTCTCTGTGATCATTGTGTTTCACAAAAGCTCGGTCTTTAGCCACTTGGTCCTATTGCACTAACTCTTAACCAAGTTTTGTGGCTACAAGTATTTGATTTTTACAGGATCACCTATTCACCCCCCTCTAGGTGCTCTCAATTGGTATCAGAGTCGTTCTCTTCACGCAAGGGACTAATCGCCCAAAGAGATGGATCCTAAGGGAAATAGGATGGTGGTCAACGACAAGACAAAGGAGTCAATCGTCAATGAGCCAAGAGATGATAAGCCCTCGGACTCTGGCTCGAGTCATAAGAAAAGAGACGGGAAGAAGAAGAGGCGCATCAAGAATATTGTCTACTACGACAGCGATGAGTCTTCCTGTTCCCCAAGAGACGACGACAACGAGAAAAAGAAACCGGTTAACTCAAACTTTTCTTTTGATTATTCTCGTATTCCGTTTAACTCCAATGCTCATTTACTTTCAATTCCACTTGGGAAACCTCCGCACTTTGATGGAGAAGACTACTCATTTTGGAGTCACAAAATGCGTAGTCACCTATTCTCTCTCCATCCAAGTATTTGGGAGATTGTTGAAAACGAAATGCTTTTTGATAGTACTAATAACCCTGTTTTCATTAATGAGCAAATCTATAAAAATGCACAAGCTACCACTGTTTTGCTAGCATCCTTGTGCAGGGACGAGTACCACAAGGTGAGCGGCTTGGATAACGCCAAGCAAATTTGGGACACCCTCAAGATCTCTCATGAGGGGAACGACGCCACCATGATCACCAAGATAGAGTTGGTGGAAGGCGAACTTTGAAGGTTCGCAATGATCAGGGGAGAGGAGCCAACGCAAATGTACAATAGGCTCAAGACCCTGGTCAACAAAATCAGGAGCTATGGAAGCACGAGATGGACGGACCACGACGTCGTCTGACTTATGCTCAGGTCCTTCACTGTTCTTGATCCTCATCTTGTGAACTCAATCCGTGAGAATCCTAGGTACACAAAGATGACGCCCGAAGAAATACTCGGAATGTTTGTAAGCGGGCGTATGATGATCAAGGAAGCAAGATACGTTGATGAGGCATTGAATGGCCCAATGCCCATCTACGAGCCTCAAACCGTTGCTCTCAAAGCAACAAGCAGCAGGGAGGCGCTACCTAGCAAGGTGGCACAAGTTGAGGCGGTCGGACTAAACGAGGATGAGATGGCTCTAATCATAAAGCGCTTCAAGACCGCATTGAAAGGACGCAAGGAGTACTCAAACAAGAACAAGGCAAAGGGAAAGCGCTCCTGCTTCAAATGCGGTAAGACTGGTCAATTTATAGCAAATTGTCCCGATAACTCTAGTGACTAGGAATAAGAAAAGGGCAGGAAGAAAGAGAAGCAAAAGAGCTATAGGAAGGCAAAGGGCGAGGCACACATCGGAAAGGAATGGGACTCGGACTGCTCATCTTCTGATTCCGACGATGAAGGACTCGCTGCCTCAGCCTTCAACAAGTCCTTTCTCTTCCCCAACGAACGCCACACCTGCCTCATGGCAAAGGAGAAAAAAGTAAGCGTTCGTGAAACTCCTAAGTATACTACTTCAAGTGATGATGAATATAGTGATGATGAAGTAGATTACACTAGCTTGTTCAAAGGATTAGATAGAGCTAAAGTAGAAAAGATTAATGAGTTGATTAATGCCTTGAATGAAAAAGATAGACTGCTAGAGAGACAAGAGGACATTTTGTATGAGGAACATGACAAATTTATTAGTGTTCAAAAGTCTCTTGCCTTAGAAATAAAGAGAAATGAATTACTATCTTCTAAGCTATCTACTTGCAATGAAACTGTGGCTAGCTTGAAGAGTATTAATGATGATTTAAATGCCAAGCTAGAAGTAGTTAACAAATCTAGTCCTTGTGTAGAGAATGTTGTAATTTGTAATAGATGCAAGGATTTTGATGTTGATGCTTGTGATGAACATTTAATTTCCATTTCTAAATTAAATGATGAAGTAGCAAGTCTTAATGCTCAACTTAAGACTTGCAAAAGTGACTTTGATAAATTAAAATTTGCTAGGGATGCCTACACTGTTGGTAGACACCCCTCAATTAAGGATGGGCTTGGCTTTCGGAAGGAAGCCAAGAACTTAACAAGCCAACGGGCTCCCATTCTCAACAAAGGGAAAGGGAAGGCCCCTATGGCTAGTAGCATTCAAAAGAATCATGCATTCATTTATGATAGAAAAGTTTCTAGGAATGCTCATTATAATAGAAGTTATGGTGCTTATGATTCACATGCTATGATCGCTTCAAGTTCTACTTTTGCGCATGATAGAAGTAGGCCTAGGAAGGGAAATGTTATTCATCATGTGCCTAAGAAATTGCATAATGAATCTGCTACTGTTTTTCATGCCTGCAACACTGATTTTGTACTTTCATGTAAAAATAAGAAAGTGGTTGCTAGAAAGTTGGGGGCCAAATGCAAGGGAGACAAGACTTGCATTTGGGTCCCTAAGGATACTGTAACTAACCTTGTAGGACCCAACAAGAGTTGGGTACCTAAGACCCAAGCCTAATTTGCCTTGCAGGTTTATGCATCCGGGGGCTCAAGCTGGATTATCGACAGCGGATGCACAAACCACATGACGGGGGGAGAAGAAGATGTTCTCCTCATACGTCAAGAGCAAAGATTCCCAAGATTCAATCATCTTTGGAGATGGGAACCAAGGCAAGGTTAAAGGTCTAGGAAAGATAGCTATTTCATCCGAGCATTCCATATCTAATGTGTTCTTAGTTGAATCACTAGGATACAACTTATTGTCTGTTAGTCAACTATGTAATATGGGTTATAATTGTCTGTTTACCAATATAGATGTGTCTGTCTTTAGAAGGAGTGATGGTTCACTAGCTTTTAAGGGTGTACTAGACGGCAAACTCTATTTAGTTGATTTTTCAAAGGAGGAGGCCGATCTAGATGCATGCTTAATTGCTAAGACTAGCATGGGCTGGCTGGGGCATCGGCGTTTAGCACATGTTGGAATGAAGAACCTTCAAAAACTTCTAACGGGAGAACACGTGTTAGGTCTAACCAATGTATCTTTCGAAAAAGATAGACCTTGTGCAGCTTGTCAAGCAGGTAAACAGGTGGGAAGTACTCATCACAGCAAGAACATGATGACCACGTCAAGACCTCTAGAGCTACTTCATATGGACCTCTTCGGACCCGTCGCCTACCTTAGCATCGGGGGAAGTAAGTATGGTCTTGTTATTGTTGATGATTTTTCCCGCTTCACTTGGGTATTCTTTTTGCAGGATAAAACAGAAACCCAAGGGACCCTAAAGCGCTTTCTAAGGAGAGCTCAAAATGAATTCGAGCTTAAGGTGAAAAAGATAAGGAGCAACAACGGGTCCGAGTTCAAGAATCTTCAAGTGGAGGAGTACCTTGAGGAGGAAGGAATCAAGCAAGAGTTCTTCGCTCCCTACACACCACAGCAAAACGGTGTGGTAGAGAGGAAGAACATGACGCTTATAGACATGGCGAGGACGATGCTTGGAGAATTCAAGACGCCCGAGCAGTTTTGGTCGGAAGCTGTGAACACAGCTTGCCATGCCATAAACCGGGTCTACCTTCATCGCCTCCTCAAGAAGACCTCGTATGAACTTCTAACCGGTAACAAACCCAACGTTTCATACTTTCGTGTATTTGAGAGTAAATGTTATATTCTAGTGAAGAAAGGTAGAAATTCCAAATTTGCTCCCAAAGCTGTAGAATGGTTTTTACTAGGTTATGACTCAAATACAAAGGCGTATAGAGTCTTCAACAAATCATCGGGTTTGGTTGAAGTCTCTAGCGACATTGTATTTGATGAGACTAATGGCTCTCCAAGAGAGCAAGTTGATCTTGATGATGTAGATGAAGATGATGTTCCAACGGACGCAATTCGCACCATGGCGATTGGAAATGTGCGACCACAGGAACACAAAGAGCAAGATCAACCTTCTTTCTCAATGACGGTGCACCCCCAACTCAAGATGATGAACAGGTTCCTCAAGATGAGACGTGTGATCAAGGGGGAGCACATGAAGATAAAGTAATGGAGGAAGAAGCACCACGGGCCCCTCCAACTCAAGTCCGAGCGGCGATTCAAAGGAATCATCCCGTCGACCAGATTCTGGGTGATATAAGCAAGGGAGTAACCACCCGCTCAAGACTAGCTAACTTTTGTGAGCATTACTCGTTTGTCTCTTCTATTGAGCCTTTCAGGGTGGAAGAGGCCTTGCTAGATCCGGACTGGGTGTTGGCCATGCAAGAAGAGCTCAACATCTTCAAGAGAAATGAAGTTTGGACCCTGGTGCCTCGTCCCAAGCTAAACGTTGTGGGAACCAAGTGGGTGTTTTGCAACAAGCAAGATGAGCATGGGGTGGTGACACGAAACAAGGCTCGACTTGTGGCAAAAGGTTATGCCCAAGTCGCAGGTTTGGATTTCGAGGAGACTTTTGCTCCAGTGGCTAGGCTAGAGTCTATTCGCATTCTATTAGCCTATGCCACCTACCATTCATTCAGGTTGTTCCAAATGGATGTGAAGAGCGCTTTCCTCAACGGGCCAATCAAGGAGGAGGTGTACGTAGAGCAACCCCCGGGCTTTGAGGATGAACGGTACCCCGACCACATGTGTAAGCTATCTAAGGTGCTCTATGGATTTAAGCAAGCCTCAAGAGCATGGTATGAATGCCTTAGATATTTTCTAATTACTAATGCTTTCAAGGTTGGGAAAGCCAATCCAACTCTTTTCACTAAGACTTGTGATGGTGATCTATTTGTATGCCAAATTTATGTCGATGACATAATATTTGGTTCTACTAATCAAAAGTCTTGTGAAGAGTTTAGCATGGTGATGACACAGAAATTCGAGATGTCTATGATGGGCGAGTTGAACTACTTCCTTGGGTTCCAAGTGAAGCAACTCAAGGATGGCACCTTCATCTCTCAAACGAAGTACATGCAAGACTTGCTCAAGAGGTTCGGGATGAAGGACTCCAAGCCCGCAAAGACTCCAATGGGAACCGACGGACATGTCGACCTCAACAAAGGAGGTAAGTCCGTTGATCAAAAGGCATACCGGTCTATGATAGGATCCTAGCTTTATTTATGTGCTAGTAGACCGGATATTATGCTTGGCATATGCATGTGTGCTAGATTTCAATCTGACCCAAGGGAGTGTCACCTTGTGGCCGTTAAATGAATTCTTAGATATTTAGTTGCTACGCCTTGCTTCGGGATCTGGTATCCAAAGGGGTCTACCTTTGACTTAATTGTATATTCAGACTCCGATTATGCTGGATGCAAGGTTGATAGGAAGAGTACATCAGGGACGTGCCAATTCCTAGGAAGGTCCCTCGTGTCTTGGAGTTCTAAGAAACAAACTTCCGTTGCCTTATCCACCGCTGAGGCCGAGTATGTTGCTGCAGGACAGTGTTGCGCGCAACTACTTTGGATGAGGAAAACCCTCCGGGACTTTGGCTACAATGTGAGCAAAGTCCCACTCCTATGTGATAATGAGAGTGCAATCCGCATGGCGGATAATCCTGTTGAACACAGCCGCACAAAGCACATAGACATCCGGCATCACTTTTTGAGAGACCACCAGCAAAAGGGAGATATCGAAGTGTTTTATGTTAGCATTGAAAACCAGCTAGCCAATATCTTTACCAAGCCTTTAGATGAGAAGACCTTTTGCAGGCTGCGTAGTCAGCTAAATGTCTTGGATTCGCATAACTTGGATTGATCTATAGCATACATGTGTTTTATGTCTTTGATCATGTTCCTTTATGCATATTATTACTTACTTATGGTGATCAAGTTGTGAAAAAGATCCCCGGACCTCACAAGTCCATATGTGAATGATGCCCATATTTAGGGGGAGAAATGCTACAACTTGACCCTTTGAGACTAACCGTATGCTTGAGTTTACTTAATTTAGTCTCAAAGGTGGATTGAAAGGGAAAGGTGAACTTGGTCCATGCAAGACTTCCACTGCACTCCGATGAAGGGGTAATTTATTCCAAGTTCATCTCCATACTCTTATTGCCTTTTACTCTTAATTGACGATTTTGGTGAGGCAATGGGGTTTAAGGGCCAATAATGATCCCGTTTTGGTGCTTAATGCCAAAGGGGGAGAAATTAAGGCCAAAGCAAATGGATCAGCTACCACTTGAGAACTTTGAAAATAGTAGAAAATAGTAGAGTTAGAACTTTTGATTTGTCAAAATACTCTTAATGTGCAAAATTTGGTCTCTTGTGGGGAGAATATTTGATTATGGGAAAAAGGGGAGTTTTTGGCTCTTGATCAATTTTCTCTTGGAATATCTCTCTTTATGCCTAAACAAGTGTGTTTAACTTAGAGATAGAAAATTGAGGTTGATTTCAAAAACAAACCAAGTGGTGGAAAAGAATGATCCAAATATGCCAAATTTGAATCAAAAACATTTTTTGTTCTCAAGTATATGGATGTTGCACTTCTATTGGTTGCTTTTTGATGTGTTGGCATAAATCACCAAAAAGGGGGAGATTGAAAGGGAAATGTGCCCTTGGGCCATTTCTAGTATATTTTGGTGATTAAGTGCTCAACACATATTGAGTGAGTAATTATATACCAAATGATGGATGAAGTGCAAAACGACAAGAAGGTATGGTTCTAGACTTAGTACATTGGTTTTTGTGTACTGATCTATTTGTCTAAGTGCTAGAATCAGAGAAAAGAAAAAAAAAGGAAAAGAGTTGGCTAGAGCAGCCAAGACTCAGCGCAGTCTGGCACACCGGACTGTCTGGTGGTGCATCGTACAGTATCCGGTGGTGCATCGGACAGTGTCCGGTGCGCCAGGCTCGCTTCTGGCGAACTAGCCACTCTCGGGAATTCATCAGTGGCGTACGGCTATAATTCACCGGACTGTCCGGTGAGCCAACGGCCGCCAGCGCAACGGTCGGTCGCCAAATCCGCGGGCGACGCGTGGCCCATGCCAACGGTCGGCTAGGGGCACCGGACTGTCCGGTGCCCCAACCAGCCCAAAGATCCAACGGTCGGCTGCGCTAGGAATGGTAGGAGATCCGCACCGGACAGCTACAGGGACTGTCCGGTGGCACACCGGACTGTCCGGTGCGCCTTCTGACAGAAGGCAAGAATTGCCTTCCCAGATTGCCTCCAACGGCTCCTAGCTGCCTTAGGGCTATAAAAGAGGTCCCTAGGCGCATGGAGGAGACACACAAGCATTCCTTGATCATTCCTAAGCACCAAGACTCCATTCTCGCGCATTTGATTCTTTGAGATAGTGACTTGAGCACCATTTGAGTAGAGAACTCCTCAAGTTGTGTTGTGAGCTCAAGTTGTGGCTTTGTGTGTGACACCTTGGCATCACGGTGTGGGTCCACCAGCCAATGTGGGGCCTTCCACTTCTTCCACAAGGCCTCCTGGCAGTCCTTGTCCATCACTGTTGACATAACAGCACCCATGTTTCTTCCGTAAGGAAAGATTTTCTACTCACGAGCCATACGAGACGTAAAGTAGTCATCGCCGGTGGCCCGAGGAATGGGGTCTTTCCTATGCCACTGACCACCGGTCACCTTCAGCATTCGTGAAGATGTTTCCTAGAGATCAGGCGAAGTCATAACCTCCCTAGGCCTAGCACATGTCCCCGCCAATTCCTCAACATAAAACCTAGAGGCCCTCACCATTTCCCTCTCCGTACCTTTCGCCTCTATCTTCCTTTTCCGAGTCGCTGCAATCATAGCCTTCCCCTTTGAGGTTGCCTCTCCTGACCGGGTCTTCACCTTCTTCCCTCGGTCTTCCCCAGCATCAGCAGAATCACCCTCCGGGTAAGGATCGTACCACAAACCATTCAGTTCGAAAATTTGATTCAACCTGATGTTGGAACCTCGTATATCCCAGCTCCTTATCAACTCTGTCATTGGTGAATATTTACAAAGAATTTTAATAGCCTCCGACTCCACTTCCCTAATGAAGGCAGTCGCATCCTGCCCTCGCAGATCAATGTCAAAAGCAGGGCTCTGCACCATCCGACCACTCAAAAAGGCATCGGGCGAAGCTTGACTTCGCCCAAATTCCACCCATGAGCCAGCGGCCATACACCGTAGGAAACAAATTCTTCAACCAAATCTCGACCGTTGCTCAACTGGGCCGCGTGCCGAAGGGCCTCTTCGCTCTTATCTCTTTTCTTCACTTTAAATTGTGGAAAAACCACATAATAGTGCAAACACAAGATAGACGGGGGCATCCCAGGCACCCCTTCGATGTCCTCCGGTGCCACACAAAACCAGAAATCCAACCAATTACCCCACTTGTTCTTGGCACACGACACAATCTCAACAACTTCGGTCAAAGTCTTCCCAGTCCTCGGCGTAAACGTGCATGACCCAAATTGGGCAATCAACCCAGCAATCTTCTTTTTCTGCCAATGAAGACAGTAATTCTTGGTGAAGACCTCAACCGACGGTTCCCCACCATACGAAGTCACCACCCAAACAAACATCGCCAACGCTACCATAGCGTTCGGCGTCAGCTGATGGATTTGAATTTCAACTTCTGCAGCACTTCTACTATAAATCAGTGCGTATGCAAGCGAAATCCAGCTGTAAAGAATGCCTCAAAAACAACCAACTCACCCTTCGGCTCCGAGACAGCTTCAGCCCTCGGTGCCCGCCTAACTCCATTCCCAAAATAACCCAAGCGTTGCATCTCATGCACGTGACCTGAGTAAATCCTGGAAGTTCCGAACTCAATAGTATGGCCCGGCTGCAGCTCCACGGTCGCTACCGGATCACTAATTGTCTTTTCCAACGACGGCGTGTTTGAGGATGCGGTCGCGGTAGACGACGAAGAAGAAGAAGACAGCAGCATCACGTACCATCGACGACGGTGAGCTGTCTGCTTGATGCGGGCCAGATCACCGGCGACGAGAGAAAAAAGAGTCGACGCGCAGAAAACGGCAGTGCTAGGGTGTTTTTCCGCAAGCAGACGGGTAAACACCCCACGATCGAGAGTGCGCCGTCTTTTATAGGCCCAAAAAACGCCTCGGGAAATAAACAGTCCCGCAGTAAAATGTCAACTTTCAACGGTCACATTTCAAAAAATCCTACGGGGCCACTTCAACCGAGCGAGGGCAGCGTTTTGGTCATCTCCCGAAAAAAGACTTCGGGACTAGCTCACTAAGTTGAACTAGCCCCGAGGGAGCCAAGTGTTGGAGCGAAGGCCGCCCACCCCCCTCGCTCGACTCATTTATAATGTGACCAGGACAACTCACAACGGAGGGAGAGCGAAGTCTACTTCAACCAAGCGAAGGCCTTGGAACAGAGAGATCGACCAGGACAGGCGATGTAACACCTTGAATTTGGGGATATAAAATTTCTTCCCTAGTATCCACCAAATTCGGGTGTTACCCTTTCTCACCTTTTCCTTTTTCGCTCTATTCTGTCTCTTTCAAAGTAATAGCATGAGTATTATTGAGGTTGTGTATTAATAGAATCCAAAATGAAGTCTTGATTGATGCATCATGCCGAAGTTCATGCATATTAATTTTGGTTGGTGAGTGATCTAGTTCAGATTTCAGTTAATCACTAATTTGCGATTGGTATTAAATCAAGTGATAAAAAATAAAAAAATAGAAAAGACTCACCTAGCAGCCCTTTTACCATTTTAGCCCAGCCTGGCTCCCTAGCCCACTGGGCGGCCTCCCCGTGGCCTGGCGCGCGGCCTGTCTCGTGGCCCAGCGCCCTTCTCCCTTACCCCCTCGCTTTTGGCCCACGACGACCCAACCATCGGAGCGTAGGGTGTGGGCGCGCTCGCCCGCCCTGTGCGGGTCGGGCAGTTGCCCAGCCACCGCCGCCCGGTGGGACCCACTTGTAAGTGCCCCAATTCATCCATTGTTCATCTTCTCTAACCACCCCCACGACGCACGCCTTTCTCTCTCCCCTGTGCAGTTCGCTCGCTCTTGCCTCATGCCCACGCAACCTACCGTCCTGACGGCCGCGAGCCCCATCGAGCGCTCGACATCCCGCCGCCCACCCGTGGTTCGCCGAGGTGTGCCCCCTCTCCTTCCTCACCTTCTATCTCTCCCCTGGCTAGACCGGTCCGCCTACACGGCCATCGGCGCGGCGCGCGGCAGCGGCCCGCGACCGTGGCTCAGTGAGCGCAGCCGGCGCGGTTGTTACGTGGCTAGCGCAAGGGCTCGCCCGGTGTGGCTTGGCGTAGCGTGCTCCAGTGGCCCGGCCGCTACTCGGCTAGCTCTTGCACGGCGGCCTGGCATGGCCAGCCTCGACCGTGGCCCTACGCGGCCTTGGCTCGCGGCTGCGGCGCAGTGCCCGCATGGCCGAGGCCCCCTGGTCAGCTCGGCTAGGAGAGAAGGAGTCCATTATTTTATTATTTATTATTTTTATTTTATTTTAGGCTTGCAAAAAGGAACCCGATGAACCATGTAAATAATTGAGGATGTTTCTGAGCCTTGGCGATCTCATTTGCTAGTCCCCGTAGTCTATGTACGTTAATTACATACTTCTTTCTACATCATTAACCTGTTTCAGTCTGCTCCCATCACGATAGGTTCATGATAAACTGATAATATCAATCACATACTAGTAATATTAGCTTATCGTAGCGCATGCTTTCGCTAATTATTTAATAATTTGTTGATCCAATAATTATTAAAATAGTGATCTAGCGAAGACTAGTTTACAATCTAGAGCTACGCGTAACTAGGCCATCTCGAGTGTTTATGTTTAATATTCGTTAGATATAAATGTGCCATCAAGCTAGTAGTTCTTGCTAGTCGCACGTGCTGTTTCGCACGTCGTCATGTGCCGTTTCGCGTGATCGTAAGCGCGAGCTTTTATGTCATGTGCGTGTTTAACTAATTTGTTTCCTTATATGGTGTATTGTTCCTTTTTTTATTTAATATGTGAATGTATGTTTGCACTCGCATAGAAAACGGTCCGTTTGCGGAGTCCGAATAGATCGCAGCAGAAGACCCTGAGCAGCAGCTGGTTGGTGAAGGCAACTGTCCTTTGACCCATCTATGTCCTATACATTATATAATTCACCTTCCCACATTTATACAATTTATACCTAAGGATTGACTTGTCTTTGTTTATCCTGTCCTTGTGCACCTATTTGGGTCGGATCATTTTGGTTTAGCTCTATGCTAGCGCTTCACTCTAATCAATGAACATGATAAGATTATTTATGATACGATGATTACCTTTTGATTTATGATGATGGAATTGTGATATTTAAGGGGGCTCAAGCGGTTTCTCGAGTGCCTCTCCGTAAGGACTGGTTCGTTGGATGACCACCCGGGAAAATAGTGCAGCTATGAGAGTGGTATGGGACGCCCTTAGCTAATTAATTAGAGGAACTGAGGTATATTTTGCTTCACCGTCGTTCTATCAATGGGGCTCGATGTATGTGGCTCGGTCTGCCAAGGGTGGTTTGCCACTTGGGGAGGGGTGTTGTACATTTAGGAAACCTAATGGGCGACTACAGCCTCAGGGAATCTTTGTAAAGGCTACGTAGTGAAACCTTGCCTATTCACCTTGGTAGTGTTTAAGGGTTTGATCGGCCTGAGGCAAAAAGAAATAACGGCTCGTGGGTAAAGTGTGCGACCTCTGCAGAGTGTTATGAAACTGATATATCAGTCATGCTCACAGTTATGAGCAGTCTTGGGAGCTCCATTGATTAGAGACACATTGATTCGAGATACTATGTTTAAAGATGTTGATGAGGATAATAGTGGTTTTGATTATGACTATGGTTATGGTCTCTGGTATTCTTTCTGTTTGGGAAGAGTACTTTTTGGTTAACAACTTGGGTCTAATGCTAAAACCTGGCTCTCTACTAGTAATAATTACCTGACCAACTAAAAACAACTGCTTGATCTTAACCCCACATAAAGCTCATCCACCACAGCCAAACGGGACAATTGCTGAGTATGTTGATGTGTACTCATCCTTGCTTTACACACCAAACCCCTCCAGGTTGTCCACATTGCAACCACTGCTCAGGAGAAGATGAAGCCCCAGTGGAGGAGTTCTAGGAGTCCCAAGATTACGATGACTTCTAGGCGTGGGTTAGCGATAAACCCCCAGTCGGCTGTTTGTGCAGGTCGTGTTTAGCTACGTTTCATTTTCGCACTTTGATATATGTTAATGACTATGTGGATGTCTCGGGCATCATGATGTAATCAACTATTACCTCTTTATGTTGCTATTCGAGCAATGTGTGATGATGTCCAGTTATGTAACTGTTGTATACATGAATTGCTGATCCTGGTACGTACATGGTTCACATTCGATTGGCCTTCTAAAACCAGGTGTGACAGGCAAAGGCCTTGCCGCTCCTGAAGACTCGGTGCCCTAAGGCGAAGGCTGCAATCACTACCCGCACACGTTATTGAAGCGGGCCCGTGCGGCTGGCATCCTGGATCGCCTGACCCCACGTGTAAGACTCTGTCTGGGTAGGAATGATGGTGTGTTAGTCCAGGTTGTACTTAACCACACTGTAATGACATGTAATAACCCTTGAGGGGGGAATATTCAGGGTAGAACATAAGTAACCAGGGGCATAACTGTATTTACGAGGGTGAGACTGCCCCCTGGTTACCTATAAATACCCCACACTATACCCTGATGGGACAGGCTGAAAAACATTGTTGCTCTAATCCATCGTGTTGTTAAGCATCAAAGTATTCCCATTTCCCACTACTTGGACCCACTCGGCCACGTATCAGTGAGTTCCAACAAGGACTTCCCTAGTTTGAGATGTTGTGGTTACGGCTGTAGAAGCCGTTGCAGATACCATGAGGATATTGTCCTAGCATCCACAAATATTATGGGAATTTGCTCCATGTCTAACACAGGCACCTCCATCGCCAAGAGCGTTAAGTGAAGTCTAATTTGAGTACTTTGAGCTTTAGTTATGGAAAGTGAAGTGATTCAAGCCAAATCTAAGACAAACTAGCTAATGTACTAATTATTTTGAATAATATACATTTTCTATGTGTTTGAATGTATATGGCAGCCTAACACATGTACTATATCTCTTGTACGGTTCATGTGCACGTCGAACTCTGGAAAACAATATGAACTTTGTGGACTAGTTGTTTAACCCAATTGGCGAAACTTCCAACAAGCCACCTTTAGAGTGACCAATGTTTGGACTAGGTTTAGACTTATGTTTTAACTTGTCGACTAATATGTTTGGACTTGTATGATTGGTCGATGTATTTGATCTACTCTGTAAACTATTGTATGTGATACTCAGTTTACTTTTTTATGCCTATTCTAGAAGCTTCCCGTCCAGGGAGGGAACCAGAACATGTTTTATATTTTTAAGAAAAATCAATTAAGAACGTTGGTTAACGGACGTATTTAAGCCACATAGGATAAGTATGTCGTTTAACCAGCGTACTTAAAGCCACATGGCATATCCATTCTGCCTAGCACATTTGCCACATGGTCGAATTAAGAACGTCGGTCCCCACTGGCTGACGTACTTAAGAGGATAAGTACGTTGAAGTTGACAAACTTAAAGCCCACATTGTTGTAACACCCTAAAACCCTATTTTGGCAATTAGAAAATTTCTTCAAAGAATTTAGATTAAAATGTTCTTTGAAACAAGGAGTTTATTACCTTTGAAATAATTTCTCTTTCTAAAATAAATAAATAGTAATATGAGAATGGTGGTAATTTAAAACTTTGAAACTAGGGTTTAATTTGAAGCTAAACAAAAAAATATATATCCTCAACTATTTAATTGGGGGGACTATCTTTGTAAGAATTATGTTTTTTTAGCATTTATTGAAATAAATAGGATATAACAAATAGACCAATAAATAAAATTACGCTATGCATTCATGTTGGAGTTTTGTTTGTGCATTAATTGGTAATTTTAAACTCTAACTCAAATTTGAAAGTGATTGAAAATGGAAAAGAAAACAAAACTGAAATAAAAGAAAAGGAGAAGAAAATAGCTAACCTGCCTTGGGCCAAATTCCACACATTTGCCCAGTCTGCCTCCTACGCCGCCAGCCCAACTGACATCGACGCCGACATGTGGGGCCTCAAAATTGGAGGGACGAGAGAGGACATCAGGGGACGATCCCGTCCTAGCTGTCCCACAACCAAACACACCCTTACTCCCCCGTGATCATGTACGCACCGTGCACCTGCTTCACTGGCTCGTAGGTCCCACACAACAGCCCTTCCGCCACACGCGTTCCCGGGTCCGTTGCGAGCTCTGTGGCCTGGGATCCCGCTCGGAATACCCCATAGCGCTCTATGTCAGGTGGGGTTATACAGCTAGGGTCATCTCCTTGTTTCTTCTGATGCGGACTGTTGCGCACGGCTCCGGCCAACAACCCAATCCAATGGACAGCTCCGGACTATATAAGTCCAGGCTCCGCAACACCCTGAGCCATCCTCCCGCGACACCAAAGGCGGCAACGTGCGAAACCATGATCAGGGCAGCGACGAGAGGAAGAACAGAGAGAGGGCGTCGATGGGCGCTGGCAGCGTGGGATCACGAACCCACGGCGGTTTGGATCTCGACGTGCGGCTATGGGTCGTCGTCCGACCGAAAAGCAGGTGTACACGTGCTTACTTCAAGCAAGGGTCGACTGGAGCTTCGACGATTGCTCGTCGGCGCATAATCATCGCTGCGGAACGCACTACACCGTGGTTGGGGGCATCAGCGCCTGCAACTGTGGTGAGAACCTCTCCCTACGGTTCGCGTTTGCCTCCACATGACATAGTGCCTAACCAACTCGAGGTTCGCGCTCCAGGGCACCGGGACGCTGCTCGCCGGTGTGCGGCGCCATAGTGAAGTCCTCTGTTTGCTGACCACGCCGTCGGGAGGAGGGTGATGAACGCGTGGCCATCGATTCATTAGCCAACGACTATGATTAGGTCCTTGATGCCGATTTTGCTAGATGGGATTGGATCCATTGGATCGGGGAACCGCGTATAGGATTAAAATGGTGGAAACGTTTTCGCCGATTGAATCCCAAATGTTTGATTAGACTAGTTAAGTGCCCGTGCGTTGCAACGATATACAAAATAATCGACAAAATATTAGTGCACAACGATTACATAAAAAAGAATACCACATATTATCGATCTCAATCTTATAAATTCTCTAACAACAACAAATACATAATTAAACTAATATAAATCAATTTATACTACAATGTGAAAATCAGAAAAAACAAAGTCTAAGAAGTGAGTACAATACTTGTGCATTGCGAGGACATAAATCATATAATAAGGTATCCATGGTAAGGTTATGACAAATTTAAAAGGCAATAATTTTAATCGAATTGAAGTGAATATACATGAAAATTTTTACCAAAAGAATCGGAATAAAAAGTGAGATAAAAAATCTGAACCTTTTGTTTCTTATCCTAAACTCAAGTATTTGCAAATAACATTACATATATTGTATATCTGAAACCAACTAAACACTGATGCGCTTAATAATTTTTTTGTATTTCTTCTAGAATATTGTCATTACATTCAGTCTCTCTGTACTTCATCAATTCTACCAAGAATTTGGTCCTCAGTACATTCACAATCTGTACATTCGGTATAACACATCATTAAACTTAGTCCATGACAATTAATTATAGAAGAATAATATTGACCAAGTATTAGAATAATGCAGGATAATCTTTTAACATTCCACGAGCGCATAAAGTTGATAACAAGAAAGCCTAACAAATCCCTAAAATTAAAATAACTTATTGTTACATATATGTAGACAAAATTAATTAGTTATCTTCAGGGCACAAGAAATTATCAGTTCAATGTTCTTGTAACCCATGTTGGTACTATACGACGCCACATATAAATGTGTGACTTTCATATAGGATTGGCCAATGCTATAGTGGCATTCATATTATTGGCAATATTATGTATTTTAGAAATATAGTGCATGCTTGGATTATTACCCTTAAATATGTCGTTAAAGGCATGTGATCCATTATATAGATGCATCTAGTATTCATGTTAAGTACATATAAATTAGTTGATTGAACGAATTCATGCCCAAAGAGAATATTCCTTCAATATAAGTGACACATTTTTTATCAACATCAATGAGCCAGAAGAGCATAAAGAAAGCACCATGGATGAATCTCCAGCCCTTGCTAAGGCAGTCGATGGATGAAGGAGAGTTTGAGCCTTTGACGTGGTGCTCTCATAAGCCTGGAAGGACGTACGATGTTTTTCTTTGGTAGCACACACAAAGATTAAGTGATTGTGCAGTACCAAGCAAGGCTTAACAATGGGGCAGCCAAGAATTGAGATCGCGAGGTAGTAGCTCACAGTTTATCTACTCCCACCATGGACAAATGGAAATCAGATGCTAATTGCCCACCATAGTGGAGTGGATTTTCATGATTTTTAAATGTTTGGAATCCTAAATAAGCACATCATGCCAAATCCATAATCATTTGTGATTTTGTAATCCTGATAAAATTCCATGTCGTGACTTTGATACAAATACTTTCTACCACCATAACAAGGATTTGTCTAAACTTGGCTCTACAAAAGCAGCCTATAAGAAGTAAGAACCTAAAAATAAAATAAGCCCAAGAAAAATAATAAAACCAAGCTTTAAAAGCTTCTACACTTTTAGGACAAAAGAATAGCGCTCAAACATGTGCCACCAATAGTTGATTGAATGTCCTGCTAACCATCCCTGAATTGTGTCTGACAAAACTAAGTAGAGATCAATGTTTTCTTTTCCCTTCACTTTCTTTTGCTGATGCTATTTTTCATCACATTAACTCTTCCCTGCATTGTGCGACAAAGAATGTTTTGTGTAAGATTACCTTCATAGCCATCATATACATGATCTTTAGACAATAAAAGAGGTGTGTCCAGATCAACGAAATTGCTTCCATAAGTTTAGAAAACAACTTTAGCAGCTGATTTGACAAGTATAAGATATGGTATATACAATTTGTGGTTTCGGCATCCTGATGACAATGTATCTTGTTGATAAAGAGACAGTTTGGAAATTTTCACAACAAAATAGACCTAAAGCAACCAAGACCAACAACTAAATGTCCAACAAAGCCCATTGTAATCCTAGTTGAGAATGAAGAAGACCGTTAGCTGGATAGATAAGTCATATGAGTATCTGGATAGATGTCATGGGTTTGTATTTTGATCATTGCTTGTACCTATTGTGACACGCTTTCGTTGACCACCAGAAATATCCCTCATCATCTCATTCCCTACCAGCGTATCAGCACAGACCTCCAAGCCTAATATCTACAGGTATATATAAACAAGCAGCTGAAAGGGAAATGTGCCTTTGGGCCATTTCTAAGTATTTTGGTGATTGAGTGCAAACACAAGTGCTTAAATGTGAATCTATGCCCATGGATGAACAAAGTGAAAATCACAAGTAAAGGTATGTTTCTAAGCCTTAGTACATTGGTTTTGTGTACTAATATACTTGTCTAAGTGTTAGAAACAGAGAGAAGAAGAAAAGAAAAGAGATGGAAAAAGCTTGGCTGTGTACAGCCAAGACTCAGCCCAGTCTGGCACACCGGACTGTCCGGTGGTGCACCGGACAGTGTCCGGTGCGCCAGGCTGACTCGGCGCGAAGTAGCCGCTCTTGGGAATTCGCCGACGGCGTACGGCTATAATTCACCGGACTGTCCGGTGTGCACCGGACTGTCCGGTGAGCCAACGATCGGCCGAGCCAACGGTCGGCCGCGGATTCTGCGCACGACACGTGGCCTGGCCAACGGTCGGAAGGGGGCACCGGACTGTCCGGTGTGCACCGGACATGTCCGGTGCGCCAACGGCTCCCAGATCTGCAACGGTCGGCTGCGCTGTTTAAGGAAGGAAATCGGGCACCGGACAGTGTCCGGTGTGCACCGGACTGTCCGGTGCGCCCGACGACAGAAGGCAAGGATGGCCTTCCAGATTTGTTCTCAACGGCTCCTAGCTGCCTTGGGGCTATAAAAGGGACCCCTAGGCGCATGGAGGAGAACACCAAGCATTCCTACAACATTCCTAAGCACCAAGACATCGATCTCGCGCATTCGTTTCATTGTGATAGCATATAGAGCTCTTGTGGAGTTGTGAACTCTTTGAGTTGTGTTGCGAGCTCTTGTTGCTACTTGTATGCGTGTTGTTGCTCTGATCTTTTGAAGTCTTGTGTGCGTTGCTCATTTCCCCCCCCCTTTGCTCTGGGTTTCTTTGTGAACTTCAATTGTAAGGGCGAGAGGCTCCAAGTTGTGGAGATTCCTCGCAAACGGGATTGAGAAAAAGCAAGCAAAACACCGTGGTATTCAAGTGGGTCTTTGGACCGCTTGAGAGGGGTTGATTGCAACCCTCGTCCGTTGGGACGCCACAACGTGGAGTAGGCAAGCGTTGGTCTTGGCCGAACCACAGGATAATCCACTGTGTCATCTCTGTGATTGATCTCTTGTGGTATTGTGTTGTTGAGACTCCTTTATAGCCACTTGGCAATTATTGTGCTAACACTTAACAAGTTTTTGTGGCTATAAGTTTAAGTTTTACAGGATCACCTATTCACCCCCCCCCTCTAGGTGCTCTCAATTGGTATCAGAGCCGTTCTCTTCAAGAAAGGGACTAACCGCCCGAAGAGATGGATCCTAAGGGGAAGGGAATCGTGATCAACGATAAGGAGAAGGAGTCCTTCGTCAACGAGCCCAAAGATGACAAGCCTACCGACTCCGGCTCGGGCCATAGACGGAAGGAAGGGAAGAAGAAGAATACAAGGCGCATCAAGGAGATCGTCTACTACGATGACAGCGACGAATCTTCCTCTTCCCAAAAGGACAACGACGACAACGACTATGACAAACAAAAGACGGTTAACTCAAACTTTTCTTTTGATTATTCGCGCATTCCGCATAGCTCAAATGCTCATTTGCTCCCCATTCCACTTGGCAAGCCTCCTCACTTTGATGGAGAGGACTACGGATTTTGGAGTCACAAAATGCGTACTCACCTATTTTCTCTCCATCCAAGCATTTGGGAGATTGTGGAAAGTGGAATGAAATTTGATAGCTCGGATAGCCCTTCGTTTATTAATGAACAGATCCATAAAAATGCACAAGCTACTACTGTGTTGCTAGCCTCTTTGTGCAGGGACGAGTATCACAAGGTGAGCGGCTTGGACAATGCCAAACAGATTTGGGACACCCTTAAGATCTCTCATGAGGGGAATGATGTCACCTTACTCACCAAGATGGAGTTGGTGGAGGGCGAGCTCGGACGATTCGCGATGATAAGGGGCGAGGAGCCGACACAAACATACAACCGGCTCAAGATCCTTATCAACAAAATAAGGAGCTACGGAAGCACGCGATGGACGGATCACGACGTCGTCCGCCTAATGCTAAGGTCATTTACCGTTCTTGATCCTCACTTGGTGAACAATATTCGTGAAAATCCTAGGTACATCAAGATGTCGCCCGAAGAAATTCTTGGAAAATTTGTAAGCGTGCGAATGATGATCAAGGAGGCGAGGTACGTGGACGACGCGTTGAATGGCCCAATCCATGAGCCTCAACCCATTGCTCTCAAGGCAACAAGGAGCAAGGAGGCGCTACCCAGCAAGGTGGCGCAAATTAAGGCGGCCGGTCTTAATGATGAAGAGATGGCCCTCATCATCAAAAGATTCAAGACGGCACTAAAGGGTCGCAAGGGACAGCCAAGCAAGACTAAGACCAAGGGAAAGCGATCATGCTTCAAATGCGGTAAGCTTGGTCATTTTATTGCTAACTGTCCCGACAATGATAGTGACCAGGAACACGGGAGCAAGAGGGAAAAGAAGAAGCATTACAAGAAGGCCAAGGGCGAGGCACATATCGGAAAGGAATGGGATTCGGATTGCTCCTCCTCCGACTCCGACAATGAAGGACTCACCGCCACTGCCTTCAACAAGTCATCCCTCTTCCCCAACGAGCGTCACACATGCCTTATGGCAAGGGAGAAGAAGGTATGTAATCAAAACAATGTCACTTATGATTCTTCCAGTGATGATGAGTCTAGTGATGATGAAATAGATTACTCTAGTTTGTTCAAGGGATTGGATAGAACTAAAGTAGATAAAATTAATGAATTGATTGATGCCTTGAATGAAAAAGATAGACTCTTAGAAAAACAAGAGGACCTTTTGTATGAAGAGCATGACAAATTTGTAGAGGCACAAAAATCTTATGCTTTAGAAGTTAAAAGAAATGAAGTGCTTTCTAGTGAACTATCTTCTTGTCATGAAACCATTGCTACTTTAAAGAGTGTTAATGATGACTTAAATGCTAAACTAGAAGTAGCTAGTAAATCTAATCCTTGTGTAGAACATGTTAAGATTTGCACTAGGTGTAAAGATTTCGATGTTGATGCTTGTAGTGATCATTTAGTTTCAATTTCCAAATTAACTGAGGAATTGGCTAGTCTTAATGCCCAACTTAAGACTAGCAAGAATGAATTTGATAAACTAAAATTTGCAAGGGATGCCTACACGATCGGTAGACACCCCTCAATTAAGGATGGACTTGGCTTCAAGAGGGAAGCCAAGAACTTAACAAGCCATAAGGCTCCCATTCCCGCTAAGGAGAAAGGGAAGGCCCCTATGGCTACTAGTGCTAAAAAGAACCATGCCTTTTTGTATCATGATAGGAGACAAACTAGAAATGCTTATAGGAGTTATAATGCGTACGATGATTTTTCTCATGCTATGTTTGCTTCTAGTTCTTCATATGTGCATGATAGAAATGTTGGTAGAAGGGATGTTGTTCATAATATGCCTAGGAGAAATGTTGTAAATATTCCTAGGAAAGTTAATGAGCCTTCTACAATATATCATGCTTTGAATGCTTCCTTTGCAATTTGTAGAAAGAATAGAAAGGTAATTGCTAGGAAGTTAGGGGCAAAATGCAAGGGGGATAAAACTTGCATTTGGGTCCCTAAGGAAATTGTGACTAACCTTATAGGACCCAACAAGAGTTGGGTACCTAAGTCCCAAGCCTAAATTTGCCTTGCAGGTTTATGCATCCGGGGGTTCAAGCTGGATTATCGACAGCGGATGCACAAACCATATGACGGGGGAGAAGAAAATGTTCACCTCCTACGTCAAGAATAAGGATTCCCAAGATTCAATTATATTCGGTGATGGGAATCAAGGCAAGGTAAAAGGGTTAGGTAAAATTGCAATCTCAAATGAGCACTCAATTTCTAATGTGTTTTTAGTTGAGTCTCTAGGATATAATTTGCTATCGGTTAGTCAATTATGCAATATGGGTTATAACTGTCTATTTACAAATGTAGATGTGTCTGTCTTTAGAAGAAGTGATGGTTCACTAGCTTTTAAGGGTGTATTAGACGGCAAACTTTACTTAGTTGATTTTGCAAAAGAAGAGGCCGGTCTAGATGCATGCTTAATTGCTAAGACTAGCATGGGCTGGCTGTGGCATCGCCGCTTAGCACATGTGGGGATGAAGAACCTTCACAAGCTTCTAAAGGGAGAACACGTGATAGGTTTGACTAACGTGCAATTCGAAAAAGATAGACCTTGTGCAGCTTGTCAAGCAGGTAAACAAGTGGGAGGAGCACATCACAGCAAGAATGTGATGACCACCTCAAGACCACTGGAGCTGCTGCATATGGACCTCTTCGGACCCGTCGCCTATCTGAGTATAGGAGGAAGTAAGTATGGTCTAGTTATTGTTGATGACTTTTCCCGCTTCACTTGGGTGTTCTTTTTGCAGGATAAGTCTGAAACCCAAGGGACCCTCAAGCGCTTCCTCAGGAGAGCTCAAAATGAGTTTGAGCTCAAAGTGAAAAAGATAAGGAGCGACAACGGGTCCGAGTTCAAGAACCTTCAAGTGGAGGAGTTCCTTGAAGAGGAAGGGATCAAGCACGAGTTCTCCGCTCCCTACACACCACAGCAAAATGGTGTAGTAGAGAGGAAGAACAGGACGCTCATCGATATGGCGAGGACGATGCTAGGAGAGTTCAAGACCCCCGAGTGCTTTTGGACGGAAGCCGTGAACACGGCTTGCCACGCCATCAACAGGGTCTACCTTCATCGCCTCCTCAAGAAGACGTCATATGAGCTACTAACCGGTAACAAACCCAATGTATCTTACTTTCGTGTATTTGGGAGCAAGTGCTACATTCTAGTGAAGAAGGGTAGAAATTCTAAGTTTGCTCCCAAAGCTGTAGAAGGGTTTTTGTTAGGTTATGACTCAAATACAAAGGCGTATAGAGTCTTCAACAAATCATCGGGTTTGGTTGAAGTCTCTAGCGACGTTGTATTTGATGATACTAATGGCTCTCCAAGAGAGCAAGTTGTTGATTGTGATGATGTAGATGAAGAAGATGTTCCGACGGCCGCTATACGAACCATGGCGATTGGAGAAGTTCGGCCACAGGAACAAGTTGAACGAGATCAACCTTCTTCCTCACCCATGGTGCATCCCCCAACCCAAGATGACGAACAGGTACCTCAAGTGGAGGCACATGATCAAGGGGGAGCACAAGATGATCAAGTAATGGAGGAAGAAGCGCAACCAGCACCTCCAACCCAAGTTCGAGCGATGATTCAAAGGGATCATCCCGTCGACCAAATTCTGGGTGACATTAGCAAGGGAGTAACTACTCGATCTCGATTAGTTAATTTTTGTGAGCATTACTCCTTTGTCTCTTCTATTGAGCCTTTCAGGGTAGAGGAGGCCTTGCTAGATCCGGACTGGGTGTTGGCCATGCAGGAGGAGCTCAACAACTTCAAGAGGAATGAAGTTTGGACACTGGTGCCTCGTCCGAAGCAAAATGTTGTGGGAACCAAGTGGGTGTTTCGCAACAAACATGACGAGCACGGGGTGGTGACGAGAAACAAGGCTCGACTTGTGGCAAAAGGTTATGCCCAAGTCGCAGGTTTGGATTTCGAGGAGACTTTTGCTCCTGTGGCTAGGCTAGAATCAATTCGTATCTTGCTAGCATATGCCGCTCATCATTCTTTCAGGTTGTACCAAATGGATGTGAAGAGCTCTTTCCTCAACGGGCCAATCAAGGAGGAGGTGTACGTGGAGCAACCCCCTGGCTTCGAGGATGAACGGTACCCCGACCATGTGTGTAAGCTCTCTAAGGCGCTCTATGGACTTAAGCAAGCCCCAAGAGCATGGTATGAATGCCTTAGAGATTTCTTAATTGCTAATGCTTTCAAGGTTGGGAAAGCCGATCCAACTCTTTTCACTAAGACATGTGATGGTGATTTGTTTGTATGCCAAATTTATGTCGATGACATAATATTTGGTTCTACTAATAAAAAGTCTTGTGAAGAGTTTAGCAGGGTGATGACGCAGAAATTCGAGATGTCAATGATGGGCGAGTTGAACTACTTCCTTGGGTTCCAAGTGAAGCAACTCAAGGACGGCACCTTCATCTCCCAAACAAAGTACACGCAAGATCTGCTAAAGCGGTTTGGGATGAAGGACGCCAAGCCCGCAAAGACTCCTATGGGGACCGACGGACACACCGACCTCAACAAAGGAGGTAAGTCCGTTGATCAAAAAGCATACCGGTCAATGATAGGGTCATTACTTTACTTGTGTGCTAGTAGACCGGATATTATGCTTAGCGTATACATGTGTGCTAGATTTCAATCCGATCCTAAGGAGTGTCACTTAGTGGCAGTGAAGCGAATCCTTAGATATTTAGTTGCTACGCCTTGCTTCGGGCTCTGGTATCCAAAGGGGTCTACCTTTGACTTGATTGGATATTCAGACTCCGACTATGCTGGATGTAAGGTCGATAGGAAGAGTACATCGGGGACGTGCCAATTCTTAGGAAGGTCCCTGGTGTCATGGAATTCTAAGAAACAAACCTCCGTTGCCCTATCCACCGCTGAGGCCGAGTATGTTGCCGCAGGACAGTGTTGCGCGCAACTACTTTGGATGAGGCAAACCCTCAGGGACTTTGGCTACAATCTGAGCAAAGTCCCACTCCTATGTGATAATGAGAGTGCTATCCGCATGGCGGAAAATCCTGTTGAGCACAGCCGCACAAAGCACATAGACATCCGGCATCACTTTTTGAGAGACCACCAGCAAAAGGGGGATATCGAAGTGTTTCATGTTAGCACCGAGAACCAGCTAGCCGATATCTTTACCAAGCCTCTAGATGAGAAGACCTTTTGCAGGCTGCGTAGTGAGCTAAATGTCTTAGATTCGCGGAACTTGGATTGAATTGTAGCATACATGTGTTTATGCCCTTGATCATGTTCATTCTGCATTTTGTTGCTTACTGTGGTGCTCAAGTTGTACAAACACTCCCTGGACCTCACAAGTCTGTTGCAAAGTGATGCACATGTTTAGGGGGAGATGTGTTACAACTTGACCCTTTGAGACTAACCATATGCTTGAGTTTGCTTGATTTAGTCTCGAAGGAGAATTGAAAGGGAAAAGGTGGACTTGGACCATGAAAGACTTCCACTGCACTCCGATGAGAGGGTAACTTATTCCAAGTCCATCTCATGAACTCTTATTGCCATTTGCTCTTAATTGAAGATTTTGGTGAGGCAATGGGGTTAAAGGGCCAAGATTGATCCCGTTTTGGTGCTTAATGCCAAAGGGGGAGAAAATAAAGGCCAAACCAATAAATGGATCAGCTACCACTTGAGAGATTTGAAAATAGTAGAGTAGAGCTTTTGGTTTGTCAAAACTCTTACATTGTCTCTTTTGTCAAAAGTTGGCTTCTTGTGGGGAGAAGTAGTGATTATGGGAAAAGGGGGAGTTTTTGAAATCTTTGATCAATCTCTTTTGGAATGACTCTCTTTATGCTTCAACATGTGGGTTTGACTTAGAGATAGAGATTTGAGTTTGATTTGCAAAAACAAACCAAGTGGTGGCAAAGGATGATCCATATATGCCAAAATTGAATCAAAATGAATTTGAGTTTTATTTGAAGTGATTTTGCACTTGTTCTAGTTGCTTTATGTTGTGTTGGCATAAATCACCAAAAAGGGGGAGATTGAAAGGGAAATGTGCCTTTGGGCCATTTCTAAGTATTTTGGTGATTGAGTGCAAACACAAGTGCTTAAATGTGAATCTATGCCCATGGATGAACAAAGTGAAAATCACAAGTAAAGGTATGTTTCTAAGCCTTAGTACATTGTTTTTGTGTACTAATATACTTGTCTAAGTGTTAGAAACAGAGAGAAGAAGAAAAGAAAAGAGATGGAAAAAGCTTGGCTGTGTACAGCCAAGACTCAGCCCAGTCTGGCACACCGGACTGTCTGGTGGTGCACCGGACAGTGTCCGGTGCGCCAGGCTGACTCGGCGCGAAGTAGCCGCTCTCGGGAATTCGCCGACGGCGTACGGCTATAATTCACCGGACTGTCCGGTGTGCACCGGACTGTCCGGTGTGCACCGGACTGTCCGGTGAGCCAACGGTCGGCCGAGCCAACGGTCGGCCGCGGATTCTGCGCACGACACGTGGCCTGGCCAACGGTCGGAAGGGGGCACCGGACTGTCCGGTGTGCACCGGACATGTCCGGTGCACCAACGGCTCCCAGATCTGCAACGGTCGGTTGCGCTGTTTAAGGAAGGAAATCGGGCACCAGACAGTATCCGGTGTGCACCGGACTGTCCGGTGCGCCCGACGACAGAAGACAAGGATGGCCTTCCAGATTTGTTCTCAACGGCTCCTAGCTGCCTTGGGGCTATAAAAGGGACCCCTAGGCGCATGGAGGAGAACACCAAGCATTCCTACAACATTCCTAAGCACCAAGACATCGATCTCGCGCATTCGTTTCATTGTGATAGCATATAGAGCTCTTGTGGAGTTGTGAACTCTTTGAGTTGTGTTGCGAGCTCTTGTTGCTACTTGTGTGCGTGTTGTTGCTCTGATCTTTTGAAGTCTTGTGTGCGTTGCTCATTTCCCCCCCTTTGCTCTGGGTTTCTTTGTGAACTTCAATTGTAAGGGCGAGAGGCTCCAAGTTGTGGAGATTCCTCGCAAACGGGATTGAGAAAAAGCAAGCAAAACACCGTGGTATTCAAGTGGGTCTTTGGACCGCTTGAGAGGGGTTGATTGCAACCCTCGTCCGTTGGGATAATCCACTGTGTCATCTCTGTGATTGATCTCTTGTGGTATTGTGTTGTTGAGACTCCTTTATAGCCACTTGGCAATTATTGTGCTAACACTTAACAAGTTTTTGTGGCTATAAGTTTAAGTTTTACAGGATCACCTATTCACCCCCCCTCTAGGTGCTCTCAGCAGCAGACATGGGATCCTAATTTCGTGATAACAGAAGTCGTATTTGTTATCTTACAGCTAGATCCCCAGCTAGCAGACTGTAACTTCAGTGTGTAGTCTTTAACAATACTGGATTGTTGCTCACCCATAGCCGAGGTCTACAGGAGTTTATAATTAAATAAATAGTTGTTACCAAGTTGCATAAAAAGGTAGGAGGTGATATATATGAGTGTCCACATTAAGTGTTGATTCTTCTTGTTTTATACTCGCATAAATAGATTTTTTGAAGCACATAATGCTCTTGTTATCTGTAACAGCCTCACCTTCATATAGACATCAATATCATGATCTGGCTTGATGTTGGTTGCCTTCTCCCTTCTCGCCAACTCAGTCAGCATTTCTAGAACAAGGCAAACAAAAACACTTAGCACCTGTTATCCCATCGATGGCATGACCCATCCAATGGTCTAAAATAAAATGAACACCCAATATATTATCTTCTAGAACTAAACTGATACAAATTAAATTATACTACAATATGACATGGCTTTAGAGTCGCTACCGACATACAACCGGGCTATGTACCAACTTGGGTTACAGCCATCCTTATGCTATGATATATATTTTCTCTGTTTAAAACCTCTATTGAAAACTAAAATCACGCAAATGATTAAAAAAAATATATGAAGTTGCAGTTTATGTCGGTCGCTCTACTTCCTAGCTTCTTCACTATTACCTTCTTGCAAACATCTATTCCTTTTCTTGTTAACTCTTTGTGCAACCAGCAACATCCCAAAAGAAGACCATTTTAGGCCTTGTTCGGTTACATGGGATGAAATCACACCATGGATTTAATCCGGGTATGAATTGGGTGAATCCATACCTTACACCCAATCCCATGGTGGGATTAAATCCATCAACTAATCCATGTGTCTCTCAAAGCTAGTTATTCTTTTGATCCATGGAATCTAATGTAAACTTGTGCAATATCTTCATGGATTTGTTCCATACTTAATGAGCTATGGATCAAATCCATGTCTTCCAAAGTTTAAAAAATTACCAAACCCTTGGGTTATATTCCATGATGAGTTTTACTGAATAAAAAATTAAGTAGTCTTGGATTATTTTGGGCCATGGATTGTGTTGGGGGCCTTCATCTTCCGAAGGTCCTCAAAAACATGACTAACAATGTTTCCCAAGTGTAATATATGAACAGGAACCTTCAGACTCGGAATAAAGTTGTATACAATATGAAAAGCATGGTCGAGATGAAGGTTGAACAAGTCCCGAAACTACGCGCAAGGAAGCTTCGGTTCCACGGCAGAGAAAGGAACCGACTTAAAGAGAAAAGGCTATCTAGTCCTTGTTGGATTGTCATTAAGTCAATAGTAAACATAAAGGGCATGAATGTAATTTTACACAGGCTGCGCCCTGTGCCTATAAATAGATGAACAGTACCCCTGTACTGTTCACACTGACTTGTATTCGTTCGTGCGTCACGCTTGGACTTTAACCTTCTGTCAAGCCGAAGGTACGAATGTAATTCAATATTGTTCTTGTTTATCCATGATGATATAATAAAGTTACATTGATGATGTTATATGATTATTCGTCTTATCTTTCATATTTCATATGCTTCTTCTTTCATTAACATATACTATGAATATGAAGGTACTTCCTTCATGGCCTTCGTCTGAAGATCATTATGTCCTAATGGAGATAATGCTTCGAAGGACGAAGGGTATTAACCTTTAACATTTTATGTTGCCTTGTTCTTAACTCATAGCATTTGAGAACAAGTCCCCAACATTGGCGCCCACCTCCGGTGTACTCACTTTCACAATCTTCGGCAAAGCATCAACTTTCGTCATGCCGCCGAAGGAGATAACAGCGCCAGGGGCTGCACTGCAGCCACTGGACACAAACTAGGACACTCTCTCTCTCCGAGAGGCTAGAAGCCAAAAGAGAAAGGCCACCAGTCCAACACTTCAGGAGGAGGAGTTGGACCAGGAGATCAGGGACCTAGAAATCATTCACCAGCAGGTGCAAAGGAAAAAGGAGAAGATGACTCGGCTGGCCGACCTTCGAAGAAGATCGACGAAGTTACTCAGGAAGTGCGTCATCTTACTCAAGATGATCATGACCGAAGGCCCAAATACCCGAAGCTTCGTTAAGCGGGCTCATTCAATGAATAAGAATGGTACGATGATTTTAATCATGGTAGCTTTATTTTTTATGATGCTTCTCCTCTGGCAGCAGAATTACATGCTATCCCATGGCCACAATTGTAACACCCCAGGTGTTTATATTCCGCTCGACAACGAGTATGAATTTAAGCATGTAATATCAGTGAATAAAATAGATGCTAAAATTTAAACATTTTCGTCTATCGCGATTTTAATATCGCATCTGTTTCGTCTGTCGCGAGTTCGACATCGTTTTTATTTATCCGGGCTCTTCCTAAATTTTCGTGATGTTCGGAACATAGTTGTTCCGAAAATCGGTGCGTCCGGTGATTGTTTAAAATTCATCGCTCGCGCGAATACGAATTCGGTAGCTCGACCCACTCGAATGATTTTATCCGGGCAAATTAATTAGAACTCAACGACAATGGTTTTTAGTCCGAAACAACCCAGACCAATGTAATTAGAACTGAAAGCGAGCAATTAGCGATTAATTTGGTTCGCTACTTCATAGAAAGAAATGTGCATCCTCTAGCGTCGACCTAGTATGCATCGCTAAAAATAGGGATTTAAAATATCTGCAATTTCTTTTTTTAAAAAAGAGATGAAATAAAAAAAATCTCTCCATTCCTATCCTACGCTGCCCTCATCCGTGGGATATTTTTTACTGTCGTACGTTCCTATCTTCTCACGCGCCGCTCGGTCTCTGGGAAAAATCCCACCGCCCCAGCCTGTCTTCATCCCCTACGCGAGCCGTGCTCCTTCCCAGCCGCTTCATCTCCCTATGCGCGCAGCTTTCCTCTACTCAAGCTCGCCGCGCGCCACGCCGTTTTCTCTCCTGCTCCAGCTCGCGGAGCTCCCATGGCACGCATCCTCCTGCGCCCGGCCCCCAACGTCGCCGGTCGTCTTCGGCTCGCCGTGCGCCCCTGTTCCATGGCTGGCGCGCCCCATCTCTCTGGTGCTCGGCGCCCTCCTATTTCCCAGTCCATGGTCGCGGTTTCCTCTCTCCCTCCCCCATCTCTCTCCAGTTTCTGTGCCCTGCTCCTGCTCCCCGAGCTCGCCCTGCGCTCGGATCTCCCTCCTATGGCGCTCGGACCTGCTCGGCCCTCTTCCCCTGCGCGCGAGCTCAGCGTCTCCCTGCGCGCCTCTGCTTCCCTCTCCAGCTCGCTGCTCCTGCGCGTCGCTGGCCCTCTACCGAGCTCGCCCATGGCCTGAGCTCCCCTGTTGGCCGACGCCCAGCCCCCTGCGTGCGCCTGAGTGCTCTGCTCTGGTGCCGCGAGCCCAGCCGGACTGTCGGAGCTCCCTCAGCTCGCCGCGCTCTGCCGAGGCCCCTGCTCCCACGCACGTCCCTGCTTGTCGTCTGTCCACGTGTCATGTGTGGAGCAACTAAACAAAAATCTGCACGCGTCCCTCTGTTGGCTAGAGTTCCTTGGCCCGACCACGTGCTGCGCTCGCCCAGCCGTGGTCTCCAGCTCGCCGGCCGTGAGTCCCTGCCCATGGCCGCCGCGTCGCGTTCCGGCTCGCGACCCTATGTCCATTCTCCAGATCGGCGTCTACTGCTCGCCCCTGCTGCGCACGTCGATCTTCCTCGCTGTTGTCACACCCGGTTATAGAAGGCAAACCGAATGCGAACCATGTACGTGCCAGGATCAGCAATTCACGTACACAGCAGTTACATAACTGAACATCATCACACAGTGCTCAAATCATAATATAAAAGAGAAATAATAGTCGATTACAATATATGTCTGAGACATCCACATAGTCTGTACAATAATCAAAGTGCGGAAAAAAACGTAAATACATGCGGCCTTCACAGGCAGCCGATTGGGGTTACCGCTAACCCACACCTAGAACTTATCGTAATCTTGGAACTCCTGGTGGTCTCCTTCCATGGCCTCATCCTCTCCTAAGCAGGGGTTACAATGCTGACAACCTGTGGATAAGGGGTTTGGTGTGTAGAGCAAGGGTGAGTACACATCAACATACTCAACAAGTGTCCTTTTTTGTTGTAGTGGACTAGCTTTATGTGAGGGTAAGTCAAGCAGTTACTTTTAGTTGGTCAGATTATTATTACTAGTAGAGAAAGCCAAGTTTTAGAATTAACCCACGTTATTAACCCAAACGTACTTCTCTTCAAACGGAAAGAGTATCACTTACTATTACCAGAGTCAATACCAAAACCATCATTCTCATTGCCACCTGTAATCCGAACATCTCTGATCAAGTACCACTAATCACTGGAGCTTCCTTGGCCGCTCATAACCGCGAGCACGACTGATATATCAATTTTCATACACTCTGCAGAGGTTGCGCACTTTACCCACAAGCCGTGATTCCCTTTCTACCCGGAGATCATGACTCTCCATTGATCACTACCAAGGTGACACAGCAGGGTATCACTACGTAGCCTTTACAAAGATTCCCCGGGGCTATAGTCGCCCGTTAGGTTTCCTAAATGCACCGCACTCCTTCCCAAGGGGCGAAACCAAACTTGGTAGAGCGAGCCGCATACACCAAGCCCCATTAACGGCACGACGACTAAGCGAACTACACCCCGGTTCCTCTAATTATTCAGCTAAGGGCATCTCATTCTACCCTCATGGTTGCACTGTTTTCCCGGGCGGTCATCCAACGAACAGGTCCTTAAGGAGAGGCACCCGAGAAACCGCTCGAGTCCCCTTGAATGACACAAGTATAACATCATAATAAAGAAGGGAAACAGCGTATCATTGATAAATTTCATCATGTTCATTGATTAGTGTTGAGCAATAGCATAAAGCTAAACAATAATAATCCAACCCAAATAGGTAAACAAGGACATGGATAACAAAAGCTAGTCAATCCTTAAGTATAACTTTGTAAATGCGAGAAGTGAATTAAGAATGTATAGGACAAAGATAGGTCAAGGGACACTTGCCTCCACCAACCAGCTGCTGCTCAGGGGCTTCCCCTGCGAGTTCCTCGGGCTCTTCAACCAGATCGTTCTCTATACGAGTGCAAATATACATACATCCACACATTTAATACAAAAGAACAGTACACCATACAATAGAATGCAATAAATAAACAGACGTTCCACGCGGGGCTCGCAATTACGGTTAGGAGTGAAAGAGGAGAAGTGATGAGGACATCACTTCTATACATACAATAAATGGACCGATAACACGATCGCGTGCACGACAACTAATTCTCCAGGTACGTTCTACCCTAGTCAATTGTGTTTCAGAGCTTACGCTTGGGACCATGGATGTTTTAATGATTAGGAACCTTGGAGAGGACCAGCAAGGACTTGGGAAAGGCCTAGTTGTTGAGGAGGAGCAGCAAGGGCGCCCACAACAGGAAGGAGATCAAGTCTGACTCGGCTGCGACTCCATCTCGGGTTCCAGGACCAGTCTGCACTAAAATGGATGCCCAAGATGCATCCAGACTCCGATTGCGACGGACTTGATATGGTTGGAAAGATAAGGAGATTATCTAACCAACCCAATTGGTTCCACCCTAAAATTCGGCCGGAGTCAACAGGAATAGTCGAAACAAGTCAACATTCAGATTCTGTTTTGGTGCTGCGACACCGTCTGTTGGGCCGTTGGGCCGTGTATCGCGTTGGAGCCCATTAGGGGCGCGTCCAGGGGTCACGCACGCCTTAATACTCTATTTATTTAGCAGTCGCCGCCACATTAGGGTTGGGTTTTTGTTTAAGTTTAGATCTGTCGAGAACAGTCGTCGTAGATCAGTTTGTGAGACCCCAACTTGTGAGCTTATTCATTCATCCGCAATATTCTAGATTGTGTTCTTTCTTGTTCTTGCCTGTGTCTTCGATTCGCAGGCAATTGTAACACCTCAGGTGTTACCATGGCTAGAGCACACCTTGGTACTAAGGACTGTGATCACATGTGGTAGAAACTTGAGAACATAAGAACCTTGGAGACCAGGTGTTGATCAAGATTTTTAATGACCTAAGAGCATCACTCAAGCTTGTGTGCACTCACTACCTTGGACAAGAGGAGAGTAAACCCTAGACCCCTCTTGAACCCTATCTCCCAAAGCCATGGTTGAGAGGGGGGAGAGAATAAGCAAATGTGCAAACCATGAGTTAATCTTTAACCAAACTTTAAGTAACTTCATAACCAGCAATTGTGGGAAGGAAATGTTGCAAAAAGACCCCTGGAGAAACCCCAAATCCATTCCCTAAGTAGAGAGAGAGCTAGAGCTCTCTATTTCTCTCTAAGTCAAAAACTACACCTACACTAAAGATCAACCGTGTTCACCTTGAAGATGGCACCAAAACCACCTATGTTATATACCAAAAATGTGGCATACCACCTAGGGCACCCACTGGAAAAAGTTGAGCCCGAGACCTTGACGTTTGACATGCCTTGGCATGGTTTTTGTCGCGAGGTGGGCAGAGTGACATACCTGATTTGGCGACAGAAGATCTCCCTACCTAGGCCATATCTGCCATGGCAACTCACGGATGAGAGATAGCCCTAGGTGCCAGGAAAAGACTCGCGCCGGATTTTTGCCAAGATTCACACGTTTGCGACTTGGGTGAGCTGTGGAACACGGGCAGAAGAAAAGCTCCACGTGTTCGACGCGCTCTGTGCACGCTAGGGCACGCCCGCGCGCGCCCCGCGTCGCGCGAAAGGCCAGCCGACGCCATGGCCCGCGCCCGCGCCTATAAAGCCCACTCGGGCGTCGACCACACTCTTCCGCGCACGCTCAAACCTCACCGGAGCTCAACTCACCGTCGTTTGCCCGTGCACGGCGTGTCCGCGGCCACCCAAGCCCCTGCCGCCGTAGACCGGCTAGCCCAGCCTTTCCCAACCCCGTCCAACCCTCGGAGACGAGTGAGCACACCTCGGTGAAGCTCCCCGAGCGAGGAATCGAAGTCTGCTTCGCCGGAGAGGCCAGTCCACGGTCGCCGGAGTTCACAACCCCACCGGAGTGCGTGGACCGGGTAATCCACTGAACCATTTTCCGATTCCTTGTGCACACAGTCTCTACGTCACCCCGTGGAGCTCACCATGCCATTGGATTGAACCAGATCGCCGTGATTTGGCCAACACACCCGCCGCCGACGAGGACACCCGCCTGCGCACGTGGACTGAGCGATTCCGGCCATCCCCGTCGTCGAGCCGTACATCGCTGTGACCGCCAGAGCCTCCCCGAGCCAACCCCGCCCCTCGCCGGACCTATCTCGCCGCCGGTAAGCCGCGCCACCCTTTTCTTTCTTGCGGGTACTGTTGAAACCTAGGGAAGGACCGCAGGGGAGAAGGATAGAAGTCTTGGGGGTTTTGTGAAATGTCAGAGACTCAAATGAATAGTAGCGCGGGGGTATAACTGAGAGAGTTAGTTTGGAAATAACCCAGGGTCCTCGGTGTAAACTGCTTTTCCTGAAAACCTTTATTAAATCTGATTTTAAATTTGAACAGAGCTTTAATAATTCATAACTCCTGTTTTATTCATCCAAATTTGGTCAAACCAATTTTGTTAGACTTAATAATGTAAACTGCTTAGGAAAAATATAAAACCCTTAGGTACTACAGAAAACTATAAGGTTCTGATTTAATTATTGTTTTGACCAAAAGCTAAATAATAGGGATAAAAATAGTTGCACTATTTGACTAGGGTTAGAAAAATTTGGAGAAGTTTATATCCACCTACTGACCTGTTTAAAAATGCTAAACTTCTCTGTCCAACCCATTTAGTTTGTTTTTGCCATTTAATTTACAATAAGCTTAAGGTTAAGAAAAATAGAAAAGGTGATTTAAATAATGAACCAGAGGGCACCCCTATTTTTGTTAGAGTACTTATTCAATATAGTTTACTAGAAAAATCTATTATACCCTGGTTTAGTATAAAATAAGTAGGATCCCTTTTATTTTAAGAAAACAAGGAAAACTTAGAAAAACCCTACAAAAATAACCCCATGGTGAAAACACCCCAACCCTTGGGATAATTAATGTTTTGTTATTAAGAACTTAGGAAAAATATGAAATCTGTTGTTTGACATTTTTCAAATAACAATGTAGTAGAAAGTGCCTTTTTGGCATTTAACTTTAGAAAATCATAACTAAATAACCACCCCTTAGCTTTCTGTGATTTTTGGCACAGAAGCCTATTATTACTGTTAGATGCCAACAAAAATAACCCTTAGGATAGAACTCACCTCTAATTAAGAGATGTAGTGCAAAGTGGCCCATTTTACACAACTTTTGCTATTTTTGTCTAAAGCATAGCCTTTTATTTTAAACCTCAAATTCCTAGAACAGGCTATAATGACCAATGGCAACCCACTGTAATTTTTATAGAATTTTTGGAAAATATTAAACCACTGTCGTAGATCAAACCTACACTAGAAACCATAAGTAGAAAATAAAGAAAGGGGAAAAAATGAATACTAGGAAATTAGTGCCATCCTAAAACTCTTTATAACTTGTCCACTGAAATATATAACGGCAATACCAATTCCCTATGCCTATCCCTAGCAAAACCTAAACCTAGAAGTGATAAGCATAAACCATTAAAAGCCATGTATGACCTAGAAACCCTAAATTGCTCATTAACTTAGTTTTTCTTCTCTTAGCATAATGTTATTAAATCCTGCATAATCTTAACATACATGCTCATTGCATTTCGATAGACTGTAACCTTGCTGACGGAGAGTACGTCCTCGTGCTGGAGCAAGGAGCTGCTCAGGAGGTAGCCCCGGATCTAGCACTCGAGTCTGCACCAGAGGATCTGCCTGCCACAGCCTTGGAAGGCAAGCCCCGGTTTTATGCATAACCGTTTATATATGCTATTTTACTACACTTATTGTTTGTAGGCTTGTACTGTGCACTTAAGTGTAGGAGTTGACTGAAACCCTAGTTGCATGATCTCAGGAATCCTTTTGAGATGGATACTAGTATGCTAGGTCGAGTAGTTGCTTTATTTAACTAGGATCTCGGTAGAAGACGAGTGATTTTTCTAGCACTCGCGCGAGATCAGGAATTGGTTGTACCCACTTTTCATATCATATTGATAGCTGGTTGGTGGACACGTATCCATGGGGATGCGTGGTCTACGAGGTGAAATTGGAATAAGGATTAACGTACGGATACCTGTGTCAAGCGTTTGAACGTACTAAACACATACCGAGAAATATGGTAAATCGGTAAGCCTAGTACTTGAGTGAACCTGCCCACAGACTTTACCCCTCACGCGACCTGAGACGTGGTCTCCCATTCCGGTTATGGTGGGTACAAGTGTGGTCACTGCACGACGACAGTCGGGGTCAGTGAGGCATTGTACGCCAAGGCGGTGAGCCCTGATCTGTTGCCAGGGGATCGATGGGGACGGTTGATGTGTGTGGGGACGGAGTGCCCCTGCATGTCGTGTGTTTAGGTTTACCTTGCAAGCACTACACCAAAATACCTAACTTCCGAGGGCCTAAACCGTAGGAAGTTAGCGCAAAACTCTCGGAAGTTATCTAAACCGTCGGAAGTTAGCCGAAACCGTCAGAAGTTAGCCCATCGGAAAAAATTAGTCGGAAGTTAGGCTCACTTCCGACGGACTCTCGGAAGTTAAAGAAACTTCCGAGAGGGCCG
Organism: Zea mays; assembly: GCF_902167145.1. Taxonomy (NCBI): domain Eukaryota; kingdom Viridiplantae; phylum Streptophyta; class Magnoliopsida; order Poales; family Poaceae; genus Zea; species Zea mays. The sequence continues at coordinate 67,789,906 of NC_050098.1, forward strand.
TCCGCCGCTCGGAAGTTAATGATTAACTTCCGAGGGGCCGTCCGCCTCTCGGAAGTTAAGTGCTGACGCCGTCCAGCACGGACTAACGCCGTCCGCGGAATAACTTCCAACGGCCTCTCGGAAGTTAACCATTAACTTCCGAGAGTTTTCCACGCCTCTCGGAAGTTAATATGACCAGCACTTAATATACAATTTGTTTTTGGCAATTCAACACATTGCATACATAACAAATATATATAACAGCCACAATACACAACATATCACATATAACATCTCACATACATAATAATAACATAAGAATTCACAAGACACAAGTCTCACAAGTTAAATCCACCTCGACATAAGAATTCACAAGTCTCACAAGACACAAGTTTGAAGTATCACAAAACACATCGAATGGAAGCCCACTACTGTCGATCAACATCAGGAAATATCGAAGAGTGATGCTCGCTACCTCCACTCGCGAAGAGCGTATTGACAAAGTCTAACCCATCATCTTGTTGCTGCGCCGGCAAGGTAGCTGGAGGAGTCTCATATACCTATACAAATGACATTCACGAAGTTACATCGTAATGTAACAAGTAAATTATGATAAATTTGCATACCTGATGTTCGGTAGGTGGAGGTGGAGGTGAAGGCCAAGGAAAATGTATGGAAGGTGGAGGTGGGGGGGGCCATCGGAAACTGTATCCCTTGGGCTTGTGCTAGTTGCTACCAAATTTCCGAACACATTAATGTCAGTGTTTTAAATCAATACATAACTTAAAATGAATGATCTTTTTGAACTTACTTGTATCTGCTCAACTTCTGCAGTATCCTGAGTAGAGCGACGGGAGCTACGAGCAGCAGACCTCGACGAACCTCCCCTCTGAACCGTCACCTGGCTCGAGTCGATGAGTGTCCCCTCGTTCACGTTCTTTATGCCATCTCATGTGCCTAGTTGTGTTCCTCGAAAGAAACAAACGCTTAACACGAGGCGCAAGAGGCATATAAAGAAGTTGCTTTTGGGCTACAGTTGATATGACCATTTCACCATCATCATTTTTTACCTCTACATATCTCGACTTGCCACTCTTTAGACACTTACTATCATTCTCATGATCCTTCCAGAACATCATACAATTATCTGGACAGACATTGATTTTCTGATAGTCCATACCTAGACCAGAGAGCAGTTTCCTGCACTGATACACGTCTTTCGGCATCTTGTGATTTGGTGGAAACACTTCACTGATTAAGTTCAAGAGCTCGTTGTAACAATTGTTCGAGAACACGAACTTGGACTTGATAGCCATAAGTCGAGTCACGAAAGTGAGGACTGAAACTGTTGTGTGTTCATGCAATGGCTCTTCTGCAGCCTTAAGGAGGTCGAAGAACTTTTTAACCTCTGGAGGAGGCGGCTCCTCATGATTTGGTGGAAACACCAAATCAGGATCCTCCCTTAAATCTTCAAGCATCTCGTCCATTCTATCGTACTCCACGTCGTCAGTGTTGTTGGCTTCCGGCAAATTTTCACGGGGAAAGTCCTCGCCATGATACACCCATACTTCATAGTTAGGCATGTAGCCATATTTGCAAAGGTGCCCCGACAGAGTTCTCTTGTCTTGACATCTACAAATCCGACACATACTACATGGACAACGCACATCCGTGCCGGTTCTTGATATAGCAAAAGCACGATCAATAAAATCCTCTGTCTTTCTTATCCAATCTGCTGAGGGATCATTCATACGCCAACCTTCATACATCCATCGACGGTCCTCGCCCACCATATTTGATTCTAAAATAGTAGAACACATGATTCATAATTTTTTTCCGGTACTAAACACATATCGATCGTGTCACTACATCTATAGAAAAAGATAGTTCCTAAACCCACCCATGAGTGACCGATAGAGCAATGATTTATGACGAGCAACGAGTCCGAACGAAATTTCAGCAGCATAACCTCGTTGTTCTCCATTTACATGCCCATATATGGTGCAATAGAGAACAACAGGGTTATGTCACCGAAATCTCGTTCGGACCCGTCATCGTCATAAATCCATAGCTCTATCATCCACTAACAGGCTGTCCAAAAAGGGACAATTTCGGACCAATACGAGTCATATGTGTATATATCATGTGACTCGTGCCTATCCGGAATGGGCGACACATAGGTTTCACAACACTACGACAATTTTGCAAAAATATTACTAACACACAACAAACAAGAGACTAACATAATTCAATTACATGCACCACCTAGCTTATTAAGTTAATTAACCGTATTAACATAACTTTCTACGGTTTAAAAACAGTTAACTCTCAGAAGTTAGCATATTTAATATAAAAAACATAATATAAATAATTGGAAGTAGTTACCTGAAGCGACGACGGTGATTGGCGGAGCCGGGCCGGGCGAGTAGCGGGCGGGGCGAAACGGAGACGACGGGATGTGGGGCGGCTGAGCACCCGGCGGCGGGGAGGCGGCCGAGCAGACGGGCACGCCGGCAGACGAGCAGGCGCCGGTGGAGCGAGCGGGCGCCGGCCGAGCAGGAGGGCGCGAGGAGAGCAGGCGGGCGCGCGGCCGAGCAGGCGGGCGCGCGGCCGAGCAGGCGGGCGCACTGCGAGCGGGCGGCGGTGGAGCTCGCCGGCGGGCGCGCGGCGAGCGGGCGGCGGTTTAGCGAGCAGGCGGGCGGGTGGAGCGAGCAGGCGGTGGTGGAGGCGCCGGAACGCGCGGAGAGTAGGCCGGGCGAGCGCGGCGGCGCGTTCCGGCGAGCAGGCGGGCGAGCAGGCGGCGGTGGCGCGCGGAGACGGTGTAGCGGGCGCTGCAAAATGTGAGACGGACAGAGACGGGCGCGCGCCGTTAGCCTAAAATTGCTAACTTCCGAGAGGCCCTGTGCAAAACCGTCAGAAGTTAAGGCATACCCGGATCGGTCAACGCCTGAATAGGTAACTTCCGAGAGGCGATAGACCAACCGTTGGAAGTTAACTTAACTTCCGACGGCTTCTCGGAAGTTATCTAAACTTTCGAGAGGCGATAGACCAACCGTCGGAAGTTAACTAACCTTCTGAGAGGCGATAGACCAACCGTCGGAAGTAAACTTAACTTCCGAGAGGCACTAGTTGCCGCTCGGAAATTAGTAATTTCCTACGGTTTTGAAAAGAAACCGTAGGAAGTTATTTGCCTCTAGGAAGTTTCTTATTTTGGTGTAGTGAAGGATAAAAACTCGATTCGAATCGTCTGCTTCTCGCAGCTAATGAGACTGCTTGATCCATTGTACTGCATTGAGTAACAAGTGGAAATATGATGAGTTGATATAAGATTTTGATTGCTAATAATGTTTGCTACTATGTATGAGTAGATAGTACACATTTAGCCTTAAGAGAGACACTTACATTGACAAAGTTAAAACTTGACTTAGAAACTCAGCTAGTGCTTTTGGCAACCAAACCCCACAGCCAAACAACTGCATGTCTAGAGGTAGAGGAGTAGACTCCTCACACCGGGTAAGTCTAGCTGAGTATTAGTATACTCAGCCTTGCTTGTGGCATAATTTTACAGGTTCTCTAGAGGACATGGTTGCTGGAGTGACTTGGCCGTCCATCTTGCCACCGGGTTGGACTGTCGAGTGGGACCCCACCTCGGCTGAGGAGGAGCATGAGGAGTGATGGGACAGGCTTCCCCATCTCTCTGTTTATTTACCGTTAGTTTATTTCCGCTGCACTTCGAACAATGATGACTACTTTTGCAAAACTCCGATGATAATATAATAATTTTAATACTCTTACATGCATGGTTTTATGCTTTATTGTATTTGCTCTGTGACTCACCATCGAGTGAGATTGTGGTACTTGATCCTGTCAGTGGCCGTGTCGGACTAGATCCGAGGGATTGACGGGTTATTCCCATTTAAGTGTGGTCTAGCCTCTAAGGGAGGGCTTAGGCACTTAAGTTGGAATAATTCGGGCAGTTCCACCACAGCTGGTATCAGAGCTTGTACCACCACAGAGGAATCAATAAAATATAAATACCATCCTTTTCCGAAGTAAAAACTTGATAGAAACAATGTTGGATAGATAGTAGGACGAGCAGGATAGACCTAGAACGTGAAGCCTTAGGATGATAGAAGGGTAGCTAGGTGGCTAAGTGATTAGGCCCTACAGGCCACTTTAAAGGATGGGAGTTCTTCCCCATTCCCTTTACATTAATGTGAGGTCGTTTAGGACGAGCATGCATGCATTCTTAATGAAGCAAATGGATAATTGAGTAAAGAACTCAAAACAAAATGATGACCAACTAAGTATCCTAATACCATTTTTTTATAGTTGGAGAGAAGCTGAGTTTTATTTTGCTTATTCTTTTTATAATTCTTTTTCTTTTACTTACGCTTAACCGTACACAGATGACTTCCCACGGATCCTCAGACGACGGGAATGCACTGTCCCACACTGACGGGCTTGCACGAGAGGGCTTTCCCCGCATTTTGTGGGAGGTACTTCAGGGGGTCGGATACATGACGCCTCCTCAGTACGCGGTGCAGCAGTTCGAGAAGCACCGAGTGCCCCGCTGTAGGGTGAGGATGACCCTGGAGCCTCATCCCCTACAGCCAGGCTGGCGTTCACTGGACTCTGAGTCCTTTGGATACCGAGCTAAGGACCCGATAGAGGCGATTGCTCTGCACGGGTTGACCACTTTCTGCGGATTCCATCCCTTGGAGCTGTCTACCCACCCCATTGGCTTGTTCCCCGCGGAAAGGTAGGACGACCCAATGTGGAAGGATCGGGTGGAGCATGCCAAGTACATCTGGGCTATCTACCTAGGTCAGACTGCGCACTTGACTGTACGGTGCATGAATGCTCTGTACCGTCTGCAAGTGATGTGTGGTGAGGCGATGTCTCATCTGATGGCATTGTTGGAGGCAACAAAGATCACCCTGGACAACAGAGAGGAGCTCGTGGTTGATTTGTCCACTGAGATGGTGGAAAAGGACTTGCAGGTGGAGCAGCTATCCAATGAGATCCAAGAGTTGGAGGAATTAGTGGGTACTAGGGAGAACACCATCGAGGTTCTCGAGGACCAGCTTATTAACACTCAGCAGCAGCTTGCTAAGGCTAATGAGCACCTGGATTTGCATCACCAGGAGATCCAGGATATGGAGGCCAACGAGGACGTCGACATTGAGGGAGGAGAGGAGCCTGCCTCCAGCGTGGACACTGCTGGCTCCGGGAGACCACCTTCCCCCGAGTCGAGTGTTGCCTCGTTCGCTCACTAGGTGTCAGGGATAGAGTTAGAAGTCAGTGATGGTAGGACTCCTCGCAACTAGCTTAGCTTTTGCACCCATAGGGTACTAGGCTAGGTAGAGTTGAGTCTTTTTGGGACCATTGATGTAACCGTGATAAACTCTTTTGGAAGCTTGCTTGATGGATGATGTCAGTTTTAAATTTGGAAGGAAAGTTTATGCCTTTTGAAATCCTTTTGTTTATGTCGGAATCTATCAATTTGCCTTTGACTCCTTCACGCGATTAAAACCTTGAACTTGGAGATATGGTATTAAGTATATGTGTGATTTTTCAGATGGCCGGGAGACATCGTCGTGGCCAGAATGAGCGCGTTCCTCCACCGCCGCCACCGCCTCCCACTCTGCAGGAGCTAATGGCTCAGCAGAATGAGATCTTGAGGCAGCTAGCTCAGCGTCAGCCACCACCTCAGCATTATGGTGGTGGGGACCATCAGCGTCACCCCGCGGCAGCTACCTACCAGGAGTTCCTCAGTACCCAGCCTCCATTGTTCACAAGGGCAGAGGACCCACTTGATGCAGATGTATGGTTGAGAGTAGTGGAATCCAAATTCCCGCTACTCCATGGAGCTTATTCAGAGGTCACTAAAGTCAGGTTCGCCACCCAGCAGCTTCGCGGACCCGCAAGGACTTGGTGGGACCATTTCCTTGCCATGCAGCCAGAGGATCGAGAGGTGGAATGGAGAGAGTTCAAGGCAGCTTTCAGGGGACACCACATACCAGCGGGGATTATGGACCGAAAGCTCAACGAGTTTCTGGCACTCACTCAGGGCAACAGGACCGTGTTGCAGTATGCTCAGGCTTTTAATGACTTGTGCCAGTATGCTGGATATCATGCAGATACGGATGAGAAGAAGAGAGACAGGTTCAAGAGGGGGCTCAGCACTAAGCTCCGTGACCGTCTCAACACCGTCAGGGCCAACAGCTACAATGAGTTGGTCAACATGGCTATCTCCCAGGAGGACTGCATTATAGCTCGACAGGCAGAAAAGAAGAGGAAGACCCCTGTGGCAGGACCCTCAGCTCAGCCACAGCGCTTCAGGATTGTGTCCGACACTCAGAACAGGGGACCCCAGCAGCAGCAAGAAAGATGGGTGATCCGACCGCAGCAGCAGCAGCAGGCACCCAACCGCACCCAGTTTCCAGCTCAGAGGAACAATCAGCAGCAGCATTATCGCCAGGCAAATGACAACAGGTGTTTCACATGCGGCAACACCGGATATTATGCCAAGAATTGCCCCAGGAACCAGCAGAGACAGGGGCAGAATGTTAATCAGAATCAAGGCAAGAGACAGAAGGCGCAAGTGAGGCAGGGCAGGCTGAACTTCACCACCATGACTGATATTCCAGAGGGAGCACCCGTCATGACTGGTATCTTTACAGTTTTGAATTATCCTGCTATTATTCTTTTTGATTCTAGTGCTTCGCATAGTTTTATCAGTGCCAAATTTAGTGCCAAGTGCCAATTGCCTTTTCACCACACCAATGGGGGCATTACCATTTCAACACTAGGGGCAGGGTTGCCACCTATCAAGTCAACAGACATGTGCCCATAAAGTTTGGTAGTCTAATAATTAAAACCACCCTCCTCATTTTGGGTTTGGATAGCGTGGATATTTTATTAGGAACTGACTGGTTAACCAGGCACCAAGCAGTTATTGATATTGCAGCTAGGGCCATTGAGGTGCACTCACCAACTTGTGGTGAAACTACACTATATTTGCCCGACCAGGGATGTACCCGTTCTTGTGCCTTCGTTATGATAAAATCCCCAGTGGAAAAGATCCCAGTGGTCTGTGACTACCCAGATGTTTTCCCCGATAAATTGCCAGGGATGCCACCTGACCGAGACATTGAGTTCGCCATTGAATTGCAACCCGGGACTGCTCTTATCTCCAAGAGACCCTATAGGATGCCTCCCGCGGAATTGGCAGAACTAAAAAAGCAATTGCAAGAGTTGTTGGACAAGGGGTTCATTCGCCCAAGTACTTCACCATGGGGATGTCCAGCCTTATTTGTGAAGAAAAAGGATGAGAGTTTGAGAATGTGTGTTGACTACCGCCCTCTCAATGCGGTGACTATCAAGAACAAATATCCACTGCCCCGCATTGATGTCTTGTTTGATCAATTGGTGGGAGCCAAGGTGTTCTCCAAGATAGATCTTCGCTCAGGCTACCATCAGATCAAGATCCGTGCCAATGATATTCCCAAGACGGCCTTCTCCACCAGATATGGGCTTTATGAGTTTTTGGTGATGTCTTTTGGGCTGACCAATGCCCCGGCTTATTTTATGTACTTGATGAACTCAGTGTTCATGCCAGAGTTAGACAAATTTGTGGTCATTTTCATTGATGATATTCTGGTTTATTCCAAGAATGAGGCCGAGCACACCAAACATTTGCATACTGTACTTCAGAGATTGCGTGACCATCGGTTGTATGCCAAGTTGTCTAAATGTGAATTCTGGCTGAAGGAGATTAAATTCTTGGGTCACACAATTTCTCAGGATGGGATATCAGTTGATCCTGAGAAGGTACAAGAGGTGATGGATTGGAAACCCCCGACTACAGTGAGGCAAATTCAGAGTTTTCTGGGATTGGCAGGGTACTATCGACGATTCATTCCGGATTTCTCCAGGATTGCCAAACCAATGACTGAACTGTTAAAGAAGGGAGTCAAGTATGATTGGATCCAAAAGTGCGAAGATGCCTTTCATACTTTGAGGCAGCATTTGACAACAGCCCCAGTACTGGCTCAACCTGATAACACCAAGCCATTTGAAGTTTATTGTGATGCTTCCGGAACTGGATTGGGATGTGTCTTGATGCAAGATAACAGAGTGATTGCTTATGCTTCCCGAGCACTCAGACCCCATGAGCAGAACTACCCTACACATGATCTGGAATTAGCAGCTGTGGTTCATGCTCTCATGATATGGAGACACTACCTGATGGGAGCTCACTGTAACATTTACACGGATCACAAGAGCCTCAAATACATTTTCACTCAGGCAGATCTGAACATGAGGCAGAGGAGATGGTTAGAATTAATCAAGGATTATGATTTGGAGGTGCATTACCATCCTGGCAAAGCCAATGTCGTGGCAGATGCCTTGAGCAGAAAGGCTCAGTGCAATTGTATGAGCATGGATGCAAGAGTTACCACCCTGTGCGATGAATTGTGCAAGCTGAACCTGGAAGTTGTTGCATCAGGTGACTTAAGTTATATCTCGGTAGAGCCCACATTGCAAGAGCAAGCACTGATACAAGTAAGTTCAAAAAGATCATTCATTTTAAGTTATGTATTGATTTAAAACACTGACATTAATGTGTTCGGAAATTTGGTAGCAACTAGCACAAGCCCAAGGGATACAGTTTCCGATGGCCCCCCCACCTCCACCTTCCATACATTTTCCTTGGCCTTCACCTCCACCTCCACCTACCGAACATCAGGTATGCAAATTTATCATAATTTACTTGTTACATTACGATGTAACTTCGTGAATGTCATTTGTATAGGTATATGAGACTCCTCCAGCTACCTTGCCGGCGCAGCAACAAGATGATGGGTTAGACTTTGTCAATACGCTCTTCGTGAGTGGAGGTAGCGAGCATCACTCACATATTGAGGATAAGGGTGTTCAGGTTATCAAGGAAATGATCAAGCAGAAGGCAGAGAAATACAAGTGCTTCCGTCAGGATAGCAAGGGAATTTTATGGTTTGGAGAACGATTGGTTGTTCCCAAGGACCCTGAGCTCAGAAAGAAGATATTGGATGAAGCTCACCTTTCCAAATTCTCCATGCACCCTGGTAGCAACAAAATGTATCATGATCTCAGATCTTTATATTGGTGGACCAGAATGAAGAGGGAAATTGCCAAGTATATATCCGAGTGTGACACCTGCCAAAGAATCAAAGCCAGTCATTTGAAGGCAGCAGGCCCCTTGCAACCCCTTCCCATACCATCTTGGAAGTGGGAGGACATTTGCATGGACTTTATCGTGGGATTGCCCAATACCTCCAGGCACCATGATTCTATTTGGGTTATTGTGGACAGGCTGACCAAGACTGCTCATTTCTTGCCAGTGCATACCACCCACAAGACAGAGAAGTATGCGGAAATTTATGTTGATCAAATAGTGCGATTGCATGGTATTCCAAAGACCATTGTATCTGACAGAGGAGCACTGTTTGTGGCACGCTTTTGGGAGCAGCTCCAAGAATCACTTGGGACCCATGTCATACGAAGCTCAGCATACCATCCCCAAACAGATGGCCAGACAGAAAGGGTAAACCAGATTTTGGAAGATATGTTAAGGGCATGTGCACTACACTACGGAAAGGATTGGGACAAGTGTCTTTCCTTGGCAGAGTTTTCTTACAATAACAGCTATCAGTCCAGTCTAAAGATGGCACCTTTTGAAGCTTTGTATGGGAGAAGATGCAGAACACCGCTGAATTGGTCTCAAGCAGGAGAAAGGGAAATATTTGGGCCAGATTTGGTGCTTGAGGCAGAGGAAAAGGTCAGGGTTATTACAAAGAACTTAGAAGCTGCTCAGGCCAGGCAAAAGAGCTATCATGACAAGAGGCGGAAGCCTCTGCAATTTGAAGTGGGAGATCATGTTTATCTTAAGGTATCACCCACCAAGGGTGTCCAGAGATTAGGAATTAAGGGCAAGTTAACTCCTCGTTACATTGGACCCTACGAGATCAAGGAAGCTTGTGGACCCGTAGCCTATCAATTGGAATTGCCACCTCACATGTCAGCAGTTCACAATGTGTTCCATGTATCTCAGCTGCGGAAATGTGTTCGCCTACCCACTAAAGTGCTACCAGAACCGGACATTGAGATAGAACCAGACTTGTCCTATCAAGAGTACCCCGTCAAAGTATTAGATCAGAAGGAGAGATCAACACAGGCAAGGTCAATCAGAATGTATAAAGTTCAGTGGAGTCACCATTCAGCAGAAGAAGCTACATGGGAGACTGAGGATTTTCTACGCTCTCGCTTCCCCGACTTTCTGCCCAAAGGAGTCGGTACGTAACCCCAAAACCCCACCCCCACCTGCCCTTTTGAATACAATTATAAGAAAAACTTAGATAACAAGGATAGTCTAAGTTGTGAATTTAACTTAAAAAGGACTTCCTTCTGAAGTTGCAAAGAGAATGACATTCGAAGAGCAGTTAACAAGAGAAACTTGAGTATAAGAAAGAGTAGCACCATCATGCCTTAGTAGCACCCCTCTAGAGGACTCTGCCTAAAAAAAATCTCGGGACGAGATTCCTTTAAGCGGGGAGGGCTGTAACACCTCAGGTGTTAGCATGGCTAGAGCACACCTTGGTACTAAGGACTGTGATCACATGTGGTACAAACTTGAGGAGAACATAAGAACCTTGGAGACCAGGTGTTGATCAAAATTTTTAATGACCTAAGAGCATCACTCAAGCTTGTGTGCACTCACTACCTTGGACAAGAGGAGAGTAAACCCTAGACCCCTCTTGAACCCTATCTCCCAAAGCCATGGTTGAGAGGGGGGAGAGAATAAGCAAATGTGCAAACCATGAGTTAATCTTTAACCAAACTTTAAGTAACTTCATAACCAACAATTGTGGGAAGGAAATGTTGCAAAAAGACCCCTGGAGAAACCCCAAATCCATTCCCTAAGTAGAGAGAGAGCTAGAGCTCTCTATTTCTCTCTAAGTCAAAAACTACACCTACACTAAAGATCAACCGTGTTCACCTTGAAGATGGCACCAAAACCACCTATGTTCTATACCAAAAATGTGGCATACCACCTAGGGCACCCACTGGAAAATGTTGAGCCCCGAGACCTTGACGTTTGACATGCCTTGGCATGGTTTTTGTCGCGAGGTGGGCAGAGTGGCATACCTGATTTGGCGACCGAAGATCTCCCTACCTAGGCCATATCTGCCATGGCAACTCACGGATGAGAGACAGCCCTAGGTGCCAGGAAAAGACTCGCGCCGGATTTTTGCAAAGATTCGCACGTTTGCGACTTGGGTGAGCTGTGGAACACGGGCAGAAGAAAAGCTCCACGTGTTCGACGCGCTCTGTGCACGCCAGGGCACGCCCGCGCGCGCCCCGCGTCGCGCCAAAGGCCAGCCGACGCCATGGCCCGCGCCCGCACCTATAAAGCCCACTCGGGCGTCGACCACACTCTTCCGTGCACGCTCAAACCTCACCGGAGCTCAACTCACCGTCGTTTGCCCGTGCACGGCGTGTCCGCGGCCACCCGAGCCCCTGCCGTCGTAGACCGGCCAGCCCAGCCTTTCCCAACCCCGTCCAACCCTCGGAGACGAGTGAGCACACCTCGGTGAAGCTCCCCGAGCGAGGAATCGAAGTCTGCTTCGTCGGAGAGGCCAGTCCACGGTCGCCGGAGTTCACAACCCCGTCGGAGTGCGTGGACCGGGTAATCCACTGAACCATTTTCCGATTCCTTGTGCACACAGTCTCTACGTCACCCCGTGTAGCTCACCGTGCCATTGGATTGAACTAGATCGCCGTGATTTGGCCGGCACACCCGCCGCCGATGAGGACACCCGCCTGCGCACGTGGACCGAGCGATTCCAGCCATCCCCGCCGTCGAGCCGTACATCGCTGTGACCGCCAGAGCCTCCCCGAGCCAACCCCGCCCCTCGCCGAACCTATCTCGCCGCCGGTAAGCCGCGCCACCCTTTTCTTTTTTGCGGGTACTGTTTAAACCTAGGGAAGGACCGCGAGGGAGGAGAGAAGTCTGGGGGGTTTTGTGAAATGTCAGAGACTCAAATGAATAGTAGCGCGGGGGTATAACTGAGAGAGTTAGTTCGGAAATAACCCAGGGTCCTCGGTGTAAACTGCTTTTCCAGAAAACCTTTATTAAATCTGATTTTAAATTTGAACAGAGCTTTAATAATTCATAACTCCTGTTTTATTCATCCAAATTTGGTCAAACCAATTTTGTCAGACTTTAAATAATGTAAACTGCTTAGGAAAAATATAAAACCCTTAAGTACTACAGAAAACTATAAGGTTCTGATTTAATTATTGTTTTGACCAAAAGCTAAATAATAGGGATAAAAATAGTTGCACTATTTGACTAGGGTTAGAAAAATTTGGAGAAGTTTATATCCACCTACTGACCTGTTTAAAAATGCTAAACTTCTCTGTCCAACCCATTAAGTTAGTTTTTGCCATTTAATTTACAATATGCTTAAGGTTAAGAAAAATAGAAAAGGTGATTTAAATAATGAACCAGAGGGCACCCCTATTTTTGTTAGAGTACTCATTCAATGTAGTTTACTAGAAAAATCTATTATACCCTGGTTTAGTATGAAATAAGTAGGATCCCTTTTATTTTAAGAAAACAAGGAAAACTTAGAAAAACCCTACAAAAATAACCCCAAGGAGAAAACACCCCAACCCTTGGGATAATTAATGTTTTGTTATTAAGAACTTAGGAAAAATATGAAATCTGCTGTTTGACATTTTTCAAATAACAATGTAGTAGAAAGTGCCTTTTTGGCATTTAACTTTAGAAAATCATAACTAAATAACCACCCCTTAGCTTTCTGTGATTTTTGGCACAGAAGCCTATTATTACTGTTAGATGCCAACAAAAATAACCCTTAGGATAGAACTCACCTCTAATTAAGAGATGTAGTGCAAAGTGGCCCATTTTACACAACTTTTGCTATTTTTGTCTAAAGCATAGCCTTTTATTTTAAACCTCAAAATACTAGAACAGACTATAATGACCAATGGCAACCCACTGTAATTTTTATAGAATTTTTGGAAAATATTAAACCACTGTCGTAGATCAAACCTACACTAGAAACCATAAGTAGAAAATAAAGAAAGGGGAAAAATGAATACTAGGAAATTAGTGCCATCCTAAAACTCTTTATAACTTGTCCACTGAAATATATAAAGGCAATACCAATTCCCTATGCCTATCCCTAGCAAAACCTAAACCTAGAAGTGATAAGCATAAACCATTAAAAGCCACGTATGACCCAGAAACCCTAAATTGCTCATTAACTTAGTTTTTCTTCTCTTAGCATAATGTTATTAAATCCTGCATAATCATAACATACATGCTCATTGCATTTTGATAGACTGTAACCTTGCTGACGGAGAGTACGTCCTCGTGCCGGAGCAAGGAGCTGCTCAGGAGGTAGCCCCGGATCCAGCACCCGAGTCTGCACCAGAGGATCTGCCTGCCACAGCCTTGGAAGGCAAGCCCCGGTTTTATGCATAACCGTTTATATATGCTATTTTACTACACTTATTGTTTGTAGGCTTGTACTGTGCACTTAAGTGTAGGAGTTGACTGAAACCCTAGTTGCATGATCTCAGGAATTCTTTTGAGATGGATACTAGTATGCTAGGTCGAGTAGTTGCTTTATTTAACTAGGATCTCGGTAGAAGACGAGTGATTTTTCTAGCACTCGCGCGAGATCAGGAATTGGTTGTACCCACTTTTCATATCATATTGATAGCTGGTTGGTGGACACGTATCCATGGGGATGCGTGGTCTACGAGGTGAAATTGGAATAAGGATTAACGTGCGGATACCTGTGTCAAGCATTTGAACGTATTAAACACATACCGAGAAATATGGTAAATCGGTAAGCCTAGTACTTGAGTGAACCTGCCCGCAGACTTTACCCCTCACGCGACCTGAGACGTGGTCTCCCATTCCGGTTATGGTGGGTACAAGTGCGGTCACTGCACGACGGCAGTCGGGGTCAGTGAGGCATTGTACGCCAAGGCGGTGAGCCCTGATCTGTTGCTAGGGGATCGATGGGGACGGTTGATGTGTGTGGGGATGGAGTGCCCCTGCATGTCGTGTGTTTAGGTTTACCTTGCAAGGATAAAAACTCGATTCGAATCGTCTGCTTCTCGCAGCTAATGAGACTGCTTGATCCATTGTACTGCATTGAGTAACAAGTGGAAATATGATGAGTTGATATAAGATGTTGATTGCTAATAATGTTTGCTACTATGTATGAGTAGATAGTACACATTTAGCCTTAAGAGAGTCACACTTACATTGACAAAGTTAAAACTTGACTTAGAAACTCAGCTAGTGCTTTTGGCAACCAAACCCCATAGCCAAACAGCTGCATGTCTAGAGGTAGAGGAGTAGACTTCTCACACCGGGCAAGTCTAGCTGAGTATTAGTATACTCAGCCTTGCTTGTGGCATAATTTTACAGGTTCTCTGGAGGACATGGTTGCTAGAGTGACTTGGCCGTCCATCTTGCCACCGGGTTGGACTGTCGAGTGGGACCCCACCTCGGCTGAGGAGGAGCATGAGGAGTGATGGGACATGCTTCCTCATCTCTCTGTTTATTTACCGTTAGTTTATTTCCGCTGCACTTCGAACAATGATGACTACTTTTGCAAAACTCCGATGGTAATGTAATAATTTTAATACTCTTACATGCATGGTTTTATGCTTTATTGTATTTGCTCTGTGACTCACCATCGAGTGAGATTGTGGTACTTGATCCTGTCAGTGGCCGTGTCGGACTAGATCCGAGGGATTGACGGGTTATTCCCATTTAAGTGTGGTCTAGCCTCTAAGGCAGGGCTTAGGCACTTAAGTTGGAATAATTCGGGCAGTTCCACCACAGCAATGATTAGCCTTCGTGGCGAGGTCAATCGCGTAGCGCACGGTTGATAACCAGAGGAGAAGTGGTGCTGCGATTGCGGGGTTCTAGTCGTGTTGATTTGAAGCCGGATCGTCTGTGTGACATCTCCACCAAATCGATAGTTATCTTCACCTGACGGAAGATCGGGCACCCCCGTTTCTATCAAGTGGTATTCAAAGACTCAGGTATTACCGTCAGGCTTACCCTAGTTTAGTTTAGGTTTTTCATCCTATAACTCCAGATAATTGCCATACAAAAAAATATATTCCGCTGTCATATAACCTTGTTTAGCCTTGCAATTTCGTTTTAGATTGCTTTGTTGAATTTGTGTCTGTGTTCGAGTCTTGTTGCTGGTTTAGGTCGTGTCGTAATCGTAGTTCAACCACTCCATCGCTGTTATTTGTTTCCGTCGCTAGCCCATCCACCTTACCCAGATTACAAGTCGAGACACCACATTACTCGATTTGCCCTCGCTAGCCGCCTTGTGTGAATTCTCGCCACGCTAGCTCTAGATTAGGTTGCAAGCAGCATTGCATTGCAGCCCCTCCTTGTTTAATCATCTAGCGCTTACCTATTGCTTATACCAGGGAGGTTTGTGCCCCTGTGCTCTATAGCCGCCGCTACAGTTCCTACCAATTTGTGCCCCGGAAAACCATAACTTGAGGTACCTTCCATAAAACGAGCATAACTTTTCGCTCGGTGCTCCGTTTGAGCTCAAATTTTTACAGCAGATTCCTGACTCCATTCTGGGGTGACCCCAAAAAAATCGGGAAGATAATTAAAAAAATTGTTTAAGTGTTTTCAAGAATTTTAGAGATCCTTTGTGATTTTCTCTAGTCCAAAATACAACTCTGTTCCAAGTGAAATTTTGTGTGCTTCCATCAATTGTGATTTTGGATCAGTGATAAAAAATTCAGAATATTTCGAGCTCATTTGCTGGTACTCCTTTGGAAACGCGTCTTTGATTTCTACTAGTGCTGAAAAATCTGCGCTATTTACAGAACTGCCATTCTGCTAGTTTGTTACTTTTATCTTGTTGTGCTTCGATAGGACACCTCTTAGCCAGCAATTGTGACTTGTGCTTTGGACACTTATTGAACTTCTCTAATCTGCACTCAATTTTGTTCCACATTCACATACATATTGTGCCTGTCCTACAGCTCCACATACTTTATCTTCTGATCAATACAGATTTGACCTTGCAATCGCGGTTTCACTACCTCTTGGTAAGTATCACGAACCAGCCTCCGATTGTACCATTCTTTGCTTGTATTTCGTCAGACACTTGTAAGAGCTTGGTAAGATACATTAGAGCTTGTTCCTGTGTTCCACCCGAGAGGAGCGTGTAGTGAGATTATTAGGGATAACCTTCACCGTTTGTTTCCTGTTTTTGTGTTTCGATGGCAGGCGACGACGAAGAAGCAAGGATTCCTACAGACTTCGATGAATGTGTTAGCCGCCAAGATCTTGAGGCAAACAACAAGCTCCTGAAGGAGCAAATGGAGGAGACGGTCCACAAGTCAGTGCATGATGCCTTAATTAACATGGACCTTGGCAGGACTTACGAGAGGCTGGATCCACGATTGTCCCAGACCGTCGACAGACTTGCTGTGTTGGAGACGCAACAACAAGCACCGCCACCACCACCTCCTCGTCCACGTCTTCCCGATGATGCGGTGATTGATGAAGAAGGTAATTATGATGAAGCGGCCACCAAAGATTTGCGCCTCCGTCGTCGTCTTCATCAAAACACAGAAGGTATGCCACACTGCCAGCAAGGTAATAACAATCGTGCTCCTGACGACCCTTATGCTAAGATTAAATTTTCTATACCATCTTTTTCGGGTCATTATGATGCTGAGGGATATCTTGATTGGGAGATGATGATAGAACAGAAATTTGCTGCCCACCTTGTACCTGAACGACATTAAGTTAGACAAGCCACTAGTGAATTTAAAGATTTTGCTATTGTTTGGTGGACTGGTCTAGTTGGGGATGGTAGAGCACCTACGACTTGGGAAGATCTTAAGGTAGCTATGCACGATAGATTTGTTCCCCCATCTTATCATAGAGAATTGCGTAAGAAATTGAAGCGTTTAGAGCAAGGGGATAAATCTGTTCAAGATTATTATGCTGAGCTTCAGAAGGGATTGCAGCGTTGTGGGATAGTAGAGGGACATGAGGACGCTCTTTGCCGTTTTTATTCAGGTTTGCGGCGTGACATTTAGGACATTGTGGATTACAAAGATTTTAACACTGTCAACAAGTTGTTCCAGTTTGCTATGCTTGCAGAGAAAGAATTGCAGGGACGCCAACATCGACCTAGGACTACTTTTGGCGCCCCCTCTACATCACGGACGCACACACCTGCCTCGAGTCATACACCTTTGACCACTACAGCGCCCACACGACCTCCCTCGACACCTTCTGCACATGTTGGTAAACTTCCTTTGCAGGTACCCGCCAAGAAACAGAATTCACCAACACCTGCAGCACCTTCCAGTGGTCGTTCTTCGGGTATTGTTTGCCACCGCTGTCATGGGATTGGTCACGTGAAGAAGGATTGCCCGAGTCAGCAAACATACATTGCTACAGATGATGGCTACATTAGTGCTTCCGACGGTGAGGATGACGATGATGACACCAGTGATGTTGCTACTAATGAAGATGCTATGCTTGGTGCTGATGCTACGGTGAACCTTCGAAGCATCATGGTGCAGCGTGTTCTTAGTGCGCAACCTGAATCATCAGAGAAGCAGCAACGCCATAATTTGTTCCAGACTTTCTTCGCCATCGAGAATCGGCGTGCACGTGTTATTATTGATGGTGGAAGCTGCAATAATTTGGTGAGTTCAGATTTGGTCAAGAAGCTTGGCTTGACCACACGTCCACGGCCACATCCATACCACATTCAGTGGATCAATGATTCAGGCAAGGTTAAGGTAACACACATGGTACGAGTGCATTTCTCCATTGGTATGTATTCTGATTATGCGGATTGCGATGTAGTGCCTATGGAAGCTTATTCTCTTTTGTTGGGTAGACCTTGGGAATATGATACTGATGCACGTCACCATGGTAGGAGTAATACATACACTTTTAGGCATAAAGATAAAAACATTACTTTGCTACCTTTGACTCTTGCTGAAATTGTACAAGCTGATAAAGATAGAGCTGCAAATACCCATAAGGAACCAACTAATGAGACAGAAATTTAGCAACAAATTAAATTGAAAGCTCCTATCATGCTTGCTACTAAATCTGATCTTCTTGAAACTCATGCTACTGATGCTTGTTGCTATGCCTTGGTTTGCAAAGATGCTTTCTTTTCTATTGATGATATTGCTAGCACTTTGCCTGCATCTGTGACTAACCTTTTGCAGCAGTTCTGAGATGTTTTTTCCCTCTGAGTTACCTCCAGGACTTCCTCCCATTTGTGGGATTGAGCACTAGATTGATTTGATTCCTGGAGCGAGCTTGCCCAACCGTGCTGCATATCGAGCAAATCCTGAGGAGACTAAGGAGATTCAGCGCCAAGTCCAAGACCTTTTGGACCGCGGGTATGTACGTGAGAGCCTTAGTCCTTGTTCTGTTCCTGTTATTTTGGTTCCAAAGAAAGATGGTAGTTGGCGCATGTGTGTAGATTGTAGAGCCATTAATAACATCACTATCCGGTATCGTCATCCTATTCCTCGATTAGATGATATGCTTGATGAGTTAAGTGGTTCTAAAATATTTTCTAAGATTGATTTGCGCAGTGGATACCACCAAATTAGAATGAAATTAG
Source organism: Zea mays (assembly GCF_902167145.1). Taxonomy (NCBI): domain Eukaryota; kingdom Viridiplantae; phylum Streptophyta; class Magnoliopsida; order Poales; family Poaceae; genus Zea; species Zea mays. Next base: position 67,808,631 of record NC_050098.1, read on the forward strand.
GCGATGAATGGAAAACTGCTTTTAAAACTAAGTTCGGCTTGTATGAGTGGTTAGTGATGCCTTTTGGATTAACTAATGTCCCTAGTACTTTTATGTGTTTGATTAACGAGGTTTTGCGCCCATTTATTAGAAAATTTGTGGTGGTTTATTTTGATGATATCTTGATCTACAACACTTGTTTATCTGAACATCTTGACCATCTACGTGTTGTTTTTGATGCTTTGCACGCCGCACACTTATTTGCTAACCTTGACAAATGCACCTTTTGCACCGAACGTGTATCGTTTCTTGGCTATGTTGTCACTACACATGGTATTGAGGTTGATGAGGCCAAGGTGCATGGTATTCAGAGTTCGCCAACGCCATCGACAATGACACAAGTACGGAGTTTTCTTGGACTTGCAGGATTTTATCGTCGTTTCGTGAAGGATTTCAGCACCATCGCTGCCCCATTACATGAGTTGACCAAGAAGGGTGTTTCATTTAATTGGGGGCAGTCACAAGAGGATTCTTTTGCTCTTTTAAAAGAGAAGCTTACTCACGCGCCACTACTCCAACTTCCTGACTTTGGTAAGACTTTTGAACTCGAATGTGATGCAAGTGGAGTTGGCATTGGTGCTGTTTTGATGCAAGGAGGTAAACCCGTTGCATATTTTAGTGAAAAATTGAATGGTCCTATTCTTAATTATTCTACTTATGATAAAGAATTATATGCTCTCATACGATCTTTGCAAACATGGAAACATTATTTGTGGTCTAAGGAATTTGTTATTCATTATGATCATGAGTCACTTAAGCATCTTCGTAGTCAAACAAATCTGAACCGTAGACATGCTAAGTGGGTAGAATTTCTTGAAACTTTTCCTTACATCATTAAATATAAAAAGGGGAATGATAATGTGATTGTCGATGCTTTGTCTAGAGGCTATGCTATGTTGTCTCAACTTGATTGTCGTATTTTTGGACTTGAAACAATTAAGGGACAATATGCTTTTGATGATGATTTTAAAGAGGTTGCATTAAATTGTAAAGAGCGCCATACATGGAATAAATTTGTGCTAAATGATGGATACTTGTTTAGAGCTAACCGCCTATGCATTCCAGTTGGTTCGGTTCGTCTTTTGTTGTTGCAGGAAGCGCATGGTGGTGGTTTGATGGGTCACTTCGGTGCCAAGAAGACGGAGGCTGTGCTGTCCACACACTTCTTTTGGCCTCGAATGCGACGTGATGTTGAGCGCTTTGTAGCAAGATGCACGACGTGTCAAAAAGCTAAGTCCCGATTGAACCCACATGGTCTGTATATGCCTCTTCCTATTCCTTCAGTTCCGTGGGCGGATATTTCTATGGATTTTGTTTTGGGATTGCCTAGGACGAAGAGGGGGAGCGATAGTTTTGTTGTTGTGGTTGATCATTTCTCTAAGATGGCACATTTTATACCTTGTCACAAAACGGATGATGCCATTCATATTGCTAACCTGTTTTTCAAAGAGATTGTTCGTTTGCATGGTATGCCTTCTACTATTGTTTCAAATCGTGATGTAAAATTCTTGAGTCATTTTTGGCGTACTCTATGAAACAAATTGGGGATAAAATTGCTGTTTTCTACTACTTGTCATCCCCAAACTGATGGACAAACAGAAGTTGTGAATAGAACATTGTCTGCACTGCTGCGAGCAATATTGAAGAAAAACTTGAAAATGTGGGAAGAGTGTTTGCCGCATGTGGAGTTTGCATATAATCGGGCGGAACACTCCACCACCAAGGTAAGTCCTTTTCATGTAGTGTATAGTTTTAACCCTCGTGCTCCTATTGATCTTTTGCCTCTACCTACTACCGAGAAAGTACATAGTGATGCTAAGGAGCGTGTTGACTTTATTTTGAAACTTCATGCTTCAACTAAAGCAAACATTGAAAAGATGACTGAAAAATATAGAATTCCTGGTAGTCAAGGTAGAAAACAAGTTAAGCTTGAAGTGGGTGATTTAGTGTGGTTGCACTTGAGAAAAGATAGATTTCCAGAGTTAAGAAAGTCTAAATTGATGCCACGTGGTGCTGGTCCATATAAGATTTTGGAGAAAATAAATGATAATGCATATAAACTTGAGTTGCCTTCTGAGTTCTGGGTTAGTCCTACATTTAACATTGCAGATTTGAAACCGTATTTGGGAGAAGAAGATGAGCTTGAGTCGAGGACGACTCCACTTCAAGAGGGGGAGGATGATGAGGACATCACTTCTATACATACAATAAATGGACCGATAACACGATCGCGTGCACGACAGCTAATTCTCCAGGTACGTTCTACCCTAGTCAATTGTGTTTCAGAGCTTACGCTTGGTGCCATGGATGTTTTAATGATTAGGAACCTTGGAGAGGACCAGCAAGGACTTGGTAAAGGCCTAGTTGTTGAGGAGGAGCAGCAAGGGCGCCCACAACAGGAAGGAGATCAAGTCCGACTCGGCTGCGACTCCATCTTGGGTTCCAGGACTAGTCTGCACTAAAATGGACGCCGAAGATGCATCCGCACTCCGATTGCAACGGACTTGATATGGTTGGAAAGATAAGGAGATTATCTAATCAACCCAACTGGTTCCACCCTAAAATTTGGCCGGAGTCAACGGGAATCGTCGAAACAAGTCAGCATTCAGATTCTGTTTTGGTGCTGCGACACCGTCTGTTGGGCCGTTGGGCCGTGTATCGCGTCGGAGCCCATTAGGGGCGCGTCTAGGGGTCACGCACGCCCTAATACTCTATTTATTTAGCAGCCGCCGCCACATTAGGGTCGGGTTTTTGCTTAAGTTTAGATCTGTCGAGAACAATCGTCGTAGATCAGTTTGTGAGACCCCAACTTGTGAGCTTATTCATTCATCCGCAATATTCTAGATTGTGTTCTTTCTTGTTCTTGCTTGTGTCTTCGATTCACAGGCAAGGATTAGCCTTCGTGGCGAGGTCAATCGCGCAGCGCACGGTTGATAACCAGAGGAGAAGTGGTGCTGCGATTGCGGGGTTCTAGTCGTGTTGATTGGAAGCCGGATCGTCTGTGTGACATGTCCACCAAATCGATAGTTATCTTCACCTGACGGAAGATCGGGCACCCCCGTTCTTATCAAGAAGACAATCGCGTCTACGGTCGAGAAGCGATCACGTTACATAATTATAAATTAAACCACTTGTTTATCAGAAGGGCATTAATTTGGACACTGCATTAAGCATAAAGTAAGGTCATGTTCTACATTTAATCATTATAAATAAATAAAGATGAATGAAAGGGAGTGGTCGCACGGTGAGACATACGACACAACATTTAGATTGAATTAAGAAGTAAACGCCTCGCCGCGCGACAGAGCGCGCAACGAGATTCTTGCATTAATTATAGATAAACGTTAAGCGTTGCGCGACGAAACGCATGGCTTACGTCAACAGAACTGCATTTAAAACGAATCATCGCGCGACGAAGCGCGCGACACAACACATTAATAAATATAAATTAAAAAGAATCGTCGCGCGACGTAGCACGTCGACTAAATTAAAATTAAAATAGATTAGAACGAGGGTTAAACACAGCGTGACAATGGTCGCACGCACGAGAGCACGCTGCGCGTGCCGAGGGCACGTGAACCGTGCAGGCGCGCGGGACGCGAGTCGCCGGGGCACGGGCGCGGACAGGGGCACGCGGGGGTGTGGGCAGGGGCATGGCCGGGGGCGCGCGGCCGAGGCACGACGGGACGCGGCCACCGGGCGCGGCTAGGGCGTAGGGCGCGGGGCACGGGGCGGGGCTCGCCGGGGAGCAGGGGAGGGCGCGGGCAGGGAGGGCCGCCGGGGAGGGGGTCACCGGGGGCGCGCGTGACGGGGGCGGGGAGGGCTCGCCGGGCGCGGGGCCGGGAGGCGGCGCGGGCGCGGGGGCCGAGGGCGGCGCTGGCGCGGGGCTGCCAGGGAGGGGCTCGCCGGGGAGGGGCGAGGCCAGGCGCGGGGAGGGCTCGCCGGGGAGGGGCTAGGCTGGGCGCGGGGTCAGGCCGAGGGGGTGGCGTGGGGCGCGGCCGAGGGCAGCGCACAGGGCGCGGGGCCGAGGGCGGCACGGGGTGCGGCCGCGGGACGGCGCGGGCAGGGAGGCCGCACGGGGGAGAAGAAGGGGAGGGGGAGGAGAGAGAGAAGGGAAGGGGAGGGAAAAAACTCACCTCTGGGGATCCAAACTCTAGCGATCACGTCTCCAAACCCTAGGGCACCACGGGGGGAGAGAGAGAGGTGGAAGCGGGAGAGGGAGGTTACTACGCGGGAGAAAATCAAATGAGACAAAGGGATTAGGGGGAGGGGGGGCGCGCGCATGGGGAGGGCAGGGGCGCCAGGGGCGCGAGGGCGGGACCGGGCCGGGCTGGGCCGGGCTGGGCCAGGCTGTGACACATCGTGGATCGAAACCCACGACACGCACGACCACTAAACGGAATCCGATCGCGAACCAAAAGTCTGAAACGGGGCAAGACGAACACGCGACATCAGACAAAGAAATGTGCTTCGGCATGATGCAACACCCATGACACTTAGGTTTTGTTTATACATGATACGGACACCCGTCACTATACTGGTTTGAAATTGGGAAGAAGGAGCGAAACGGGAAGAGAAAAGAGAGTAACGCCCGAATTTGGTGAGTGAAAAGAAGAAAAAATTCTACCCCCAAATTCAGGGCATTACAAACCTATCCCCCTTAAAAGAATCTCGCCCTCGAGATTCAAGGTTGGCCAGCAAAGAGTTCATGGTACTTGGCTATCATATCATCTTCACGCTCCCAAGTTGCTTCTTCCTCATTGTGGTGACTCCATCTGACTTTGCACATTCTGATAGTTTTCCTCCGGGTGACTCTGTCTGCAGTCTCAAGAATCTGCGCTGGCTTCTCTATGTAGGTCAAGTCCTCCTAGACTTCAAGACCTTCCACTGGCAACTGCTCTTCTGGCACACGTAGACACTTCTTCAACTGAGATACATGAAAGACATCATGCACTGCGGACAAGCCTTCTGGCAAACTGAGCTGATAGGCCACTTCTCCATGCCTTGCGAGAATCTGATACGGGCCAACATAGCGGGGTGCTAGCTTGCCCTTGATTCCGAATCTTCTGACTCCTCTGATCGGTGACACGTTCAGATAGACAAAATCTCCAACTTCGAAACTCAGCTCTCTTCTTCTTGTGTCTGCATAGCTTTGCTGCCTTGATTGCGCTATCTTCAGATTCTCCCGAACCATCTTGATGTTCTCTTCGGCTTCAAGCAGAATGTCTGGCCCGAACACTTGCTTTTCTCCAGGTTGATCCCATTGCAACGGAGTTATACAACTCCTCTCATAAAGCGCCTGAAATGGTGACATCTTCAAGCTGGCCTGGTAACTGTTGTTATAGGAGAACTCTGCATAAGGCAACCTCTTGTCCCATCCGGACTGATCTTGCAACGCACAGGCTCTCAACATGTCTTCAAGGATTTGATTAGTTCTTTCGGTCTGACCATCTGTCTGCGGATGATAAGCTGAACTGAAATTCAGATGCGTACCCAAAGCTTCATGCAACTGCTGCCAGAAATGAGAGGTGAACTGCGTTCCTCTGTCTAACACTATCTTCTTTGGCATGTCATGAAGACAAACGATCCGAGACATGTACAACTCTACCAACACTGCACTGCTGTAGTTGGTCTTGACTGGTATGAAGTGGGCTGACTTGGTTAAGCGGTCCACTACTACCCAAATGGAATCGTAGCCGGCTCGAGTGCGAGGCAATCCGACTATGAAATCCATACCGATTTCATCTCATTTCCACTGAGGAATTTGTAATGGTTGCAACAATCCAGCTGGCCTTTGATGCTCTGCCTTGATCCTTCGACAACTATCACACAAAGCCACATGCTCTGCGATTTCCCTCTTCATTCCGTACCACCAGAACTTTTTCTTCAGATCCTGATAAATCTTCTCACTTCCAGGGTGAATCGAATAAGCTGTCTCATGAGCTTCCTTGAGGATCAACTCCTGAATAGACTGGACATTGGGAACACACAAGCGGTCTTTGAACCATATCACACCTTCTGCATCTTCCCAAAAATCTTTGCCTCTGCCGTCTAGAATCAGTCGCCAGATTTCACTGATCTTCTCATCATTCTTTTGTACTTCTTTGATTTCCCGCTCTAAGGTGGGTTCTAACTCAACTGTCACTCCTCTCATATTATTAAGAAATCCGAGACTCAACTTGTCGAACTCTTTGGCCAACTCATAAGGCATCGGATGAGCGACCATCAGATTGACCTGACTCTTCCTGCTCAAAGCGTCTGCCACTATGTTCGCTTTGCCTGGATGGTAATGATTCTCCAACTCATAGTCTTTGATCAACTCTAACCATCTTCGTTGCCTCATATTCAACTCTGACTGAGTGAATATGTACTTCAGACTCTTGTGGTCTGTGAAAACATCACATTTCTGCCCATACAGATAGTGCCTCCATGTCTTCAGTGCGTGAACCATTGCTGCCAACTCTAGGTCATGAATTGGGTAATTCTTCTCATGAACCTTCAGCTATCGGGACGAGTAAGCCACAACTCTTCCCTCCTGCATCAACACACATCCCAAACCGGTGTAACAAGCATCGCAATACACCGAGAAGGGCTTGTGCACATCAGGCAAGACTAAGACAGGCACTGTAGTCAACTTCTCTTTCAACGCTTCGAAGGCCTCTTGATATTTCTGGGTCCACTTGAACTCAACTTTGTTGCCTAGCAAAGCTGTCATTGGTTTCGCAATCTTCGAGAACCCTTCAATGAATCGCCGATAATATCCGGCCATTCCAATGAAGCTCTTGATTCCTCGAGCATCTGTTGGCGCTTTCCAATTTAGAATGTCTGCCACTTTCTTTGGATCCACAGTCAATCCTTCCTTGTTGATTATGTGACCCAAGAACATGACTTCACTGATCCAGAACTCGCACTTGCTCAACTTTGCATACAGCTGGTGCTCTCGCAATCTCTGCAATACCATCCTCAAATGACTTGCATGCTCTTCTTCGCTTTGAGAATATATCAAAATATCATCAATAAATACCACCGCAAATTTGTCAAGATAATCCATGAATACACTGTTCATCAGATTCATGAAGAAGGCTGGTGCATTTGTTACACCGAAAGACATCACGGTGAACTCATACAACCCGTACTTGGTAATGAATGTCGTCTTCGCAATGTCTGAGGGTCGTGTTGGGGGCCTTCGACTTCCGAAGGTCCTCAAAAACAGGATTTAACAGTGTTTCTGGAGTATAATGTGTGAACAGGTATCTTCGGACTCGAGTCGATATCACAGTAGGAGAAGCCCAAAATAATACGAAGGTTGATACAACGCCGAAGATGTGAGCGGGAAAGCTTCGGCGTGGTAGCAGAAAAGGAAACCGACTTAAAGATGAAAAGGCTATTCAAACCTCGGTGGATTACTATAGAATTACTACCAAATGTAAAGGGCATGAATGTAATTTTATATGGGCTGTGTCCCGTGCCTATAAATAGGTGAGTAGTACCCCCGTACTGTTAACGCTGACTTGGCATTTGCTTTTGCGTCACACTTGTACTTTCATCTCCTTCCAAGCCGAAGGTACATTTGTAATTTGATGTCATTTCTATTTCTTCATAATAATAATGCAAAAATAAGTTGATAATAATATATAATTGTCTATGTTATCCTTCATATTTCATATAGTTCATTCTTCATCATCGTATGTTGTGTTTATGAAGGTGCGCCCTTCATAACCTTCGTCCGAAAGTCATTATATCCTAAGGGAAATAATGCTTCGAAGGACGGAGGACTTTACTGTTTAACATTTTCTGTGTTGCCTTGTTCTTAACTCATAGCATTTGAGAACAAGTCCCCAACATTGGCGCCCACCTCCGGTGAACTCACTTCCACTCTTTGAGTTTTTGAACACCTTCGGCGATCATAAACCTTCGCTATGGCGCCGAAGAAAGCTTCAGCAACTGGGGCTGCAGCTCTGCAACTGCTGGACCCCAATCAGGAGACTGTCTCCCTTCGGGAGGCCCGAAGCCAGAAAAGGAAGGTTGTCAGCCCGACACCGCCAGAGGATGAGATAGACCAAGAAATCAGAGACATGGAGATGCTTCATCAACAGGTGCAGAGGAAGAAGGAAAAGATGGCCAGGCTAGCTGAACTGCAAAGGCAGATAGACGAAGCCTCTGAAGAAGTTCGTCATCTTACTCAGGATGAGCAAAACCGAAGGCCTCAGCACCAAGACCTTCATCAGGAGGGTTTCCTCAACGAAGATGACTGGTATGACAATTTCCATCATGGAAATTTTGCTTTTGATGATGCTTCTCCTCTGTCCGCTGAGCTGCAGGCTACACCTTGGCCTCCGTCCTACAAGCCGCCTCAGCTTCCCATATTCGACGGCCATTCAGACCCGAAGCAGTTTTTGATGAGCTACGAAGCAACAGTATCTTCGTATGGTGGCAATACTGCAGTCATGGCAAAATCTTTTGTTATGGCTGTCAGGAGTGTTGCTCAAACCTGGTATTCCTCCCTTCGACCAGGAACGATCACTTCATGGCAAAAGCTGAAGGACTTGTTGTTAACCAGCTTCCAAGGGTTTCAGATGAAGCCGGTGACTGCTCAAGCTCTATTCCAGTGCACCCAGGATCACGAAGAATACCTTCAGGCGTATGTCCGGAGGTTCTTGCGTTTGAGGGCACAAGCACCAACAGTGCCCAACGAAATTGTCATTGAGGCCATGATCAAGGGGCTTCGGCCAGGACCTTCAGCTCAGTACTTCGCTAGGAAGCCTCCTCAAACTTTGGAGAAGCTGCTCCAGAAGATGGACGATTATATTCGGGCCGATAATGATTTTCGTCAAAGAAGGGAGGAGGCTTTCAGGTTTTCTGAAATGACCAGGGGCTTCGGAGGAAGATTCTATCCGAGGCACGTTAGTACAATTCACAACTCTACTCAAAATGATGATAGGGGGAGCCAGCAGCAAAGGCCACAGTGCTCCTCACAGGCTTCGGGGCAACAGCAAAGCTCCTTCCGACCGCCAGCTCCAAGAGGCAGAGGCGCCAGGGGCTTCGGCGGAAGATTTGGAGATCAACCAAGAAGAATTTTTTGCTTGTTCTGTGGTGAGAACAAGGGCCACACCACCAGGATGTGCCATGTTACCATCCAGAAGCAAAAGGAAATAGCCGAAGCTGCTGCACAACAGGCTCAGCCGAAGCAGGTCATGCACACTGCTTCGTATCATTCGCCTTACATCCCAGAATATGTAGGCAACCACCCTGCAGTTTCTGTTGCTTCGGCGAGTCAACCTCAAGCTTCCTGGCAACAGCCTCCGCCTCCACCACCGCTGCAACAAGGCCAATAGCCAGAAGAGAGCCAATATGCTCCACACCAAAGGGACTTCAGAGAACAATCCGAAGCTCGCACAGTCAATAGCACTGTGCCAAAGTCGAAGCACATCTATTGACAAATATCCTATTTTGATAGCAGTTCTCTTCATTTCAGTTTTATTTTCTGTGTAATAAAGGACACTTTTTAAATTTCAAGTAATAGTTTTGTTGTCTGTCATAAGGAAAATATATCTTCTCCACAGGTTTAAGTTGTCGGAGCTTGAAGATTTGCAATAGCAAGGAGGACCTTCGAATTATCAAAAATTATTTTAAAAAGACACGGTATGAATTCTTCGAAGCAACAAAAAGTCGTTCTAAGGAACGCAGAGTAAGTTTGCTGAAGTTACAAAAAGCCGTTCCAAAGGGAGCGCAGTGTAAGTTTTCTGCTCCAAAGTCGTTCCAAAAGGAATGCAGAGCTTACAGCGAAAAGTCAACGCTGATACCGCCTAAGTAAAAGGCGAAGCGCGAAAAGTCAACGCGAATACCGCCGAAAGTAAAAGGCGAAGAAGCTCCCAAGGGAGGCTTACAGCGAAAAATAAACGCTGATTCCGCTGAAGTAAAAGGAGAAGAAGCTCCTAAGGGAGGCTTACATCGAAAAGTCAACGCTGATTTAAAAAGATTATGCATTTTATTACAGGGATGTGCGTGTATCTTCGGAATAAATACCATCTTACATAGCATAACATCATCACATCATTTCGCATGGCATAAGCATCATACATCATGCTGCATATGGCACAAGAAGGGGATACACTATTGATCTTCGGAAGTGTAGCTTCGGAAAATATCTTCACGAAGCTTGGATATTCTTCATCAGAACACTACGGATATTGTTATAATTTTTCTTCACGAAGCATGAAAAGAAGGGAAGGTGTTTTTTTTCGTCAAAGACTCAAAAACGGTACGTATGTAAAATTTCATGCATCGTAAAGAATTGAACCATAAAAACAAGTATATTATATTCAGGATTACAAGATGTTACACATATTACATTTCAGAAGTTTTTACAATAGCACTTAATCTTCTCTAAGTACAACTTCCGCAGCTTCGTTCAGGAGCCGATTAACAACTTCATCCATGATAGCTTCAGCCATCTTTTTAATTTCGTCGTCTCCTTTCGGGTGAGGGCCCGGAGACGCTTTAGTAGGATCTGAAGGAGGACAGGATACGGCTACATTGCTATTACAAATTGTGAACGAAGTTTAAAACCAAAAATTACAACACAATAAAAACCATTAGTTAATACCTATTTGCCCTTCGGGCTCTGCGCTTTTCTCAGCAGCCTCTGCTACTTTTCTAGCATCGTGAATACCCTTTTCGCTTTTTTGGATAATTTCTCGGGCCATTTCTCGACCACCATTATCCCAGACATTGGTGAAAAATTTTCCACCAACCATGCTAGCTTCGGCTGAAGGATCTTTTGCATCTTCGAAGGGCAAGGCAGCTTCGGATTGCGCTAAAATCTTTACATGCTCGCAGCCCTTTTTCTCCAAAATGGTGGCAATCCCCCTGGCACCCGAGAAAGCACATATGTCTCCGCGGCTATTTAAAATTTTCTCAAAGGCCTCAGCTTCGTGATTGATCCATTCGATGGGACCTTCGGGGTTGCCTCTTGTAAAGTTGTCTTCGCTTGAGAATGCGCCGACGCTGGCGAAGCTAGCTTTCATCTTCTTAACACACTCCATAGATTTATCATAGCATCTTTTCTTGGACGAACGAAGCTCTTCAACAGTTCCTTCTAAATGATTTGCCCATTGGTCGCTAAGTTCTCGCTTCGTTTCTTCAAGTATGCGTTCCTCTTTAGCTCTGGCCAGTTGTTTTCGAAGATCTTCAATTTCACGCTTCTGAGTCTCAGCTTGACCTTTAAAAGTAGCTTCGTCTTCTTTTATTCTATTTATCAATGAATGTAATATTTTATCTTTTTCGAGACCTTCGTTCCTTAGTTCAATTACTTCGGAACGAAGGTTGCTCAGGGCTATAGCGCATCCTTCGTCTTCGGCATCTTTTTGGGCCCTGAGGGCATTGCTAAGTATAAGGCCCTGCAAAGAAAAATGTGTGTGCGTCAATAAATTTAAGCAAACGAAAAATTTTGGTCTCAAGAAAAAAATACAAAGATCTCATTTTTTGCACCTTTAAGCTATTGTATGCCAGGCTGTCGGCCAGTTCGTTTTTCGACAGCACCGAGAGCCCGTCTTCTAGTGTTGGGAATCCAAAGCTCTTGCTCATCTCCTGACAGACAGAAATCTCCTTGCTGTCAGGGAGACAATACATGAAGTCTTCTTCTCCGCTGCCGTTGAATATTAACGCCCCCTTTGGATACTTCAGTTTTTGGGCGTAAAGCTGGGCCTCTTGCTTTTCTTTTTCTGATAATTTTTTCCCCGAAGCATGTCGAACAATATAATCAAGGACTTTGGGGGATGCTTCGGGGGCAACAGCACTGATTCCTTCAACAAGAATTGGCTCCGTCATTTTTTCTTCCTCGGTTTCCAAGGATTTTACCTTCGTGGGCTCTGAGGGCCCAGCTTCAGCCTCAGTTTCTTACTCTGGAGCCTTAGTATCAAAAATCTCAGTTTTCGCTTCGGAAGTTTCAACAGTCTTCTTCGGAGTTGTGCTTGAGGACTTAATTGTCTCCAGAACATTTAGCACATTGGCCATTCTTTTTCTTTTCGGAGTTACCGCTGGCCCCTTTTGGTTTTTTATTGTCTCAACATTTGCTGAAGGACTTAAAACTTCTGATATTTTTGATCCCTCGGTTGATCCTTTTGCTTCTTCCATTTTTTCTGTCGATGGCGCTTCGGCCATCTCTTTGGTTTCTGATAACAAAATCTTTGGTTCTTCCAATTCTGTTCTTGTTGGCGCTTTGGCCATTTCTGCGATTTCTGGCAGCAAGGTTGGCTGTTCAGCCTCGGTGGCCGAAGAGGTCTCTCCGGTGAACTCAGGCACCGAGGCTGGTTCAATATAGCGTGGCCGATGTGTGAGGACCTTTATCCTTTTTCTTTTCGGTGCTGGCTCACTAGGAGCAGCTGCAGCTTCTTCTTTCGCAGAGGTCGTGCCTTTTCTTTTCTGCCCTCGAATGGGATAACGATAGTCAGGGTAGACGAACCCGATTGCGTCAAACACTCGGTTCAGTCTTTTCTTTTTCCGGCCTCCGAAGGCTGCTGACAATGCAGTATCTTCGGCCTTCGAGTAAGCCCCAAGTAGTTCATCACTTAAATTTTCAATGCTTTTTAGCCAGTCATCATCTGGCTCAACGAATTTATCTCCGAATTTGAAAGTATACTTCAGCCTGATAAGTCCACCTTTGTCAGCCTCCTTTATGGTCTCTTGCGGCATTTCCCATTTTTCCGTGAGCGGCCATACTCTGAAGGCAATATGCTCTTGGACCAAATCTCTCGTTCCAATAAAAGAACAAATAACTCCGAAGGCTCTCTGGCATTCTTCGGCAGCTTCATTCATTTCAACCTTCGACCTCCGCAGGCCGAAGCTTTGCCAAATAGGGCGCATAATTATACCTTTAATATTTTCCCGTGTTTTCAGGTCATTCTTCACATAAAACCATTCTGTCATCCAGTCGCCGGGCCATCTCTTCCGAAAGGTTGGCACGGGACAGCTTGACCCAGACCGAGAAACGAAACTGTAGCAGCCAAAATTATTGTGATACTGTTCCTTACCCCAAGGTTTTGTCTCGTATGATAATTCGTGTATGTTGCAGAAACTTTTTGCATCAGGTTCCAGACCTTGGCTTCTCACGGCCCACACGAAGATATTCAGCCTTATGATTGCTTCGGGGGTAAGTTGGTGAAGATAGACTTCAAATATTTTCAGCACCTCTACGACAAAGTTGCTCAGGGGAAATCGAAGTCCAGCTTTCAAAAAGCTTCGGTACACTACGACTTCATTTTCTTCAGGGTTCGGACAAGTCTTTTCTCCTTGGTCGGCCCTCACAACGGACAAGTCCCGGAAATATCTTCCTCTCATGTTGACAAGATGATTTTCTTTGATACTTGATTTGCCAAAAACCGCATGGCTTGGTCGCCAAGGGCGATCTTCGGAGTCTTCACCACCACTATCCACATCATAATTGTCGCTGTCATCAGTATCTTCAGACAAACCTTCTAAAATCTCTTTGGTGATTTTTTCTGTATTGGTCTTCGACATTGCTATAAGAAACCCCAGATTCTTCTCTTCAGAGAGACTCAGCTTCATCTCGGCAGCAGCCTTCTTATCTTCAGACATCTTCGGAAACACTAAAAAACTGTTTTCAACGCCGAAGCTTCAAAACTTAAAAAGCTAAGCAAATCTTGGTGCGCAAGAGCTAAAAATTGAGTGAGCGAGAGCAGATGGCAAAAAGCGTACCAAATGAGCTCACGGTATGCCCTTATTTATACGCCCAGTGCGTTGAAAATTGAAAGACCCCGCCTGTCAGTGAATGTTGCTATTCTAGCAAAGGGAAGGTGTTTTTTGGACCTTCGGCTTAAAGCCTTCGTCCATGTCGCAATCTAAATTTATTATTTTAACAAATTAATATTGCGAGGGGCTACTGTTGGGGGCCTTCGGCTTCCGAAGGTCCTCAAAAATAGGATTTAACAGTGTTTCTAGAGTATAATGTGTGAACAGGTATCTTCGGACTCGAGTCGATATCACAGTAGGAGAAGCCCAAAATAATACGAAGGTTGATACAACGCCGAAGATGTGAGCGGGAAAGCTTCGGCGTGGTAGTAGAAAAGGAAACCGACTTAAAGATGAAAAGGCTATTCAAACCTCGGTGGATTACTATAGAATTACTACCAAATGTAAAGGGCATGAATGTAATTTTATATGGGTTGTGTCCCGTGCCTATAAATAGGTGAGCAGTACCCCCGTACCGTTCACGCTGACTTGGCATTTGCTTTTGCGTCACACTTGTACTTTCATCTCCTTCTAAGCCGAAGGTACATTTGTAATTTGATGTCATTTCTATTTCTTCATAATAATAATGCAAAAACAAGTTGATAATAATATATAATTGTCTATGTTATCCTTCATATTTCATATAGTTCATTCTTCATCATCGTATGTTGTGTTTATGAAGGTGCGCCCTTCATAACCTTCGTCCGAAAGTCATTATATCCTAAGGGAAATAATGCTTCGAAGGACGAAGGACTTTACTGTTTAACATTTTCTGTGTTGCCTTGTTCTTAACTCATAGCATTTGAGAACAAGTCCCCAACAGGTCGGATCCTGAGCTGATGATAACCTGACCTCAGATCTATCTTGGAGAACACACTGGCTCCTCTCAACTGGTCGAACAGATCTTCTATTCTGGGCAAGGGGTACTCGTTCTTGATTGTGACCTCATTCAGAGCTTGATAATCGACACACATTCTTCTGGTGCCATCTTTCTTCTCCACGAATAGGACAGGGGAGGCCCAAGGCGAGGTGCTTGGCCGGATGTATCCTTTCTCTAACAGCTCATCAATCTACTTCTTAAGCTCAACCAACTCTGGTCCAGATACTCTGTAAGCTCTCTTAAAGATGGGGGCAGTGCCAGGAAGAAGCTCTATAGCAAACTCAACTTTTCGCTCTGGTGGCATACCTGGTAAGTCCTTTGGGAACACATCTGGGAACTCATACACAACCTTGATAATCTCAAGTGGATCTTCTTCACTGCTATTAATAGCCATCTGATAACAACTTCCTTTCTTTGGCTCAGGCGAGACTAACTCAGTCACCACTTCCTTTCCTAATGGGGACACCAACTTGATTGTCCTCTTATCACAACTGATAACTGCCTGATACTTGTCTAGCCAGTTCATCCCTAGGATGACATCTATTCCCTAAGTACCCATTACTATGAGGTTACTGGGAAACGCTATCCCCCTTATTTCCACACTTACATTCAAGCAAATGCTATCGGTTGGAATTCTACCACCGGCTGAGTCAATTTGAATGGGGGTTGACATGGTAGTGATTGGAAGATTATGTGCTTCTACCCATGATGCAGTAATGAATGAATGCGTTGCTCCAGTATCAAATAACACTTCTGCAATATGGGAGTCGACTGGAAACATACCTACTATCATGCCGGGGGTCTCCTGAACTGCTTCAGCCTCCAAGTGGTCCAGTCTCCCATGATTATAGCGTGACTGCGAGCGATTGCCTCCTCCTGGCTGAGGCGCATTCTGCTTTGCTGGGGAACTGGGGCCTGACTGCTGCTGGGCTGCCTTCTTCGGACATTGCATCACTCAATGGCCTTGCTCTCCACAGTGGAAACATGCTCTGTTTTCACCCTGAACTGGTGCTGCTCGACTGTTCTGCTGGTTCGCGGGGGCAGGAAGACGAGGTGCCTATTGATTCTGCCTCTAGAACTGACCTCCTCTTAACTGATTGCTCTGACGAATGTGATGCTGGTGCTGAGGATACTGCCTTTGAAACTGTTGCTGCTGGGGTGGACGCTGGTTCTGCCTGAACTGCTAAGGTTGATTGCCTGAGAAACGGGGGCGATTGCTGCTTCCAGGCTGGGGTCCACTGATCTTGCGCTTGCGATCCTCCATCTCCTTACGCATCCTCTCTGTCATGATTGCTCTGTCAATCAGGTGCTGAAATGTCGGGAAGGTATGATTCATCAGCTGATACTGAAGAGGGTCAACCAAGCCTCTCAGGAAACGATACTGTCTCTTGGCGTCGGTGTTGACATCTTCAGGAGCATAGCGAGACAGTTGCAGAAACCTGTCTCGATACTCACTAACAGACATTGACCCTTGCTTGAGTGCCAGAAATTCCTCCTTCACTATCATCAGACCTGCAGGAACATGGTACTGACGAAAGCTACCTCTGAACTCTTCCCAAGTGATGGTGTCGGGGTTGGCATGGGTGGCGAGATAAGACTCCCACCAAGACTGGGCTGCTCCTCTCAACAGACGGGGACCATACAGAACTTTCTCCCTGTCATCACACTGAGCGGTATGCAACTCCCGCTCCACAGTGCACAGCCAGTTTTCAGCATCCATGGGGTCAGAAGAATGAGCAAACGTTGGGGGATGACCTCTCATGATTCAGCACGCTTGTCCCTGGGCATCTGAGGCATCTGAGGCTGAGGTGGTGGCTGCTGCTGCTGCTGAATAGCGGCCAGAGTCTGACCGATGGCTTGAACTGCCTGAGTCTGCATCATGAACATCTGCTCGATAGACATCAGGGGCGGGGGTGGCAGCTGCTGCTGCGGGGGTGCCTCATCCTGCTGAGCTGGCCGCTCCTGCTAAGCACGCCTTCCTCCTCTGTGCCTGTTTTCTGACATCTGTAGAATGCAACCACACATCAGAACTGATCTTCAACACAGACCAACACAGCTTCTCAGATAAAGAGGAAAGTAGAATGAAAGGCTTCCCAGCTAGATAACTAACTTAATTAACATATAACATGTAAACCAAAATGCAGGGGATACCCACACTCTGGTGACAGTCATTACAAAGATCCAAATCCAACATAGTTCATCATTACAAACATAAATGCACAGGATAAGCAAACTACCCTATCTAACTAAGACTAATTAAAAGCAAGACTAACGCTAAGATTATAACTTCTATGTATATATATTTTCGTATTAATTATAAGATCCGACTCTGACGATCTATGGTTCTAAATTTATCTTGGTCTTGCAGTCGGGGTTGCCATAGGACTGGTGTCCACGCCGAGGTGACCGGTACGGGTGCTGAGTCCCGATGGGAGCGGGGGAGCCATCATCCAGGTGACGACGCTCCGTGCGCTCAGCCCGTAGCTGGGCGATCTCAGCACGAGCCCTACTCAGCTCGTCTAGTGCATGGTCCAGCTCCATGTTTAGCACGACGGCTAGGTTGACTGTGCTGCTCAACCTAGGATTGTCCTCACCAACAGGTGAGACAATCACGCCTCCTGTGCTGCCAGATGGACGGCGGGGGTAATACTTCAGGTTGAGACCGTCGGCTACCCCACCGAGCACTGAGCAGTAGTGCGAAAGCGCACGCCGTGCGACATCTTGCATGGCCGCCTCAGCTGAGTCCCGCTCAGAGATGGAATAGTGCTCTGAGCAGACCTCAGCGCCCAAAAGACTGCTCTCCGGACGGTGCACCAAGCAGGTCGCCTCCCAGCGGTCCGGGTAGACCCCGCGTCTGTGTTGGAAGACCACACAGCGATACTCGATGAACCAAGTACGTCCGTCAAGTGCCCGACGTAGCAGGGTGTCGAGCGCATCGTGGAAGTGACACCTGCGAGTAGCGTCGCAAGTGATGGATCGGGCAACCCATCCTTCCAGCTCCTGGTCAGCAGAAAAGTCGGTGTCGTGGCTCGAGCTGCTGTCACCACCTCCGTCGTCTGGGTTTCCTCCAGCAGCTACTCCAGGGGCTGGGGCGCTCAGTGGTGGTGCAGGGGGCGCCTCCAGCGGGAGCACAGGGGAGCAGCTCCTCACAGACTCTATCTCCTGCTGGAGCGAGAAAGAAGAGCCCTGCTGCTCCTGCTCTTGTCGTAGACGTTCCTGCTCCTCATGCAAGCGATGGTGCAGTCTCTCCAAGTGGCTAGACTGACCGGTCACTAGACGGCGAAGCAGACGCTCAGCGAGACGAGAGGGTAAGAAGGGGATGACAGACTTCCGTGCAGTGTGTCTATGACGAGCCATCTACAAAAGACACCGTAAGCATAAGAGTGAGAACAGAACTAATATGACCAACAAGTAAACCATGAGTAAATGAGGAATTAGAATAAACAAAAAGATTTTTAGAAAGGTATAATATATAGTAGAACATAGGTTTGGTCGATATGACCAACTTTTGAAAAGGATACCAAAGTCAAGGCAAGGATAGGGGTATGAAATCCTTAGGACGACCATTTTACTCTAGGTTAGCGGTCCTACAGTCAGCACGACTTTGATACCACCTATGTCACACCTGGTTTTAGAAGGCAAACCGAATGCGAACCATGTACGTGCCAGGATCAGCAATTCAAGTACACAACAGTTACATAACTGGACATCATCACACAGTGCTCAAATCATAATATAAAAGGGGAATAATAGTCGAATACATCATATGTCTGAGACATCCACATAGTCTTTACAATAATCAAAGTGCGGAAAAGAAAGTAGATACACGCGGCCTTCACAGGCAGCAGACTGGGGGTTGCCGCTAACCCACACCTAGAACTCATCGTAATCTTAGAACTCCTGGTGGTCTCCTTCCACGGCCTCATCCTCTCCTGAGCAGGGGTTGCAATGCTGACAACCTGGGGATGGGGGGGGTTGGTGTGTAGAGCAAGGGTGAGTACACATCAACATACTCAACAAGTGTCCTGTTTGGCTGTAGTGGACTAGCTTTATGTGGGGGTAAGTCAAGCAGTTGCTTTTAGTTGGTCAGATTATTATTACTAGTAGAGAAAGCCAAGTTTTAGAATTAACCCACGTTATTAACCCAAACGTACTTCTCTCCAAACAGAAAGAGTACCACTTACCATTACCAGAGTCAATACCAAAACCATCATTCAAATTGCCACCTGTAATCCGAACATCTCTGATCAAGTACCACTAATCACTGGAGCTCCCTTGGCCGCTAAGCGAACTACACCCCGGTTCCTCTAATTATTCAGCTAAGGGCATCCCATTCCACCCTCATTGTTGCACTGTTTTCCCGGGCGGTCATCCAACGAACAGGTCCTTACGGAGAGGCACTCGAGAAATCGCTTAAGCCCCCTTGAATGACACAAGTATAACATCATAATAAAGAAGGGAAACAACGTATCATTGATAAATCTCATCATGTTCATTGATTAGTGTTGAGCAATAGCATAAAGCTAAACAATAATAATCCAACCCAAATAGGTAAACAAGGACATGGATAACAAAAGCTAGTCAATCCTTAAGTATAACTGTGTAAATGCGGGAAGTGAATTAAGAATGTATAGGACAAAGATAGATCAAGGGATACTTGCCTCCACCAACCAGCTGCTGCTCAGGGGCTTCTCCTGTGAGTTCCTCGGGCTCTTCAACCAGATCGTTCTCTATACGAGCGCAAACATACATACATCCACACCTTTAATACAAAAGAACAGTACACCATACAATAGAATGCAATAAATAAACAGACGTTCCACGCGGGGCTCGCAATTACGGTTAGGAGAGAAAGAGGAGAAGACAGTCGCGTCTATGGTCGAGAAGCGATCACGTTACATAATTATAAATTAAACCACTCGTTTATTAGAAGGGCATTAATTTGGACACTGCGTTAAGCATAAAGTAAGGTCATGTTCTACATTTAATCATTATAAATAAATAAAGATGAATGAAAGGGAGTGGTCACATGGCGAGACGTACGACACAACATTTAGATTGAATTAAGAAGTAAACGACTCGCCGCTCGACAGAGCGCGCAACGAGATTCTTGCATTAATTATAGATAAACGTTAAGCGTTGTGCGACGAAACGCACGATGGCTTACGTCAATAGAACTGCATTTAAAACAAATCGTCGCGTGATGAAGTGCGCGACACAACACATTAATAAATATAAATTAAAAAGAATCGTCGCGCGACGAAGCGCGCGACGCAGCACGTCGACTAAACTAAAATTAAAATAGATTAGAACGAGGGTTAAACGCAGCGCGACAACGGTCGCACGCACGAGAGCACGCTGCGCGTGCCGAGGGCACGCGAACCGTGCAGGCGCGCGGGATGCGAGTCGCTGGGGCACGGGCGCGGGCAAGGGCGCGCGGTGGTGCGGGCAGGGGCATGGCCAGGGGCGCGCGGCCGAGGTACGGCGGGGCGCAGCCACCGGGCGCGGCCAGGGCGCAGGGCGCGGGGCACGGGGCACGGGGCGAGGCTCGCCGGGGAGCAGGGGAGAGCGCGAGCAGGGAGGGCCGCCGGGGAGGGGGCTCACCGGGCGCGAGGCTACCGAGGAGGGGCTCGCCGGGGGTGCGCACGACGGGGGCGGGGAGGGCTCGCCGGGCGTGGCCGAGGGTGGCGCGGGACGCGGGGCCGGGAGGGCCCGCGAGCGTGGGGTCAGGAGGCGGCGCGGGCGCGGGCCGCCGGGCGCGAGGAGGGCTCGCCGGGGCGGGGCGAGGCCGGGCGCGGGGAGGGCTCGCCAGGGAGGGGCGAGGCCGGGCGCGGGGTCAGGCCAAGGGGGCGGCGCAGGGCGCGGCCGTGGGACGGCGCGGGCAGGGAGGCCGCGCGTGGGAGAAGAAGGGGAGGGGGAGGAGAGAGAGAATGGCAGGGGAGGGGAAAAACTCACCTCTGGGGATCCAAACTCCGGCGATTACCCTCCAAACCCTAGGGCACCACGGAGAGAGAGAGAGAGGTGGAAGAAGGAGAGGGAGGTTACTGCGTGGGAGAAAAACAAATGAGACAAAGGGATTAGGGGGAGGGGGCGCGCGCATGGGGAGGGCAGGGGGCGCCAGGGGCGCGCGGGCCGGACCGGGCCGGGCTGGGCCAGGCTGGGCCAGGCTGTGACACATCGCGGATCGAAACCCACGACACGCACGACCACTAAACGGAATCCGATCGTGAACCAAAAGGCCAAAACGGGGCAAGACGAACACGCGACATCAGATAAAGAAATGTGCTTCGACATGATGCAACACCCATGACACTTAGGTTTTGTTTATACATGACATGGACACCCATCACTATACTGGTTTGAAATTGGGAAGAAGGAGCGAAACGGGAAGAGAAAAGAGAGTAACGCCCGAATTTGGTGAGTGAAAAGAAGAAAAAATTCTACCCCCAAATTCTGGGCGTTACAGCTGTCCGCGCCGTCGAAACTTTTCGGGCCGTGCGCTCCTCTGTACGGACCACCAGCCTCAAATTCCAGCACCTCGCCCTGCTCTCGTTGTTCAGCGATGGCAGGCACGAGCCTGGCCGTGGTGGTGTTGTGGTGTGGCGATGTCGTGCGCGTCGCGACAGCTGTCTTGACCGCGAAGCAGTCCGCGCCATAGAGTTCGCTCGACCACGATCTCGTCGAACTGTGAAGCTCCCTTGCCGTGTGCTCTGGCATCGTCTGCCGCCGATTCCGCCATAATGTTCATGAGCGCTCCTTGCTCTGTTTATTTCGCCGTGGGCAATTTCTCCATGCCTCAAATCCGTGCTGCTCGCCCCGCGTGTGCTCACTCCTCATCCATCGGGTTTCGGCGTGTTCGTGTTTGCCGTCGAGTCATCGAACCCGTCATTCCCTTCTCGACTCCCAAGCAAACCCCCTAATCCGCGTCATGCTTGCCGTCGATTCTCGGCACCACAAGCTCATTTTCCCTTGTGCACATCTCCACAGACCCTGTCTCATCACGCATGTGCGTTATCGATCTCGTCGTCGTTTCGTGCATCCTCAAGAAATCCCTAGCGTCGGGCGAAGACGAAGCTAGCAGCATGATATTCACCAAGTGCTAGACAAAAAGTTCGAAAAAGTCATCGATTTCGTGGGTTTAAGTCGGATTTAATGGATGGTAAGTGGATTCATTATTCCAGTCGACTAGGTATAATATTTATTAGACTGCGTGAGTCGTTTACGGTGATTTGGTCGGTAGTCGTGCATGTTGCTGATCCCTTGCTTTATAGTAGTTATTACGTTCTATGTGGTTTGCTTGGGTTATTAGTTTCGAGTAATTCAATATTAGTACGGTATTTAACGTGTAATCGACGAAAAACCCGGATTCGTATTCGTTAATCAATGTAGTGAATCTAAGCTAAATTTATTACTAGCACGCAAGTTTGTTAGCCGAATTGTTAGATAGATTAAATAAACATGTGTGGAATGAAATAAAATCAAATTAGTTCGTGGTAAGCAAAGTGGTATAATTTATAAAGCGAGGGATAAGGTTAGCATTTAATTAATTAGCTGATGAGTTGTGTAGGCTAATTGTGTTTAATGTGTATAGTTTGTTGTTCATGATGCTTGCGTTAGGTTCGAGAAGCGTAATTATTGCGCTTAGTCGTATGTCAATAACTAGTGTTTTTGTATAAAATGGTACGACACTTTGAAACTAGGTGTTTAATTCGTTATCGCGTAGCAGTATTTAGGTTTGTAATATTCTTGTCTATATGCATTCATGTGCATAATGTATTTCATTCAGGTACGTTAATTAATCGCGTAAAGCGGAAGACAAGCCAAGTCGACCCCAAGCGCGAGCTAATCCGCATGGTGATGCTGATAGACGAACCTGCCCGATCAAGTGCCACTTCCTTGATGTTTTAAAAATCTTTATCACCTTGTTTGATGCATTAGGTGATAGAAGTTGTGTGCTAAACTGTTGATGCATTTCCTTCCTTGAAAAATTGATTACCCTTCCTTGATACCCTTTTTGAAAATAATTTTATGATGCTTAGTGTAACACCCCAGGTGTTACTTAGGGTTTTCACTCAAGGCTACACAAGTCAAGCCCATCATCACATGTGGTTTAACTTGAGCAAAGTACACCAAACTTGGAAATCAAGATCCTAAGTAAGTGCAACTCATCTTAGAAGTCATGCCTTGGCTTATCATGCACATATATTGGGAGAATTGCCCAAACCCTAATTCAAACCCCTTTGGGCAATAGGAACCCTAGAAGTGAGTATGACCAAAGGGCTATGAAAACCCCATGATCATGACT
This sequence comes from Zea mays, assembly GCF_902167145.1. Lineage (NCBI taxonomy): Eukaryota > Viridiplantae > Streptophyta > Magnoliopsida > Poales > Poaceae > Zea > Zea mays. The sequence continues at coordinate 67,831,604 of NC_050098.1, forward strand.
TGGGCCAATTATAACATTTGTGGTACACCTAATACCCTACAAAAAATAGTAAGGAAGTGACCCCAAAAAGGTTTCAGGAAAACCCCAAAAGGTTCACCAAAGGGAAGAGCATAAATGGAAAATCAGATTTTTTCTAAGTCCAAAACCAACCCTCTTCCAAAGATCAAACATGTTCACCCTGTTTCAAACTTCAAAACCATTTGACCCAATTGACAAAGTGGCGCCTAAAGACCCCTAGAACACCCTGGAAAAGTTTGAACCCAACCCTAAGTTGTTTGACACGACTTGGCATGGCTTTTGTCTCGGTATGGACAGTTCTGACAGAGCCGACTTCTCACCCCTATATCTCTCTACCCCGACCGTATCCTTGCTTGGAACTCACATAAAAAAGGTAGGATTTGGTGCAGGGAAGAGACCGTACATGGGGGTTTTGCCAAGATCTGCACGCTAAGGTGCTCAAATCGACCGTTTAACCCTGACAGAAGCAAACCCACACGTGTTCGACGAGGGCTGACACTTGGGGGCGTGCTCAGAGCACGCCCGTGCGCGAACCCCCGCACGCCCGCGGTCGCCCCATGACCACGCCCACGCCGTGGCTATAAAGCCCACCCCAGTGCCCGGCCATCTTCCCCGTTGCCTCCCCGGTACCACGCCAAACTCCCCCGAGCTCGCCCCTAGCTCCAGCGACCTCCCCGCGACCCGCTAGAGCCGCCCGAGGGCAGCCATCGTGGCCGAACCCTTCCCCGCCCTCCTCCGCTCGATCCAAGCCCTTAGATAGCCCCACTAGGAGGCCGTGAAGCTTGCCCGAGCTTGAACCGAGGACCCCCGCCACCGGAATAGCGCAATCGTGCTCGCCGAAGTTCGGAACCCCGCCGGAGCACGTGGGCCGGTGAGTGTCTGCACCATTTTCCAATTCACTGCACGCATAGCCTCTACGTCACCCTGGGGAGCTCCTCATGCTGTTTAATTGAACTATACCGCCGTGGTTTGGCCGGAGCAGGAGCCGCCGACGACCTCCGCCGCCTGCGCTTGTGGCCAGGACCGCTCCGACCACCTCTGACGCCGACCCGCACACCGACGTGACCGCCGTGACCTCCCCTACGTCACTGACAACCCCGCCGGAGCTCTATTGCCGCCGGTAAGCCTCGCCGCTGTAATCTATGTCGCGGGTACTGTTTAAGCCAGCCAGGGAGCGCGGGTTAGATTTCGGTTAGGGTCAGGGGGTTTTGTGTAATGTCAGCGACTCTAAGGAATAGTGGCGCAGGGGTATAAATGAAGTGATTGTTTTAAAAGAAGCCCAGGGTCTTCGATGCAAAGTGGATTTCCAGAAAACCTTTTTCATATTCCTGGTTTAAATACAAACAGAACTTGAACAATTCATAACTTCAGTTTGGTTCATCCAAATCAAGTCAAACCAATTTTGCCAGATTCTAAATAATGTAAACTACCTAGAAAAAATATAAAACCCCTGAGTATTGCAGAAGATGTCAAAGTTATGATTTAATTGATTATCTGGTCAAAAGCTAAATGAAATAGGGAAAAATAATTACACTATTAGACTGGGGTTAAGAAAATTCAGAGAAGTACTTAATCACTTCCTAACCTGTTTAAAAATAATAAACCCCTCTGTACACCAAATTAAGGTAGAGTTTGTCATTTAAATTATTTTCAGCTTATAGTTAAATAAAATATAATAGGTAGTTTAAAATAAAAACCAGGGAGCACCCACATTTTTGTTAGCTCCCTTATTCAGTGTAGTTCACTAGAAAATTTTATTATACCTTTGTTTAGTAAAAAAGAAATGAGATGCCTTTTATTTTAGGAAAACAAGGAAAACTTAGAAAAACCCTAGAAAAATAACCTTGAAAAGAAAACACCCCAAACCTTGAGATAACTAATGTTTTGTTATTTTAAACATAGAAAAATTATGAGTTCTGTTGTTTGACATTTTTCTAATAACAAGTTAGTTGTAAGTGTCTTTTTAGCATTAAACTTTAGAAAATCCTAACTAAATAACCACTAAGTGGCCCTCTGTGATTTTTGGCACAAAAGCATGTTATTAGCTATAGATACCAGCAAAAATGACTCCTAGTACAGAACCAACCCCTAGGTAAGAGTTGTAGTGCAAAGTGACCCCTTTGCCCCAACTTTTGTTATTTTTGTCCAGGGATTATTCTAATTATTCTGGACCTCAAACTTATAGGATAGACTGCAGTAACCAATAGTAACTCACTGTAATTTTTACAGAATTTTTGGAAGGAGTTAAATCACTGTTGTAGTTCAAACCCACCCTAAAATCATAAATAGAAAATGAAAAGGGAAATTAATAGTGGAGACTAATGTTACCCTAACCAAACCAGCAAAACCCCTTGAGTGCCTACTAAAACATTTAAGGGGCAATCCAAGTCTTAATCCATTATGCTTAGGCAAGAACCTCAAACCTAAATTGATAAGCATAAAACCCTAAGAGCCTCTTATAACAAGGAAACCCTAAGTATTAACTAACTTGGTTTTTCTTCACTTAGCATAATGATTACTAAATCCTACATAATCATAGCATACATATTCCTTATTCATTGCATTCGATAGATTGCAACCTCGCTGACGGAGAATACATCCTCGTGCCGGAGCAAGGAGTTGCTCAGGAGGTAGCCCCGGATCCAGCACCAGAGCCTGCCCCAGCTTTGGAAGGCAAGCCCCGGTTTATGCATAACCAGTTCTATATATTATTTTACTGCACTTAATGATTGTTGGCTTGTATTGTGCACTTAAGTGTAGGAGTTGTCTGAAACCCTAGTTGCATTACCTCAGGATTTTCTTTGAGATGGATACTAGTATGCTAGGTCGAGTAGTTGCTTTACTAATTAAGGATCTCGGTAGAAGTCGAGTGATTTTTCTAGCACTCGCGCGAGGTAAGGAAATTGGTTGTATCCACTTTCATATCATACTGATGTTGGTCTGTGGACACGGATCCATGGGGATGCGTAGTCTACGAGATGGAATTGGAATAAGGATTAACGTGCGGATACCTGTGTCAAGCGTTTGAACGTACTAAGCATATGCCGAGAAATATGGTAAATCGGTAAGCCAAGTACCTAATTGAACCTGGCAGCAGACTTTACTCCTCACGCGACCTGAGACGTGGTCTCCCATTCCGGTTATGGTGGGTACAAGTGCGGTCACTGCACGACGGCAGTCGGGGTCAGTGAGGCATTGTACGCCAAGGCAGTGAGCCCTGATCTGCTGACGGGGAATCGATGGGGACGGTTGATGTGTGTGGGGACGGAGTGCCTCGCCACGTCGTGTGTTTAGGTTTACCTTGCAAGGATAAAAACTCGATTTGAATCGTCTGCTTCTCGCAGCTAATGAGACTGCTTGATCCATTGTACTGCATTGAGTAACAAGTGGAAATGTGATGATTTGGCAAAAGATGTTGATTGCTAAATTGCTTGATACCATGAATGAGTAGATAGTACACATTTAGTCTTAAGAGAGTCACACTAAAACTTGACAAAGCTAAAACTTGATTTTTAGACTCAGCTAGTGCTTTTGGCAACCAAACCCCTTAGCCAAACAACTGCATCTAGAGGTAGAGGAGTAGACTCCTCACACCGGGTAAGTCTAGCTGAGTATTAGTATACTCAGCCTTGCTTGTGGCATAATTTTATAGGTTCCCTGGAGGACATGGTTGCTGGAGTGACTTGGCCGTCCATCTTGCCACCGGGTTGGACAGTCGAGTGGGACCCTACCTCGGCCGAGGAGGAGCATGAGGAGTGATGGGACAGGCTTCCCCATCTCTTTGTCTATTTATTGTTAGTTTTATTCCACTGCATTCCCAACGATGATGACTACTTTTGCTAAAACTCTGATGATGATGTAATAAATTTAACACTCCTTAATGTATGGTTTTATGCTTTATTGTATTTGCTCCGTGCCTCACCATCGAGTGAGTACGTGGTACTTGATCCTGTTAGTGGCCTCGTCGGACTATATCCGAGGGACTGACGTGTTATTCCCATTTAAGTGTGGTCTAGCCTCTAAGGCGGGACTTAGGCACTTATGTTGGAATAATTCGGGCGGTTCTGCCACACTTAGCCTTGCTTTAGCAAACAAAAATGTTTTGTTTTAAAACAAAGGTGATGCTTCAGCAGGTGGGAATGTTTTCAAAAATAAAACTTGATGGTGAATCCATCATGGCCGTGATGGGTTCAACATCAGAAAAGATGTACCTCTGCCAGGTACCAAACTTTGGGTTGAAAATAATAAAGCTGAGACCGAGCGGTTGACTTGCACGAGAAGGGAGTCTCAGTGTAGTATCTCCGCCTGAGTCGATTAAGGACCATGTCGATGTGGGCCTGTTGACCGAGGACCCTTTAACTGGTCACATGCCTCGTCATGGGTAAGCTTTGCCTCGGGCAGACTAATACCAGAATAAGATAACACGCAATGGGAGTGGAGAGATGGCGAGAGTAGCGTATACCCTCCGTGGCAAGAGGCTAGACGGTAGTGTATCTGTGCTCTCGGTTGGCGTGAACCTGATTTGGTCTTAAGAACCCCGGTGGCAAGTTGGCATATGCAAAGTTAAGTGCTACATATGTCGTGTGATTGGAGATCCTCAGCTGAGTATTAATTGATTCGGATCGTCGTTACTTCTCGGACATGAAGACTTGGTCACTGACTTACACGTAGAAATCCAATGAACTAAAGGGATGATGAAAAGACGGCTAGTATAGGCCAAGTGCTTGAACTAGGATAGAACGAACTCTAGAGGTAGGTAACTTTACTTAACCTAACAAGTAAAATTGGATTTTAAGGATCCACTCATAGTAAGCTTTTCTGCAAAACAGAGTCCTTGATTCTTGATAAGCCTTTGCTTGAATCCTTTTAGAGCCAGCATACCCTTGAGAGTCTTTTCTTTAGTCGGGTAAGTCTTGCTGAGTAATTCCGTACTCAGGGTTTTATTCCCTATTGTTTTTTAGGATATAACTTTGTGCTGCTGTTGATGGTGTTAAGTGCCGGTGGGCTCGGCCTTCTTATAAGTCTAAGTAACTCTTCTATACTTCTTATTGAGGATGGTCACTTGAGCTAGCATATATTTCCAAGCTATAATTAATTTATAACAATTCAAAGTTTATTTCTTTGAATCACTTTTGTAATCACTCCGATCATGTACATCGTAGAACTTGATGTAACTTGTAAAATTTGGTAATAAGATTTCCGCTGCAAAATGTTGGTGTGTGATTTGTGTTTACTTTATCTTGCGGTCCTGGTTGTAAGTGGTTTATCCGAGGTCCTTGGGGCACTCAGACAGATCCTGTTAAGTTATCTGGTGCACATGCATAGCCGTTCGAGGTCTTTGAGACAAGGGCAGGTGCATGTGGGCCCAATAACTTGGGAGGTTCTGCCACAACAATCCTACAAGCCACCTCAGCTACCCATGTATGATGGGCACTCGGACCCAAAACAATTCTTGATGAGCTATGAGCAACAATATCCTCATATGGAGGCAACACGGCTGTCATGGCAAAGTCCTTCGTCATGGCAATCCGAAATGTGGCCCAGACATGGTACTCTTCGGCCAGGGACAATCACGTCATGGTAGAAGCTCAAGGACATGCTGGTTACCAGTTTTCAAGGCTTTCAGACGAAGTCGGTCACAGCTCAGGCCTTGTTCCAGTGCACACAAGGCCATGAGGAATACCTTCAAGCGTATGTCCGAAGGTTCTTGCGACTGAGAGCACAAGCGCCCACAGTGCCCAATGAAATCGTCATTGAGGCCATGATCAAGGGTCTTCGGCCAGGACCTATGGCCCAATACTTCGCCAGGAAACCCCCCAGACTCTAGAGAAGCTGCTTCAGAAAATGGATGAGTACATCCGAGCTGATAATGACTTCCGACAAAGAAGGGAGGAGGCTTATAGATTTTCTGAGATGACTAGAGGCTTCGGAGGGAGAATCCACCCTAGGCATGTCAGATCAATCCACAGCTCCAGTCAGAATGATGACAAAGGAAGCCAACTTCAGAGGCCACAGCACACCTCACAGTCTTCGGGACAGCAGCAAAGCTCTTTCAGGCCACCAGCTCCAAGGGCCAAAGGCGGTAGGGGCGTCGGAGGAAGATATGGGGATCAGCCCAGGAAAATCTATTGCTTATTCTATGGTGAGGACAAGGGCCATACTACAAGAATGTGCCAGATTACTATTCTGAAGCAAAAAGATATTACCGAAGCAGAAGCTCGGCAGAATCAGCCAAAGCAGGTTTTACATACTGCTTCATGCCACTCTACTTACATACCAGAATATGTGGGCAACCAACCTGCAGCTTCTGTCGCTTCGGCAAGCCATTCACAAGCTTCTTGGCCTCAGCTCCCACCGCCACCACCACTGCAACCTACTTATTCCCGAAGCCAGCAACCAGAAGGGTGCCAGCACTCCCAACAACAACGTGACTTCAGGGAGGAGTCCGAAGCTCGTACAGTCAATAGTACTGTACCAGAATCAAAGCACATATACTGAGCAATATCCTGCTTCTGAAATACTTTTATTTTCTAGGCAATTTGTTTTTTTAATAAGGAACAAGCAATGAAAACTTAGTTTTAATTTCTTGTAATAATTTTGCTTCTATCAGAATGAAATATATCTTCTTCACAGATTTACGAAGCTCAAAAGTCGTTCCTAAGGGAATGCAGAGCCAAAATTGCCGAAGCTACAAAAAGTCGTTCCTAAGGGAGCGCAGCGTAAGTTTTATGCTCAAAAGTCGTTCCTAAGGGAATGCAGAGCCAAAATTACCGAAGCTACAAAAATTCATTCCTAAGGGAGCGCAGCGTATGTTTTCTGCTCAAAAGTAGTTCCAAAGGGAATGCAGAGCCAAATACCGCTGAAATATAAGGCGAAGAAGTTCAAAAGTCGTTCCTAAGGGGATGCAGAACTTATACCGCCGAAATAGAAGGCAAAGAAGTTCAAAAGACGTTTCTAAGGAGATGCAGAACTTATATCACCGAAATAGAAGGTGAAGAAGCTCAAAAGTCGTTCCTAAGGGGATGAAGAGCTTATGTGTTCCAGTGTGGGCGTGTGGGTGTGTGTCTTCGGCATCCTCCTCATTTTGCATCATCTCATCACATCATCTCGCATAACATTACATCATACATCATATTGCATCAACGGCACAAGAATCGAATACGAAGCCGATCTTCGTCACATGCTTCGTCAGAATGAAAATGTGCTAAGGCACGAAGTAAGCTTCGGGAAATACAGATTTATCAGCCTTGTCACAAGAAGGGTATCTCTTTCTTTACGAAGCATGAAAAGAAGGGAAGGTGTTTTTTCGCCGAAGGCTCAAAAACGGTATGTATGTAAGTTTCATGCATCGCAAAGAAATAAATTACAATAATTTATATATTCAATTCAAAGTTAGATACAACAAATATTACATAGTCTTGTTACAATAAAAGCCTAATGTTCATTCCATTGTCTTATACATTGAGCATTTCAGAATATTTTGGAGTCTATTCTTCTTTAAGATCTTTTTTCGCAACTTCGTTTAACAGTTTTTCGACAACTTCGTAAATAATGGAGTTCGCCATATTTATAATGTCCAGCGCTTCCTTCGTTTCCGGATCAGCTAGGGGATCGTATGGTTCCGGCGGCGGAGATAGTTCAGCTGAAGTCGGTAAAATTGATTAGTTCGAAGCCACAAAACAAGTACCGAAGCTAAAAAACCAAAAAATAATACATATACGCCTTTTGCTTTCTGCAGCCTCTTCAGCTCGTTTTGCTTCTGCTCGGGCGTCATGGGTGTCTTTTTGACTCTTTTTTATAATCTCATGGGCCATCTCTCGGCCACCATTCACCCAGACATCATTATAAAATTCCCCGCCCATTAAGGTGGTTTCGGCTGAAGGATCCTTCGTATCATCTACGGAGAAGGCAGCTTCGGCCTGGGCCATGGTTTTAACATGATCACATCCAGCCTTCTCCAAGATGGCTGAAATTCCCCGTGCACCGGAAAACGCGCAAACATCCCCACGATCACTTAAAATTTCTTCGAAGGCTTCGGCCTCTCCACTTATCCATTCAACGACGCCCTCGGGGTCGCCTCATATGAAGTTTTCTCAGAAGAGTAGGCACCCACTTTGGCCAAGCTAGTTTTCAATTTCTTCACACAATCCAAGGATTTCTCGAAACACCTTTCCTTGGATTTGCGAAGTTCTTCAACATTTTTCTCTAGATAGTTTTTCCAATATTCGCTAATTTCTTGATTAGCATGTGCGAGTGTGCAGCTTTCCTTAGCTTCGGCCAGTTGTCTCCGAAGGTCTTCAATTTCGGTTTTCTGGGCTTCGGCCTGAGCCTTGAAGTTAGCTTCGTCTTCATTTACTTTGTTTACTAATGAAATTAAGATGTTGTCTTTTTCCAGACCTTCGTTTCTCAGTTCAATCACTTCTAAAAAAAGGTTATTAAGGGCCATTGTATAGCCTTCGTCTTCAATATTCTTCTGTGCCCTCAGGGCATTACTAAGAATTAAGCCCTGCAAAGAGGAGGACAGAATTGAGCATGACAAATAAAATACTTCATTCTCAAATTCAAGGTTAACTTCTATACCTTTATACTGTTGTATGCCAAGCTATCAGCAAGATCATCTTTTGACATGATCGAAAGACCTTCTTCCAGCTTCGGGAATCCCATACTCTTAACTATCTCCCGGCAAACAGATATTTATTTGTCGTCTGGGAGACAGTATAAGAAGTCATCATCGTTTGAGCAGTTAAACACTAAAGCTCCCTTTGGATATTTCAGTTTTCGCGCATAATGTTTGGCTTCCGCAACTTCTTCTTCGGACAACTTTTTTCCCGAAGCATGACGATATATATAACCAACATCCTCGATAGCGGCTTCGGGGGCAGGATCCTTTGCCCTTTCTCCCGCGTCCGGTCCTTCTGCCATGCCAACGTCTGAAGCTTGTGAATCAACTTTATCTTCAGGCGCGACGGTTTTCGTCTCGATAGGCGCTGAAGGCCCAGCTTTGGCCACATCTTGGACTTTGGTAGCTTCAGCAATTTTCTTAGGAGCAGGGCTCAAGGCCTTCATAGTCTCTATAACAGCGTCTAGCACGCTGGCCATCCTCCTCCTCTTAGGAGTTGCAACAGGAGCTCTATGCATCTTCGGCAAATCTGCCGATGCCGGTGGGCTCAGGATTTCTGGCACTTTTATCACTTTTTCCACCTGTGGCTCTTCAGCCTTATCAACTTTAGCTCGGCTGGCTCAACTGTAGGCACCTTCGGCACTACAGTCGGCTCTTCAGCGCTCTGCGCAATCGGAATAGTTTCTTTTGTTTCGGCAGCTGAAGAGGTCCCTTTGCCAAATTCTGGTATCACGGCCGGTTCGATATAGCGCGGCCGGTGGGTCAGAACCTTCAACTTCTTGCCCTTCGGCTCAGCTGCAATGACCGAAGCGGCAATCTTTCTCTTCTTCTCTTGCCCTCGCAGCGGGGTAGCGATAATCAGGGTATACGAAGCCAATAGCATCAAATACCCTGTTCAGTCTTTTCTTGCCCCGACCCCCGAAAGCTGCGGACAAAGCATTATCCTCGGCCTTGTAGTATGCCCCAAGTAGCTCATCGCTAGTAGCTTCAATACACTTCAGCCGGTCATCGTTTGGCTCATCAAACTTCTCCGCAAACCTGAAGGTATACTTCAATTGGATTAGACTACCCTCACTGGAGTTGGCGGTGGTTTCCTTTGGTATATCCCAGCTCTCCACAAGTGGCCATACCCTGAAGGCTATGTGCTCTTGAATTAAATCTCTCGTGCCAATAAAGGAGCACACAGTGCTAAAGGCCTTCTTACACTTTTCAACGCCGCTATCAATATTCACCTTCGGCCTTCATAGACCGAAGCGGGACCAGACGGGGCGCTGGATAACTTCCTTGATATCTTCTCTCTTCTTTAAATCATTCTTAACATAAAACCACTCCTCCATCCAGGCCCCAGGCCATCTTTTCCGGAATGTTGGCACCGGGTGGCTTGCATTGGGGCGAGCAATAAATCCATAACAACCGAAGTTGTTGTGGTACTGTTCTTTGCCAGTAGCCTTCGTCTCATATAAAAGCTCATGCATACTACAGAAGCACTTCGTGCTTGGCTCCAGCCCCTGACTTCTTACAGCCCAGACAAAAACCCCATCCTAATAATAGCTTCGGGGGTAATCTGATGAAGGAAGATTTGGTATATCTTCAGCACTTCAACCACAAACTTGCTCAGCGAGAACCGAAGACCTGCCTTTAGGAAGCTTCGGTATATAACAACTTCGTTTTCCTCCGGAGCAGGGGCAGTGTTGTCTCCTCTAACTCTGACAATAGACATGTCGTGAAAATATCTCCCCTCGTGGCATCAATATGACTTTGCTTGATGGTAGATTTTCCGAAGATAGTATGGCTTGGGCGCCATGGCCAATCCTCAGAGTCTTCATCCCCACTTTCCACGTCATAACTATCGCTATCATCAGAATCTTTGGATAAACCCTCCAAGATCTCCTTAGTAAATTTCTCCGTATTTGTTTTTGCAATGGACTCAATAAATCCAGCAATGTAAGGATCTGCAACCTTCTTCTCTTCAAACAGCTTCGTCTCCTCGGTTGTTTTCTTCTCTTCAGTCATCTTTTTCTCAGCACTCATCTTCTTCTCTTCAAATTTGAAGCAAACGTGTCTTTAAGCCGAAGCTATAAAGGTTTGAAAAATCAGGCGAAAGCTGGTGAAGAAGAGCTAAAAGTTTGAGAAAATAGCACAAATGGCAGAAATGGTGTATCAAATGGCGCCGCTATGGTTCATATTTATACGCCTAGTGCTGTGATTTTCTTGCTTCGTGCTTTTTACTATGATATCATCAACATATGTTAGCACGTTTCTGCCTATCTGAGAATGAAGGACTTTCGTTGTCATCGTGCTGAAGCTTCCTCCAACATTCTTGAGCCCCTGAGGCATCCGAAGGTAACAATATGTACCACTGGGGGTGATAAAGCTGGTTTTTGGCTCATCTTCCTTCTTCATCCAGATTTGATGATAGCCTGAATAACAATCTAGTAGACTCATGAGCTCTGACGAAGCTGCTGCATCTACTAGAGAATCTATCCTTGGTAATGGGAATTCATCCTTCGGACAAGCCTTGTTGAGATCAGTAAAATCAATGCACATTCTCCATTTACCATTGGCCTTCTTCACCATAACAGTGTTAGCTAGCCATTCTGGGTATTTTACTTCTCTGATGACTCCAGCGCTGAGAAGTCTTTTCACTTTGTTCCGAGCACCTTCGGCTTTGTCATCAGACATTTTCCGAAGCCTCTACTTTCTGGGTCTGAAGGATGGATCAACATTGAGCGATTGTTCAATAACATCCCTGTTGACACCACAGAGATCATTAGCTGACCATGCGAAGACATCTTTGTTGTTGAACAGGAACCTTATTAGGGTTTTCTCCTGCTCCTCAGACAATTGAGATCCTAGCAGCACCTTCTGCTCTGCTATATCTTCACATAAAAGCATGGGCTTCGGCTGATCAGCCGAAGCAGCCTTCTCTCTTCTGTACTTATATTGCTCACAAGCTTCGGCTCCATCGATATTATGGATTGCTTTTGAATCTGTCCAGTTTCCTTCAGCCTTTCTGGCAGCTTCCTGACTTCCATGGATAGCAATAGGCCCTTGATCCGAAGGTATCTTCATGCAAAGATATGCTGGATGAAGAATTGCTTCAAAAGCATTGAGTGTCCCACGACTAATGATTGCATTGTATGGGTATTCCATGTCGACAATATCAAACACAACTTGCTCAGTCCTTGTATTGTTGACAAATCCGAAGGTCACTGGCATCGTGATCTTGCCGAGCGCAACAATATGCCTTCCTCCGAAGCCACAAAGAGGGTGTGTAGGATCATGAATCTTATCCTCTGGATCTTCATCTGTTTGAAGGCCTTAGCAAATATAATATCTGTTGCACTACCTGTATCAACCAGAACATTATGGACCAGAAATCCTTTGATGACACAAGAAATAACCATATCATCATTGTGAGGGTAATCCTTGAGCTGAAGGTCCTCTTGGGAGAAGGTAATTGGGATGTGGGACCATCTTGACTTGATGAAGGGTCCTTGCACCTCGACATGCTGTACCCTTCTCTGTGCCTCCTTCTTTTGCTTCTTGTTGGCTGGCTCTGAGCATGAACCGCTTGTTATCGGGAGTACCAGCTTCGGAGCCGAAGCAGCTCCAACTTGATTGTTGAACGAAGCCATCAGCTCAAAAAAGTGGAAGTGAGTTCACCCCACGGTGGGCGCCAATGTTGGGGACTTGTTCTCAAATGCTATGAATTAAGAACAAGGCAACATAAAATGTTAAATATTAATGCCCTTCGTCCGCTGAAGCATTATCTCCCCAAGGATTTAATGAGCTTCGGACGAAGGCCATGAGCAAAATACCACGAAGGTCACACCTTCGTGATCAGACTTGTAAAACAATATGAAATAAAATATAAAACATGAAACATTATAGAAAGATATACTTAAAATAGATAACATTATTCACATATTTTATTATATGAACCCAAATATTAAAACATAATATTTAGGTACATGTATACCTTTGTCTTGGCAGAAAGCAATAATTCCAGCGTAATGTGCCAGTTGTTACAAGATTGCGTGAATAGTACAAGGGTACTGTTCATCTATTTATAAGCACAGGACACAGCCTATGTAAAATTACATTTATGCCCTTTACAATCGACTACAATAATGACACAAAACATCATGGGTCTTTAAGTCATTTCATCTTTAAGTCGGTTCACCCCTTCGTCTTGAGATCTGTCATTGTGACGAAGCTTTATAGGTGATAGCTTCGGCGCTGCTTCTGATAGAATCTGCCGAAGGTGTTTTCTTCCTTTAGGATCTTCGGCTACGAAGCATACCCCCAACAAGGCCTTCGTTCACGTCGCAGTCTGAATTCGTTGTTATAACAAATTAATACTGCGAGGGGCTACTGTTGGGGGCCTTCGTCTTATGAAGGTCCTCAAAAACATGACTAACAATGTTTCCCAAGTGTAATATATGAACAGAAACCTTCGGACTCGGAATAAAGCTGTATACAATATGTAAAGCATGGTCGGGACGAAGGTTGAACAAGTCCCGAAGCTACGCGCAAGGAAGCTTCGGTTCAACGGCAGAGAAAGGAACCGACTTAAAGGGGAAAAGGCTATCTAGTCCTCGTTGGATTGTCATTAAGTCAATAGTAAACATAAAGGGCATGATTGTAATTTTACACAGGCTGCGCCCTGTGCCTATAAATAGATGAACAGTACCTCCATACTGTTCACGCTGACTTATATTCGTTCGTGCGTCACGCTTGGACTTTAACCTTCTGTCAAGCCGAAGGTACTCATGTAATTCAATATTGTTCTTGTTTATCCATGATGATACAATAAAGTTACATTGATGATGTTATATGATTATTCATATTATCTTTCATATTTCATATGCTTCTTCTTTCATTAACATATACTATGAAGATGAAGGAGGTACTTTCTTCATGGCCTTCGTCTGAAGATCATTATGTCCTAAGGGAGATAATGCTTCGAATGACGAAGGGTATTAACCTTTAACATTTTGTGTTGCCTTGTTCTTAACTCATAGTATTTGAGAACAAGTCCCCAACAGATTGTGACATGGATTTAATTCCAATCAATGCTAATCCAGAGCTGGATTGGTGTAAATGAACAAAGCTAGCCTTAAGAGGCCTGAGTATACTCAATTAAACCTGTGTGGCTGTGTATACACTATACACCTAGCATGTAGCAATTAATTAAGAGGGGAAACACTCAAGAGTGGATAAAAAGGTGCAGTGAATATTTAGGTAAAAAGAGTTGCTAATCACAATGTAAAAAGTTGTGGAAATATATGTAATCAAAAGCTAGCAACTAACTTCAGGTTTTGAAAAGCATCTTCTCCTTTGGAATACTCAAATTCCCAGATGAAAAAATAAATTCTACCATCCTATGCCTCAGGAAGTACATCTACACCAACCAACACAAATGATTAAAAATGAAAATATATGATTTTGCAGAACCTCCATTCTGACCCAGTTGCCCATGCCAAGCGTGTCGGTAAGCAAGAACACAAGCAGGAGAAATTATGTTATCATAATCAGGGAGTGGACGTGACGCAAGAGAACGTGGGCGTCACACGGAGCGACAACGTGCGGAGGAAGGTTGTCGTGGGCACCGGTCGGTCATGGGGAAGAGGAAGGAAGAGGAGCAGCGAGCGTCAGCCAACCACGTGGAGGAACATCACGTTCTCCAGCTCCGGTAGGCCGATGTCGACATCCTAGAGCTCATGGTTGCCAAAGCGCTTGCACCACAACACCACTGACCTGAGCATCGCCATGGCCTCCTTCACCTTGTTCCTGTGCGCACGGAGGAACTTGAGCGGTATCATGTCCGTGCGCTCGTCGTCGCCCACCAGCGACACGCCTAAATCAGCGCTGGTGGCCGCCTCGGGCTCAAACGAGGAGGTGACAACGGTCTCCTCAACAGCTGCTCGAATAGCGTCATCTTCCGGTATCGCTGCAGATGTCGCCGCCTCGCTCTACGCAGCCTTCCACCTCAATATCTCCTCTGCCCTCTCGCGTCCGCTCCTCGACCGCTTCATCGTCGCCGGAAGGGAGCTAGGCATTATGCCTTTATAGGGAGGATCGACATGACTGTTTTAGGATCTGAAATTTACGAGCTTTATCTGCTAGCCAGGGATGGGATGACGAGAACGCCGTGGGTGGTTGTGAGCGCGACACGCAATGGACGAGTGGAGAATCGGTTGTGCGCTATGGACTGCCGATTGATTTTTGTAAAAGTTTAGGGAGGTTTTTGTAAAATTTTGACCGTCGAAACTAATGATTTAAGTATAGTAGAGAAGTAGAGATATGAGCATATAAAAATAGATGGCATATGACTCTTGAATGACTATCAGCTGTTGATCATGGATCCTACGGAGGATATTTTGTACAGGTTCGATGTTATAATGAGGGCCCTAGATCTCGGATCAGACGATCCAGGTTACATCATGTTAAGCCAGCCAAATCAGTTCTTCAAAAGAGCCCCCAACAAACATAGGAAATAACTCACCATCCAGAGCAAGTTGAAGAGCATTTAAATTAGGTCCTTGGTTTATGCAGATTAGACCCTTACTTTCATCTAAATAGGAGCCGCAATCCGTAGTGGCCTGAAATACCCAAAATAAATTAGTAAAATGATTTTCATTGCAAAAATAAATATAACGAACTTAGAAAATCCATAACTTCTTCGTTTTAACTGCAATTTTAGTGATTCTCGAACCTACGGATTCGTGGCAACTCATAAAATATTATTGTGTAGTTTGTTTTTAAGTTTGGTGTACTGTAAGTTTTAATTGTTACTTGTCTATATGTTTGTACTGCTACGATTAGACGGACGAGTGTACAGGGATCAAGACTTTTGAAGAGATCTGGTCAATAGGTTATCGCAAGTAAAATACAAGTTGTGTCCATGATCATATTCTTTAACCTAACAATATTTATGATTTTGGTCTCACTGCTGCGCTGTTAGGTTAAATTGTTAGGCAACCTAATATGTTACCTAGTCTTATTTACCTTATACCGTGCATATATATGAATTATTAGTTAGTCTTGCTATTGCTCTACCTAGTTTTGGGGTTAATATTATATCGGAATTATGATCATGCTTTACTACTATTATTGACTTTATTATTATACATGGTAAGATCATTTTATTAATTAGAACATGGAGAGATCACTCGAGACAACAGTGCTACCACAAGGGTTAAATGGCACGTCCTTGGCCAATTAATTAGGAAAGCTTGTGTGCGTTAATCCTTTCCCGAATGGGGAAGCGGGGAGTGAGTTGTTGCAGTTACAGGGAGGTTCTCAGGTCGATCTATCTATAATAGATTTTCGGACGAGTGATTCATATATCTCCCCCTTCTACCTGAATATGTAGCGAGTTTTTGTAACACCCTGACTTTGGGGGTATAAATTTTTTTCTCTAATATCCATCAAATTCAGGTGTTACTTTCTTGTTCCTCTTTATTTTCACTCCTTTATTTATTTCTTTCCAAGTAATAGGAAATTTTACTCCAGTTATAGCTATTAATAAAACCCTAAGGGAATAATGATTGATGCATCATGCGGAAATATATTTGTTTTTGTGTGATGTTTTGCTTTGGTATGTATCCATGAAATATGTAGCTCATTAGTGTAAATAAATTTGATAGTCGGAAATAGAAAAAGAAGAAAGAAGAAAAATAATAAAAGGGAAAGCCTCCCTCAGCCCCCGCGGCCTGCGTCACGCTAGTGGCCCAGCTCCCGGTGCAGGCTTGCGCGCGCGCCCAGCCACCTCCCTGCGCGGGGCCTAGCAGCAGCGCCAGCTCAGCTGGCCCACCCCGCCGTGGCTCACGCGTGCAGCCGCGCGCTCGCCCAAGCCCCGGTGCAGCGCACTCCTCACCAACCTTAGCGCCGCCGCCATGCCTGTACAGCGCGCGGGCATGCTCGCCCAGCTGCCCCGGCCCAGCCCCGCGCCCCGCGTCTCCCCAGCCCGTGCGCAGGGATGCTCACGCGCCCCACCGCGCTCGCCGCGCCGCAAGCGCAACCGCCACCATTGCCCGCGGGACCCACGTGTCAGGCGGTCTTCTCCAACCGCCCACCCGCGCCGGACGCCCACGTCGCCCTCACCTCTAGCCTGCCCCGCGTGGCACTCGCCCACGACGCCGAGAAACCCAACGTCTGCGCCCACGCTCTTCTATCCGAGCATCTGCACCTCCTCTCCTCTTCCCTCCATCATTTCCCCAATCGCCAGCACACCCGATGCCTCCAAAACCGTCGCCTAGTCCTCACCTCGCCATCCCCGACGTGCTTTCGGAGCTCGCCGTCGAAACCACCGCACCGGAGTCCGTCCTCGCCGTTCGTCACCGCAGTGAGCTCGCGCCCATACTCCCTTCTCCCCTTCCCCTTTATCCTTTTTCCCTGACGCGGTTGATGCTCAGCCTGCCCTGCCTCCGGCGCGGTGCGTGGTGCGACAGGTGTTCAACGCGACCTAGGTGCGCAGCCCGCTTGGCAGTCCGTGCATGGCCGCGGTGAGCAACGTGGCCGGCGTAGTCTGTGCGGCATGCGTGACTCTCATCCCCCGTCGCGTCGGCTCGTCCCTGTGCATGCGATGCCCGCCGCGTTCGTGCCCCACTGCCCGTGGCGTCATCGTTCATCACGCGTCAGAACTCTGACGACACTCGCCTAGGCCCTCGTCTACCCCTAGACATAGCCGTCTACCCCCCCCCCCCCAACGAGCCCGTTTGTCTGTCCCGCGCGTCGTGTGTACCGATTTCGCGTCCCGCTTTTTGCGCGTGTTATTATTATTCCTCGCGTAAAGTCGACTAGGTTGGTTAATTAATTATACATTAACCGTGTAGCGATCTTGTGGACACGTTAAATATATGTTGCCACCACAATTGTTTTAGTTAAATAATTAAATTATTGGTTGGTTCGATGGTTATTAAAATGACAATTTATTTAGAACGAGTCTATAGTTTTAACTCATGCTTTTATAAATATAAAAGTTAATTAACTCGATTAATGCCAGCTTAAATACTTTTAATTAATTATTTGTTTGTTGTTGGTTGCGCGCGTCATCGTGCTGTTCGCGCGTGTAGTCGCGTTGACTCACGCGTGTCTCGAGCTGTCGTGCGTGTTGTTTCATGTGCCACGATGTTGTTTCGCACGCGTCGTCGCGTGTCGTTCGCGTTGTCGCGCGCGTGTTCGAGTGTCATTCGCGCGCTGTTTGCGCGCGTCGTCATTCCTTCACACATTCGTGCCACGCGTCTGGTTCGCGTGTCGATCACGTGTGTCGCGCGGCGTTTGTGCGTAATGACAAATTGTTTTCGCATATAAGCACTCATGCTAGTAACATTAATTCATCAGGTCATATATGTTAGATAATTAACTTAAGGTTCGCTCGACTAATATTTATTAGATTAATATTTCAATTAGATTAAATAAGTAGTGTTTGAAAGGGAAATAGGCTTTAAACCTTTTCCTAAATGATTTTGGTGGTTGAATGTCCAACACAAATAATTGGACTAACTAGATTGCTCTAGATTGCATGTTCTATAGGTGTCAAAGATTCAACAAAAACCAATAGAAAGAACAAGACAGGGTTCAAAACAAAGGAGCAAAAAGAAACTGAAGTGCTCCCTGGTCTGGCACACCGGACTGTCCGGTGTGGCACCGGACAGTGTCCGATGCACCACCGGACAATGTCCGGTGCACCAGGGAGGATTGCCTTCGAACTCTTCACCTTCGGGTTTCTCAGGCGCAACCCACTATAATTCACCGGACTGTCCGGTGCACCACCGGACAGTGTCCGGTGCTCCAGAGTGAAGCGGCTCTGAACTGGCCAGCTTCGGGAAAATGGAAGGCCGCTCCGCTAAAATTCACCGGACTGTCCGGTGTACACCGCACTGTTGCGCCAGCGGAGCAACGGCTACCTCGCACCAACGGTCGACTCTGACAGCGAACAGTGCGCAACAGTACACGTGGCAGAAGTCAGAGCAGAAGGACAGAGGGGCACCGGACTGTCCGGTGTGCACCGGACTGTCCGGTGCCACATGAGGACAAAGCCTCCAACGGTCGACCAGCTCCAACCCCAACGGATAGGATGACGTGGCTGGCGCACCGGACACTGTCCGGTGTGCACCGGACTGTCCGGTGCGCCCATCGCCAGTAGCCTTCTCCAACGGCTACATTTTGGTTGGTGGCTATAAATACCACCCCAACCGGCCACTTCAAAGTGTGGGAGCCCAAGCAACATTCCAAGTCATCTAGTTGACATACTCAAGCCCTCCCAACCACATATATTCATTGATACATCCTATACACAAGATCTAGACCACTACAACCAACACAAGTGCCACAAAAGAGAGAGCAAACAATTGAGAGCTACTCAATTGAGTTTAGCCCTAGTGCCTTGTGAGATTCATTGAGAGATAGTGTGTGCTACATCTTTGTGTTCATTTGTGCGTGGAGTTTTGACTCCCATTGAACTTCCTCCAAAGTTTTGGAGGCTTGTAAAAGCTAGCAAGAGACACCAAAGAGTGTGGTGGTCCTTGTGGGATCGAGAGTGATCCTTGAGAAAAAGAAGAGCTCGCCGATCCTTGGGTGATCGGTGGAGAGAGGGAAAGGGTTGAAAAAGACCCGTCCTTGTGGACTCCTCAATGGGGACTAGGCCTTCGAGGGCCGAACCTCGGTAAAACAAATCACCCGTGTCCATTGTGTTTATTGCTTGTGATTTGTTTGTTTTCCCTCACTCTAAGTTTTTCCTTGCACTATTCTTTGCTAACCTTATTTGGTGTTGCCTTAAGTTTAAATTCTCATTTAGTGAGGCAACACATTGCAAGAAAGAACTCGCGGCATTACTCTTCTTATCTAAGCCCTTGTGATTTATTCTCATAGATTTATTAGTAGTATTGATTTATCAATTCCGCATTATTCGAAAGCAATACTCTTTACAAGCAAGGACTTAGTTTTTATACTCCGATAATTGTATATCTTGTTCTAACCAATAATCAAGGGATCTAGTTGGGGGATAAAGTTTTAATTTTTAGGTTTCGCCTATCCACCCCCCCTCTAGGCGACTTTCAATTGGTATCAAAGCTAGGCACTTCATATTGAGTCTAACAACTCGAAGTGATGGCTCGTAGAAGATCCCAAAAGAACAAGAAGACAACTCCGAAGGAGATCAATGAGGTAACTCTTGAGATATTACTTTCCGATTGTTCTAATTATGATTCATGGTCCACTAGAGTAATAAATGCCTTTAGAATCATAGATCCACAATTAGAACAAATTTTAGACAAGAGTATTATTCCTCCTAACTATGCTAGGGAAAATGCATCCGAAGAAGATTTAAGATGTATTCGCTTAAACTATCTAGCTTATGACATCTTAAGTAAATCCCTTAGCAAAGAAGATTATCATGCTTTCATAATAAAATATGATAAACCTATTTGTGATGTGCATGATATTTGGACTAGAATTAAAACTAAATTTGATAAGTCCAAACATGATAGTTCTTTTTGTGCTTCTACTTCCTTTGGTATTTGTGATACTAATCATTGCAAGGAAGAAGAAGAAAATGATCGATGGAGACCAAACGATGAATCCACCTCTCCAAAAGGTTTGTCTTCCCATTTCGATTCACACATGTGTTGTGTGGCTAATGAAAATGATAGCGGAAGCACAAACAAGGATGAGGAGGAAGAAAGGAGCTTTGTGCAACTCTACGCTCGCCTAAGCCAAGAAGATAAGGCGGTCATGCTCAAACTTCTAGAAAGAGTGAGAGAGCAAAGCGAAGCTCGTCAAAGGCTAGAAGATATTCTCTCCATAAAAATGCTACACTTTGACGAGTTGACTAAAGAACATGAGGAGCTAAAGTGCTCTCATGTTGATTTGGTCCAAAGGTATGAAACTATTTCAATTGAGCAAGATAATGCTTTACATTGTATCGCTCAATTAGTGAATAGAAATACCTTGCTTAAGGACCAATTAGAAAAGCTAAAAATTGAAAATCTAGCTTTTCTAGAAAAACATGATATGCTTCTATGTTCTTATGAAAATCTTATGGATGATCATATCATGTTAGACATTACTCATGAGGTTGTGATAGAAAATTTAAATTCCCAACAACCTCACTCATGCACATGTACTCAAATTCAAACTATACTACCATGAGCTAATGCTTGTTGTCCGTCAACAAGCAACTCTTCCTTTGAGCTAGGATTTGCAGGAACAAAAGATGATATATATCAAAAGCTCAAGGAAGAAAATGAGAGGCTAAATATGAGCTTGACACAACTTAATGGGAAGTGCATTGCTCAACCTTCTCAAGATAACCGTGATCACATGGTGAAGAAGCTTGAGACGGGAACAACCGTAGCATGCACAAAATCCCTTGAAGAAAATGTCAAGAACTTGAGGATTGCCAAGAGGAAGAAGCAAAAGATGAAGATCAATGCCTCCTTCAAAAGCCTCAATCATGCCTCCTCAAAAGGTAACATCCAAGGTAATAATCAAGTCACACTTCATACTGAGAGTAGTAAGAAGTGTAGTAAATGCTTTGAAAAGGGACACTCAATTAAGTCATGTTCCTATATTAATGACTTGATTATTAAGGATGATAAACTTTGTTTTAATTGCTCAAAGAAGGGACACTTAATCAAATCTTGTCCCTATGTAAAACAAAAAGGCATGTTGTTGGAAGAGAAAGTTTTCACTAACCATGTAGCAAGCAAGAAACAAGGAAGGAAGAAGTCTTCAAAACTCAAAAAGCGCCTCTGCTACACATGCCGAAAGAAGGGACATCAATGCAAGGATTGTCCCATTGGTAACAACCCCACTCCTAACTTGTCATTTGATTCATATATAACTAGGCAACCCAAGATTGTAACTTGTGCTAGAAAGGTAACGAGTTTACCAAGCGCTAGCACAAAGAACACTTGGGTTCCTAGATCTTTGTTTACTAACCTTAACGGACCCATCAAGCGATGGGTACCAAAATGTGCTTGACAAGCTTTGTAGGAGAAGGAGATGATATGAAGCCTTGGCGTGCTTAAGGGAGTTAATTCAATTCTTATCAACTCAAGCTATTAATCTTCAAATGATCTACATATTCAAGATTGAACCAAGGTTACTTCAATTTATTGTATTCAAAACCCATATCATCTCGGGGAAGATATTGATGTTGTAGGAATTGAAGAATCATCATGTGCGGAAAATCAAGGCCTACAACATGGAGGACTGTCAAAGGATGGTAACACTTATGCTTTTAAGTGCAAGTATCTTAAATTATCATTTCTTATGTGTCTTGTGTAGTCTCATGGAAAAAGGAAGCACTTAAGATGTTTTTAAATTTATGTCACCATTCTTAGAAGAAATTCCTCTCATATGGTAGATTACATATTCTTCATTTCTATATTATGACAATCTACATGCTTTAAAATTGTTGCTTTTTCCCATGGCATGGTTTACACTAATTATTCTATCATTGCCATGTTCTAGATATAGAGAGATATTTCATGTTCTTAAAAGAATAAGGTGTCCTGTAAGGAATTCAAATACTTAGGACACTTATAAAAGGAAAATTCTCTCTATAGCTAGAAAAGTGAGACTAATGTTTTATCTAAGTAATTTAAGTAGTCTCACTTATAGAAATAATTTTCTCTTTGAAGATGCGTAATCCATCATGACAAGGAAAATCAATCCAATAATTTATGTTGTATGTCTTTTTGCTTAAATTGGATATGATTCTTCTACATTTATCGCTTTCCATATCATGAATTAGATTTATTCCCATGATCTTAAAGGATTGGTTATGCTTGTTTTATGAGTTAAAATTGGCATAACATCTTCTATGGATAATCTAGTTCATGCTATGAAGTTTCCATGCTTTTAGTAATCTAGTTTTTCATTCCTTATCAAAATGATTACAAAAAGGGAAACTAGTGCTTGTGTTGCCATTAACCTTTCGCTTGAGCTTACTTATGAAAATCAACAAGAGAGTATGTGCAAGTTTAATGACACAAGCCTCAAAGGGTTGATCTTCACCCATAGGAAGAAAGGTAAAAGCAAAGGTATGGGAACTCATCTCCTTAACCAAATGTAGTTCCCATCAATGACTGTTTACTATAATTATATCTTTGTGAAGAAATAGATTCTTTATTGAATTTAAATTGGCTAAGAAGTGCATTCAGCCTCAATCTCATTAATGCACTTGTCCATTAGAATCTATTTCATACCTTTGCTATAAATGTTCTCATATTGACTTGTTTTTAAAGTAATGATTAATAAACTCAATATAAAGAAGTAAATTCCTATGATTGATCAAATGGTTAAATAGTGCATATTCCTCTTTTCCTATGATGTGCACTAATGCTAGGGATTTTACTTCATGTCTGTGTGACTTATGGATGATGAATTGTTCATATTTATTTTCTAAAAGAAATCATCATTCATCATATACTTCCTTGCGCTATTGACATCTCTCTTGAGTATTTTAAATAAGTTTGGAAGGAAAAAGAGACAACTACAAAGGGAGGACACTCAAATGAAAAAGGAAGAACATCAAGAACAACAACACCTACTTGGACAATAAGGTCTTCACAATAATCAATGGTGTGGTTGTAAGCATTCTAAATCTTTTTCATTGTGAGAATACAAGGCTTAAGTTGTTTATTGCAAATTTTATAAGCCTTGATCAAGATGTATAATGGGTCTCCCTTTATGTCTTTAAAAGTGAATGCATCGAAATCAATTCTTTCAATTACTTGATGCATATCTTTAGGGGGAGTCCATTCCTATATTTTGATTATGTTGAGACTATTGCTTTATCTTAGTAATTTCATATAGTCTCTTTGATGAGAATAATGTTTCTCATAAAGTATGCTACTCCACATCAATTCAACTTGTTAAAATAATGTCGCTTTTATCAAGGATTGTTGCTTTCATTGCTAAAGTAGCTTGCTTACTGGATTCTCCTATAATAAGCTTATTTGTTAATCTAATACTCATATTGTTCTTTTGTTATTTGTTTGATCATTGAATAACTTCTATTAACACTTATACTTCTTAGTGCCTCATATAAAATCAATCAATATCTCTTGATATGCACTAAGTTGAAAGGAGAATTCATGTTGCCTTTATACAATTCGTGATCCATTTAATTTAATCTAACATTAACTTGGAAAAGGATCACTAGTTGTAGAACTCTCTCTTGTGCAAATATTTCCATATATTGTCTTGAGTATAGGTCTTAAGCAACTAAGACTAAGGACAATGCACAATGAAGAGAGCATCTCTATTTGAAGGTACAAAAGGGTAAAACTACTTCTTTTGATTCAAACTTGTACCTAAAATCTTCCTTTTCTATACTTTCCTTACATATCTTGTATAAAAGGAAGAGAAAGCATGTCCACGCATTTTTTCCTGCTTCATACCTAGTTTATCCTCTCAAACTTTTCATTCCTGCATTTATGCATCTTTGTTAAAACTGGATGAAGTAATCTTATTGTCAAAAAGCTTAAAGCTTAACCTTGTAACGAGGATAAGCTGCCTTTGTTCCAAAGGTGGATGGTCCTTAAGCCTCTTTGAAATCCTTAAGGGAAAATGCTTAAGACACTTATAACATGCTTTCATAAGTGCATAAACTGTCATGAGCATCACACTTATACTAGGACACAATGCACTTCACATTCTGTATGGTATAGATATGTTCTCATTAACCTCATTATGTGCAATTGGCATTTCAAGGCCAAAATATGTATTCCTATCAAGGCACATATTTAGGGGGAGCAATCTATATTATATAGAACTATGATCATGCTTAATTGACATATCTTTTGATCATATCTCTTTCATTTTGGTACAAATGCATATATCTTATTATTCTCGTACCATGACTACGACTAATATGTTTCCAAGTATATTTCTATACTAAGTCGTAGATTAAAAGGGAAATGGAGTCTTCGGCGAAGACAAGGCTTCCACTCAACTCTATCGGTACCATTTATCCTTCGCCATCACTCCACACTAGCTCTCCACATTGGTATAATCTTTCACTCATATACTATTTGCCAAAGGGGGAGACAACTTAAAAGGGCTTATATTTCACTCAAAGTATCCGTTTTTGGCAATTCATGCCAAAGGGGGAGAAAGTATTAGCCCAAAGCAAAAGGACCGCACCACCACCAATTTTCAAAATTTAAAAGGTCTTGAAATGATGAATTTTCAATTGGTATAGTCTTTCAATTTGTTTTTAAAGAAGTATTTTCAAATTGGTATCTTACGTGTGATATAATTTCAAATTGATATACCCTCTTCAAAATTAATATCAAAACCCTCTTGAACTCTAAGAGGAGGATTTCATTAAGGGGGAGTTTTGTTTAAGTCAAAGGAAAAGCATTTCGAAACAGGGGGAGAAAATCTCAAATCTTGTAAATGTTTCTCAAAATTCTTATTCATCTACCTTTGACTATTTGCAAAAGACTTTGAAAAGAATTTCCAAAACGTTTGCAAAAACAAAACATGTGGTGCAAGCATGGTCCAAAATGTCAAAAATATAAAGAAACCATTCATGTATATCTTATGAAATCAATATTGGTTTAATTCCAAGCAATCTTTGCACTTACCTTAGGCAAACTAGTTCAATTATGCTCTTATATATTTGCTTTGGTTTGTGTTGGCATCAATCACCAAAAAGGGGGAGATTGAAAGGGAAATAGGCTTTAAACCTTTTCCTAAATGATTTTGGTGGTTGAATGTCCAACACAAATAATTGGACTAACTAGTTTGCTCTAGATTGCATGTTCTACAGGTGTCAAAGATTCAACAAAAACCAATAGAAAGAACAAGACAGGGTTCAAAACAAAGGAGCAAAAAGAAACCGAAGTGCTCCCTGGTCTGGCACACCGGACTGTCCGGTGTGGCACCGGACAGTGTCCGATGCACCACCGGACAATGTCCGGTGCACCAGGGAGGATTGCCTTCGAACTCTTCACCTTCGGGTTTCTCAGGCGCAACCCACTATAATTCACCGGACTGTCCGGTGCACCACCGGACAGTGTCCGGTGCTCCAGAGTGAAGCGGCTCTGAACTGGCCAGCTTCGGGAAAATGGAAGGCCGCTCCGCTAAAATTCACCGGACTGTCCGGTGCGCCAGCGGAGCAACGACTACCTCGCGCCAACGGTCGACTCTGACAGCGAACAGTGCGCAACAGTACACGCGGCAGAAGTCAGAGCAGAAGGACAGAGGGGCACCGGACTGTCCGGTGTGCACCGGACTGTCCGGTGCCACATGAGGACAAAGCCTCCAACGGTCGACCAGCTCCAACCCCAACGGATAGGATGACGTGGCTGGCGCACCGGACACTGTCCGGTGTGCACCGGACTGTCCGGTGCGCCCATCGCCAGCAGCCTTCTCCAACGGCTACATTTTGGTTGGTGGCTATAAATACCACCCCAACCGGCCACTTCAAAGTGTGGGAGCCCAAGCAACATTCCAAGTCAACTAGTTGACATACTCAAGCCCTCCCAACCACATATATTCATTGATACATCCTATACACAAGATCTAGACCACTACAACCAACACAAGTGCCACAAAAGAGAGAGCAAACAATTGAGAGCTACTCAATTGAGTTTAGCCCTAGTGCCTTGTGAGATTCATTGAGAGATAGTGTGTGCTACATCTTTGTGTTCATTTGTGCGTGGAGTTTTGACTCCCATTGAACTTCCTCCAAAGTTTTGGAGGCTTGTAAAAGCTAGCAAGAGACACCAAAGAGTGTGGTGGTCCTTGTGGGATCTAGAGTGATCCTTGAGAAAAAGAAGAGCTCGCCGATCCTTGGGTGATCGGTGGATAGAGGGAAAGGGTTGAAAAAGACCCGTCCTTAAGTGGACTCCTCAACGGGGACTAGGCCTTCGAGGGTCGAACCTCGGTAAAACAAATCACCCGTGTCCATTGTGTTTATTGCTTGTGATTTGTTTGTTTTCCCTCACTCTAAGTTTTTCCTTGCACTATTCTTTGCTAACCTTATTTGGTGTTGCCTTAAGTTTAAATTCTCATTTAGTGAGGCAACACATTGCAAGAAAGAACTCGCGGCATTACTCTTCTTATCTAAGCCCTTGTGATTTATTCTCATAGATTTATTAGTAGTATTGATTTATCAATTCCGCATTATTCGAAAGCAATACTCTTTACAAGCAAGGACTTAGTTTTTATACTCCGATAATTGTATATCTTGTTCTAACCAATAATCAAGGGATCTAGTTGGGGGATAAAGTTTTAATTTTCAGGTTTCGCCTATCCACCCCCCCTCTAGGCGACTTTCAGTGTTCAACTGCGCTTTTATAATAAATATTAACATGACCAATATTAACTTAACTGCTTTTTAATTATTTAATATTTGTTTAGTATAAACGTGTCACCTATTTAGTTTTCCTCGTCTGTCGCGCGTGCTGTTCCGCACGTGGTGGCGTGCTGGTTGGCGCGTCGTTTAGGGCTGGAAATGGATGTCTGAAGATCCGAATTATCTGTATTCGTATTCTCTAAAACTGCTAATATGGATATACATATTCGTATTCGATTTCAATATGGATGTCAAATGGATGTATTCGAATTCGATTTATAATACTTTTCTCTATCTCATTCCATATTCATATTCGAAAAAACTATGAAACATCTGATACTATCCGTATCCGTGAAAAAATATGTTTCATGAAACCATTTAAAACTTAACTTTATCACTAATTACTAATTAAAAATGATTTTAAGTTTAATAATATAATAGGAAAATGATATATATCATTTGAAATATTAAACAATATTTATATGATAAAAAATAAATATATCAACCTTATATTTCTAGTGATATTCAATAATAAAATTCAATAGGTTTCATAAACATTCAATTATAACTCTCCACTTTATCTATATAGTGAACACATCTCAACGAAGTTTCATAAACATTCAACTATAACTCTCCACTTTACAATATAAAGATAAATTTCTTCATGTTTTCATTTAAGTTTTGGTACACACATTTATATAGGACATTCATTCATTTTAAAATGAAAAAATTGTTTTTACTGGTACATATACTATTTTATATCAATTCTAATTTACTTGTATTTATACAAATGTCACTTATTAAATATCACGTGTTGTTGTTTATCTTTTGTTACATGCTTTGATAGTTTAAAAATATTATTTATATAGTTTTGTTGACTTTGATATGGAGGATCACGAGAAATCTATTTTAATTTAAGTTTGTTTTGACTATCTATAAACTTGTACTTAAATAAAAATCCACATATACATATGCTAAATTTTAGGGTGTGCTATTTGAGTTGAATTGAGTAAATATCTGAATAAGAATTCGGATTCGACTATCCGTTTTGTATTCGTATCCGAAGATATTTGAATTCGTATCCGAATTCGGACAAAAATATGGTAAACTGTGACATTCGTATTCGTATCCGTGCGTATTCGTATCTGTGCGTATTCGATCCGTTCCCACCCCTAGCGTCGTTCGCGCTCGTCGCGCGTGCTGTTTCGTGTGTCGTCAGCGTGCTATGTCGCGCGTGTCCGCGCGTCGTTTGCACGCTGTCATGCTGTTTCAGACGTCATAAATTCATCTCGCTTAGAATCTCTCGTTTTAATTAAATTATTTAATTATCTGACATTGGTTAGTGTAGCAGATTAATCGAACTGACTGATGTATAATATTTATATTTGATAATGTTGAACTAAAAGTTATAGTCAATACTTGTTTAGCGTTAATGTGCTAACTTCTCAACCGTAGCTTCGAGTTCGACGTTTCTTTCCCTCGCGTGACCATAGATTCGAGCTCTATTTTATGCTGCATGTTTTTATAACATTTTATCTTGTATGGTGTGATGTTCTTATGCATATATATATGTTTGTTTGCTTTTGCTTGTTCGTCTTCGCTTTGCGTCGCGAATAGATCGTGATTCGTTTCCGAGCTTCGAGGAATCGAAGATCAAGCTTCGGCGACCAAGTGGTCAGGTTCTTCGAGTTCTACAGAGTTGAAGACCCTGAGCATCTGTTTGGTGAAGGCAAGTGTTCTCTGACCTATTATGTCCTACTTACTTTATAATTCATCGTCCCGTATTACTTTATGAAGACCTAAGGATTGACTAGTTTGTATTTACCTTATCCTTGTTTACCTTTTTGGGTTAACCATTGTTAGCTTTATGCTATTGCTTTAACTTAATCAATGAACTTGATGTGATTACTTATGATACGATGATGTTATCCCGATGATGATATTGTGATACTCTAGGGGGCTCAGGCCTTTTCCTGAGTACCTCTCCGTAAGGACCTATTCGTGGAGTGACCACCCGGGATAACAGTGCAACCATGAGGGTGGAATGGGACGCCCTTAGCTGATTAATTAGATGAACCTGGGGTGTAGTTGGCTTTGCCCGAGGGCCATCAATGGGGGCTAGGGCGTGGTGCTCGCTCTGCCAAGGGGGGGGGGTGCATATGTTCATTCGATTTGGTTTTGTTAGTCACCCACCTTGGAGAGGTGTACTGCGTTTGTACGACTGGCGAAACCTAACGAGCAGCTATGCACCAGGGGAGTCTTTGTAAAGGCTACGTAGTGGTACCTTGCAAGGCCACCTAGGTAGTGATCAATGGAGAGTAGCTCTCTCCGGGTAGAAAGGGAATCACGACTCGTGGGTAAAGTGTGCGACCTCTGCAGATGATTAGAAACTGATATATCAGTCATGCTCACGGTTATGAGCGGCCTTGGGATCCTCTTTGATTAGAGATACAGATGGTTCGAGATGCAATGATTCTATTAATGGTTTTTGGTTCGACGATGATAATGTTGTTCCTCGATGAGGAAATGGTTCATGGGTTGGCTATTACTAAAACTTGGCTCCCACTAATAATAAATACCTGACAAACTAAAAGCAATTGCTTGATCTTAACTTCACATAAAGCTAGTCCACCTCAATCAAAACGGGACATTTGCTGAGTACGTTGATGTGTACTCACCCTTGCTTTCACAAAACACCAGGTTGCCTTTGGTGCAATCTATACTCAGGTAAAGAAGAAGGTGTCGAGGTGGACCTCCAGGAGTTCCAGGACTTCGACGAGTTCGAGGATTAGGCTAGCGACCTCCCCCAGTCAACTGCCTGTGGTCGGTTTATTTACATTGGCTACGTTTCTATTATGTGCACTTTGATTTATATTATGTAAATGACTCTAGTCTTTAATATTATTACTTACTCTTTATTGTTATTCGAAGCATTGTGCTATGATGAGTCATTTATGTAATCGCTGAGTACGTGAATTTCTGATCCTGGCACGTACCTGGTCCACATTCGGTTTACCTTTCAAAACCGGGTGTGACAGTTTTCTCATGCTAGTGGCACTTTGGAAAGGCCTCGTAGTGGACCCTTCCTTGTCTCCTCGATAGAGATGAATATGAAGTCATGATACCTTGGCAAATGGGTAACATGACTTGTGGGTAATGATGTGCCACCTCTGCAGAGTGTAAAACTGATATATCGGTCATGCTCACGGTTATGAGCGGCTCGGACCGTCACAAGAGTAATTTATGGAATTAAATTTAACATGTCATGCATTTGCATTGTGGGATTTCAATATTGATTAGTTATTTAATTGGGTTGATATTTACTATACTTAGTGATTGCTAATAAAAACTTGACCAACAAAATTAAAAGCAATGCTCAGCCACAACCACATTCCTTCCATAAGTGAGCTCATACACACTTTTTCCCACACTTGTTGAGCGATGACCGTATGGGAGCTCACCCTTGCTATAATCACATCAGGTCAAAAACAAGTATTCCCAAGAGGAGGATCACCATGAAGAAGAGTTTGGAGAGGTCTAGACCGTCGTCTCCTGGTCAACTATGGTTGTGGAGGATCATTGTCGTCATGTTGTATTTTATTTAGCTATTATAACACCCCGTCCACTCCCGGAACGACTGTACTTACTCCTGGCAGCTCTCTAGTATCATATGTTGTTCACACAGACCAACACGAGTCTTTTGCGCACACTTTGTTCTCACTCATGCACACCCGAGAAAACTTCCCGGTCGGTCACCCATCCCAAATTGCTGCAAGACAAACACGCTTAACTTGGAGGTTTTTTCGAGATAGGCTTCCGAAAAAAAGATGTGCTTTATTGATATGAGTACTCTATTAATTTTATTAAGCCTTGGGCTAGGATATCACTATCCCCTAGGGTTAGGATATCACAGCTATTTTGTACAGAAATTATATTAAATAATAAAGATGTGATATTGTTTTCTATACATTGAGTCGACGTATGTGTTGAAACTTGATCCTGTCACACATGTGAGATGTATGGTCATTAAATTTGGGGTGTGATAGTTGTGTTCATGCTCGGGGCATCTGCCATGTGACAGACAAGTAAGTACGTCGGTCCGCACTGGCTGACGTATTTATTGGCCACATGCTCATTGCTCATTAAGATCGATTATTATGGATGCGAATTTGCTTATGTTAGCCGAATTATTGTGCAAGTTGTCCTCCAATAGACTTATAACCATCTCTTTTTATATATATACAAGGTCTTGTGTAAATGGCGTGGCATAATGCTGAATAGAGATTATGTTTCAAAAAATATGGTTTCGTGAAATTGATCGGCTAGATTACAACGTTCCAAAGTATGAGCTATGTCGTTCAGCCTCCCCTACAATTTCTCCTATACCTGGCCTTAAATTAATTATTAGTGGGGGAGCAATACACTACAACAACTTATTCCCTACATGAAATAAATGAATGTACATGCATTTGGAGTCCGTTCAGTGATTGATCATCAGCAGATGAGTTCATCGTCATCACAGCTTAAACCGCGGCGGCCGCCGAGCCCAATCCAGCAAACCCTTTGCTTGGAGACATGACCGTCATGTCCAGCTGCTGGCCGAACCAATCTGCCGTGGCCGTGCAAATGCCTGGCACGGCCACTTCTTTGGGCGTCGTCAACAAGAAACGGTCCTTGTCCTTGTCCCTAGCTCCCTCAACAGCCAGAAACATTCCCACGATCCTCGCCGCAGGGCTGACGACGTCCGTCTCCCACGCGTCGCGCTGTGCCTTTGGGTTCCCGGCGTTCCCGACCTTGAGCTGAAGCACCTCCGTGACGTCGAGGCGGTGGATGTCGCTCCAGCCTTGGAGACCGTGGAGCCGGTGGATCTTCTGCAGCTGGCGGCGCGCCAGGCCGCACGTGTTGGCCTTGATCTCGTTAACGGCCGCGGCGAGGAGCCGCACTCGCAGCTGATCATCATCGTCGCCGTCGAGAGCCCCTGCGGCCTCCATCCGGAAGTACATGTCCATCTCCGGCACGCCGATGGCCCTCCGGATACCCCTGGAGTAGTCGGCGTCGTCGTGCCGAAAGAAGGCCCGCACCTCGCGGACGAGCCCCTGCTCCAGCATGCAGTCCACGCGGCTCCCTATGTAGCGGTCCAGCACCGCCAGGTCGCTGTCGACCCAGAGGAAGCAGCATTCGTAGCGGCCGCGGAAGCCTGCAGGAGGTTCCCCGTCCAGCAGCGCCTCCAGGTATCTGTTGGAGCCCCCGGCGATGATCGGGACGCGGCCCCTCTCGAGAATGGACTCCACAGCGCGCACGGCGTCCCTGCAGAAGTCGGCGGTGGTGTAGTCGGCGTCGGGCGCCACCCCGTCGATAAGGTGGTGTGGCACGCCCTGGCGCTCCGCGGCGGTGACCTTGTTGGTGACCACGTCGAGGCCGTCGTGCACCTGGATCTTGTCGGAGTTGACGACCTCTCCGCCGAAGCGCAGCGCGAGGTCGATGGCCAGCTTGGACTTGCCGGTGGCCGTGGCGCCCATCACCAGCACCACCTTGGCCTTGTTGTCGCCTCCGCTCGCCGTGGCACCGTTAACTCCCGCCATCGTGAGTGTACGACTGTCTTTCACAGTGTTACCACGTACAAGCTAGCTTGTAGTAGTGTAGCGGCTGTGTATATGGGTGAATGAAAAGCGTGCATAGGTCTCCGTTTTTATAGTGCTCGGTTCCAAGAGCGCACGGCACGAAGTCAGCCACAGACTTGACTGGTGTTTTCCCGTCAGTTCGTATGTATGTCTTCGTTAGTACGCGACAAGGAAACCCTAACACACGCCTTGTGCCTGACATGACCTGACCTGACCTGACCTGACCGGGGTTCAATTAAATTACTTTTCAAGTCTTTGACCGGTGAGGCGTTTAAGGGGGTGTTTGGTTTCTAGGGACTAATGTTTAGTCCCTTCATTTTATTCCTTTTTAGTGTACAAATTGCTAAATATAGAAAATAAAATAAAGTTTTAGTTTCTATATTTGGCAATTTTGGAACTAAAATTGAATAAAATCTAGGGACTAAACATTAGTCCCTAGAAACCAAACACCCCCTAATTGTCCTTGTAAGGTCGAATTTGGATGGCACTGCTCAGGGACAGCCGGACAGGATGCTTGCTACTAGATCTTTATCCGAAAGTCTTCCGGGCCCGCCTAATAGAACACTGCATGCAATTTGAATAAGGGTTCGCTCATTCAGAAACCAGCATGCAGGGTACGCGTCCTCCAATAAAACAAGCAGGTCGGCTACTTGATGCAACTACGCGTGCGTGTGCACGCGTGTGTATAGACGGTTACACACACGGGGTGCTTGAGTAGGATATGGCTCGTAGTGATTCGACACAACACATGCATAATTTATACAGTGCATATGCTCACACGACACTAATCTAGTGCCGTGCTTAGGCTGGCACCCTGACACGGTAGGCTGGTACAAACAAGACATGATTAAGTGGTTGGCACGATTACACACAGCTTAGACCAATTGATGGTCCATAGATATGATTATGATGTGTGCATGTGCTTGTGATTAATGGTGATTTGTTATGATTTTAAACATAATAAATTCAATTCATAATGGTATAAATGTTCAAGTTTTAAAATTATATATATAATATTAAAGATCTTCTATGATTTTTGAACTCTCAAAGTGAAATAGTGCTTGGACTAACACGTGCACTATTAGGTGTTAGTGTTATATAGTGCCGCTATAGTGTCGTGCATGAGCCAATGCTTAGGCACTAGCACCAACATAGCATGGTACAATTATTAATAGTGTCTAATATTACTAGTGTCGGTGCCATGGCGTACAACCTGTTTGGCTATCTATACACACATGCACTATACCACAACCTAGCTATAACGACTTACTTACAGTCGGTATAAACCGTTATAGCAACGTACTATCAGTCGCTATAGAGTTATACCGACTAACACTTTCTGACGCTGTAAGTGGCGTCGGCATAAACGTATAGCGACAGACATGTTTATACCGACGGACGGTTAGACGTTAAAAAGATATACCGACTAACATATTTATCCCGACGGACAGTCTGTTAGAACTTATACCGACACACTGTCTGATGCGATATATGTATTTTTACCGACTAACAATCAAACGCTACGGCTATATGAGCCTAAAAAATATATTACTAGCAGTTTCCAATTATCATCAACATCATATAACAATTGTACTGCATTTATACATAGCAATTATAATGCATTCATACATAGCTCATGTTGACATAGCTCATGTTTTCATTCATGACAATAACAATTGTACTGCATTCGTACATAAAGTTCACAAGTTTGCTTTTGTTGTAATAAAGATCACAATAAGCAACAACAACACTAAGTTTGGCTTGTGAAAGCTCAGAGATACTAGCTAGTACAACCACATGTTGGTTTCACAATTTAAAGTTCACTTGCAAATTTCTCTTTTGAAGAAAATACAAAACAAAATATCTAGCTACATCCATCAAAAGAACTTTTGATCTTTCTTGTTGTAGCATTCATAGGCACCACCGTGATCTGCTTGCTATTGTCATCATGGAGTAAACAAGTGACTTACTACCTCTAGGACCTCCCTCCTGACAAAATTAAAACCCAAATCATTAGTAGACTACTTAGAAATCCATTCCAAAATAAACTATAGAATAGATACCACCATTGCTCCATGATTAAGCTAAATATACAATAGTTGAATGCAACAGAACTGCATGATCACAACACCTTGCTGCTGCTTATTGAGCTACATCAATTTTAGAGAGCAGCTACTCAAGTGTCCTTGCTAGGGTCTGTGCTATGTTGATCAGTAGACACTTTCATAATTATAGTTTGTTAATGTTCCATTAATTAAAACTCATTTTCCCCACCCTGCCCTTGCAATTAAATTCATTAATACTAGAGGAGGAAAAATTGAACTCACTCGACCAAAATTTAGTGACCACTAGGCTGTAAAAGCTTTCATTTAGTTAATATCTACGTTGAAATGTATGTTGTCCAGCTAGTAGGAAAAAGAGATGTATTTAGCTGGTGCTAAATCCATAGGATATATATATATATATATATATATATATATATATATATATATATATATATAAACATGGATGCTTATCAAGACAAAACCAAAAGAAGATAATTTGTTATCTGGACTGGCTCCAAAAAAGCATTATTCTAATGAATTAGAGTACCTAGTAAAGTAAGGATGCTTTTGATGTCAATCATATATATATACATGTAGCACTCTGGGATGATTTTGATGTCTTACTCACCTTTAGCTATATAATCATAGAAACCATTAGTTAGAAAATATGCAATCACCATATATGAAAAAACAACAAAGAGATAGCTTATTACTCTCTTGTACGGCCATGCGATCGACATCCGATCAGCATCACCCATCTCCTCCAAATAACCATATGGGCGAGGTAGAAGGGCATCCCTTTTCAGCACAACATTCACAACAACCGCACAATATTGCTTTCCTAGAGCAACTCCTCCTAGCACTGAGCTTGGATTAGTTGAAATAATTGTTCCCTTAGCCACAGGATGATCTCTCAATATGGCATATAAGATCACATCCTTTCCAATCTGAAGCAAACAATAAAATTATAAGAATATAATAAATGTACAGAACCACTAGCAAATGAGAATTAGAAACTTTGAAGGATGGATGAAAAAATCACAATACTGTGTCAATTCTTACAGTTTGCATAGCTTGTCGAATGTACTTTTACCACAGTACAATGCTCTAACCAGTTTGCACTTGCAGGTTCTCTTCTCAGACATCAATGCTTATGAGGTAACTGGCTTATTTTTTCTTATCAAATTTTTTTGGCCTTGCCGTGAGCCCTACATTTTCTGATTCAATCAACCTAGCTGACTTAGCTATTGTGTTGTAGGTGGACCTTGGTACCGATGATGAGAAGCACTGCTTCTGCCGTGAGTCAGACTTGTTAGCTGTAGTTGAATGAATTTTACCATGAAAATTTCGGACTTACCTGGGAATGCTCCAACAGCATGAACTTATCTTGCCCCCACTTTGTTGTATGCCATTTGAACGTTCGTGAATTCAGCTTCTAGATGATTGTTAGTTACCGTTGATTTTTGGTTGCCATAAATTGGAATTATGTTAATGGCCATTTTCTTTACAGAGGCCCTTGCTCACGTTTGGAATATGAAACTCCGCTGTGTGAACCGAACTTGAAATGTTTACATTGCCCATCTGATGTCTGTGCTTCTAAACATTCTTTAGGCAACACCCTAATTATTTCTATCAGGGTCTCTAGATTTTGTTGTGCTGACCATAGTCTCATTCGATTGGTTTGACATGTATGTGTGTTCTTTTTAATGTTTCTCGTCCTCATTGCTCAGCCAGAGTTTAAGTGCATGTCAAATACCATGGAGTATTCATGTACGGAGTAGTATATAAAGAAGAGAAGATGGTCAGAGTTTGTAACCTTTGACATCTGATCGGGAATGATGAGGAAAAAAACAGTTTGTTCATTACTACTCAAAGAACTTGGTCATTCAAATGATATATATAAAAGGGAACGAATTGAAATTCAAAGTTGACCAAACCAAAATCATAGCAAGAGGAAATTAATAAATGTAGTAGAGGAGAGCCGACAATGGAGGTACGGGTGTTCTGGTTAGTTAAACCTGCCGCATAAGTACCTTTCGAATCTCCCCCTGCACGCCGGTGAGCACGTTGACCTCGCTGAGCTTAACGAGAACCTTGGCCAGCTGGTCGACCATCCAGCGCGTAGAGCCGTCCTTGTAGAGGTTCTGATCGACGGAGAACACGCCGCGGTGGAGCTGCAGGTTGTTGTAGACCTGTGGGCTGTGATGTGCAATACGGCGGACTGCGCGCGCGGCTGTGGAGGAGACGGCGGACTGCGCACGCGGCTGGGCTGGGGATGGGACGGCGGACTGCACGCGGTTGGTGGCGGACCGCGCGCGCGGCTGGGGAGGACACGACGGACTGCGCGCGCGGCTGGGAACGGGACACGGCGGACTGCACACGCGGTTGGCGGATCGGAGGAGACGACGGCGCGCGACTGGGGAGGAGGCGGCGCCGCGCGGTTGGCAGCCGGCCGGCTAGGGCGCTCGCCTGGTGACGGCGGTTGGCGGCGCGCGACGGCTGGATGTTTTGGGCGGCGGTGGCTCCGGAAGGAATATAGGGTTTTGGGCTTTGCGCTCCAACAGGCCCGATAAATTGCACATGTTTTTTATGGCGACTGACAGCGCGATGCTACAGGTATGAATTGCCGACTGACTACG
Source organism: Zea mays (assembly GCF_902167145.1). Taxonomy (NCBI): domain Eukaryota; kingdom Viridiplantae; phylum Streptophyta; class Magnoliopsida; order Poales; family Poaceae; genus Zea; species Zea mays. The sequence goes on from NC_050098.1 coordinate 67,868,872, forward strand.
CAACACTATTCACATATAAATATAACGACTAACACTCAGTTGGAATTTAGACATATGCCGACTCACCATCTGTGGCCACGTATACCGACTAACAATTCGATGCTAATTCTCTATTTATAGCGACGGTCGTCAGACACTAATTTAGTGTTGTGGTATAGTGATGTCACCCAAACCAACCTGTCCAAGCATATGCGCTCAACCACTCTTGCATGTTAGCCCACCCCAACCGATTTCCGGTGCGCCCTGCTCGGCCACATCCCGCTTGCATGTTATACTATGGGTTAACAGGTATGGATGAGAGCGGAACGTTCTAATACCCATTTACCTATTGGGTGAAGCTTTTTGTCTAATAAAAACCCCATGTATAGAATATTTAGTGTATATATATATATATATATATATATATATATATATATATATATATATTTATATATATATATATATATATATATATATATATATATATATATATATATATATATATATATACGGCGCTGCTAAAATGCACCTGGGTGCATTCTCTATATTGAATGCACCCAGGCGTTTCCGCGCGCCTCCCTGCCTCCCGCCGCCGCCGCGCGCATCCCTGTCCCCGCGCCGCCGCCGTCTCCTCCTTCCTCCGATCCTCTAGCTACCGCACCTTGAATCGCCTCGATGCTCCTCCCCTAAATCCCACCGCCGTCGAGCGCCTCCATGTCCTCGCGCCGCCGCGCGCCTCCCTGTCCCCGCGCCGCCGCGCGCCTCTCTATCAGCGTGCCTCTTTGTCCCCCGCATTAGGTGGGATTGCAAGCCCGCATTAGGTGTGATTGCAACTGTTGTATAATTTTACCCAAATATCTGTTAAAAAAATGTAAACAAAATGATTGCAACCGATGGTGTGTTGTAATTGCAACTGCTGGTGTAGTGTGGATGCAACTGCTGAGTTGCTCTGATGTGATTGCAAGTACTGAATAACTCTGAGAAATTTTGTTAAAAATATGATTGCAACTGCTGGTCTGGTGTAATTGCAACTGCTGGTCTGGTATGATTGCAACTTCTATATAACTATGTCCAAAAATCTGTTAAACAAACAAGATTGCAACTGCTGGTCTGGTGTAATTGCAACTGTGGGTCTGGTGTGATTGCAACTTCTATATAACTATGTCCAAAAATATGTTAAACAAACAATGATTGCAACTGCTGTCTGGTGTAATTGCAACGTCTGGTCTGGTGTGATTGCAACTTCTATATAACTATGTCCAAAAATCTGTTAAACAAACAATGATTGCAACTGCTGTCTGGTGTAATTGCAACTGCTGGTCTGGTGTGATTGCAACTCCTATATAACTATGTCCAAAAATCTGTTAAAACAAAACAATGATTGCAACTGCTGTCTGGTGTAATTGCAACTGCAAGTCTGGTGTGATTGCAACTTATGTGAAGAGGTTGAGCCGTTCGCGGAGGAGCCGTTCACGGAGAAAGAGGGGCGGGGGCGGGAAAGTGAAAAGGTTCTGTCCGGAGCGTGAGGGAGGGACGAAGACGGCCTGGGTGGGACGGTTGGCTCGGACCTGGCACGTAGGTTCGGCCTGGGTGCATTCTCTATATTGAATGCACCCAGGTGTAATATATAAGTACAGTATATATATATATATATATATATATATATATATATATATATATATATATATATATTCTAATGAAGTAAATACTCATATAATATCAGATCGAATGTACCCATTGCTATTTCAAATCACCCTACTTGCACGTTCCAGGGGAACTTGGATGGTTGTCACTTGTCACCGAGTGAACACTGCGAATTCGCTGCAGTCTATGGATACAGAACGACTCTGGAACGCATGTGAAAATTCTGTTTCCATATATCGTGAATACAAGACGGCAAATTATCTAACGCGGTAAATTCGACAAGTCTAAATTCACATGCATGTCTACTCTGTTTTAACAATTGTGACAAGTCTACATTTTTTGCCGTCCTTCTCGTGGGCCATGGCCGTGTTGTTGCAGTATATGTGGACACTGGACAGGCATAGGATGGATGTCCACACCTCAAAAGAAATTAGGGGCCTCTTTGGTTCGTGGTTAATTGTGTCGCACTTTGCCTAAGGTTAGTCGTTCGAATTGAAGAACTAATCTTAGGTAAAAAGTTAGGCAAAATATGACAAGTTAGGCAGCGATTCAAACATGCTCTAGATGTTGCTAATAAGGTCACTTCATTGGAAGGATCGTGGAACTGGAAGGTTACCCCAGCTCATTTATGACTTCTTTAGGAGTATAAGGAATTGAGGGTGTACGTGTTTGGCAATAAGGGGATTGGAGGGGATTAAGAACTTGATTGGAAGCCAGGGAACCGAATATAAAGGGGATTCTAGACCCTCCAATTCCTTATATTATCTCTGCTCCTAAATACACCTTCCGTCCACAAATGTTTCTCTTTGGCTAGATTAGATTTATAGAATATCTTTGGCTAGATTAGATTTATAGAATATATTAGTAACGGTTGTATCTTCAAATAATTATACTACAAAAATAGATTCAAAGATCTATCTAATTACACTAAATATAAATGTTTTCTTATATAAATATGGTCAAAGTTAAAAATAGTTGATTTCTCGAAAAGTGAGAACGAGCAACATTTGTGGACAGAGGGAGTATGTCTTAAGGGCTAGTTTGGGAGAAGGGAATTAGAGGGATTGATGGAGCTAAAATATCATTCCTATTCAAAATTGAATAGGAAGGAGATTTTAGCCCCCTCAATCCTCTTGCTCGCAAACTAGCCCTAAGAGTTCGTTTGGTGACAAGGGATTTGAAGATGATCGAAAGAGATTGAGTGATAAGTTAGTTCATTTCTCCCTTAATTCCATCCAATCTCTCCTCAATTCCTTTATCACCAAAGGGGCCCTAAGGCTATGTTCCTTTCATCCATAAACCATTAGGAGTAAATGAGATTGAAAGGGATTGAGAATGATTTTGATTTGTAGGAAATTTGATCACCCTCGATCCCCATAGATTTACACAAAACGAATAGCATCTAAATAGGCTTATGTCCCCTTACTATTCAAATTGAATAGTAAGGAAACATACCCTACAATAAAACCACATCTCTATATAGCTTTTTCGCTTGCAGCATACAAGCAGCAAGTGTACCTGCCGTAGTACCGTCTGTGTGACCAGTGCCAGATTGTTGCATCCGATCAATGGAGGGATAATTATATTAACATCTGTATTACAGCTAGGCTCAAACACTGCTACAGAAATCATTTCTAACAACCATCAAAATCAATTTTGTAGAGACGTCTTTTGCAACAGACTTTTATCTCAAATGCCTCTAGAAATACAAGCATTTCAAGGGGTGGACTAACCACCTAGCACCTATAAATCATTTTTCTATAATTAAAAGTGACAGTAAAAAAAGCCCACCACAAGTCCACTAGCAAAAAAAATATCATTTGTCATCGAGGATCAATATGTAGCAAGTCCACAAGCCTCACGTCATATAGGGTCCTTTTGATTTGGACTTCTAAGAGCAACTCCAACTGCTTATATAAAAATACTATCTAAATATAGAGTTTAGAGATGTCTCTTTAAAATAGACAAGTATCTATAAAGGATAGTGTCGGGTACCCAGGAACGGGGTACCCAAGGCAAGGCCCACAAGCCTCTCTCTGGCCTATTTACCAAGTCCCCACCGAGTGTCGGGTACCATAATTAGGAGTACCCTGATCACAACCTTAAAGTATCTAGACGCTTGAGTAAGAAGAGGTCACAAGCAAACATGCTCCCAACCTTACCAAGGCACGAGGAACCTATGTCACGAATTGTCCGAGGCTAACTCCGGCTGGGAGACGTAGTCATGGCTCGCCTGAGGCCAAACTCGGGCGGGATACACAATCATGGCTTGCCCGAGGCCAACCTCGGGCAGGAGACACAGTCTTGGCTCGCCCGAGGCCAACCCCGGACGAGCAGCGCTGGTCCGATTCACGCAAGGGTATCTTGGGAAATGCTATAGAAGGTGCCCAACTCCGCCGACCAACTCGGCAAGGCGGATTGGTCGACCAACTCTCCGACGACCAACTCACTGTCGAGAAATCGAGCGAGTCTGCAAGGTGGGGCGAATGACCAAGCACCCACCGAGCGAGTCTGCGAGGCAGGGCGAACGACCGATTCTCCACCGAGCTGATCCACGAAGAAGGAACCTAGGCCGACGCTCTCGGCCCATGACAGCCGCGACAAGACACAACGTCACCAAACCACGACCAGGTCGTACCTACAAGTACCAAAAGGTGTCCGACAGACACGATAGAACACCTCCGCGTGCGCCCACGGATAAGCCCTCGCTGACTCGCGGGGCCGGTCAACTCCAGTCACAGGGGCCTCAGCACCGGAGTCTCTACAGTGGCCCATATATACACCGGAAAGGACAAGAGAATACACCATACCAGGCGTATACCTACGCGTGCTTGATAGTGACACAAGTGGTATGACGAAAGACGAAGTTGTACCGGACACGACCTTGAACCTTACCATAAGCGCACTTTGCGGGACCCACCAGGTATCACAACGCTGACACCAAGCAAGCTACAGGGACTCGTATACCGAAAGGACAAAATAGAATGCCATACTAGGGGTACGGTAGCACACGACCCTACGAACGACGTTAGGAGACTACGCCACCCGTAGGCGGCAAGCCGAGCTCCCCCTATAGAATACAAGTTCCCACTATAAAGTCCACCCTTGAGCTATAAAAGGGACTAGGAAACTTTCAATTTACACACAAGCACACTAGCTGTAACACGTCTCAAAGCAATACTACGATCAACACTACATTGGACTAGGGCACAAGCCTAGACGAGTATAACCCACTGTCTCAAGTACATTATTCGACATGCTTCAAGGAAAAAATTGACTAAAGAACAAATTGCTGAAGTTCAACATTATGCTCGAGACCTAAGATATCCTCGAGGTTCTCTAGTATATGGGGGCAGCGACGAAGATGATTATTTGTACTGCCTCCGAGACAATAAGGAGATTGATGTGTGTCGTGAAATGATGGATAACATGGGCTATCCGAAGCTCGAGCTAGGGCTATCTGCTATGTCAAATAATGTACTCAAGATCTTCAAACGGTGATGCTTTGGCTTTGCAGATTGCCTAGCATATAATAATTTAAAGGTTTGCATACACTTTTCTCTTCTACTTTTTATGATTAGTCAGATATTTTTCTATGTTCTTTACTATTTTCTCTTTGCTGCTGCCAGGGACTTATTTTGAGTAAGGCTTTAAAAGCATAGAAGGATGCTGAGGACGAAAGTACTCAGATAGCCTTCGACAATCTACACTCAGAAGTTATAGACCTACTGCATCATGTTGTTGAGAAAGATAAAATTTTGCTTTCTTTAATCGATAAGTTGAAGGAGATCTACGCTGAATTGGCTATATTTTCCGAAGGGAATTCAAGAATTTCAAAGCTAGAAGAGAAGAAAGCTGACACGAAGCGTATTGCCGATCTAGAATCTGCATTATCAGCCCAAGTGGATCTAAACAAATCTGAAGTGCTAAAATTAGAAGAAAAACCGATGAAATGAGCGAAAATTTCAAAGTTGAAAAAGAAAAACATGAGATTGTCAAAACTGAGTGCAAATGAGTTCAAAGGAATGTCGACGAACTTCGGAACTCTAAAGAAAAGTGTTATTTTGTTGTCATCCATTGCTGTGAAAAACTAAAGGGCATATTCACTAATATTGGAACTTTCTCAAGTGATGAAAACTTTGTGCGTGGTGATGCTGAAGGGGCCATAAAATGGATAGAAGGCGAAATTGAGGCCTTTGACGAAGTTCTAACTGGCCGAGGAGATTTTTGCGCCTGCGTGGGAGTTCGAGGAGCAGTTTCTTTGCTTCAAAAGGTTGGTTGCGATCATGCTAAGGTTGTAATTCAACCAGACTTCATAGTTTCAATCGATGATGTGAAAGAATTATCTGCCGAAGCCATTGCCTTGGGAGGAAAGTTCTATTCTGAAGTTTGGCTCAATGATGGAAGAGAGATAGCGGACGAATCTATCAAACAAAGTGAAGAACTAGTCATTTCGGTTACAGGGTTCTTGCTATTGAGGTTTTAGTTTACTTTTTTATAATCAATTTACTCCTTTGACTTTTTAGACTCATCGGGCTTTAGAAGAGGCCAGGAAAGCCGAAGAAGCTGCACAATTAGAAAGATGCATAGGTACACGTTACTTGTTGTTGGATGTTGACTTTGTAATTAGCTTATTCGTATCATATAACATAAGAAAATGATTGCTTTTGCCGCGGAACTTTCTCCACTACCAGAGCCATACAATGGCGAAAATGATCCAATGCTGAAAGAAATCCTTGCTGAATTCAAGGTGGGGCATGAAGCGATAGACAAAGCTGTTGAAACAGTACTAAACGAAGCTGTGGAGAAAGTTCTGAAGGAGGACTGAGATTATTTGTTGAAAACTTGTTCTTGACTTTGATCTTGAGAAGTTTGTAAAAACATTTGAATATGTGCTTGCTCTGTATAAAAACAATTATGTGACTTGTATTCTTTATAGTTAGAGTATGTACATTATTTCTTTATGGAGTGTGAAATAAGTATATGTACCGTTTTGAGCCGAAGGCGAAAAAACACATTCCCTTCTTTTCACGCTTCGTAAAGAAAAAACTTCTTCAACCGAAGGTCTTGTAATATCTTGGGAATGCGGCTGCTGAAACCGAAGCATTATCCCCTTCTTTTCCCTCTGCTTCCATTACATAATTTCACAAAAATCATGTACGAAGCCAAAAAGGTTTGATCTCTTTCGTTCTTTAATAAGGTGCTTCAGAATTCTTTTTCCTCCGCACATGAAGGGAGCAATTCCCCTTCTTTTTCATCTGCACTTGATGCAAGATAATATGATGACTGATGGTATGATGCATAATGATGTGATGATATGATGCAAAAATGCTCGGTGTAATATGGTGATAAAAATAGAGGAAAAACATTGCAATAAGACTCTGCATTCCCTTGGGAAGGATTTTGGAGTCTTTTACAACTTTACTAGGTGTTTTATTTGAGCTTTGCATCCCCTTAGGAATGACTTTGGAGCTTTTTCACCTTTACTAGGTAGTATTTTGAGCTCTGCATCCCCCTAGGAATGATTTTGGAGCTTATTCACCTTTAATAGGTGGTATTTTGAGCTCTGCATCCCCGTAGGAATGACTTTGGAGCTTCTTTACCTTTACTAGGTGGTATTTTGAGCTCTGCATCCCCGCAGCAACGACTTTAGGGCTTCTTCGGCACTTTTGTTACACTCGATGGTGTAACCTTAGCTTTATTACAAGATGTCGAAGGATATACCTTCTTAAAGTATCTTCAGGCAAACGTAAAGGAAAGGAAACTAAAATTACAATAGAGTTTTGTAGATAGCTTCAGATACTTGATCCAGCCCCTTAGGCACTTTAGTAGATATGCTTGGATTCTAGTACAGTATTGTTGTCTATTCGAGCTTGAGACTGCTCCCTTGTATCATGTTGTGGTTGATCCTGAAATTGCCTAGGATGCTGCTGGTTGTATGACGAAGTTGGTGTTGATGTGGGTGGTTGAGACAGGACCCATCTGGCCGGAGAATGGCTTGCCGAAGTAACTGAAGCTGGAGGCTGCTGGATTGGCTGTTGGTTATGGACATACTCTAGGATGTATGGAGAATAATATGAAGCAATATGGAGGACCTGCTTCGGCTGATTCTGTCTTGCCTCAGCTTCGGCAATTTCCTTCTTCTTTTGAATTATGACTTGGTAGGTTCTTGTTCTATGCCCCTTATCTTCTCCACAGAATAAACAAAATAGTCTTCTCGGCTGAGAGTTGTATCTCCCCCTAAAGCTTCTCCCTCCCCTTCCACCTCTTAGAGATGGTGGTATAAAGGAACTCTACTGAGTCCCTGTTGATTAGGAGTGATTTTGTTGTCCTGGAGTATGGCTTCTTTTGTGTTCACTTAGGCTTGGGTTGTGAATTGTTCTGACATGCCATGGATTAAACCTTCTGTTGAAGCCCTTTGTCATCTCAGAGTATCTGAAGGCTTCTTCTCTCCTTTGGCGAAAATCATTGTCAGCCTTGATGTATTCATCCACTTTTTGGAGGAGCTTCTCTAGAGTCTGAAGAGATTTGCTAGCAAAATACTGTGCCGCTAGTCCCGACCGAAGCCCCTTGATCATGGCTTCAATGACAATTTCATTTGGTACTGTTGGTGCTTGGGCTCAGAGCCGTAAAAACCTTCGGATGTAAGCCTGTAGATACTCCTCATGATCTTGTGTGTATTGGAATAGAGCCTGAGCTGTCACTGGCTTCATCTGAAAAACTTGGAAACTTGTGATCAACATATCTTTCAATTTCTGCCAAGATATTATTGTTCCTGGCCGAAGGGAGGAGTACCAAGTCTGAGCAACACTCCTGACTGCCATGACAAAGGACTTGGCCATGACGGCTGTATTGCTTCCATAGGATGATATCATCGCTTCGTAACTCATAAGGAACTGCTTCGGGTCAGGGTGACTGTGTACATGGGCAACTGAGGTGGCTTGTACGAAGGTGATCATGGTATTGCCTGCAGCTCTGTAGCTAAATGAAAAGCATCATCAAAAGCAATATTGTCGTGGTTAAAAGTTTCGTACCATGTCTTCGTGGTTGGGGCCTTCCTGCCGAAGATCTCTATGGTGCTGCTGATATTCTTAGTGCTCAGTATCATGCGTGATGTGCTGCATCTCTTCAGCTACTTCGTTAATCTTCTTTTGAAACTCAGACAGATGAAGCATTTTTTTCTCTTCTTTTCTCCACTTGTCGGTGTATGGCTTCATGGTTGCTGATTTCTTGATCTAGCTCCTCATCTTGTAGAGTTGAGATGGCAGCCTTTCGTTTTTGGCTTCGGGCTTCTCTTAAGAGAATTCCATCTTGATTGGTGTCCAGAGGAGCAAGGACAACCTCGGGCACCGTTGTCTTCTTCGGTGGCATGATGAAGATGGTCGTAAGTGAGTTCACCGGAGGTGGGCGCCAATGTTGGTCAATCGTTCTCAATTGATATACAAGTTTGAAAACAAGGCAACACAAGGTTAGAAAGATAATTAACCTTCGTCTTGAAATAGTTATCCCTTTTGGATAACCCTTTTGAAGGCGAAGGTTATAGCTTAATTAAATGAATCACTCGAAAGTATAATGGTGAATACACGGGAGATAAAAAGAAGTTAAACATGATAACACATCTCAAGTGTTTTTACCCTTTTATGTCCACTACCATACATAACATATTTACAATCGTACCTTCGGCTTCTTGGTGTAAGCTAAAGAGAAGGTGTTTCAGAGAAGGAATTACACAGCACAATTATCAGCCTCCAAAAAAGGTACTTTATGCAGGGCACTGTTCATCTAATTATAGGGGAACGTAAAACTTCATATGGAATTACAAATATGTCTGTAAGACCAGTATGTATGGTTTACAAATGGTGTGAGGGCAATATTGTCTTCTACCTTTAGTGTTTTGGATGACACCTTCTCCCGCCTTCGTTGATCTTTTATCTTCATCTCCTTGTATTGTTATGACAAAGCTATCATCTTCTTCTTTCTCCCCACCCTGCACCGAAGGTGTTTTGCCGCTAAAGCTCCTACGACACTTATTGACACGTAGACAACCAATAGTAAAATGTGTTTTTGAGGACATTCGAAAGATGAAGGCCCCCAATACGTGTTAAAATAGCATTGACCGAGTTAGGATCAGACAAAGAGTGTCCAACATCTTAGGGCTCAAAATAAGCAACAAAAGTTGAGTGAGCAAAATGAGACATCTGCTGATACCTAGAGTGAGTGACTCGCATATCAATCTCACCAATCATTTGTTGAGGAGGGTGATAGTGCTAAACATACAACGGAGCCATCCTCGAAGATGTGGCCTCCCCCCTCAAAAGCACCTCAATTCCTCCAGTCTCAGCAGGAGCTAGCTCGAGCAGACCCCAAGTAGTGGAAGTAGTGGGATCGGGTCCATAAGCCAAAGTAGTGGAAGTAGGCTCAACTGGGGCAGCCAGTAAAGTCGGCTTGGGATCACCCCAATCGGCGTCATCATGCTCCTCCTCCACAAAGATGGTATGTCCCATCTAATCTAGACCTACAGGCTTAAAGATAGGGGATGGACAAGGTGCAATCTCAACAAATGTTACCTAACAAGTCTCCATAATGCGGTTAGCCTCTCGGCTAACAACACGATAAGCACGAGAATGTAATGCATAACCTAGGAAAACCCCATAAGAAGACTGAGACTCAAACTTGTCCAAATTGCCATGTTTCAGCACAAAGCATATGTAGCCAAACACCCTGAAATGACTAACCTTGGGTGTCCGTCTAAATCGCAACTCATAAGAAGTCTTGTTCAAGAAAGCTCAAAGAAAGATGTGGTTTGACACATGGCAAGCAATGTTCATCGCTTTAGCCCAAAAATGCCTGGAGTCATATGCTCATCGAGCATCGTCCTGGACATCTCAAAAAGGGTCTGATTTTTGCGCTCAACAATGCCATTCTGTTGAGGCACATACGGAGAGGAAAATTGATGCTCAAGTCCCAAAGAAGCACAAAAGATCTCAAAATGAGTATTTTTGAATTCTATGCCATTGTCACTGCGTATATCTCTCATGACATTCTTGGCAAACTCATTTTGCAACCTAAGAATCAAATCTCAAGCATGAGTGAAAACATCATGCTTCACCTTCATGAAGAACACCCAAGAATTGCGAGAAAAATCGTCAACGACCACAAGCACATACCACATCCCCCCCGAAAGAGGAAATCCAAGTTGGACCAATAGTGTCCATATGAAGCTGTCGGAGAGGAAAATCTCCGACCGGGTGGTGGAACGCACCCGCCCTAGATCCTAAGATGAGGAGGGGCCTAAGCGTTTTGCCTGTCTATTGGAAGGTGGAAGAACACACGAGGACACGAGGATTTAGAGTGGTTCAGGCCACCAGAGCGTAATACCCTACTCCATTGTGTGTTGTATTGAGTCTGTGAACTTGAGAGCTTGTATGAACTTATGAGTCTGAGAGTCTGAGTGAACCTGCCTTGTAACGTCGTGTGCCCTCCCTTTTATAGCTCAAAGGGGGCACGTACAAGGATGTTGAGCCCCGACATGTGGGCCTAGGAGCAAAACGGAGGGAATACATTATAGAAGTAACTAATGCGAGTATGCTTGAGGAATCTCCTGGCGCCATGATGTTCGGAGTCCACGCAGTACTGATACCCGGGCGGCTGCTTCCTTGGTGACGTGCGAGTAATCACGAGCGTAGCGCATGTGGCAGTATGGGCGTATCGCCTGCCAACAGAATGGATAGGCACACCGCTTGCCGAATGGACTAGTCGCTGCCTGCCAGCGGAATGGACATGTCTCATTAAATGCGGAGGCGGCACCTTGCCTGCCAGTGGAATGGACAGGGCTCAATAAATGTCGAGGCGGCACGCCGCCTGCCAGTGGAATGGACAGGTGGCACGCCTTATCTGCAACAAATGCAGAGGTCGCGCAGCCTAGAGGCCTTACGTCAGGCTCTGCCCGTTGGCTTACGTCACGGGCACCATGCCACGTGGCAGCATCGGGGCTTCGCCTGAGCGGGGAGCAGAAGCGTATACAGTAAGGTCTGGACACGTGTCGACTCTGGACCCCCGCCTAGCCTTGATTAAGGCCTGGGTATTCTCTGTCCCAGAATCCCGGGACCCTGCTGTGAGTGGCCCGGACCCCACACAGAGGGGTCCGGAACCCATCCTAGGGGTCCGGTTTGTGCCCGTGGAGATCCTGGACCTTACCTGGAGGTCTGGTCTATATATACAGGGGTCCGACACTTTCCCATGGGGGTCCAGACTCATTGTTGATACCTTGGAGTATATCATCTTCTCTGGCCACGTGGCACCCCTGGAGCCGTCCACGTGGTGGGGTCGGGTGCTGTTGCTGGCCTAGAGTAGTTGCCTGAGGCTGGGGCGAGCCATGGTCTAGTCCCACGCACAACTCCTTCACCACGCGACTAAACATAGCCGCGTGGGTACTGCGTCTTCATACGGTAGTAAGGGGTACCCCTGTTTTAGGGTACTGACAGTGGCCCCAGGGCCCACCTCAGGGGAGGATGCGAGCCTGCAGGTGGGGCCAATAGCCTGATTGGTGATTGGCACGCCGCTTTCGTGTGTCTGCTGACGTACTCGTCGTCAACCCGCCTCCGGTCACGCCAACTGCCATATTTGTTTCCACGGCTGACTGACCCGCAGCCCCCACGCCTGGTGGTTTTGTCGGGCCATGCGCGGGACGCCTCGATACCGCTGCGATGGTTTAAAAAATTCCCTTCTGTCTTCTGCCGCGACCCCGAGGAAGTGCACTACCGGCGCGTGCAGCGGTTCACTTTTTCTGCACACGCGAACTGTCATTCAAGTAGTATGACTTGTGGGCCTGGGTCCCCGTGTCATAGACTGGGCTGTTGTTTCTCGCGGTGGAGATGAAGAGGCGCGCTACCGCGGGCGGCGGTTCGCTCTTCGAGCGCGCGCAGCGGTTCGCTTTTTCCGCACCCGAAGTTCAGCGCACAATCCGTATGACTTGTGGACTCGGGCCCCCGTGTCATAGACTGGGTCGCCTAGGCGTCAGGTGTGCGTCGGTTGGGATTTCCTGTAGCGTCTCGGGGCGCGAGCGGGAGAGTTTGCCTTGAAGAGGGATTCACCCTGCGTGCAGCAGTTACGCTTTAGCATTCTCTCCCAATCGCTGCGCCCTTTCGCCTTCGAGCTCTCTGCGCCCCTTTGCACTCGCGCTCTTCTGCTTTGCGCCACCGTAGTCGCCATGGCTTCACTAGTTCATCCCGAGCATTTCCAGTCTGAGGGGGCGCTCAACCTAGTGCGCCACCTGCTCGGATGGAGCGCGCCGGCGCCACTCCCCTCGGTGATCTCACCGCCGGGGAGTTCGTGCTGTTCGTCTCCTACCTCTCCTGCCGGGGAGTTCGTGCCGATCTCATCTTTCTTCTTGCTGCTGTTGGAGGAGCTCGAGCTCCAGCTTCAGCACCTCATGCCCCACTCCATCCTTCATGCGGCCATCTTTGTCCACCTCTGCGAGATGTTCGTGGGGGTGGCCCCCTGCACCTCCTTCTTCCGCCATTTCTTCGTGTTTGTGAAGTCTGGGAAGGCTAAGGACCACCACGACGCCTACTACTTCCAGACAAGGTCACATTCAGCTGTGGCCTACATCCCCACCCTTGGTGGCGCAAGGTGGGAAAACTTGCGCGGTGACTGGGTGATCGCCAGTGCCGAGGCCAACGACTGCCTCATCCTACCGAGCGACGGGCCAGCACTCGACTGGAAGCAATGGAGGGCCAAGCCATCTCTGGTGCCGGAGTTCCTGCCCATGCTGGACAGAATCAAGACCTTGGCAACCGGTGGTCTGACCTCCATACATGTGGTCGGCGACTTCTTGAAGCCCCGGATCGCGCCGCTGCAGAGGAGGGCGCGCCTGCGTTGCTGGTTCACCGGCTCGAACGACATCGACCGAATCCAGCGTGGGCCAGGTACCGACCTGTCCTGGGAGGAGCTGTAACTCCTGGTGAAGGGGATTACTGGTGAGTCCTTTGTCCCTGAATCCCTAATCCTCCCCCAGGGCATCCATGCGCTCTGCGACGACTCAGGGTTGAGGACGACGATCTTGGCCATGCTGCCGACCTTTGACGAGAGCGGCGTGGCGGTTCGCCAGACCGGCGGTCGGGACCCCCACCGCAGGATCCAGATCTCCGATGCGCCTGCTGGAGGCCCCCAGTCCACCGGCGTGGCTCCCAGCGCCCCCGCCGCGGCCCCCGCCCCTTGGACAAGAGCAAAGGGGCTGCAGGCAGTTCCTCCGCCCCAGGTGGTACCGGGGGGTCGGAGGAAGAGAGGCGACGCCGACTGCGCCACGCCAACGGGTCATTTATCTCGGACCCCCAGAAGCGTTAGAGGACTGCTGGTGGGGCCGAGGAGGCCGGCTCCCAGGCCTAGGGCGCAGAGGCACGTCAGTCCTCTGCCGCCACCACCATCGGGTCCGTCGCCACCACAACCACCACCACCGTCGGGTCCGCCGCCGCGACCACCACCTGGGGGTAATCTCCCCCAGGGGCACCAGAAGCAGCAGCAACAACAGCAGCAGCAACAGCAGCAGCAACAGCAGCGGTCGCCCCGCTTCCAGGGTCGTTGGAAAGTCCAGGGTCCCAAGTGAGTGTAACCCCTTTTTTCATTAGTCTATTTATCATGTTGATGGGTCTTAACCCATCCTTTACTTGTCAGGGCTTCCTCCCCCTCTGCTCCCAAGGACGCGCCTCCTCCACCAGATACCATGCTCGGAGGGTCTGGCTCTCAGCAGCAGGTGTCTGCTGGGAGTGGCATCGGCGGTCCACCCCCGGCTGCTGCAACTGCGCCGATGGCTACCGCAGCCTCAACGACGGTGATGTCGTCGAGTACACCGTCGGCAGCGGCGGAGGAGGTCCCAACTGCGCCCGCCCCGGCCATCGAGGGTGAAGCAGGGGGTGTGTCCAGTTCCATTCTGCCGCCCACTCTAGAGGAGCCGGAGGTGGTTTTTGGGAGGCGGCTCCAGTCCGGCGCCGAGCCAGAAGCAGCGCTAGTTCCCCTCCCTCGGGTGCTGTCTCGTGCCCATCGGGCTCTTCATGAGACTGAAGCGGCGATCCTGCGGGAGTGGGAGGCGCTTGAGGCTGAGCACCAGCGCCTCAGCGACTGGCGCACGCAGCTAGAGGAGCGCACCAAGGCGGCGTCCCGCCAGTTCGCCTCTGAGCAGTCCGAGCTCGAGCGGGACCGCAAGGATTACAAAAAGGACTTCTAGAAGGTGTACGCTCGGTTGTTGGAGGCGAGCCGGAAGGAGAAGAGGTTGGCCAAGAGGGAGGAAGCCTTGAACCAGAGGGAGGAGGTCGTCACAGAGCTCTAGGCCAAGCTGAGTGCCATGAACGAAATCCTAGAAGAGCAGCGGATCCAGCAGACCGCGGCTGTGGAGAAGATCCAAAAATGGGAGAGAAAGCTAGATGACAAGGCCAGCAACATTGCCCTGGCCGAGGAGAACCTCAAGGAGAAGGATGCGTGCCTGGATAGGCGGGAGGCGGATCTCGCCTAGCGAGAGAAGGATCTCGCCTTCAGGGAGGAGATGTTTGAAATGCGGGATAAGTTGCTGGCCAAGCAGGAGCTCGAGGCGGAGAAGGAGAAAAAACTAGAAGAGCGGATCCGGCAGTTCCAAGCGGCGCAGGCTGCACCGGGCCCCCAGGCGGTGGAGGCGACGAAGAAAGCACTTGAAGATCTCCGGGCGAAGCATCGCGCCGGGGTCCAGCGCATCGCTGCATGGGCCAGCGAGGCGAGCACGGCGCTAGTGCTGCTAGGAATGAGTCCTATCCCGGTGTCGGAGCTGCCGACATCTATCTCCGACGCGCTCCCGGTGCTGGACTCCGCCGCCGACCGCCTCCGACGCCTGGACTAGATTCTCGGTGCCCGCCTGGAGGCATAGGGCAGCAGGCTCTGCCGGGCGGTGGTGGATTACGTGTTGACGTGCTTTCGGAGCCACGACCCGGCCATGTCGTTGGCACCGGTGCTCGACGGTCCGGTGGCCGCCACAGAAGACGTCGCCCAAGAGAGCGTCCAAGACGCCGAGGAGACGGTGGCCGCGCGCTTCCAGTGCGACCCTGCCGATGCCGAGTAGTTCATACCTGCATAAATGAGGCTAGGGCTCTGCTTGAAAGCGGATGTAATATCTTTTGGTTTTGTACAATACTCTTGAGAACTATTAATTAAACAGCACTTATCTGTATGCTATTTGTCCTCGCTGTGTGTAACGTTACCAACTTCTCCCTGGTACCTGCCCCCCTGGGATGTAGGCTCGATGTGTCGAGGCTGGATACCAGTATACTTAAGGGAAAATTAGTTGGTGACATGGCCCCCAGGACGTAGTCTGGACTGGGACCTGGACCTGTACACAGCTTCGGCTAGGAAGTGTTAGTAGCACACCCATAGGACCCATCATCTGGTATCTGCCATCCTTTGATTCATGCAATAGGACCTGCAGGATTTAGTCTGGGAAGCCAAGCCGTATGCCCGGACTCCCTGAATCACAGTTCTAAATACTAGGACACCCGTCCCAGAGCGGTGGAGCGTGCAGGCTTAGGGTACGGGACCATGTTAAGCGGCTACACAGCTCCGGACCACCCCAGGAGACGTGTGTCTATTCTGTAGAACCGGACCCTAGGTTGACGGACCCACATGACTATAGTTCCAGATACTAGGGTGCCTGACCTAGAGCGGTGGAGCGTGCAGGCTAAGGGTACGGAACCAAGCTAAGCGGCTACACAGCTCCGGACCACCCCAGGGAGCGAGCGCCCATTCTCTAGAACTGGTCCCTAGGCTGCCGAACCCCCTGCCTTTGTAGAGGGGTCCTAAACTGCAAACCTGGCTACTCTATTCGAATGTCATCATACCAGCAAGGGTGGGAAACTGTATGGGTGGGTTAGATAAAAAGTAACGGTTGTGAACTGAAGTAGAATAAAATCATCACAGAAGCACATCTGGGGGGTAAATCCTTTCTTTATAACCTGATATACATAGGTGCAGACCACCAGACCGGACTTATGAGGGTGGACCTCACCTAACTAACATACACATATGCACAACCCAGTTACAAAAATAAGAAACCTTAACCCCCTTAGACTTGCTCCTATGGATATAACTTATGGAGATGCTCTATGTTCCAGGGATTGGGAAGAGGCACTCCTTCAGTTGTGGCAAGGCGAACACACCCGGGCCGGCATACTTCCGTCACCTTGAAGGGTCCTTCCCAACTGGGGGAGAGTTTGTGGAGCCCTTCTCGGTTCAGTACTCGCCTTAGGACTAGGTCCCCGACCCTGAGCTGCCTACTATGCACGAACCGTTGATGGTAGCGCCTGAGCGCTTGGTTGTACCGTGCATTTCGGATCGCCACTTGCCATCTGCGCTCGTCGATGAAGTCCACGTCTTCACGCTGCAGTTGTTCCTGCATAGACTCATAAAACGACTGGATCCATGGGGAGAAAATAATGATTTCCGGGGGAAGGCAGGCTTCAGCCACATAGACCAGGAAGAACGGGGTCTCCCTAGTAGCTCGGCTGGGTGTGGTCCAGTTCCCCCATAGCACGCACGGGAGCTCGTTGACCCAATTTGCACCATGCTTTTTCAAGCAGTCATAGGTGTGTGTCTTGAGTCCCCTAAGGATCTCTGCATTTGCCCTCTCAACTTGGTCGTTGCTCCTAGGATGAGCTACAGACGCGAAGCAGAGTTGGGTGCCGATGCCCTCCCAATACTCCTAGAAAAGCCGACTTGTAAACTGGGTCCCGTTGTCCGTAATGATACGGCTTGGGACCTCGAATCTACAGACGATCGACTTGAGGAAGGCAACATCAGCACCCTGGGTGATGCTAACCACAGGGGTGGCCTCAGGGCACTTCGTGAACTTGTCGATGGCGACAAAGAGGAAACGGTACCCGCCGACGGCCCTGGGGAATGGTCCCAGGATATCCACACCCCATACAGCGAATGGCCAGGAGGGTGGAATCATCTGCAGAGCCTGAGCTGGTTTGTGTATCTACTTTGCATGGAATTGACACGCCTTGCAGGACTTTACCATATCAGCTGCATCCTGGAGGGTGGTTAGTCAGTAGAAGCCATGCCGGAAGGCCTTACCGACCAGCGCGCGGGATGAGGAATGACTTCTGCACTCTCCTTTGTGGATCTCCGCGAGTCGCTCGCGGCCCTCCTCCTGGGTGATGCACCGCATGAGAATGCCATTGGCACCACTGCGGTAAAGATCCCCCTCTACCACTGTGTAGCGTTTAGCCAACCGCACTATGCGCTATGCGAACACATGATATTCAGGAAGGATATTTTCCTTCAGGTAGTCCTAGATCTCGGAGATCCATGCATCGGGACCACTCTGAGATACTGGCTATGGCGCTAAGGGGCTGGCAGGACCCCCTGTAGCACACACAGTCTTCGGTGGGTTCTGTAGATGGTACGCCACTGGGACCGCTAGCTTTGAGGTGCTAGTCTCGCCCCCTTCGTCCAGTTCGACAGGCTGGGCAGTGGGTCTCAGCAGCCGTCTTTCGAAGACACCCTTGGGCACGGGTGCCCAAGTTGATGCCCTCACAGAGATCTCATCTACCGTCGAGTTGTCAGGCCGAGGAACATGTTGCAGTTCTAGGGTCGTGAAGTCTTTTTTCAGCTTCCTTACGTGGAGGAGGTAAGCTGCGAGCCTGGGCTAGTTGCAGCTACATTCTCCGCGGACTTGCTTGATGATCAGCTGGGAGTCCCCCTTCATAAGGAGCTGGTGGATCCCCAGGGATAGGGCGGCCGACAAGTCGAAGATCAATGCTTCGTACTCTACCATATTGTTGGTGGCCTTGAACTCAAGGTGCACCATGTACTTTACTTGATCTCCACTGGGGTCGATAAGGACCACCCCAGCTCCGCCAACTTGTTGACGGGCGAATCCGTCGAAGAAGAGCATCTAGTGGGGCTCGGTGAAGACCAGACCCCTGGGCTCCACAGATGTGGGGTCCGAATCGGGATCCGGACCCCTAGGAGCGCTCGGGGGAGGTGTCCACTCCACGATGAAGTCAGCCAGGGTCTGGCTCTTGATGGCGTGGCGAGGCTGGAAGTCTAGCTGGAACTCAGCGAGCTCCACGGTCCACTTGGCGATGTTGCCTGTGGCGCTAGAGTTGTGGAGGATGGCCCTTAACGGAAAGAAGGTCACCACCACGACCCTGTGTGCCTGGAAATAGTGGCGCAGCTTCCTGGACGCAACAAGCACAACATAGAGAAGTTTGTGTGTCTCAAGGTACCTGGCCTTTGCTTCATGGAGGACCTCGCTGATGTAGTAGACCGGCCTCTAAACGGTCTGGACCCCTGTTGAGCCCTCAGGTTCCTGGCCTTCTAGCACTACCTGGTCTTCTTGTGCCGTCCTTTCGATGACCAGCACCATGCTCACCGCTTCTGTAGCCGCCACGATGTATAAATACAACGGCTCCCCAGGTTCTAGAGCTACCAGTATTGGTAGGGACACCAGATGTTGCTTCAACTCTTGAAAGGCTTGTTCCACCTCTTCGGTCCAAGAGAATGGGCCGGACTTCCACAACAGCTTGAAGAAGGGCAGCACCCTCTCAGCTAGCCTTGAAATGAAGCGGCTAAGGGCGGCTAATGACACTGTAAGCTTCTGGACGTCTTTGATGCGGGTCGGAGGCCTCATCGCCTCAATCACTTTGATCTTCTCCGGGTTTGCTTCAATGCCCCGGTGCAAAACCAGGAAACCCAGCAACTTTCCTGCGGAGACACCAAAGACGCACTTGTCCGGGTTTAGCTTCGTGCGAGTTGCCCGCATCTTGTCAAAGACCAGGGTTAAGTCTTCTACTAGGGTCGACCCTCTCTTAGTCTTGACCACGATGTCATCGACGTATACCTCCACCTTGTCCCTAATCAGGTCCCCGAAAGTCTTACTCATCGCCCGCACAAATGTTGGCAAGGCATTTTTTAGACCGTAAGGCATTACGGCATAGCAGTAAAGCCCATCCACTGTTACAAAAGCAGTATGCTTCCTATCTTCCCTAGACATCTGGATTTGATGGAAACCAGAGTAAGCATCTAAGAAGGACAAGAGGTCGCACTCGGAGGTAGAATCCACGATTTGATCTATCCGTGGAAGTGGATTCGGGTCCTTGGGACAAGCTTTATTAATGCTGGTGTAGTCGATGCACATCCGAAGCTTACCATTTGCCTTTGGAACGATGACTGGATTGGCCAGCCACACTGGGTGATGAACCTCTTCGATGAAGCCGGCGTCTAGCAGCTTTCGGACCTCCTTTCAGATAAAGTCCTGCCGCTCAACAGACTATCTCCGAGGCTTCTGACTCACCGGTTTGGCGTCAGGGTGGATCTTCAGATGGTGCTCGATCACCTCCCTGGGGATCCCAGTCATCTGCGATGGCTCCCATGCGAACACATCGGCATTTGCCTGGAGGAAGGCGACAAGCGCGAGTTCCTAATTTTCCTCCAGATCACCCGCAATGCGAGTGGTCTGGGGGGAATTTGCGCAGAGCCGGATGGCCTTGATGGTAACGTCGCCCGCTCCAGATGGCCGCACCTTTGGCACCTTGGTAGGCGCCTTGGTACCGGAGGTCGAGGGGTCCCTCCCTCAGCCATCCGGGCGAGCAGTTTCTGCCGCCAGGGTGTGCAGCTTCTCCACAGCCGCAAGCGCAGCGGCGCGGTCGCCCCGCACGGTGAGGACCCCAGTTGGAGATGGCATCTTGAGGACCAAATACCTGTAATGGGCAATGGCCATGAACCGGTACAGGGCCGGCCTGCCAATGATGGCATTGAACAGGAGGTTAACCTCTGCAATGTCGAACTGGACGTTCTCTGTGCGGAAGTTTTCCTCTATCCCGAATGTAACCGGGAGCGTGATGCTCCCAAGGGGATACACCGGTTGAGCACCCACTCCAGAGAATGGACGAGAGGGTCCCAGTCGGGACCCTGGGATCTACAGCTGCCTGAACGCAGCTTGGTTGATGACGTTGAGCCTAGCCCCACCGTCGATCCGGACGTGATGCAGCTTGATGTTGGCAATGCCAGGGGCGGTGATGAGCGGCAGTATGCCAGCCCCTGCCATGTTCTCGGGGCAGTCAGATGCCCCGAAGGAGATGGTGGTGCTCCTCCACCGATGGTGTGGGGCCGCCCTTGGGACCCCTAGGGTCACCGACAGGACCTCGCGGCGCAGGGACTTTACGTTCCTACGGGAGGTGAGCTCCCAGCTTCCGTCGTACATCACGTACAGCTTTTTGCGGCGGTCGGTATCATCACCGGAGTTGGAGTCTCCAGTGAGGATGTCCTTGAGGACCTGCTCGGGGGACTGATACCCGAGGTCTCGCTCTCCCGTGGCCACATCACCGTCGTCGACCCTCTCCTTGCCAGGCCGGCGACGAGGTGGGGAGCCATCCTTGGAAGTCTACTCGCGCCGCTCACTGACGCGCGTCACGAGCTTGATGATCTCGCGGCACTCCGTGGCGCTGTGGCGACTGTTGGGGTGCACAGGGCATGAGCCGCTGTTGCCTCCCTGTGGCCGTGGGCACTTGTTGCGCTCGTTTCGGCCCCCAGTCGCGGCTGCGATGACCGGAGCAGCAGACTGCGGCCTCTCGTGGCCGCGGTTCTTCTTCTTCTTTTTGCCGTCCTGGGTGACGGCACCCTAGGCTACTCCTGTTTGTGGTGTCGAGTGCCATGCAAGGCCCTCGGCAGCACTTGCACACTTGTCAGCCAGAGCAAAGAGCGTGGTGACAGTTTCCACGTCATGCGTGGCCAACTTTTCCAGCATCTTCTCATCACGTACCCCCTAGCAGAAAGCGATGATGATGGAAGCATCGGAGATACGGGGTATAGTCCCTCGTACCTTAGTGAAGCGGGAGATGAAAGCCCGAAGAGTTTCCCTGGATTCCTGCCTCACTGCATGGAGGTGAGCCTCCACGCCATGCTGTTGATAAGCGCTGGCGAAGTTCGTTGTGAACCGCGCGCATAGCTCTTCCCAAGAGTAGATCGATCCCGAGGTGAAGTTCATGAGCCAGGTCCGGGCTGGCCCAGACAAGTCTACATGGAAGTATGTTGCCATTACAGCAGTGTCTCCACCTGCTGCCGTAATAGCGGTGACGTATACCTGCAAGAATTCTAACGGATTTCATGTACCGTCATACTTCTCCGGCAAGTGTGGCCAGAACTTGGATGGCCAAGTCGCCGCACGGAGATGATCCGCCAGTGCGGCGCAGCCCACGCCGGCCAACGGGACACCTGCCTGAATTCGGGCACCCCTTGAGTTTGCGGCGCAACCGCAGAGAAGTCTAAGTCGAGGTTGCGACCCTCGACGTTCTGTCGGCATTCACTCGCCCTCTCTAGAGAGACGCTGGCATCCTCGCCCGCACGCCTGCGGTTGTGTTCTGCCCGCAGGTCATCAGGCCTCTCCATAGAGACTGGAGCGTCCTCTCCCACATACCTGTGGTTGAGCTCCGCCCGCAGGTCCTCAGTCGGTGCGGCCCTCACCGAGGGTGAGCGCACTGACGCCGACGCCTCATGTTGACGTCAGGATGACCGAGGCCTGGGCCTGGCCGAGCCAGAATGCGCCATGCCGAGCAAACGGTAGACATCGTCACACCACTGATTCATGGCCCCTGGCGAGGTCGTGGAGCTAGGAGGGTGGCGCAGCAATTCCCTGGCTGCGGACAACGCCCCAGGCACAGCCCTTGACGCTCTGGATGTCTACGTAGGAGTGTGCTGCCGCGGAGAGTGCACAGCAGCAGCACCAGGTGTAACACCCCTGGTGTTACGGTCACTAAAACTTGAGCATGACATCATCAGCATTAGCATTTCATATGTTTGATACACCTAGAATGCATTCACTAGGCAAAAATTTCAAACAAGTTGTATTGTTATGGCATTTTGCAAATAAGACCCTAGTATAGGATGCTTAACCCTAAACAGGGATCTGAGGGGTAAAATAAGACCCAAATAGAGAAAACCCTAAATCTTAAGTAAAATGGTCGTAAAATGTTCCTAAGAATGGACCTACATTACATTTACACCCCTGAGATATCAAAAATCCTATTTGGAACCCTGGAAAACCCTAAGCCTAAACCCTAGGGGGTTTAGTGCAAAATTAGTCCACTTTTGGACTAAAGTGCAAAAACCATGATAATGAAGTGTCCTAAGTCATATGGTTCACAATCATGAAGATTTGCAATCCAAAACTTGAGATTTGGACTTATGTGCAAAAGAGCCACACTTGACCCTTTTTGATGAAGTCTGAATTTCAGTGTGATGGATTCAACTTTGAGCCCTTGTATCTTTCAAATTATTAAGGATTTGCCCTATGTCACCACATCAACTATGTAGATCTATTAAAGGTGAACAACTTTGTTTAAGAGGTTAAGCATTGTTGTTATGAAGAATTGGGAGATAATTAAGCCCAAAGTTGGACTTTCAGGCTGTTTGAAGTCTGAAATTGGATTACCAGTGGCTTTGAGTCATCTTTGGAGCTCTACAGATCATGATCTTCAAAGAATTTGCCCGAGATCACTATAACAAAGTTGTACAGCTATTAAAGAGGAATAGCTTTGCTGCAGATATTAAGTCTTGGTACCATATGAAAATTGGAGTTACTTTGGTCTAATGATGGGGTGTCAGACGCAGTTTTTCTGAATCCCATGGTACAGTGCCTGAACGGATCAGAGCAACCGCGCATCTCACCGCCGACGACCGCCGCCGCGATTCGTGCCACCGCTGTTGCGATTCACGCCGCCGATGACCCGATAAGGCTGCCAGGTAAAAGCTATGCGCCTGGAGATGACTCCGGTGACTCACCGTCGTATCCCCCTTGCTTTGCGGCCTGAGCAGATAAGCTCGCCGGTGACAGCCGTCGCACGGCTTGGCGCCACGTGCCCTGGCACCTCCACCGGATCGCCGTGAACCGCTGTAACCCTCTGTCCATCGCCGGAGTGACAGCCACGGTGACCGGACAGTAAGCACTTGCGCCAGTAACCTTCCCCTCCTCCGACCGCCGCGCATCACCACTGAAATTCCCGGCCACCGCTGTCTCTCCCTATAAATTGAAGCCACCGCAAGCTCCATAGGGTAGTCAAGAACTCAGCCACCAAGAATCGTCCTCAGTCGATCGCCAGTGAGCCCCAATTTTGAACTTCCCCCAATTCGGTTTCCACCACCGCGAAAACAACCTCACCGCGACCAGTGCAATTGAGGTCAGTTCAAACCTTCTGCTCCCTCGTTTGAGTGCTTTCATAACCTCGTGATGCTTGTCGAACCACCAAATTGAACTAGGAGCCCACCAATCACTAGGAACACGAGCACATGTCCACGTCGTTCGCTGTCCTCGCGGGCAGTGCTAGGCAGATCACCAATTATGAAATTGATTGGGGGGAAACCATTGATAGGACGTGAATTTGGTGTATACCGCTCGGAAGCACCAGTCCTTGCCTCGTTTGGCCGGTCCAGGAGCTCGCCGGAGCTCGGTCGTGCTCTGTGCCGTCGGGGATCGGGCGGTGTAAAGGAATAGAAATCCAGGGGTATTTCTGCAAACTGTCAGCGACTCCCGAAAACAGTGCTTGTGCTCATTTCAAATTAGCCAGAACACTGAGGTCCTTTCTGCAAAGACAGTAGCGAGGACGAGGGCGCGCGCGCTTCTGCTGGCAGTGGGCCGACCTGGGCTGGATTCGGCCTAGTACTATTCACGGATTTCTCTTTTTCTTTTTCCGCCATAACTAAATCAATTTTAGAAAATTGCAGAAAAATGGTAAAAATGTCAAACAAATTTTGTTAGATTCCTAATTTTTCATAGATTTTAATAAAAATAGTTTTATGATTTTTAGGACAAATAGAGAATTTTAGAGTATTTAAAATAGCCTAAAACCTTGTTTCTGGATTTTTAGAAAATAGATAATAATTCCAAAAATGCCCAAACTTTTTATTTGAACTCTAAACAATATTTAGAAACCTTGGGTATAGTTTGGTATGATTTGGACTTTGTTTGATAATTAGAACCCAAAACCCTAACCCCCTCTGCTCTTTGAACTTCACTGTTGACTCCGGAAACCCTAGGTTCTCGGAGTTCTGTGAAGAAAAGTTGTATTCAAGACTTTAGATAATAAACTCTTATTATCTTTGCACTTTCATGAGCATTACATGGCAATCATTCTTATATATATATATGGTTATATTTAGAAAACGAGGAAGAAGTTGAGGTAGAAGAAGAGAAGACTGCACCACCACCACCTGCAGAACATCAGGCAGGAAATTGTTTTTACTTTGATATCTGCGGATCCGAGCCTGACTCACCTATAAATGAAGGCAAGCCCCGGTGAATTTGCCACCTCCTTGTGTTTTAAAAATCTTTTTCACTTGCTTGATGCATTAGGTGATAGGAGTTGATTGCCAAAACAATTCCTGCATTACCTTCCTTGGATTTGATTACCTTCCTTGAAATCCCTGTTTTACAAAAAGGTTTTGATGCTTAGCTTTGCTTTAGAAAAACAAAAGGTTTTGTTTTTACAAAAAATGTTGTGGCAAAAGTGGGTGGGATGTTTTTGAAAATAAAATGGATGATGGATCCATCAAGGCCTTGATGGGTTCAACATCGGAAAAGATGTACCTCTGCCAGGTACCAAACTTTGGGTTGAAATGATTAAGCTGAGACCGGGCGGGTGACTTGCATGAGGAGAGAGTCTCGTTGTAGTGTCTCCGTCTGAGTCGATTAAGGACCGTGTCGATGTAGACTTGATGACCGAGGACCCTTTAACTGGTCACATGCCTCGTCATGGGTAAGCTTTGCCTCGGGCAGACTAAGGCCAGAATAAGATAACACACAATGGGAGTGGAGCGATGGCGAGAGTAGCGTGTACCCTCCGTGGCAAGAGGCTGGACGGTGGTGTATCTGTGCTCTCGGTTGACGTGAACCTGATCTGGTCTTAAGAACCCCGGTGGCGGGTTGACATATGCAAGGGTTAAGTGCTACATATGTCGTGTGATCGGAGATCCTCAGCTGAGTATAAACGATTCGGATCGCCGTACCTTCGCGGTTATGAAGACTTGGTCACTGACCTATACGTAGAACTCCAGTAAAGGTGAAGGAATTGTTAAGAAATTGGCTAGTGCAGGTCAAGTGCTTGAACTAGGGTAGAAAGAACTCTAGTTGCAGGTAATTCCACTTAACTTGACAATAAAATTGGATTTTTAAGGATCCACTTATAGTAAGCATTTTTGCAAACAGAGTCTTTGATCATTGAGAAACCTTACCTTGACTCCCTTATAACCAGCATACACTTGAGAGTCTTTTCTTTAGTCGTGTAAGACTTGCTGAGTAATTCCATACTCAGGGTTTTATTCCCCGTTGTTTTTAGGTGATGAAGCAACAAACTTTTGTTGTTTCTGTTCTAAGGTGGTACCAAAGGAAGAACACCAGGAGTAAAGCTGCGAGAGGAAAGGATCCTCCATAAGAACTTTTGTTTAAAAACTTAATGGGAGGGGGTTTTGCCTCCCTTGGTGTGTAATAATATTACTCTACACTCATAGGTTTTATCCTGGTCTGTAATATATAACTTTGTCTTACTTTTAAAATAAAGGTAAGTTCATGTAATTGCTTCCGCATTCTCGTAACTCCGATGCTTGTAATGTCTGCGTGACGGGTGAAATGCTCTTGGGAAAGGTAAGAAAAGCAGATACCGAACTTGTCAAGTGATTCAGGGGCACCTACAGGGTTATCTGAGTGTCCGTTGGACAAGGACAACTGTAGGTGGGCCTAATGACTTGGGAGGTTCCGTCACAGCTGGTATCGGAGCGAAGCCCTTCTCTGCAGATATTATGAGGCATCTTCAAAAGAATTTTCTAAAGACTTATCTAGAAAATCTCTTCCCTTCTTACCTAAAGTATTTCTGAAGAGTTTATCTTAAAGACCAGATAGTAAGAGTGCAACATATAAAAGGGGTGAATCAACTAAGGTTGATTCTGTAATTACACATGCATCATACTAAGAACTATGCTAATAAAATTTTCCCCCTTAGAAAAATGCCACCGCGCACAAGGAGAACTGCGCGCAAGCATACTGGCCCAATTGGTGTGCCATGTCATCAACTGGCCCCAAGACACGAGGATAGCAGTAGTGGGAGTAATGATCCGATCAGGGATCTTGAAGCGCAGGTTAATCGGCTTCAAGCAGAACTCCGCCGCCGGACTGACATATGGGTCGTGGATGGCGATAGAATCAATGAATTGAGAAGCGACGTCCGCCGCCTGCGAGATCAGCTCGCGGATCGAGATTTAGCGCTCGACTGGGTGGTTCAATCTCGTTCGCTTGCCTAGGCTAAGGAGGCAAAAGCTCGAGCTCGAGTAGAAGAGCTTAGCTCAACCATTGATGACCTGCAGGCTTATTGCAATACTCTACATGAAGAAGTTCATGTACTGTATTCACAATTGCACCCCAGTGAACCTGCGGATCCTGTCGGGACAGAAGTCGGACCTTCTCATGTAGCGGGAGAAGCTTTTGGTGGCGGATTGGACCTTTTCAGGCCCCCTCCCTCTATGAGGTTGGTCGATTAGTGGTCTCCTACGCCCGACGACGAAGCTACCAGGAGCAACAGGAAGCAGGAGTAGTATAGTGTAGTAGTAGAAATAGTAGTGATGTATAATAGGGAGTGTAATGCTGTTGTAAAATTCGAGTCTGTAACATTACTCTTTTTAGTAATGTAAAATGGATGGTTTTCTTTGGCATGTCATATTGTTTTCAAATGTTTGTTGCCACAGATGCCTTCCCGGACTCGTGCTCAGGACGGGGCTAGTACCTCCCGTGGGAAGGAGGCAACGCCAAACCCACCTCCAGTCCCTCCCACACTTGCCGAGGCTATCGCCGTCTTAGTAAACGCGACAGCAGATAATACCCGTTTCCTATGGGAGATGGCGGGTCAACAACTCCAACAACAAGGCGAGCGGGGCTATCCGCAAGGCCCCCGTGAGACATCTTAATTAGATTTCTCCGAAACGCGCCCACCGTTGTTCGTCAAGGCGGAAGACCCTTTAGAGGCGGACAAATGGATCCGCGTCATTGAGCAGAAATTTGGACTTCTTCGGTGTTCCGAAACTCAGAAGCCCCTATTCGCGGCTCAGCAATTACGTGGCCCTGCCAGCACCTGGTGGGGGAACTTTGTTGCCGTGCAACCAGCCGATCATCAGATAACCTGGGATGAATTCAAGCTGGCCTTCAGAGAGCATTACATACCGGAAGGCGTACTCCACATGAAACAGGAGGAATTCATGAAGTTGAAGCAAGGTGGAGATACTGTCACCCAGTATCTCAATAAATTTAATCACTTATCTCAGTATGCGATTGACCAAGTCAACACGGACTTAAAGAAGAAGAACTGTTTCATGAGGGGTTTAAATGATTGGATGCAAAGGAAAATGGCTACCTGCATCGACCTCACATACGGAAGGGCTGTCAGCATAGCGCTGGCAGTTGAATCTAAATATACAAATTCTAGAAAGTCTAAGGGGAGTGGAGGTAACAGGCCTACTCAGGGCCCCGAGAAAAGGCAACGGTTAGTTATCCGACCTTTTAATCAAGGTCGTTCTTCAACACGCCCACCCTCCTTCCCATTCAAACAACCAGTGTTCATCCGTCCCAATGCTACCCCCACTGCAACAAGTCAGCCGGGCCCCTGGCACTCGATTCCCTGCCCTTCCCAGTTCGTCAATAGGATGCTTCAATTGCGGAAAATCTAGGCATTTTATTAAGGATTACCCCTACCTGAAGCAGAATCGCTGAAATAATCAACAAGGTGCTGGGAATTCTTCTTAAGCTAAGGGAAATGCGGGCAAGAACATAAAGAAGACGGGATGAATTTATTACACTCAAGTGGCCACTACACCGGACGGTGAACCGGTAATGATGGGTACATTCCTTGTGGCAAATCATCCCGCACTTATTCTCTTTGATTCTGGTGCTTCGCATACATTCATTAGCAAGAAATTTGTGGAGCAACATTGCATTTCATACCATGAATCAAAGGAGGGGTTTAGAATTCATTCACCTGGGGGAAAAATATTTACCAGAGAAGTGGCTTATCAAGTGCCTGTAACCTTGGCCGGACGGGACTTTCCTACTAATATGATTGTTCTGAAAGGCCAAGACATAGATGTGATTTTGGGCATGAATTGGTTGGCCCAACATAAAACAACCCTCAACACTGATCAGAAAACCATCAGGTTAAGTCATAACCAAGAGGAAATTCTTTTGTCTATCCCCATTCCAGCTAAAACTACTGGCAGATTATATGAAGCCATTATACCGGAGATCAAGGATATTCCGGTAGTATGTGAGTTCCCAGATGTCTTTCCATAAGATTTGCCTGGATTGCCACCTGAAAGGGATGTAGAATTTGTAATTGAGTTGAAACCCGGTACGGCTCCCATTTCTAGAAGATCATATCGAATGCCTCCAAATGAGCTGGCAGAACTAAAGATTCAATTGCAAGATCTACTTGAGAAAGGATTCATCCGGCCAAGCTCGTCATCATGGGGTTGTCTAGCCATATTCGTCAAGAAGAAGGATCAAACATTGCGGATGTGCGTGGATTATCGACCCTTGAATGAGGCCACTATCAAGAACAAGTACCCTCTTCCATGGATTGACATTTTATTTGATCAACTGACTGGAGCGAGGGTATTCTCCAAGATTGATCTCAGATCGGGCTATCATCAAATCCGTATCAGGCCCAAGGATATACCAAAGACCGCATTCACTACGCGGTATGGTTTATTTGAATACCTGGTAATGTCTTTTGGACTGACAAATGCTCCTGCCCACTTCACTTATCTGATGAACTCGGTATTCATACCCGAGTTGGACAAATTCGTGGTGGTCTTCATAGATGATATCTTAATATATTCCAAGAATGAAGAGGAGCATGCTCAACACTTACGTATCGTATTGACGCGCTTAAGAGAACATCAATTATATGCTAAGTTTAGTAAGTGCGCGTTTTGGCTGGAAGAAATTCAATTTTTGGGACACGTGTTATCTGCCAGGGGGATTGCGGTAGATCCTAGCAAGGTCAAGGATATCTTGGAGTGGAAACCCCCAACCACTGTTCATCAATTCCGAAGTTTCCTGGGACTAGCTGGCTATTACCGCCGATTTATACCAGATTTTTCTAAGCTTGTGAAGCCAATCACAAGTCTATTGAAGAATGAGACTAAATTCAATTGGTCTTCAAAGTGTAATGAAGCTTTTGAGCATTTGAAGATATTGTTAACCACTGCTCTGGTATTGGCTCAACCGGACATTAAGAAGCCCTTTGATGTGTATTGTGACGCATCGGGCAGTGGTCTCGGCTGCGTATTAATGCAAGAAGGCCGAGTAATCGCGTATGGTTCAAGGCAGTTACGCCGGCATGAGGAGCATTATCCCACTCATGATTTGGAGCTAGCTGCAGTGGTTCATGCCCTGAAGATCTGGCGTCATTATCTGCTGGGTAATATCTGCCACATTTATACAGATCATAAAAGCTTGAAGTATATCTTCACCCAATCAGAGTTGAACATGAGACAAAGACGATGGCTTGAGCTTATTATGGACTATGAATTGGAAATTCATTATCACCCAGGCAAGGCCAATGTTGTGGCAGATGCACTTAGCTGTAAGGTTTCCTGTCACTGTCTTACTGTGAAGACCTCTAACAATACACTATGTCAGGAGATGGAGAAGTTAAACCTGGGAATGATCCAACAAGGAGCCTTAAGTCAACTAAAGCTTGAGTCAGTCCTTTTACAAAGGATAATTGACACACAAAAGAATTATGAGGGTATGAAACACATCCATGAGAAGATAGAAGCTGGAAAAGCTGACTACTTTCGAAAAGATGATCAAGGCATTGTATGGTTCAACAACCGCATAGTTGTGCCAAAGAATGAAGAGCTCTGCCAACAATTTTTGGATGAAGCACATCTTAGTCGCTATTCTATTCATCCTGGAAGCACTAAGATGTATCAAGATCTGAAACAGCATTATTGGTGGACGAAGATGAAAATTGAAATCGCACGCTATGTGGCAAGGTGTGACACATGCAGACGCGTCAAAGCCATACATATGAAAACTGCGGGTTTATTACAATCCTTACCAATACCAACATGGAAATGGGAAGATATTAGTATGGACTTTATTGTGGGATTGCCCAGAACCGCCAAAAGGTATAACTCTATCTGGGTTATTGTTGATCGGCTCACGAAAATTGCTCACTTTCTGCCAGTCAAGACATATTACCCGGTTCTTACCTATGCGGAACTATACATTGCTCGCATTCTCAGTTTGCACGGTGTTCCAAAGACTATAGTGTCGGATCGTGGACCTCAATTTGTATCCAAATTCTGGGAAGAACTTCACAAATCCTTGGGTACTAAATTGCTCCATAGTTCGGCCTATCATCCTCAAACCAGTGGGCAGACTGAGAGGGTCAATCAAGTACTTGAAGATATGCTGCAGGCATGTGTGCTGGACTTCTCACAGAAATGGGATGAATGTTTACCTTTAGCGGAGTTCTCATATAATAATAGCTATCAAGAAAGTATCAAGATGGCACCCTTCGAAGCTTTATATGGACGACGATGTCATACTCTGCTAAATTGGTCTGAACCTGGTGAGAGATTTTTCTTCAGGCCTAATATAGTGAAAGAGACCGAAGAAAAGGTTCAGAGAATCATTCATCATTTGAAGAAAGCTCAAGCTCGTCAGAAAAGTTATGTAGACAAACGACGAATGCCCTTGTATTTTCTGGTCGGAGATTATGTTTATCTGAAGGTCTCCCCAATGAAGGGTGTATCGCGTTTCGGGTTTAAAGGGAAGCTTGCACCCCGGTACATTGGTCCATTCCCTATACTTGAATAGTGTGGACCAGTGGCATACCGACTTCAACTACCCGAAACCTTGTCCGCCGTACATAATGTGTTCCATGTGTCACAATTGAAGAAGTGTCTTCGGGTTCCAGACCGAACCATTGAAGTAACAGATGTTGTCCTAGAGCCAGACTTGACATATTCTGAGCACCCTATTCGAGCCTTGGATCAAAAGGACAGGGTTACCCGGAGAAAAACTCTCAAGTTTTACAAGATACAGTGGAACCAGCATTCAGAAGATGAGGCTACATGGGAAACTCAGGACTTTTTAGAAAGGAACTTCCCAGGCTTTTTAGCCTCATGTAATTTGTAAAATGTGTATAGTTGCTGTAATAAAGGAGTAAATCCCCAAACCACCCCTGCTTTGTACCAAGAATAAGGAAATAAAAGTATGACGTGTTTCCTTTTCCATTACTTACCCTAGGACTTTTAATCTCGGGACGAGATTCTTTTATGGGGGAAGGATGTAACACCCCTGGTGTTACTGTCACTAAAACTTGAGCATGACATCATCAGCATTAGCATTTCATATGTTTGATACACCTAGAATGCATTCACTAGGCAAAAATTTCAAACAAGTTGTATTGTTATGGCATTTTGCAAATAAGACCCTAGTATAGGATGCTTAACCCTAAACAGGGATCTGAGGGGTAAAATAAGACCCAAATAGAGAAAACCCTAAAGCTTAAGTAAAATGGTCATAAAATGTTCCTAAGAATGGACCTACATTACATTTACACCATTGAGATATCAAAAATTCTATTTGGAACCCTGGAAAACCCTAAGCCTAAACCCTAGGGGGTTTAGTGCAAAATTAGTCCACTTTTGGACTAAAGTGCAAAAACCATGATAATGAAGTGTCCTAAGTCATATGGTTCACAATCATGAAGATTTGCAATCCAAAACTTGAGATTTGGACTTATGTGCAAAAGAGCCACACTTGACCCTTTTTGATGAAGTCTGAATTTCAGTGTGATGGATTCAACTTTGAGCCCTTGTATCTTTCAAATTATTAAGGATTTGCCCTATGTCAACACATCAACTATGTAGATCTATTAAAGGTGAACAACTTTGTTTAAGAGGTCAAGCATTGTTGTTATGAAGAATTGGGAGATAATTAAGCCCAAAGTTGGACTTTCAGGCTGTTTGAAGTCTGAAATTGGATTACCAGTGGCTTTGAGTCATCTTTGGAGCTCTACAGATCATGATCTTCAAAGAATTTGCCTGGGATCACTATAAGAAAGTTGTAGAGCTATTAAAGAGGAATAGCTTTGCTGCAGATATTAAGTCTTGGTACCATATGAAACTTGGAGTTACTTTGGTCAAATGATGGGCTGTCAGACGCAGTTTTTCTGAATCCCATGGTACAATGCCTGAACGGATCAGAGCAACCGTGCATCTCACCGCCGATGACCGCCGCCGTGATTCGTGCCACCGCCGTTGCGATTCACGCCGCTGATGACCCGATAAGGCTGCCAGGTAAAGGCTATGCGCCTGGAGATGACTCCGGTGACTCACTGTCGTATCCCCCTTGCTTTGCGGCCTGAACAGATAAGCTTGTCGGTGACAGCCGTCGCACGGCTTGGCGCCACGTGCCCTGGCACCTCCACCGGTTCGCCGTGAACCGTTGTAACCCTCTGTCCATCGCCGGAGTGACAGCCACGGTGACCGGACACTAAGAACTTGCACCAGTAATCTTCCCCTCCTCCGACCGTCGCGTGTCACCACTGAAATTCCCGGCCACCGCTGTCGCTCCCTATAAATTGAAGCCACCGCAAGCTCCGTAGGGTAGTCAAGAACTCAGCCACCAAGAATCGTCCTTAGTCGATCGCCAGTGAGCCGCAATTTTGAACTTCCCCCAATTCGGTTTCCGCCACCGCGAAAACAACCTCACCGCGGCCAGTGCAACTGAGGTCAGTTCAAACCTTCTGCTCCCTCGTTTGAGTGCTTTCATAACCCCGTGATGCTTGCCGAACCACCAAATTGAACTACGAGCCCACCAATCACTAGGAACACGAGCACATGTCTGCGCCGTTCGCTGTCCTCGCGGGCAGGGCTAGGCAGATCACCAATTATGAAATTGATTGGGGGGAAACCATTGATAGGACGTGAATTTGGTGTAGACCGCTCGGAAGCACCAGTCCTTGCCTCGTTTGGCCGGTCCAGGAGCTCGCCGGAGCTCGGCCGCGCTCGGCGCCGTCGGGGATCGGGTGGTGTAAAGGAATAGAAATCCAGGGGTGTTTCTGCAAACTATCAGCGACTCCCGAAAATAGTGCTTGTGCTCATTTCAGATTAGCCAGAACGCCGAGGTCCTTCCTGCAAAGACCGCAGCGCAAACGCGGGCGCGTGCGCTTCTGCTGGCAGTGGGCCGACCTGGGCTGGATTCGGCCCACTACTATTCACGGATTTCTCTTTTTCTTTTTCCGCTGGAACTAAATCAATTTTAGAAAATTGCAGAAAAATGGTAAAAATGTCAAACCAATTTTGTTAGATTCCTAATTTTCCATAGAATTTAATAAAAATAGTTTTATGATTTTTAGGACAAATAGAGAATTTTAGAGTATTTAAAATAGCCTAAAACCTTGTTTCTGGATTTTTAGAAAATAGATAATAATTCCAAAAATGCCCAAACTTTTTATATGAACTCTAAACAATATTTAGAAACCTTGGGTATAGTTTGGTATGATTTAGACTTTGTTTGATAAGTAGAACCCAAAATCCTAACCCCCTACTCTTTGAACTTCACTGTTGACTCCGGAAACCCTAAGTTCTCGGAGTTCCGTGAAGGAAAGTTGTATTCAAGACTTTAGATAATAAACTCTTATTATCTTTGCACTCTCATGAGCATTACATGGTAATCATTCTTATATATATATATTTGGTTATATTTAGAAAACGAGGAAGAAGTTGAGGTAGAAGAAGAGAAGACTGCACCACCACCACCTGCGGAACATCAGGCAGGGAATTGTTTTTACATTGATATCTGCGGATCCGAGCCTGACTCACCTATAAACGAAGGCAAGCCCCGGTGCATTTGCCACCTCCTTGTGTTTTAAAAATCTTTTTCACTTGCTTGATGCATTAGGTGATAGGATTTGATTGCCAAAACAATTCCTGCATTACCTTCCTTGGATTTGATTACCTTCCTTGAAATCCCTGTTTTATAAAAAGGTTTTGATGCTTAGCTTTGCTTTAGAAAAACAAAAGGTTTTGTTTTTACAAAAAAATGTTGTGGCAAAAGTGGGTGGGATGTTTTTAAAAATAAAATGGATGATGGATCCATCAAGGCCTTGATGGGTTCAACATCAGAAAAGATGTACCTCTGCCAGGTACCAAACTTTGGGTTCAAATGATTAAGCTGAGACCGGGCGGGTGACTTGCACGAGAAGAGAGTCTCGTTGTAGTGTCTCCGTCTGAGTCGATTAAGGACCATGTCGATGTAGGCTTGATGACCGAGGACCCTTTAACTGGTCACATGCCTCGTCATGGGTAAGCTTTGCCTCGGGCAGACTAAGGCCAGAATAAGATAACATGCAATGGGAGTGGAGCGATGGCGAGAGTAGCGTGTACCCTCCGTGGCAAGAGGCTGGACGGTGGTGTATCTGTGCTCTCGGTTGACGTGAACCTGATCTGGTCTTAAGAACCCCGGTGGCGGGTTGACATATGCAAGGGTTAAGTGCTACATATGTCGTGTGATCGGAGATCCTCAGCTGAGTATAAACGATTCGGATCGCCGTACCTTCGCGGTTATGAAGACTTGGTCACTGACCTATACGTAGAACTCCAGTAAAGGTGAAGGAATTGTTAAGAAATTGGCTAGTGCAGGTCAAGTGCTTGAACTAGGGTAGAAAGAACTCTAGTTGCAGGTAATTCCACTTAACTTGACAATAAAATTGGATTTTTAAGGATCCACTTATAGTAAGCATTTTTGCAAACAGAGTCTTTGATCATTGAGAAACCTTACCTTGACTCCCTTATAACCAGCATACACTTGAGAGTCTTTTCTTTAGTCGTGTAAGGCTTGCTGAGTAATTCCATACTCAGGGTTTTATTCCCCGTTGTTTTTAGGTGATGAAGCAACAAACTTTTGTTGTTTCTGTTCTAAGGTGGTACCAAAGGAAGAACACCAGGAGTAAAGCTGCGAGAGGAAAGGATCCTCCATAAGAACTTTTGTTTAAAAACTTAATGGGAGGGGTTTTTGCCTCCCTTGGTGTGTAATAATATTACTCTGCACTCATAGGTTTTATCCTGGTCTGTATTATATAACTTTGTCTTACTTTTAAAATAAA
Organism: Zea mays; assembly: GCF_902167145.1. Taxonomy (NCBI): domain Eukaryota; kingdom Viridiplantae; phylum Streptophyta; class Magnoliopsida; order Poales; family Poaceae; genus Zea; species Zea mays. The sequence goes on from NC_050098.1 coordinate 67,904,676, forward strand.
GGTAAGTTCATGTAATTGCTTTCGCATTCTCGTAACTCTGATGCTTGTAATGTCTGCATGACGGGTGAAATGTTCTTGGGAAAGGTAAGAAAAGCAGATACCGAACTTGTCAAGTGATTTAGGGGCACCTACAGGGTTGTCTGAGGTCTGTTGGACAAGGATAACTGTAGGTGGGCCTAATGACTTGGGAGGTTCCGTCACACCAGGCGCAGGGCGGTTGAAGGCCCGTGGCGTGCAAGACGCAGCTTCTTCCTCCATCCGGAAGTCTTCGGGAACGAAGTCATGGTGCTCGACGATCTGGACCATGGTGTCAAGCAGGAAAACAGGAAAAAACCTAATGCCAAGACCCCCTGCCTGGCGCGCCAAATGTTGGAGAGGAAAATCTCCGGCCGTGTGGCGGAACGCACCCGCCCTAGATCCTAAGATGAGGAGGGGCCTAAGCGTTTTGCCTGTCTATCGAAAGGTGGAAGAACACACGAGGACACGAGGATTTAGAGTGGTTCAGGCCGCCGGAGCGTAATACCCTACTCCACTGTGTGTTGTATTGAGTCTGTGAACTTGAGAGCTTGTATGAACTTGTGAGTCTGAGAGTATGAGTGAACCTGGCTTGTAACATCGTGTGCCCTCCCTTTTATAGCTCAAAGGGGGCACGTATAAGGATGCTGAGCCTCGACATGTGGGCCCAGGAGCAAAACGGAGGGAATACATTATAGAAGTAACTAATGCGAGTACGCCTGAGCAATCTCCTGGCGCCATGATGTCCGCAGTCCACGCAGTACTGATACCCGGGCGTCTGCTTCCTTGGTGACGTGCGAGTAATCACGAGCGTAGCGCACACACAGTATGGGCGTACCGCCTGCCAACGGAATGGATAGGCACGCTGCCTGCGGAATGGACTGGTCACTGCCTGCCAGTGGAATGGACAGGTCTCATTAAATGCGGAGGCGGCACATCGCCTGCCAGTGGAATGGACAGGGCTCAATAAATGCCGAGGCGGCACGCCGCCTGCTAGTGGAATGGACAGGCGGCGCGCCTTATCCGCAATAAATGCAGAGGCCGTGCAGCCCAGAGGCCTTACGTCAGGCTCTGCCTGTTGGCTTACGTCACGGGCACCATGCCACGTGGCAGCATCAGGGCTTCGCCTGAGCGGGGAGCAGAAGCGTATACAGTAAGGTCCGGACACGTGTCGGCTCCGGACACCCGCCTGGCCTTGATTAAGGCCTGGTTATTCTCTGTCCCAGAATCCCGGGATCGTGCTGTGAGTAGCACGGACCCCACATAGAGGGGTCCGGAACCCATCCTAGGGGTCCGGTTTGTGCCCGTGGAGGTCCTAGACCTTACCCGGAGGCCTGGTCTGTATATACAGAAGTCCGACACTTTCCAATGGGGCTCCAGACTCACTGTTGATACCTTGGAGTATATCATCTTCTCTGGCCATGTGGCGCCCCTAGAGCCGTCCACGTGGTGGGGTCGGGTGCTGTTGCTAGCCTAGAGTAGTCGCCTGAGGCTGGGGCGAGCCATGGTTTGGTCCCACGCACAGCTCCTTCACCATACGACTAAAGATAGCTGCGTGGGTACTGCGTCTTCATACGGTAGTAAGGGGTACCCCTGTTTTAGGGTACTGACATAAGAAATTCACATGGCTACAAGGTCATCACCTTTTCGACCGAAGCGGCAATAATCTTATCGCGACGACAAGGGTGACAGACAAGATCCTTCTCGAATTTCAACTTGGGCAATCCTTGGAACATACCAAGTGAGCTCAGTCTACACAAAAGATCAAAGCTCAAATGTCATATTCTCCTATGCCACATCCAAATCAAAGAAGAGGATCCTACCAGTGAACATCGAGAAGGGCTAGAAGAATGTGAAAAATCAGCACTAAAAACTAGACCAAAAATGGAAATATGAGAAACAAGATCCCCTGGGCAACCAAAACCCGAGAAAAAGCCCATTTAATGCGCACTTCATTGTCATCCTCAAGGAGTTGCAAAACAGAAAATAGATTGAAATGCAAATTTGAAACCAAAGCTACATCCTTGAGAACAAAACTCTCGTTCACTCGAGCGGAGCCATAAGACATTACCTTACCTCTAGAATTATCCACGAATGTGATGTATTCCTTACCAATAACGGGGTCAAGACTGGAGAACCATTTTTTTTGCTTCCGGTCATGTGGCGCGAACAGTCGAAATCCATGAGCCATATGTTCTCTAGGCTTCCTTCCTGCATCAATAGAAAGACACGGGGTGAACAAATGGCACAACACTGGGGTTAGGATATTGAGAATAATACCAGTGCTTCGGCATCTACCCACAAAAAGTGTTAGGAAAACACCACCCATCCCCCGTCTAGAAGGGAAGCGATCACCATAAGGAAACTATGGTCCACTAGGGAAGTAAGAACCAAAGCCACTGCCACGAGGTCCTTGACCATATGACACATGACTAGCACCTCGTCGGGCATGACCACCATGTGGTCTTGCTGTCTCAGGCTAGCAGCAAGAGGCAAAGCACCTCTAGGCTTCACGGGACGTCTTTGAATCGGAGGATCATGAACACCATGAGAAGGGCGATTCATGTTCCCTCTACTCGACTCAGAAACCCGGCGCTCATCTTTCTTCCTCCTAAAGCAAAAATCAGCTAGACTGCCCATCCCTCTCACAATACTCACAATGGAACCTCACCTCTCTCTTAGGTGGAATTTTCTTGTGGGAGGTGGATTTATTTTTGGAAGGCTGAGGGGCTCTAGGAAGTGGATCACTAGAGATGTCGGGAAGGGTGTCAAATGTGTTTCTGAGGTGGTTAGGTTTTGGATCCCACACTTGTTTCTAAGGAGGGGCTCTCACAGGCTCCTCAATCACACAATCTCTCACAAGGGTGATAGGCTTATGTCGGGTGATTTTGATAAGTTTGGGAGTTGATGAAGGTTTCTCTGATGGTTTCAATCCTCTCCACTCACCAACCTTTCCAAAGCAAACAACATTCCCATCCTTACTAGCAAAGCCTAACCCAGGTCCGCCAGTTTCCCTCTTGAACTGACTTACCAGCATGCCCAACTAGGGATCACTACTAGACATCCATCTCAAGACCGACCGAAGGTATTTGTTTTCTTCCTCGATATATGTCTTGTCATGTCTATAGGACTCAAGAGCAGACTGCAAACCCTCACAAAGTGCACACTGCTCAGATTTAGGGCCACTAATTGAGCTATCCTCCTCAAGCAAGACTATCCTAGCATCTCTCTCTCTTCTAGCTCGGTCTGCAAACTAGGACAAGCAGTACACGCACCTAACAAGCCAGACCTAGATCTCAACTCATCGCACTCATCTAGTAAGGTGACGTACTCGGTCTACAAAGTTGTGATGTTCGACATGTGTAGAGAGCACTCAAAACATTCAGTCTCGTCAAACACCACAAATGAAGCTCTAGCAGACTCAAGCTCCCTAAGTATGCTCTCATACTTGAATTTAAAATCTTTCCTCTCACAAGTAGCAAGCCTAAGAAACTTATCCTAGTTCGCCAAAGCAACATTCAGCCCTTTTATCTCAGCGGTGAGATCATCGACAGAATGTGATACCTTAGAGGTAGAGGCATCACCGATGTCCTAACCATCACTGCCTACCACATCATCACCAAGGGCCATGGTGCAAAGGTCGCCTGTGGTGTAAACGAGGAAACAGAGACTATTAATCTTGTCCTTGACTTTCCTGTCAGTCTCCTTGTCGCTCGAGGAAGATTATGTGTCATCGGAGTCGTGGTCGATGTCGCTGAGGGAGGCGAGGAAGGCATGCTCCTTTATCTTGGCCTTCTTAAGGTACATCTTTTTGAGTGCCTCCTTATCGAATCCTCCCTTGGACTTGTGCTTGCCAGAGGTGTACTCCCACTAGCCCTTGCATCAACCAAAGTGGTGGTTGCGCAGGCTAGCCTCCTACTTGCCCTTCTTGGGGCAACTAGCAACAAAGTGGTCAGGGTCACCACAGTTGAAGCATCCATCCTTCGATCTGCTACACCACTGGTCCTGGCAGTTGTTGTGGAACTGCGTGAACCGACTACCACAAGCGCTAGCTCCTCATCCTTAAGGCTTTCCACTTGCTCTTTTATGATAGATAGCAAAGAAGACAAAGCAAACATAGCAGGTGAAGGGTTAGAAGCAAAACCACCTCTAGAGACGAGGGCCATGGTGGGTGCACCAGGGTTCTCAATCTTGCTCGAGTCTGGTAGTCAATCTCGATGGACTTGAGCTTGCTGAATAGCTCATCCACGGTGAGGGTCTCATAGTTGGGTGACTCGATGATTACCAAGACCTTCACCTTCCAAACCCTCCTATCCAGAGCATGATGTAGCTTGAGCGCTCTCTCATGATCATCATTGGGTAATTATGCCTTGTTAGCATGCATCTTGTTCTTGATGGTCTGGAACCGAGAAAATATAGTGTCTCTCGCCAGTACGTCTCAAAGTATCCAGTTTTCACATGATCATTGCCCTCATGGAATTTCTCGAGGATGGACCAGATCTCATGATCCATAGCCAAAGGTCCAACTCGCTCAAATTCACATAGCGAGAGGCACAAGAACAAAGAGTTGCGAGCTTTGTTGTTCGAATCATGGAACTCCACTTGAATTGGAGTGATTCGTTCACTTGCAGCATTGAATATAGCATCGAGGCTAATCTCCCAAACCTGATATCCAATACTTTAAAGAAATCCAGACATTTTAATCTTCCAGTATGGGTAGTTGGTCCATCAAAGAACAGTGGTGTCGGTGTTTCGAGACCGAGGGGTCCCTAAGCCGACAAGTGAATGTCGCCGCGTGCCCCAGCCCAGATGGGTCGACGCGAGGCCGAGCGCGAAGGGGGGAAGTGAGGTGGTCGGAGACAGGCATGAGAGAGGTGGAAATCCCGCGGCCTTCGTGTTCGTCCCGCGCCCAGGTCGGGTGCGCTTGCAGTAGGGGGTTACAAGCGTCCACGCGGGAGAGGGAGCGAGCGGCTTCAAGCGAGCGCCTGTCTCGTCCTCGTCCCCGCGCGGCCAACCCTCTCTAAGAGGGCCCTGGTCCTTCCTTTTATAGGCATAAGGAGAGGATCCAGGTGTACAATGGGGGATGCAGCAGAGTGCTACGTGTCTAGCGGGGGAGAGCTAGCGCCCTAAGTACAAGCCATCGTGGCGGCCGGAGAGGTTTTGGCGCCCGGTTTGTGTGATGTCGTGGCCGTCGGAGGAGAGCTGGAGCCTGGCGGAGGGACAGCTGTCGGGGCTGTCGAGTCCTTGCCGACGTCCTCTTGCTTCCGTAAGGGGGCCGAGAGCCGCCGTCGTCACAGAGTATGCGGGGCGCCATCATTGCCTATCTGGCGGAGCGAGCCAGATGGGACGCCGGTCTTGTTCCCCGTGGCCCGAGTCAGCTCGGGGTAGGGTGATGATGGCGCCTCCTGTTGACGTGGCTGGTCTGCGCCCTAGGTTGGGCGATGTGGAAGCTCCTCCGAAGCCGAGGTCGAGTTTGTCTTCCGTGGCTGAGGTTGAGTCCAAGCCCCTGGTTCGGGCGAGGCGGAGACCGTCGGCTGAGGCTAGGGTGGAGTCCGAGCCCTAGGGTCGGGCGGAGCGGAGTTCGTCGTCTTCTGGGGCTGAGCCCAAGTCCGAGCCCTGGGTCGGGCAGAGCGGAGTTCGCCGTCTTCCGGGGCTTAGCCCGAGTCCGAGCCCTGGGTCGGGCAGAGCAGAGTTCGCCGTCTTCCGGGGCTGAGCCCGAGTCCGAGCCCTGGGTCGGGCGGAGCGGAGTTCGTCGTCTTCCGGGGCTTAGCCCGAGTCCGAGCCCTGGGTCGGGCGGAGCGGAGTTCGCCGTCTTCCGGGGCTTAGCCCGAGTCCAAGCCCTGGGTCGGGCGGAGCGGAGCTTCCTATGGTGCCTGCGGCCGGGCCTGCCTGCCTGTCAGCCTCACTCTGTCAAGTGGCACCGCAGTCGGAGCGGCGCAGGCGGCGCTGTCTTTTTATCAGGCCGGCCAGTGGAGCGGCGAAGTGACGGCGGTCACTTCGGCTCTGTCGGCTGAAGGGCGCGCGTCAGGATAAAGGTGTCAGGCCACCTTTGCATTAAATGCTCCTACGATTTGGTCGGTCGGTGCGGCGATTTGGTCAGGGTTGCTTCTTGGCAAAGACAGGGCCTCGGGCGAGCCGGAAATATGTTCGCCGCTGGAGGGGGGCCTCGGGCGAGACGGAGATCCTCCGGGGTCGGCTGCCCTTGTCCGAGGCTAGGCTCGGGCGAGGCGTGATCGAGTCCCTCGAATGGACTGATCCCTGACTTAATCGCACCCATCAGGCCTTTGCAGCTTTATGCTGATGGGGGTTACCAGCTGAGAATTAGGAGCCTTGAGGGTACCCCTAATTATGGTCCCCGACAGTAGCCCCCGAGCCTCGAAGGGAGTGTTAGCACTCGCTTGGAGGCTTTCGTCGCACTTTTTTGCAAGGGGACCAGCCTTTCTCGGTTGCGTTTTGTTCCGATGGGTGCGCGCGAGCGCACCCGCCGGGTGTAGCCCCCGAGGCCTCGGGGAAGTGGTTTGACTCCTCCGAGGTCTTAATGCCTCGCGTAATGCTTCGGTTGGTCTGGTCGTTCCCTCATGCGAGCTGGCCATAGCCCAGGTGTACGGTCGGGTCCCAAGTTCTCGGGCTGGTATGTTGACACTGTCAACGGTTCGGCCGGAGCCGGGTTTGCGAGAGCAGCCCCCGAGCCTTCGCACAGGGAGAGAGGGCGATCAGGGACAGACTCGACTTTTTTACATACGCCCCTGCGTCGCCTTTTCGCAAGGAGGAGGGGGGGAAAGCGCCATGTTGCCCTCGATGGGCGCCGAACATGGTGTCTCCGGTGAGCTGCAGGCGGGTAATCCGAGTGGACGTCCGTGCCCCATTCGTTAGGGGTCGGCTAGAGGCCCAGAGGCACGCCCAAAAGTACCTGCGGGTGATCTGCCGGACCCGGTCCCCTGGCGACGGGGTCCGAGAGCTCGATGCCTCCCTCTGATGGGATTCCGTTACAAGATCATTCCCGCTGGTCTCGGAAATGTCCTAGGGTACCTCGGGAGCGCAGCCCGAGCCTCGGTTATGTATCGAACGTACCCATGGTCATCCCTCGCTCTGTGTGTGAGGCGGCTGTGAACCCTTCGGGGGCCAGCCTTCAAACCCCTGATCAGTAGTGGGCACGGAGCCCGAGTAGCCTGAGGCGGCCGTTGAACCCTTCCGAGGGGCCGGCCTTCGAACCTCTGACCAGTAGTGGGTGTGGAGCCCACGCGCTCTGAGGCGGCTGTTGAACCCTTCCGAGGGGCCAGCCTTCGAACCTCTGATCAGTAGGGAGGCTCGGAGCCTGGTTCCTTCACGGGGAAGGATCCTTTTCGGGGTATCCCCCTTTCCCGGTCCCTGTTGCAAGAGAGAGAAAGAGGAAAAAAGGAAAAGGATACGAAATCGAACGACGCGGCGTACCTTTTCTGACGCGATCATTATGGCGAAGGCGAAGCGTCGCCCGCTTCTCCTACCAGAGGCGCCGCCTGTCCCGCCGCGGAGTTAATGCGACGAGGCGAGTGGTTCGCGGGGCGGTCGGTGCGCGTGCGCGGGCCGTTCGAGGAACGGAACACGGGCGCGTTGTCTTCACGCCGTGAAAGAGGGTTCTCTCGTCGCCCCAGGATGGGACGTAGGCTTGGCTGACGACGTGACCGCTGCTCCTGCCTGCCTGCCACCGCCATTACTGCCGGCCCATTTTTGGTCGCATTGACCGCCACGCCAGGCTGGCGCTGCTGGGTCGTGTTCTGGGTCGCCTCGAGTCGCGGTACTGGTTCCGCAGTCGAGGAGGCGCGGTGGTGGCGCAAGTGGCGGTGCAGTTGCATGCACGAAGCATTCGGCGCGCCGGTTGCATGACGCGTGGGCCTGGGCCTCCATGCTGGGCGTGTTGGGAGACGGAGAAGTGCGCCCACTTGGCGCGGTTGCATGCCGCCTGCATGGCTGCCCGCCCTTTCGCCCGCTGGTCTGGGCAAAAGTGGAGAGCCGCTTGCAACCGCTGGGCGGTTGTACGCATCTTGCACGGCAGTTTGTCTTCTTCTGCTTTGAGCCGGCTTGCATGACGTGTGGGACCCAGCCCCCGTGCCGTAGGAGGAGGGCCTTGGAGCGTGTTGGAGAAGACTCAGCCCGCGATGGCTGGGGACGCAAGTAAGGAGAGTCGCCTTTAAAAGGAGGGTGACCCCCTTAGAAGGCGACCATGTCTTCGCGCTTCCTTATGCATCGTGTCTTTCCACCTTCCAAGCCCCCAGATGGGGGATACCCGCCGTCTTTCCGCCTTGTCGTTGGGGGAACGCAACTCCGCGGGAGTTGGTACCTTTCAGCCATCGTTCGGCTTCAAGGATTTTCATCAGCCAGCCCGGCTGTACCCCTACGCCGGTGGTCACCCAGGACGGTGACCACCAGCCCCTGGGTGGGGAGAAGCAAGCCGGGCTGCGATCTTGGTCCCACCCTCAGCTTCAAGGATGTTCATCATCCTCTCTGGGGTGGAGGCCGGGCTGAGCCGGAGCTCTACCTCCCGCGCGGGTTCGTGGGTCGGCCTCCCCTTCGGCGTTCGTGGGAGAGGGCGCTCACTGGCCCTGCGGGTGGGTCGGACTTCGACAACGCGGGGCCGGTCGACGGCGGGCGTCGTCAGCCTCAGCGCGTCGGGCTCGTCGGCTTGGCTCCCGGTGCCCCCTCTTGTCGGAAGGCGGCTGCCGCGCCGTGTGCACGGGAGGACCGCCCAAGATATCGCGCGCTACCAGGGCGGCGTTTGTGTTCTGGGGCGGTCCTGCCTTTGCACCGGTACGGCGCCTCCGTGCAGAGGTCGGTGCCCCACTCGTCCGGGAGGATCTGAGTGGGGATCTGCCGGAGGGCTGACGGTCCCTGTCGTCGGTGCCGAGGTGGAGGCGGCTCGAGAAGTCCCCGTTGCCGACGGGATCACCGCCACCATCCGCGCTTCGGGCCTCCGGCTCTTTGTACTTGTCCTCGCCCCTAGAGCGTCGGCGTGGGCGAGGGCAAGATTGCAGCAGCATCCGCCCTAAGGCCCTCGCTGCTGCAATTCGCCCCCCCCCCCCCCCCCCGGAGCGGGGGTCGTCGTCGTTGCTGCCGGAGCGGGCGACGGCGAGCCGCCCGTCGGTCTTCTGTTGCTCCGCAGGCCCCCCCCCCCCATCGAGTGGGGTTGTTCGTACCTGCGGAGGTGGAACCGGAGTTCCGTTTGTAATGGCACTTTGAATGCCAGTGTTTTTGTTCATTGTGGCTATCGAGGCCTTAACATGTATGTAATTTCGGCACGGAGCCGTGTTTTTTCCTCATTTTCGAGCACTGAGACTCGCCTGTTGGGTGTCTGAACCGCTTCACCAAGCGTGAGTCGCCTCGTGTAAAGGTGACGAGTGAGGTATCCGTATCCCGGAGGCGTAGGAGTCCCTCGGCTCGGTCAGCCTTGTTGCCTGAGGCTTCTCTTGCTCAGTTAAAGGAACCCCTCGGCCGCCCTTCGATGAGCTGAGGCCAGGGGTAGCGGTGTCAGCGCGAACAGAGGCGGAGTTGGCTCGAAAAGAAGACCTAGTCGGCCAGAGCATGGCCGGGCCGTCCGTTAGCGGGACCGACGCCGGAATTGACCTGCCGAGGCCTCGGGCCGGGCTGATGTCCTTGGAGGACAGCCGGCCGAGGCCCTGGGGTGACCGGCCGAGCCGCCTGCTCGGGCCGGATTCTCGGAGAAGACCCTGGTGGCGATGGCCCAGGCTTGGTGATGACGTTGTCCTTCAGAGCAGAGACCCTTGGACCGCGTCGCCGTCCGAGGCTAGGTCGGGCCTCGCCGAAGGTGTTGTCGACGCCGAGGGCGCTGCTGCTCCCTTTAGCCGTCAGGATCCGAGTCTGCAGGATCGGATTATCTTGTAGCGTGTGTTTTCTGCGGCCGCCAAGGCCAAAACACACCCTCGCCGTGTTGTAAAGCCGCGTCTCTTTTCTTCTTGTTTCGATTATCTAGACTTTTTTGTCGGTAACAGAATAGTTTGTGCGAGCGAGAGTTGCTTCTCACGGAAGGTGATGAGTGAGGTATCCGTATCCCGGAGGCGTAGGAGTCCCTCGGCTCGGTCGGCCTTGCCGCTTACGCGCACTCTTACCCTTCCATGGGGTTCTGTCACCGACGCAGTTGAGAAGGCTCGAAGAATCGCTCCGGCAAAAGAGCTTCCGAACGTGAAGACTTGTTCGGTCCGCGGAATCACTTATCCGAATGTGAGTTACTTATCGCAGAAGGTGATGAGTGAGGTATCCGTATCCCGAAGGCGTAGGAGTCCCTCGGCTCGGTCAGCCTTGGCTGCTTACGTGTACTCCATCGTTTTCAGGATCCACTTTCAAAGTAGTCAAAAAGCACGAAAGACATTCTAGCAGAAAGGATCTTTTTTCGAGGAAAAAATTTGACGCAGAGGGGGTTCTCCCCTTTTAGCCCCCGAGGGAGGGTCGGGCTTTGCCGAGGCGAGGCCGACCCTTCCTTGATGACTAAATTTTGCATGGGAGCGAGGTATATGAACAACTTGAAAACATCTTAAGGGTAGAAGCGACGTAGCTGTTGGATGTTCCAAGCGTTGCCGTAGACCTCGCCTTGGCTGTTGGCCAGCTTGTACGTTCCGGGCTTCAGAACTTTGGCAATGACGAACGGCCCCTCCCAGGGGGGCGTGAGCTTGTGCCGCCCTCGGGCGTCTTGTCACAGCCGAAGCACCAGGTCGCCCACCTGGAGGTCTCGGGACCGGACCCCTCGGGCGTGGTAGCGTCGCAGGGATTGCTGGTACCGCGCCGAGTGTAGTAAGGCCTTGTCCCGAGCCTCCTCCAGCTGGTCCAACGATGTCGGTGTTTTGGGTCCGACCGCACACCCGGGGTTGCCCCTCAAGGTGTTTTTAGGGGTAGGACGGTGTCAACGACTATAGCAAAATGGTTCGTGCCGATTGCACGAGGGACAATGGACAAGATTTGCAGGTTCAGGCCGCTTAGAAGTGCGTAACACCCTACGTCCTGGTGAGTATATGAGCGTGGTTACAAGAGGGTTCTCTGGATAGAGGGCGCAGAGAGTTTACGTGGGTGGCTAAGTAAAACAGGGTCGATCGTTCTGAAGGGGTGCCCCCTAGGCCTTATATATTCGACCGTGGGGCAGTACATGTAGATATGATAACAACGAGTAGCTAAAAGATAGTGAACCTCCTGAGTTTATCCCTACGCAACCCTTGCCGACTTATCCTCGCATGGCTCTGTTGCATGGGGGGCCCCAGTGCGGGAAAGTCGGGTCTCTGTTACGATTTACTCGTTCGCCGTTGTGGGCCGTCCGGGTTTGCACCAATCCGGTCTCACGTCTTTTCTTCTTTGTTGGTTGTCTTTCCCCAGGCCCACGAAAGAATGACCTTACGAATTATTGGGCCCTCGGGCCTTTCGTGAGGCCTTTTACTTCTTTAGTGGACCCAGGGGATATCTATCCCCCACAAGCCCCCGATCTTTGGGTTGATTTAGAGGTAATCTACTCAAAGATCCAAGGTCCAAAAAATAACTTCCTGTTGCCTACTCTTGCTCCGATCACTCGTTCGACCGAAGTTTAGTTCTGTGCTTGTGCCTTAGAGGTCGGCATTTTGATTTGTAGGGTTCTGAACTTCATTGGGTGCACCGGAGGTGCACCCAATGGGTGTAGCCCCCGACCTTCAAATGGATTTTTTAAGGATAATCCATTCGAAGGTCTTCCTTTCGTTTGTAGAAACTGGCATGAAGCTATTTTGCATTATGCTTTGGAGGCCAGCATTATGTCATCAATATTTTGCTGTAGAGGTCAGCGTATATTTTGTCTTTAGCAGCCGAGTTTGCAATCCATCCATATCTTGCTAGGTAGTGCAATTTATTTGCTTCTGCGATTGATTGGACGTTTGACGGACGTTCTCTGTCTAGTCTTCACGTCGCTTTTGTCGGCCATATCTTGTACTTTGCTGGCTATATTTGGCTTTCCTCTGATCCTTACTGATATTTCATTTTTGTCTTGAGGTATTCACTGCATGCCCTGCACGGATGTGACCGTTTTGAAAAATATACTGATAATTCCTGGGCGTCCCCCCCCCAATGGGTGTGGGCAAGGGACGGCTTGGTACGCTGAGTGTTTTAGCCGGCTGCTTCTGAGTAGTAATGCGATGGGACGGCTAGTGTAATCATATCCTTTGCACTGTTGACTGGAGTCCCAATGGGTGTAGTGTTGCATGAAACGGCGTTCGCCGTCTGACGTGTCTTCAGATGGGTGGGAGTGCTTATTGAATGCTTTGCGACTGTTCAGTGACCGCGGTTGGAAGTGAGCGGTTGCCTTTCCCTTCTATAAATAACACCTTTGCTTCTCTGGTTTTTTCACATCTCTTCGCTGCTCTTTACTGCCTTCTTCTCCTCCCTTCTGTCTGCTTCCACCATGGGCAAGAACAACAAGCGCAAGCGTGAGCCGACTCCTCCATCGGAGGAGTTTGGTGACTCGGAATACTCAGAGGAGGAGTTCTCCTCTGAGTCCGAGGGGTCTCCGGCTCCCATCCCCCTGCGTGAGTCGTCTGATGACTCAGACGACTCCCAGGGGCTTGCGGCGGAGGTCTGGACGTACATCCGGGCCGTCGAGCGCTCCGGGCTCGAGGGCTCGGATGAGTCTGAGTTCTCCTCGGACGAGGAGGACTCGGACGGCGGCGAGGACGAGGATGACGACGACGACGACGGCGACGACGACGACGGTGGCGACGGCGACGGTGATGGCGGCAACGGCGGCGGAGGCAGCGGCGGCAAGGGCGGCACCAAGGGCGGCAGCAGCGTGGGCAGCACCGGAGGTGGCGGCGGCAAGGGCAGCGGCGGCAGGGCCAGTGGCTAAACGCCACTGGTCTTTAGATATTAGTATAGTTAGAATAATGTAGTAGTAATGTAGAGTAGTATAGTGTAGTTTAGTAGTAGTAGTAATGTAGAGTGGAAGTAGGGAAGCACCAACTCGTGAAGAGTTGGTTTGTAAACTGATTAACTTCCCCTTAATGAAGAACTGTCGTTGGCCCCATCTCGATGGTTCGCTTTCTCTGATTGTTGGACTGGTTCTTTTGATATTGTAGATGAATAACTTGCGCATCACATTGACGCTTCCAGAAGTAGCTGCCGAGTAATATTGTAGTCGGTATCGGCGTTTTAGAAGCAACGCCGAGCGATTGAAAGTTGACATCAGCGTTTTAGAAGTAACACCGAGCAATTGAACACGAGATCGGCGTTTTAGAGGCCACGTCGAGTGACTGAGGGTCGGCGTCGGCATTTTTAGAAGTAATGCCGAGCAGTAGAATATAAGTTTAGCGTTTTAGAGGCAACGCCGAGTGATTGGAGGTCGGCGTCGGCGTTTTAGAAGTAATGCCGAGTGATAGAATACAGGGTCAGCGTTTTAGAGGCAACACTGAGTGATTCGAAGGTCGGCGTCGGCATTTTAGAAGTAATGCCGAGCAGTAGAATACAAGTTTAGCGTTTTAGAGGCAACGCCGAGTGATTGGAGGTCGGCGTCGGCATTTTAGAAGTAATGCCGAGCGATTGAATACGGGGTCAGCATTTTAGAAGCAACGCTGAGTACTAGCCAGCCGTGCGGGTTACTTTGAGGATAATATCCGAGTGGTGAGGTGGCACGCCGACTTTTCCGGAAATAACTGCTGGGTGATGACTGGGCACTTTTTGAAGCGGTATCTGGCTCAAGAATATCCCTTAAGAGTTGCGCTTTTAGCCGCCTTTGCTTTCCGTGCCCTAGTTCTTGCATTTCCGCATCTGAATCTTCTCCGCCACTCGCCTCCTACTCTGTTTGCCAGTGAGAAGCAAGATGGCGCCCAAGAGGAAAACTGCGAACTCGTCTGCTGCAGTGATCCCCGCAATCGACCTCAACAGTCAGTTACCCTTCGCAGGTAACCATATGTCTGTTATTTCCGAAGCTGAGCTCCTCCGTCTTGTCTCCATCGGGGTTCTTCCTCCGCGGGAACTCTGTTCTTGGCGGGTTTTCCACGGGACTACTGTCCCAACCGAAGATACCCACGAGTCAGTAGTTTACGCTCCTTTCCTTCTCCGCGGCCTTGGCCTTCCCATCTCTCCTTTTTTCCGTGGCCTCCTTGATTTTTATCACATCAACCTGACTCATTTGAACCCTAATTACATTCTCCAAATCTCTATTTTCGTTCACCTTTGCGAAGCTTATCTCGGCGTGCTGCCACATTTCGGTTTATGGAAGTATCTGTATCACTGCCGTCCTGGGATGGCCGGGGGGCAACATCAGTTGGTCGGAGGTGCCAGTTTGGAGATGCGTCGTGGGCGGAAGACCGAGTATCTCGAGATACCCCTCAAAGACAGCATTAAAGGTTGGCGCCTGGAGTGGTTTATAGTTGATAATTATGGAAATTCTCTCCCCTCCCGGTCAGGAAGACAGCCAGACGTTCGTACTCCGAGTTGGACTGAGTCTCCCACGGATCAAGAAGTGACCGAGGCAGGCGTATTGCTTACAGAAGTCGGATTACTGAAAGAGAGAGGTCTGACTGCCGAAGCTGTGGTCACAGATTTTGTTTTCAAGAACATTCAGCCGCTGAAAGACAGGGCCTATCCGGCATATCTGTATCGAGGGCTGGCCGACTCAACCCGAGTTACCAATAGGAGAATTCCTTCTGTTGACTTGGTAAGCCGACTTGAGATGATCCTCAGGGGTAAAGTTTCAAACGTTGGTGCTCCAGTGGCATACTCGGCTTGGAACCTACCTTCTCCCAAAGCTTTCACCCTTTTTGTGTCCAATCCGCCCGTGACTGATAGCAATTTGGGTCTTAGAGTGCGACCCTCTGCTGAAGAGGTCCGTACTTTGGTTGCTTCGCTCGGGGAGATACCTGATGATGAACGGCAGATTTATTTTGAAGTGCCCCTGAACCCTAGTGATGCAGACATAAATGACATGCTTGATCTGCTAGCTGAGGATTCATCTGATGCTGCTCCTGATGGTACGTTGGCAGTGGTGCCCCTTCCAGAGGTTGATACAACCTTGGATGTCCCGAAACCTGTCAGTACTCGCCCGAGGCGCCCTAGTCGAACTAGTCATCCTGAGCCCTCTGCTGATGAGCAGAAGAAGAAGAGAAGACGCCTCCGGCGAGTATCCAGCTTTGACGAGGACGCCAGTACCTTAGCTCCTGCTGCTGAAGAAATGACTGCAACTGGCCTTGCTAGGGCTGGACAAAATGCTCGAGGCTCGCTGGCTCGCTCGGTTCATGGTCAGCTCGGCTCGGCTCGGATCGGCTCGTTTGAATTTTTTCACGAGCTGAGCTGACATCCTAGCTCGGTTCGTTAACGAGCCAGCTCGGTTCGTTAACGAGCCAGCTCGCGAGCTAAACGAGCTACTATATTCCAGCAAAATGAAACTATATGCATATCATTTACAACATAATTAATGAACATGTTATATATATGTGAGGTGTCTATGGCCTATGAATTAAACCAATGATTAATGAACTATGTCTATGTGTTAATTTGGTCTATGCAAATATAATTATGGGTTAAACTGATGAACATGTATGTGAATTGTGAATTAATGAGTGATGAATTGTGCTAATTTGGTGTTATATTGACGTGATTTGTGAAACTATAAGTATAATTACTATTTTCTATTGTTAAATTAGTTTGAAATTAACTAAAAAATAATTATTATGTACATCTTATTTTTTTCTTCTCTGGCTCGCGAGCTAAACGAGCCAGCTCGAGCTCGTAAACGAGCCGAGCCGAGCTGACTCTGTGGCTCGTTACCTTAACGAGTCGAGCCGAGCTGGCTCGTTAGCTTAACGAGCCAGCTCGAGCTCGGACGAGCCGAGCCGAGCTGGCTCGTTATCCACCCCTAGGCCTTGCTGACATTGATCCCAATGGGTGTGCTCCGCCTGCTGCTGACCCCAATGAGGATGCTGTTTGCGCTGTTACTGTGGAAGATGAGGAGGAAGAAGATGAAACTCCATTAACTCGGAAAAACAGTCGGCAGTTCGTCACTAGCGGTGGAAGTAGTGGAGTTCCCTCTCCTGCTTTGTCTACCCTTATTGGTCTGCAAGAACTGTCCATGGCCAACTTTGATCAAACTCTAGAGGATATGGTCCCGGAGAACTTGTTGTCGGAACCTGTGGATGTTGATGCAACAGAGACTTGTGCAGCCGTGCCAGATGCTGGGCTGAGGTCATCTCGTGCCTCGTCGACCTTAGAGCATGATCTCGAGGGTCGGGATGCTGGCTTGGATTGTCCTAATCCCATGGAAGTAGCTGAAGGCCCGTCAACCTTAGAGGTGGTCACGGCAGAGAGCTTGGACCCCTTGAATAGTGCTAACACGTGCCCAGCCCCCGAGGGTGTCGCCGGGGAAGACTCAGCTCGGGTGAGGAGTATAAGCCACTGCCCAGCCCCCGAGGGTGTTGCCGGTGATGATCCGGCTCAAGTGGGCAGTGCCAATTTTGACCCAGCCCCCGAGGGTGTCCGAGCGAGGTCTCCTTCCTGCACCTCCATGGATGTTCATGCAGGTTCACCTCCACACTCTGGCGGTATGGTGGTGGCCCAAACTCTGGATCAGGGGGTCGCTTTAGAGGGCAGCATCCCCACTGGTCTGGCGTTAGGCTCTGTTGAATGTACTGAGCTCGTTCCTGCTGGTCTGCTGCAAGCTGCTTCGGGTGGTGGTCTGGCACCTGGTTACCAGCTGATTTCTCCTGACTTGGGGATCCCTTCGCTCTTTTCTAACCTCCAGGTGTTGTGCTGCTCTTTAGTTTGATCTTTACGTTGCCTGAATTGTTGTCATTATGTTCATCCGCTCTTCTTATCAGGCTTTGGTGGATGGAATGGCCAGTCAGCTGAAATCGCAGGGTGCTTCCATCCCGGAAGTGGCTTTATCTCTTGAGCGTTGGAATCCGGTGTTGCTTCATCGTCGTGTATCCGAGTTGGAGGCAACTAATGCTGGTTAGTGTCCTTTCTTCTTCTTCTTTGTTCTTTTTCGTGGATTGTTTTACCTTCTGACCTCATTTCGTTTGAATACCTCTTGATAGGGATGACTCGGCAGATTACAGTTCTTGAAGAAAAACATTCCCAAGATCAAGCTGAGATGGCTCGACGGTGCGCTGACTTCGAGGAGAAGTATTCTCAGAGCCAGATTGAATTGAGTCAGGTCTCCGCAGCTTTGGATGACGTCAACGCTCTGAGTTCTTCTCTTCATGCTCAGCTTGACTCTGAAAAGGTAACTTACGAAACCGTGCTTCGCCTTATCATGCTCTTGGATTCTGAATGAGTTGATTTTTGCTTGTAGGAAGAAAAACGCATCCTTGCTGCTTCTCGCGACAACCTGGACAGATTGTACCGAGATTCTAGCAACTCGCTAACCATCTTGGAGAGGAGCCACCGTTTTACGATGGAAGAGCTGGACAATCAGCGTCGTCAGCTGCAAGAATCTTCGGACGAAGTGACCCGCCTTATACAGTTGCTATCAGCAAAGGATGCCACCATCAAGGGACTCCGAGCTTCTAAGAAATCCATTGCTCAGGAGTTGGAAGCTGCTCAGCTGGCTACTAGAGTTGCCGAAGAAACTGCTGTCACTTTCAAAGCTCAGCGTGATAAAGCCCTGGACAAGGCTATTCGGGCGGGACGAATCTTGATGAGAAGACCTGGCGTGGTTGTCCCTGAAGACATAAGAGCCGATGTGAATGCTGCCCCCGATTCTTCGAATCGCCCTTCTTCGTCAGTCGTTCCTGAGAAAGACATTGGAAAATAAAGAAACATTTCGCGTGCTCTGAGCGCGCGGTTAGCATGATCAAGTACTCGTTAGAGGTTATAGGCTTATCATTCGAATGACATTATCACTCTTTTATTGTATCAGAATTTATTAGTTCGCAAGTTTGTGGTAATGCTGCACGATAATTATGAAGGTTGTTTGCGGGATATGGAAGTCATCCCCTGAATTGCATAAGCTCGAGTATGCTATACCGGCTTAAGCCATCAATGACTTTAGCCGATAACTCCGTTAGTAGGGCATAGTGGTCACCCCGAGTTAAGTAAGAGTGAGCATGTTGCACCGCCTTAAGTCGTTGCCGACTTAAGTCGATTGCTCCGTTTGTAGGGCATAGTGGTCACCCCGAGTTAAGTAAGCGTGAGCATGTTGCACCGCCTTAAGTCGTTGCCGACTTAAGTCGATTGCTCCGTTTGTAGGGCATAGTGGTCACCCCGAGTTAAGTAAGCGTGAGCATGCTGCACCGCCTTAAGTCGTTGCCGACTTAAGTCGATTGCTCCGTTTGTAGGGCATAGTGGTCACCCCGAGTTAAGTAAGCGTGAGCATGTTGCACCGCCTTAAGTCGTTGCCGACTTAAGTCGATTGCTCCGTTTGTAGGGCATAGTGGTCACCCCGAGTTAAGTAAGAATGCAAGTCAATCGTAAACGAGCCGAGTATCTTTGAAATTTCTCTTTATTGATGACGTATTTCCATTATACAGAATACATGGTCGCCCCGGCTGTTTTGAAATACAGCTAGGGGTAAAACTTTCGGAGGTGCTCTATGTTCCAGGAGTTCCCAACTTCTGTGCCATCCATCTGGGTGAGGCGATATGATCCGGGCCGAGTGACCTCTGCTACTATGAAAGGCCCTTCCCATAAGGGTGATAACTTGTGCCGTCCCTCCCCCGTTAGGATTCGGCGGAGGACGAGGTCTCCTATCGAAAAGAAACGTTGCCGCACAGCTTTGTCATGGTAGCGCCTTAGAGTCTGCTGGTATCGTGCTGATTGGATTACTGCATTCAGTCGTTCTTCCTCAAGTACATCAATATCCTCCAGCCTGGTGGCTTCGGCTTCTGCTATGCTTTCGAAGATCAATCTTGGCGCCCCAAACTTGAGATCAGCAGGTAGCACTGCCTCCGACCCATAGACCATGAAGAAAGGAGTGTTTCCATGCAGGGCCCGGCTAGGTTGGGTTCTCAAGCTCCAAACAACATAAGGCAATTCTCTTATCCATTTTCCTGCGAATTTCTCGTTCTTATCAAAGACCCTTTTCCTGAGTGCCTCCAATATCATTCCGTTGGCTCGCTCAACCTGCCCGTTGGCTCTCGGATGGGCTACAGATGCATACTTGATCTGAATGCTTTTTTGCTCGCAGAAGTCAAAGAATTCTGAACTGGTGAAGTTGGATCCCAAGTCAGTGATGATACTGTTTGGTATCCCGAATCTGAATATTATGCTTTGTATGAATTCTACGGCTTTAGCAGAGGTTAAAGAGGCAATGGGCTGGAACTCTATCCGTTTAGTGAATTTGTCAATTGCCACCAATACATGGGTGTATCCTCCTTGAGCTTTCTTGAAAGGTCCAATCATATCCAATCCCCAGCATGCGAAAGGCCAAGTTACTGGTATGGTCTGTAGCTGCTGTGCTGGCATGTGCTGTTGCTTCGACAGGTATTGGCAAGCTTCGCATCTCTGAACTAACTCGGCTGCATCGTTCTTCGCCGTCGGCCAATAGAATCCTGACCTGAAAACCTTCCCGACTAGTGTTCTGGATGCTGCATGTACTCCACACTGCCCTGCATGGACTTCCTCCAGAAGTTGCTTCCCGGTGGACGGGAGAACGCACTTCATGAGGACGCCTGACGCGCCCCTCCTGTATAATACCTCCCCAATGAGTGTATAGTGAGCTGATTGTCTGGCAATGCGCTCTGCCGAGTTCTTGTCATCTGGTTCTTCTTCATTCTTTATATACTTAATAATCGGTTGTCTCCAGTCATCAGAGTCTGACTCGGGTTGATCTATGATGTTGCACTCTTCTATTTGATCCGTCGAGATGCTCGGCTGGAGAATTTCTTGCACGAAGACCCCGGGCGGGACCTGAGTCCGACCGGATCCGAGCTTGGACAGTACATCGGCCGCCGTGTTCCGATCTCTTTCTATATGATGAAACTCCAGACCCTCGAATTTATCTTCTAGCTTTCGGACGACGGCGCAGTATTTTCCCATTGAATCACTTGAACAATCCCATTCCTTGTTTATCTGACTGATGACTACAAGAGAATCTCCATACACCATCAGTCTCTTGACGCCCAGTGATATGGCGATGTTTAATCCGTGTATCAAAGCTTCATACTCGGCTGCGTTATTAGAGGCCGGGAATAGCAACTGGAGAGCATACTTGAGGTGCTCGCCTCCAGGTGCAGTGAAGAGAATCCCTGCTCCTGCTCCCTGCAGCTTCAGCGAGCCATCAAAATACATTCGCCATACTTCTGCCGTTTCTGGATTGTCTGGAACTTGCTGTTCTGTCCACTCTGATACGAAATCGACCAGTGCTTGAGTTTTGATGGCAGTGCGAGGTCGGAACTCGATATCATGGGATCCCAACTCGCAAGCCCACTTGGCTATTTGGCCAATGGCTTCCTTGTTGTGAAGAATGTCCCCTATTGGAAAACCAGTAACTACTATGACTTTGTGATCGTCAAAGTAGTGACGCAGCTTGCGGGCAGTTAGAAGTACTGCATATAATAGCTTCTGAACCTGAGGATACTTTTTCTTCGATGGGCTTAGAACCTCACTGATGAAGTAAACAGGATGTTGTACTGGATAGGCATGCCCTTCTTCCACTCGCTCGACTACCAACGCAGTGCTTACCACGTGAGTCGTGCAAGAGATATATAGCAGCAAATCTTCAGCCGGTTGAGTCGGCGTAGCTCGCTGGGGCGGTTTCAGTACTGGTGGTGTTGTCAGGAATTTCTTCAGTGCGTCTAGAGCTTCTTGTGCTTCTGAAGTCCATTGGAACTTATCCACCTTCTTGAGTAGTTTGTAAAATGGCAGACCTTTTTCTCCCAGCCTGGATATGAATCTGCTCAGGGCTGCCATACATCCGGTGAGTCGCTGAACCTTCTTTTGCGACCGAGGAGCTTCCATCTTCATGATAGCTTCAATCTTATCTGGATTAGCCTCAATTCCCCGGTGGCTGACAATAAATCCGAGCAACTTTCCTGCTGGTACCCCGAAAACACATTTTTCGGGATTGAGCTTCCATCTATATCTTCTCAGGCTGCTGAAAACCAGCTGTAAGTCTTCAATGAAGTTTTCCGGATTCTCCGTTTTGATCACCACGTCATCTACGTAAGCCTCCACACGCTTGCCCCAGTGATCGGCTAAGCATGTTTGAATGGCCCTCTGATAAGTCGCTCCAGCGTTTTTGAGGCCGAACGGCATGGAGGTATAACAGAAAGCACCAAATGGGGTGATGAACGCCGTTTTTTCCTCGTCTTCTTTTGCCAAACTAATCTGATGATACCCGGAATAGCAATCTAAGAAAGACAGCACAGAACACCCAGCGGTGGAATCCACCACCTGATCTATCCTCGGGAGCCCGAAGGGATCCTTCGAACAGTGTTTGTTGAGATCAGTATAGTCGACACACATGCGCCAATCCACTTTATTATTTTTGAGTACAAGAATAGGGTTGGCTAACCACTCAGGGTGTAATACTTCTCTAATAAATCCAGCCGCGACCAAGCTAGCTAACTCGGCATGAATGGCCTCTCTCTTGTCGGGCGTGAAACGACGCAGCTTTTGCCGGATCGGCCTCGCTTGGGGATAGACTTTCAATTTGTGCTCGGCCAATTCCCTCGGGACTCCCGGCATATCCGCAGGTTGCCATGCGAATACGTCTCGGTTATCTTGCAGGAACTGGACGAGCGCGCTTTCCTATTTGTCATTCAAACTGGAGCTGATGATGGCCGTCTTGCGCTCATCAGCAAACCCCAGGTTGATCCGCTTGGTTTCTTCAGTCGGTCGCATAGAGGTCACGGCCTGAGCTTCGTTTGCCGGTACGGCGAGGTCTTCCTCAGGCTTAGAGTTCGCCGGTGTGGAAGGAACCGTTGACGGCTTGGTGGTGAGGGCTGCTTGGATGGCCACTCGGAAGCATTCTGCGGCGCCTTGGAAATCGGCGCGCACAGTTATGATTCCTTGCGGTCCTGGCATCTTCAGTATCATGTATGTATAGTGCGGGATGGCCATGAATTTGGCTAGCCCCGGCCTTCCGATGATGGCGTTGTACCCGCAGTCGAAGTTCGCCACCTCGAACCTCAGGAACTTGGTTCTGTAGTTATCCGGAGTCCCGAAGGTGACCGGCATGTAGATGTGGCCCAGCGGGTGTTCCCCTTCCGTCGGCACGATGCCGAAGAAAGGAGTGTCTGACTCGTGGAGCTCTTTGAGGTGAACTCCCAAGCCTTGGAGCGTACGAGGGAAGGTGACGTTGATGCTGCTCCCCCCGTCCACTAGCACCTTCTTTACCCGGCTCTCTCGGATCACCGGATCAACGAGGAGCGGGTATTTGCCTGGATGGTCAAAGTTGAGCCATTGATCCTCCCGGGTGAAAGTGATCGGGTGTTCCGACCACCGGTATGGGGTGGGAGGGCCGGTGGTCGCCACCAGTATCTGGCGGTCGTTGAGCTTTTGTTGTCTTTTGTTCTCCTGCGACCCATGTCCGCCGAAGATGACGTTGACCTCCCTGTCAACGCGTGGGAAAGCTCTTCCTCCCCCCTCCTCCGGCTGATGGGGCTGTCGTGGTTCACCTGGTCCTCCCCTCGGCGGAGGAGGTGGTAGGGGTTGGAAGGGTCGGCCATGTCCGACGGAGTGCTTGAAGTCCCGGCAGTTACGGAGAGTATGGCGCATGTCCTTGTGGTACGGGCACTGGGCGTCGAGGATGTCGTCCAGCGTGCGCTCGCCTCCACGAAGCCCTCCTCGGGCGCGAGAGGCGGGTGGTCCGGCGGCGTGTACTTCTTCACGAGGCCTCTTCTCCCAGCGTTTGTCGGGTGGCTGGTTCGCGTCGCGTCGTGGTGCTGCCGGTGCGGGCTTTGCTCCTCCGATGAGATCCTGGGCCCGCTCGTCGGCGGTGATGTAGAGGTCGGCTTCCCGGAACAGCTCCTCGGAGGTAGTCGGCGCCTTTTGTAGTATGGCTCGGACGAAAGCCGAGTCATTAGATCCTCTGTAGAAGTCCTCGATCACGGCCGCCTCCGTGACCTCGGGGATGCGGTTTCTCATGGTCTGGAACCTTTTAAGGTATGACCGGAGAGTCTCATCCCCCCGGCGCTTGATGGATTTGAGGTCCCATGGTTGCGCTGGTTTGTCGGAGAGAGACTGGAAGTTGGCGGTGAAACGTTGACTGAAGTCTCCCCAGTCGTCGATGCAGTGTCGGGGTAGATGTCGTAGCCACTGCAGCGCATCTTGCCCAAGGACGATGGGCAGATACGCGGTCATGACATCTTCGGATGCCCCGGCAGCCCGAGCAGCGGTGGTGTAGACGGCTAACCAACCCCCTGGATCCTGCTTAGGTTCATATTTGTCGACATTGGATACCTTGAAGTTGGGAGGCCATTGGATGGCCCTAAGGCGCGGAGTAAGGGCGGATACTCCGCACGTGTCCTCCTGTCGTCGGGGATGACGTCTGTCCCGGGGAGGGGAGTGGCGGTGGTGATTCCTCGACCGTCCCCGGGTGGTACCGCCAGTTGAGGCTGTCGCCGACTCAGTTCGGGTGGCCTGGCTTTGGGTCGGGAAGCCATGATCTCGGTCATACTCCTCCCGACGGCGAATTTCGTTCTCATGCCGCCGTTCGCGCGAAGCATTGATAGAGCTTCGCACGTCTCGGCGACTGTTGATGGCGTGTCGCAAATCGTTCGGCGGGTGAGCGAGTGGTAGAAGATGGTTGGCCGCCTGAGTGAACAGGCGTCGGTATCCCTCGGCGTCGGGAGTCCGAGGAAGTCCGTCAGCTATCCGAGCTAGAACGCCTCCGACTTCGCTCGGCGTGTTCATAGCTCGGGCGAAGTCGGGGTTCAGGTTGCGCCCGAAGAGCGGATTCTCGCGTCGTTGCCTTGCATCTTGCTCGGCTTGCTCCTGAGTCCGCCGGCGATCACGTCGTCGGGAGTTCCTTCGTTCCCTGAAGACGCGTTCTTCCGGAGTTTCTCCTATCTCTGAAACCTCGTCTCGCGAGACAGGCTGTTCCGGATCCCGTTCTCCGGCTGCATGATGTCGTCGAACGTTCCTGCGTCGGTTCCTTCGTCGGCGGGATTCTCGCTGAGGTGGTTCTTCTCCAGGCGCGGTCGGTTCATCGTCAGAGACGGCGGGCGACTCTGCTCTCCTGATGAAGAGGACGTCGGGGTAGAACGGTACTGCTGTCGCGGCGACTTTCTTTCCGTTCTCCTTTGAGGCCGGAGGAACGGGAAGAACGACTTGCCTCTCCCTGGTCTCCTTCTTTCTCACGACCCGTGTCCATTCTTTCATCGGGGAAGTAGACAGCGGAGTCTTCCGGGTCAGCGAGCTTCTAGCTCCAGCCTCCCCGGAGACGATCTTTTTCCGAAGAGCCGGAGGTAGCGTCTTTCCAGCATTTTCGGAGTTTGTTGGAGGAAACTTCTTTTCCGGCAGATCTACGATGCGGTGTAGAATTCCTTCTTCGTCCACCACAGATGAGATTGTCCCGAAGCAGAATACAAATCCGGGACGCACGGTGATCTTGCTGTGGAAGGTGACGGCCATTGAGCTAGCTTGGATCGTCGACACACCCCCTACCTGGCGCGCCAGCTGTCGGTGTTTTGGGTCCGACCGCACACCCGGGGTTGCCCCTCAAGGTGTTTTTAGGGGTAGGACGGTGTCAACGACTGTAGCAAAATGGTTCGTGCCGATTGCACGAGGGACAATGGACAAGATTTGCAGGTTCAGGCCGCTTAGAAGTGCGTAACACCCTACGTCCTGGTGAGTATATGAGCGTGGTTACAAGAGGGTTCTCTGGATAGAGGGCGCAGAGAGTTTACGTGGGTGGCTAAGTAAAACAGGGTCGATCGTTCTGAAGGGGTGCCCCCTAGGCCTTATATATTCGACCGTGGGGCAGTACATGTAGATATGATAACAACGAGTAGCTAAAAGATAGTGAACCTCCTGAGTTTATCCCTACGCAACCCTTGCCGACTTATCCTCGCATGGCTCTGTTGCATGGGGGGGCCCAGTGCGGGAAAGTCGGGTCTCTGTTACGATTTACTCGTTCGCCGTTGTGGGCCGTCCGGGTTTGCACCAATCCGGTCTCACGTCTTTTCTTCTTTGTTGGTTGTCTTTCCCCAGGCCCACGAAAGAATGACCTTACGAATTATTGGGCCCTCGGGCCTTTCGTGAGGCCTTTTACTTCTTTAGTGGACCCAGGGGATATCTATCCCCCACAAACGAGTCCTCTCGACTAGCTTGGTCTCTTTGGTCGGTGTAGGCCCTCGTCCTCGGGGAACCGTATTCTAAGTCTGTGGGCAAGATGGCCTCGGCCCCATAGACCAGAAAGAACGGCGTGAAGCCCGTGGCTCGGCTCGGCGTTGTCCTCAGGCTCCAGACCACCGAGGGGAGTTCCTTCATCCATCGCTTGCCGATCTTGTTGAGGTCGTTGTAGATCCGAGGCTTGAGTCCTTGCAGAATCATGTCGTTGGCACGCTCTACTTGCCCATTTGACATGGGGTGAGCCACGGCGGCCCAGTCCACCCGGATGTGGTGATCCTCGCAAAAGTCTAGGAACTTTCTGCCGGTGAACTGGGTGCCGTTGTTGGTGATGATGGAGTTCGGGACCCCAAAGCGATGGATGATGTTGGTGAAGAACGCCACCGCCTGCTCGGACCTGATGCTGTTTAGGGGTCGGACCTCGATCCACTTGGAGAATTTGTCGATGGCGACCAACAGGTGCGTGTAGCCCCCGGGTGCCTTCTGCAAGGGGCCGACGAGGTCCAGACCCCACACAGCAAAAGGCCAGGTGATGGGTATCGTCTGCAGAGCTTGAGCGGGCAGGTGGGTCTGCCTTGCGTAGAACTGACACCCTTCGCAGGTGCGGACAATTCTAGTGGCGTCGGCCACCGCCGTCGGCCAGTAGAAACCTTGTCGGAAAGCATTCCCAACAAGGGCTCGAGGCGCTGCGTGATGGCCGCAAGCCCCCGAGTGTATCTCTCGCAGGAGTTCCTGACCTTCGGTGATGGAGATGCATCGCTGGAGGATGCCTGAGGGGCTGCGGTGGTAGAGCTCCTTCTCATCTCCCAGCAAGACGAACGACTTGGCGCGCCGCGCCACCCGCCGAGCTTCGGCTCGGTCGGAGGGTAGCTCTCCTCGGTGGAGATATTGCAGGTACGGGGTCTGCCAGTTTTGATCAGGCGTGACCCCACTTCGCTCCCCCCCAACGTGCAGCGTCTCGCCCTCGGGGGCCGAGGGTACCTCGGGCCGAACCGAGGGTGCCTCGGGCCGAGCCGAGGGTGCCTCGAACTGTGCCGAGGGTACTTCGGGCTGGTCCGAGGGTGCCTCGGGCCGAGCCGAGGGCGCCTCGGACTGTGCTGAGGGTACCTCGGGCTGGGCCGAGGGTGCCTCAGGCTCGGGCGTGTCGTCGATCTTGATGAAGGGCTGATCCAGATCTCGGGAGAAGACGTCTGGGGGAACCGTTGTTCGCCCCGAGGCTATTTTAGCCAGCTCGTCCGCAGTCTCGTTGTAGCGCCGAGCGATGTGGTTGAGCTCGAGCCCGTAGAACTTGTCTTCCAGGCGCCGAACCTCATCGCAGTAGGCCTCCATCTTCGGGTCGCGGCAGTGGGAGTTCTTCATGACTTGGTCGATGACGAGCTGCGAGTCACCGCGAGCGTCGAGGCGTAGGACCCCTAGCTCGATGGCGATCCGCAATCCGTTGACCAGAGCCTCGTACTCAGCCACATTGTTGGATGCCGGGAAATGGAGGCGTAGCACGTAGCGTAGGTGCTTCCCGAGGGGCGAGACGAAGAGTAGGCCTACGCCGGCTCCTGTCTTCATCAGCGACCCGTCGAAGAACATGGTCCAGAGCTCCGGTTGGATCGGAGCTGTTGGGAGCTAGGTGTCGACCCATTCGGCCACGAAGTCCGCCAGGACCTGGGACTTGATGGCCTTCCGAGGGGCGAACGAGATTGTTTCGCCCATGATTTCCACCGCCCACTTTGCAATCCTACCCGAGGCCTCCCGGCACTGGATGATCTCCCCCAGGGGGAAGGATGACACCATAGTTCCCGGATGAGACTCGAAGTAGTGTCGCAACTTCCGCCGTGTCAGGATCACCGTGTACAGCAGCTTCTGGACTTGTGGGTAGCGAATCTTGGTTTTAGACAGTACCTCGCTGACGAAGTAGACTGGCCTCTGAACGGGCAATGCATGCCCCTCTTCTTGCCTCTCGACCACAATCGCGGCGCTAACCACCTGAGTGGTCGCGGCGATGTAGACCAAGAGGGCTTCTCCGGCAGCTGGGGGCACCAAGATAGGCGCCTTCGTGAGGAGCGCCTTTAGGTTCCCGAGGGCTTCCTCGGCCTCAGGGGTCCAAGTGAAGCACTCGGCCTTCCTTAAGAGGCGGTACAGGGGTAGACCTCTTTCGCCGAGGCGTGAGATGAAGCGGCTTAGGGCTGCGAGACATCCCATGACCCTCTGTACGCCTTTCAAGTCCTTGATGGGCCCCATGCTGGTGATGGCTGCGATCTTCTCCGGGTTGGCTTCGATGCCCTGCTCAGAGACGATGAACCATAAGAGCATGCCTCGCGGCACCCCGAAGACACACTTCTCGGGATTGAGCTTGACGCCTTTCGCCTTGAGACATCGGAATGTCACTTCAAGGTCGGAAAGGAGGTCGGAGGCTTTCCTCGTCTTGACTACGATGTCATCGACGTAGGCCTCGACCGTGCGGCCAATGTGTTCGCCGAACACATGGTTCATGCACCGCTGGTACGTCGCGCCCGCATTCCTCAAGCCGAACGGCATGGTGACATAGCAGTACATGCCGAAGGGTGTGATGAAAGAAGTCGCGAGCTGGTCGGACTCTTTCATCCTAATTTGGTGATACCCTGAGTAGGCATCGAGGAAAGACAGGATTTTGCACCCAGCAGTGGAATCCACGATTTGATCGATGCGAGGCAGAGGGTAGGGAACCTTCAGACATGCTTTGTTGAGACCAGTGTAGTCTACACACATCCGCCATTTCCCCCCTTTCTTTCTCACAAGCACAGGGTTGGCAAGCCATTCAGGATGGAATACCTCTTTGATGAACCCTGCCACCATTAGCTTGTGAATCTCCTCGCCTATGGCTCTGCGCTTCTCCTCGTCGAATCGGCGCAGAGGTTGCTTGACGGGTTGGGCTCCGGCTTGGATGTCCAGCGAGTGCTCGGCGACATCCCTCGGTATGCCGGGCATGTCCGAGGGACTCCACGCGAAGACGTCGGCGTTCGCGCGGAGAAAGTCGATGAGCACTGCTTCCTATTTGGGATCGAGCTCAGAGCCGATCCGGACTTGCTTGGAGGCGTCACTACTGGGATCGAGGGGGACGGACTTAACCGTCTCCGCTGGCTCGAAGTTGCCGGCATGACGCTTCACGTCTGGCACCTCTTTAGAGAGGCTCTCCAGGTCGGCAATGAGGGCCTCGGACTCGGCGAGGGCCTCGGCGTACTCCACGCACTCCACGTCGCATTCGAACGCGTGTTTGTATGTGGGGCCGACGGTGATGTCCCCGTTGGGGCCCGGCATCTTGAGCTTCAGGTAGGTGTAGTTGGGGACGGCCATGAACTTCGCGTAGCATGGCCTCCCCAGTACCACGTGGTAGGTTCCTCGGAACCCGACCACCTCGAACGTCAGGGTCTCCCTTCGGAAGTTGGAGGGTGTTCCGAAGCAGACGGGAAGGTCGAGTTGTCCGAGGGGCTGGACGCGCTTCCCGGGGATGATCCCATGGAAAGGCGCAGCACCTGCCCAGACCGAGGACAGATCGACACGCAGGAGCCCGAGGGTCTCGGTGTAGATGATGTTGAGGCTGCTGCCTCCGTCCATGAGGACCTTGGTGAGCCTGACGTCGCCGATGACAGGGTCGACGACGAGTGGGTATTTCCCCGGGCTCGGCACGTGGTCGGGGTGGTCGGCTTGGTCGAAGGTGATGGGCTTGTCAGACCAATCTAGGTAGACTGGTGCCGCCACCTTCACCGAACAGACCTCCCGACGCTCTTGCTTGCGGTGCCAAGCCGAGGCGTTCGCCGCTTGCCCACCGTAGATCATGAAGCAGTCGCGGACCTCGGGGAACTCTCCTGCCTGGTGGTCTTCCTTCTTGTCGTCGTCGTGGGCCCTGCCACCCTCCACGGGTGGCCCGGCCCTGTGGAAGTGGCGCCGAAGCATGACGCACTCCTCAAGGGTGTGCTTGACGGGCCCCTGGTGGTTGGGGCACGGCTCCTTGAGCATCTTGTCGAAGAGGTTGGCACCTCCGGGGGGTTTTCGAGGGTTCTTGTACTCGGCGGCGGCGACAAGGTCCACGTCGGCGACATCGCGTTTCGCTTGCGACTTCTTCTTGCCCTTCTTCTTGGCGCCGCGCTGAGTTGACGCCTTGGGGGCATCTTCCGAAGGGCGGCCCTGGGGCTGCTTGTCCTTCCGGAAGATAGCCTCGACCGCCTCCTGGCCGGAGGCGAACTTGGTGGCGATGTCCATCAGCTCGCTCGCCCTGGTGGGGGTCTTGCGACCCAGCTTGCTCACCAGGTCGCGGCAAGTGGTGCCGGCGAGGAACACGCCGATGACATTCGAGTCGGTGATGTTGGGCAGCTAGGTGCGCTGCTTTGAGAATCGCCGGATGTAGTCTCGGAGAGACTCTCCCGGCTGCTGTCGGCAGCTTCGAAGGTCCCAGGAATTCCCAGGGCGCACGTACGTGCCCTGGAAATTTCCGGCAAAAGCTTGGACCAGGTCGTCCCAGTTGGAGATCTGCCCCGGAGGCAGGTGCTCCAACCAGGCGCGAGTGGTGTCGGAGAGGAACAGGGGGAGGTTGCGGATGATGAGGTTGTCATCGTCTGTTCCACCTAGTTGGCAGGCCAGACGGTAGTCCACGAGCCACAGTTCCGGTCTCGTCTCCCCCGAGTACTTCGTGATAGTAGTCGGGGGTCGGAACCGGGTCGGGAACGGCGCCCGTCGTATGGCCCGGCTGAAGGCCTGCGGACCGGGTGGTTCGGGCGAGGGACTCCGATCCTCCCCGCTGTCGTAGCGTCCCCCACGCCTTGAGTGGTAGCCTCGGCACACCCTCTCGTCGAGGTGGGCTCGATGGTCGTGGTGATGGTGCTCGTTGCCGAGGCGACCCGGGGCCACAGGCGCTGTGTTGCGCGTGCGCCCGGTGTAGACTGAGGCTTCCCGCATGAATCGGGAAGTCGCGGCATGATGTTCCGAGGGGTACCCCTGCCTTCGGGAGGCGGAGCTCTCGGCCCGCCGGACCGCGGCGCCTTCCAGGAGATTCTTTAACTCTCCCTGGATTCGCCGCCCCTCGGTGGTTGATGGCTCCGACATCGCGCGGAGGAGCATTGCTGCTGCAGCCAGGTTCTGGCCGACCCCACTGGATGCGAGTGGCGGCCTGACCCTGACATCGTCGGCGATGCGGTGCTGGAAGCCCTAGGGTAGATGACGTATTTCTCCGGCCGGAGGTTGGCCCGCCCGTGCCTGCCCGACATCCCAGCGGATTGGCTCAAGCGCTCCTGCTCCCTCGTCAAGCCTAGCCTGCACCCCGCGGATTTGCTCGAGCTGTGGGTCATGGCCCCCCGCCTGAACGGGGACCACAGCTAGCTCCCGTGGGATGTCAACGCGAGGCACCGGCCTAGGGAGATCACCGTCCTCCGGCATGCCGAGATGGTTGCCTTCGGAGGGACCCCCTAGATCGACGTGGAAACATTCGCGGCTTGGACCGCAGTCCTCGTCGCCGAGGCTACGGCTACCGTTGGAACAGTCGGAAAGGCAGTAGTCGCATGCGGTCATGAAATCCCGCATGGCACTGGGGTTGCCAAGTCCAGAGAAATCCCAACAGAAGTTGGGCTCGTCGTCTTCCTCAGACCCAGAGGGCCCGTAGGTCGAGACGTCCGCCAGCCGGTCCCAAGGTGACCGCATACGAAACCCCAGAGGGTTTGGACTTGCCTCTACGAGAGCGCCCGCCAAAGCGAAGCCGCTAGGCGGGTCGAGGCTGAATCCGAAAGACGTGGGATGGGAATCGGTCGGTACCTCTTGGTCGACGGGCGGTGATGAAGTCACGTCGGGGACTGACTGCACCGTCGTCTCAGGTACGAGGGTGACGTCCAGCAAGCCTTTCGCGAGCGCGCTGGCGTCGTCCGTTTGCCCGGAATCGGCGCGTTGCGGGGAGACGGCGCTCGTCTTCGTCTCAAGCGCGAGGTCGATGCCCGGTACGCCCCCCGTTGGGGTGCTGGCGCTATCGACTCGCTCGACAGCCGACGAGGCGCTGCGTCCTGCTTGGCCTTGGTTGCCCCGCCTCCCCCTCCGTCGGCGGGGAAGAGGGCGGGGTGAGCTCGAAGGTTGTTCTTCCACCACGCGGAGAAGACGTCGTCGATTCCGCCGCCGGTGGGCGGGCTGTCGGCCGCCATTGTCGCTGTCGCCCGGCGGTGGAATGAGTATCATGTCGTAGCTACCGTCGAGGGACATGAACTCAAGACTCCCGAAACGGAGCACCGTCCCGGGTAGGAGAGGTTGCTGGAGACTGCCCATCTGGAGCTTGACGGGAAACTGTTCGTCAACACGCAGCAGGCCCCTACCTGGCGCGCCAACTGTCGGCGTTTCGAGACCGGGGGGTCCCTAAGCCGACGAGTGAATGTCGTCGCGTGCCCCAGCCCAGATGGGTCGACGCGAGGCCGAGCGTGAAGGGGGGAAGTGAGGTGGCCGGAGACAGGCGTGAGAGAGGTGGAAATCCCGCGGCCTTCGTGTTCGTCCCGCGCCCAGGTCGGGTGCGCTTGCAGTAGGGGGTTACAAGCGTCCACGCGGGAGAGGGAGCGAGCGGCTTCAAGCGAGCGCCAGTCTCGTCCTCGTCCCCGCGCGGCCAACCCTCTCTAAGAGGGCCCTGGTCCTTCCTTTTATAGGCGTAAGGAGAGGATCCAGGTGTACAATGGGGGATGCAGCAGAGTGCTACGTGTCTAGCGGGGGAGAGCTAGCGCCCTAAGTACACGCCATCGTGGCGGCCAGAGAGGTTTTGGCGCCCGGTTTGTGTGATGTCGTGGCCGTCGGAGGAGAGCTAGAGCCTGGCGGAGGGACAGCTGTCGGGGCTGTCGAGTCCTTGCCGACGTCCTCTTGCTTCCGTAAGGGGGCCGAGAGCCGCCGTCGTCACGGAGTATGCGGGGCGCCATCATTGCCTATCTGGCGGAGCGAGCCAGATGGGACGCCGGTCTTGTTCCCCGTGGCCCGAGTCAGCTCGGGGTAGGGTGATGATGGCGCCTCCTGTTGACGTGGCTGGTCTGCGCCCTAGGTTGGGCGATGTGGAAGCTCCTCCGAAGCCGAGGTCGAGTTTGTCTTCTGTAGCTGAGGTCGAGTCCGAGCCCCTGGTTCGGGCGAGGCGGAGACCGTCGGCTGAGGCCAGGGTGGAGTCCGAGCCCTGGGGTCGAGCGGAGCGGAGTTCGTCGTCTTCTGGGGCTGAGCCCAAGTCCGAGCCCTGGGTCGGGCGGAGCGGAGTTCGCCGTCTTCTGGGGCTTAGCCCGAGTCCGAGCCCTGGGTCGGGCGGAGCGGAGTTCGCTGTCTTCCGGGGCTGAGCCCGAGTCCGAGCCCTCGGTCGGGCGGAGCGGAGTTCGCCGTCTTCCGGGGCTTAGCCCGAGTCCGAGCCCTAGGTCGGGCGGAGCGGAGTTCGCCGTCTTCTGGGGCTTAGCCCGAGTCCGAGCCCTGGGTCGGGCGGAGCGGAGCTTCCTATGGTGCCTGCGGCCGGGCCTGACTGCCTGTCAGCCTCACTCTGTCAAGTGGCACCGCAGTCGGAGCGGCGCAGGCGGCGCTGTCTTTTTGTCAGGCCGGCCAGTGGAGCGGCGAAGTGACGGCGGTCACTTCGGCTCTGTCGGCTGAAGGGCGCGCGTCAGGGTAAAGGTGTCAGGCCACCTTTGCATTAAATGCTCCTGCGATTTGGTCGGTCGGTGCGGCGATTTGGTCAGGGTTGCTTTTTGGCGAAGACAGGGCCTCGGGCGAGCCGGAAATATGTTCGCCGCTGGAGGGGGGCCTCGGGCGAGACGGAGATCCTCCGGGGTCGGCTGCCCTTGTCCGAGGCTAGGCTCGGGCGAGGCGTGATCGAGTCCCTCGAATGGACTGATCCCTGACTTAATCGCACCCATCAGGCCTTTGCAGCTTTATGCTGATGGGGGTTACCAGCTGAGAATTAGGAGCCTTGAGGGTACCCCTAATTATGGTCCCCGACAAGTGGCTTGCCAACACCACGTTCCATGTCGCCTACGTGGATTTTGAACCGATTAGGGAAGGGAAATCCTTAACTGGCTCCAACACAAATTTTAGGACCGGTGACACGGCCAGAGAGGGGTGAATGGGAGCCACTAAAAGTTCTCGACTTGCAAGCACGTGACTTTGTTCACAAAGTTCAACCTAGAAACCCTCTAGGGACTCAAAGCAGCAGATCAGAGTACAATACAAACCAGTGTCGTTTGTATGCAATAATAAACCCTAAGATCCACTGACCTAACTTCTTGGAAAACATCAGAGTCAAAATCAAAAGGAAATCAGAGCGGCAGTGATGGCCTCAAGTTCGACAGTGCAGGGGTCTAGTAGTGCCGCACACACGAGCAGAAGTGTCGAGCACTGGAAAATGGCCAAAATGATCTCAAACTTCACCGAGTGTTTGTGTGGGGTAGAAGATGGTTACTAGCGAAGTATTAATCCGAACAAACCAAAAATCAAAGCGAAGATCAGTAAACCCGAGAGAAATGGGGTTTTGTTGGGGTTTTTACAAAACGAACTCAAATGAGAATCAACTCGGATCACGACCAAGAACTGAACCGTGAGGGCGTATGTAGTGATCCAAAGAGTCTATCTCCACCCAAATCAATCCCCAACGGTACCCATGTCGCAAGAGCTCGAAGGTTCTCAGCAAATCCACAAGAGAGAGGGAAGGGAGAAATCAAGAACACAAAACTTCATAATTTCAGTAAGGATCAAAAACTGAGATTGAGAAGTGACCAAAACTTGTGGGCCGTATCGTCGACCCTTCCTCAGATTAAATTTGAAGAACACAAATAGAGTCGACGGTTACAAAATCACTGTGCATCCCTTGGCTCAACTGGTGACTACCTAGAGAGAAAACTAGGAGTTCTAAAACAAGAAACCTAAACAAATGGCAACCAAGAGATACTATACTAACCAGCCCTCTCCTCTATTTATAGCGGGTTATTTCTATTTTCCTAAACTGCCCTTATTTACAGAGTCTATCCACTCCGCTAGGGAAAAATAGTCCAACTCCTAGGTTTTTGATCCGGCAGCCACATGCTCCACACAAAGTTGCTTCGCCTTGACGCACTCTTCACTGTGACACCATGTGTCACCACCGGTTCCCTTTGGAATCGCCAACGCCGAGTTTTGAGGCCCAAACTCGGCAAAACCCGCCATCCGTAGCGCACGGTGGTTTTGAGGCTCAACCACCAAACCGTCGTGAATATCGCACCACGTGCTCATTCTCCACAACTAGGCTCGTGTCCCGCTAGTCCTCGATCACGCCGACAACTCGATCCACTCCACCATGTCCTCGCGTGAGTGTGTGTCCTAGGTGTCAGCCACCATGGCTGGTCACCTAGTTGCTCCGGTTCATTAGCCAAGACCCAGCACTCGTCCTTCACCGCTCCCGATCCATTAGCATGAGCCCGTATGACCTTCACCTCAACCGTCGACCATCGTCTCTGTGCTCCACACCTGCACACCACAAGCCGACCGACATGGTTGCATATACATAATCTCACACTCTGGTTAGTCCACTTACTACCCCAGAGTGCTACCCCATTGACAATCACTCATTATCAACCCGAACCACAAGAGACAAGTCAACCTTATGTTCGCATGTAAATCGTTAGGGGACCCAGGCCTAGGTTAGGTAGGCCATGAGTGAGCCACATGTCTATGGCTTCGTAGGTCATGGTTGGAGCTCTTGGCTTGGGTCCACATGTCAAGAGTAGAAGGAGGACTGGCCTTTAGCCGCGGCTCGGTGCCAGACGTATCATTTATGATAGGGGCAGTCCTAGGCCAAGTGCGGAATCCACTTGAGTGGCTTCCTCTCGGTTCACTCAACTCCCTTTGGGCTCTGTCTTGCCCAACCACCTGGTTCAGTGCCTCGGGGTTACTCGAGGCGGGTCCTTCCAAGGCAGACTCTTCCTCCGTCCTTCCCTGGCTCGTGCCCAGAAGCCCAGGGATCTGATCCCCAACAGTTATAGGGTGACACTGACGTTAAAGGTCGAAGCTTTATGGTAGATATGAACTAACAATGATTGATGGTTGATATGGAGATATATATTGTCCGTAATTGTACGAACCATCTTAAGGCGCTCTCCAACAATCCCCTAGACATCGCCCCCAACGATGCCCCTTTGGTGCCCTCTCCACGGGACGAGAGAATAAATCCCCCTCACGTGAGAGGGAGCTCTAATCTCCTGCCTTTTTGTTAATCTGTATTTTAACTGTGAAATTAATCCCTTTCTAGTATAATTACTTGATAACAATGTGTATTATGGTACTACAAATATGGTAGTATTTTTAAAAACTCCAAAAACAGATGTAAAAAATTCAAATGGCTCAGTTAAAGAGTAAAGGGGGAGCTGAATAGGGGGATGATAGTTGAAGGGGGTATTTAAATATGAATAGAAATCATGAATGTGGGGTGTGGAGGGGAATGGGTTGAGAGAGTCTAAGGCGCCTCTATCACAAGGTGTCTTAGTTTCCAAAAGAGAGGAGCATATTGCAACCAGTGTCCTCGCACTGGTCGGTGTGACTTCGAGTGCGGGATGACAAGGGAGAGGCGAGCCGTGATGATTTGAGCAGAGGCGACGGTTCTGCGCATGCTACCCAAGACAGGATCAAGACAAAATTTTGAGAACTTGGAGACAGTTTAGAGCAAGTATAATAAGAGACTATAAGTTGGCTAAATGTTGATGTGGAGGAGAGAGAAGAGAAGAGAGAGAGGAGAAACGAGTTGTAAACTTGTAGTCAGCTTTGGCACAAGAACCAAGAAGCTTTGTAAGAGAGATAAGTGGGGCATGCATTAATACTGAAGAGATAACCACCATACGGATGGGGCTAAATGGCAGGCTTCATGGATCCTTATGGCTAACAGTTGGCTCTATTATTATACTTGCTCTTATAGGATTGTCGACACTGGCATCACCTGTTGTTGATTTAGACACGTATCTAATGCTTGAATTTAACATTGGCATCACCTACTGTTGATTTAGACACGTATCTAATGCTTGAATTTATTGTCTTTCGTCACTGCATTGGAAATGGATTAGACATCTCTCACCTACTTGTGTCACAAGCGCAGGAGCGAATCGAGGCTGCATATAAATACTCTTCTTGTTCTAATTTATAATTTCTTTAACTTTTTTACTCCAAATTTTATGGACTCATCTTATTCAAATATTTTCATTATTATTATTGATTTTTACTGTAATATTGTTTAGCATATAATATACTTTAAGTATGTCTCTGAATTTTCCATTTTTCGGCAAAATAAAATAACACAAGTCGAACGAACTTGGTAAAAAAAGTCAAATAAATTATAATTAGGTGGGAGGGAGTAGTTATTACTTGGGTTCCAATTCAAATACCTTTCAAGTGTTGTCGCGTGTATATGTGGTGAGTCAACTGCTAACGTTGTTTAGTACCTAGTGGACTAGTGGTGTTTTTACTCTTTTATGGGGAATTTGAAGGGCTGTTTGGTTCGTGACTAATTGTGCTACATTTTATCTAAGGTTATTAATCCAAATTAAAAAATTTACCTTAACCATAAAAAATAAATAAAATATGACAAATTAGACAGCGAACTAAACATGTTAATT
The DNA here is from genome assembly GCF_902167145.1 of Zea mays. NCBI lineage: Eukaryota > Viridiplantae > Streptophyta > Magnoliopsida > Poales > Poaceae > Zea > Zea mays. Next base: position 67,941,497 of record NC_050098.1, read on the forward strand.
TCTTTTCTCATCGTGGAAACTGCAGGCGCGGAGAACCAAGCAAGGCCTGGCGTTATTGTCGTTTCAACGGTGGAGGACACCGACCACTCTCATGTGGTCTGAAGACGGAAGACCGGTCCAGTCCTGACAGCGGTCATTTCAGCCGGCGGTGAGTAGGTCCGAATTTTTTTGCATTTTGGTCCTTCGTCAGAAAAAAATTCACGTTTAGACTCTAGAAAATTTTAATGTCACTTTTGGATCCTTTACTCGGCGCCGTAGCATGTAGCGCCGAGGTAACACAGCTCGGCGCCATAGGCTATGGCGCCGTGGTACGTGCCGCGTTGGCATAAACGGACGTCGTGGCGCCGACGTGGTACCGAGCTCGGCGCCATAAATCTTGACGCCGAGCTCCGTTCTGTACAGAAAACTTGTCTAGCTCAATTGGTAAAATTAAGGCTTTTAAACTTGTGGTCGTGGGTTCGAGCCCCACGGTGGGTGTTTTTTAATACTTTTTGTCTTTGTCACTTATTTATTTTTTTTGTTGTCCATATTTTTCGTTTATGTCGCTAATTTGTCCGTCCTGATTTATTTCTCATCCAGTTTTTTTGTGACTGATTTGTTTATTCGTCCAGATTTTTTTTATCCAGTGAGCACAGCAGCTGTATATGCAGTAAATTCTAAAATATATCATTCATTAGACAAGTATATAATGGAGTATACTTTTATTTAGTGCAGAAGAAAAAAAGATGAATACGTGTGCTTCTTTTTACTGGGAATATGTTATTATGGATTTAAAATTTATGTTCAAAAGAACTCAATGAAAATATAATATTTTTATTTGATCACGATTGAAGTAAGAGTGTTCTCATTTGATTTTTATTGTGTTTAGCTGAGCAAACAAGGGGAGAAGTTGACGGCTTGTGAGCACTGTGGCACACAGCTGCTGTGCTCGCCGGATTAAAAAAATCTGGACGAATAAACAAATCAGTCACAAAAATAAAACTGGATGAAAAATAAATCAGGACAGACAAATCAACGATATAAATGAAAAATATGGACAACAAAAAAAACAAATAAGTGACAAAGACAAAAAAAGTATTAAAAACGACCACCGTGGGGTTGTATTTTACCAAATGAGCTAGACAAGTTTTCTATATAGAATAGAGCTCGGCGCCAAGATCTATGGCGCCGAGCTCGGTACCACGTCGGCGCCACGACATCCGTTTGTGCCAACGCAGCACGTACCTCGGCGCAATAGCCTATGGCGCCGAGCTGTGTTACCTCGGCGCCACAGGCTACGGCGCCGAGTAAAGGGTCCAAAAATGACATTAAAATTTTCTAAGGTCCAAACGTGATTTTTTTTCCGATGAAGGACCAGAATGCAAAAAATTCGGGTGAGTAGGTCTGTCAATCCATAGGTTCGGTCACTATTGATCGCACGTAGGGCGTTTGATGGACCGGGCCCATCGGAAACGACTGCCGTTTATGAGGTAACGTGTTTTAGTTGTTTCACGTGTGCGCGTCATGTTAGCTACATATACCGTTTAATGTCCTAAATATTCTAAAAATATAAAATTATTTATGAATAATAGATTTTTTACGGAGTGTTAGCTTCATAGTTTTATCACATCGGATATTTAAATATCTATTACGAGTATTAAATATAGTTTAATTATATACATAACTAATTATATGGTTGAATCCTAAACGATAAGAAAAATATGAAGCATAATTAATTCATGGCTAACAAATATTTATTGTAGTATCATATGAACAAATCATGAACTAATTAGTTTTAATAGATTTGTCTTATCGGTTAGCCATCATCTGCGCAATTAGTTTGGTAACTATATTTTACATTTCTAACTAGTATCTAAAACTCCAACATGATAGGGATTAATGTTTAGTCAGGGGAACCAAACATGGCCTTAGTTTCAGGAATAAGTACTTTTTATATTTTATGACTTATGTAAATTTTATCATGTTTTATGTATTTTTTATTTATCTTGTATGTATTATGTAATTGGATGCATTTTTATTTAAATAAAACAATGTGTTTTGAATAATAAAAACTTATAAAAGAAAAACCGATATGACACTGAGGTGACTATAAATTGATGATAAAGGAAGCTAGTAGATAAGGATTGACGATGGATGACAATAAAATTGATAATACAATTGCTAGTAGATGTGATGCGGCGTGGCAATAGATATAGATAGGTACGGAATAAATCTTAGGGTTGGTTTAGTGACCAGGAAATTGAAGAGGATTCCTCTCCATAAATCTTCTCCAATTCTCTGGTCACCAAATCAACCATTAAGGTGGTCTAGGGCTTGAGAAAAAAATATGAAGAGAGAGGAGCATATCTAATGTATATGTGCAATGTTTTTATCTCAGAGCTTGTTCCAAATAATGTCTCAGATTCGAAGCTAATGTTTGACTTGTCCTTTGCAAGCATAAACGATTAACAGTATATTGGGATCATTAATATTAATATTTTTCTTACATTATAGTATCTTTATGTGTTCTCGTTAAAGAAAATGGCTATTATTGGTAAACATAAGGCAACCCATGCTTCCAATTATCAATTCACCATAAAAAAAAGTTGGTATATGTTAGTTCTGAAAAGTCACAGGCAAGAATATGATGGTTGTTTACTTGTTACCAGATTTTCCGATGTCTACTCGGGCATTATTTGGCTGCTCGCTGAGATGTTTACTTCTTGTGAACGTACTAGTGTGTATAGGGTGGTCTAGTACGCTTGAAAGGTAGAATACTTGCAGGTCTAGAATGGAAACGGATGTCATGTTGCTGTAGTTGCATTATTGTCAACAAGCTAAGCTAGGCTGTTTCGCTTGCATCACTGCAACTAGCTAGCTTAACAGCATGGTCACATCGTGCATCTAGATGTAGGAATGAAATAACCAATCCGGATCGTTTTTTTTTTGGGTTCATGGCCGGACTCATGGAAACAAGTTGTGTCCAATGCACTTGCTTGCGGAAGAATCATATGAGAGGATAGGTAGCGTAGAAAACTCTCAAGTATATTATTTCAATAGTTAGTTTTAGATCCTGTTTGTATCTAGATTATTATAAGAAACAGTAGAAAAAGAACAACCTATACTGGTTGCTAACCAACTACAGTAACGAATTCTCAATCAGTACTTCGCATCGAGGACTAAAGGCATCAATATTTAGTCCTGGTTAAATGAACCGATACTAAAATAAACATGGCCATTTTATTATATGTATACTTACATTAAAATTAAAATGAATGTATATATATATATATATATGCAACAAAAACCAGTGTCGTTTGTATGCCATAAAAATCTTAAGAACTACAGACCTAACTTCCTGTAAAATATCAGAGTCAAAATTAACAGGAAATCAGAGAGGTAGTGTCGGCCTCAAGTTCGGTAGTGCTGGGTCCAGAAGTGCCGAGCACACGGGCGGCAGTGCCGGGCACCGAAAAATGCCCAGAATGATCTCAAACTTCACATATAGTTTGCGCGGGGTAGAAGACGGTTACTAGTGAACAAACCAAAAATCAAAGCTTAGATCAGAAAATCCGAGAGAGATGGGGTTTTCTCAAAACGAGCCTAAATGAGAATCAACTCGGGTCATGACCAAGAACTGCACTGTGAGGGTGTACGCAGTAATCCAAAGAGTCTATATCCACCCAAATCAATCCCCAACAATACTCATGTCGCAAAAACTCGAAGGTTCTCCACAAATCCACAAGAGAAGAGGAAAGGATAAAACAAAACTTCAGAATTTAGCAATTATCAAAAATTGAGATTGAGAAGTGAACAAAACATGTGGGTCGTACCGGCGACCCTTCCTCGAATTATACATGAAGAACAAAAACCAAGTCGACGGTTACAAAATTGACGCGGATCCCTTGGTTAAACTGGTGACTACCGAGACAGAAAACTAGGAGTACTAAAATAAGAAGCCTAAAGAAATGGCAGCCATAAGATGCTTGACTAACAAGCCTGTCCCTCTATTTATAGAGGGTTATTTGTATTTTGTAAACTACCCCTATTTATATGGAGTCTATTGACTCCGCTAGGGGAGAAATAGACCAACTCATAGGTTTTCGATTTGATGGCCACATGCTCCACACGAACTTGCTTCGCCTTGACAAACCCTTAGCTGTGATGCCACGTGCCGCCACCGGATCCCTCCAGAACCGCCGCCATCGAGTTTTGAGGCCCAAACTTAGCAAAACCCAACATCCGTAACGCAGGATGGTGTTGAGGCTCAACCACCAAACCGTCATGAGTATCACAGCACCACATGTGCGTCCTCCATGACCAGACATGTGTCCTGCCAGTCCTCGATCGCGCCAACAGGATGGTCCACTCCACCATATCCTTACGCGAGTGCATGTCCCAGGTGTCAACCACCATGGATGGTCACCCATCTACTCCAATTCGTCAGCCAAGATCCAACACTCGTCCTTCATCGCTCCCGGTCCATCAGCACGAGACCGCATGACCTTCACCTCAGCCGTCGATTACTGTCCCTGTTCTCCACACCTAGACAGCACAAGCCGACCGACATGGTTGCACATACATAATCTCACACTCGGGTCAGTCCACTGAGTACCCAAGAGTGCTACCCGTTAAGACAATCACTCATTATCAACCCAAACCACAAGGGACAACTCAATCTTGTGTTCGCAATCTCCCATTTGATGAGTGCAATGTCAACACCACCACATGAACATATATAAGCAGAAAGAGGAAGAAGAAGAAGAAGAGAAACTCACTCAAATGACCAAAAGCCAGAAAATGGCCAAACAAGTCATCCAAAGTAAGCAAAACTTGGTCTCCAAAGAAATGGGCAACGACTCAACACGACCAAGTATAAAACGGTTTGTCCTCACAAAGAGGAAAAAGTAGGGCTCAACACCACTAGCCAGCCAACAAAACAAAATCAGCACAAAAGCTGAAATCAAAGCTAGTTCCTCCAGAAAGAGGCAAGTGGCTCAACACATCTAGCAAAAGCTCCAAAATCCAATGTCTCTCCCCCTGAGAATCTCTCCCCTTGCGAAAGTAGTCTCCCAAAGCAAAAATCTCTCCCCTTTGTTAGGAGGCAAAAAATCTCAAAGTCTCTCCCCCATATTGACAAGTGAACTCATCAAGCACAAACAAGGGTAAAACAGAAACTCCCCGTGAGAAAATGCAGAAATGCAAAAGAAAGGAGAATATGCACGAGCTTCAAAAGTATACCAATCAGTGTAAAAATGCTCTAAGTGGTGTTGTGCTATGTGTGCAGCAATAAATTCACATGCCATCAAATGTTCAAACTGACTATATGCACAAGATATATTAAGTGTAAGCAATTTGATTTAGTTTTAAACAGTTCAAAAGAGAAGTTCACTACTAAAGACAGCACTAGGCATATAGTAAGAAGGAAATCAACTAATTGCCAGTCAAGGTAAACCAGGTGAAGTACCCCCAAACAGTGGCCACTCATCATGTTAGAAACATACCTGAAAATGATACTAGATGATAATCTCAATATTTATCGGATTTTGCAGTGGATTACAAGTTTTAAGGAAAGAATGTGAGTACGAGAGGTTATAAGCATTGTCATTGTCTAACTTTTCAATCGGGTGTAGCGTATGCAGAAAAGAAATCAGAAGCTAAAGACACCGGTTTGATCATCCACTACCGTGCTCAAGTTCATCTAAAGGTGCAAATGGAAGCAGTTTCTATAAAGAGAGGTGGAGACAAATGCAAACCTATCTCAATCTTTCTGAATTTTTCACTTATTTTGATTTTGATTTTAAGAACATAACTTATGATTCAAGACAATGAATGACTCAGAGCATGAGACATAGCCATCTAGCATACTAGTGGGAGCACAAAGGATTTCAGACACATCCTATATACTCTAGGTGCCATTCTCAAATGGTGAACATGTTTTGGATTCAGCAAGTAATAGTCAAGTTCACAATTATGAAAAAACAAGCTTATCAAAACCTCTTGATCAGCCTTGCTCACGGTCATGAGCGGCTCGAACCCTCACATGAGTAACTTATGGAATTAAATTTAATTAGTTATTTGCATCACATTGTGGTTTATTTATTAATTATGATATCTCATTATTTGGGTTGGTATTTACTTATACTTAGTAATTGCTAATAAAATTTGACCAACTTATTAAAAGCAATGCTCAGCTTTAACCATTATTTATTGATCAGCCTTACACTGCACATGAACTCCCACCTTTGGTGAGTTCATGCACATTATTCCCCATAACTTGTTGAGCTATGATCTTTTGTGAGCTCACTCTTGCGATTATAAACCGCTCCACAGGTGAAGAGCAAGTAGCCAGGAGGAGGACTACTACGTGGAGTACGAGGAAGTCTAGGTGGCGTCTCCCAGTCAACTTGATGGCGCCAATGAATAATTATTAGTTTGCTTTATTGTTATCATTTATTTTTGTAAGACACTTCCGCTATGTAATAATGTTTATGACATTTATCTCCATACACTTGGTCATTAGATGTGTTGTTGTTCTTTGACGCACATATGAGATGCACCCGACTTTATCCCTTAAATCTGGGTGTGACAATAGTTTTAACCTTTGTTTCCCAACAAAATAAAGTTATTAGATGATAAACAATATTAATATAAATTTAATGCAACTGGAATGGATCAAAAATGTGTTAGAATGAATTAAATATGAATTAAACAAGCTCCTGGAATTATTTCTATACTAAAAATCATTTTTTGGTTTATTTTTGAATATCTCTACTGACTCTGGACTGTGTACACAATTACTAGATAGTATAGGGGTTAATTCATAAATTCCTAGGGCACAAATGGAATTACTTTGCACTGTGGGTTCATTTCTGTTAAGTTCGGGGGTTTATTTGTAAAAGTCAAATGGCGAAAGGGTATCACGAGATCTAGGCCGCCCGATCTGAATTCTGGGATCCAGATTAGATCGGCCTAACCCTTATGAAGCTTACATCGAGGGCCATCGATCCCCAGATCGACGGTGGAGGCTAGGGTTTCAGGTAGTCCGGCTTATCGACAGGCGATGGTCGCGATCGTCTCAACGAAACGGTATGCCCAGGCACCAACCAGGGTCGATGGATCCGCGACCCACGGTCCAGATTTTATGAACCCATGATCTAATATGTGCTATTGATTACACGATCCAACGGGCAGCGAGCGCCGCAGCTCCTCTCGCTTCTCAGCGACGACCGTGACGGCGACGCCACTCCCCTTCACGACGGATCTCGCCGGAGGCACCCGGTTTCCAACCCCCAATGCCCTAAATATCGATTGAAACACTTCTACACGACGTAGGGCACACGCTGCGAGTATGCAGGGGGTAACGTACCGATGATTCAGGCAGCCAGAGGTTGCTCCACGACGGACGGTGGATCTGCGACGGAGGTGATAATCCTGGCGACGAATTCCGCGCACTCCAGCCGATAATCACTCACAGCACGCTAACGTCGACCCTCCCAGACTTCTTGTAGTGCACTCTAGATGGTCACGAAGGCTTCATCGGCGGCGGGTGATTGAGCCCGCGGCGGCGGCAAAACTCCCTCCCCCTGATCTCTCTCCCCACGGCGCGATGTTCTCGGTGGTGTGAAATCGATGAGGGTTGTTGCGCGGGGTCTGGAGCACAGGCCGACCAGCTGGCCCGCGCCGAGCGCGGGTGGTTTCAACTACCCGCCCGTGGCGATATCACGGGGAAGGGGATACACATGTCAGTTAGCGGATTTCGGTCATGGGAAACGTGAGTGGATATTTTTGGCTAGAGCAGCGTGGTTAGTTAGGCCTCCCTATGTCCCTTCACGACAACAGGGCACATTCATAGCCTTTGATAGGGTCATGAACACTGTTCTCTATGACTGCGCCGAGCTCCAACCACCCTATGGCCTCCATCCACCTTTGAGAGGACCAACACACTACTGAGCTGTTTGTGTTCCGTAGTGCCGAGATTGTCTCCATAACAATTAAGACATTGTCGTCTCGACTACCCATACTCGTCGTCAGCTTGGTCGCCACTGTCAACCCAACACCTCTCCTGGTGGCTCCGTGGGGTACCTCCCCCGTTCTCTCCTCGTTTACTGTGTCATCGCAACCCACTTCCACCGACTATGTTGCTAACTCTTCCTCATACCCCACCACTTCTGACCACAGTACTGTTTCTTTACCCCATCCTTGCAGCCCCACCTTCCCTTCTTCCATCATTGTCGATAATGAATCCACTCTGCCTATCACCTCAGTAGGTGACATAATCCATCCTAGTCCTTTGTTTTTCATATATAACCAGATAAAAATGAAGAGTACAAGTCTAGTACATATAAAAGCTCCCCTTTGTTCCAAATTGTAAGTCATTCTACCTTTTCTAGACACACCTTTTGCTACCAACTCCATCCGTCCCAAAATTGTTACGCCCAAAATCTTAAGTTGAGATTTAAGGAAATACTTTCAGGAAAAATAATAATAATAAATATAATCATCAAAATAAATACCCGTGATAAATAATTAGACTTTAGAATTTACCCCTTTCCAAAGTGTTTGGTCATAAAAAGATAATGTTAGCTAAATCATTTGTTAGTAAAGAGGTAGACATTAGAAAATGTTCTCTATCAAAACAAAGGATCATAATTTAAAGTTTGAATTTAAATGTTAAATGAGAATATAGAACAAAAAATGAATAAAGAGAAAGGAATTTTAATTAAGACCATTACTCTCTTCACAATTGAGTAATAGGAAGAAGGATAAATAATATAAATGCAACTAATGGGGGAAATATTCACATTAGGATGGTATTTAATATTTGGAAAATCTGAAATATAAAACAGGGGTTTAAATTTGAGTTTGAACAATTGAGTTTGGGATTTGAATTTGAATCAAGAAAGGAGATTGAAGAAATGATAAAAGAAAAAATAGAAAACCTGAATCTGTCGCATGGGTCGAATTACTCACCGCCGGCCCAACTCCTCTCCTCCACGCGGCCCACACGACGCTCGGTCCAGCCACTCGCCCGCACCGAGTCACGGGCGGGTGGACCTGCTTGGTCAGCGTCGCGCTGATGCGCGCGGACTCCTTACGGCACTGTCATGTGGGGTCGCAAGGGCAGACACCCGGTCGCGTTCTGTTCCCCTGTGTGGTGTCGTGTGGGACCCAACTGTCGGACTCTTCTGGCTTGCCAATGAGTAATAAGAGGACTTACTCAATGTCAAAAGTAGTTTAACAAGTTGGTTTTACTAACTTGTGGCTGCCTTATAAACAAAGATTGAGTTTAGAGATCGTTTTGTCGAATTGTCTAAACTTATTTTAGTTCAACTCATCCTAAGGAAGTACTTGCAAAAATCAAGCTAAGTCGACTGGTACCCACCTAATCATCGCTCTAGCCATGCCTCGATTGCCTCACGTGTGCTTTTCCAGCATGTGTGATCAAGATGAGCCATGCTTAGCATGTGATAAAATGGATTGATCGTGAAGTCAACATGTATGGATCACTACATTGATGTTTTCTCAAATTTCTATCATCTTCCTTGGACTTGAAATCTCTACCTAACCATGAGTTAATCGTGATGTTGTTTGATATCCACACCTGTCTTATGTGCTATCAAATTTCAATGCCAACTTATCGACACACTTCTTCTTGTGTGTTTTACCCAAGAAGTTGCATCCGACTTGGTTTGAGTAAAGTTAGATCTCATATCTACTACTCGCTCAATAGTCCCATGTTGTCAGAAAAAGAAAACTGCACACATGGAACCTTATGTATTCTTTTGTCATATCTTGTCTTTGTTGTTGATATCTATAATTAGCTTAAAAATGATACATGTCATATCCACTAGAGAAACAACATCCCGAGATAATCATATTCGCTTGGAACTACCTTATACTATTTTCAATACGGACAGGAGTTACACACCTCTCTACTCTTAGAAGTCTTTTGTTTTGAATCTTGGGACGAGATTCTTTTAAGGGGAAGGGTTGTAACACCCTAGGTGTTTATCTCCCATTTGACAATGATTATGGACTTAAGCGCGGATGTTGATGAGAATAATAATCTCTATGTCCTAATTATCTCTGCCTATTGCGGTTTCGATATCGCATCTCTCTCCTTCTATCTAGTTGTTCTAAATGTTTTGCGATGTTTAGAGTTAAATAACCACCTAAAATGTCGAGTTTTGTGCCGATTTAAAAGTAATCGATTAAGGCGATTTGGAAACGTCAGCTAAGTATTTCGATCTTGTTCGAGCGATATCTACAGATTTTGTAGCGATAGTATTAGGGGTAGGCTGTTTAAAATAAACCAAAACTAAATTAACTAAAAACAAATCAATTGTTAGCTGATTTGTTTCCTCTTTAAAAATCCAAAAAAACATAGTAACTAGTAGTGCTTTAAATTAGTCCGTTTACTCCTCGTCTAAATATAAATCCTAGAGCTCGGATATATGTACATTATTTGATAAAAAACCTCTAATCCTTATCTGGCTACTTCCCTGGTGATTCGGCTGCCGTGGCCTTATATCTTCACGCTCGGCACCCAGATTTTTTCCTAGGCCGCTGCCTTGAGAACTCTCGAAACCGATAGCAGCACCAGGCTTTCTTATCTTCACGCCACCCACAAATTCTTTATCTGCATGGATATAGACTTTTTCTCCCTTATCCCTATCTCGTTTCTCCTCACTTCTTTCTTTCTCCTGAAACTGCTTAGTTCCCTAGAACAATAGCACATACACACCCTTCTCCGGTCTTCTGCTTGCTTGTGCCCAGGTAGCTACCAGAGCCGACGCTCGTGTCCCAGCCATGGTGGCCGTCGACCAAGCCTCTAATCCCAACTCTAAGCGCCGCCTCTTCTCCCCGTGCCAAGCTCGCCCTCGACTCTGACCATCGGCTCACAGTCGCCGGTTCCATGCGCCCAGATTCTCCTTTCATCATGCCACTCATCCCCCATGGTCGTAGCTTGCCCCTGTGCTCGACGCCCCCTACTCAGGTTCTGGAGATTTCACCCTACACCAAGCACTTAACTACCGGAATCGCGTTCTTTGCCGAGTGTCTAAAACTACCAAGCACTTAACTACCGGAATCGCGTTCTTTGCCGAGTGTCTAAGACTGTCGGGGACCATAATTAGGGGTATCCTCAAGACGCATAATTCTCAGCTGGTAACCCCATCAGCATAAAGCTGCAGAGGCCTGATGGGTGCGATTAAGTCAGGGATCAGTCCATACGAGCGACTCGATCACGCCTCGCCCGAGCCTAGCCTCGGGCAAGGGCAGCCGAACCCGAGGGGTTTCCGTCTCGCCCGAGGCCCCCCTTTAACGGCGGACACATCTCCGGCTCGCCCGAGGCCTTGCCTTCGCTAAGAAGCAACCCTGACTAAATCGCCGCACCGACCGACCGAGTCGCAGGAGCATTTAACGCAAAGGTAGCCTGACACCTTTATCCTGACGCGCGCCCCCGGCAGAGCCGAAGTGACCGCCGTCACTTCGCCGCTCCACTGACCGGTCTGACAGAAGGACAGCGCCGCCTGCGCCACTCCGACTGCAGTGCCACTTGACAGAGTGAGACTAACAGGCAGTCAGGCCTTGCCAAAGGCGCCATAGGAAACTCCGCTCCGCCCGACCCAGGGCTCGGACTCGGGCTAAGCCCCGGAAGACGGCGAACTCCGCTCCGCCCGACCCAGGGCTCGGACTCGGGCTAGGCCCCGGAAGACGGCGAACTCCGCTCCGCCCGACCCAGGGCTCGGACTCGGGCTAAGCCCCGGAAGACGACGAACTCCGCTCCGCCCGACCCAGGGCTCGGACTCGGGCTAAGCCCCGAAAGACGGCGAACTCCGCTCCGCCCGACCCAGGGCTCGAACTCGGGCTAAGCCCCGGAAGACGGCGAACTCCGCTCCGCCCGACCCAGGGCTCGGACTCGGGCTCAGCCCCAGAAGACGACGAACTCCGCTTCGCCCGACCCCAGGGCTCGGACTCCGCCCTGGCCTCTGCCGAACGACCTCCGCCTCGCCCGACCCAGGGGCTCGGGCTCGGCCTCGGCCTCGGCCATGGAAGACAGACTCGACCTTGGCTTCGGAGGAGCCTCCACGTCGCCCTACCTAGGGCACAGGCCAGCCACGTCAACAGGAAGCGCCATCATCACCCTACCCCGAGCCGACTCGGGCCACAGAGAACAAGACCGGTGTCACATCTGGCTAGCTCCGCCAGATAGGCAATGATGGCGCCACGCTAGCCCTGTGACGACGGCGGCTCTCAGCTCCCTTACGGAAGCAGGGGGACGTCAGCAAGGACTCAACCGCTCCGACAGCTGTCCCTCCGCCAGGCTCCGTTGCTCCTCCGACAGCCACGACATCACACTAGCAGGGTGCCAAGATCTCTCCAGCTGCCACATTGGCATGTACTTAGGGCGCTAGCTCTCCCTCCGCTAGACACGTAGCACTCTGCTACATCCCCATTGTACACCTGGATCCTCTCCTTACGCCTATAAAAGGAAGGACCAGGGCCTTCTTAGAGAAGGTTGGCCGCGCGGGGACGAGGACGGGACAGGCGCTCTCTTGGGGCCGCTCGCCTCCCTCACCCGCGTGGACGCTTGTAACCCCCTACTGCAAGCGCACCCGACCTGGGCGCGGGACAAACACGAAGGCCGCGGGATTTCCACCTCTCTCACGCCCGTCTCCGGCCACCTCGCTTTCCCCCCTTCGCGCTCGCCCACGCGCTCGACCCATCTGGGCTGGGGCACGCGGCACACTCACTCGTCGGCTTAGGGACCCCCCGGTCTCGAAACGCCGACAGTTGGCGCGCCAGGTAGGGGCCTGCTGCGTGCTGACGAACAGCTTCCCGTCAAGCTCCAGATGGGCAGCCTCCAGCAACCTCTCCGGCCCGGGACGGTGCTCCGTTTCGGGAGTCTTGAGTTCATGTCCTTCGACGGCAGCTACGACATGATACTCCTTCCACCGCCGCGCGACAACGACAATGGCGGCCGACAACCCGCCCGCCGGCGGCGGAATCGACGACATCTTCCCCGCGTGGTGGAAGAACAACATTCGAGCTCGCCCCGTCCTCTCCCCCGCCAACGGAGGAGGAGGCGGGGCAACCAAGGCCAAGCGGGAGGTCGCGCTTCGTCGGCAGTCGAGCGAATCGACGTCCCCAGCGCCTCAACGGGGGGCGCGTCGGGCGTCGACCTCGCGTTTGAGACGAAGGCGAGCGCCGTCCCCCCGCGACACGCCAATCCCGAGCAAGTGGACGACGCCAGCGCGCTCGCGGAGGGCTTGCAGGACGTCGCCCTCGTACCTAAGACGACGGTGCAATCAGTCCCCGACGTGACTATGTCGCTCCTCGTCGACCAAAAGGTACTGACTGATTCCCATCTTACATCATTCCGACTCGGCCTCAACCCGCCTAGCGACCTCGCTTTGGCGGGCGCTCTCGTTGAGGCGAGTGCAACCCCTCTGGGGTTTCGTATGCGGTCACCTTGGGACCGGCTGACGGACGTCTCGACCTAAGGGCCCTCTGGGTCCGAGGAAGATGACGATCCCAGCATCTGTTGGGATTTCTATGGATTTTGCAACCCCAGTGCCATGCGGGACTTTATGACCGCATGCGATTACTGCCTCTCCGACTGTTCCGACGGTAGCCGCAGCCTTGACGACGAGGACTGCGGCCCAAGCCGCGAATGTTTCCACGTCGAGCTAGGGGATCCCTCCGAAGGCAACCGTTTCGGCATGCCAGAGGACGGTGATCTCCCTAGGCCGGTGCCTCGCGCTGACATCCCGCGGGAGCTAGCTGTGGTCCCCATTCCGGCGGGGGGTCACGACCCACAGCTCGAGCAAGTCCGCGGGGCGCAGGCCAGGCTCGACGAGGGAGCAGGAGCGCTTGAGCCGATCCGCCGGGACGTCGGGCAGGTATGGGCGGGCCAACCCCCGACCGGAGAAATACGTCACCTGCCCCGGGGTTTCCAGCACCGCGTCGCCAACGACGTCAGGGTCAGGCCACCACCCGCATCCAGTGGGGTCGGTCAGAACCTGGCAGCCGCAGCGATGCTCCTCCGCGCGATGCCGGAGCCATCAACCACCGAGGGTCGGCGAATCCAGGGAGAGCTCAGGAATCTCCTGGAAGGCGCTGCGGTCCGACGGGCCGAGAGCTCTGCCTCCCGGAGGCAGGGATACCCCTCGGAACCTCATGCCGCGACTTCCCGATTCATGCGGGAAGCCTCGGTCTACACCGGGCGCACGCGCAACACCGCGCCTGCGGCCCCGGGCCACCTCGGCAACGAGCACCATCGTCGCGACCATCGGGCCCACCTCGACGAAAGGGTGCGCCGAGGCTACCACCCCAGGCGTGGGGGACGCTACGACAGCGGGGAGGATCGGAGTCCCTCGCCCGAACCACCCGGTCCGCAGGCCTTCAGTCGGGCCGTCCGACGGGCGCCGTTCCTGACCCGGTTCCGACCCCCGACTACTATCACAAAGTACTCGAGGGAAACAAGACCGGAACTGTGGCTCGCAGACTACCGCCTGGCCTGCCAACTGGGTGGAACGGACGACGACAACCTCATCATCCGCAACCTTCCCCTGTTCCTCTCTGACACTGCTCGCGCCTGGTTGGAGCACCTGCCTGCGGGGCAGATCTCCAACTGGGATGACTTGGTCCAAGCCTTCGCCAGCAATTTCCAGGGCACGTACGTGCGCCCCAGGAATTCCTGGGACCTCCGAAGCTGCCGGCGGCAGCCGGGAGAGTCTCTTTGGGACTACATCCGGCGATTCTCGAAGCAGCGCACCGAGCTGCCCAACATCACCGACTCGGATGTCATCGGCGCGTTCCTTGCCGGCACCACCTGTCGTGACCTGGTGAGTAAGTTGGGTCGCAAGACCCCCACCAGGGCGAGCGAGCTGATGGACATCGCCACCAAGTTCGCCTCTGGCCAGGAGGCGGTCGAGGCTATCTTTCGAAAGGACAAGCAGCCCCAGGGCCGCCCATCGGAAGAGGCTCCCGAGGCGTCTACTCCACGTGGCGCCAAGAAGAAAGGCAAGAAGAAGTCGCAAGCGAAACGCGACGCCACCGACGCGGACCTTGTCGCCGCTGCCGAGTACAAGGACCCTCGGAAGCCCCCCGGAGGTGCTAACCTCTTCGACAAGATGCTCAAAAAGTCGTGCCCCTATCATCAGGGGCCCGTCAAGCACACCCTCGAGGAGTGCGTCATGCTTCGGCGCCACTTCCACAGGGCCGGGCCACCCGCGGAGGGTGGCAGGGCCCGCGACGACGACAAGAAGGAAGATCACCAAGCAGGAGAGTTCCCCGAGGTCCGCGACTGTTTCATGATCTACGGTGGGCATGTGGCGAATGCCTCGGCTCGGCATCGCAAGCAAGAGCGCCGGGAGGTCTGCTCGGTGAAGGTGGCGGCGCCAGTCTACCTAGACTGGTCCGACAAGCCCATCACCTTCGACCAAGCTGACCACCCCGACCACGTGCCGAGCCTGGGGAAATACCCGCTCGTCGTCGACCCCATCATCGGCGACGTCAGGCTCACCAAGGTCCTGATGGACGGGGGCAGCTGCCTCAACATCATCTACGCCGAGACCCTCAGGCTCCTGCGCGTCGATCTGTCCTCCGTCCGAGCAGGCGCTGCGCCCTTCCACGGGATCATTCCTGGGAAGCGCGTCCAGCCCCTCGGACGACTCGACCTTCCCGTCTGCTTCGGAACGCCCTCCAACTTCCGAAGGGAGACTTTGACGTTCGAGGTGGTCGGGTTCCGAGGGACCTACCACGCGGTACTGGGGAGGCCATGCTACGCGAAGTTCATGGCCGTCCCCAAATACACCTACCTGAAGCTCAAGATGTCGGGCCCCAACGGGGTCATCACCGTCGGCCCCACGTACAAACACGCGTTCGAATGCGACGTGGAGTGCGTGGAGTACGCCGAGGCCCTCGCCGAGTCCGAGGCCCTCATCGCCGACCTGGAGAACCTCTCCAAAGAGGTGCCAGACGTGAAGCGTCATGCCGGCAACTTCAAGCCAGCGGAGACGGTTAAGGCCGTCCCTCTCGACCCCAGTGGCGACACCTCCAAGCAGATCCGGGTCGGTTCCGGGCTCGACCCCAAATAGGAAGCAGTGCTCGTAGACTTTCTCCGCGCAAACGCCGACATCTTTGCGTGGAGTCCCTCGGACATGCCCGACATACCGAGGGATGTCGCCGAGCACTCGCTGGATATTCGGGCCGGAGCCTGACCCGTCAGGCAGCCTCTGCGCCGATTCGACGAGGAGAAGCGCAGAGTGATAGGCGAGGAGATCCACAAGCTAATGGCGGCAGGGTTCATCAAAGAGGTATTCCATCCCGAATGGCTTGCCAACCCTGTGCTTGTGAGAAAGAAAGGGGGGAAATGGCGGATGTGTGTAGACTACACTGGTCTCAACAAAGCATGTCCGAAGGTTCCCTACCCTCTGCCTCGCATCGATCAAATCGTGGATTCCACTGCTGGGTGCGAAACCCTGTCCTTCCTCGATGCCTACTCAGGGTATCACCAAATCCGGATGAAGGAGTCCGACCAGCTCGCGACTTCTTTCATCACGCCCTTCGGCATGTACTGCTATGTCACCATGTCGTTCGGTTTGAGGAATGCGGGCGCGACGTATCAGCGGTGCATGAACCATGTGTTCGGCGAACACATCGGTCGCACAGTCGAGGCCTACGTCGATGACATTGTAGTCAAGACAAGGAAGGCTTCCGACCTCCTCTCCGACCTTGAAGTGACATTCCGATGTCTCGAAGCGAAAGGCGTCAAGCTCAATCCCGAGAAGTGTGTCTTCGGGGTGCCCCAGGGCATGCTCTTGGGGTTCATCGTCTCCGAGCGAGGCATCGAAGCCAACCCGGAGAAGATTGTAGCTATCACCAGCATGGGGCCCATCAAGGACTTAAAAGGCGTACAGAGGGTCATGGGATGTCTCGCGGCCCTGAGCCGCTTCATCTCACGCCTTGGCGAAAGAGGTCTGCCTCTGTACCGCCTCTTAAGGAAGACCGAGTGTTTCGCTTGGACCCCTGAGGCCGAGGAAGCTCTCGGGAACCTGAAGGCGCTCCTTACAAAGGCGCCTATCTTGGTGCCCCCAGCTGATGGAGAAGCCCTCTTGGTCTACGTCGCCGCGACCACTCAGGTGGTTAGCGCCGCGATTGTGGTCGAGAGGCAAGAAGAGGGGCATGCATTGCCCGTTCAGAGGCCAGTTTACTTCGTCAGCGAGGTACTGTCCGAAACCAAGATCCGCTACCCACAAGTTCAGAAGCTGCTGTATGCAGTGATCCTGACGAGGCGGAAGTTGCGACATTACTTCGAGTCTCATCTGGTAACTGTGGTGTCATCCTTCCCCCTAGGGGAGATCATCCAGTGCCGAGAGGCCTCGGGCAGGATCGCAAAGTGGGCGGTGGAAATCATGGGCGAAACAATCTCGTTCGCCCCTCGGAAGGCCATCAAGTCCCAGGTGTTGGCGGACTTCGTAGCCGAATGGGTCGACACCCAGCTGCCGACGGCTCCGATCCAACCGGAGCTCTGGACCATGTTTTTCGACGGGTCGCTGATGAAGACGGGAGCCGGCGCAGGCCTGCTCTTCATCTCGCCCCTCGGGAAACACCTACGCTACGTGCTACGCCTCCACTTCCCGGCGTCCAACAATGTGGCTGAGTACGAGGCTCTGGTCAACGGGTTGCGGATCGCCATCGAGCTAGGGGTCAGACGCCTCGACGCCCGCGGTGACTCGCAACTCGTCATCGACCAAGTCATGAAGAACTCCCACTGCCGCGACCCGAAGATGGAGGCCTACTGCGATGAGGATCGGCGCCTGGAAGACAAGTTCTACGGGCTCGAGCTTAACCACATCGCTCGGCGCTACAATGAGACTGCGGACGAGCTGGCAAAAATAGCCTCGGGGCGAACGACGGTTCCCCCGGACGTCTTCTCCCAGGATCTGCATCAACCCTCCGTCAAGATCAACGACACGCCTGAGCCCGAGGCACCCTCGGTCCAGCCCGAGGTACCCTCGGCTCAGCCCGAGGCGTCCTCGGTTCAGCCCGAGGTACCCTCGGCCCCCGAGGGCGAGGCACTGCACGTCGAGGAGGAGCAGAACGGGGCCACGCCTGATCGAAATTGGCAGACCCCGTACCTGCAATATCTCCGCCAAGGAGAGCTACCCCTCGACCAAGCCGAGGCTCGGCGGGTAGCGCGACGCGCCAAGTCGTTCGTCTTGCTGGGCGATGAGGAGGAGCTCTACCACCGTAGCCCCTCGGGCATCCTCCAGCGATGCATCTCCATCGCCGAAGGTCAGGAACTCCTGCAAGAAATACACTCGGGGGCTTGCGGCCATCATGCAGCGCCTCGAGCCCTTGTCGGGAATGCTTTTCGGCAAGGCTTCTACTGGCCAACGGCGGTGGCTGACGCCACTAGAATTGTTCGCACCTGCGAAGGGTGCCAATTCTATGCGAAGTAGACCCACCTGCCCGCTCAGGCTCTGCAGACGATACCCATCACCTGGCCCTTTGCTGTATGGGGTCTGGACCTCGTCGGTCCCTTGCAGAAGGCGCCCGGGGGCTACACGCACCTGCTGGTCGCCATCGACAAATTCTCCAAGTGGATCGAGGTCCGACCCCTGAACAGCATCAGGTCCGAGCAGGCGGTGGCGTTCTTCACCAACATCATCCATCGCTTCGGGGTCCCAAACTCCATCATCACCGACAACGGTACCCAGTTCACCGGCAGAAAATTCTTGGATTTTTGCGAGGATCACCACATCCGGGTGGACTGGGCCGCCGTGGCTCATCCCATGTCGAATGGGCAAGTAGAGCGTGCCAATGGCATGATTCTACAAGGGCTCAAGCCCCGGATTTACAACGACCTCAACAAGTTCGGCAAGCGATGGATGAAGGAACTCCCCTCGGTGGTCTGGAGCCTGAGGACAACGCCGAGCCATGCCACGGGTTTCACGCCGTTCTTCCTGGTCTACGGGGCCGAGGCCATCTTGCCCACTGACCTGGAATACGGCTCCCCGAGGACGAGGGCCTACAACGATCAAAGCAACCAAGCTAGCCGAGAAGAATCGCTGGACCAACTGGAAGAGGCTCGGGACAAGGCCTTACTACACTCGGCGCGGTACCAGCAGTCCCTGCGACGCTACCACGCTTGAGGGGTCCGGCCCCGAGACCTCCAGGTGGGCGACCTGGTGCTTCGACTGCGGCAAGACGCCCGAGGGAGGCACAAGCTCACGCCCCCCTGGGAGGGGCCATTCGTCATCGCCAAAGTTCTGAAGCCCGGAACGTACAAGCTGGCCAACAATCAAGGCGAGGTCTACGGCAACACTTGGAACATCCAACAGCTACGTCGCTTCTACCCTTAAGATGTTTTCAAGTTGTTCATATACCTCGCACCCACGCAAAGTTTAGTCATCAAGGAAGGGTCGCCCTCGCCTCGGCAAAGCCCGACCCTCCCTCGGGGGCTAAAAGGGGGGGACCCCCTCTGCGTCGAAATTTTCCTCGAAAAAAGATCTCTTTTAGCAGAATATCTTTCGTGCTTTTTGACTACTTCGAAAAGCGGATCCTGAAAACGACGGAGTACACGTAAGCAGCCAAGGCTGACCGAGCCGAGGGATTCCTACGCCTCCGGGATACGGATACCTCACTCATCACCTTCTGCGATAAGTAACTCGCGTTCGGATAAAGTGATTCCGCGGACCGAACAAGTCTTTATGTTCGGAAGCTCTTCTTCCGAAGTGGTCCTTCGAGCCTTCTCGACTGAATCGGTGACAGGGCCTCATGGACGGGTGAAAGTACGCGTAAGCGGCAAGGTCGACCGAGCCGAGGGACTCCCACGCCTCCGGGATACGGATACCTCACTCATCACCTTCCGCGAGAAGCAACTCTCGCTCGCACAAACATCCCTGTTACCGACAAAAAAGTCCAGATACTCGAAATAAGAGGAAAAGAGACGCAGCTTGACAACGCAGCGAGGGTGTGTTTTCTGGCCTCAGCGGCCGCAGAAGGCACACGCTACAAGACAATCTGATCCTGCAGGCTCGGGTCTTCACGCTGGAAGGGGGCTGTAGCACCCTCGGCATCGACGACACCTTCAACGAGGTCCGACCCAGCCTCGGACGGCGACGCGGTCCAGGGACTTCTCCGGGAATCCGGCCCGAGCAGGCGGCTCGGCCAGTTACCCCAGGGGCCTCGGCTAACCATCTTCCAAGGGCGCCAGCCCGGTCCGAGGCCTCGGCTGGTCCACTTCGGCGTCGGTCCCGCTGACGGACAACCCGGCTAGGCTCCGGCCAACCAGGTTTTTCATTTTCGAGCCAACTCCGCCTCTGTTCGTGCTGATATCGCTACCCCTGGCCTCGGCTCATCGAAGAGCGGCCAAGGGGTCTCTTTAACTAAGCTAGAGGAGCCTCAGACAACAAGGCCGATCGAGCCGAGGGACTCCTACGCCTCCGGGATACGGATACCTCACTCGTCACCTTGACACGGGGCGACTCATGCTTGGTGAAGCGGTTCATATAATCAACAGGCGAGTCTTAGTGCTCGAAAATGAGGGAAAAACACGGCTCCGTGCCAAAATTACATACATGTTCAGGCCTCGACAGCCACAATGAACAAAGACACTGGCATTCAAAGTGCCCTTACAAACGGAACTCCGGTTCCGTCCCCGCGGGTACGAACAACCCCACAAAATCAGGGAACCCACGGAGCGATCGCGAGCCGACGGGCGGCCCGCCGCCGCCCGATCCGGCAACAGCGGCAACCACCCCCGCCCCGGGCGGCGAAGCAGCTTCGGCAGCGGCTTCGGGGCAGGTGTTACGATAGGAGGGCTCTCACCCGCAGAGGACGAGAACCAGCCATTCAGGCCGGGAGACGGAGACCCAGGGCTACTGGCGCCCTAGCCGAGTGACGGCGGCCCACCTATCCCGGCATGGCTGGAGGAAGTCCCCGCGAAACTGGAGGATGCCATTCTCCCCCAGACGCCAGGGGAAGAAAAGGGCAGCCGACCCACGCGGGGGCAGCCCCCCGACTCGCCTCATCCTCCATCTTGGCCTGGATGACGAAAATCCTTGAGGCCGAGGGAGGGGCAGAGGCCGCAGCCTGGCTCGCTTTCCCCACCGTCAAACTGGAGGTCACCATCTTGGGTGACCGCCGGTGGAGGGGTGCAGCCGGGCTGCATGATGAAAATCCTTGAAGCCAAACGATGGCTGAAAGGTACCAACTCCCACGGAGTTGCGTTCCTCCAACGATGAGGCGAAAAGACGGCGGGTACCCCCCATCCGGGGGCTTGGAAGGTGGAAAGACGCGACGCATAAGGGAGCAAGAAGACATGGTCGCCTTCCGAAAGGGGTCGCCCTCCTTTTAAAGGCAACTCTCCCTACGCGCGCCCCCAACCGTCACGGGCTGAGTCTTCTCCAACACGCTCCAAGGCCCTCCCCTGCGGCGCGGGGGCTGGGTCCCGCATGTCATGCAAACCGACTTGGGGCAGAAGAAGCCAAACCGCTGCGTGTGGCGCACACAACCGCCCAACGGTTACAAGCGACCCCCCACTTTTGCCCAGACCAACGGGCGGAAGGGGCAGGCAGCCATGCAGGCGGCATGCAACCGCGCCAGGTGGACACGCTTCTCCGACTCCCAACACGCCAGCATGGAGGCCCAGGCCCACGCGTCACGCAACTGGCGCGCCAGATGCTGCATGCAAGCAACTGCACCGCCACTTGCGCCACCACCGCGCCTCTTCGGTTGCGGAACCAAGACCGCGACTCGAGGCGGCCCAGCGCGCGACCCAGCAGCGCCAGCCTGGCGCGACGGTCAATACGGCCGAAAGTGGGCCGGCAGTAATGACGGTGGCAGGCGGGCGGGAGCAGCGGTCACGTCGTCGGCCAGACTCACGTCCCGTCCGGGGGCAGCAAGAGAACCCCCTCTCACGGCGTGAAGACAGGGCGCCCGTGATCCGTTCCTCGAACGGCTCGCGCACGCGCATCGGCCGCCCTGCCAACAACTCACCCCGTCGCATTAACTCCGTGGCGGGACAGGCGGCGCTTCTGGCAGGAGAAGCGGGCGACGCTTCGCCTTTGCCGTAATAATCGCGCCAAAAAAGGTACGCCACGTCGTTCGATTTCGTATCCTTTTCCTTTTTTTCCTCTTTCTCTATCTCTTGCAAAAGGGACCGGGAAAGGGGGATACCCCGAAAAGGATCCTTCCCTGTGAAGGAACCGGGCTCCGAGCCCCCCCTACTGATCAGAGGTTCGAAGGCTGGCCCTCCGAGGGGTTCGACAGCCTCCTCAGATCGCGTGGGCCCTACACCCACTACTGGTCAGAGGTTCGAAGGCCGGCCCCCCAAAGGGCTCCACGGCCGCCTCAGGCTACTCGGGCTCCGCGCCCATTACTGATCAGGGGTTCGAAGGCTGGCCCCCGAAGGGTTCACAGTCGCCTCAGACGCCGAGCGAGGGATGACCAGGGGTACGTTCGATACATAACCGAGGCTCGGGCTGCGCTCCCGAGGTACCCTAGGACATTTCCGAGACCAGCGGGAGCGATCTTGTAACGGAATCCCATCAGAGGGAGGCATCGAGCCCTCGGACCCCGTCGCCAGGGGACCGGGTCCGGCAGATCACCCGCAGGTACTTTTGGGCGTGCCTCTGGGCCCCTAGCCGACCCCCAACGAACGGGGCACGGACGTCCACTCGGATTACCCGCTTGCAGCTCACCGGAGACACCATGTTCGGTGCCCATCGAGGGTAACATGGCGCTCTCCCCCCCTCCTCCTTGCAGAAAGGCGACGTAGGGGTGTATGTAAAAAAGCCGAGTCTGTCCCTGATCGCCCTCTCGCCCTGTGCGGAGGCTCGGGGGCTGCTCTCGCAAACCCGGCTCCGGCCGAACCGTTGACAGCGTCAACATACCAGCCCGAGAGCTTGGGCCCCGACCGTGCACCCGGGCTACAGCCAGTTCGCATGAGGGAACAACCAGACCAGCCGAAGCATTACGCAAGGCATTAAGACCTCGGGGGAGTGAAACCACTCCTCCGAGGCCTCGGGGGCTACACCCGGCGGGTGCGCTCGCGCGCACCCACCGGAACAAAATGCAACCGAGAAAGGCTGGTCCCCTTGCAAAAAAGTGCGACGAAAGCCTCCAAGCGAGTGCTAACACTCCCTTCGAGGCTCGGGGGCTACTGTCGGGGACCATAATTAGGGGTACCCTCAAGACGCCTAATTCTCAGCTGGTAACCCCCATCAGCATAAAGCTGCAGAGGCCTGATGGGTGCGATTAAGTCAGGGATCAGTCCATACGAGCGACTCGATCACGCCTCGCCCGAGCCTAGCCTCGGGCAAGGGCAGCCGAACCCGAGGGGTTTCCGTCTCGCCCGAGGCCCCCCTTTAACGGCGGACACATCTCCGGCTCGCCCGAGGCCTTGCCTTCGCTAAGAAGCAACCCTGACTAAATCGCCGCACCGACCGACCGAGTCGCAGGAGCATTTAACGCAAAGGTAGCCTGACACCTTTATCCTGACGCGCGCCCCCGGCAGAGCCGAAGTGACCGCCGTCACTTCGCCGCTCCACTGACCGGTCTGATAGAAGGACAGCGCCGCCTGCGCCACTCCGACTGCAGTGCCACTTGACAGAGTGAGACTGACAGGCAGTCAGGCCTTGCCAAAGGCGCCATAGGAAACTCCGCTCCGCCCGACCCAGGGCTCGAACTCGGGCTAAGCCCCGGAAGACGGCGAACTCCGCTCCGCCCGACCCAGGGCTCAGACTCGGGCTAGGCCCCGGAAGACGGCGAACTCCGCTCCGCCCGACCCAGGGCTCGGACTCGGGCTAAGCCCCGGAAGACGACGAACTCCGCTCCGCCCGACCCAGGGCTCGGACTCGGGCTAAGCCCCGGAAGACGGTGAACTCCGCTCCGCCCGACCCAGGGCTCGGACTCGGGCTAAGCCCCGGAAGACGGCAAACTCCGCTCCGCCCGACCCAGGGCTCGGACTCGGGCTAAGCCCCGGAAGACGGCGAACTCCGCTCCGGCCGACCCAGGGCTCGGACTCGGGCTAAGCCCCGGAAGACGGCAAACTCCGCTCCGCCCGACCCAGGGCTCGGACTCGGGCTCAGCCCCAGAAGGCGACGAACTCCGCTTCGCCCGACCCCAGGGCTCGGACTCCGCCCTGGCCTCTGCCGAACGACCTCCGCCTCGCCCGACCCAGGGGCTCGGGCTCGGCCTCGGCCATGGAAGACAGACTCGACCTCGGCTTCGGAGGAGCCTCCACGTCGCCCTACCTAGGGCACAGGCCAGCCACGTCAACAGGAAGCGCCATCATCACCCTACCCCGAGCCGACTCGGGCCACAGAGAACAAGACCGATGTCACATCTGGCTAGCTCCGCCAGATAGGCAATGATGGCGCCACGCTAGCCCTGTGACGACGGCGGCTCTCAGCTCCCTTACGGAAGCAGGGGGACGTCAGCAAGGACTCAACCGCTCCGACAGCTGTCCCTCCGCCAGGCTCCGGTGCTCCTCCGACAGCCACGACATCACACCAGCAGGGTGCCAAGATCTCTCCGGCTGCCACATTGGCATGTACTTAGGGCGCTAGCTCTCCCTCTGCTAGACACGTAGCACTCTGCTACATCCCCATTGTACACCTGGATCCTCTCCTTACGCCTATAAAAGGAAGGACCAGGGCCTTCTTAGAGAAGGTTGGCCGCGCGGGGACGAGGACAGGACAGGTGCTCTCTTGGGGCCGCTCGCCTCCCTCACCCGCGTGGACGCTTGTAACCCCCTACTGCAAGCGCACCCGACCTGGGCGCGGGACGAACACGAAGGCCGCGGGATTTCCACCTCTCTCACGCCCGTCTCCGGCCACCTCGCTTTCCCCCCATCGCGCTCGCCCACGCGCTCGACCCATCTGGGCTGGGGCACGCGGCACACTCACTCGTCGGCTTAGGGACCCCCCGGTCTCGAAACGCCGACAAAGACACTCGGCAAAGGCTATTTTACATGGCACTCGGCAAAGAGCTCTTTGTCGAGTGCCCGAAATAAAACACTCGGCAAAGAATATGGCACTCGGCAAAGAGCTCTTTGCCGAGTGCCCGAAATAAAACACTCGGCAAAGAATATGGCACTCGGCAAAGAGTCAAATTCCGGTAGTGCTTGACGCCAGCTCCCTTGCCTCTCCATCGCTCAGGCCGGCGCCTAGGTTCTATCTCCCCAACACCCTCACACTGTCCCCTGGGTGCGTTCTCTAATCCTTTGCTCTTCCTCGCTAACTGTTGTTCCGCTTCGTGTCCATCGACGCCGCGCGACCCTGTAGCTCGTGCCACTTGGCCAGGATGCCAGAATAACGTCATGCCCCCTGTGTTGGAGCTCGCCCTAAACGCTGCCGTCATCTTCTGTCGTCGAGTCACCATCTCCAGCATCCGCGTGCCAATCCGCGTCGTCCTTATTAGAGTATGTATGCTGTGACAGATTGTAAACGTGTACACCAAAGATAGAAGAGGCAAGGAGATATGGTAGCTAGCGCTGTAAAAGGAAAAGAGATAATCTGTTACTATTTTTACCTCCTTAATTATCTCCTGGCCGTTGTCTAGGTGTTACACCTCCCCTATATGTAAGCCACGGCTGAGGCTTTTCCAGTCATCAATTCATCAACACGCAACACGCCTGTGACAGCGTTTCTTGTTAGGATTTATGGGCTTGGCCCAGTTAAGAAATTCTAATAAATCCTAGGAAAATCTCAAAATCCCATACAAGTGGATGGCTAGGGAATTGGTGGAACCAATAGCACCATATTGCTAGTTCTAGTGGAGTAGAGCTAGCTTAAATATGGAAGCCACACTCACTCACCAAGTCATGGATGAGAGGAGAGAGTGTGGAGAGCCACACGCGCGCGCGATCGCTCGCCTCGCCTCGCCGGGGCGGGGCGGGGCGAAGGGCGCACGACATGCGCGTGAATGGTCCGCCGAAATCCGGCCCCTCGCCTTGCGGGGGCGCGACTGCCATTTGATTTTTTGGTTTCTTGGCTGTTACACTTATCCTAACCGATCGCTATAAAATCTCAACTGATTGCGAGATTTTCGTGGGCGGATAAGCTCGGGGGTCGCGGACTCGGCCCTATAAAAGGAGCCCGGTAGCCAGCCTCCAGATCATCCCAGTTTCGCTTTCGCCTCTCTTCATAGCTGAGCCGCCTTTTAGTTCCCTTCGTCTTCTAGATCCTGCACCGGGAGAGGGCGAATAAGGTTTTTGGGAAGCGTCTTCACGCGACTGCTCGTGATCTTCTGACCTCGTCGACCCTGCTGATTTCGGCGCGCGCCATCTATCAGTAAGTCTAATCAGTACGCATCATCTGATTTGGCTTTTTATTTCAGTTCTTCTGATTTGGTCATGAGTTATATTCGGAATTTAAACTGGAATTTGTCTAATTATTCAACAATCCAAAAACCTTATTGTAGACAATTTCCTAGTTTTTCTATGGCTGCTTTTGCCGACGCGCTGAAGCCAGAAAAGTTTAATGGTATGCACTTTAAGAGATGGCAAGTCAAGGCCACGCTCTGGCTTGCTGCTATGAATGTCTTCCATGTTAGTAAAGGCAGACCTGAGGGTCCACTGACTCCTGAACAGGAGAAAGAGTACGACCATGCCAATACTATCTTTACGGGAGCCGTTCTTAGCTCCCTTGTTGACCATCTGGTCGATGCGAATATTCAGTACACAGACGGGAAAGAGTTATGGGATGCACTTACTACTAAGTATGGTGCATCAGATACTGGCAGTGACCTGTATATCATGGAGAGCTTTCATGATTATAAGATGGTTGATAATCGCTCTATTGTAGAACAAGCTCATGAAATACAGTGTATAGCCAAGGAGCTCGACCACCTTAAGATAGTCCTTCCTGACCGATTTGTGGCTGGGTGCATTATTGCAAAGTTGCCTTCTACATGGAGGAACTTCGCCACATCTCTGAAACATAAGAGACAGGAGATATCAGTTGAAAATATGATAGCGTCTCTGGATGTTGAGGAGAAAGCTCGGGCTAAGGACACGGGATCTAAAGGAGGCGAGGGCCACTCCAGCGCCAACATGGTTCAGAGGAACCACAGCAAGGGCAAAGGAAAGCCAAAATCTAACAAGCCCAACAAAACTACCAACTTCAAGAAGAAGAAGAACAAGGCTGAATTGACATGTTTCGCATGTGGCGAGGCGGGTCATTTTGCCAAGGATTGTCCTGATCGAGCGGATCGCCGTGGCAAAAAGGGCAATGTCAACACAGTGGTCGCTAGCAATGAGGAAGACAAAGGGTATGGTAATTTACCTTTTATCTTCTCAGTATTTCAATCACCTAGCTGGTGGCTTGATACTGGTGCTAATGTTCATGTGTGTTCTGACATTAACTTGTTCTCTTCTTATCAGGGCGCCCAGGATTCTTCCGTGCTAATGGGGAATGGGTCACATGCTTCTGTTCATGGCACTGGCACGGTGGATCTGAAGTTTACTTCGGGAAAGATCGTGCAGCTGAAGAACGTGCATCATGTCCCTTCTATACACAAGAATCTCGTTAGCGGAACCCTTCTATATAGAGATGGGTTCAAGGTAGTTTTGGAGTCCAATAAATTAGTTGTGTCCAAGTCTGGACAATTTATTGGTAAAGGCTATGATTGCGGAGGCTTGTTCCGCTTTCCTTTGTTAGATTTCAATAATAAGTCTGTGAACCATATTTGTGCTAATGTTGATGATCTTGCGAGTATTTGGCATTCTCGTTTGTGTCATATTAATTTTGGCTCTATGTCTCGGCTTGCAACCATGAGTTTAATTCCGAATATCACCATAGTCAAAGGTTCTAAGTGCCATAGTTGTGTGCAGTCGAAGCAACCTCGAAAGCCTCATAAGGCTGCTGAGGAGAGACACCTGGCACCGCTAGAACTCATACATTCTGATCTTTGTGAGATGAATGGTGTGTTGACAAAAGGTGGTAAGAGATACTTCATGACATTGATTGATGATGCGTCTAGATTTTGCTATGTATACTTGCTAAAAACTAAAGATGAGGCTTTAGACTACTTTAAAATCTATAAGGCTGAAGTTGAAAACCAACTAGAGAGAAAGATCAAACGTCTTAGATCAGATCGTGGTGGCGAGTTCTTTCCCAGAGTCTTTGATGATTTCTGTGCAGAACATGGCATTATTCATGAGAGGACTCCTCCCTATTCACCCGAGTCAAACGGGATTGCTGAAAGGAAAAACCGTACGTTGACTGACCTGGTGAATGCCATGTTAGAAACTTGTGGTTTATCTAAGGCATGGTGGGGGGAGGCAGTCCTGACTTCATGTCATGTTCTGAATAGAATTCCTATGGGCAAAGAAGAGAAAACCCCTTATGAGAAGTGGGTTGGGAGAAAACCATCACTTTCATACTTGCGCACTTGGGGGTGCATGGCGAAAGTCAATGTACCAATTAATAAAAAGCGCAAGCTTGGTCCAAGGACAGTGGATTGTGTCTTTCTTGGATATGCTTCGTGTAGCATAGCATATAGATTTTTAGTAGTTAAATCTGAAGTTCCTGATGTGTATGTTGATACTATTATGGAATCACGTGATGCTACTTTCTTTGAACATATATTTCCAATGAAAGACATTCATAGCAATTCTAGATACTCTTCTGAGATAACTCCTGAACATAGTACACCTATTGAGAGTTTTGAACAGCCACATGAAATTGTCCTAGAGGAGGATGACAATGATGCTCCTAAAAGGAGCAAGAGAGAAAGGGTTGAAAAATCCTTTGGTAATGATTTCATTGTGTACCTTGTGGACGATACTCCTACTACCATTGCAGAAGCATTTGCATCTCCAGATGCAGATGATTGGAAAGAAGCAGTTCATAATGAGATGGACTCCATTCTTTCAAATGGTACGTGGGAAGTCACTGATCGACCCTATGGATGCAAACCTGTGGGTTGTAAGTGGGTGTTTAAAAAGAAGCTCAAGCCTGATGGTACAATTGAAAAGTACAAGGCTAGGCTTATGGCTAAAGGCTATACTCAGAAAGAAGGAGAAGACTTCTTTGATACTTACTCACCTGTTGCTAGAATGACCACTATTCGAGTACTACTTTCTTTGGCTGCCTCGTATGGTCTCCTTGTTCATCAGATGGATGTAAAGACAACTTTTCTTAATGGAGAGCTGGATGAGGAAATCTATATGGAACAGTCTGATGGATTTGTAGTAAAGGGTCAAGAAAGCAAGGTGTGCAAGTTATTGAAATCTTTGTATGGTATGAAGCAAGCACCAAAGCAGTGGCATGAGAAGTTTGACACGACTCTAACGTCTGCAGGCTTTGCCATTAATGAGGCAGACAGGTGTGTATATTATCGCTGTGGTGGGGGCGAAGGAGTTATATTGTGCTTATATGTTGATGATATATTGATATTTGGCACAAACATTGATGTGATCAATGAAGTCAAGTCTTTTCTATCAAAGAGTTTTGATATGAAAGATCTGGGAGAAGCTGATGTGATTCTAAACATCAAGCTGATTAAGGCAGATGGTGGGATTACTCTCTCGCAATCTCACTATGTTGAAAAGGTTTTGAAGAGATTTGGCTTCTCTGAGTGCAAACCTTCTCCAACACCTTATGATCCCAGTGTGACACTGCGAAAGAACAAGAGAATTGGTTTAGACCAATTGAGATACTCTCAGATTGTCGGTTCACTCATGTATCTTGCTGGTGCAACAAGGCCCGATATCTCGTTTGCTGTGAGCAAATTGAGTAGGTTCATGTCAAACCCCGAGACTGATCATTGGCATGCACTTGAGCGGGTTATGCGCTACCTGCAAGGTACAATGAGTTATGGAATTCACTATTCTGGTCAGCATGCAGTACTTGAAGGATATAGTGATTCGAACTGGATATCTGATGCAGACGAGCTTTATGCCACCAGTGGTTATGTCTTTACTATTGGTGGAGGTGCGGTATCATGGAGGTCATGCAAGCAGACCATTTTGACGAGGTCAACCATGGAAGCCGAGTTAGCTGCACTTGACACAGCAACCGTTGAGGCAGAATGGTTGCGTGAACTCTTGATGGACTTGCCGGTGGTTGAGAAACCAATACCAGCTATCCTTATGAACTGTGACAATCAGACAGTGATTGCTAAAGTGACGAGTTCTAAGGATAATGGAAAGTCATCAAGACATGTCAAAAGATGTTTGAAGTCTGTCAGAAAGTTGAGAAACTCCGGAGTTATAAGTGTGACTTATATTTCAACAGATAAAAATATGGCAGATCCTTTTACCAAGGGACTACCACGTAATGTGATAGAAATCGCATCGAGAGAGATGGGTATGAGACCCGAATAAAGTTGCCATGGTGGAAACCCAGTCTATGTGATCAGAGATCCCGTGAATTAGGTCCTGGGAAGAACAAGCCATTGGTGAACTGAGGAGAGTAACCTTTGACCCTCTCTAAGTAAAGATGCAATACTCTCAAATGCTGTAAGGCAGGTTGGCTTTGTGCCTTAATGTGTTCTGTTGGCTTGTATTAGCGAAGATGTTGTCCTGCAGAACATTCTTTGAAAGAACACACCTATATGAGTTAGACTGTCTAACGTCGCAGTCTATGAGATTTGGGTGATCTCTAGTAAACTCATGAAGAGACCTTGGAGTACGACGTATATGCTCCACCCGAGAAGGGGACTACTGGTAGCCAAGTACTGGTCATGACTTCAAGTGAAACCCATTCACGCAAAACTTGCAATTCAAGGCATAGTCCATTGTCCAAGTTGTGGGTTGGTGTAGCTTGAAGTTCTAGGCGGAAGTTCAACTTAACAGTCTCTGCTGAAAAACTAGTATATTAAACAGTAGTGAACAGTGGCGAAAACTGCAGATGGGCATTTGAGATCTGGTGGGGGATTGTTAGGATTTATGGGCTTGGCCTAGTTAAGAAATTCTAATAAATCCCAGGAAAATCTCAAAAGCCCATACAAGTGGATGGCTAGGGAATTGGTGGAACCAATAGCACCATATTGCTAGTTCTAGTGGAGTAGAGCTAGCTTAAATATGGAAGCCACACTCACTCACCAAGTCATGGATGAGAGGAGAGTGTGTGGAGAGCCACACGCGCGCGCGCGCTCGCTCGCCTCGCCTCGCCTGGCCGAGGCGGGGCGGGGCGAAGGGCGCGGGCGCACGACATGCTCGTGAATGGTCCGCCGAAATCCGGCCCCTCGCCTTGCGGGGGCACGACTACCTTTTGCCGTTTGATTTTTTGGTTTCTTGGTTGTTACGCTTATCCTAACCGATCGCTATAAAATCTCAACTAATTGCGAGATTTTCGTGGGCGGATAAGCTCGGGGGTCGCGGACTCGGCCCTATAAAAGGAGCCCGGCAGCCAGCCTCCAGATCATCCCAGTTTCGCTTTTGCCTCTCTTCATAGCTGAGCCGCCTTTTAGTTCCCTTCGTCCCGACCGCAGAGGTGCATCTGCGATCAGGAGAGCAGGTCTCCGGAACCCTTCGTCTTCTAGATCCAGCACCGGGAGAGGGCGAATAAGGTTTTTGGGAAGCGTCTTCACGCGACTGCTCGTGATCTTCTGACCTCGTCGACCCTGCTGATTTCGGCGCACGCCATCTATCAGTAAGTCTAATCAGTACACATCATCTGATTTGGCTTTTTATTTCAGTTCTTCTGATTTGGTCATGAGTTATATTCGGAATTTAAACTAGAATTTGTCTAATTATTCAACATTTCTCTCCTTCCAAGCGCGTCTGAATCTCTCACATGGTAATAAGAGCTTAGGGTTCCATGACAACGAGTTCAAGCACCATCACCAATCCCTTCTTCGGCTTCCAAGTGACCGAGAAGCTATCCAAGAACAATCATGCGTCATGGAGAGCGCAGGTCCTCGCCGTGATCCGCGGTGCTGGCTACGAGGGGCATCTCAATGGCAAGACCAAGGCTCTCGATGCTGAAATCGTCGAGAAGAAGACTGACGACACGATCGTCACCAATCCTAACCCAGCGTTTTAGGTGTGGTATTCTCGGGATCAACAGATCCTTTGGCTCATCCTAGCAAGTGCGGGGAAGGAAGTTCAGCCACAAATCATCAGTGCAGAGACGACGGAACAAGCATGGTCGACCGTGGAGAAAATGTTCTCCGCACAGACCCGTGCCAAAACAATGAATGTAAGGCTTGCCCTCACTACTACGAAGAAAGGTAATATGTCAATCAGAGATTATGTTGCCAAGATGAAAGGTTTAGCAGACGAGATGGCTGCTGTCGGTAAAGCACTAGATGATGAAGAACTGGCTGCACATATCTGTAATGGGCTTGATGCCGATTACAATTCTGTGGTGACATCAGTCACCGCTAGGACTGATCCCATATTGATTCCTGAGCTTTATGCTCAACTGCTCAGTTTTGAGACCAGGTTGGAACTGCAAGATGGCGGCTCGTATGCTCACGTGGCAAATCGTGGGCGCGGCAATGGCGGCAACAACAACCGTGGCTTGGGCACTGCCCGTGGCCGTGGTCAGCGTGGGCGTGGCCAGGTGCGTGGCCGAGGAAGCAATGCGCTGAAGCAACGCAATGGAGGGCGGCAACCGCGACCAGATGCAGCAAGTATGTCTGAAGATGTGCCACTTTGTCAAATCTGTTTCAAAACAGGTCACAGGGCAGCCCGGTGTTGGCATCGTTTTGATGAGAACTACGTCCCAGAAGAACGCCATGTCAACGCTGCCATCACCATGAACGCGTATAATGTCGACACCAACTGGTACACCGACACAGGAGCAACAGATCATATCACAAGTGATCTGAACAAGTTGACGATGAGGGAGAAGTATCATGGAAATGACCAGATTCACACTGCATCTGGTTCAGGTATGGAAATCAAATATGTTGGTCATACTATTGTTCCAACTCAACTCCGTAATTTACATCTAAACAATGTTCTTCACGTCCCTGAAGCTAAAAAAAATTAGTCTCTGTTCATCGCCTTGCTAAAGATAACTCTGCCTTTGTTGAGTTTCATCCTGATTTTTTCCTTATCAAGGATCAGGCTACGAGGAAAACGATTCTTAAGGGGCCATGTCGTCGTGGACTGTATCCCCTTCCTGCTGATCATCAAGTCAAGCAGGCGAATGCTGTTGACAAGCCAGCTGTGTCTAGATGGCATAATCGTCTAGGTCATCCCTCGCTTCCTGTTGTTACCAGAGTCATAGACAGTAATAATCTTTCTTGTTCCTCTGTGTCCAATAAAAACTCAGTTTGTGATGCTTGCCAACAAGCAAAAAGTCATCAGTTACCTTACAGTAGATCTGTTAGTTCTACTAGTTTTCCCTTGGAACTTGTTCATTCAGATGTTTGGGGTCCTGCGGTTGAATCTGTTGGCAGGAAACACTACTATGTTAGTTTTGTTGATGACTTCAGTCGGTTTACGTGGATTTATTTTCTTAAGTATAAATCTGAAGTTTTTCAAAAGTTCCATGAATTCCAAAAATTGGTTGAACGACAATTTGATAGAAAAATTCTTGCTATGCAAACCGATTGGGGCGGAGAATATCAAAAATTAAATAGTTTTTTCTCCCAAGTTGGCATCATTCATCATGTATCATGTCCCCATACACATCAACAAAATGGGGTCATTGAGCGTAAGCATCGTCACATAGTTGAAGTTGGGTTATCTCTTCTAGCTCATGCGTCTATGCCACTGAAATTTTGGGATGAAGCTTTTATGGCTGCCACATTTCTTATTAATCGCTTGCCTAGCAAAGTCAATAATAATGACACACCTTTTGATCGATTACTCCAACAAAAACCAGAGTACTCTTCTCTTCGTATCTTTGGTTGTGCCTGTTGGCCCAACCTTCGACCCTATAATCGTCATAAACTTGAACTTTGTTCCAAGCAGTGTGTCTTTATTGGTTATAGTAACCTTCACAAAGGCTACAAGTGCCTTGATATTAAATCTGGTCGAGTATATATTTCTAGAGATGCAATATTTGATGAAGAAGTTTTTCCCTTCTCTACTGCTCATTCCAACGTTGGTGCCCGTCTTCGTACAGAAATTGCACTTCTTCCACCTGGCCTTGTACCTTCTCTTGAGACGGAACAGATAGTTGATCACATGTTTGATTCCATTAACCAAACTACTAATGGTGAGCATGCAGCATATGATCACAGGGGGAGCTCCTTGCCTCCCAGCACGAGAACTGAAGAAGATCTGGTGTCCACTCCTGTTGACACTGCAGGAGAAGATATCACCTCTGCTGTCGTTGCGGCACCTCAGGTGGATGCCATGCACACTCCGTTGACTGTTGCTGGCATGGGGGAACAGATTCTGTCGCAGCAGAATCCGACAGCTCTCCTGCACCAGAAGATGGATCCTCTGCGGCTGCACCAGCGACTGCATCAGAGACTCCTACACCACCTGGACCACGAACTCGACTTCGTGATGGCATTCGCAAGCCTAAAATCTATACAGATGGTACGGTCAGGTATGGATGTTTCACAGCCTCTGGTGAACCACAGTCTCTCGATGAAGCTTTGAACAGTAAAGACTGGAAACTAGCTATGGATGCGGAATATAATGCCCTGATCAATAATAAAACTTGGCACTTAGTACCACCAAAGAAAGGTATCAATGTCATTGACTGTAAATGGGTATATAAAGTCAAACGAAAATCAGATGGGAGTTTGGATAGATACAAAGCTAGGTTGGTAGAAAAGGGGTTTCGACAACGCTATGGTATTGACTATGAAGACACTTTTATCCCAGTCGTAAAACCAGCCACAATTAGAACTATCCTATCTGTTGCTGTTTCTAGAGGATGGAGTTTACGTCAATTAGATATTCAAAATGCCTTTCTCCATGGGTACCTAGAAGAAGATGTGTATATGAAACAACCACCTGGTTATGAGGACAAGTCAAAGAATGGGTATATTTGCAAACTTGATAAGGCATTGTATGGGCTTAAACAGGCACCAAGGGCGTGGTATTCACGACTGAGTAATAAGCTGTGTCAGTTGGGCTTTAAAGCATCAAAGGCTGATACATCTCTGTTTTATTATCATAAAGGTTCTGTCACCATATATATTTTGATTTATGTTGATGACATAATTGTTGCTAGCTCTACTCAGGAAGCCACGACATGCCTATTACAGGACTTGGGAAAGGAATTTGCACTCAAGGATCTAGGGGATCTTCACTTCTTCCTTGGTATAGAGGTAAAGAAGATAAATAATGGAATTCTGCTAACACAAGGAAAATATGCTAAAGATGTGTTACAGCGTGCAAATATGATGGAGTGCAAACCGGTTAGCACACCATTGTCCACCTCAGAAAAAATATCAGCTCGCGAAGGTGATCCTCTTAGTCCCAAAGATGCCACAGCTTACAGGAGCATTGTAGGAGGCTTGCAATACTTGACCTTGACTCGGCCAGACATTTCCTTTGCTGTGAATAAGGTTTGCCAATACTTACATGCACCTACTACTGTTCACTAGGCTGCAGTAAAGAGAATACTAAGGTATCTCAAACATACTATGGAAATTGGACTTAAAATTTGTAAGTCACGCTCTCTACTTGTAAGTGCATTTTCAGATGCAGACTGGGCAGGAGATCAAGATGACAGACGATCGACTGGGGGATTTGCCGTGTTCTTAGGATCTAATCTTATTTCTTGGAGTGCTAGAAAGCAAACTACAGTATCAAGATCAAGCACAAAAGCTGAATACAAAGCAATTGCTAATGCCACCGCTGAGGTAATGTGGATACAAACTCTGCTATGTGAGTTGAACATTCAAGCACCAAAACAGGCAAAATTGTGGTGTGACAATATGGGTGCTAAGTATCTGTCGGCAAACCCAGTGTTCCATGCTAGAACAAAACATATCGAGTAGCAAGAAGACTACTTGACATTGAACATATTTCTACAAAAGATCAAGTTGCTGATGGCTTTACTAAACCACTGTCTATGCGGAACTTGGAGATGTTTAAGAACAATCTCAACTTAGGAAGTTTCAATTGAGGGGGAGTATTAGAGTATGTATGCTGTGACAGATTGTAAACACGTGTACACCAAAGATAGAAGAGGCAAGGAGATATGGTAGCTAGCGCTGTAAAAGGAAAAGAGATAAATAGTTACTATCTTTACCTCCTTAATTATCTCCTGGCCGTTGTCTAGGTGCTACACCTCCCCTATATGTAAGCCACGGCTGGGGCTTTTCCAGTCATCAATCCATCAACACGCAGCACGCCTGTGACGGCGTTTCTCTCCTTCCAAGCGCCTCTGAATCTCTCACAGTCCTCAGCTCGTCGCACTTCCTTCAACAGTAGCTACGTCACTAGGCCCTTGACGTCGTGCTGTGCACCAGGACGATCTGTGACTCGCATGCGTGCCCTCAGACCATCGCCTTCTAGCTTATGTTGTGCACTGTCGACCCACACTACGTCCATGACGTGCTCGTCGATCCCGATAACTGGTCTTCCAATTGCGCACTGCTCGTCGTCAACCCGGTCGTTGCCACCACCTCAACCTCGTTGCCCTGCCTCCCATCGCTGTGTGCAGGTTGTGTTTGCGCTTGTTGTCGGTGAGACTCACAGTTCTTGTTCTCACCTAGCGTTGATTTGTTAGATGATAATTGCATGCATGTTTGTGTTTGATTGGAGGAGAAAAAGGTCCTAGAAATTGGTTGGAGAAGAAGGTTGTAGTGCATCGCTCGCCAGGTGTTCGATCAAAGGCTTCAATCAAAGGCCATCGTCATTCATGCAAATATCAAATCGAATTGTGATGTGGTGAGCCAATTCGCTATTTTTGCTATTGGTTTCCTGATTGTGAAATAAGACACTTTGTATGCGTGTTAAGTTTAAGTTAGAAATACCAGTTATGCGAGGAGTGCTCGAGCAGATGTGATTGTGTTCATGAGTATAGAATAGTCGCATCATGTGAAACTTAGGTATAAAATGCTTATTGTGTGAGGTGTGTTTAAGTGAATATATCAGTGAAACATCAGTGAATAGACCTTATGTTTGTAGAATATAGTTCCTTAGCATTGTAGTTTGTGTTATTAATATTGTCTTCTTAGCCTGTCTGCATTTAGCATTTAGGCACTTTAAATCTTTTGCTTCTAAGGTGTAGCCAGTAAAGTTATGTAATGTGTGATAATAATCTATTTACTAAATTAAAGAGTGTGACGTTCCTATTTGGTTAGTATGTTGCTAGACTTATGCGAGAGATGATTGAATTAGTAATGTGAATAATAAGTTTAGTATCTCGCCCATATAGCTGATAAATGTGGTCGTGGTTGATTTTGTAATTGTGTTGTTTGATAAAGTCGATGCCCTGCTTAAGTAATTAATATATTATAGTTTTAGACTGGTTAAATATCATGGAGGGTGGAGATTTGTTTATGATTTGTTCATCATTCATCTTTATGATTCTGTTGGGGACTTGTTCTCAAATGCTTAGAATTAAGAAAAAGGCAACATAAAATGTTAAATTTTAATGCCCTTCGTCCACTGAAGCATTATCTCCCCAAGGATTTAATGAACTTCGGACGAAGGCCATGAGCAAGATATCACGAAGGTCATACCTTCGTGATTAAAGTTATAATACAATGTAGGATGAAATATAAAAAATATGAAACATGAGGGAATGATATATCAAAAACACATAATATTATTCACATATTTTATTATACAAACCTAAATATTAAAAAATAATATTTAGGTACATTTATACCTTAGCCTTGGCAGAAAGCAATAATTCCAGTGTAATGTGCCAGCGATTACAAGATTGCGTGAACAGTACAGGGATACTGTTCACTTATTTATAGACACAGGGCGCAGCCTGTGTATAATTACATTTATGCCCTTTACAATCAACTACAATAATGACACAGAATATCATGGGTATTTAGGTCATTTTCTCTTTAAGTCGGTTCACCCCTTCATCTTGAGACATGTCACTGTGCCGAAGCTTTATAGGCGATAGCTTCGGCACTGCTTTTGAGAGGATCTGCCGAAGGTGTTTCTTTCTTTAGGATCTTTGGCTACGAAGCATACCCCCAACAGTAGCCCCTTCGCGGTGCTAGATCGTTTTTCGTAACGAGTTTGATCCGTGAAAAAATCTTTTAGGCTTCGGGATGCCGAAGATCCGAAAAACACCTTCCCTGAGCTTGTTGGTGAGAAACGATTAAAATAATCCGTGCGCGAGGTGGCTCCATCTTGCAGCAGTTACACGCGCCCTGGTGATTCACCTTCTCGGACTCTGTGGCCCACCGTTCAGTGAGTGCGGGTGACAGTTTGTCCAGTGCGGAAGACCTTGACGATTCACCTTCCCACCTGCGGCACTATATAAACAGACATGTAGGTGTGAAGTTACCACAACATTCATTGCTATCGCGTTGTTTTGCTGCCAAAATATTGACCAAAGCCGAAGCTTGCTTACTACATCCTCATCCGAAGCTATTTGTTTTACTCAAACTTCGTAACAAGAAAGAGCTTTGGCAAAGTTAAAAATTTTCAACTTCATTCGAAAAACAAGAAATTCAATCATCAGATGGCCAGAGTACGTTCATCAGCTAGGGTTACTCGCGACGAAGAGGAAGCCGAAGGTGCCGAAACTGCTCCAATCTCTGAAGTGATGAAGCATTCAGGGCTGGTAGTATCGGAGGATGCACCTGCCGCTGAAGCTGAGACACAATGTCACAAGAAACTTCAACTAGTCTAGTGGACTTGTTAAAGACTCTATATGCCCTTGTGTTTGAATCATAACCAAGTAAAAAGCCTTCTACAACCTTAGGAGAAAATTTAGATTTTCTACCTCTTTTAACAAGAATAAAGCATTTGCTACCAAAGACTCTAAAATATGAAACATTGGGCTTTTTACTGGTTAGGAGTTCATAAGATGTCTTTTTGAGGATTCGGTGAAGATATAACCGGTTGATGGCGTAGCAAGCAGTGTTGACCGCCTCGGCCCAAAACCGATCCGAAGTCTTGTACTTATCAAGCATGGTCCTTGCCATGTCCAATAGAGTTCTATTCTTCCTCTCCACTACACCATTTTGTTGTGGCGTGTAGGGAGAAGAGAACTCATACTTGATGCCCTCCTCCTCAAGGAAGCCTTCTATTTGTGAAATGTTCTTGAACTCCGTCCTGTTGTCGCTTCTAATCTTTTTGATCCTTAAGCCGAACTCGTTTTGAGCTCGTCTTAAGAATCCCTTTAATGCCTCTTGGGTTTGAGATTTTTCCTGCAAAAAGAACACCCAAGTGAAGCGAGAATAATCATCCACAATTACAAGACAATACTTACTCCCGCCAATGCTTATGTAAGCTATCAGGCCGAATAGGTCCATGTGGAGTAGCTCAAGCGGCCTGTCGGTCGTCATGATGTTCTTGTGTGGATGGTGAACACCAACTTGCTTTCCTGCTTGACATGCGCTACAAATCCTGTCTTTCTCAAAATGAACATTGGTTAGTCCCAAAATGTGCTCTCCCTTTAGAAGCTTATGAAGATTCTTCATCCCAACATGGGCTAGTCGGCGGTGCCAGAGCCAACCCATGTTAGTCTTAGCGATTAAGCAAGTGTCGAGTTCAGCTCTATCAAAATCTACTAAGTATAGCTGACCCTCTAACACTCCCTTAAATGCTACTGAATCATCACTTCTTCTAAAGACAGTAACACCTATATCCGTAAAAAGACAGTTGTAGCCCATTTTGCATAATTGAGAAACAGAAAGCAAATTGTAATCTAAAGAATCTACAAGAAAAACATTGGAAATAAAATGGTCAGGAGATATAGCAATTTTACCCAATCCTTTGACCAAACCTTGATTTCCATCTCTGAATGTGATCGCTCTTTGGGGATCTTGGTTTTTCTGATAGGAGGAGAACATCTTTTTCTCCCCTGTCATGTGGTTTATGCACCCGCTATCGATGATCCAACTTGAGCCCCCGGATGCATAAACCTACAAAACAAGTTTAGGCCTTGTTCTTAGGTACCCAAACGGTCTTGGGTCCTTTCACATTAGAAACAAGCACATTGGGTACCCAAACACAAATCTTGGAGACCTTGTGTTTGCCCCCAACATATTTGGCAACTACTTTGCCTGATTTGTTAGTTAGCACATAGGAAGCATCAAAAGTCTTAAATGAAATGTTATAATCATTTGACGCAATAGGAGTTTTCTTCTTAGGCAATTTAGCACGGGTTGATTGCCTAGAGCTAGATACCTCACTCTTATACATAAAAGCATGATTAGAGCCAGAGTGAGATTTTCTAGAGTGAATTCTCCTAATTTTGTGCTCGGGATGATCGGCAGGGTATAAAATGTAACCCTCGTTATCCTGAGGCTTGGGAGCCTTGCCCTTAACAAAGTTAGATAATCTTTTAGGAGGGGCATTAAGCTTGACATTGTCTCCCTGTTGGAAGCCAATGACATCCTTAATGCGAGGGCGTCTCCCACTATAGAGCATACTACGAGCAAATTTAATTTTATCATTTTCTAACTCATGCTCGGCAATTTTAGCATCTAATTTTGCTATATGATCATTTTGTTGTTTAATCATAGCAATGTGATCATGAATAACATCAATGTTAACATCTCTACATCTAGTGCAAATAGTAACATGCTCAACAGTAGATGTAGAGGGTTTGCAAGTATTTAATTCAACAATATTAGCATGTAAAATAGCATTCTCATTTCTAAGATTGGAAATGGAAACATTGCAAACATTTAATTCCTTAGCCTTAGCAATTAATTTTTCATTCTCATTTCTAAGGCTACCAAGAGAGGCATTTAATTTTTCAATCTTAGCAATTGAACTAGCATTATCATTTCTAAGATTGTCAATTGAATCATCACAAACATTTGATTTCTCAACCTTAGCAATAAATTTGGCATTTTCATTTCTAAGGTTGGAAATAACATCATGGCAAGTGCTTAGCTCACTAGACAATTTTTCACATTTTTCTACCTCTAGAGCATAAGCATTTTAACCTTAACATGCTTTTTGTTTTCTTTAATTAGGAAGTCCTCTTGGGTGTCCAAGAGTTCATCCTTCTCATGAATAGCACTAATTAACTCATTTAATTTCTCCTTTTGTTGTATGTTAAGATTGGCAAAAAGCGTTAATAAATCATCCTCATCATCACTAGAGCTAGCCTCATCACTAGATGTTGCATACTTAGTGGAGGATCTAGATTTTACTTTCTTCTTCTTGCCGTCCTTTGCCATGAGGCACTTGTGGTCGAGGTTAGGGAAGAGAAGCCCTTTGGTGACGGTGATGTTTGCGGCGTCCTCGTCGGAGGAGGAGTCAGTGGAGCTCTCGTCGGAGTCCCACTCCCGGCAAACATGGGCATCGCCGCCCTTCTTCTTGTAATACCTCTTCTTTTCTCTTCTCTTTCCCTTCTTGTCGTCGCCCCTGTCACTATCACTTGATAATGGACATTTTGCAATAAAATGACCGGGCTTACCACATTTGTAGCAAACCTTCTTGGAGCGGGGTTTATAATCCTTCCCCCTCCTTTGCTTGAGGGTTTGACGGAAGCTCTTGATGATGAGCGCTATTTCCTCGTTGTTGAGCTTGGAGGCGTCGATGGGAAGCCTACTTGATGTAGATTCTTACTTTTTCTCCTCCGTCGCTTTGAAGGCGACGGGTTGCACCTCGGATGTAGAGGTGGCACTTGCTCGATGATTTTCTTGGAGCCTTTGATCATCAATTCAAAGCTCACAAATTTCCCTATAACTTCCTCGGGAGACATTAGC
The DNA here is from genome assembly GCF_902167145.1 of Zea mays. Lineage (NCBI taxonomy): Eukaryota > Viridiplantae > Streptophyta > Magnoliopsida > Poales > Poaceae > Zea > Zea mays. Next base: position 67,983,230 of record NC_050098.1, read on the forward strand.
TTGTATCTAGGATCACCACGAATTAATTGAACTTGAGTGGGATTAAGAAATACAAGTGATCTTAAAATAACCTTGACCATCTCATGGTCATCCCATTTGGTGCTCTCGAGGTTGCGCACTTGGTTCACCAATGTCTTGAGCCGGTTGTATATTGCTTGTGGCTCCTCCCCTTGGTGAAGCATGAAGCGACCGAGCTCCCCCTTGATCGTTTCTCTCTTGTGATCTTGGTCACCTCGTCTCCTTCGTGCGCGGTCTTGAGCATATCCCAAATCTCCTTGGCGCTCTTCAACCCTTGCACCTTGTTATACTCCTCTCGACTTAGAGAGGAGAGGAGTATAGTGGTGGCTTGGGAGTTGAAGTGCCAGATTTGGGCAACTTCGTCTGAGTCATAGTCTTCATCCCCCAGCGATGGTACCTGTACTCCAATCTCAACAACCTCCCAAATACTAGTGTGGAGTGAGGTTAGATAGTGCCTCATTTTGTCACTCCACATATTATAATCTTCACCATCAAATATGGGTGGTTTGCCTAATGGGACGGAAAGTAAAGGAGTATGTTTGGAAATGCGAGGATAGCGTAGGGGAATCTTACTAAACTTCTTGCGCTCATGTCGCTTAGAAGTGATGGGCGGCGTGTCGGAACCGGAGGTGGATGGCGATGAAGAGTCGGTCTCGTAGTAGACCACTTTCTTCATCTTCTTTTTCTTCTCGCCGCTCTGACGTGACTTGTCGTGTGAAGGGGATCCCTTCACCTTGTTGCCGGACTCACCGGATGGAGCCTTCCCATGGCTTGTGGCGGGCTTCTCGCCGGTCACCATCTCCTTCTTGGCGTGATCTCCCGACATCACTTCGAGCAGTTAGGCTCTAATGAAGTACCGAGCTCTGATACCAATTGAAAGTCGCCTTGAATAGGGCGAATCTGAAATTTACAAACTTTAAGCACAACTACAAGCCGAGGTTAGCGTTAGAAATATAAACGAGTCCGAAAAGAGAGGGCGAAAACAAATCACAAGCAAATAAGACGAATGACACGGTGATTTGTTTTACCGAGGTTCGGTTCTTGCAAACCTACTCCCCGTTGAGGTGGTCACAAAGATCGGGTCTCTTTCAACCATTTCCCTCTCTCAAACGGTCACCTAGACCGAGTGAGCCTTTCTCTTCAATCAAATGGGACACTAAGTCCGCTACAAGGACCACCACAACTTGGTGTCTCTTGTTTTGATTACAAATGAATTGAACACAAGAATAGAGGAAGAAGAAAAGCAATCCAAGCGCAAGAGCTCAAATGAACACAAATGTCACTCTCTCTAGTCACTAATTTGGTTGGAGTGATTCCGGACTTGGGAGAGGATTTGATCTCTTTGTTTGTGTCTTGTATTGAATGCTATAGCTCTTGTATGAGGTTTGAAGGCTGAAAACTTGGATGCAATGAATGGTGGGTGGTTGGGGGTATTTATAGCCCCAACCACTAAATGAGCTGTTGGTGGAGGCTGCTGTCGCATGGCGCACCGGACAGTCCGGTGCGCCACCGGACACTGTCCGGTGTGCCAACCACGTCACCCGACCGTTAGGGTTCGACCGTTGGAGCTTCTGTCTTCTGGGCCACCGGACAGTCCGGTGGTGCACCGGACAGTCACTGTTCACTGTCCGGTGCGCCTTCTGGCTCTGCTCTGACTTCTGCGCGCACTGTAGTGCATTAACTCCTCTCTACAGACGACCATTGGCGCGAAGTAGTCGTTGCTCCGCTGGCACACCGGACAGTCCGGTGAATTATAGCGGAGCGGCTCCCAGAATTCCCGAAGGTGAGCAATTCGGAGTTGAGTTCCCTGGTGCACCGGACACTGTCTGGTGGCACACCGGATAGTCCGGTGCGCCAGACCAGGGCACACTTCGGTATTCTTTTGCTCTTTTTATTTGAACCCTTTCTTGGTCTTTTTATTGGTTTGTTGTGATTTTTTGGCACCTGTAAAACTTATAATCTAGAGCAAACTAGTTAGTCCAATTATTTGTGTTGGGCAATTCAACCACCAAAATCAATTAGGAAAAGGTGTAAGTCTATTTCCCTTTCAAGTATCCTATCAAGATTCTTGATACCTTGACTCATGTCATGAGGAGTAAAGTGATTAAAATGTGCAAAGTGCAATGGAGTCACCATGGAGAAGATGAAGCTACTTGGGAAAGGGAAGAAGAACTATGAGTAGATTTTCCCCACCTCTTTCCTAGTTCTACCTAAATCTCGAGGACGAGATTCTTTGTAAAGGGGGTAGGATTTGTAATACCCAAATTTATAAAAGAGTTGACCTCGTTACGTGTTTTGTCATCCACTCATTACTTCATGGAAATAATCTCATTTAAAGAATTAAATAAGGCACATCCATAAATATGCATCATATTGGAGTTTTGCTTGTTTGTGTACTTAATAATAAAATAATAATAATAGAAATATAATGGGAGATGGGAATTTGAATTTAATCCAAAGGTGCACTTTAGAGAATTGGAAATAATATAAAGAAAGTAAGAGAGAAATATTGCACAACACAAAATAAAATTATAAATAAATAAATTCATCACATTTTTGGGTATGTTCAAATTGCAATTTTAATCTGAGGATAAATTGCCACAAGTTTGAATTTAAATTGGAACTCTTGAAATTTGAATTTTAAAAGGAATTAGAAAAAGAAAAGAAAGAATAAAGAAAATGGAAACTCGTATGGGCCCAATGTCTTAAGCGCGGCCCACCTCAGCCCACCGCTCGTCCGCGCAGCCCATCAACCCTTCGCTGCGCCGGGATCTAACGCGCGGGCCCCTCCGCTCGGTCGCAGGTCCTCACTACGTGCGCGTGGATCGTGGAAGTGTGGCCCACCTGGCGGACGCTCTCTCAGCCTGGGACGCTTCCACGTGGGACCAGTTCGTCGGACCCGTTGTCTCCGCGATAATCGCGGGCGCTTCAACCGAACTCTGGGCAATTCGCCCCAGCTGGCTACCGACCCTCCCTAGTATTTAGGTGTTGCGTACCTTGCGGCGTTCCTAAACCCTGAGTTCCACGAACCCTTCATGCCATCACAACCATCGCCAGTGGGGTGAAATTGGGAGAGAGGGAGAAGAGGTCGCCGCCGCACCGATTCCTTGGATCACCGTCGTCTGGACTACCAGAAAGGTGCGATTGGCTAGCGCGGTGGTGCGTAGATTGTCTGTGAGCCAACCTCTTGGCGCGGGGTCATCGGGACTCCACTAAATTCGTCGCCGGAATATCCTACGCTACTACCCCGGGCGGGCGGATGTGGACAACCCACCTGGACACCCATATGGCTGGTACGTCTTCAACCATCGTATACCTAGCTTGCTCCGCAATCGATTACGAGTATCGTGGGTTGGAATCTTGGGCTGGTTCGCGGAATTGTATCTCCACGGCGGGTGTGGAAAGGGCGGCGCCGCCGCATACAATCGGGGGGGGGGGGGGGGGGGGGGGGGGGGGGGGGGGGGGATTGAAGATGAAATCGTGTGCCGCTGATTCCGGGATGGACGACCGGATTAGATCTAAACATTCCTCCGCGGTGCAACTCGATCGGGACCGTTGTTCTGACCGGACGGCTCGGGGTAAGCAAAACCTCGTAAAATCCGAACCATTGAACTCCGATCGAGGGTGGTGATAACATACCGATTCGTACGCGTCTGAATTTAATCCAAACCGCAAGATTTAGATTGGATGGCTCCTAATACTCAATACCCCTTTGTCGAGCCCGTTTTGCTAAATAGACCCTAGGAATAGAAGTATTCAACCCGTCGTCCGCTGCTGTTGTTCACTGTGTCTGGGAAATCTTCTGGATTAGCCCCTGCACTTTTCGAGAATTGACGCGCAGTCCAGTTAATAAAGAAAATAGGAAGAAGATTTAGAAATTGATTTTTAAGTATAAAAATAATTGCAGAACTTGTATAAATCGTAGAAAATTCACATTTAATCATTTTTGATCCATTCCAGTGGCATTATTTTTGTAATAATATTGTATATCAATTAGCTCTATTTAATCATGAAATTTGAATTAAAATTATGCACTTGAATTGTTCTATTCCAAGTACTAAATAACTTCATAAATGCATAACTTAATAACCGTAGATCCGAATTTAGTGATTCTTATTCCTACGATCTCGTTACGCAACGTAGGATATTATCATGCATTCTGTTCTGTTGTTTGGTGTGATGTTAATTTTGCTATACCATGTTTGTTTGGATTGTTGCGAGTAGATGAGTCGGCTACTGAGGATCCAGGGGTTCAGCAGGTGGAGACTGCTGAGCAGGAGCTCGTTAAAGGCAAGTTATGCCCTTAATCACTTCTTTTTACCCAGTCATGTTCTTATTAATCATAATGATCTGTATAGGTTAATTTTGGTGGGACCCAATAGGATACCATAGTTTTGGCTATATTTATACCTTGTTTTACCACTGAATTTTTTGGGTAGTACTTGGTATTGCTTTATGTGGTTTTGGGGATGGAGATATACATTATTCATTTTCACATTTTTATTATCAGTGTATTAATTACTGTTCATGATAAGGTCATTATGTTAATTGGAACATGGAGAACCACGCGGGAAAACAATGCTACCACAAGGGTGCTATAGGACACCCTTGGCTGACTAAATAGGAAAGCTAGTGGAGGACTACCTTACCCGATAGGGGCATCTTAACTTCCGTATACAGATATTATAACCATGGTGGGCGTCAATGTTGGTCACATGCTTTTGATTCTTGAAAGATATAAAAAACAAGGCAACACAAATGAAAAGATTCTCTCTTCACGCATTTGTTAACTTTGAAAGATTAACAAATGAAAGGTGACAAAGGATAATAATAATAATAGATAAGGAAATTCAATCGATATTAACTCATTCTTCGTTATCCCAAATTGTATATTACAAGAGTCATTTACATTTGTACCTTCGTTCTTACAAAACCAAATATGAAGGTATGGACGAAATAGCTTCGAAGTCTAAGCGATAGGGTTATCTCGTAGACGCAAAAAACACCCTTATGTGTGGCACTGTACCCCTATTTATAGTGGCAAGTTACGACTTCTTATGAATTTAAAAATATGTTCACAAATTCTATACATATGAGCTACAAATCTTGTGAGGTTAATATATATCAACTTTTCCTCTCTCGCGACGTGCCAATCAACCTTCTAGAATCTTCTCGTCTCCTTATGTTTCGTGTGTTCACGCTTCAGAGACAAAGCTGAAGTCTTTTAGCTTCGTCGCTTCCTTATATGTTGGTGCAGACGAAGGTAGAGCCTGCTACCTGTAGATGATACTAGAAGCATGTTTAACTATTAGCATAATGTTTCGAGGACCTTCGGCAATCGAGGCACCCAACAGGGTTTATAAAGGTATGGGTTCAAAAGAAGCTCTCAGCATCTTTTTATATCTTGCTCGGTCATTCGTCCTCCTTTAGTTAACAGGGTGGAACTATATAGGAGCGCGTGCGGCTTTGCGTTGTTTTGGTTTTAGATAGTTTCTCACGGGCCATCTATATATAGGGTGGTAACGATCAACTAATAGAGGTTTGGATGGCTTTGACAGCTTACCTCTTGGGTAACAGTCTATTGGCAGGAATAGACAACGCAGGATGTTTGTCGAAACTATTGTTTTATAGTCGTTGGATGTTTTGACAGCTTACCTCTTGGGTAACAGTCCATTAGTAGGAATAGACAGCGCAAGATGTCTGTCGGAACTGTTGTTTTATAGTTGTAAGAAAGAGATAGACCCACTGTTCACTATTTGTCACCTTAGCCCCTCCCCTCTCCCCCCAAAAAAACGTGCGAGTTGCTACCAGCCGTGTCAGCGAACCTACGAATAACTGGTCTTTGCGACAATAGTAGTGAAGATGGATGACAAGAAATAGGGAAAGACCATTGCTAAATACAGGAGGTTTGTTTGCAATTAACAAATTTTAGTACGTGGTGAACTTTCTTTACGCCACTAGAACTGAGTGGGCACGTGGACAACTCGACATCCTCTCCGTACACAGCACTGTGGAGAGGTCACGAAAGATTGCAGGAGCTGTGAGCCGGCCGTTTTCTAAGATGCGTACGCGTCAGAAGCTGCACCAGCACAGCCGGTTGAGGAGGACTCGAGAACTTGTTCCTTTTTTTTGTGTTCAGAATAACGGAGTACCACGGAACGACAGGGGATAACTTGTTCCTTTTTTTGTGTGTGTGATCAGAATCGTATCTTTTGTTTCTCCCAGTAGTAAACGATACGAATTTTGATTTTGGTGCGGCTTCGTTACGTTATTACCGTACCCATCAAACCAAAAGGAAAAAAAGAAGGGAGCTTATTATTTGTTGTATTTTTATTGATGGTGATCTCGAGCGGTCCAATTGGTTCGGCAGGTCGCTCACTTTTGTCCGGTTGCGCCCGGCGCCACATGCTCTCACATCACATGTGCTGCCCTGCAAAAGAGCGCTGCTTCTGCTCGTCCGTCGACTAGCGCACGGTTACTTGGAAGTTGGAACGCGCGCGACCAGGACCGTGAGCGCCTAGTCCCTCCCCACAGGTACGGCATCGGACGCAGGACGCCATCACACGCACCACAGTGCAACCGCTAGCTGTCGTCAGGCATGGCGATGAGGAGGCTCATTGCTTAATTTTTTGTCAATTTCGGTTTATTTTGCTATAATTGATATTAATTACTTAGCATTAGTATCGGTTCCAAACAAAAATCGATACAAAGAGTGAGATTTAGTACCGGTTTTGTGTAAGAATTTACTAATATGTCCTATATAATATCTCACATTCGATTCTAGCCGTTCTCCGGAAATCATTCAATCTCTCCTTTAAATCTTTAGACCTGCGCCGCACGTGCGCCACCGGTACAGGTTGACTAATGTTTCCTATTTATTAATAGGATATGGTTTCATTCGATACAAATAAGATAAATTTGTATTTTGGGTATGCTTAGAAAAATATTTAGTGAAATATTCAGTCGCCGTTAGGGAAATGTTGGTTTAGGGTTTATGGATTAAGGGTTTAGTAGGGAAATGTTTAGGTGCGGTTTAGGGAAATGTTGGTTCAGGGTTCAGGATTTATGGATTAAAGATTTAGTAGGGAAATGCTTAAGGTTTATGGCTTAATTTAACAGGAAATATTTCATTTATCTGGGATATGTGCCGCATACACAATGTTTAGTCAAATGCTTGCTTTATTTTAGATAAGTTTCAACAAAAAATGGTCAATTTTCATCTTTCAATCACATACATACAAGTTTAATCGTCTAATCAGTAAAACTGAAACGCCAAGTGGAATGTGTTTCTTTTGATTCGTGCTCCACTACAGGTTCTGCGTCTCAATGTCGATCTACACCAAGACGATGAACTTGGTCATCTAACATCGGCATGCACACCTTCCCCCGAGCCACCGACCATGTCACTCCTCACCAATGACCGTGTGAGTCATTACACATTGGAATCAAGTAACACCAATATTACATCAATTTTACTTGAGGTTTTTTTTTACTTTTATGTTGTTTTATGTTGACTTGAGTCGTTCGATTAAATCTACAATCGGAATCGTGTGGAAGCTCCTATACAAGGTTTAATGATGCTTTTATTTTTATACAACAATATTACATAGGTATTTTGGAAAAATTCCTATATGATGCAAGTTTCTTTTCATATCTATATTGAAACAATAGAACTCTAGAAAAATATCTATATTTGACTCAACAATTACAAGTTTGTTTTTCGAGCTGACGAGTCGTGGAGAGCTACTTCTATTATTATACTAGAATGGTTACAATATCGTGACTTTGCAAAAAAACTAATTATAGACCAAAATAAGAGAACATGTTGACAAAATGGGAAGGATGGTCAAAGATCATAAGGTAACAGTGGGATCCATATTATAATCTCAAACTTATTTTCCCCTTTGGGCCTTTTACAATTGACATTTTGTAATGTAGGAAGGATCCAAACAACTTATGGAGGATGTGAATACATGATATATATGTTCGATTATGTCGAGCCTAAAATTGTCCCATCGACTCCAACTAAAGTCATCATAACTTCTCCTGTTGCTCCTGCTTCTCCATCCAACATAAAGAGGTCAAAGATGCTGCACACATGTACTAGTTGGTAGACGAATTCAAACATTGGTCAACAATTGTGTAGGTTGCTGCAAGAAGACAAACAAATAGTACATGCCATTTTCAATAGTCTAATGAATCTGAAGAAGTGTACTAAAAACCTTATGAGGTGTGGTTTTAAAGGCAAGGTACTTCATCTTTGTCACACCTAGTTTTAAGGGAAAACACGGGTGCGTCTCATATGTGCGCCAAACAAGATCAACACATACAATGACATAGTGTATAGAGATAAATGCCACAAACTTTATTATATAATGAGAATGTCTTACAAAATAGCGAATAATAAATAAATCAAATTAATATGGCTATCGAGCCAACAATTGACTGGGAGATTACACCTAGATCTCATCGAACTCGTCGTAATAGTCCCCCCTCTGGGGGTACCTGCTTTTCACCTGTGGGGGTTTATAGCAAGAGTAAGCACGCTCATCGCACAACAAGTTGTGGAGAATAATGTCCATGAGCTCACTTATGGTGGGTGCTCATGTGAAGTGTTAGGCTTGTCAAGAAATAATGGTTAAGGCTGTGTTGGGGCGAAGACGTAACGCCCCCTCGCTCGACCGATTCACAATAGGAGCGGAACATGTCGGAGGAAAAGCGAGAGCAAATGAAGACTGAAAGAGCAAAGGCCCTAAGACGGAGGGAACTTACGGAATAGGCAAAGGCCTTGCCGGTTCCAGTCTCAGCAAGGAACGACGAAGGCCTCTACGACTGTCGAAGACCAGGCGCATCGAGACGAAGATTACGTGTTGCTACCTGTGCTATATTAAAATGGCGGGCCCGTGCAAAACCACCCTGGGCCACCTGGTCCCACTTGTAAGCCACTATGTGAGCAGAGTTGATGGTGTGTCCGTTCGTGGGTGTACTTAAGCAAGCTGTAATGACCCGCGATAACCCTTGTGAGGGGAATATTCTAGAGATAACGTAGGTAACCAGGGACATAACAAAAAGGGAAATAGGGTTAACCATTTTCTATAATTAATTTTGGTGGCTGACGACCAACACAAACACATGGACTAACTAGTTTGTCTAGAATTCATCTATTACAGGTGCATAAGGTTCAACACAAACCAAGAAAAAAAATCAAGTTAGGGAATTTAATTGAAGCAAAAGAACCGTAGTGTGCTGTTTTTTGGCGCACCGGACCAGGGCCGTACAGACTTGAACCAGCCACTTTCGGGAAATTGGAGGCGCGCTCCGCTATAATTCACCGGACTATCCGGTGAGACAGTGGAGCAACGGCTAACTGGCGCCAACAGTCGACTCTGCAAAAGCAACAGTGAAGAACAGTGTCACGGCAGAAGTCAGAGCGCAGAAGTCAGAGGGCACCGGACTGTCTGGTGCAGCTAGAAGACAAACGTCTCCAACGGTCAACTGCTAAGAACCCTAACGGTTGCACTGACGTGGCGTGCACCGGACAGTGCACAGTGACTGTCCGGTGGCGCACCGGACTGTCCGGTGCGCCCATTGCCAGCAGAAATCAGCCAACAGATAGAAGTGGTTGGGAGGCTATAAATACTCCCCAACCACCTCATTCACTTCCATCCAAGACTTCTAAAATCTTCATTCATTGCAAGAGCAAAATCCCAACACTCCAAGACACAATCAAAGCAATCAATCCACTCAAAGCCCCAAAATCAACTCTAGTGCATTAGGGCTTGTGAGAGGATCACTTGTGTTTTTTTATTGCTCTTGTCGCTTGGTTTGGTCTTTTCTTTTTTCCCTTCTTATTCTCAAGAGACTTGTAATCGAAGCAAGAGACACCTAAGTGTGTGGTGGTCCTTGCGGGGTCTAAGTGACCCGTGAAATTAAGGAAAAGGCTCACTCGGTCTAAGTGACCGTTTGAGAGAGGGAAAGGTTTGAAATAGACCCGGTCTTTCTGACCACCTCAACGGGGACTAGGTTCTTTGGGACCGAACTGTGGCGGAACTGCCCGAATTATTCCAACTTAAGTGCCTAAGCCCCACCTTAGAGGCTAGACCACACTTAAATGGGAATAACCCGTCAATCCCTCGGATCTAGTCCGACACGGCCACTGACAGGATCAAGTACCACAATCTCACTCGATGGTGAGTCACAGAGCAAATACAATAAAGCATAAAACCATACATGTAAGAGTATTAAAATTATTACATCACCATCGGAGTTTTGCAAAAGTAGTCATCATTGTTCGAAGTGCAGTGGAATAAAACTAACGGTAAATAAACAGAGAGATGGGGAAGCCTGTCCCATCACTCCTCATGCTCCTCCTCAGCCGAGGTAGGGTCCCACTCGACAGTCCAACCCGGTGGCAAGATGGACGACCAAGTCACTCCAGCAACCATGTCCTCCAGAGAACCTGTAAAATTATGCCACAAGCAAGGCTGAGTATACTAATACTCAGCTAGACTTACCCGATGTGAGGAGTCTACTTCTCTACCTCTAGACATGCAGCTGTTTGGCTGTGGGGTTTGGTTGCCAAAAGCACTAGCTGAGTTTCTAAATCAAGTTTTTAACTTTGTCAAATTAAGTGTGACTCTCTTAAGGCTAAAGATGTACTATCTATTCATACATAGTAGCAAACATTTTTAGCAATCAACATCTTGTATCATCTCATCACAATTCCACTTGTTACTCAATGTAGCAGCATGGATCAAGCAGTCTCATTAGCTGTGAGAAGCAGACGATTCGAATCGAGTTTTTATCCTTGCAAGGTAAACCTAAACACACGACATGCCGGGGCACTCCGTCCCCACACACATCAACCGTCCCCATCGATTCCCCGTCAGTAGAGAGGGGCTCACCGCCTTGGCGTACAATGCCTCACTGACCCCGACTGTCGTCGTGCAGTGACCGCACTTGTACCCACCATAACCGGAATGGGAGACCTCATCTCAGGTCGCGTGAGGAGGGCAATCTGCTGCTAGGTTCAATCAGGTACTAGGCTTACCGATTTACCATATTTCTCAGTATATGTTTAGTACGTTCAAATGCTTGACTCACGGTACCACACCTTAATCCTTATTCAAATTTTTATCCCGTGGACAACCAATCCCCATGGATTGTTGTCCACAACCAGCATCATTATGAGAAGAAAGTGGATACAACCAATTTCCTGACCTCGCACGAGTGCTAGAAAAATCACTCGACTTCTACCGAGATCCTAATTAATAAAGCAGCTACTCGACCTAGCATACTAGTATCAATCAGAAAAAGGAATCCTGAGTTCATGCAACTAGGGTTTCATTCAACTCCTACACTGAAGTGCACAGTACAAGCCTACAAACATTAAGTGTAGTAAAATAGCATATATATAAACGGTTATGCATAAAACCGGGGCTTGCCTTCCAAAGCAGTGGCAGGCAGGTCCTCTGGTGCAGGCTCTGGTGCTGGATCTGGGGCTACCTCCTGAGCAGCTCCTTGCTCCGGCACGAGGACGTACTTTCCGTCAGCAAGGTTACAGTCTATCGAAATGCAATGATCATGTATGTCATGATTATGCAGAATTTAATAACATTATGCTAAGTGAAGAAAAACTAAGTTAATGAGTAACTTAGGGTTTCCAGGTCATATGTGGCTTTTAATGGTTGATGCATATCACTTCTAGATTTAGGTTTTGCTAGGGATAGGCATAGGGAATTTGTATTGCCTCTATATATTTCAGTGGACAAGTTAATAAGGGTTTTAGGATGACACTAGTTCCTCTTATTCATTTTTCCCTTTCTTTATTTCCTATTTAGGGTTTCTAGTGTAGGTTTGAACTACAACAGTGGTCTAATATTTTCCAAAAATTCTGTAAAAATTACAGTGGGTTGCCAATGGTCATTATAACCTATTCTAGGAATTTGGGGTTTAAAATAGAAAGGCTATGCTTTAGACAAAAATGACAAAAGTTGTGTAAAATGGGCCAATTTGCACTACATCTCTCAATTAGGGTTGGGTTCTGCCCTAAGGGTTATTTTTGTTGGCATTTAACAGTAATAATAGGCTTCTGTGCAAAAAATCACAGAAAGTTAAGGGATGGTCATTTAGTTGTGATTTTCTAAAGTTAAATGCCAAAAAGGCACTTTCTACTACTTAGTTATTTGAAAAATGTCAAACAGCAGATTCCATATTTTTCCTAAGCTTTTAATAACAAAATATTAATTATCCCAAGGGTTGGGGTGTCTTCACCTTGGGTTTATTTTTGTAGGGTTTTTCTAAGTTTTCCTTGTTTTCTTAAAATAAAAGGGATCCTACTTATTTTTTACTAAACCAGGGTATAATAGATTTTTCTAGTAAACTACATTGAATAAGTACTCTAACAAAAATAGGGGTGCCCTTTGGTTCATTATTTAAATCACCTTTTCTATTTTTCCCATCCTTAAGCATTTTGTAAAATAAATGGCAAAAACTAGCTTAATGGGTTGGACAGAGGAGTTTAGCATTTTTAAACAGGTCAGCAGGTGGATATAAACTTCTCCAAATTTTTCTAACCCTAGCCAAATAGTGCAACTATTTTTATCCCTATTATTTAGCTTTTGGTCAAAACAATAATTAAATCAGAACCCTAAAGTTTTCTGTAGTACATAGGGGTTTTATATTTTTCCTAAGTAGTTTACATTGTTTAGAGTCTGACAAAATTGGTTTGACCAAATTTGGATGAACTAAACAGAAGTTATGAATTATTAAAGTTTCTGTTCAAATTTAAAATCAGATTAATAAAGGTTTCCTGGAAAAGCAGTTTACACCGAGGACCCTGGGGTATTTCCAAACTAACTCTCTCAGTTATACCCCCGCGCTACTATTCATTTGAGTCTCTGACATTTCACAAAACCCCCTAGACTTCTTTCCTTCTCCCCCGCGGTCCTTCCCTAGGTTTAAACAGTACCCGCAAGAAAAGAAAAGGGTGGCACGGCTTACCGGCGGTGAGATAGGTCCGGCGAGGGGCGGGGTTGGCCCGGGGAGGCTCTGGCGGTCACAGCGATGCACGGCTCGACGGCGGGGATGGCCGGAATCGCTCGGTCCACGCGCGCAGGCGGGTGTCTTCGTCGGCGGCGGGTGTGCCGGCCAAATCACGGCGATCTGGTTCAATCCAAGGGCACAGTGAGCTTCACGGGGTGATGTAGAGACCGTGTGTACAAGGAATCGGAAAATGGTTCAGTGGATTACCCGGTCCACGCACTCCGGCGGGGTTGTGAACTCCGGCGACCGTGGACTGGCCTCTCCGGCGAAGCAGGCTTCGATTCCTCGCTCGGGGAGCTTCACTGAGGTGTGCTCAGTCGTCTCCGGGGGTCGGATGGGGTTGGGAAAGGATGGGCTAGCCGGTCTACGGCGGCAGGGGCTCGGGTGGCCGCGGACACGCCGCGCACGGGCAAACGACGGTGAGCTGAGCTCCGGTGAGGTTTGAGCGTGCGCGAAAGAGTGTGGTCGAAGCCTGAGCGGGTTTTATAGGCGCGAGCGCGAGCCATGGCGTTGGCTGGCCGTTGGCGCAACGCGGGGCGTGCGCGGGCGTGCTCTAGCGTGCACAGAGCGCGTCGAACACGTGGAGCTTTTCTTCTGCCCGTGTTCCACAGCTTACCCAAGTCGCAAACGTGCGAATCTTGGCAAAAATCCAGCGCGAGTCTTTTCTTGGCACCTAGGGCTGTCTCTCATCCGTGAGTTGCCATGGCAGATATGGCCTAGGTAGGGAGATCTTCGGTCGCCAAATCAGGTATGTCACTCTGCCCACCTCGCGATAAAAACCATGCCAAGGCATGTCAAACGTCAAGATCTCGGGCTCAGCTTTTTCCAGTGGGTGCCCTAGGTGGTATGCCACATTTTTGGTATAGAACTTAGGTGGTTTTGGTGCCAGCTTCGAGGTGAACATGGTTGATCTTTAGTGTAGGTGTAGTTTTTAACTTAGAGAGAATTAGAGAGCTCTAGCTCTCTCTCTACTTAGGGAATGGATTTGGGGTTTCTCCAGGGGTCTTTTTGCAATATTTCCTTCCCACAATTGCTGGTTATAAGGTTACTTAAAGTTTGGTTAAAGATTACTCATGGTTTGCACATTTGCTCACTCTCTCCCCCCTCTTAACCATATCTTTGGAAGATAGGGTTCAAGAGAGGTCTAGGGTTTTCCCTCCTCTTGCCCAAAGTAGCAAGTGCACAAAGGTTTGAGTAATACTTCCTAGGTCATTAGCAATCTTGGTTAACACATGGTCTCCAAGGTTCTTATGTTCTCCTTAAGTTATTACCACATGTGATCACAGTCCTTAGCACCAAGGTGTGCCCTAGCCATGGTAACACCTGAGGTGTTACAGCCCTCCCCCTTAAAGGAATCTCGTCCCGAGATTTTAGGCAGAGTCCTCTAGAGGGTGCTACGAGGCACACGGGTGTGCTACTCTTTCTTATACTCAAGTTTCTCTTGTTAACTGCTCTTCGAATGGCATTCTCTTTGCAACTTCAGAAGGAAGCCCTTTTTAAGTTAAATCCACAACTTAGACTATCCTGGTTATCTAAGTTTTTCTTATAATTGTATTCAAAGGGCAGGTGGGGGTGGGGTTTTGGGGTACGTACCGACTCCTTTGGGCAGAAAGTCGGGGAAGCGGAAGCATAGAAAATCCTCAGTCTCCCATGTAGATTCTTCTGCTGAATGGTGACTCCACTAAACTTTATACATTTTGATTGACCTTGCCCGTGTTGATCTCTCCTTCTGATCCAATACCTTGACTGGGTACTCTTGATAAGATAAGTCTGGTTCTATCTCAAGATCTGGTTCAGGTAGCACTTCAGTGGGTAGGCGGACACATTTCCGTAGCTGAGATACATGGAACACATTGTGAACTGCTGACATGTGAGGTGGCAATTCCAATTGATAGGCTACGGGTCCACACGCTTCCTTGATCTCGTAGGGTCCAATGTAGCGAGGAGCTAACTTGCCCTTAATCCTGAATCTCTGGACACCCTTGGTGGGTGATACCTTAAGATAAACATGATCTCCCACTTCAAACTGTAGAGGCTTCCGCCTCTTGTCATGATAGCTCTTTTGCCGGGCCTGAGCAGCTTCTAAGTTCTTCTTGATGATTCTGACCTTTGCCTTTGCTTCAAGTACCAAATCTGGTCCAAATATCTCCCTTTCTCCTGCTTGAGACCAATTCAGCGGGGTTCTACATCTTCTCCCATATAAAGCTTCAAAAGGTGCCATCTTTAGACTGGACTGATAGCTGTTATTATAGGAAAACTCAGCCAAGGAAAGACACTTGTCCCAATCTTTTCCGTAGTGCAGTACACATGCCCTTAGCATATCTTCCAAAATCTGGTTTACCCTTTCTGTTTGGCCATCGGTTTGGGGATGGTATGCTGAGCTTTGTATGACATGGGTCCCAAGTGATTCCTGCAATTGTTCCCAAAATCGCGCCACAAATGGCGCTCCTCTATCTGAGACTATAGTCCTTGGTATCCCATGCAAACGAACTACCTGGTCGATGTAGATCTCTGCACACTTCTCTGTCCTGTGGGTGGTGTGTACTAGCAAGAAGTGAGCGGTCTTGGTCAACCTGTCCACAATAACCCAAATGGAATCATGGTGCCTCGAGGTATTGGGCAATCCTACGATAAAGTCCATGCAAATGTCCTCCCATTTCCAAGATGGTATGGGAAGGGGTTGCAAAGGGCCTGCTGCCTTCAAATGACTAGCTTTGATCCTCTGGCAGGTGTCACACTCGGATATGTACTTGGCAATTTCCCTCTTCATTCTGGTCCACCAATATAAAGATCTGAGATCATGATACATTTTGTTGCTACCCGGGTGCATGGAGAATTTGGAAAGGTGAGCTTCATCCAATATCTTCTTTCTGAGCTCAGGGTCCTTGGGAACAACCAATGGATCTCCAAACCATAGAATTCCCTTGCTGTCCTGCCGGAAGCACTTGTATTTCTATGCCTTCTGCTTGATCATTTCTTTGATAACCTCAACACCCTTATCCTCAATCTGTGCCCTGACTATTTGCTCTTGCAATGTGGGCTCTACCGAGATATAACTTAAGGCACCTGAAGAAACAACTTCCAGGTTCAACTTGCACAACTCATCACACAGGGTAGTAACTCTTGCATCCATGCTCATACAATTGCACTGGGCCTTTCTGCTCAAGGCATCTGCCACAACATTGGCTTTGCCAGGATGGTAATTGTCACACCCGGTTTTAGAAGGCAAACCGAATGCGAACCATGTACGTGCCAGGATCAGTAATTCACGTACACAGCAGTTACATAACATGGACATCATCACACAGTGCTCAAAATAGTATTAAAAAGGGAAATAATAGTCGATTACATCATACGTCTGAGACGTCCATATAGTCCTTACAATAAATCAAAGTGCGAAAACGAAACGTAGATAACCGCGGCCTTCACAGGCAGCCGACTGGGGGTTGCCGCTAACCCACGCCTAGAACTCGTCGTAGTCTTGGAACTCCTGGAAGTCTCCTTCCACAGCTTCATCTTTGCCTGAGCAGTGGTTGCAATGCTGACAACCTGGGGATGGGGGGGGGGGAGTTTGGTGTGTAGAGCAAGGGTGAGTACAAATCAACATACTCAGCAAGTATCCTGTTTGGCTGTAGTGGACTAGCTTTATGTGGGGATAAGTCAAGCAGTTGCTTTTAGTTGGTCAGATTATTATTTACTAATAGAAAGCCAGGTTTTTGCTTTAACCCAAGTTATTAGCCCGATGTACCCTTTCCAAATGGAAAGAATACCACTTACCAGCACCATAGTCATAACCAAAACCATTGATCTCATAGCCACCTGTACCAAAGTATCTCTGATCAAGTACCACTAATCACTGGAGCTCCCTTAGCCGCTCATAACCGCGAGCACGGCTGATATATCAGTTTTCAAACACTCTGCAGAGGTTGTGCACTTTACCCACAAGCCGTGATTCCCTCTTGCCTCAGGCCGATCAAACCCTTAAACACTACCAAGGTGAATAGGCAGGGTTTCACTACGTAGCCTTTACAAAGATTCCCCGGGGCTGTAGTCGCCCGTTAGGTTTCCTAAATGTACCGCACTCCTCCCCAAGGGACAAATCAACCTTGGCAGAGCGAGCCGCATACACCGAGCCCCATTGACGGCACGACGGCGAAGCGAACTACACCCCGGATCCTCTAATTATTCAGCTAAGGGCACCCCATTCCACCCTCATGGTTGCACTGTTTTCCCGGGCGGTCATCCATAGAACAGGTCCTTACGGAGAGGCACTCGAGAAACCGCTCGAGCCCCCTTAAAGCCACAAGTACAACATCATAATAAGAGAAGGGAAAACAGCGTATCATAGATAATCTCATCATGTTCATTGATTAGAGTTGAGCAATAGCATAAAGCTAACTAATAATAATCCAACCCAAATAGGTAAACAAGGATATGGATAACAAAAGCTAGTCAGTCCTTAGGCATAAATGTGTAAAGCGGGAGGTGAATTAAATAATGAATAGGACAAAGATAGGTCAAAGGACACTTGCCTCCACCAACCGACTGCTGCTCAGGGGCTTCTCCTGCGAGTTCCTCGGGCTCTTCAACCGGATCGTTCTCTAAGCGGGTGCAAACATACATACATCCATCCATTGAAATTAGGAAACCAACAGTACACCATACAAGAGAACAAGTAGAGCAAATATGCATAGAATACCACATACGATAATGGATTTACCTTGGTTAGAAAGAAACGAGGGAAGGTCTCGCAGGGGTTAAGGCTTATGCTCGAGGGGCACTACGGGTAAACGAATGACTAGACGTCACGCGCTCTCGTTCCAGTTGGTTCTAACAAACGGATTAGCTACATGCACTAATGTAAACGCGATCACTTTTAGTAGATTAACATTGAATAAGATAGACGATTGACTATACAAATTAACTAACGTAACCAATTTCCAAATTGAGACTCCTACCTTATTAATATAAACAACGTGATTAGCGCATATAGGAGACGGGGGTTAGGGGGTAGACGATCGTGTCGCGGGCACGACGAGCTACGCCGGAACGCTGCGCGAACACGCGCACGCGCAAAGCCACACTTAACGTGCTGCGAACGAGTCGCGCACGCGTCGGGGCCGTGCGCTGGCCGAGCTCGAGGCCACGCCGAGGGCCGACACGACGCGAGCAAGGCACGGCGGGGCGAACGGGCAAGCACGCCGGGGAAAGCGAGCGCGGGCGAGCGAGGATACGGCCGGACGAGGCCGAGCGCGGGGACGAGCTGGTCGCCGGAGGCGGGGGCGGTTGAACCGGGGGGGGGGGGCGGTCGAGCGCGCCGGGAGGCGGGCGGCCGAGCCGGGGGCGGGCGCACGCGGGGCGGCTCGCCGGAGGGCGGCCGGGGGCAGGGCCGAGCGCGGCTCGCCGGGGGGCGGCCGGGCACGAGGCGGCGCGGGTCGCTGGGAAGGCCAGGGAGCCGGGCTGAGCGGGCGAGGCTCGCCGAGCTGGGGCCGGGCGCGGCGAGGGCGGGTCGCCGGGGCCGAGCGGGCTCGCCGGGGGCGGGGCCGAGCCGGGCACGGGAGGGGGCAGGCTGGTCGCCGGAGGCGGGGCCGAGGGGCGCGGCCAAGCCGGGACGGCCGGGGACGGGGAAGGGGCGGCGCGGGGCGGCGGAGCGGGGCCGGGCGAGGGCGGCCGGGGCGCGGGACGGGGCGGGGCTCGTCGGGCGCGGGGCCGGGGACGGCGAGGTGGGGCGCGGCGCGGGGTGGGGGCGCGAACGGCCGGGGTGGCCGGGGCCGGAGCCGGCCGGGCGCGGGCGAGGAGAGGGCGGCCGGGGCCGGGCCGAGCTCGCCGCGACGGCCGAGTCGGGGGCCGAGCCGGGCGGCGCGGGTGAGGGGAGGGCGTCGGAGGGAGGAGAGGGAGGAAGGAGAGGGAGGGGAGGAGGGAGGAGGGGGGAGCCTCACCGGCGGGCGGGGAGGGGCGACGGCGGCGGCTCGGACGAGCAGGGGAGGGCGGCGGTGGCGGTTAGGGCAGGGGACGGAGAGAGAGAGAGATGACGGGCGGGGCCCGCGGGAGGATTTTTGGAAAAAAGAAAAAGGGTGGGGGGGGGGGGCGGCTGGGCCGGTTGGGCCCAAAGTGGGGGAGGGAGGGGGGCGCGCGGCTGGGCCGGCGCGGGGCCCACGCGGGAGGAGGGGAGGGAGGGGGCGGCTGGGCCGCCAGTTGGGCCGGCCGAAGGGGGGGGGGGGGCGGCTGGGCCGAATAGGGGAGAAGGGGGGGGGGGGGGGAAGAGAGGGAAGAAAAAGAAAGAAAGAAAAGAAGAAAAAAAAGAAAAGGCTTTTTCTTTTTTTTCTAATTTCTAATTTTCTCTAGACGAAAGCATTCACATTTTTAATCAAACAAAAAGTATGCATGGTTCGGCATGGTGCATTACACAAAATAAAGTGTTTTAAGGTTTTGCTTTACGCGAGGTCTAAAGCCAAAACTCGCTGCGACTTTGGAAAAGATCAAGGCTTAGCGAGAAGAAAAGGGAAAAAGGAAAGAGTAACGCCTGAATTTGGTGAGAGAAAAGAAGAAAAAATTCTACCACCAAATTCAGGGCGTTACAAACCTATCCCCCTTAAAAGAATCTCGTCCTCGAGATTCAGGGTTGGCTAGCAAAGAGCTCAGGGTATTTAGCCATCAGATCATCTTCACGCTCCCAGGTTGCTTCTTCCTCAGAATGATGATTCCATTTGACTTTGCACATTCTGATGGTCTTCCTTCGGGTGACTCTGTCTGCAACCTCAAGGATCTGCACTGGCTTCTCAACGTAGGTCAAGTCCTCCTGGACTTCAAGACCTTCCACTGGCAACTGCTCTTCTGGCACACGCAAGCACTTCTTCAACTGAGACACATGAAAGACATCATGCACAGCGGACAAATTCTCTGGCAGACTGAGCTGATAGGCCACTTCTCCACGTCTTGCAAGAATCTGATACGGACCAGTGTAGCGGGGTGCTAGCTTGCCTTTGACTCCGAACCTCTTGACTCCTCTAATCGGTGACACTTTCAGATAGACAAAGTCTCCGACTTCGAAACTCAGCTCTCTTCTTCTCGTGTCTGCATAGCTTCGCTGCCTCGATTGCGCTATCTTCAGATTCTCTCGGACCATCTTGATGTTCTCTTCAGCTTCAAGTAGAATGTCTGGCCCAAACACTTGCTTCTCTCCAGGCTGATCCCATTGCAACGGAGTTCTACAACTCCTTCCATAGAGCGCCTGAAATGGTGACATCTTCAAACTGACCTGGTAACTGTTGTTATAGGAAAACTCTGCATAAGGCAATCTCTTATCCCATCCGGACTGATCTTGCAACGCATAGGCTCTCAACATGTCTTCAAGAATTTGGTTGGTCCTTTCGGTTTGGCCATCTGTCTGCGGATGATAAGCTGAACTGAAATTCAGATGCGTGCCCAAAGCTTCATGCAACTGCTGCCAGAAATGAGAGGTGAACTGCGTTCTTCTGTCTGACACTATCTTCTTTGGCACACCATGAAGACAAACGATCCGAGACATATACAATTCTGCCAATACTGCACTGCTGTAGTTGGTCTTGACAGGTATGAAGTGGGCTGACTTGGTCAAGCGGTCCACTACTACCCAAATGGAATCGTAGCCGGCTCGAGTGCGAGGCAATCCGACTATGAAATCCATACCAATTTCATCCCATTTACACTGAGGGATCTGCAACGGTTGCAACAATCCAGCAGGTCTCTAGTGCTCTGCCTTAATTCTTCGACAACTATCGCACATAGCCACATGCTCTGCGATTTCCCTCTTCATTCCGTACCACCAGAATTTCTTCTTCAGATCCTGATACATCTTCTCACTGCCAGGGTGAATCGAATAGGCTGTCTCATGAGCTTCCATGAGAATCAACTCCCGAATGGACTGGACATTGGGAACACACAAGCGGTCTTTGAACCATATCACGCCTTCTGCGTCTTCTCGAAAATCCTTGCCTCTGCCATCTAGAATCAGTCGCCGGATCTCACTGATTTTCTCATCATTCTTCTGCGCTTCTTTGATTTCGCGCTCTAAGGTAGGTTCCAACTCAACTGTGACTCCTCGCGAATTGTTCAGAAATCCGAGACTCAACCTGTCAAACTCCTTGGCCAACTCATAAGGCATCGGACGAGCGACCATCAGATTGACCTGACTCTTTCTGCTCAAAGCATCTGCCACTACGTTTGCTTTGCCTGGATGGTAATGAATCTCCAACTCATAATCTTTGATCAACTCTAACCATCTTCGTTGCCTCATGTTCAACTCTGACTGAGTGAATATGTACTTCAGACTCTTGTGGTCTGTGTAAACATCGCATTTCTGTCCATACAAATAGTGCCTCCATGTCTTCAGTGCGTGAACCACTGCTGCCAACTCTAGATCATGGATTGGGTAATTCTTCTCATGAACCTTCAGCTGTCGGGACGAGTAAGCCACAACTCTTCCCTCTTGCATCAACACGCATCCCAAACCTGTGTAACAAGCATCGCAATACACCGAGAAGGGCTTGTGCACATCAGGCAAGACTAGGACAGGCGCTGTAGTCAACTTTCCTTTTAGCGCTTCAAAGGCCTCTTGACATTTCTGGGTCCACTTGAACTCAACCTTGTTGCCTAGCAACGCTGTCATTGGTTTCGCAATCTTCGAAAACCCTTCAATAAATCACCGATAATATCCGGCCATTCCAATGAAGCTCTTGATCCCTCGAGCATCTGTTGGCGCTTTCCAGTTCAAAATGTCTGCCACTTTGTTCGGATCCACAACCAATCCTTCTTTGTTGATTATGTGACCCAAGAACAGGACTTCACTGATCCAGAACTCACACTTGCTCAACTTTGCATACAACTGGTGCTCTCGCAATCTCTGCAATACCATCTTCAAATGATCTGCGTGCTCTTCTTCGCTTTGAGAATAAATCAGAATGTCATCAATGAATACCACCACAAACTTATCAAGGTAATCCATGAATACACTGTTCATCAAGTTCATGAAGAATGCTGGCGCATTGGTCAAACCAAAAGACATCACCGTGAACTCATACAAACCATACTTGGTAATGAATGCCGTCTTCGGAATGTCTGAAGGTCGGATCCTGAGCTGATGATAACCTGACCTCAGATCAATCTTGGAGAACACACTGGCTCCTCTCAACTGGTCGAACAGATCTTTTATTCTGGGCAAGGGATACTTGTTCTTGATCGTGACTTCATTCAGAGCTCGGTAATCGATGCACATCCTCTTGGTGCCATCTTTCTTCTCCACAAATAGGACAGGGGCGGCCCAAGGCGAGGTGCTTGGCCGGATGTAACCTTTCTCTGACAGCTCATCAATCTGCTTCTTAAGTTCAACCAACTCTGGTCCGGATATTCTGTAAGCTCTCTTGAAGATAGGGGCGGTTCCAGGAAGAAGCTCTATGGCAAACTCAACTTTCCGCTCTGGTGGCATACCCGGTAAGTCCTTTGGAAACACATCTGGGAACTCAGACACAACCCTGATACTCTCAATTGGGTCTGCTTCACTGCTATCAACAGCTAGCTGATAACAACTTCCTTTCTTTGGCTCAGGCGGGACTAACTCAGTCACCACTTCCTCTCCTAGTGGGGACACCAACTTGATGGTCCTTTTATCACAACTGATAACTGCCTGATACTTATCTAGCCAATTCATCCCTAGGATGACATCTATTCCCTGAGTACCCATTACTATAAGATTGGCGGGAAACGCTATCCCCCTTATTTCCACACTTATATTCAAACAAATGCTATCGGCTCGAATTCTACCACCGGCTGAGTCAATTTGAATGGGGGTTGACATGGTAGTAATTGGAAGATTATGTGCTTCTACCCATGATGCAGTAATGAAAGAATGTGTTGCTCCAGTATCAAATAACACTTCTGCAATATGGGAGTCGACTGGGAACATACCTACTATCATGCCGGGGTCTCCTGAACTGCTTCAGCCTCCAAGTGGTTCAGCCTTCCATGATTATAGCGCGGCTGAGAGCGATTGCCTGCTCCAGGCTGAGGCACATTCTGCTTCGCTGGGGCATTGGGGCCTGACTGCTGCTGGGCTGCCTTCTTCGGACATTGCATCACCCAGTGGCCTTGCTCTCCACAGTGGAAACATGCTCTATTTCCGACCTGAGCTGGTGCTGCCTGATTGTTCTGCTGGGCTGTTGGGGTAGGAAGACGAGGTGCTTGCTGATTCTGCCTCTGAAACTGACCTCCTGCCTGATTGCTCTGACGGTTCTGGTACTGATGCTAAGGATACTGCCTTTGAAACTGCTGATGCTGCTGAGGTGGACGCTGGTTCTGCCTGAACTGCTGAGGTTGATTGCCTGAGAAACGAGGACGATTGCTGCTTCCAGGCTGGGGTCCACTGATCTTGCGCTTACGATCGTCCATCTCCTTACGCTTTCTCTCTGTCATGATTGCTCTGTCAATCAGGTGCTGGAATGTCGGGAAGGTGTGATTCATCAGTTGGTACTGCAGAGGGTCAACCAAGCCTCTCAGGAAATGGTACTGTCGCTTGGCGTCGGTGTTGACATCTTCAGGAGCATAGCGAGACAATTGCAGAAACCTGTCTGGTACTCACTGACAGACAATGGACCTTGCTTGAGGGTCAGGAACTCCTCCTTCACTGTGATCAGACCTGCAGGAACATGGTACTAACGGAAGCTTCCTCTGAACTCTTCCCAGGTGATGGCGTTAGGGTGGGCATGGGTGGCGAGGTAAGACTCCCACCATGACTGAGCTGCTCCTCTCAACAGACGGGGACCATACAGGACCTTCTCCCTGTCATCACACTGAGCGGTATGCAACTCCCGCTCCACAGTGCGCAGCCAGTCTTCAGCATCCATGGGGTCAGAAGAATGAGCGAACGTTGGTGGATGACCTCTCATGAATTCAGCACGCTTGTCTCTGGGCATCTGAGGCATCTGAGGCTGAGGTGGGGCCTGCTGCTGCTGCTGCTGTTGAATGGCGGCCAAAGTCTGACCGATGGCTTGAACTGCCTGAGTCTGCATCAGAAACATCTGCTCGATGGACATCGGGGGCGGGGGCGGCAGGTGCTGCTGCTGGGGCACCTCCTCCTGTTGAGCGGCTCGCTCCTGCTGAGCACGCCTTCCTCCTCTGCGCCTGTTCTCTGACATCTGCAGAATGCAACCACACATCAGAACTGATCTGGCAAATCTTGCAGCATAAGAAAAGAGTATAGAATTCTTCAACAGCACTGAACATATGAGCATCTTCACTGATCTCCAACACAGACCACACAGCTTCTCAGATAAAGAGGAAAGTGGAATAAAAGGTTTCCCAACTATATAACTAACTCCATTAACATAATAGGTAAACCAAAATGCAGGGGATACCCACACTCTGGTGACAGTCATTACAAAGATCCAAACCAAACATAGTTCATCATGACAAACATAGATGCACAGGATATAGCAAACTACCCTGTCTAACTAAGACTAACTAAGACCGAGACTAACGCTAAGACTGTAGCTTCTACGTATGTATATTTCGTATTAATTACAAGATCCAACTCTAACGAGCTATGGTTCTAGAGTTATCTTGGTCTTGCAGTCGGGATTGCCATAAGACTGGTGTCCACGCCGAGGTGAGCGGTACGGGTGCTGAGTCCCGACGGGAGCGGGGGAACCATCATCCAGGTGACGACGTTCCGCGCGCTCAGCCCGCAGCAGGGCGATCTCAGCACGAGCCCTACTCAGCTCGTCTAATGCATGGTCCAGCTCCGTGTTTAGCATGACGGCTAGGTTGACTGTGCTGCTCAACCTAGGATTGCCCTCACCGACAGGTGAGACAATCACGCCTCCTGTGCTGCCAGATGGACGGCGGGGGTAATACTTCAGGTCAAGGCCGTCAGCTACTCCACCGAAAACCGAGCAGTAGTGCGAAAGCGCACGCCGTGCAGCATCTTGCATGGCTGCCTCAGCTGAGTCCCGCTCAGAGATAGAATAGTGCTCTGAGCAGGCCTCCGCACCATGAAGACTGTTCTCCGGGCGGCGCACCAAGCAGGTTGCCTCCCAGCGGTCCGGGTAGACCCCGCGACTGTGCTGGTAGACCACACAGCGATACTCGATAGACCAAGTATGCCGGTTAAGTGCCCGACGTAGCAGGGTGTCGAGCGCATCGTGGAAGTGACACCCGCGAGCAGCGTCGCGACTGATGGGTCGAGCAACCCATCCTTCCGGCTCATGGTTAGCAGAGAAGTCGGTGTCGTGGCTCGAGCTGTCGTCGCCACCTCCGTCATCTGGGTCTCCTCCAGCAGCTACTCCAGAAGCTGGGGCGCCCAGTGGTGGTGCAGGGGGCGCCTCCAGAGGAAGCACAGGGGAGCAGCTCCTCACGGACTCTATCTCCTGGTGGAGCGAGAAAGAAGAGCCCTGCTGCTCCTGTCGTCGACGTTCCTGCTCCTCATGCAGGCGGTGGTGCAGTCTCTCCAAGTGGCTGGACTGTCCGGCCACGGGACGGCGAAGCGGACGCTCAGCAAGGCGGGAGGGTAAGAAGGGGATGACGGACTTTCATGCAGTGTGTCTAAGTCGAGCCATCTACAAAAGACATCGCAAGCAAAAGGGTGAGGACAGAATTAATATGACCAGCAAGTAATGAACCATAAATAAATGAAGGATTGGAATAAAACATAATTTTCAGCAAGGTATATTATATAGTAGAACATAGGTTTGGTCGGCATGACCAACTTTTGAAGGGATATCAAAGTCAAGGCAGGGACAGAGGTCTATAGTCCTTAGAACGACCATTCTACTCTAGGTTAGCGGTCCTACAGTCAACACGGCTTTGATACCACTTATGTCACACCCGGTTTTAGAAGGCAAACCGAATGCGAACCATGTACGTGCCAGGATCAGTAATTCACGTACACAGCAGTTACATAACATGGACATCATCACACAGTGCTCAAAATAGTATTAAATAGGGAAATAATAGTCGATTACATCATACGTCTGAGACGTCCATATAGTCCTTACAATAAATCAAAGTGCGAAAACGAAACGTAGATAACCGCGGCCTTCAAAGGCAGCCGACTGGGGGTTGCCGCTAACCCACGCCTAGAACTCGTCGTAGTCTTGGAACTCCTGGAAGTCTCCTTCCACAGCTTCATCTTCGCCTGAGCAGTGGTTGCAATGCTGACAACCTGGGGATGGGGGGGTTTGGTGTGTAGAGCAAGGGTGAGTACACATCAACATACTCAGCAAGTATCCTGTTTGGCTGTAGTGGACTAGCTTTATGTGGGGATAAGTCAAGCAGTTGCTTTTAGTTGGTCAGATTATTATTTACTAATTGAAAGCCAGGTTTTTGCTTTAACCCAAGTTATTAGCCCGATGTACCTGTTGGGGACTTGTTCTCAAATGCTAAGAGTTAAGAACAAGGCAACATAAAAAGTGTTAAGTGTTAAAGTCCTTCGTCCTTCGAAGCATTATGTCCCTTCGGGAAATAATGAGTTTCGGACGAAGGTCATAAGAGACATACCTTCGTAAACATAACAAGTAATGACGAAGGATTCATATAAAGCATGAAATATAATATAAGCATCATCATAGAATCATTTCTATTTTATTAACATGGAAAAATAGAAATGATTTCAAATTACAAATGTACCTTCGGTCCTGAGAGAAGGTAAAAAGTACAAGCGTGACGCAAAAGCAAATGCCAAGTCAGCGTGAACAGTACGGGGATACTGTTCACCTATTTATAGACACGGGACACAGCCCTTACAAAATTACATTTATGCCCTTTACATCTGACAATAACTCTATAGTAATCCATCGAGGTCCGAATAGCCTTTTCATCTTTAAGTCGGTTTCCTTTCCTGCCACCATGCCGAAGCTTTTCTGCTCACAGCTTCGGTGCTGTATCAACCTTCGTATGCTTTGAGCTTCTCCCTCTGTGATACCGATTCGAGTCCGAAGATACCTGTTTGCACATTATACTCCAGAAACACTATTAAATCATGTTTTTGAGGACCTTCGGACGCCGAAGGTCCCCAACAGTAGCCCCTCGCAATATTAATTTGTTTGAAATAATAAATTCAGATTGCGATATGAACGAAGGCTTTATGCCGAAGGTCCGAAAAAACACCTTCCCTTTGCTAGAATAGCAACATTCAATGACAAGTGGGGTCTTTCAACTTTCAACGCATCAAGCGTATAAATACGGCCATACCGCAAACTTATTTTGCACGCTTTCTGGCCAACCACTCCTGCTCAGTGATTTTTTAGCTCTTGTGCACTGTGATCTGCTAAGCTTTTAGCTTTGAAGCTTCGGCTTTGAAAACAGTTTTTTAGTGTTTCCGAAGATGTCTGAAGCTGCTAAGAAGGCTGCTGCTGAGATGAAGCTGAGTCTTGATGAAGAGAAGAACTTAGGGTTTCTTATAGCAATGTCGAAGACCAACACAGAAAAGATCACCAGGGAAATTCTGGAAGGGCTGTCTGAAGATACTGGTGACAGTGACAGTTTTGATGCGGACAGCGGTGGCGAAGACTTCGAAGATCGCCCCTGGCGACCAAGCCATTCAGTTTATGGTAAATCAACTATCAAAGAGAATCATCTTGTTAATATGAGAGGAAGGTATTTCTGGGATCTGTCCATTGTGAGGGCGGACGAAGGGGAAAAGACTTGCCCAGACCCCGAAGAAAATGAAGTCGTGGTATTTCGAAGCTTTTTGAAGGCTGGGCTGCGATTGCCCTTGAGCAGCTTCGTCGTGGAAGTGCTGAAGATCTTTGAAGTCTATCTTCACCAACTTACCCCCGAGGCAATTATAAGGCTGAATATCTTCGTGTGGGCCGTGCGAAGCCAGGGTCTGAAGCCTGATGCAAGAAGCTTCTGCAATATTCACGAATTATCATACGAGACAATACCTTGGGGTAAGGAACAGTATCACAATAACTTTGGCTGCTACAAATTTGTTTCTCGGTCTGGGTCAAGCTGCCCCGTGCCAACTTTTCGGAAAAAATGGCCCAGCGGCTGGATGACAGAGTGGTTTTATGTAAAAAATGATCTGAAAACACGAGAAGACATCAAAGGTATAATCATGCGTCCTATTTGGCAAAGCTTCGGCCTTCGGAGGCCGAAGGTTGAAATGAATGAAGCCGCCGAAGAGTGCCAAAGAGCCTTCGGCGTTGTCTGCTCTTTTATGGGAACAAGGGACTTAGTACAAGAGCATATTGCCTTCAGGGTGTGGCCGCTTGCGGAGAAATGGGAAATGCCACAAGAAACCATTAAAGAGGCCGACGAAGGTGGACTTGTCAGGTTTAAGTACACTTTTAAATTTGGAGATAAATTTATTGAGCCAGATGATGAGTGGTTGAAAAGCATTGACAATTTAAGTGATGAGCTGCTTGGGACCTACTCGAAGGCCGAAGATACTGCAATGTCAGCAGCCTTCGGAGGCCGAAAAAAGAAAAGGCTGAATCAGGTATTTGATGCCATCGGGTTTGTCTACCCTGACTATTGCTACCCCATTCGAAGGCAGAAGAGAAAAAATACAACCTCTGCAAAAGAAGAAACTGCAGCTGCTCCTAGCGAGCCAGAACCAAAAAGGAAGAAGATAAAGGTTCTTACGCATCGGCCGCGTTATATTGAACCAGCTTCGGTGCCTGAGTTTACCGGAGAGACTTCTTCGGCCACCGAAGCTGAAAAACCAGCCGAGCCAACTTTGCTGCCAGAAGTCGCAGAAACAGCCGAAGTACCAACGAAGACAAAATTGGAGCAATCAAAAATTTTGTTACCGGAAACGAAAGAGAAGGCCGAAGCGCCATTCACAGAAAAAATGGAAGAGGTAAAGGAAGCAACCGAGGACTCCAAAACATCAGAAGTTTTGAGTCCTTCAGCAATTATTGGGACATCAAAAAATGAAAAAGTGCCAGCTGCAACTCCGAAGAGAAAAAGAATGGCTAATGTGCTAGATGTACTGGAAACGATCATATCTTCGAGCACACCTCCGAAGAAGGCTGCTATTACTTTTGAAACAACAGCTGAAATTTCTGGTTCTGCAGCTCCAGAGCAAGAAATTGAAGCCGAAGCTGGGCCCTCAGAGCCCACAAAGGCAAAAACCTTGGAAAGTGAGGCAGAAAAAATAACAAAGCCAACTTTTGCTGAAGAAACTGGTGTTGTTACCCCCGAAGCATCCCCCAAAATTCGTGATTATATTTTTCGTCATGCTTCGGGGAAAAAATTATCAGAAAAAGAAGAACAAGAGGCCCAACACTATGCCCAAAGGTTGAAATATCCAAAGGGGGCGTTGATATTTAATGGCAGTGGAGAAGAAGATTTCTTGTATTGCCTCCCCGACAGCAAGGAAATTTCTGTCTGTCGGGAGATGAGCAGAAGCTTCGGATTCCCAACTTTAGAAGACGGACTTTCGTTGCTGTCAAAGAACGATCTGGCTGACAGCCTAGCTTACAACAGTTTAAAGGTGCGACAAATAGAATTCTTATATTTTTGTTGAGTTCAAGATTTTTCGTTTGTTTAAAACTATTGACACAGACATATTCCTATCTGCAGGGCCTGATACTCAGCAATGCCCTCAGAGCACAGAAAGATGCTGAGGACGAAGGATGTACTATAGCCCTGAGCAACCTTCGTTCCGAAGTAATTGAACTGAGGAACGAAGGTCTCGAAAAAGACAAAATATTGCATTCCTTAATAAATAAAATAAAAGAAGACGAAGCTATTTTCAAAGGTCAGGCCGAAGCTCAGAAGCGTGAAATTGAAAACCTTCGTAAACAATTAGCCAGAGCTAAAGAGGAATGCATACTTGAAGAAACAAGGCGAGAACTCAGCGACCAATGGGCAAATCATTTAGAAGAAACTGTTAAAGAGCTTCGGTCAGCCAAGAATAAATGCTTCGAGAAATCTATGGAGTGTGTCAAGAAAATAAAAACTAGCTTCGCCAGCGTTGGCGCATTTTCGCAAGAAGAAAACTTTATAAGAGGTAACCCCGAAGGTCCCCTGGAATGGATCAATCATGAGGCGGAGGCCTTTGAAGAAATTTTAAATAGTCGCGGAGACATCTGCGCTTTTTCTGGTGCCAGAGGGATTGCCACCATTTTGGAGGGGAAAGGATGTGAACATGTAAAGATTTTATCGCGGTCCGAAGCCACCTTGTCCACTGAAGATATAAAAGATCCTTCAGCCGAAGCTAGCGCGGTTGGGGGAAAATTTTTCACCGACATCTGGGACAACGGTGGTAGAGAAATGGCCCAAGAAATCATTCAGAAAAGCGAGAAAGGGATTCATGAGGCTAGAAAAGTAGCCGAGGCTGCTGAGAAAAACGCAGAGCCTGAAGGGCAAATAGGTACTAACGAATAGTTTTCATTGCGTTATAACTTTTAATTTTATAGTTCGTTCGCGATCTGTAATAGTGATGTAATAATATCCCGTCCTCACTCAGATCCTACTAAAGCATCTTCGGGCCCTCAGCCTAAAGATGACGACGAAATTAAAAAGATGGCCGAAGCTATCATGGATCAGGTTGTCGATCGACTGCTGAACGAAGCTGCAGAGATAGTACTTAGGGAAGACTAAGTGCTATTGCAAAAAAACATCTGATATATGATTTGTGTAATATTCTGTAATCCTGTATGTAATATACTTGTTTTATGATTCAATTCTTTACGATGCATGAAACTTTAAACACGTACCATTTTTGAGTCTTCGACGAAAAAACACCTTCCCTTCTTTTCATGCTTCGTGAAGAAGAATTTATCATTTATCACGACAATATCCATAGTGTTCTGATAAGAAATATCCAAGCTTCGTAAAAATAATCTCCGAAGCTATGCCTCGAAGATCAATATTGTTTCTCCCTGTAACTTGGCATGATTTGCCCTTTCTCAAAGCATTTTCCGAAGATCGATAACATGCCCCCTTCTTGTGCCACATGCAGCATGATGTATGATGATTATGCTATGCAAAATGATGTGATGATGTTATGTTATGCAAAATGATATTTTGTGCCGAAGATACGCACATTCCTGCAATGGAGCACAATCTTTTGTATCAATACTGACTTTTTCATTATAAGCCTCCCTTAGGAGCTTCTTCGCCTTTTACTTCAGCGGAATCAGCGTTTATTTTTCGCTGTAAGTTCTGCATCCCCTTAGGAACGTCTTTGGAACTTCTTCGCCTTTTACTTTCGGCGGTATCAGCGTTGACTTTTCGCTGTAAGTTCTGCATTCCCTTAGGAACGTCTTTGGAACTTCTTCGCCTTTTACTTTCGGCGGTATTTAGCTCTGCATTCCCTTAGGAACGACTTTGGAGCAGAAAACCTACGCTGCGCTCCCTTAGGAACGACTTCTTGTAGCTTCGGCAAGCTTACTCTGCGTCCCTTAGAACGACTTTTTGTAGCTTCGGCAAGCTTACTCTGCGTCCCTTAGAACGACTTTTTCCTTGCTCCGAAAAATACATATCGTGGTGGAGGCAAGCTTATTCGCCCTTCTCTTGCAAATTCTTACAATTTGAACCTGTGAAGAAAATTTACTTTCCTCGTGGCAAACGACAAAACCATTACATGAAGTTTAAAAAGTGTTCTTTATTACATGAAAAATGAAACTTGAATAGAGAAGACTTCTATCAAAGTAGGATACTTGTCAATAGATGTGCTTTGACTCTGGCACAGTGCTATTAACTGTGCGAGCTTCGGACTGTTCTCTGAAATCCCGTTGATTTTGAGTATATTGGCCCCCTTCTGGCTGCTGGCCTTGTTGTAGCGGTGGTGGAGGCGGAGGTTGTTGCCAGGAAGCCTGAGGCTGACTCACCGAAGCAACAGAAGCTGCAGGGTGATTGCCTACATATTCTGGGATGTAAGGCGAATGATACGAAGCAGTGTGCATGACCTGCTTCGGCTGAGCCTGTTGCGCGGCAGCTTCGGCTATCTCTTTTTGCTTCTGAATGGTAACATGGCACATCCTGGTAGTATGACCTTTGTTTTCACCACAGAATAAGCAAAATATTCTTCTGGGTTGATCCCCGAATCTTCCGCCGAAGCCCCTGGCGCCTCTGCCTCTTGGAGCTGGTGGTCGGAAGGAGCTTTGCTGTTGCCCCGAAGCCTGTGAGGAGTACTGTGGCCTTTGCTGCTGGCTCCCCTTATCATCATTTTGATTGGAATTATGAATTGATCTGACATGCCTCGGATAGAATCTTCCTCCGAAGCCCCTGGTCATCTCAGAAAATCTGAAGGCCTCCTCCCTTCTTTGGCGAAAATCATTGTCAGCTCGAATATATTCATCCATCTTCTGGAGCAGCTTCTCCAGCGTTTGTGGTGGCTTCCTGGCAAAATACTGCGCTGATGGCCCTGGCCGAAGCCCCTTGATCATGGCCTCAATGACAATCTCATTGGGCACTGTCGGCGCCTGTGCTCTTAAACGCAGAAATCTTCGGACATATGCCTGAAGGTATTCTTCGTGGTCCTGGGTGCACTGGAAAAGGGCCTGAGCAGTGACCGGCTTTGTTTGAAACCCTTGGAAACTAGTTATGAGCATATCTTTCAGTTTCTGCCAAGAAGTGATTGTCCCTGGCCGAAGAGAAGAGTACCAGGTCTGAGCAACACTTCTGACGGCCATGACGAAGGATTTTGCCATGACTGCCGTATTGCCACCGTATGAAGATATTGTTGCCTCGTAGCTCATTAGGAATTGCTTCGGGTCTGAGTGACCGTCATATATGGGAAGCTGAGGTGGCTTGTAAGTCTGTGGCCAAGGTGTAGCCTGCAATTCTGTTGAAAGAGGAGAAGCATCATCAAAAGCAAAGTTTCCATGATGGAGATTTTCATACCAGTCGTCCTCATTGCGGAAATCTTCCTGATGAAGCTCTCTGCGTGGAGGCCTTTGGGTTTGATCATCTTGAACGAAATGACGGACCTCTTCCGAAGCTTCATCTATCTGTCTCTGAAGATCAGCTAGACGAGCCATCTTTTCCTTCCTGCGCTGAACTTGTTGCTGAAGGATCTCCAAATTTTGAATTTCCTGATCAAGATCATCATCCGGAGGTGTTGGACTGACAGCCTTCCTTTTCTGGCTTCGGGCTTCTCTAAGAGAAATAACATCCTGATTGGGATCCAGCGACTGCAGTGTGCCAGCTCCTGTTGTTGAAGCCTTCTTCGGCGGCATGACGAAGGTGACGCTCGCCGAAGGTATTCAAAGCTCAAGAAATGGAAGTGAGTTCACCGGAGGTGGGCGCCAATGTTGGGGACTTGTTCTCAAATGCTAAGAGTTAAGAACAAGGCAACATAAAAAGTGTTAAGTGTTAAAGTCCTTCGTCCTTCGAAGCATTATGTCCCTTCGGGAAATAATGAGTTTCGGACGAAGGTCATAAGAGACATACCTTCGTAAACATAACAAGTAATGACGAAGGATTCATATAAAGCATGAAATATAATATAAGCATCATCATAGAATCATTTCTATTTTATTAACATGGAAAAATAGAAATGATTTCAAATTACAAATGTACCTTCGGTCCTGAGAGAAGGTAAAAAGTACAAGCGTGACGCAAAAGCAAATGCCAAGTCAGCGTGAACAGTACGGGGATACTGTTCACCTATTTATAGACACGGGACACAGCCCTTACAAAATTACATTTATGCCCTTTACATCTGACAATAACTCTATAGTAATCCATCGAGGTCCGAATAGCCTTTTCATCTTTAAGTCGGTTTCCTTTCCTGCCACCATGCCGAAGCTTTTCTGCTCACAGCTTCGGTGCTGTATCAACCTTCGTATGCTTTGAGCTTCTCCCTCTGTGATACCGATTCGAGTCCGAAGATACCTGTTTGCACATTATACTCCAGAAACACTATTAAATCATGTTTTTGAGGACCTTCGGACGCCGAAGGTCCCCAACAGTACCCTTTCCAAACGGAAAGAATACCACTTACCAGCACCATAGTCATAACCAAAACCATCGATCTCATAGCCACCTGTACCAAAGTATCTCTGATCAAGTACCACTAATCACTGGAGCTCCCTTGGCCGCTCATAACCGCGAGCACGGCTGATATATCAGTTTTCAAACACTCTGCAGAGGTTGTGCACTTTACCCACAAGCCGTGATTCCCTCTTGCCTCGGGCCGATCAAACCCTTAAACACTACCAAGGTGAATAGGCAGGGTTTCACTACGTAGCCTTTACAAAGATTCCCCGGGGCTGTAGTCGCCCGTTAGGTTTCCTAAATGTACCGCACTCCTCCCCAAGGGACAAATCAACCTTGGCAGAGCGAGCCGCATACACCGAGCCCCATTGACGGCACGACGGCGAAGCGAACTACACCCCGGATCCTCTAATTATTCAGCTAAGGGCACCCCATTCCACCCTCATGGTTGCACTGTTTTCCCGGGCGGTCATCCATAGAACAGGTCCTTACGGAGAGGCACTCGAGAAACCGCTCGAGGCCCCTTAAAGCCACAAGTACAACATCATAATAAGAGAAGGGAAAACAGCGTATCATAGATAATCTCATCATGTCCATTGATTAGAGTTGAGCAATAGCATAAAGCTAACTAATAATAATCCAACCCATATAGGTAAACAAGGATATGCATAACAAAAGCTAGTCAGTCCTTAGGCATAAATGTGTAAAGCGGGAGGTGAATTAAATAATGAATAGGACAGAGATAGGTCAAATGACACTTGCCTCCACCAACCAACTGCTACTCAGGGGCTTCTCCTGCGAGTTCCTCGGGCTCTTCAACCGGATCGTTCTCTAAGCGGGTGCAAACATACATACATCCATCCATTGAAATTAGGAAACCAACAGTACACCATACAAGAGAACAAGTAGAGCAAATATGCATAGAATACCACATACGATAATGGATTTACCTTGGTTAGAAAGAAACGAGGGAAGGTCTCGCAGGGGTTAAGGCTTATGCTCGAGGGGCACTACGGGTAAACGAATGACTAGACGTCACGCGCTCTCGTTCCAGTTGGTTCTAACAAACGGATTAGCTACATGCACTAATGTAAACGTGATCACTTTTAGTAGATTAACATTGAATAAGATAGACGATTGACTATACAAATTAACTAACGTAACCAATTTCCAAATTGAGACTTCTACCTTATTAATATAAACAACGTGATTAGCGCATATAGGAGACGGAGGGGGGGGGGGTAGACGGGGGTTAGGGGGTAGACGATCGTGTCGCGGGCACGACGAGCTACGCCGGAACGCTGCGCGAACACGCGCACGCGCAAAGCCACACTTAACGTGCTGCGAACGAGTCGCACACGCGTCGGGGCCGTGCGCTGGTTGAGCTCGAGGCCACGCCGAGGGCCGACACGACGCGAGCAAGGCACGGCGGGGCGAACGGGCAAGCACGCCGGAGAAAGCGAGCGCGGGCGAGCGAGGATACGGCCGGACGAGGCCGAGCGCGGGGACGGGCTGGTCATCGGAGGCGGGCGCGGTTCAACCGGGGGGGGGGGGGGGGCGAGCTCGCCGGGAGGCGGGCGGCCCAGCCGGGGGCGGGCGCGCGCGGGGCGGCTCGCCGGAGGGCGGCCGGGGGGGGCCGGGCACGGGGCGGCGTGGGTCGCTGGGGCGGCCAGAGAGCCGGGCCGAGCGGGCGAGGCTCGCCGAGCCGGGGCCGGGCGCGGCGAGGGCAGGTCGCCGGGGCCGAGCGGCGGGGGCCGAGCGGGCGCGGCCGGGCTCACCGGGGGCGGGGCCGAGCCGGGCACGGGAGGGGGCGGGGCGGCTCGCCGGCGGGGCGGCCGAGCGCGGGGGCGGGCTGGTCGCCGGAGGCGGGGCCGAGGGGCGCGGCCAAGCCGGGACGGCCGGGGACGGGG
This sequence comes from Zea mays, assembly GCF_902167145.1. Taxonomy (NCBI): domain Eukaryota; kingdom Viridiplantae; phylum Streptophyta; class Magnoliopsida; order Poales; family Poaceae; genus Zea; species Zea mays. The sequence continues at coordinate 68,019,127 of NC_050098.1, forward strand.
AAGGGGCGGCGCGGGGCGGCGGAGCGGGGCCGGGCGAGGGCGGCCGAGGCGCGGGACGGGGTGGGGCTCGTCGGGCGCGGTCGGGCGGCTCGCCGGAGCGCGCGCGGGCGCGGGGCCGGGGACGGCGAGGCGGGGCGCGGCGCGGGGTGGGGGCGCGAACGGCCGGGGTGGCCGGGACCGGAGCCGGCCGGGCGCGGGCGAGGAGAGGGCGGCCGGGGCCGGGCCGAGCTCGCCGGGACGGCCGAGCCGGGGGCCGAGCCGGGCGGCGCGGGTGAGGGGAGGGCGCCGGAGGGAGGAGAGGGAGGAAGGAGAGGGAGGGGAGGAGGGAGGAGGGGGGAGCCTCACCGGCGGGCGGGGAGGGGCGACGGCGGCGGCTCGGACGAGCAGGGGAGGGCGGCGGCGGCGGTTAGGGCAGGGGAGGGAGAGAGAGAGAGATGACGGGCGGGGCCCGCGGGAGGATTTTTGGAAAAAAGAAAAAGGGTGGGGTGGCGGCTGGGCCGGTTGGGCCCAAAGTGGGGGAGGGAGGGGGGCGCGCGGCTGGGCCGGCGCGGGGCCCACGCGGGAGGAGGGGGGGAGGGGGCGGCTTGGCCGCCAGCTGGGCCGGCCGAAGGGGGGGGCGCGGCTGGGTCGAATAGGGGAGAAGGGGGGGGGGAAGAGAGGGAAGAAAAAGAAAGAAAGAAAAGAAGAAAAAAAAGAAAAGGTTTTTTCTTTTTTTTTCTAATTTCTAATTTTCTCTAGACGAAAGCATTCACATTTTTAATCAAACAAAAAGTATGCATGGTTCGGCATGGTGCATTACACAAAATAAAGTGTTTTAAGGTTTTGCTTTACGCGAGGTCTAAAGCCAAAACCCGTTGCGACTTTGGAAAAGATCAAGGCTTAGCGAGAAGAAAAGGGAAAAAAGGAAAGAGTAACGCCTGAATTTGGTGAGAGAAAAGAAGAAAAAATTCTACCACCAAATTCAGGGCGTTACAGTAATGCACCTCCAAATCATAGTCCTTGATTAATTCTAACCATCTTCTCTGCCTCATGTTCAGATCTGCCTGAGTGCAGATGTATTTGAGACTCTTGTGATCAGTGTAAATGTTACAGTGAGCTCCCATCAAGTAGTGTCTCCATATCTTAAGAGCATGAACCACAACTGCCAATTCCAGATCATGTGTAGGGTAGTTCTGCTCATGGGGTCTGAGTGCTCGGGAAGCATAAGCAATTACTCTGTTATCTTGCATCAAGACACAACCCAATCCCGAACCAGAAGCATCACAATAAACTTCAAAGGGCTTGGTGTTATCAGGTTGAGCCAGCACTGGGGCTGTTGTCAAATGCTGCCTCAAAGTATGAAAGGCATCTTCGCACTTTTGGCTCCAATCATACTTGACTCCCTTCTTCAACAGTTCAGTCATTGGTTTGGCAATTCTGGAGAAATCCGGAATAAATCGTCGATAATACCCTGCCAAACCCAGAAAACTTCGAATTTGCTTCACCGTAGTCGGGGGTTTCCAATCCATTACCTCTTGCACCTTCTCAGGATCAACTGATATCCCATCCTGAGAAATTGTGTGACCCAAGAATTTAATCTCCTTCAGCCAGAATTCACATTTAGACAACTTAGCATAAAGATGATGATCGCGCAGTCGCTGAAGCACGATGTGCAGGTGCTCAGCGTGTTCGTCTTCATTCTTGGAATAGACTAGGATATCATCAATGAAAACGACCACGAACTTATCCAACTCTGGCATGAATGCTGAGTTCATTAGGTACATAAAATAAGCCGGGGCATTGGTCAGCCCAAAAGACATCACCAAAAACTCATACAGCCCATATATGGTTGAGAAGGCCGTCTTGGGAATATCACTGGTTCGAATCTTGATCTGATGGTAACCGGAGCGAAGATCTATCTTGGAGAACACTTTGGCTCCTACCAACTGATCGAACAGAACATCAATGCGGGGCAGTAAGTATTTGTTCTTGATAGTCACCGCATTGAGAGGGCGGTAGTCAACACACATTCTCAAACTCTCATCCTTTTTCTTCACGAATAAGGCAGGACATCCCCATGGTGAAGTACTTGGGTGAATAAACCCCTTGTCCAACAACTCTTGCAATTGCTTTTTCAATTCTGCCAATTCCGCGGGAGGCATCCTATAGGGTCTCTTGGAGATAGGAGCAGTCCCGGGTTGCAATTCGATTACGAACTCAATGTCTCGGTCAGGCAGCATCCCTGGCAATTCATCCGGAAAAACATCCGGGTAGTCACAGACCACTGGGATCTTTTCCACTGGGAATTCTATCATAACGAAGGCACAAGAACGGGTGCATCCCTGGTCGGGCAAATATAAAACAGTCTCGCCATAAGCAGGGGAATGAATTTCAATGGCCCTGGCTGCAATATCCAATACTGCATGATGCCTGGTCAACCAGTCAGCTCCCAATATAATATCCACGCTATCCAATCCTAAGATAAGAAGGGTGGTTCTAATCACAAGACTACCAAATTTTATAGGCACTTGCGTGTTGATTTGATAAGTGGCAACCCTGCCTCCTGGTGTTGAAATTGTAATTCCCCCAGCGGTGTGGTGAAAGGGAAGCTGGCACTTGGCACTAAATTTGGCACTGATAAAACTATGCGATGCACCAGAATCAAAAAGAATAATAGCAGGATAATTCCAAACTGTAAAGATACCAGTCATGACGGGTGCCCCCTCTGGAATATCAGCCATGGTGGTGAAGTTCAGCCTGCCTTGCCTCACTTGCACCTTCTGTCTCTTGCCTTGATTCTGATTAACAGTCTGCCCCTGCCTCTGCTGGTTCCTGGGGCAATTCTTGGCATAATGTCCGGTGTTGCCGCATGTGAAACACCTGTTGTCATTTGCCTGGCGATACTGCTGCTGCTGCTGATTGTTCCTCTGAGCTGGAAACTGGGTGCGGTTGGGTGCCTGCTGCTGCTGCTGCTGTGGTCGGATCACCCATCGCCCTTGCTGCTGCTGAGGTCCCCTGTTCTGAGTGTCAGACACAATCCTGAAGCGCTGTGGCTGAGCTGAGGGTCCTGCCACAGGGGTCTTCCTCTTCTTTTCTGCCTGTCGAGCTGTAATGCAGTCCTCCTGGGAGATAGCCATGTTGACCAACTCATTGTAGTTGTTGGCCCTGACGGTGTTGAGACGGTCACGGAGCTTAGTGCTGAGCCCCCTCCTGAACCTGTCTCTCTTCTTCTCGTCCGTATCTGCATGATACCCAGCATACTAGCATAAGTCATTAAAAGCCTGGGCATACTGCAATACTGTCCTGTTGCCCTGAGTGAGTGCCAGGAACTCATTGAGCTTTCGGTCCATAATCCCGGCTGGTATGTGGTGTCCCCTAAAAGCTGCCTTAAACTCTCTCCATTACACCTCTCGGTCCTCTGGCTGCATAGCAAGAAAATGGTCCCACCAAGTCCTTGCGGGTCCGCGAAGCTGCTGGGTGGCGAACCTGACTTTAGTGACCTCGGAACAAGCTCCATGGAGTAGCGGGAATTTGGATTCCACTACTCTCAACAACACATCTGCATCAAGTGGGTCCTCTGCCCTGGTGAACAATGGAGGCTGGGTACTGAGGAACTCCTGGTAGGTAGCTGCCGCGGGGTGACGCTGATGGTCCCCACCACCATAATGTTGAGGTGGCGGCTGGCGCTGAGCTAGCTGCCTCAAGATCTCATTCTGCTGAGCCATCAGCTCCAGCAAGGTGGGAGGCGGTGGCGGCGGTGGAGGAACGCGCTCATTCTGGCCACGACGCTGCCTCCCGGCCATCTGAAAAACCACATATATACTTAACACCATATTTCCAAGTTCAAGGTTGAATCGCAGCGAAAGAGTCAAAAGCAAATTGACAGATTCTGACTTAAACAAAAAGGATTTCAAAAGGCATAAACTTTCCTTCCAAATTTAAAACTAACAGCATCCATCAATCATGCCTTCAAAAGAGTTTAACACGGTTACATCAATGGTCCCAAAAAGACTCAACTCTAGCTAGCCTAGTACCCCAAGGGTGCAAAAGCTAAGCTAGCTGCGAGGAGTCCTACCATCACCGACGTCTAACTCTATCCCGGACACCTAGTGAGCGAACGAGGCAACACTCGACTCGGGGGAAGGTGGTCTCCCTGAGCCAGCAGTGTCCACACTAGAGGCAGGCTCCTCTCCTCCCTCGATGTCGATGTCCTCGTTGGCCTCCATATCCTGGATCTCCTGGTGATGCATATCCAAGTGCTCATTAGCCTCAGCAAGCTGCTGCTGAGTGTTAATGAGCTGATCCTCGAGAACCTCGATGGTGTTCTCCCTGGTACCCACTAATTCCTCCAGCTCTTGGATCTCATTGGATAGCTGCTCCACCTGCAAGTCCTTTTCCACCATCTCAGTGGACAAATCAACCACGAGCTCCTCTCTGTTGTCCAGGGTGATCTTTGTTGCCTCCAACAATGCCATCAGATGGGACATCGCCTCACCACGCATCACTTGCAGACGGTACAGAGCATTCATGCACCGTACAGTCAAGTGCGCAGTCTGACCGGGGTAGATGGCCCAGATGTCCTTGGCATGCTCCACCCGATCCTTCCACATTGGGTTGTCCTCCCTTTCGGCGGGGAACAAGCTAATGGGGTGGGTAGACAACTCCAAGGGATGGAATCCGCAGAAAGTGGTCAACCCGTGCAGAGCAATCGCCTCTATCGTGTCCTCAGCACGGTATCCAAAAGACTCAGAGTCCAATGAACGACAGCCTGGTTGTAGGGGATGAGGCTCCAGAGTCATCCTCTCCCTACAACGGGGCACTCGGTGCTTTTCAAACTGCTACACCGCGTACTGAGGAGGCGTCATGTATCCGGCCCCCTGAAGTACCTCCCACAAAATGCGGGGAAAGCCCTCTCGTGCAAGCCCGTCAGTGTGGGACAGTGCATTTCCGTCGTCTGAGGATCCGTGGGAAGCCATCTGTGTACGGTTAAGCGTAAGTAAAAGAAAAGAATTATAAAAAGAACAAGAAAAATAAGACTCAGCCTTTCTCTAGTTAAATAAAATGGTACTGGGGAACTTAGTTGGTTATCATCTTGTTTTTAAGTTTTTACCCAAATATCCATTTGTTTAATTTAAGAATGCATGCATGCTCGTCCTGAACGACCTCACCCATGTAAAGGGGATAGGGAAGAACCCCCATCCTTTAAGGTGGCCTGTAGGGCCTAATCACTTAGCCACCTAGCTACCCTTCTATCATTCTAAGGCTTCACGTCCTAGGTCTATCTTGCTCGTCCTACTATCTATCCAACATTGTTTCTATCAAGTTTTACTTTGGAAAAAGATGGTATTTATATTTTATTGATTCCTCTGTGGTGGTACAAGCTCCGATACCAGCTGTGGCGGAACTGCCCGAATTATTCCAACTTAAGTGCCTAAGCCCCGCCTTAGAGGCTAGACCACACTTAAATGGGAATAACCCGTCAATCCCTCGGATCTAGTCCGACACGGCCACTGACAGGATCAAGTACCACAATCTCACTCGATGGTGAGTCACAGAGCAAATACAATAAAGCATAAAACCATGCATGTAAGAGTATTAAAATTATTACATCACCATCGGAGTTTTGCAAAAGTAGTCATCATTGTTCGAAGTGCAGCGGAATAAAACTAACGGTAAATAAACAGAGAGATGGGGAAGCCTGTCCCATCACTCCTCATGCTCCTCCTCAGCCGAGGTAGGGTCCCACTCGACAGTCCAACCCGGTGGCAAGATGGACGGCCAAGTCACTCCAGCAACCATGTCCTCCAGAGAACCTGTAAAATTATGCCACAAGCAAGGCTGAGTATACTAATACTCAACTAGACTTACCCGGTGTGAGGAGTCTACTCCTCTACCTCTAGACATGCAGCTGTTTGGCTGTGGGGTTTGGTTGCCAAAAGCACTAGCTGAGTTTCTAAATCAAGTTTTTAACTTTGTCAAATTAAGTGTGACTCTCTTAAGGCTAAAGATGTACTATCTATTCATACATAGTAGCAAACATTTTTAGCAATCAACATCTTGTATCATCTCATCACAATTCCACTTGTTACTCAATGTAGCAGCATGGATCAAGCAGTCTCATTAGCTGCGAGAAGCAGACGATTCGAATCGAGTTTTTATCCTTGCAAGGTAAACCTAAACACACGACATGCTGGGGCACTCCGTCCCCACACACATCAACCGTCCCCATCGATTCCCTGTCAGCATAGAGGGGCTCACCGCCTTGGCGTACAATGCCTCACTGACCCCGACTGCCGTCGTGCAGTGACCGCACTTGTACCCACCATAACCGGAATGGGAGACCTCGTCTCAGGTCGCGTGAGGAGGGCAATCTGCTGCCAGGTTCAATCAGATACTAGGCTTACCGATTTACCATATTTCTCGGTATATGTTTAGTACGTTCAAACGCTTGACTCACGGTACCACACCTTAATCCTTATTCAAATTTTTATCCCGTGGACAACCAATCCCCATGGATTGTTGTCCACAACCAGCATCATTATGAGAAGAAAGTGGATACAACCAATTTCCTGACCTCGCGCGAGTGCTAGAAAAATCACTCGACTTCTACCGAGATCCTAATTAATAAAGCAGCTACTCGACCTAGCATACTAGTATCCATCGCAAAAAGGAATCCTGAGTTCATGCAACTAGGGTTTCATTCAACTCCTACACTTAAGTGCACAGTACAAGCCTACAAACATTAAGTGTAGTAAAATAGCATATATATAAACGGTTATGCATAAAACCGGGGCTTGCCTTCCAAAGCAGTGGCAGGCAGGTCCTCTGGTGCAGGCTCTGGTGCTGCATCTGGGGCTACCTTCTGAGCAGCTCCTTGCTCCGGCACGAGGACGTACTCTCCGTCAGCAAGGTTACAGTCTATCGAAATGCAATGAACATGTATGTCATGATTATGCAGGATTTAATAACATTATGCTAAGAGAAGAAAAACTAAGTTAATGAGTAACTTAGGGTTTCCGGGTCATATGTGGCTTTTAATGGTTGATGCTTATCATTTATAGGTTTAGGTTTTGCTAGGGATAGGCATAGGGAATTTGTATTGCCTCTATATATTTCAGTGGACAAGTTAATAAGGGTTTTAGGATGACACTAGTTCCTCTTATTCATTTTTCCCTTTCTTTATTTCCTATTTAGGGTTTCTAGTGTAGGATTGAACTACAACAGTGGTCTAATATTTTCCAACAATTCTGTAAAAATTACAGTGGGTTGCCAAAGGTCATTATAACCTATTCTAGGAATTTGGGGTTTAAAATAGAAAGGCTATGCTTTAGACAAAAATGACAAAAGTTGTGTAAAATGGGCCACTTTGCACTACATCTCTCAATTAGGGTTGGGTTCTGCCCTAAGGGTTATTTTTGTTGGCATTTAACAGTAATAATAGGCTTCTGTGCAAAAAATCACAGAAAGTTAAGGGATGGTCTTTTAGTTGTGATTTTCTAAAGTTAAATGCCAAAAAGGCACTTTCTACTACATGGTTATTTGAAAAATGTCAAACAACAGATTCCATATTTTTCCTAAGCTTTTAATAACAAAATATTAATTGTCCCAAGGGTTGGGGTGTCTTCACCTTGGGTTTATTTTTGTAGGGTTTTTCTAAGTTTTCCTTGTTTTCTTAAAATAAAAGGGATCCTACTTATTTTATACTAAACTAGGGTATAATAGATTTTTCTAGTAAACTACATTGAATAAGTACTCTAACAAAAATAGGGGTGCCCTTTGGTTCATTATTTAAATCACCTTTTCTATTTTTCCCATCCTTAAGCATTTTGTAAATTAAATGGCAAAAACTAGCTTAATGGGTTGGACAGAGGAGTTTATCATTTTTAAACAGGTCAGCAGGTGGATATAAACTTCTCCAAATTTGTCTAACCCTAGCCAAATAGTGCAACTGTTTTTATCCCTATTATTTAGCTTTTGGTCAAAACAATAATTAAATCAGAACCCTAAAGTTTTTTGTAGTACATAGGGGTTTTATATTTTTCCTAAGTAGTTTACATTGTTTAGAGTCTGACAAAATTGGTTTGACCAAATTTGGATGAACTAAACAGAAGTTATGAATTATTAAAGTTTCTGTTCAAATTTAAAATCAGATTAATAAAGGTTTCCTGGAAAAGCAGTTTACACCGAGGACCCTGGGTATTTCCAAACTAACTCTCTCAGTTATACCCCCGCGCTACTATTCATTTGAGTCTCTGACATTTCACAAAACCCCCCAGACTTCTTTCCTTCTCCCCTGCGGTCCTTCCCTAGGTTTAAACAGTACCCGCAAGAAAGAAAATGGTGGCGTAGCTTACCGGCGGTGAGATAGGTCCGGCGAGGGGCGGGGTTGGCTCGGGGAGGCTCTGGCGGTCACTGCGATGCACGGCTCGACGGCGGGGATGGCCGGAATCGCTCGGTCCACGCGCGCAGGCGGGTGTCTTCGTCAGCGGCGGGTGTGCCGGCCAAATCACGGCGATCTGGTTCAATCCAAGGGCACGGTGAGCTTCACGGGGTGACGTAGAGACCGTGTGCACAAGGAATCGGAAAATGGTTCAGTGGATTACCCGGTCCACGCACTCCGGCGGGGTTGTGAACTCTGGCAACCGTGGACTGGCGTCTCCGGTGAAGCAGGCTTCGATTCCTCGCTCAGGGAGCTTCACTGAGGTGTGCTCAGTCGTCTCCGGGGGTCGGACGGGGTTGGGAAAGGCTGGGCTGGCCGGTCTACGGCGGCAGGGGCTCGGGTGGCCGCAGACACGCCGCACACGGGCAAACGACGGTGAGCTGAGCTCCGGTGAGGTTTGAGCGTGCGCGGAAGAGTGTGGTCGACGCCTGAGCGGGTTTTATAGGTACGGGCGCGAGCCATGGCGTTGGCTGGCCGTTGGCGCGACGCGGGGCACGCGCGGGCGTGCTCTGGCGTGCACAGAGCGCGTCGAACACGTGGAGCTTTTCTTCTGCCCGTGTTCCACAGCTCACCCAAGTCGCAAACGTGCGAATCTTGGCAAAAATCCAGCGCGAGTCTTTTCCTGGCACCTAGGGTTGTCTCTCATCCGTGAGTTGCCATGGCAGATATGGCCTAGGTAGGGAGATCTTCGGTCGCCAAATCAGGTATGTCACTCTGCCCACCTCGCGACAAAAACCATGTCAAGGCATGTCAAACGTCAAGATCTCGGGCTCAGCTTTTTCCAGTGGGTGCCCTAGGTGGTATGCCACATTTTTGGTATAGAACTTAGGTGGTTTTGGTGCCAGCTTCGAGGTGAACATGGTTGATCTTTAGTGTAGGTGTAGTTTTTTACTTAGAGAGAATTAGAGAGCTCTAGCTCTCTCTCTACTTAGGGAATGGATTTGGGGTTTCTCTAGGGGTCTTTTTGCAATACTTCCTTCCCACAATTGCTGGTTATAAGGTTACTTAAAGTTTGGTTAAAGATTACTCATGGTTTGCACATTTGCTCACTCTCTCCCCCCTCTTAACCATGGCTTTGGAAGATAGGGTTCAAGAGAGGTCTAGGGTTTTCCCTCCTCTTGCCCAAGGTAGCAAGTGCACAAAGGTTTGAGTAATACTTCCTAGGTCATTAGCAATCTTGGTTAACACATGGTCTCCAAGGTTCTTATGTTCTCCTTAAGTTATTACCACATGTGATCACAGTCCTTAGCACCAAGGTGTGCCCTAGCCATGGTAACACCTGAGGTGTTACACGAACCTCGGTAAAACAAATCATCGTGTTCACTCGCTTTAATTGTCGTTTGATTTGTTTTCCCTCTCTAACGTTTCCTTGCTAGTATTGATTTGAGTTGGCTCCCATACGTCATCCGCATTCTTTGAGCAACTCTTAGCAAGAGAAACATTCTTTTGACTTGAATTTAATTCTAACGCTAACCCCAGCCTTAGTGTGCGTTTAAAAGTTGATAAATTTCCGGTTTTGCCTATTCACCACCTCTAGGCGACTTTCAATAGGTATCAGAGCCAGTGCTTCATTAAGAACCTAATCAACTCGAAGTGATGTCTAGAGATCACGCCAAGAGGGAGATCATGACCCGCGAAAAACCCGCGAGCTCGGGGAGGACTCTCTCAAGGGAGTCCGACAACAAGTATAAGGAGGAATCCTCTTCCTCCATCAAGTCCCATAGGAAGGGTGACAAGAAGATGAAGAACGTGGTCTACTAAGAGACCGACTCTTTGTCACCCTCCATGTCCGTCTCCGAATCGTCCACCACTTCTAAGCGCCATGAGCGCAAGAAGTATAGTAAGATGCTCCTACACTATCCTCGTATTTCAAAGCACGCTCCATTACTTTCTGTACCCCTAAGCAAACCACCATATTTTGATGGTGAAGATTATTGTATGTGAAAGGGAAATGTGCTCTTGGGCCATTTCTATTATATTTTGGTAATTAAGTGTCCAACACATACTAAGTGAGTTGAGTATGTGCCATATGAAAAGAGAAGTGCAAATCATGTAACAAGGTACGTTTCTAGACTTAGTACATTGTTTTGAGTACTAACATGTTTTGTCTAAGTGATAGAAACAGAAACGAGAAGGAGAAAAGGACTTGGCTGGGAGCAGCCGAAGTCCTGCTCAGTCTGGCACACCGAACTGTCCAGTGGTGCACCCGACAGTGTCCGGTGCGCCAGGCTGGCTTCCGGCAAACTGGCCACTCTCGAGAAAGTTTGGCGGCGTACGGCTATAATTCACCGGACTGTCCGGTGGTGCACCGGACTGTCCGGTGAGCCAACGGTCGCCAGCGCAACGGTCGGCCGTGCAATCCGCGGGCGACACGTGACCCACGCCAACGGTCGACAGGGGGCACCGGACTGTCCGGTGTGCACCAGACAGTGTCCGGTGCGCCAACCAGCCCGAAGTTGCAACGGTCAGCTGCGCCAAATTAGGAAGGAGATCCGCACCGGACATGCTACAGTGACTGTCCGGTGGTGCACCGGACTGTCTGGTGCGCCACCTGACAGAAGGCAAGATTAGCCTTCCAAGATTGTCTCCAACGACTCCTAACTTCCTTGGGGCTATAAAAGGGACCCCTAGGCGCACGGAGGAGTCGCCCCAAGCATTCACTAAGCAATCTAATACTCCCACACTCTGTCTCCGCGCACTTGATCGATCGTGTTAGTTATTTGAGCTCCGTTCTAGTTGTGAACTCTCTGTGTTTCATTTTGAGCTCAAGTCTTGGCTTGTGTGCGTGCGTGTGCTGCGGATTTGTGTGTGTTGCTCCCCAACCTTACTCCATGCTTTCTTTGTGATCAATCTTGTAAGGGCAAGAGGCTCCAACTTGTGGAGATTCCTCGCAAACGGGAAAAGATATAAGGAAGAATACCGTGGTATTCAAGTTGATCATTGGATCACTTGAAATGGGTTGAGTGCAACCCTCGTCCATTGGGACGCCACAACGTGGAGGTAGGCAAGTGTTATACTTGGCCGAACCACGGGATAAACCATTGTGTCTCTTGTGTTGTCTTTCTTTGTGATTATTGTGATTCGCAAGAGCTCACTCTATAGCCACTTGGTTCTGTTGCACTAACATCTTTATAACCAAGTTTTGTGGCTATTAGTTGTTGATTTTTACAGGATCACTTATTCACCCCCCTCTAGGTGCTCTCAATTGGTATCGGAGCCATTCTCTTCACATAAGGGGCTAATCGCCCGAAGAGATGGATCCTAAGGGAAAGGGGATGGTGGTCAACGACAAGGAGAAGGAGTCTTTCCTAAACGAGCCTAGAGATGACAAGCCAACCGACTCAGGCTCGAGTCATAAGAAAAGAGATGGAAAGAAGAAGAGGCGGATCAAGAAGATCGTCTACTACGACAGCGATGAATCTTCCTCTTCACCAAGAGACGACGACGACGAGAAAAAGAAACTGGTTAATTCAAATTATTCATTTGATTATTCTCGTATTCCTTTTAATTCCAATGCTCATTTGCTTTCAATTCCTCTTGGTAAACCTCCACACTTTGATGGAGAGGACTACTCTTTTTGGAGTCACAAAATGCGTAGTCATCTATTCTCTCTCCATCCTAGTATTTGAGAGATAGTTGAACATGGAATGCAATTTGATAGTACTGATAACCCCGTGTTTATTAACAAGCAAATTCATAAAAATGCACAAGCTACCACTGTTTTGCTAGCATCTTTGTGCAGGGATGAGTACAACAAGGTGAGCGGCTTGGACAACGCCAAGCAAATCTAGGACACCCTCAAAATATCACATAAGGGAAACGACGCCACCATGATCACCAAAATGGAGTTGGTGGAAGGCGAGCTGGGAAGGTTCGCTATGATCAGGGGAGAGGAGCCAACACAGACGTACAACAGGCTCAAGACCCTGGTCAACAAGATTAGGAGCTATGGGAGCACGAGATGGATGGACCACGACGTCGTCCGACTTATGCTCAGGCCTTTTACTGTTATTGACCCTCATCTTGTGAACCTCATCCGTGAAAATCCCAGGTACACAAAGATGACGCCCGAGGAGATACTCGGAAAGTTTGTGAGCGGGCGCATGATGGTGAAAGAAGCCCGATATGTAGACGACGCGCTTAATGGTCCATTACCCGTCTACGAGCCTCAACCCGTTGTTCTCAAAGCAACAAGCAGCAGGGAAGCGCTACCAAGCAAGGTGGCACAAGTTGAGGCGGCCAGGCTAAACGAAGATGAGATGGCTCTCATCATCAAGCGCTTCAAGACCGCATTAAAAGGACGCAAGGAGTACCCCAACAGGAATAAAGCAAGGGGAAAGCGCTCCTGCTTCAAATGTGGTAAGACATGTCATTTTATTGCTCAATGTCCCGATAATGAAAATGACCAGGGGGGAAGAAAGACATGGGAAGAAGGAGAAGAAGAAAAGCTATAGAAAGGCTAAAGGCGAGGCGCACCTTGGCAAGGAATGGGACTCAAACTGCTCGTCATCCGACTCCGATGATGAAGGACTAGCAGCCTTGGCCTTCAACAAATCTTCTCTCTTCCCCAATGAATGCCACACTTGCCTCATGGCAAAGGAGAAAAAGGTAAGCATTCGAGAAACCCCTAAGTATACTACTTCAAGCGATGATGATTCTAGTGATGATGAAGTAGATTATTCTAGCTTATTCAAAGGTTTAGATAGAGCAAAGGTAGAAAAGACCAATGAATTGATTGATGCTTTAAATGAAAAGGATAGACTGCTAGAGAGGCAAGAGGACATTTTGTATGAGGAACATGACAAATTTGTTAGTGTTCAAAAGTCTCTTGCCTTAGAGATTAAAAGAAATGAATTACTATCTTCTGAGTTATCCACTTGCAATGAATCTATCTCTAGTTTAAAGGCTTTGAATGATGATTTAAGTGCTAAGCTAGAGGTAGCTAATAAATCAAGTTCATGTGTAGAGCATGTTGTAATTTGCAATAGATGCAAGGATTTTGATATCTATGCTTGTGATAAACATCTTGCTTCTATTGCTCAATTAAGTCTTGAGGTGGCAAGTCTTAATGCTCAACATAAGACTTGCAAGGTTGATTTTGATAAGCTAAAATTTGCTAGGGATGCCTACACTATTGGTAGACACCCCTCAATTAAGGATGGACTTGGCTTTCAAAAGGAGGCCAAGAACTTAACAAGCCAAAGGGCACCCATTTCCAACAAAGAGAAAGGGAAGGCCCCTATGACTAGTAGCATTCAAAAGAATCATGCTTTCATGTATAATAGGAAAATTGCTAGTCATAGTAGGAGATGTGATTATGGTGCTTATGATTCACATGCTATGTTCGCTTCAAGTTCCAATTTTAATGGTAGGCCTAGGAGAAATTTTGTGTCTCATGCTCCTAGGAAAATGTGTAATAAACCTACTACTGTCTTTCATGCTTGGAACACTACGTTTGTTCTTTCATGTAAAAATGAAAAAGTGGTTACTAAAAAATTGGGATCCAAATGCAAAGGAGACAAGGCTTGCATTTGGGTACCAAAAGCTATTGTAACTAACCTTGTTTGGACCCAACAAGAGTTTGGTACCTAAAACTCAAGCGTAAATTATCTTGCAGGTTTATGCATCTGGGGGCTCAAGCTGGATTATCGACAGCGGATGCACAAACCACATGACGGGGGAGAAGAAGATGTTCACCTCCTACGTCAAGAACAAGGATTCCCAGGATACGATTATCTTTGGAGATGGAAACCAAGGCAAGGTCAAAGGCTTGGGCAAGATTGCCATCACAAATGAGCACTCTATTTCTAATGTATTTTTAGTAGAGTTGCTAGGCTATAATCTCCTGTCTGTAAGTCAATTGTGCCACATGGGCTACAATTGTTTGTTTACAAATGTTGACGTATCTGTCTTTAGAAGGAGTGATGGTTCATTAGCGGTTAAGGGTGTACTAGATGGCAAACTCTACTTAGTTGATTTTTCGAAAGAGGAGGCCGATCTAGATGCATGCTTAATCGCTAAGACTAGTATGGGCTGGCTGTGGCATCGCCGTCTAGCACATGTTGGGATGAAGAACCTTCACAAACATCTAAAGGGAGAGCATGTGTTAGGACTAACCAATGTATGCTTCGAAAAGGATAGACCTTGTGCAGCTTGTCAGGCAGGAAAACAGGTGGGAAGCACTCATCACAACAAGAATGTGAGGACAACATCAAGACCACTAGAGCTACTACATATGGACCTCTTCGGACCCGTCACCTACCTAAGCATCGGGGGAAGTAAGTATAGTCTTGTTATTGTTGATGATTTTTCCCGCTTCACTTGGGTGTTCTTTTTGCGGGATAAATCAGAAACCCAAGGGACCCTTCAGAGCTTTCTAAGGCGGGCTCAAAACAAATTTGAGCTCAAGGTGAAAAAGATAAGAAGCGACAACGGGTCCGAGTTCAAGAATCTGCAAGTGGAGGAGTACCTTGAGGAGGAAGGCATCAAGCACGAGTTCTCTGCTCCCTACACACCACAGCAAAATGGTGTGGTAGAGAGGAAGAACATGACGCTTATCGACATGGCGAGGACGATTCTTGGAGAGTTCAAGACGCCTGAGCTGTTTTGGTCGGAAGCTGTGAACACAGCTTGCCACGCCATAAACCGGCTCTACCTTCATCGCCTCCTATAGAAGACCTTGTATGAACTTCTTACCGGTAACAAACCCAACGTATCATACTTTCGTGTATTTGGGAGCAAATGTTACATTCTAGTGAAGAAAGGTAGAAATTCTAAATTTGCTCCCAAAGTTGTAGAAGGGTTTTTACTAGGTTATGACTCAAATACAAAGGCGTATAGAGTCTTCAACAAATTATCGGGTTTGGTTGAAGTTTCTAGCGACATTGTATTTGATGAGACTAATGGCTCTCCATGAGAGCAAGTTGATCTTGATGATACAGATGAAGATGATGTTCCGACGGCCGCAATACGCACCATGGTGATTGGAGATGTGCGACCACAGGAACAACAAGAGCAAGATCAACCTTCTTCCTCAACGATGGTGCACCCCCCCAACTCAAGATGATGAACAGGTTCATCAAGAAGAGGCGTGTGATCAAGGGAGCACAAGAAGAACAAGTTATGAAGGAAGAAGCACCACCGGCCCCTCCAACTCAAGTCCGAGCGACGATCCAACGGAATCACCCCATTGACCAGATTCTGGGTGACATAAGCAAGGGAGTAAATACTCGCTCAAGATTAGCTAACTTTTGTGAGCATTACTCTTTTGTCTATTCTATTGAGCCTTTCAAGGTAGAAGAGGCCTTGCAAGATCCGAACTGGGTGTTGGCCATGCAGGAAGAGCTCAACAACTTCAAGCGAAATGAAGTGTGGAACCTGGTGCCACGTCCAAAGCAAAACATTGTGGGAACCAAGTGGGTGTTCCGCAACAAGCAAGACGAGCACGGGGTGGTGACAAGAAATAAAGCTCGACTTGTGGCAAAAGGTTATGCCCAAGTCGCATGTTTGAATTTTGAGGAGACTTTTGCTCCTGTGGCTAGGCTAGAGTCTATTCGCATATTGTTAGCCTATAATGCTCACCATTCTTTCAGGTTGTTTCAAATGGA
Organism: Zea mays; assembly: GCF_902167145.1. NCBI lineage: Eukaryota > Viridiplantae > Streptophyta > Magnoliopsida > Poales > Poaceae > Zea > Zea mays. The sequence goes on from NC_050098.1 coordinate 68,035,153, forward strand.
CGTAAAGAGCGCTTTCCTCAATGGGCTAATCAAGGAGGAGGTGTACGTGGAACAACCCCCTGGCTTTGAGGATGACAGGTATCCCGACCACGTTGTTAAGCTCTCTAAGGCGCTCTATGGACTTAAGCAAGCCCCAAGAGCATGGTATGAATGCCTTAGAGATTTCTTAATTGCTAATGCTTTCAAGGTTGGGAAAGCCGATCCCACTCTTTTCACTAAGACTTGTGACAGTGACCTTTTTGTGTGCCAAATTTATGTCGATGACATAATATTTGGTTCTACTAATCAAAAGTCTTGTGAGGAGTTTAGCAGGGTGATGAAACAGAAATTTGAGATGTCGATGATGGGCGAGTTGAACTACTTCCTTGGGTTCCAAGTGAAGCAACTCAAGGATGACAACTTCATCTCCCAAACGAAGTACACTCAAGATCTTCTCAAGCGGTTTGGGATGAAGGACACCAAGCCCGCGAAGACACCGATGGGAACCGACGGACATGTCGACCTCAACAAAGGAGGTAAGTCCGTTGATCAAAAGGCATACCGGTCTATGATAGGGTCATTACTTTATTTATGTGCTAGTAGACCGGATATTATGCTTAGCATATGCATGTGTGCTAGATTTCAATCCGATCCAAGGGAATGTCACCTTGTGGCCGTTAAGCGAATTCTTAGATATTTAGTTGCTACGCCTTGCTTCGGGATCTGGTATCCAAAGGGGTCTACCTTTGACTTGATTGGATACTCAGACTCCGATTATGTTGGATGCAAGGTTGATAGGAAGAGTACATCAGGGACGTGCCAATTCCTAGGAAGGTCCCTGGTGTCTTTGAGTTCTAAGAAACAAACCTCTGTTGCCCTATCCACCGCTGAGGCCGAGTATGTTGCCGCAGGGCAGTGTTGCGCGTAACTACTTTGGATGAGGCAAACCCTCCGGGACTTTGGCTACAATCTGAGCAAACTCCCACTCCTATGTGACAATGAGAGTGCAATCCGCATGGCGGATAATCCTGTTGAACACAGTCGCACTAAGCACATAGACATCCGGTATCACTTTTTGAGAGACCACCAGCAAAAGGGAGATATCGAAGTGTTCTATATTAGCACCGAGAACTAGCTAGCCGATATCTTTACCAAGCCTTTAGATGAGAAAACTTTTTGCAGGCTGCGTAGTGAGCTAAATGTCTTAGATTCGCGTAACTTGGATTGATTTATAGCATACATGTGTTTTTATGCCTTTGATCAAGTTATTTTATGCATTTATGAGATTTGTTGCTTATTTATGGTTCTCAAGTTGTGCAAGGGATCCCCGGACCTCACAAGTCCATATGTGAATGATGCACATATTTAGGGGGAGAAGTGCTACAACTTGACCCTTTTGAGACTAACATTTGTGTTTGAGTTTACTTAGTGTAGTCTCAAAGGTCAATTGAAAGGGAAAGGTGAACTTAGACCATGCCAAGACTTCCACTACACTCCGGTATTAGTGTACTCACCTCCAAGTTCATTCTTAAGCTCCTATTGCCTTTTTGCTCTTAATTGACATTTTTGGTGAGGCAATGGGGTTAAAGGGCCAAAAATGATCCCGTTTTGGTGCTTAATGCCAAAGGGGGAGAAATTAAGGCCAAAGCAAATGGATCAGCTACCACTTGAGAATTTTGAAAATAGTAGAGATAGTAGAGTTAGAACTTTTGGTTTGTCAAAATACTCTTATTATCAAAATTTGGTCTCTTGTGGGGAGAATTTATGATTATGGGAAAAGGGGGAGTTTTTTTTTATCTTGATCATTTTCACTCTCGGATTATCTCTCTTTATGCCTAAACAAGTGAGTTTGAATTAGAGATAGGAAAATGAATTCGATTTGCAAAAACAAACCAAGTGGTGGCAAAGAATGATCCAAATATGCCAAATTTAAGTCAAAAACAATTTGGTCTTCAATTTGAATCAATGTTGCATGTTTTGCATTGCTTTTTTATGTGTTGGCATAAATCACCAAAAAGGGGGAGATTGAAAGGGAAATGTGCTCTTGGGCCATTTCTATTATATTTTGGTGATTAAGTGTCCAACACATACTAAGTGAGTTGAGTATGTGCCATATGAAAAGAGAAGTGCAAATCATGTAACAAGGTATGTTTCTAGACTTAGTACATTGTTTTGAGTACTAACATGTTTTGTCTAAGTGATAGAAACAGAAAAGAGAAGGAGAAAAGGACTTGGCTGGGAGCAGCCGAAGTCCTGCTCAGTTTGGCACACCGGATTGTCCGGTGGTGCACCAGATAGTGTCCGGTTCGCCAGGCTGGCTTCCGGCGAACTGGCCACTCTCGGGAAAGTTTGGCGGCGTACGACTATAATTCACCGGACTGTCCGGTGGTGCCCCGGACTGTCCGGTGAGCCAACGGTCGCCAGCGCAACGGTCGGCCGCGCAATCCGCGGGCAACGCGTGGCCCGCGCCAACAGTCGACAGGGGGCACTGGACTGTCCGGTGCGCCAACCAGCCCGAAGTTGCAACGGTCGGCTGCGCCAAATTAGGAAGGAGATCAGCACCGGACATGCTACAGTGACTGTCCGGTGCGTCACCCGACATAAGGCAAGATTAGCCTTCCAAGATTGTCTCCAATGGCTCCTAGCTGCCTTGGGGCTATAAAAGGACCCCTAGGCGCATGGAGGAGTCACCCCAAGCATTCACTAATCAATCTAATACTCCCACACTCCATCTCCGCGCACTTGATCAATCGTGTTAGTGATTTGAGCTTCGTTCTAGTTGTGAACTCTCTGTGTTTCGTTTTGAGCTCAAGTCTTGGCTTGTGTGCGTGCGTGTGCTGCGGATTTGTGTGTGTTGCTCCCCAACCTTACTACGTGCTTTCTTTGTGATCAATCTTGTAAGGGCGAGAGGCTCCAACTTGTGGACATTCCTCGCAAACGGGAAAAGATATAAGGAAGAATACCATGGTATTCAAGTTGATCATTGGATCACTTGAAAGGGGTTGAGTGCAACCCTCATCCATTGGGATGCCACAACGTGGAGGTAGGCAAGTGTTATACTTGGCCAAACCACGGGATAAACCATTGTGTCTCTTGTGTTGTCTTTCTTTGTGATTATTGTGATTCGCATGAGCTCACTCTATAGCCACTTGGTTCTATTGCACTAACATCTTTATAACCAAGTTTTGTGGCTATTAGTTGTTGATTTTTACAGGATCACCTATTCACCCCCCCTCTAGGTGCTCTCAGTATGTGGAGTGATAAAATGAGACACCATCTAACCTCACTCCACAAAAGTATTTGGGATATTGTTGAGTTTGGAGCGCAGGCACCAAAGGTGGGGGACAAGGACTACGACTCGGACGAGGCCGCCCAAATTAGGCACGTCAACTCATAAGCAACTTCTATACTTCTCGCCTCTTTATGTCGAGAGGAGTATAATAAGGTGCTTGGGTTAAAGAACGCCAATGAAAATGGGATGTTCTCAAAACCGTGCTCGAAGGGGATGAGGTGACCAAGATCACCAAGCGTGAAACAATCGAGGGAGAACTCGATCGATTCGTCCTCAACAAAGGGGAAGAGCTGCAAGCCATGTACAATCGGCTCAAGACAATGGTGAACCAAGTGCGCAACCTCGGGAGCACAAAATGGGATGACCATGAAATGGTCAAGGTTATTCTTAGATCCCTCGTATTTTGTAATCCTACTCAAGTTCAATTAATACGTGGTGATCTTAGATATAAACAGATGTCTCCCGAGGAGGCTATTGGTAAGTTTGTGAGCTTTGAACTTATGATCAAAGACTCCAAACATATTGTCAACTTGGAGCAAGGCGCCACCTCCACACCCGAGGTGCAACCCATCGCATTCAAAGCGACAGAAGAAAAGAAGGAGGAGTCTACACCAAGTAGGCTTCCAATCGACGCCTCCAAGCTCGACAATGAGGAGATGATGCTCATCATCAAGAGCTTCCACCAAATCCTCAAGCAAAGGAGGGGGAAGGATTACAAGCCCCGCTCTAGGAGGATGTGGTACCGATGTGGTATGTCCGGTCACTTCATAGCTAAATGTCCAATTTCTAGTGAAAGTGACGGGGACAAAGATAAGAAAGGGAAGAAGAAGGAGAAGAAGAGATACTACAAAAAGAAGGGCGGTGATGCGCACATATGTTGGGAATGGGACTCCGACGAGAGCTCCACCGACTCCTCCTCCGACGAGGACGCCGCCAACATCGCCGTCAACAAAGGTCTCGTCTTCCCCAACATCGGCCACAAGTGTCTTATGGCTAAGGACGGCAAGAAGAAGGTACATTCTAGAAGTACCCCCAAATATACTACATCTAGTGATGAGGGTAGTTCTAGCGATAATGAAGATGATTTACTTTCTCTCTTTGCCAACCTTAACATGGAACAAAAGAAAAAAATTAAATGAATTAATTGAGACCATTAACGGGAAGGATGATATCTTGGAATGCTAAGAGAACTTGCTCGTTAAGGAAAATAAAAAGTTTGTTAAGTTGAAAAATGCTTATGCTCAGGAAGTAGAAAAATGTAAAAAATTATCTAAGGAGCTTAGCATTTGTCATGATTCAATTTCAAGTCTTAGAAATGAGAATGCTAGTTTAGTTTCTAAGATTGAAAATTTGAATGTTTGCAATGATTCATTTTCCTGTCTTAGAGATGAGAAATTAGATTAAGTGCTAAGATAGAAGAATTGAATGCCTGCAAACCATCTACATCTACTGTTGATCATGTTACTATTTGCACTAGATGTAGAGATATTAATATTGAAGCTATGAATGATCACCTTGCCATGGTAAAACAACAAAATGATCACATAGCTAAATTAACTGCTAAAATTACTGAGCATTAACTTGGAAATGAGAAGTTTAAATTTGCTAGAAGCATGCTCTATAATGGGAGATGCCCTGGCATTAAGGATGGTATTGGTTTCCAATAAGGGAATCAAAACAACACCAAGCTTAATGCCCCTAAAAGATTGTCTAATTTTGTTAAGGGTAAGGCTCCCATGGTTTAGGATAGTGAGGGTTACATTTTATATCCTGCAAACTATCCCGAACACAAAATTAGGAAGATTCATGCTAGGAAACCTCACAATGTTTCTCATCATGCATTCATGTATAGGAATGAGGCTTCTAGCTCTAGGCATACCACTCATATTAAAATGCCTAAGAAGAAAATTTCTACTGCATCAAATGAACATAACATTTTAATTAATACTTTTGACGCTTCATATGTTTTAACTAACAAATCAGGCAAAATAGTTGCCAAATATGTTGGGGGCAAACACAAGAGTCCAAAGACTTGTGTTTGGGTACCCAAGGTACTTCTTTCTAATGTGAAAGAACCCAAGACTGTTTGGGTACCTAAGAACAAGGCCTAAAATTGTTTTGTAGGTTTATGCATCTGATGGTTCAAGTTGGATAATCGATAGCGGGTGCACAAACCACATGACATGGGAGAAAAGGATTTTCTCCTCCTATGAGAAAAATGATGATCCCCAAAGAGCTATCACATTCGGGGATGGAAATCAAGGTTTGGTCAAAGGTTTGGGTAAAATAGCTATATCTCATGACCATTCCATTTCAAATGTTTTTCTTGTAGATTCTTTAGATAACAACTTGCTTTCTGTTTCTCAATTATGCAAAATGGGCTACAACTGTCTATTTACTAATGTAGGTGTTATTGTCTTTAGAAGAAGTGGTGATTCAATAGCATTTAAGGGAGTGCTAGATGGTCAGCTATACTTAGTTGATTTTAATGATAACCAAGCTGAACTAGACACTTGCTTAATTGCTAAGACTAACATGGGTTGGCTCTGTCATCACCGACTTGCCCATGTTGGAATGAAGAATCTTCATAAGCTTCTAAAGGGAGAGCACATTTTAGGACTAACAAATGTTCATTTTGAGAAAGACAGGATTTGTAGCGCATGTCAAGCAGGAAAGCAGGTTGGAGTCCATCATCCACACAAGAACATAATGACGACCGACAGGCCGCTCGAACTACTCCACATGGATCTATTCGGCCTGATAGCTTACATAAGCAATGTCTAGTTATTGTGGATGATTATTCTCGCTTAACTTGGGTATTATTTTTGCAGGAAAAAATCACAAACCCAAGAGACTTTAAAGAGATTCTTAAGACAGGCTCAAAATGAGTTCGGATTAAGAATCAAAAAGATTAGAAACGATAATGGGACATAGTTCAAGTATTCACAAATTTAAGGCTTTCTTGAGGAGGAGGGCATCAATCATGAGTTCTCTTCTCCCTACACACCTCAACAAAATGGTGTAGTGGTGTAAGTGCAATCAACCCTAATTGAGGGTTTTGGTGATTAAATGACAAAACAAACAGAGATTCTAACAAGTTTGCTCCTAGCATGTACACAGTAATTCTACAGACAGGAGAAGCACAGATCTTACGAGCATAAAAATAGAAAGCACAGGGGATTTAAAATTCCACATCAAATGGTGTGCTCCAAGTGCTTAGAAACATTGGCGGTACTCAATTTATAATTCTTGAGTCATAGGAATCGCCGTACAATTAAAAGGGATCCACGATGGTTAAGTAAGTTATGCAATGAGCTAAGTTCAAAATCCCTTAAAAACATCTTCGAGAACATTTTTTCCAGATCATGAATGCCTTTGTGAAAAACAAATTTTACTTCCCACAAAAACTCCACTTTTGTTCTCTTCAAAATACTCAAAATTTGGTTTCAGCCCTGGAAACCGGTTCAACCGGTCCTGAAACCGGTTCAACCGGTTTGGGGACTACTCCTCTGCCATCCCTGCTCTGATCTATCTGACAGTCAGAAAAGTCGCTGCAGATCTTTTGGGAAAACCGGTTCAACCGGATTTTCCTCCTACTCAACCGGTTTTGAATCCGGTCGAGTCTCCGGCTTAGTAGGTTAGTGAACTGGGATCTCCCTGGTAGAAACCGGTTCAACCGGTTTTTACTCCTTTTCTCCCAACGGCTGCCAGCTTTTGGGGGATCCTTTATATACCCCCTTACACTCTCTCTCATTTACTTCTGCCTCTCCCACGAAATCTTCGCTGACCAAACTCCCAACAAGTGCATTCATTCCACCTTTCACACCCGCAATCGCATCTCCTTCAATCATTTGAAGGACCCTTGGTGTGAGGTGAACTCGATCGAACACGCTGTTAATTTCATCTCGATTCTCCTATTCTCTTTGTTCTTGAGCTTGTTGCAAACTTAACCTTGTGCGGATTTGTTACTCTTGGAACCTCGTGTTCCTTGACGGTTAGAGGTTGCTTGGGAGTCTCCAAATTTGTGGCGACCCCAAGAAGTTTGTATCACCCGCTCTTTGAGCTTATTTGAGAAGAGATTGCCTTGACCTTTGTGGTCGGCTTATGGAGGATTAGGGTTGGAAAAGACCCGGCCCTTTGTGGGCTCCTCAACGAGGAGTAGGACACCTTTGTGGTGGTTGCCGAACCTCGGGTTATATTGCGTGTTCTTGTGTGTTCTTGTTAATCGCTTTAAATATGTTGGTTGGTTCATATTATCCATTCGAGTAGATTTTGTGTAGGGCAAGTCTTTAGCTAAACTCTTCACTACTTCGTATTTGTTTAACAGATTCTCTAATCTAAGTTGAGCAGGTTCAAACTTGTTCAGTTGTAATCAAAATCAACTGAACCGGTTTGCACAAGTGCAACTTTAATTTAACCTATTTCGAAGTTTTTAGTGAAAAATTTCAGGTGTAGCCTATTCACCCCCCCTCTAGGCTACTTTCAAGTGGAGAGGAAGAATAGAACTCTACTGGACATGGCAAGGACCAAGCTTGTTGAGTACAAGACACCAGACCAATTTTGGGTGGAGGCAATTAACACTGCTTGCTACTCCATCAACTGGTTATATCTTCACCGAATCCTCAAGAAGACATCATATAAACTCCTCACTGGTAAAAAAACCCAATGTTTCATATTTTAGAGTCTTTGGGAGCAAATGCTTTATTCTTATCAAGAGAGGTAGAAGTTCTAAATTTGCTCCTAAAGCTGTAGGAGGCTTTTTATTAGGTTATAACTCAAACACAAGGGCATATAGAGTCTTCAACAAATCCACTAGACTAGTTGAAGTTTCTTGTGACATTGTGTTTGATGAGACTAATGGCTCCCAAGTGGAGCAAGTTGATCTTGATGAATTAGATGATGAAGAGGCTCCATGCGTCGCACTAAGGAACATGTTGTCACACCCGGTTTTAAAAAGGCAAACCGAATGCGAACCATGTACGTGCCAGGATCAGTTATTCACGTACACAGCAGTTACATAATATGGACATCATCACACAGTGCTCAAAATAGTATTAATAAGGGAAATAGTCGATTACATCATACGTCTGAGACGTCCATATAGTTCTTACAATAAATCAAAGTGCGGAAAAGAAACGTAGATAACGCGACCTTCACAGGCAGCCGACTGGGGGTTGCCGCTAACCCACACCTAGAACTCGTCGTAATCTTGAAACTCCTGGAAGTCTCCTTCCACAGCTTCATCTTCGCCTGAGCAGTGGTTGCAATGCTGACAACCTGGGGGGGGGGGGTTTGGTGTGTAGAGCAAGGGTGAGTACACATCAACATACTCAGCAAGTATCCTGTTTGGCTGTAGTGGACTAGCTGTATGTGGGGATAAGTCAAGCAGTTGCTTTTAGTTGGTCAGATTATTACTTACTAGTAGAAAGCCAAGTTTTAGCATTAACCCAAGTTATTAACCCAAACGTACTCCTTTCCAAACGGAAAGAGTACCACTTACCAGCATCATAATCATAACCAGAATCAACAATCTCATAACCACCTGTACCAAAGTATCTCTGATCAAGTACCACTAATCACTGGAGCTCCCTTGGCCGCTCATAACCGTGAGCACGGCTGATATATCAGTTTTTCAAACACTCTGCAGAGGTTGTGCACTTTACCCACAAGCCGTGATTCCCTCTCTGGCCCGGGCTTGCAAGACCCTTATTCACTCCCGAGGTGAATGGCCAGGGATTCACTATGAAGCCTTTACAAAGATTCCCCGGGGCTGTAGCCACCCGTTAGGTTTCCTAAATGCACCGCACTCCTCCCCAAGGGGCGAACCCAAACTTGGCAGAGCGAGCCGCATACACCGAGCCCCATTGACGGCACGACGGCTAAGTGAACTACACCCCGGATCCTCTAATTATTCAGCTAAGGGCACCCCATTCCACCCTCATGGTTGCACTGTTTTCCCGGGCGGTCATCCATAGAACAGGTCCTTACGGAGAGGCACTCGAGAAACCGCTCGAGCCCCCTTGAAGACCACAAGTACCACATCGTAATAAAAGAAGGGAAAACAGCGTATCATAGATAATCTCATCATGTTCATTGATTAGAGGTTGAGCAATAGCATAAAGCTAAACAGTAATAATCCAACCCAGATAGGTAAACAAGGACATGGATAACAAAAGCTAGTCAATCCTTAGGCATAAATGTGTAAAGCGGGAGGTGAATTAAATAATGAATAGGACATAGATAGGTCAAGGGACACTTGCCTCCACCAACCGACTACTGCTCAGGGGCTTCTCCTGCGAATTCCTCGGGCTCTTCGACCGGATCGTTCTCTATGCGATTGCAAACATACATACATCCATCCACATTTAATACAAAAGAACAGTACACCATACAAGGGAACAAATAAAGTGAGTATGCATCAAGTATGACATTCGACATTGCATTTGTTATGGTTAGAAAGAAACGGGAAAGGGTCTCGCAGGGGGTTAAATCTTATGCACTAACGATCAATTACAATTGGTTCTTAACAAAAGAATTCTGTTATATGCACTAATGGAAACCTATTCATTTTTAAGTTGATCAACATCGCACGAGATAAACAATTAACTACATGAATCAATTAGCATAACAGAATTTTAAATTAAACTTCCTATTTCAATAACATTAACAATGATTAGCCTACCTAAAATAAAATAACTATGATCACAGAAAGTAAATAAAATAAAATAAAAAAAATAAAAAAAACAGAGGGGGGGGGGGCGGTTGAACCGGCCCTAGGGGCGGTTGAACCGGCCGGGGGCAGGGCGCGCAGGGGCGGCCGAGCCGGGGCGGCTGAGCCGGCCGAGCGGCTAGGGGGCGCGGCCAGGGGCCAGGCGGCCGGGGACGGCCAGGCGGGCGGCCGGGGACGGCCAGGCGGGCGGCCGGGGCGCGCGGCCAGGGGCGCGCGGCCGGGCGGGCGGCCAGGCGGGCGGCCGGGGGCGCGGCCAGGCGGGCGGCCGGGGGCGCGGCCAGGCGGGCGGCCGGGGCGCGCGGCCAGGGGGCGCGGCCGGGGCGGTGGCCGAGGAGAGAGGAGGGGAGAGGGGAGAGGGAGGGAGGAGGGAGAAGGGGGGGAGGGGGCTCACCGGCGGGGGCGGCCGACGGCGAGGGGCGGCCGGCAGGGGGCGGCGGCGGCTTAGGGCAGGGGCGGCGCTAGGGCAGGGGGTAGGGGCGGCGGCGGCTTAGGGTGGGGGAGAGAAAATGAGAGAAAATGAGAGGGAGGGAGAGAGAATTGGGGAAAAAAGGGAGGGGGGGCGGTTGGGCCTGCCAAGGCCCAAGAGGGGGCGCCAGGGGCGGCTGGGCCGGCCGGGGTCGGCCCACGGCGCGGGAGAGAGAGAAAAAGAGGAGAGAGAAAGAGAGAGAAAAAAAAGAAAGAAAAGATCTTCTCCTCATTTTCGAAATCCGATCTTTCTACATGAATGCATTTGCACTTTCAAAGCAATCAAAAGAAATGCAAGGTTCGGCATGGTGCATCAAACAACATAAAGTATTTAGGGTTTTCTTACACGGGAAATCCAAACCGAATCCCGCTAGAACTTTGGAAAAGGTCAAGGTTTAGCGAGGGAAAAAAGAGAAAGAAAAGGTAACGCCCGAATTTTGGTGAGTAAAGAAAAGAAAAAAATTCAACTGCAAAATTCGGGGCGTTACAAACCTATCCCCCTTAAAAGAATCTCGCCCTCGAGATTCAGGGCTTGCTAGCAAAGAGCTCTGGGTACTTGGCCATCAGATCATCTTCACGCTCCCAGGTTGCTTCTTCCTCAGAGTGGTGATCCCATCTGACTTTGCACATTCTGATGGTCTTCCTTCGGGTGACTCTGTCTGAAATCTCAAGGATCTGAGCTGGCTTCTCAACATAGGTCAAGTCCTCCTGGACTTCCAGACCTTCCACTGGCAACTGCTCTTCCGGCACACGCAAGCACTTCTTCAACTGAGACACATGAAAGACATTATGCACAGCAGACAAATTCTCGGGCAAACTGAGCTGATAGGCCACTTCTCCTCGTCTTGCAAGAATCTGATACGGACCAATGTAGCGGGGTGCTAGCTTGCCTTTCACTCCGAATCTTCTGACTCCTCTGATCGGTGACACTTTCAGATAAACAAAGTCTCCGACTTCGAAACTCAGCTCTCTTCTTCTTGTGTCTGCATAGCTTCGCTGCCTCGATTGCGCTATCTTCAGATTCTCTCGAACCATCTTGATGTTCTCTTCGGCCTCAAGCAAAATGTCTGGCCCAAACACTTGCTTTTCTCCAGGCTGATCCCATTGCAACGGGGTTCTGCAACTCCTTCCATAGAGCGCCTGGAATGGTGACATCTTCAAACTGGCCTGGTAACTGTTGTTATAGGAAAACTCTGCATAAGGCAATCGCTTGTCCCATCCGGACTGGTCTTGCAACGCACAGGCTCTCAACATATCCTCAAGAATTTGATTGGTTCTTTCAGTCTGGCCATCTGTCTGCGGATGATAAGCTGAACTGAAATTCAGATGCGTGCCCAAAGCTTCATGCAACTGCTGCTAGAAATGAGAGGTGAACTGCGTTCCTCTATCTGACACTATCTTCTTTGGCACACCATGAAGACAAACGATCCGAGACATATACAACTCTGCCAATACTGCACTGTTGTAGTTGGTCTTGACAGGTATGAAGTGGGCTGACTTGGTCAAACGGTCCACTACTACCCAAATGGAATCGTAGCCGGCTCGAGTGCGAGGCAATCCGACTATGAAATCCATACCGATTTCATCCCATTTCCACTGAGGGATCTGCAACGGTTGCAACAATCCAGCAGGTCTCTGGTGCTCTGCCTTAATTCTTCGGCAACTATCGCACATAGCCACATGCTCTGCGATTTCTCTCTTCATTCCGTACCACCAGAATTTCTTCTTCAGATCCTGATACATCTTCTCACTGCCAGGGTGAATCGAATAAGCGGTCTCATGAGCTTCCTTAAGAATCAACTCCCGAATGGACTGGACATTGGGAACACACAAGCGGTCTTTGAACCATATCACGCCTTCTGCATCTTCTCGAAAATCTTTGCCTTTGCCTTCTAGAATCAGTCGCCGGATCTCACTGATTTTCTCATCATTCTTCTGCGCTTCTTTGATTTCGCGCTCCAAGGTAGGTTCCAACTCGACTGTGACTCCTCACGAATTGTTCAGAAATCCGAGACTCAACCTGTCAAACTCCTTGGCCAACTCATAAGGCATCGGACGAGCAACCATCAGATTGACTTGACTCTTTCTGCTCAAAGCATCTGCCACTACGTTTGCTTTGCCTGGATGGTAATGAATCTCCAACCCATAGTCTTTGATCAACTCTAACCATCTTCATTGCCTCATGTTCAACTCTGACTGAGTGAATATGTACTTCAGACTCTTGTGATCTGTGTAAACGTCGCATTTCTGTCCATACAGATAGTGCCTCCATGTCTTCAGTGCGTGAACCACTGCTGCCAACTCTAGATCATGGATTGGGTAATTCTTCTCATGAACCTTCAACTGTCGGGACGAGTAAGCCACAACTCTTCCCTCTTGCATCAACACACATCCCAAACCTGTGTAACAAGCATCGCAATACACCGAGAAGGGCTTGTGCACATCGGGCAAGACTAGGACAGGCGCTGTAGTCAACTTCTCTTTCAGCGCTTCAAAGGCCTCTTGGCATTTCTGGGTCCACTTGAACTCAACTTTGTTGCCTAGCAACGCTGTCATTGGTTTCGCAATCTTCGAAAACCCTTCAATGAATCGCCGATAATATCCGGCCATTCCAATGAAACTCTTGATTCCTCTAGCATCTGTTGGCGCTTTCCCGTTCAAAATGTCTGCCACTTTCTTCGGATCCACAGCCAATCCTTCTTTGTTGATTATGTGACCCAAGAACAGGACTTCACTGATCCAGAACTCACATTTGCTCAACTTTGCATACAACTGGTGCTCTCGCAATCTCTGCAATACCATCCTCAAATGATCTGCGTGCTCTTCTTCGCTTTGAGAATAAACCAGAATGTCATCAATGAATACCACCACAAACTTATCAAGGTAATCCATGAATACACTATTCATCAAGTTCATAAAGAATGCTGGTGCATTGGTCAAACCAAAAGACATCACTGTGAACTCATACAAACCATACTTGGAAATGAATGCCGTCTTCGGAATATCCGAAGGTCGGATTCTGAGCTGATGATAACCTGACCTCAGATCAATCTTGGAGAACACACTGGCTCCTCTCAACTGGTCGAACAGATCTTCTATTCTGGGCAAGGGATACTTGTTCTTGATCGTGACCTCATTCTAAGCTCGGTAATCGATACACATCCTCTTGGTGCCATCTTTCTTCTCCACAAATAGGACAGGGGCGGCCCAAGGCGAGGTGCTTGGCCGGATGTAACCTTTCTCTGACAGCTCATCAATTTGCTCCTTAAGCTCAACCAACTCTGGTCCAGATATTCTGTAGGCTCTCTTAAAGATAGGGGCGGTTCCAGGAAGAAGCTCTATGGCAAACTCAACTTTCCGCTCTGGCGGCATACCCGGTAAGTCCTTTGGAAACACATCTGGGAATTCGGAAACAACCTTGATACTCTCGATCGGGTCTGCTTCACTGCTATCAACAGCTATCTGATAACAACTTCCTTTCTTTGGCTCAGGCGGGACTAACTCGGTCACCACTTCCTCTCCTAGTGGGGACACCAACTCGATTGTCCTTTTATCACAACTGATAACTGCCTGATACTTATCTAGCCAATTCATCCCTAGGATGACATCTATTCCCTGAGTACCCATTACTATAAGGTTGGCGGGAAATGCTATCCCCCTTATTTTCACACTTATATTCAAACAAATGCTATCGGCTCGAATTCTACCACCGGCTGAGTCAATTTGAATGGGGGTTGACATGGTAGTAATTGGAAGATTATGTGCTTCTACCCATGATGCAGTAATGAAAGAATGCGTTGCTCCAGTATCAAATAACACTTCTGCAATATGGGAGTCGACTGGGAACATACCTACTATCATGCCGGGGGTCTCCTGAACTGCTTCAGCTTCCAAGTGGTTCAGTCTTCCATGATTATAGCGCGGCTGAGAGCGATTGCCTGCTCCAGGCTGAGGCACATTCTGCTTTGCTGGGGCATTGGGGCCTGACTGCTGCTGGGCTGCCTTCTTCGGACATTGCATCACCCAGTGGCCTTGTTCTCCACAGTGGAAACATGCTCTATTTCCAACCTGAGCTGGTGCTGCCTGACTGTTCTGCTGGCTTGCTGGGGCAGGAAGACGAGGTGCCTGCTGATTCTGCCTTTGAAACTGACCTCCTGACTGATTGCTCTGACGGTTCTGGTACTGATTCTGAGGGTACTGCCTTTGAAACTGCTGATGCTGCTGAGGTGGACGCTGGTTCTGCCTGAACTGCTGAGGTTGATTGCCTGAGAAACGAGGACGATTGCTGCTTCCAGGCTGGGGTCCACTAATCTTGCGCTTACGATCTTCCATCTCCTTGCGCTTTCTCTCTGTCATGATTGCTCTGTCAATCAGGTGCTGGAATGTCGGGAACGTGTGATTCATCAGCTGATACTGCAGAGGGTCAACCAAGCCTCTCAGAAAACGGTATTGTCGCTTGGCGTCGGTGTTGACATCTTCAGGAGCATAGCGAGACAACTGCAGAAACTTGTCCCGGTACTCACTGACAGACAATGGCCCTTGCTTGAGAGCCAGGAATTCCTCCTTCTTCACTGTCATCAGACCTGCAGGCACATGGTACTGACGAAAGCTACCTCTGAATTCTTCCCAGGTGATGGCGTCAGGGTGAGCATGGGTGGCGAGGTAAGACTCCCACCATGATTGGGTTGCTCCTCTCAATAGGCGGGGACCATACAGAACTTTCTCCCTATCATCGCACTGAGCGGTATGCAACTCCCGCTCCATAGTGCGCAGCCAATCTTCAGCATCCATGGGGTCAGAAGAATGAGCGAACGTTGGTGGATGACTTCTCATGAATTCAGCTCGCTTGTCTCTGGGCATCTGAGGCATCTGAGGCTGAGGTGGAACTTGCTGCTGCTGCTGCTGCTGAATGGCGGCCAAAGTCTGACCGATGGCTTGAACTGCCTGAGTCTGCATCAGAAACATCTGCTCGATGGACATCGGGGGCGGGGGCGGCAGGTGCTGCTGCTGAGGCACCTCCTCCTGTTGAGCGGCTCGCTCCTGCTGAGCACGCCTTCCTCCTCTGCGCCTATTCTCTGACATCTGCAGAATGCAACCACACATCAGAACTGATCCGGCAGATCTTGCAGCATAAGAAAAGAGAATAGAATTCTTCAACAGCACTGAACAGATGAGCATCTTCACTGATCTCCAACACAGACCACACAGCTTCTCAGATCAAGAGGAAAGTGGAATAAAAGGTTTCCCAACTATATAACTAACTCCATTAACATAATAAGTAAACCAAAATGCAGGGGATACCCACACTCTGGTGACAGTCATTACAAAGATCCAAACCAAACATAGTTCATCATGACAAACATAGATGCACAGGATATAGCAAACTACCCTGTCTAACTAAGACTAACTAAAACTGAGACTAACGCTAAGACTGAAGCTTCTATGTATATATATTTCGTATTAATTACAAGATCCAACTCTAACGATCTATGGTTCTAGAGTTATCTTGGTCTTACAGGCGGGATTGCCATAAGACTGGTGTCCACGCTGAGGTGAGCGGTACGGGTGCTGAGTCCCGACGGGAGCGGGGGAACCACCATCCAGATGACGACGTTCCGCGCGCTCAGCCCGCAGCAGGGCGATCTCAGCACGAGCCCTACTCAGCTCATCTAATGCATGGTCCAGCTCCGTGTTTAGCACGGCGGCTAGGTTGACTGTGCTGCTCAACCTAGGATTGCCCTCACCGACAGGTGAGACAATCACGCCTCCTGTGCTGCCAGATGGACGGCGGGGGTAATACTTCAGGTCAAGACCATCAGCTGCCCCACCGAAAACCGAGCAGTAGTGCGAAAGCGCACGCCGTGCAGCATCTTGCATGGCTGCCTCAGCTGAGTCCCGCTCAGAGATAGAATAGTGCTCTGAACAGGCCTCCGCACCCTGGAGACTGTTCTCCGGGCAGCGCACCAAGCAAGTCGCCTCCCAGCGGTCCGGGTAGACCCCGCGACTGTGCTGGTAGACCACACAGCGATACTCGACAGACCAAGTATGCCGGTTAAATGCCCGACGTAGCAGGGTGTCGAGCGCATCGTGGAAGTGACACCCGCGAGCAGCGTCGCGAGTGATGGGTCGAGCAACCCATCCTTCCGGCTCAGGGTTAGCAGAGAAGTCGGTGTCGTGGCTCGAGCTGTCGTCGCCACCTCCGTCGTCTGGGTCTCCTCCAGCAGCTACTCCAGAAGCTGGGGCGCCCAGTGGTGATGCACGGGGCGGCTCCAGAGGAAGCACAGGGGAGCAGCTCCTCACAGACTCTATATCCTGGTGGAGCGAGAAGGAAGAGCTCTGCTGCTCCTGTCGTCGACGTTCCTGCTCCTCACGCAGGCGGTGGTGTAGTCTCTCCAAGTGGCTGGACTGTCCGGCCACGGGACGGCGAAGCGGACGCTCAGCAAGGCGGGAGGGTAAGAAGGGGATGACTGACTTTCGTGCAGTGTGTCTAAGTCGAGCCATCTACAAAAGACATCGATAGCAAAAGGGTGAGAACAGAATTAATATGACCAGCAAATAATGATTCATAAGTAAATGAAGGATTAGAATAAAACATGATTTTCAGCAAGGTATTATATATAGTAGAACATAGGTTTGGTCGGTATGACCAACTTTTGAAGAGATATCAAAGTCAAGGCGGAGACAGAGGTCTATAGTCCTTAGAACGACCATTCTACTCTAGGTTAGCGGTCCTACAGTCAGCACGGCTCTGATACCACTTATGTCACACCCGGTTTTAAAAAGGCAAACCGAATGCGAACCATGTACGTGCCAGGATCAGTTATTCACGTACACAGCAGTTACATAATATGGACATCATCACACAGTGCTCAAAATAGTATTAATAAGGGAAATAGTCGATTACATCATACGTCTGAGACGTCCATATAGTTCTTACAATAAATCAAAGTGCGGAAAAGAAACGTAGATAACGCGGCCTTCACAGGCAGCCGACTGGGGGTTGCCGCTAACCCACACCTAGAACTCGTCGTAATCTTGAAACTCCTGGAAGTCTCCTTCCACAGCTTCATCTTCGCCTGAGCAGTGGTTGCAATGCTGACAACCTGGGGGGGGGTTTGGCGTGTAGAGCAAGGGTGAGTACACATCAACATACTCAGCAAGTATCCTGTTTGGCTGTAGTGGACTAGCTGTATGTGGGGATAAGTCAAGCAGTTGCTTTTAGTTGGTCAGATTATTACTTACTAGTAGAAAGCCAAGTTTTAGCATTAACCCAAGTTATTAACCCAAACGTACTCCTTTCCAAACGGAAAGAGTACCACTTACCAGCATCATAATCATAACCAGAATCAACAATCTCATAACCACCTGTACCAAAGTATCTCTGATCAAGTACCACTAATCACTGGAGCTCCCTTGGCCGCTCATAACCGTGAGCACGGCTGATATATCAGTTTTTCAAACACTCTGCAGAGGTTGTGCACTTTACCCACAAGCCGTGATTCCCTCTCTGGCCCGGGCTTGCAAGACCCTTATTCACTCCCGAGGTGAATGGCCAGGGATTCACTACAAAGCCTTTACAAAGATTCCCCGGGGCTGTAGCCACCCGTTAGGTTTCCTAAATGCACCGCACTCCTCCCCAAGGGGCGAACCCAAACTTGGCAGAGCGAGCCGCATACACCGAGCCCCATTGACGGCACGACGGCTAAGTGAACTACACCCCGGATCCTCTAATTATTCAGCTAAGGGCACCCCATTCCACCCTCATGGTTGCACTGTTTTCCCGGGCGGTCATCCATAGAACAGGTCCTTACGGAGAGGCACTCGAGAAACCGCTCGAGCCCCCTTGAAGACCACAAGTACCACATCATAATAAAAGAAGGGAAAACAGCGTATCATAGATAATCTCATCATGTTCATTGATTAGAGGTTGAGCAATAGCATAAAGCTAAACAGTAATAATCCAACCCAGATAGGTAAACAAGGACATGGATAACAAAAGCTAGTCAATCCTTAGGCATAAATGTGTAAAGCGGGAGGTGAATTAAATAATGAATAGGACATAGATAGGTCAAGGGACACTTGCCTCCACCAACCGACTGCTGCTCAGGGGCTTCTCCTGCGAATTCCTCGGGCTCTTCGACCGGATCGTTCTCTATGCGATTGCAAACATACATACATCCATCCACATTTAATACAAAAGAACAGTACACCATACAAGGGAACAAATAAAGTGAGTATGCATCAAGTATGACATTCGACATTGCATTTGTTATGGTTAGAAAGAAACGGGAAAGGGTCTCGCAGGGGGTTAAATCTTATGCACTAACGATCAATTACAATTGGTTCTTAACAAAAGAATTCTGTTATATGCACTAATGGAAACCTATTCATTTTTAAGTTGATCAACATCGCACGAGATAAACAATTAACTACATGAATCAATTAGCATAACGGAATTTTAAATTAAACTTCCTATTTCAATAACATTAACAATGATTAGCCTACCTAAAATAAAATAACTATGATCACAGAAAGTAAATAAAATAAAATAAAAAAAATAAAAAAAACACAGAGGGGGGGCGGTTGAACCGGCCCTAGGGGCGGTTGAACCGGCCGGGGGCAGGGCGCGCAGGGGCGGCCGAGCCGGGGCGGCTGAGCCGGCCGAGCGGCCAGGGGGCGCGGCCAGGGGCCAGGCGGCCGGGGACGGCCAGGCGGGCGGCCGGGGCGCGCGGCCAGGGGCGCGCGGCCGGGCGGGCGGCCAGGCGGGCGGCCGGGGGCGCGGCCAGGCGGGCGGCCGGGGCGCGCGGCCAGGCGGGCGGCCAGGCGGGCGGCCGGGGGCGCGGCCAGGCGGGCGGCCAGGCGCGCGGCCGGGGCGGTGGCCGAGGAGAGAGGAGGGGAGAGGGGAGAGGGAGGGAGGAGGGAGAAGGGGGGGAGGGGGCTCACCGGCGGGGGCGGCCGACGGCGAGGGGCGGCCGGCAGGGGGCGGCGGCGGCTTAGGGCAGGGGCGGCGCTAGGGCAGGGGGTAGGGGCGGCGGCGGCTTAGGGTGGGGGAGAGAAAATGAGAGGGAGGGAGAGAGAATTGGGGAAAAAGGGAGGGGGGGGCGGTTGGGCCTGCCAAGGCCCAAGAGGGGGCGCCAGGGGCGGCTGGGCCGGCCGGGGTCGGCCCACGGCGCGGGAGAGAGAGAAAAAGAGGAGAGAGAAAGAGAGAGAAAAAAAGAAAGAAAAGATCTTCTCCTCATTTTCGAAATCCGATCTTTCTACATGAATGCATTTGCACTTTCAAAGCAATCAAAAGAAATGCAAGGTTCGGCATGGTGCATCAAACAACATAAAGTATTTAGGGTTTTCTTACACGGGAAATCCAAACCGAATCCCGCTAGAACTTTGGAAAAGGTCAAGGTTTAGCGAGGGAAAAAAGAGAAAGAAAAGGTAACGCCCGAATTTTGGCGAGTAAAGAAAAGAAAAAAAATTCAACTGCAAAATTCGGGGCGTTACACATGTCCATTGGGGATGTGTGTCCTAATGAATCCGAAGAGCCTCCACAAACACAAGATCAACCATCATCTTCTATGCAAGCATCTCCACCAACTCAAGATGAGGATCAGGCTCAAGAAGATGAATATGAAGATCAAGACGATGAGCCACCTCAAGAGGAGGACATTGTTCAAGGGGGAGATGAAGACAATAAAGAAAAAGAAGATGATCAAGAGATTCGAGATCAAAGACCGCCACACCCAAGAGTCCACCAAGCAATTCAACGAGATCACCTCGTCAACTCCATCCTTGGTGACATTCGTAAGGGGGTAACCACTAGATCTCGAGTTGCTCATTTCTATGAACATTACTCTTTTGTTTCCTCTATTGAGCCATATAGGATAGAGGATGCACTAAGAGATCCGGACTGGGTGGTGGCAATGCAAGAGAAGCTCAACAACTTCACGAGGAATGAGATATGGCATTTAGTTCCACGTCCTAATCAAAATGTTGTAGGTACCAAGTGGGTATTCCGCAACAAGCAAGATGAGCATGGTGTGGTGACAAGGAACAAAGCCCGACTTGTGGCCAAAGGTTATTCACAAGTCGAAGGTTTGGACTTTGATGAAACTTATGCACCCATAGCTAGGCTTGAGTCAATTCGTATATTACTTGCCTATGCTACTGACTATGGCTTTAAGCTCTATCAAATGGACGTGAAAAGTGTCTTCCTCAATGGACCTATCAAGGAAGAGGTCTATGTTGAGCAACCTCCAGGCTTTGAAGATAGTGAGTACCCTAACCATGTGTATAAACTCTCAAAGGCGATTTATGGGCTCAAGCAAGAAAAACCAATCGTATTCTCTTTACTAAAATTGTTGCAAAATACTTGTTTATATGCCAAATTTATGTTGATGATATTATATTTGGGTCTACTAACAAGTCAACTTGTGAAGAGTTTAGTAGGATCATGATACAGAAATTCAAGATGTCTATGATGGGGGAGTTGAAGTATTTCCTTGGATTTCAAATCAAGCAACTCCAAGAGGGCACCTTCATCAGCCAAACTAAGTACATTCAAGACATACTTCAAAAGTTTGGGTTGAAGAATGGTGAACCCATCAAGACACCCATGGGAACCAATGGGCATCTCGACATCGACACGGGAGGTAAATCCGTAGATCAAAAGGTATACCAGTTGATGATATGATCTTTACTCTACTTATGTGCATCTCGACTAGATATTATGCTTTCTTTATGCATGTGTGCAAGGTTCCAGGCAAATCCTAAGGAAGTTTACCTTAGGTCCATGAAAATAATCATGCGATATTTAGTTTACACTCCTAAGTTTAGGCTTTGGTACCCTAAGGGATATACCTTTGATCTAATTGCGTATTCCGATGCTGATTATGT
The DNA here is from genome assembly GCF_902167145.1 of Zea mays. Classification (NCBI taxonomy): domain Eukaryota; kingdom Viridiplantae; phylum Streptophyta; class Magnoliopsida; order Poales; family Poaceae; genus Zea; species Zea mays. Next base: position 68,056,506 of record NC_050098.1, read on the forward strand.
TGGATGTAAAATAGTTAGAAAGAGCACATTAGTGACTTGTCAGTTTCTGGAAAGATCCCTGGTGTCATGGGCTTCAAAGAAACAAAATTTCGTAGCTCTTTCCACCATCGAAGATGAGTATATTGCCACAAGCCATTGTTGTGCGCAATTACTTTGGATGAGGCAAACCCTTAGGGAATATGGCTACAAGTTGAGCAAAGTCCCTCTCCTATGTGATAATGAGAGTGATATCCGCATGGCAGATAATCCCGTTGAACACAGCCGAACTAAGCACATAGACATCTGGTATCACTTTCTGAGAGATCACCAACAAAAGGGGGATATCGAAATAGCTTATGTAAGCACCCACAACCAAGTAGCCGAAATCTTTACCAAGCCACTATATGAGAAAACCTTTAGCAAACTTAGGAATGAGCTAAATATACTTGATTCTCGAAACTTTGATTGAAGCATTGCACACATAGCTCATGAATATACCTTTGATCATATCTTTTTCATTTAGTACACATGCATATTTCTTATTCTTCTTGTGCCAAGGCTACAACTAATGTGCTATCAAGTGTATTTCTATACTTAGTCATAGATTAAAAGGGAAATGAAGTTTTCGGCAAAGACAAGGCTTCCACTCCAACTCTGACAGTATCATTTACCCTTTGTCGTTACTCCTACAACTCTCAATGGTATGAACCTTCACTCGTATTTACTTTACCATTTGGGAGAAAGTATAAAAAAGGGCTCTCAAGTTCTCCGTTTTTGGCGATTAATGCAAGGGGGAGAAAATATTAAGCCCAAAGCAAAAGGACCGCACCACCATTCAAAATTTCAAAAAAAGGGATTTCAATTGGTATTTGATCAAAATGAATTTTCAATTGGTATGTGAAGAGAATTTCTCAATTGGTATCTTCAAAACTTCACATTAAGTATGAAAGAATTTCAATTAGTATATTTTCAATTGGTATCTAACTTTCAACTCATATGTGAGAGAAAAATTTCAATTGGTATCTACTTCAAAACCCTCTTGAAAGCTAAGGGGAGAATTTCATTCAGGGGAGCTTTTATGTAGTCAAAGGAAAAGCATTTGAAACAGGGGGAGGAATTTCAAATCCCAAAAAATGCTTCTTGCAATCATATTTCTATACCTATGACTATCTGCAAAAGTTTTTGAATAGATTTCCAAAAGATTTGCAAAAACAAAACATGTGGTGCAAATGTGGTCCAAAATATTAAATAAAAGAAAAGCAAACCATTCACTCTTATTCATATGTTTAAAATTTTTCATTGATTTAATTCTAAGTAACCTATGCACAATCATCTCAACTGCAAACTAGTTCAATTCTACACACTTCATTTGTTTTGGTTTGTGTTGGCATCAATCACCAAAAAGGGGGAGATTGAAAGTGAAATAGGGTAAACCATTTCCTATAATTAATTTTGGTGGCTAACGACCAACACAAACACATGGACTAACTAGTTTGTCTAGAATTCATCTATTACAGGTGCATAAGGTTCAACACAAACCAAGAAAAAAATCAAGTTAGGACACAATTTAATTGGAGGAAAAGATCCTAAGTGTGCTAGATTTTGGCGCACCGAACAGTGTCCGGTGCTCCAGGGCCGTACAGACTTGAACCAGCCACTCTCGGGAAATTGGAGGCGCGCTCCGCTATAATTCACCAGACTATCCGGTGAGCCAGCGGAGCAACAGCTAACTGGAGCCAATGGTTGACTCTGCAAAAGCAACAGTGAGGAACAGTGCCGCGACAGAAGTCAGAGCGCAGAATTCAGAGGGCACCAAACTGTCCGGTGCAGCTAGAAGACAAACGTCTCCAACGGTCAACTACTCAGAACCCTAATGATTGCACTGACGTGGCACACACCGGACAGTGCATAGTGACTGTCCGGTGGCGCACCGAACTGTCTGGTGCGCCCATTGCCAACGGAAATCAGCCAACGACTAGAAGTGGTTGGGAGGCTATAAATACTCCCCAACCACCTCATTCACTTCTATCCAAGCCTTCTGAAATCTTCATTCATTGCAAAAGCAAAAGCCTAACACTCCAAGACACAATCAAAGCAATCAATCCACTCAAAGCCCCAAAATCAACTCTAGTGCATTAGGGCTTGTGAGAGGATCACTTGTGTTCTTTGTTGCTCTTGTCGCTTGGTTTGGTCTTTTCTTTTTTCCCTTCTTATTCTCAAGAGACTTGTAATCGAAGCAAGAGACACCTAAGTGTGTGGTGGTCCTTGCGGGGTCTAAGTGAACCGTGAGATTAAGGAAAAGGCTCACTCGGTCTAAGTGACCGTTTGAGAGAGGGAAAGGGTTGAAATAGACCCGGTCTTTCTGATGTCCTCAATGGGGACTAGGTTCTTTGGAACCGAACCTCAGTAAAACAAATCATCGTGTTCACTCGCTTTAATTCTCGTTTGATTTGTTTTCCCTCTCTAACGTTTCATTGCTAGTATTGATTTGAGTTGGCTCCCATACGTTATCCACATTCTTTGAGCAACTCTTAGCAAGAGAAACATTATTTTGACTTGAATTTAATTCTAACGCTAACCCCGACCTTAGTGTGTGTTTAAAAGTTGATAAATTTCAGGTTTCGCCTATTCACCTCCCCTCTAGGCGACTTTCAATAATCGTATTTGACAGGGTGGAACCGTCCCCTGGTTACCTATAAATAACCCCGCGCAGCACCATAGTGAGGGGGCTTAAAAACACTCTTGCTCTAACACACTGTGTCAGCAAGCATCAAACCGTTTCCGTTCTCCCACTGTTTGAATTAGCTTGACCATGAGTCAGCAAGTTCCAACATTTGGCGCCCACCGTGGGTGCAACAAAAAACCATTCCCGTGATGGCCCCTAAGAGAGCGACTTCGAAGGCCAACACTTCATCGACGACGCAGCGAAGGCGGCCCTTCTTGCTAAAAAGAAGGGCAAGGCAGGCCTCGCTTACGACATCCCTCATGAGGCCTTCAAGGATGAGGCAGTCAACAACAAGAGACATGGCCAACACAATCCGCCCACCCCTAGAGGGCACCGTTCGCACATGCAGCTCTGAGGGAGTACCTTGGGCACCCCCGCCAGGCTTCACCCCCTAGAGGCAGACGACATCATCGAAGACGGCAAAATCCTAGGCATTTCAGTCGAAGACCAGCTCAAGCTGTGAGCCCTTCGCATCAAGAACAATCACTTATAGAAGCAGAAAGAAATACTTGCAGCCAAGCGCTAGTGCGTCACCATGTAGGCCAAGGTCAGGTAGATGATACTAGATGAGGAACAGAAGGCCAGTGAGCTAGAACAACAACTTGCAGATATGCAAGGTGAAGGCCACCACCAATTGCAGCAGAATCCAGCCTACATACCAGCCGTGGCTCCAACCACTTTCCAGGGGATAAATTACCTTGATGAGCGAAGACCTCTTGTGCCACAGCTCTAGGCCTCACCTTGGCCTAGCAATTTCAGAGTGGGTACTTATCCCAAGTACAACGACAACACCGACCCAGTACAGTACATCATGAGCTCCCAAGTTGCAGTCACATCATCCGGAGGGGACGACGCCACCATGCCCAAATCTTTCATTATAGCACTCGAAAACCCAGCCCTCACATCATACACCAAATTGCCGCCATTATCAATCGACTCATGGAAAACCCTTCGCGACAAATTCTTGTTAAATTTTCAAGGGTACAGGCCAGACACAGATGCCCTAGCAGAATTATCACTCCACGGGCAACAGGAGAAAGAAACCCTTCAGGAGTACTACAAAAAATTTCTTCTCCTAAAGTCACAACTACCCTCCGTCGATGACCACATAGCCATCCACTATGCAATCTGTGGTCTTTGAACCGGCGTCTTATACAGTCACTGCATAAGAGACCTAGACAAAAACTTTCAAGAGTTATATCAGTTATTCAAAAAGTATGCTCGGTCTGAGGAGCTCCACCAGAGAAAATCGAGTCATAGCGAAAACCCAAGGACACTCCGCAGTCCAGCAGGACATGGGTCAGGCCTGCGTAGTCGAACTCATGCCGGCCAAACCGTAACCGGTCCCAAGTGCACACCATCTCTAATCAGCAGCTGACTGGAGACACCGCTCGTTGCCACGAGTACCCCACGCAAAAAGGCCATGGCGAAAACACCAGAGGCAGAGGCAGAGGCCGAGTCCCCCAACAACAAAGGTTCTAGTGTCTTTTCCATGGCAAAGACTCGGCACATCCTACCAGGGATTGCCCTGAAACCAAGGCCACCAAGGATAGAATGGCCAGAAATTAACCAGCTGACAACCAAAGAGTTGTCGCCCACACCTACCATCCCCAACAATATCACCAACACCAATTACATAATACCATCCCCACAAGCAAAACCACAACATGTACCAGAAACACCAAGAAATCCAACCTCTACTGCCACCTCCACCACATCACCAAAATCCACCACCACCAGCAGCACCCAAACAAGAGGACTTCGCCGATCAACCCTTCGGAGGGGTCATTCACATGATTACCGGAGGATCGATCTCCGAGTTTGACACAAAACGGCAAAAGAAAGACCACTACAGAAGAGTCAATCACGTAGCCCTCACTGGGCTAGTTGTTCAAACAAAGTGGTCTCATATACCACTTACCTTCGACGCAGGAGACGTCGACCTACAATGCGCCCCACGCCGATGCCATGGTGATCAACTGTCGTGTAGCAGGATGGGACCTGCACAAAGTACTTGTCGAAAATGGCAGTCAGGCCGACATCATTTCCTTGCATGCCTTCGATCGCATGGGTATCAGGAACAGCCTACTAAAGCCAGCAGATAACCCCTTATATGGCTTCGGAGGGAAAGGAACTTTTCCAATTGGCAAAATAGAGCTACCACTGTCATTCGGCACTGCGCCAAACACGCGAAGTGAGCAAGTCACCTTCAACATAGTCCATATGGTTTATCCTTACAACGCCATCATGGGGCGAGGATCCATCAACAAGTTCGAGGTAGCAATCGACGGACTCTACCTGTGCATGAAAATCCCAGGCCCCCAGGGCGCAATCACAATATATGGAGATCAGCAGGCGACCAGAAACATAGAAAGAGACTTTGTCCCTGGCCAGCTTAATGTGCATTGCCTCATAACAGACTGTGAAGACACCAATAGTCCTCGCACAACCAAAAGCAAAAAGACCAACACACAACTACAGAGCAACGAGGGAATCAAGGCAGTCCCTCTCAACCCTATGACCCCCAAGCAAACAGTTTTAGTCAGCGAAGACCTCCTGCCCAACGATAAAAAGACTTCTCTCTTGTCTCAAACGCAACAAGGATGTCTTTGCATGGTCTACCCTAGACCTCGTCAGGGTCAGCCGCACAATTATTGAGCACAACTTGGGCATCGATTCCTCCATGAGCTCCAAGAAGCAAAAGCTACGAAAGGTGTCTGATGAAAAAACAGAAGGTACGAAGGCAGAGGTAAACTGTTTCCTAGAAGCAAAATTCATCGAACCAATTTCTTACCCTACTTGGCTCGCCAATGTCATCATGGTGCAAAAGAAAAATGGGAAATGGAGAATGTGCATCGACTTAACCAACATCAACAAAGCCTGTCCAAAGGACAATTTTCCTCTGCCACAAATCGACGAAATTGTCGATTCCGCAACCGGTTGCGAAGTCATGTCTCAACTAGATTTCTTCTCGGGCTATCATCAAATCTACATGAAAGAAGAAGACAAGGCCAACACAAGTTTCATCACACCCTTCTGCACATATTGTTTCGTGTGAATGCCCAAAGGACTCAAGAATGCTTGGTCAACTTTTTCTTGGCTCACCAAAAGAATTCTCGAAGATCAGATGGGCTGCAACGTTTTCACATATGTTGATGACATAGTCATTGCGAGCAAAAAGAAGAAGACCACATAGCTGACCTTGCAGAAACATTCGCTAACATGCGCCAAGCCAGACTCCACTTGAACCCGGAGAAGTGCATATTTGGAGTCCGCCAAGGCAAGATACTTGGCTACCTCGTATCACACAGAGTGATCGAAGGAAACCCCAGCAAAATCTAGGCTATCATGGACATGGCCCCGCCACAGTCAGCAAAAAACATCCAACGACTTATAGGAAAACTAGCTGCATTAAACAGATTCATCTCACGATCTGCTGAGCAAAGCCTTCCTTTCCTGAAAACATTGCACGGAGCCAAGGATTTTACCTGGGGTCCAGAGCAAGCCGCGGCCTTAATATCTATCTGATTTTGCAACATTAACCAGCCTAGACCCAGCTCTACCCCTACTACTCTACATTGCAGTGTCACCCAGTGCAGTCAGCGCAGCCCTGGTGCAAGAAAGGTGCAGAGAGGGCAAGACACACCAATGCCCAGTTTATTTTGTCTCCAAAGTGCTCACCGCCTCTAAATGCAACATGACTGAGTTAGAAAAGATAGCATACGCCATTGTCATGGCTTTGCGCAAGCTAAGACACTATTTTGAGGCGCACAAAGTATGAGTCACTTCAGATTGGGGTCTAGGAGACCTATTCAGAAATTCGGAGGTATCCGCTAGAATAGCTAAATGGGCAGCCGAACTCTCTTGTTATAACATCACCTTCAATCCAAGAACAACAATCAAATCCCAGGTCTTGGTAGACTTCATAGTCGACTGGACAGGTCCTTCGGAGCCACATCAGCTTCGCGTAGGGACTATCTGGACCATCCACTGCGACGGTGCATGGTTTCATGCGGGTGCCGGCGCTGCAGCAATTATTACATCTCCCACATGAGTCAAATACAGATATGTTGCGCGTCTCCTCTTCACACTGGAATCAAACAAATGCACAAATAATATCGTATAATAGGATGTCATCATCCTCAGTCTTCGCAAGCTATAGGCCCTTGGGGTGACAACGTGCATAGTCAAAACTGATTCTAAAATAGTCTCCAGCCAAATTGAAATGGACTGCTCTACCAAAGAGCTAGTTCTCATGCAATATCTCTCTGTCGTACGAAGTCTAGAGAAGCAATTCAAAGGGTTCACCTTACAACACATAGAGCGGAACAAGAATGAAGAAGTTGACATGGTGGCCAAAGCAGCAGCGAAAGGCGAACCCTTACCATCTGACGTGTTTTTCCACATGATCGGTACACCAGCTGTTAGAAACCCCAAAGGCCTGCATATAACACAAGAACTCGATGGGCGCCGAATCGTAAATCCGATAATGACCAAAGACTGGCGCGCACCTATCACCTTATACCTTCAAGGTCACTATCATCCCTCCGACCAAAGCGAAGCCAAAAGGTTAAAACATAGAAGGAGAGACTTTGCTATGATCAATGAACAACTATACAAGAAGGGAATAAGTAAATCCATGTTAAAATGCATAACTGAAGTCGAAGGCATAGAACTTCTTCGAGAGGTCCACAGAGAAACATGCGGATCACATTTGGGACCTAGACCTCTCGCTGCTATGGTCATGCGCCAATGTTTCTACTGGCCAGCCATCGTGTGTGTAGCCAACAGAGTGACCCGCTCGTGCGAAGCATGCCAAAAATTCTCACCTCGCACGGGCGCCCCTTCGCAGTTCACAAAGCTCATCGCACACACCTGGCCACTACAGCGTTGGGGACTCGACATTGTTGGACCACTGCCAATAGCGCAAGGCAACTTAAAATTCACCTTTGTCGTAGTCGAGTACTTCACTAAGTGGATCGTAGCCAGAGCTATGTCAACAATAACATCGAAGACAACACAGAAGTTCTTCTAGTAGAACATTGTCTGTTGATTTGGAGTCCCTTCCGAGTTGACAGTCGATAATGGTAAATAATTCGACAATCAAGACTTTAGGTAATTTTGCAAATCCATTGGCACGAAGGCAGTGTTTGCATCGGTCTACAACCCACAATCCAATGGTGTAGTAGAACGCGCTAACATGAAGGTTTTCAGTGCTACTAAGAAGAGACTTCTAGATGACAAAAAGGGCAAGTGGGACGAGCAGCTTCCTGAAGTCATTTGGGAACTCACCACAACAGAATATAGAGCCACCGGATTCACCCCTTTCCGCTTAATGTACAGATCCGAATACATGACTCCGCAAGAACTAAAGCACGGATCACCATGAACAAATGCCACGGCTACACCAGATATCGACAAGTCAACTACCAAGGACCTTCTCGATGGAGATCGTGTTTTCACCCTCGAAACATTGAACAGATACCAAGCGCAAATAAAGGCATGGCGGGACAGCAATATCAGTCCTGAAGAGTTGACGAAGGGGACCTCGTCCTCATCAGAACCAACAAAACAGAATCCCAAGGCAAACTCGAGCCAAAATGGGAAGGGCCCTTCATCATCAAGAAGAAAACGTCCCCAAATAGTTACAGGCTCACAACACAATCCGGCGAAGACCTCGAGTATTCGTGGACTATAGACAACCTGAGATAATTTTATGTATAAGGCAACAAATTCCAAGGCCTTCACGCCTTTGTAACACCTACGAACATTATTCCAGTCGGGCCCGCACTCTTTTCCTCGCGAGGGTGAGATTTTTAATGATGCGGCACCATGTAATATATCACCACCAAAATCCCCCACAAAAAAGCAACACCATGATAGCATGATGTCGAAAAAGACCGCGGAGTCGGTCTTCGGCATTCGACGCTAAAACAATCGCCGCAACGGCCAATTTAAACAGCTGTTGCGTGCGACAAGCCCTATCCAAGCAAAAGTCGCCTAAGGGTGCAGCTGGATCAGCACAACAAGTGCGTAACAGCACCCAAGGGTGCATAGTCGTACAAGAGACACATGTTTTATCCAAGCAAAAGTCGCCTTAGGGTGCAGCTGGATCAGCAGAACAAGTGCGTAACAACATCCAAGGGTGCGAAGTCGTCTAAAAGACGCATATTTTTATCCAAGCAAAAGTCACCTAAGGGCGCAGTTGGATTAGCACAGCAGGTGCATCCCAAAGGTGTGAAGTCATCGCCAAGACAGACGTTTATACCCTAGCACAAGTCGCATAAGGTTACAGTCGGATCAGTACAAACGTATCTACGACACCTAAGAACGCGAAGTCATCCAATGATGCAGCTGAGATAGCACAAATACATTTTTATATTACCAAAACAAAAGGCACATCATATTTCAAATACAAGATGCATAATAAGCACAAGAAAATAATTCAAATACAAGTGTCCCCATAGCCGTCCTTTGGCGAAGTGGTGGCGAGGGTAGCGTTTTCGCTTGAATTCACCAAAGAACGGCGATGGCAACACACATCTCACATTGACTCTTTTTTCGGGATAAGGCCGGCTTCACGGAAATTGAACAACATCAGATTCAACTTTCACTGTCAAAAAGTGCCTGTAGACCCCCCTCTCCAAAACATGACCCGGCCGTCGGAGCAAGGATGATCCGATGGGTCCCCTCCTCCAACCGCATTTCACTCCGGAGACGGGACATCTCCATTCCCATTCGGCTACATCTTCGGGGGACTCCAATGCCTTGTGAAGACTCACCAAGCCTTCCCGCATTTTGTTTTGACACCCCAATCCTTCTTTGACCTCGTGACTCACCTAGGGTAACCCTGGGTGATGTCCCCACCGCCACAATGTGGGTGACCCTTGGCGGAGACTCTACGATAGACAAATCTAGCGCCACAAAATAATCTAGATCATCTTCCGAAGAATCGTCATCCATCCAGGCAAACGGGCTCATCAACCCTTCACCCTTCGAAGGACATGACTCAACATCGGATTCATCATCAGATTCATCATCAGATTCATCACTACTAAGAATTACCACACATCGACACATTAACGATTCATGACCCTCATTACCATGAAAGTTTGCTTGCGCAAGTCCAGACGCCGAAACCTGCGCAGCAGTTGATCTTAAGTATCATACAAAACTGTAATACCCCTGGTGTTACTTGCACTAAAACTTGAGCATAACATCATATGCATTGACATTTCATATTGCTTGTCACACCTAGAATGCATTCACTAGGTAAAATTTCAAACAAGTTGTGATGTTATGATTTGATGTGTGGTTAACCCTAGGATAGGATACTTAACCCTGGATTAGGGATTAGAGATATAAGTGAAGTCAAGATGAGTAAAAATCTCAAGAGACATTAAAAATGTTCACAAGATATCAAAGTGGATGGACTCTTGTGGCACAAAAACCCTAATGTGCCTAAAACCCTAAAAACAAACCCTAGAAACCCTAATTGAAACCCTAGGGGGTAGATGTAAATTTTGTGCACTTTGGGACCAAAGTGCAAATACCAAAGTAAAAGAGCACCTCAAACCAAATATCTTTCATATTGGAGAATTTGCAAGTTGAATAGTGGAATTTGGACCTATTTGCAAAAAGTACCCCATGAACTCTATGAGCCTAATTCTGAATTCAGTTGAATGGGGTCAATTTTGGAGCTCTATATCTCAAAATTCTTAAGGATTTTGCTCTAGATCAATATAGCAAACTTGTAAAGCTATGTTAGGGGTACAAGTTTTGTTAAGTAACTAAGCACTAGTGTTGTACAGAAATGGGAGATAAATAGGTTTAAAGTCGGGCTGTCAGTCACCACTAAAACCTGAAATGGATCTGACAGTAAGTTTTGATGAACTTTAGACCTGATTCAAGCTCGATTGAGTAAGTGAATGATCAAGGTTGCTATAGCAAAATTGAAGATGGATTATAGATCAATAACTTTGATACAGGAAGATTAGTGGGCTATCACATAAAAATTGGAGAAAACTGCTCCTCAACTTGGGCTGTCAGAACGACTAAAGGTGGTGGCCATGGTACAGTACTAAAAAAATCTTCAGATTCATCCCCCTCACCGCTGGTGACCTCCACGCAAGGATTCGCGCTGATCGCGGTGATTCGTGCAGGACTCGGGCAGGATAGTACCGGGGGGTGAAAAGATCGGAAGGGAGTGGATTTGGTCGCAGGGTGAAGCTTATCAACCGCGCCTGTAGCCAGGCGATGTGGCCGGACCGCCGGTATCTTTACCACGTAGTAGTAATCGTGGCACGCCTGGACTTTCCATTTCAAGAGCCATTGCACCAGCAAGCGCCACGACTGAACCACTAGTGATCTTCCCTCTCTCTGGCCGCTAGCTTTCATTTCCAAAATTCGGAGCCGCCGCTTAATGTCCCTATAAACTGATGGCCCAGTCTGTTGCGCCATGTTGTCACGAAGCCAGAGCACCCATTCCAACCTTCGATTAGCCACCATAGCCGAAGAATTTCATTTTTCCCCAAATCAGTTGTCTACGCCACCGTGAGACGTCGCGCCATGGCCAGCCACCTCCAGGTCCGCCCTCACTCTCCTTGTCCGTGTTTCAGCACCCACGCGTGCTTGTATGGCTCGTCAGCTCAACCCATTGAGCTAGACCGCGCTCAATCAACCGGAACCCATGATTTGTATATGGTGTTTGTCGCCGTCGTAGGTGGGAGAATCCAGGGCAGGATTGGTTCGATGAAGGCATGGTTTTGGTTCGCCTCAGGTCAGTGATGCTTGTCCGACACTTACTTGGGTCAGTCGACGCTGTTCATGGCCGGTTTTAGCAAAGGGGTGGTCGACGGCGAGCGCGCCGTGGCCAAGAATCGGGTTGGAGAAGAAACAGAAGTCGAAGGACCTCTGTGCAATCGTCAGTGAGACAGTGAATAGTGGCTAGGGGTTCTTCACCGGTTATTTGATTAACTAAGGTCCTTTTCGCAAAGTTGACAACGCGGTCGCAGGCACGCCCACGTTCTGTGTAGACCTAGGCCGGCTGGGCTGGTTTTGGCCCAACACTGTTGATAGCTTTTTCCTTTTCTTTTTATGATTAAGTTTGGAAATCTATAGAAAATTCCATAAAATGATAAAACTATGAGACCAATTTTACTAGACTCCTAAATTCCTATAGTATTTAATAAAAATAGTTCCAAGAATTTTAGTTCAAACCAGGAATTATTTAGTATTTAAGAATGCGAAAACCTAGACTTTTGGAATTTTAGAAATTTATTAATGACTCCAAAAATCATAAAACTTTTTGGATAAACTTAATTTGATAATTAGAACCCATGGGTGAAGTTTGACATGTGTTGGACTTTGTTTGATTCCCAAACCCAAAACCCTAGCTCCTTAGGGTAAAACTGTCTAACCCTACTAGGGTGTTGACCTAAAAGACCCTAGTTTCCCTGGTGTGCCATGAAGGAAAGTTGTATTCAAGATACAACTTGATGTATCTCTACTATCATTGCATTTTCATAAACATCACATGAGCATTCATAGTTATATATGGTTATGTATAGAAAACGAGGAAGAAGTGATTGTTGAAGAAGACGAGACTGCACCAATCAACTGAAAATCCACCTGTCGGGAACTGTTTTTATTTTGATATATGTGGAACAGAGCCCGACTCCCCTACAACACAAGGCAAGCCCCGCTGCATTTGCCACCTCCTTGCTGATTTAAAATCTTTATCACCTTATATGATGCATTAGGTGATAGGAGTTGTGTGCTAAACCAATTGCTGCATTTCCTTCCTTGGAACTGTTTACCATTCCTTGATTACCTGTTTTATTAAAAGGTTTTCTGATGCTTAGTCCTACTTTAGAAAAACAAATGTCTTGTTTTAAAACAAAAGGTGATGCTTCACAGTGGATGGGATGTTTTCAAAAATAAAACTTGATGGTGGATCGATCATGGCCATGATGGGTTCAACATCGGACAAGATGTACCTCTGCCAGGTACCAAACTTTGGGTTTTTAAATGATAAAGCTGAGACCGGGCGGGTGACTTGCACTAGAAAAGAGTCTCGGTGTAGTGTCTCCGTCTGAGTCGATTAAGGACCGTACCGATGTGGGCCTGATGATCGAGGACCTTTTAACTTGTGACATGCCTCATCATGGGTAAGCTTTGCCTCGGGCAGAGTAATACCAGAAAGGCCAACACGCAATGGGAGTGGAGAGATGGTGAGACTAGCGTGTACCCTCCGTGGCAAAAGGCTGGACGATGGTGTATCTGTGCTCTCGGTTGGCGTGAACTCGGTCTGGTCTTAAGAAACCCAGTGGCGAGTTGACATATGCAAGGGTTAAGTGCTACATATATCGTGTGATTGGAGATCCCCAGCTGGGTACTAATCGATTCGGATCACCGTTACTTCTCGGATATGAAGACTTGGTCACTGACTTACATGTAGCATTCCAGTGAACTAAAAGTGTTGATAAAAGACAGCTAGTGCAGGTCAAGTGTTTGAACTAGGTAGAAAGAACTCTAGTTACCGGTAATAACTTAACATGCTAATAAAATTGGATTTTTAAGGATCCACTTTTAGTAAGCATTTATGCAAAACAGAATCTTTGATACTTGATTAGCCTTACCTTGACACCCTCAAACCAGCATAACCTTGAGAGTTTTTTTCTTTTGATGGGTAAGACTTGCGAAAGTACACTCTGTACTCAGGGTTTTCAAACCCATGTTGTAGGTGAGGAAACAGTTGACTTTTGTTGTTTTTGTTCTAAGGTGGTGCCCAAAGAAGAACCTCAGCAGTGAAGCCATGGGAGGATGTTGGCCTCCCACTTGAAAAACAATATACTTTTATACAGTAGGGGTTTTTGCCTCCCGGGTCTGTAATAATAATACTTTATGCACTCGCAACACCCTGGTTTTGTAATAACAATAATACTCTTTCTCTATATTTGAATGAATGCAAATTAAGTTAATGTAATTGCTTTCGCTATTATTTCCTCCGATGTGATGTAATATCTACGTGACGGGTGAAGCGCTCTTGGGCGAGGAAATGAGAATACAATTACTGAATTTGTCGAGTGATTATGTGCATCTATAGGGTTGTTCAAGGTCTGTCGGACAAGGACAACTGTAGGTGGACCTAATAACTTGGGAGGTTCCGTCACAAAAACGAACAACATCAAACCACTCCCACTATATTGTTTAAACCTGCGCAGAAGTCCCCTGCCGCCGCAGGGCCCTAAGCGCCGCCTTCCTTGTTCGAGGACTGCTCTTCCGCTCCCATCTCCACCTCGACGTCCTTTCGAGTCACTGAGCTCTCCAGGCCAGTGAGGTCCTCCACTTCTTCATCCCTCATTGCCTGCAAAGACAACACAACAACGCGTCAGACAGTGAACACACACACACCACCCTCGCTAAAGACACAAACATACCTGTGCAAGTGCTCGGTCGGCCTTCTCCCGGACGACGCCGCGGCCGTGAGGACCCCACATCCTATCATAAAGCGCCCCAATAGAGTGCTTTAGCACGTCGTCTTCGACCTAGAATACACCAGCATCGAAGTCCTCATTGCTTCGATCGAAGGCCTCGAAGTGCCTATAGCCCTCGTGGAACAAGGCATTCGCAGCCCCCTCACAGGACACGAGCGACGCATAGGACATAATACCCGTCACAACGATTGGGAGTGACTCTAACTCCTCTTGCAGCCACCCAAGGAAGCGGGTCCCCACCAACTCCCTTGACTTGTTAAAGGGAGCAGTCTACGCATCGAGGTCATGGTACACATCCACGAAAAGTGTGTGCGCCCGGTCCACCCGTCACGGGTGGAGGACTCCGCTTTCTCGTGATAGGCACGCATATTCCTCACCTCAAGCTCTAGGTCTGTGGCATGCTTGCGGGTAGCTTGGGCTTTTGCGCGAGCGTTCTTTGCATCTGTCTTCGCCTCAGCGGCAGCTTCCTTCTCATCTTTGAGCCGGCGGTCGAGGTCTTCTTTCTCCTTCTCAAGCACTGTCACCTTATGGAGAAGGTTTCAGCTCTTATTCTCGGTCGCCGACTTATCCTTGATCGCCTCAATATGTTGCGTTCGAAGGCGTTCAATCCTCCCCTCGAGCCATTTCCTTTCGGAACGTAGCTGCGATGTCAGCACCCCGGACGCAACGTGGCCAACGAAGACTGCCGCCTGGCATTACAATGCGCTAAGGTCAGCCACACAAAAACAAAAACAAAAGATCACACTTACATATTGCAGCTGCCGTGTGACAGATGTTGCTACGCCATCAATGGCAGCAGCTAAAGCGACTTCACTTCCTCCATCGGCAGCAGCGCAAAAATTCAAACATGGGTCCAGCAAAGTCCTGGTATCACCCTTCGCTAGATCCCCTAGACCGGCAGGCACCTTCGCTGGCACCACCACCAGTTGCCCAGCCTCCGCCCCTACACCACAAACATGTTAGCAAAAATAGAATCACACTGCCTAAAAGCATAAGTCATTCCACTTACCAGCAGGGAGCAGCCCGGTCTGGGCATCGAACATGGTTACACCACCCACCAGGTAATCGTCCACGGACAACTCGTGCCCTATTTGCCTGGTCTCCAACACAGTCGTTTCAATAACGCACGATGGCAAAGACAGCTTCGCAGCCGCGGCTGGCGCCACGCGGGGGGCATTGTCGTAGATTGAGCAGCCCTATTCGCATTGGGGCACGACGTCTTAGCATCACGACGTGGGTCCACAAGCCGTAGCGGGGCATTCCGCTTCTTCCGCTGGATCTCTTGACGATCCTTCTCCATCACTATTGACACAATAGCACCAATATTTCTCCTGTAAGGAAAGATTTTCAGCTAATGAGCCAAATGGGACGTAAAATAGTCATCGCCGGTGGCCCAGGGTATAGGGTCCTTCCGATGCCATCGATCCCTAGTAAACTTCAGCATGCGCCAAGATGTTTCTCGGAGCTTGGGCGTAGTCATAACCTCCCCGGGCCCAGCACACGTCCCAGTCAACTCCTCAACAAAAAGCCTAGAGCCCTTCAGCCCCATCTTTTCCCCTTTCATACCTTGCACATCTATTTTCCTTTTTCGAGTAGCTGCGACCACAACCTTTCCCTTTGAGGTGCCCTCTTCAAACGGGGTCTTCACCTGTTTTCTCGGTCGTCCCCGGAATCAGCAGAGTTCCCCTCCAGGTAAGGACCATATGGCAAGCTATTCAATTAAAAAACCCGGTTCAACCTGACGTTGGAACCGCGGATATCCCAGCTCCTCAACATCTCAGTCTTCGGCACATATTTTCCAACAATCTTAATTGCCTCCGACTCCACCTCCCACACGAAGGAGGTCGCGTCCCGTCCCCGCAAATCAATAGCGAAGGCTGGGCTCCACACCATCTGATCCCCTAAAGACGGCATCAGGCGAGGCCTGACTTCACCCAAATTCCACCCATGAGCTAGCACTCACACTCCGCACGCAACAAATTCTTCCACTAGGTCCTGGTCGCTGCTCAACCAGGCTGTGTCGCGAAGGGCCTCCTCATTCTGATCCCCTTTCTTCACTTTAAATTGTGGGAAGGCCACATAACAATGCGAGCACAAAATGGTTAGGGGCAAAGCAGGCAACCCTTCGACATCCCCAGGTGCCACATAAAACCAAAAGTACCACCAGTAGCCCCACTTATTATTTGCACAAGGAACAATTTCAATCTCTTCGGCCATAGTCTTCCCAGTCCTCGCCATGAATGTGCAGGACCCAAATTGCGCAATCAAACCACCTATCTTTTTCTTCTGCTAATGCAAGCAATAGTTCTTGGCGAAGACCTCAACAGACGGCTCTCCGCCATATGACGACACCGCCCAACACATACTTCGCCAATGCCACCATAGCATTCGACGTCAACTGCTGAATTTGAATCTCAAACTTTCGCAGAACTTCAATTAAGAATCGATGCGCCGGCAAGCGAAGGCCAGCAACAAAAAACACCTCGAACACAACCAACTCCCTCTCCGGCTCCGGGACATCTTCAGCCCCTGGTGCCCTCCCAACTCCATTCCCAAAATAACCCAGACACTGCTTCTCGAGCACGTGGCCTGAGTAAATCCTCGATGTGCCAAACTCCACCGTGTGCCCGTGCTGTAGCTCCACAACCTCCACGGGATCACTAATCGTCTTCTCCGATGATAGCGCGTTCGAGCACGAAGTCGTGGTGGACGATGACGAGGAAGAAGACGACATGATCAAGTACCGTCGGTGGTGGTGAATAGTTTTCTTGATGTGGGCCGGATCACCGGTGGCGCGAGATCGAAAGAGGGCAAACAAGCAGAGAGCAAGGAGGCTAGGGCTTTTTCCGCATGCAGATGCGTAAAAACCCAACAGCCCGGGCATGTTTTTATAGGCAAGGGGAAACGCCTCGGGAACTCAACAGTTCTACAGGAAAACGTCACCTTTCAATGGTCACATTTCAAAAACCCGCGTGGGGCCAATTTGAGCGAGGGTAGCATTTCGGCCATCTCTCGATAGACTTTGGTGCTAGCTCACTAAGTCGAACTGGACCCTCGGAGGGCAAGTGTTGAGGTGAAGGCGTAATGCCTCCCTCGCACGACCGATTCACAATAGGAGCATAACATGTTGGAGGAAAAGCAAGAGCAGACGAAGACTGACAGAGCGAAGGCCCTAAGACGGAGTGAATGAATGGAACAAGCGAAGGCCTTGCCAGTTCCTGTCTTAGCTAGGAACGACGAAGGCCAGCGAATGCCTCTATGACTATCGAAGACCTGGCGCATGGAGACGAAGATTACGTGTCACTACCTGAGAGCACCTAGAGGGGGGGGTGAATAGGTGATCCTGTAAAACTTCAAACTTATAGCCACAAAAACTTGTTAAGTGTTAGCACAGTTAATGCCAAGTGGCTAGAGAGGAGCCAAAACACAATAACCACAATAAAGCAATCACAGAGATGACACGGTGGTTATCCCGTGGTTCGGCCAAGTACAAAACTTGCCTACTCCACGTTGTGGCGTCCCAACGGACGAGAGTTGCACTCAACTCCTCTCAAGTGATCCAATGATCAACTTGAATACCACGATGTTCTTCTTTTCTTTTCTCTTTTCCCGTTTGCGAGGAATCTCCACAACTTGGAGTCTCTCGCCCTTACAATTGAGTTTCACAAAGAAGCACGGAGTAAGGGAGGGAAGCAACACACACAAATCCACAGCAAAATGCGCACACACACGGCCAAGAATCGAGCTCAAAAGACTATCTCAAAATTCTCACTAGAACGGAGCTCGAATCACTTAGAATGACAAACGAATGCGCAAAGACTGAGTGTGGATGATCAAGATTGCTCAAAGGTTGCTTGGTTTTCTCCTCCATGCGCCTAGGGGTCCCTTTTATAGCCCCAAGGCAGCTAGGAGCCGTTGAGAACAAATCTGGAAGGCCATCCTTGCCTTCTGTCGTCGGGCGCACCGGACAGTCCGGTGCACACCGGACACTGTCCGGTGCCCGATTTCTTTCCATAAACAGTGCATCCGACCGTTGCTGTCTGATGCAGATCTGCGCACCGTTGGCGCACCGGACAGTCCGGTGCACACCGGACAGTCCGGTGCTTCCTTCCGACCGTTGGCTCGGCCACGTGTCGCGCGCCGATCGCGCGGCCGACCGTTGGCCCGGCCGACCGTTGGCTCACCGGACAGTCCGGTGCACACCGGACAGTCCGGTGAATTTTAGCCGAAGTCGCCGGAGAAAAACCCGAGAGCAGCCTCTTCGGCCGAGGCAGCCTGGCGCACCGGACACTGTCCGGTGCACCACCGGACAGTCCGGTGCCCCAGACCGAAGCAGCCCCTTGGCTGTACACAGCCAAGTCTTCTCTTCTCTTCTTCTATCTGTTTCTAACACTTAGACAAATATATTAGTACACAAAACCAATGTACTAAGGCTTAGAAACATACCTTAACTTGTGATTTGCACTTTGTTCATCCTTGGGCATATTTTCACATTTAAGCACTTGTGTTTGCACTCAATCACCAAAATACTTAGAAATGGCCCGAAGGCACATTTCCCTTTCAATCTCCCCCTTTTTGGTGATTTATGCCAACACAACATAAAGCAACTAGAACAAGTGCAAAATCACTTCAAATAGAATAAATATGAGTTCTATTCAATTTTGGCATATATGGATCATCCTTTGCCACCACTTGGTTTGTTTTTGCAAATCAAACTCAAATCTCTATCTCTAAGTCAAACACACATGTTGAAGCATAAAGAGAGTCATTCCAGAAGAGATTGATCAAGGATTTCAAAAACTCCCCCTATTTCCCATAATCATTACTTCTCCCCACAAGAAGCCACCTTTTGACAAAAGAGACAATAAGATTGTTTTGACAAAACAAAATCTTTATTTCACTATTTTCAAAATTTCTCAAGTGGTAGCTGATCCATTTATTGCTTTGGCCTTTATTTTCTCCCCCTTTGGCATCAAGCACCAAAACGGGATCAATCTTGGCCCTTTTAACCCCATTGCCTCACCAAAATCTTCAATTAAGATCAAATAGCAATAAGAGTTCATGAGATGGACTTGGAATAAGTTACCCTCTCATCGGAGTGCAGTGGAAGTCTTTCGTGGTCCAAGTCCACCGTTTCCCTTTCAATTCTCCTTCGAGGCTAAATCAAGCAAACTCAAGCATATGGTTAGTCTCAAAGGGTCAAGTTGTAACACATCTCCCCCTAAACATGTGCATCACTTTGCAACGGACTTGTGAGGTCCAGGGAGTGTTTGTACAACTTGAGCACCACAATAAGCAACAAAATTGCAGAATGAACATGATCAAAGGCATAAACACATGTATGCTACAATTCAATCCAAGTTCCGCGAATCTAAGACATTTAGCTCACTACGCAGCCTGCAAAAGGTCTTCTCATCTAGAGGCTTGGTAAAGATATCGGCTAGCTGGTTCTCGGTGCTAACATGAAACACTTCGATATCCCCCTTTTGCTGGTGGTCTCTCAAAAAGTGATGCCGGATGTCTATGTGCTTTGTGCGGCTGTGTTCAACAGGATTTTCCGCCATGCGGATAGCACTCTCATTATCACATAGGAGTGGGACTTTGCTCAGATTGTAGCCAAAGTCCCTGAGGGTTTGCCTCATCCAAAGTAGTTGCGCGCAACACTGTCCTGCGGCAACGTACTCGGCCTCAGCGGTGGATAGGGCAACGGAGGTTTGTTTCTTAGAATTCCATGACACCAGGGACCTTCCTAAGAATTGGCACGTCCCCGATGTACTCTTCCTATCGACCTTGCATCCAGCATAGTCGGAATCTGAGTATCCAACTAAGTCAAAGGTAGACCCCTTTGGATACCAGAGCCCGAAGCAAGGCGTAGCAACTAAATATCTCAGAATTCGCTTCACCGCCACTAAGTGACACTCCTTAGGATCGGATTGAAATCTAGCACACATGCATACGCTAAGCATAATATCCGGTCTACTAGCACATAAATAAAGTAATGAACCTATCATTGACCGGTATGCTTTTTGATCAACGGACTTACCTCCTTTGTTGAGGTCGGTGTGTCCGTCAGTTCCCATCGGAGTCTTTGCGGGCTTGGCGTCCTTCATCCCAAACCGCTTTAGCAGATCTTGCGTATACTTCGTTTGGGAGATGAAAGTGCCGTCCTTGAGTTGCTTCACTTGGAACCCAAGGAAGTAGTTCAACTCGCCCATCATCGACATCTCGAATTTCTGCGTCATCACCCTGCTAAACTCTTCACAAGACTTTTGATTAGTAGAACCAAATATTATGTCATCGACATAAATTTGGCACACAAACAAATCACCATCACATGTCTTTGTAAAAAGAGTTGGATCAGCTTTCCCAACCTTGAAAGCATTAACAATTAGAAAGTCTCTAAGGCATTCATACCATGCTCTTGGGGCTTGCTTAAGTCCATAGAGCGCCTTAGAGAGCTTACACACATGGTCGGGGTACCGTTCATCCTCGAAGCCAGGGGGTTGCTCTACGTACACCTCCTCCTTGATTGGCCCGTTGAGGAAGGCGCTCTTCACATCCATTTGGAACAACCTGAAAGAATGGTGAGCGGCATATGCTAGCAAGATACGAATTGATTCTAGCCTAGCCACAGGAGCAAACGTCTCCTCAAAGTCCAAACCTGCGACTTGGGCATAACCTTTTGCCACAAGTCGAGCCTTGTTCCTTGTCACCACCCCGTGCTCGTCCTGTTTGTTGCGGAACACCCACTTGGTTCCCACAACATTTTGCTTGGGACGAGGAACCAGTGTCCAAACTTCATTGCGCTTGAAGTTGTTTAACTCCTCTTGCATGGCCAACACCCAGTCCGGATCTAGCAAGGCCTCTTCTACCCTGAAAGGCTCAATAGAAGAGACAAAGGAGTAATGCTCACAAAAGTTAACTAATCGAGATCGAGTAGTTACTCCCTTGCTAATGTCACCAAGAATTTGGTCGACGGGATGATCCCTTTGAATCATCGCTCGAACTTGGGTTGGAGGTGCCGGTTCCGCTTCTTCCTCCATCACATGATCATCTTGTGCTCCCCCTTGATCACACGCCTCCTGGTGGTGAACCTGTTCATCGTCTTGAGTTGGGGGATGCACCATAATTGAGGAAGAAGGTTGTTCTTGTTCATCATGTTCCTGTGGCCGAACTTCTCCAATCGCCATAGTTCGTATAGCGGCCGTCGGAACATCTTCTTCATCTACATCATCACAATCAACAACTTGCTCTCTTGGAGAGCCATTAGTCTCATCAAATACAACGTCGCTAGAGACTTCAACCAAACCCGATGATTTGTTGAAGACTCTATACGCCTTTGTATTTGAGTCATAACCTAATAAAAACCCTTCTACAGCTTTGGGAGCAAACTTAGAATTTCTACCCTTCTTCACTAGAATGTAGCACTTGCTCCCAAATACACGAAAGTAAGATACATTGGGTTTGTTACCGGTTAGTAGCTCATACGACGTCTTCTTGAGGAGGCGATGAAGGTAGACCCTGTTGATGGCGTGGCAAGCCGTGTTCACGGCTTCCGTCCAAAAGCACTCGGGAGTCTTGAATTCTCCTAGCATCGTCCTCGCCATGTCGATGAGTGTCCTGTTCTTCCTCTCTACCACACCATTTTGCTGTGGTGTGTAGGGAGCGGAGAACTCGTGCTTGATCCCTTCCTCTTCAAGGAACTCCTCCACTTGAAGGTTCTTGAACTCGGACCCGTTGTCGCTCCTTATCTTCTTCACTTTGAGCTCAAACTCATTTTGAGCTCTCCTGAGGAAGCGCTTGAGGGTCCCTTGGGTTTCAGACTTATCCTGTAAAAAGAACACCCAAGTGAAGCGGGAAAAGTCATCAACAATAACTAAACCATACTTACTTCCTCCTATGCTCAGATAGGCGACGGGTCCGAAGAGGTCCATATGCAGCATCTCCAAGGGTCTTGATGTTGTCATCACATTTTTGGTGTGATGAGAGCCTCCCACCTGTTTCCCTGCTTGACAAGCTGCACAAGGTCTATCTTTTTCGAATTGAACATTAGTTAGACCTATCACGTGTTCTCCCTTTAGAAGCTTATGGAGGTTCTTCATCCCCACATGTGCTAAGCGGCGATGCCACAGCCAGCCCATGCTAGTCTTAGCTATTAAGCATGCATCTAGACCGGCCTCTTCTTTTGCAAAATCAACTAAATAAAGTTTGCCGTCTAATACACCTTTAAAAGCTAGTGAACCATCACTTCTTCTAAAGACAGACACATCTACATTTGTGAATAGACAGTTATACCCCATATTACATAATTGACTAACCGATAGCAAATTATAACCAAGAGACTCTACTAAAAACACATTAGAGATAGAGTGCTCATTAGAAATTGCAATTTTACCTAACCCTTTTACCTTGCCTTGATTCCCATCACCGAATACAATTGAATCTTGGGAATCCTTATTCTTGACGTAGGAGGTGAACATCTTCTTCTCCCCCATCATATGGTTTGTGCATCCGCTGTCAATAATCCAGCTTGAACCCCCGGATGCATAAACCTGCAAGGCAAATTTAGGCTTGGGACTTAGGTACCCAACTCATGTTGGGTCCTACAAGGTTAGCACAAATATTCTTAGGGACCCAAATGCAAGTTTTGTCTCCCTTGCATTTTGCCCCTAACTTCCTAGCAACAATTTTCTTATCCTTTCTACAAATAGCAAAGGAAGCATTTAAAGCACAATAAATTGTAGAAGTTTCATTCACTACTTTCCTAGAAGCATGACTAACATTCTTTCTAGGCACATGATGAATAGCCTTTCTCCTAGACATATTTCTACCATGCATATAAGAAGAGCTAGAAGCAATCATGTGATGAGAATCAAAATTATCATAAGCATTATAACCCCTATAAGCACTTCTAGATTGTCTTCTATCATGATATAAAAAAGCATGGTTCTTTTTAGTGCTAGTAGCCATAGGGGCCTTCCCTTTCTCCTTTGCGGGAATGGGAGCCTTATGGCTTGTTAAGTTCTTGGCTTCCCTTTTGAAGCCAAGTCCATCCTTAATGGAGGGGTGTCTACCAACAGTGTAGGCATCCCTAGCAAATTTCAGTTTATCAAAATCACTCTTGCTAGTCTTAAGTTGTGCATTAAGACTAGCTAATTCAACATTTAATTTTGAAATTGAAACTAAATGATCACTACAAGTATCAACATCGAAATCTTTACACCTAGTGCAAATCTCAACATGTTCTACACACGAATTGGATTTATTTGCTACTTCTAATTTAGCATTTAAATCATTGTTGACACCTTTCAAAGTAGAAATGGTTTCATGACAAGTAGATAGTTCAAAAGAAAGCATTTCATTTCTTTTAGTTTCTAGTGCAAGGGATTTTTGAGTCTCTACAAACTTATCATGTTCTTCATACAACAAATCCTCTTGCTTTTCTAAAAGTATATTCTTTTCATTCAAGGCATCAATTAATTCATTAATTTTGTCTATCTTAGATCTATCTAAGCCCTTGAATAAACATGAATAATCTACTTCATCTTCATCACTAGATTCATCATCACTAGAAGAAGCATAAGTGGTATTTTGAGTACTTACCTTCTTCTCCCTTGCCATAAGGCAAGTATGACGCTCGTTGGGGAAGAGAGATGACTTGTTGAAGGCGGTGGCGGCGAGTCCTTCATTGTCGGAGTCGGAGGAGGAGCAGTCCGAATCCCACTCCTTTCCGATATGTGCTTCGCCCTTGGCCTTCTTGTAGTGCTTCTTCTTCTCTCTTTTGTTCCCCTTTTCCTGGTCACTTTCATTATCCGGACAGTTAGCAATAAAATGACCAAGCTTACCGCATTTGAAGCATGATCGCTTTCCCTTGGTCTTAGTCTTGCTCGGCTGTCCATTGCGACTCTTTAGCACCGTCTTGAATCTTTTGATGATGAGAGCCATCTCTTCATCATTAAGACCGGCCGCCTCAATTTGCGCCACCTTGCTGGGTAGCGCTTCCTTGCTCCTTGTTGCCTTGAGAGCAATGGGTTGAGGCTCATGGATTGGACCATTCAACGCGTCGTCCACGTACCTTGCCTCCTTGATCATCATTCGCCCACTCACAAATTTTCCAAGAATTTCTTCGGGCGACATCTTGATGTACCTAGGATTTTCACGAATATTGTTCACCAAGTGAGGATCAAGAACAGTAAATGACCTTAGCATTAGGCGGACGACGTCGTGATCCGTCCATCGCGTGCTTCCGTAGCTCCTTATTTTGTTGATAAGGATCTTGAGCCTGTTGTATGTTTGTGTCGGCTCCTCGCCCCTTATCATCGCAAATCGTCCGAGCTCGCCCTCCACCAACTCCATCTTGGTGAGTAAGGTGACATCATTCCCCTCGTGAGAGATCTTGAGGGTGTCCCAAATTTGCTTGGCATTGTCCAAGCCGCTCACCTTGTGATACTCGTCCCTGCACAAAGAGGCTAGCAGCACAGTAGTAGCTTGTGCATTTTTATGAATCTGTTCATTAATAAACGAAGGACTATCCGAGCTATCAAACTTCATTCCACTTTCCACAATCTCCCAAATGCTTGGATGGAGAGAAAATAGGTGAGTACGCATTTTGTGACTCCAAAATCCGTAGTCCTCTCCATCAAAGTGAGGAGGCTTGCCAAGTGGAATGGGGAGCAAATGAGTATTTGAGCTATGTGGAATGCGCGAATAATCAAAAGAAAAGTTTGAGTTAACCGTCTTTTGTTTGTCGTGGTCGTCGTCCTTTTGGGAAGAAGAGGATTCGTCGCTGTCGTAGTAGACGATCTCCTTGATGCGCCTTGTCTTCTTCTTCTTCCCATCTTTGCGCCTGTGGCCCGAGCCTGAGTCGTTGGACTTGTCATCCCTTGGCTCGTTGACGAAGGACTCCTTCTCCTTGTCATTGATCACAATTCCCTTCCCCTTAGGATCCATCTCTTCGGGCGGTTAGTCCCTTTCTTGAAGAGAACGGCTCCGATACCAATTGAGAGCACCTAGAGGGGGGGGTGAATAGGTGATCCTATAAAACTTCAAACTTATAGCCACAAAAACTTGTTAAGTGTTAGCACAGTTAATGCCAAGTGGCTAGAGAGGAGCCAAAACACAATAACCACAATAAAGCAATCACAGAGATGACACGGTGGTTATCCCGTGGTTCGGCCAAGTACAAAACTTGCCTACTCCACGTTGTGGCGTCCCAACGGACGAGAGTTGCACTCAACTCCTCTCAAGTGATCCAATGATCAACTTGAATACCACGATGTTCTTCTTTTCTTTTCTCTTTTCCCGTTTGCGAGGAATCTCCACAACTTGGAGTCTCTCGCCCTTACAATTGAGTTTCACAAAGAAGCACGGAGTAAGGGAGGGAAGCAACACACACAAATCCACAGCAAAATGCGCACACACACGGCCAAGAATCGAGCTCAAAAGACTATCTCAAAATTCTCACTAGAACGGAGCTCGAATCACTTAGAATGACAAACGAATGCGCAAAGACTGAGTGTGGATGATCAAGATTGCTCAAAGGTTGCTTGGTTTTCTCCTCCATGCGCCTAGGGGTCCCTTTTATAGCCCCAAGGCAGCTAGGAGCCGTTGAGAACAAATCTGGAAGGCCATCCTTGCCTTCTGTCGTCGGGCGCACCGGACAGTCCGGTGCACACCGGACACTGTCCGGTGCCCGATTTCTTTCCATAAACAGTGCATCCGACCGTTGCTGTCTGATGCAGATCTGCGCACCGTTGGCGCACCGGACAGTCCGGTGCACACCGGACAGTCCGGTGCTTCCTTCCGACCGTTGGCTCGGCCACGTGTCGCGCGCCGATCGCGCGGCCGACCGTTGGCCCGGCCGACCGTTGGCTCACCGGACAGTCCGGTGCACACCGGACAGTCCGGTGAATTTTAGCCGAAGTCGCCGGAGAAAAACCCGAGAGCAGCCTCTTCGGCCGAGGCAGCCTGGCGCACCGGACACTGTCCGGTGCACCACCGGACAGTCCGGTGCCCCAGACCGAAGCAGCCCCTTGGCTGTACACAGCCAAGTCTTCTCTTCTCTTCTTCTATCTGTTTCTAACACTTAGACAAATATATTAGTACACAAAACCAATGTACTAAGGCTTAGAAACATACCTTAACTTGTGATTTGCACTTTGTTCATCCTTGGGCATATTTTCACATTTAAGAACTTGTGTTTGCACTCAATCACCAAAATACTTAGAAATGGCCCAAAGGCACATTTCCCTTTCACTACCCGCGCGTTATTAAAATGGCGGGCCCACGCAAAACCACCCTGGGCTGCCTAGTCCCACTTGTAAGCCACTGTGTGAGCAGAGTTGATGGTGTGTCTGTCCGTGGGTGTACTTAATCACGCTGTAATGACCCGCGACAACCCTTGAGAGGGGAATATTCCAGGGATAATATAGGTAACCTAGGACATAACTGTATTTGACAGGGTGGAACCGTCCCCTGGTTACCTATAAATACCCCCACGCAGCACCATAGTGAGGGGGGCGGAGAAAACACTTTTGCTCTAATACACTATGTCAGCAAGCATCAAACTGTTTCCATTCTCCCACAGTTTGAATTAGCTTGACCACGTGTTAGCAAGTTCCAACAGGCAGAGCGTTGCTTTTAGTAAGTTGGTCAAAATTTTATTAGCAGTTACTAAGTGTAAGTAGATATCATCCCAAGTAAATAATTATTCACAATTAATAATAAGTCCAACAATGTAATGCAAATGATAGTTTAAGTTTAATTCCATAGGTTACTCATGTGAGGGTCCGAGCTGCTCATGACCATGAGCACGGCTGACATATATGTTTTACACTCTGCAGAGGTGGCACATCTTTACCCACAAGTCTTGTAAAAGTTCAGAAAACTTTGCACCTAGCCACACATGTGCCGACCAGCACAAAACCACACTACCGAGGTGTGGTGGCATAGGGACGCTACGAGGCGTTTACAAATTTCCACTAGCATGAGAAAACCCACTATAGTGTTAGGAAGAAGAAGGAAGCATTGGAATCCCTCATCCAAACATCTATAATAGACAGTCCAATTCGAGAACCTCCCTATACTCTGCAGCAACGCACTCCCCGCTTGCCCCTTTTGGGAAAGGGTTATCCCATACTAGCTTTCCTAATTAATTGGCTAAGACTAGAGACATATAGTCCTTATGGTTGCACAGTTGTCTCGGATGGTCGCTCCATGTTCCAATTAAACAATATGATCTTACCATGTATCATAATAAATCCAACAATAACAAATAACAATGGAACATGAGCGTGATTCATAAGTAGTAGCAACCTAAAAACTAGGTAGAACAATAGCAAGACTACCCAATAATTCATTTGCAACCAAGGTGTGGGGTAAACAAAGCTAAGTTAACCTATTAGGTCCCATCAAAATAACCTGAGTATGTCACGGTGATTATAGAGAAAATTATTGGGTAAACAAGAGTGGTCAAGGGCACAACTTGCCTTCAGCGAGCTCCTTCTCAGAATTTTCCACTTGGGTTGCTTCGGGATCCTTGGTCGCTTGTTTGTATACTCATAACAAGACAAACAAACAATATAGTGACAATATTAACATCACACCAAACATGAGAACAATCTGCATAAGTATTCTATGAGTTGCTACGAGATCATAGGTTCAAGAACCACCGAAATCAGAGTTAAAACGAAGAAGTTATTGATTTTCTAAGATATTTGAAATTATTTTTATATTGATAATCAACTTTCTATTTTTATTTTATTGATTCCAGGAACCCTAGACGACGGCTTTTATTTTTGGAAAGCATAGGGGTTTGACTGCAAATAAAAAGACTGATTCTAAATGGTTTTGTACTCTATGTGGACCGCGAGTTAGTTCCCCAAGAAACTGAGGGTTTCTTTAGGAAAATTGATGAGCCTGAAGGGGTATGGGGCACATCTGGTTGCCCGATCTAATTTCAGTGGCTAGGATTAGATAGGGGTAGCATGTGCCACTCGCATAACTGGGAGCCGTTAGATCCCACATCAACGAACCAGTATCCGCCCCGATACCCACTAGTACCGATCGCTTGATCACGAGATCGACGTACTATATCAAAACGACAAAAAGATATCTGGAATCAAACCTCGACTGTTGATCCCTAGATCATTGTCACACTGCTGTCTTCCCCAACTGCTACCAGCTACGACGCGCTGACGTACGGTGGTGGAGCTATGCCGACGAGATACGTATAGTAGCCCTGATTAAACAAAATCTGAAATCGACTAGGGCAACATGGTGCCCCGAGAATGGTGATTCAATGGGGGAGATCCTCACCCGAAATCATGACGAGAGAGTGCAAGGCCATGGTGCGAAGCGGCTCAGCTGCAAACCCGACATCCGACGAGCAATCTGTGACCAATCGGCGCACTACTCGGCACAAGTTTGACACTACCCGAGGAGAGGGATGAGGCGACAATAAGGAAGAAGGTCTCACTGAGGGGGGAGGCGGGGATGACGCAGGACCCGACGGGAGGCGGATTGTTGGTCCCGGAAGCACCTCGACGAGGAATTGTGTAGCATCCGGTCAGTTGCACGTGTGGCAACCCACACCAAAATGATCCTCGACCCCAAGCGGATCTTCACGACCATCGGATGAAGCCTGGGGGTGAAGACCGGGGCTAATCACAGAGGCAGCGACGACAACCTAACTCGGTTCTCCCTAAATCACTACTTCTCCCTCGATGGTGTTGATGGACTTGGTGCGTTTGTGTGACGAAGAACCGGAGGGGAGGTTGCGGTATTTGTAGGCACGTGAAGATGGGATCCCTGGCTGGGCGAATCCAGCTTAGGGCTTGTTCGGTTAGCTCTCAATCCACATGGATTAAGTGGGATTGGGTGGGTTTAAATCCCAGCTAAGTCAAACCCTTTCTTAATTTTTTCCAATCCCATCCAATCCATGGGTAACGGGATTAACCGAACAAGGCCTTAGTTGTGCATGATCCTCGGGATATACCAATGAACTCAACACGATTGTTATGGGAAGACGACGCCTGACATGGCATGTCCATCGCCTGTCTCATGTGATCAGCTAATGCGAACGCATCACTAGCTGTAGGCTGGGCCCCGCTTGGTGGTGAGCTATGTGGCTAACGTCATGGGGCCACATGTCGGCGCAAGGGTTTAGTGCGGCCGGGCGTGGGCTGCGTGATGGAGCCACTAGGCCGACGGGTAGAATTCGACCGAGGTGGTGTTTGCCTCTTCTCTTTTCTTCCTTTTGTTGTCTTATTTATGATTCCTTTTTTAAATTCAAATTATTAATTCGATTTTGTTTTGAATTTCAAATTCCAACTTGAATGCTCAAACAAAAATACCAGCATGTATGCACATATTTTAAACATATTTATTAATTGTTTATTGTTAGGCAAATGTTTAAATATCCTAAGATGATGAATCCACGATTAAGAGATATTTTAAATTATAAATATTTTGAAGAAATCTTTACATCACTTTTATTTAATAGGGAATATGCTTCACAAGTAGAACATAGACTTAAGATGCATTCTAGTTCTATTTTTTCCAAGAACTAGCTAATACTTTAAACCAACTTTAAGGTTTACAAATCCTACCCCTTTTAAAGAATCTCGACCTCGAGATTAACATGGACTAGGAAAAAGGTGAGGGAATTCTACTTGCTGAAAGGGAAATGTGCCCTTGGGCCATTTCTATATTGTTTTGGTGATTAAATGCTCAACACATTATGTTTAGACTAACATCATTTGACATGAGCACTGAGCATAAGTATTTAAAGCAAATTGAGCTTGAAAGAGGGCATAACACAAATCTATATGGTACCAAGTGAGAAAGGGAAGCTCTGTATACGTAGGCAATTATTTTTGTGTACTAAGTGCTAGGGACTTTATGAAGTCAAGCTAAAAGGAGAAAAAGAGGCTTAGATTGAAAAAGGAGAAGATGGATCGGTCTGCGTAGCACCGGACGGTTCGGTGCCACCCACCGGACAGTCTGGTGCACGGTTCACCGTACTGGCTGCTCTCGGGAATTTCAGCATGCATCGGTTATAATTCACCCGACCGTCCACGCGAAGCGCTGGACAGTCCCGTGTTCCTGCAGCCAACAACTAGTGTCCACGTCGGCCCTGGGCCAACAATCATGTGGTGCACCGTATGGTCCGGTGCCACCCACCGAACAGTCTGGTGCCCCTAGAAGCAAAAAGTAGCCAATCAGAGGATTCTCTACCGTTGCACTATTCACTGTCTGGTGGGCACCGGACAGTCCGGTGCACCCACAGACAGAAGGCAACCAGGGCCTTCCAAATAGAGCTCCAATGGCTCCTAGGTTTCTTGGGGCTATAAAAGGGACCCCTAGGTGCATGGAGCACAACACCAAGCTCCCATTGAACATTCTAGAACGCCGAGACATCGCATCCATGCCCTTGCTTTGCTAGATAGAGATTTGAGCACTTGTTTTGAGTTGTAATTCCGCGGTGCTGTTTTGTGCTCCACTCTCTCGACTCGTGTCTGTGTGTTGCTGCAAGTTTGTCTCTTGTGTGTGTCTCGACTTCCCCCTTACTCTTGTGTTTATTGGAGGTTAATTGTGTAAGGCGTGAGAGACTCCAAATTGTGGAGATTCCTCACATTAGTGATTTGATATAAGGAAGAAAACTGTGTGTTGGGAGCCTTCGGCCTACGAAGGTCCTCAAAAACAGGATTTAACAGTGTTTCTGGAGTATAATGTGTAAGCAGGTATCTTCGGACTCAAGTCGATATCACAACAGAAGAAGACAAGAATAATACGAAGGTTGATACAGCGCCGAAGGTGTGAGCAGGAAAGCTTCGGCGTGGTAGCAGAAAATGAAACCGACTTAAAGATGAAAAGGCTATTCAGACCTCGACAGTTTATTATAGAATTATTATCAATTGTAAAGGGCATGAATGTAATTTTGTATGGGCTATGTCCCGTGCCTATAAATAGGTGAATAGTACCCCCGTACTGTTCACGCTGATTTGTCATTTGCTCGTGCGTCACACCTGTACTTTCATTCCCTTCGAAGCCGAAGGTACATTTGTAATTTGATATTATTTCTGTCTCTTTATAATAACGATATAATTATCTATGTAATCCTTGGTATTCTTTATGATTCGTTCTCTGTCGTCGTATGCTATGTCTATGAAGGTACGTCCTTCATAGCCTTCGTCCGAAAATCATTATATCCTAAGGGAAATAATGCTTCGAAGGACGAAGGACTTTATCAATTAATGTTTTCTGTGTTGCCTTGTTCTTAATTCATAGCATTTGAGAATAAGTCCCCAACATTGGCGCCCACCTCCGGTGAACTCACTTCCACTCTTTGAGTTTTTGAACACCTTCGGCGATCATAAACCTTCGCTATGGCGCCGAAGAAAGCTTCAGCAACTGGGGCTGTAGCTCTGCAGCCTCTGGACCATAACCAGGAAACAGTCTCTCTTCGGGAGGCCCGAAGCCAGAAGAGGAAGGCTGTTAGCCCGACACCACCAGAGGATGAGATAGATCAAGAAATCAGAGACATGGAGATGCTTCATCAACAGGTGCAGAGGAAGAAAGAAAAGATGGCCAGGCTAGCTGAACTGCAGAGGCAGATAGATGAAGCCTCTGAAGAAGTTCGTCATCTTGCTCAGGATGAGCAACACCGAAGGCCTCAGCACCAAGACCTTCATCAGGAGGGTTTTCCCAACGAAGATGACTGGTATGACAATTTCCATCATGGGAATTTTGTTTTTGATGATGCTTCTCCTCTGTCCGCTGAGCTGCAGGCTACACCTTGGCCTCCGTCTTACAAGCCGCCTCAGCTTCCCATATTCGATGGCCATTCAGACCCGAAGCAGTTTTTGATGAGCTACGAAGCAACAGTATCTTCGTATGGTGGCAATGCTGCAGTCATGGCCAAATCTTTTGTTATGGCTGTCAGGAGTGTTGCTCAAACCTGGTATTCCTCCCTTCGACCAGGAACGATCACTTCATGGCAGAAGCTGAAGGACTTGTTGCTAACCAGCTTCCAAGGTTTTCAGACGAAGCCGGTCACTGCTCAAGCTCTATTCCAGTGCACCCAGGATCATGAAGAATACCTTCAGGCGTACGTCCGGAGGTTCTTGCGTTTAAGGGCACAGGCACCAACAGTGCCAAACGAAATTGTCATTGAGGCCATGATCAAGGGGCTTCGGCCAGGACCTTCAGCTCAGTACTTTGCTAGGAAGCCCCCTCAAACTTTGGAGAAGCTGCTCCAAAAGATGGACGAGTATATTCTGGCCGATAATGATTTTCGTCAAAGAAGGGAGGAGGCTTTCAGGTTTTCTGAAATGACCAGGGGCTTCGGAGGTAGGTTCTATCCAAGGCACGTTAGGTCAATTCACAACTCTACCCAAAGTGATGATAGGGGGAGCCAGCAGCAAAGACCACAGTGCTCCTCACAAGCTTCGGGGCAACAGCAAGGTTCCTTCCGACCACCAGCTCCAAGAGGCAGATGCGCCAGGGGCTTCGGCGGAAGATTTGGAGATCAACCAAGAAGAATCTTTTGCTTGTTTTGTGGAGAGAACAAAGGCCATACCACCAGGATGTGCCATGTTACCATCCAGAAGCAAAAGGAAATAGCCGAAGCTGCAGCACAACAAACTCAGCCGAAGCAGGTCATGCACACTGCTTCGTATCATTCGCCTTACATCCCAGAATATGTTGGCAATCACCCTGCAGTTTCTGTTGCTTCGGCGAGTCAACCTCAAGCTTCCTGGCAACAGCCTCCGCCTCCACCACCGCTGCAACAAGGCCAGCAGCCAGAAGGGAGCCAATATGCTCCACACCAAAGGGACTTCAGAGAACAGTCCGAAGCTCGCACAGTCAACAGCACTGTGCCAGAGTCAAAGCACATCTATTGACAAATATCCTACCTTAATAAGCAGTCTTTTTCATTCAGTTTTATTTTCTGTGTAATAAAGAACATTGTTTAGATTTCATGTAAATAGTTTCGTTGTTCGCCACAAGGAAAATATATTTTCTTCACAGGCTTAAGTTGTTAAAGTTTAAAGATTTGTGGTGACAAAGAGGATCTTCGAATTATCGAAAATTCTTCGAGGCAACAAAAAGTCGTTCTAAGGAGCGCAGAGTAAGTTTGCCGAAGTCACAAAAAGTCGTTCCAAAGGGAGCGCAGTGTAAGTTTTCTGCTCCAAAGTCGTTCCAAAGGGAATGCAGAGCATACAGCGAAAAGTCAACGCTGATACCGCCTAAGTAAAAGGCGAAGCGTGAAAAGTCAACGCGAATACCGCTGAAAGTAAAAGGCGAAGAAGCTCCTAAGGGAGGCTTACAGCGAAAAATAAACGCTGATTCCGCTGAAGTAAAAGGCGAAGAAGCTCCTAAGGGAGGCTTATAGTAAAAAGACAATGCTGATTCAAAAGACTATATGTTTTATCGCAGGAATGTGTGTGTATCTTCGGAATAAACACCATCTTACACAACATAACATCATCGCATCATTTTGCATAGCATAAGCATCATACATCATGCTGCATATGGCACAAGAAAGGGACATGACATCGATCTTCGGAAGAATGTTTTGAAAGGGGAAAATCTTGCTAAGTTGCAAGCAGATACACTATTGATCTTCGGAAGTGTAGCTTCGGAGAACATCTTCACGAAGCTTGGATATTATTCATCAGAGCACTACGAATATTGTTGTGACAAATGAAAATTATTCTTCACGAAGCATGAAAAGAAGGGAAGGTGTTTTTTTCGTCAAAGACTCAAAAACGGTACGTATGTAAAATTTCATGCATCGTAAAGAATTAAACAATAAAAGCAGGTATATTACATTCAGGGCTACAAGATGTCACACATATTACATTTCAGAAGTTTAATTTACAATAGTATTTAATCTTCTCTCAGAACAACTTCTGCAGCCTCATTCAGAAGCCGATTGACGACTTCGTCCATGATAGCTTCATCCATCTTTTTAATTTCGTCGTCTCCTTTCGGCTGAGGGCCCGGAGACGCTTTAGCAGGATCTGAAGTAGGACAGGATACGGCTACATTGCTATTACAAATTGCAAACAAAGCTTAAAACCAAAAATTACAACACAATAAAAACTATTAGTTAATACCTAATTGCCCTTCGGGCTCTGCGCTCTTCTCAGCAGCCTCAGCTACTTCTCTAGCATCGTGAATGCCCTTTTCGCTTTTTCGAATAATTTCTCGGGCCATTTCTCGGCCACCATTATCCCAGATATCGGTGAAAAATTTTCCACCAACCATGCTAGCTTCGGCCGAAGGATCCCTTGCATCTTTGAAGGACAAGGCAGCTTCGGATTGCGCTAAAATCTTTATATGCTCGCAGCCCTTTTTCTCTAAAATGGTGGCAATCCCCCTAGCACCCGAGAAAGCACATATGTCTCCGCGGCTGTTTAAAATTTCTTCGAAGGCCTCAGCTTCATGATCGATCCATTCGATGGGACCTTCGGGGTTGCCTCTTGTAAAGTTTTCCTCGCTCGAGAATGCGCCGACGCTGGCGAAGCTAGCTTTTAACTTCTTAACACATTCTATAGATTTGATATAGCATCTTTTCTTGGACGAACGAAGCTCTTCAACAGTTCCCTCTAAATGATTTGCCCATTGGTCGCTGAGTTCTCGTTTCGTTTCTTCAAGTATGCGTTCTTCTTTGGCTCTGGCCAGTTGTTTCCGAAGATCTTCAATTTCATGCTTCTGAGCCTCAGCTTGACTTTTAAAAGTAGCTTCGTTTTCTTTTATTCTATATATCAATGAATGTAATATTTTATCTTTTTCGAGACCTTCGTTCCTCAGTTCAATTACTTCGGAACGAAGGTTGCTCAGAGCTATAGCGCACCCTTCATCTTCAGCATCTTTTTGGGCCCTGAGGGCATTACTAAGTATCATACCCTGCAAAGAAAATGTCTGTGCGTCAATAGATTTAAACAAACGAAAATTTTAGTCTCAACAAAAATTACAAAGATCCCATTTGTTGCACCTTTAAGCTATTATATGCCAGGCTGTCGGCCAAATCGTTTTTCGATAGCACCGAGAGCCCGTCTTCCAGTGTTGGGAATCCGAAGCTCTTGCTCATCTCCCGACAGACAGAAATCTCCTTGCTGTCAGGGAGACAATACAAAAAGTCTTCTTCTCCACTGCCATTGAATATTAACGCCCCCTTTGGATACTTCAGTTTTTGGGCGTAAAGCTGGGCCTCTTGTTTTTCTTTTTCTGATAATTGTTTCCCCGAAGCATGGCGAACAATATAATCAAGGACTTTAGGGGATGCTTCGGGGGCAGCAACACTGATTTCTTCAACAAAAGTCGGCTCTGTTATTTTTTCTTCCTCGATTTCCAGGGATTTTATCTTCGTGGGTTCTGAGGATCCAGCTTCGGCTTCAGTTTCTTGCTCTGGAGCTTTAGTATCAGAAGTTTCAGTTTTTGCTTCGGGAATGGCAACAGTCTTCTTCGGAGGTGTGCTTGAAGATTTAATTGTCTCCAGAACATCTAGCACATTGACCATTCTCTTCCTCTTCGGAGTCACTGCTGGCACCTTTTGGTTTTTTACTGTCTCAATATTTGCTGCAGGACTCATAATTTCTGTTGTTTTTGATCCCTCAGTTGCTTCTTTTACTTCTTCCATTTTTTCTGTGGATGGCGCTTCGGCCTTCTCTTTCGTTTCTGGTAACAAAATCTTCGGTTCTTCCAATTCTATCCTTGTTGGCGCTTCGGCCGTTTCTGCGACTTCTGGCAGCAAGGTTGGCTCGGTTGGTTTTTCAGCTTCGGTGGCCGAAGAAGTTTCTCCGCTAAACTCAGGCACCGAAGCTGGTTCAATATAGCGTGGCCGATGTGTGAGGACCTTTATCCTTTTTCTTTTCGGTTCTGGCTCGCTAGGAGCAGTTGCAGCTTCTTCTTTCGCAGAGGTTGTGTTTTTTCTTTTTTTCCCTCGAATGGGATAACGATAGTCAGGGTAGACAAACCCGATTGCGTCAAACACCCTGTTCAATCTTTTCTTTTTTCGTCCTCCGAAGGCTGCTGACAATGCAGTATCCTCAGCCTTCGAATAAACCCCAAGTAGCTCATCACTTAAATTTTCAATGCTTTTTAGCCAGTCATCATCTGGCTCAACGAATTTATCTCCAAACTTGAAAGTATACTTCAGCCTGATAAGACCACCTTCGTCAGCCTCCTTTATGGTCTCTTGCGGCATTTCCCATTTTTCCGCAAGCGGCCATACTCTGAAGGCAATATGCTCTTGGACTAAATCTCTCGTTCCAATAAAAGAACAAATAACTCCGAAGGCTCTCTGGCATTCTTCGGCAGCTTCGTTCATTTCAATCTTCGGCCTCCGCAAGCCGAAGCTTTGCCAAATAGGGCGCATAACTATACCTTTGATATCTTCTCGTGCCTTCAGGTCATTCTTCACATAAAACCATTCTGTCATCCAGTCGTCGGGCCATCTTTTCCGAAAGGTTGGCACGAGACAGCTTGACCCAGACCGAGAAACGAAATTATAGCAGCCAAAATTATTATGATACTGTTCCTTACCCCAAGGTTTTGTCTCGTATGATAATTCGTGTATGTTACAGAAACTTTTCGCATCAGGTTCCAAACCTTGGCTTCTCACAGCCCATACGAAGATATTCAGCCTTATAATCGCTTCGGGGGTAAGTTGATGAAGATAGACCTCAAACATTTTCAGCACCTCTACGACGAAGCTGCTCAGAGGAAATCGTAGTCCAGCTTTCAAAAAGCTTCGGTACACTACGACTTCATTCTCTTCAGGGTCTGGACAAGTCTTTTCTCCTTCGTCGGCCCTCACAACGGACAAATCCCGGAAATACCTTCCTCTCATGTTGACAAGATGATTTTCTTTGATAGTTGATTTGCCGAAAACCGCATGGCTTGGTCGCCATGGACGATCTTCGGAGTCTTCACCACCACTGTCCACATCATAACTGTCGCTGTCACCAGTATCCTCAGACAAACCTTCTAGAATCTCCTTGGTGATTTTTTCTGTGTTGGTCTTCGACATTGCTATAAGAAACCCCAGATTTTTCTCTTCATCGAGACTCAGTTTCATCTCGGTAACAGCCTTCTTATCTTCAGACATCTTCGGAGACACTAAAAAACTGTTCTCAGTGCCGAAGCTTTAAAACTTAAAAGCTCAGCAAATCTTGGTGCGCAAGAGCTAAAAATTGAGTGAGCAGGAGCAGTTGGCAAGAGAGCGTGCCAAATGAGTTGCGATATGATCTTATTTATACGCCTAGCGCGTTGAAAATTGAAAGACCCCGCTTGTCAGTGAATGTTGCTATTCTAGCAAAGGGAAGGTGTTTTTTCGGACCTTCGGCGTAAGGCCTTCGTCCATGTCGCAATTTAAATTTATTATTTTAAACAAATTAATATTGCGAGGGGCTACTGTTGGGAGCCTTCGGCCTACAAAGGTCCTCAAAAACAGGATTTAACAGTGTTTCTGGAGTATAATGTGTAAGCAGGTATCTTCGGACTCAAGTCGATATCACAACAGAAGAAGACAAGAATAATACGAAGGTTGATACAGCGCCGAAGGTGTGAGCAGGAAAGCTTCGGCGTGGTAGCAGAAAATGAAACCGACTTAAAGATGAAAAGGCTATTCAGACCTCGACAGTTTATTATAGAATTATTATCAATTGTAAAGGGCATGAATGTAATTTTGTATGGGCTGTGTCCCGTGCCTATAAATAGGTGAATAGTACCCCCGTACTGTTCACGCTGATTTGTCATTTGCTCGTGCGTCACACCTGTACTTTCATTCCCGTCCAAGCCGAAGGTACATTTGTAATTTGATATTATTTCTGTCTCTTTATAATAATGATAAATGGATAACGATATAATTATCTATGTAATCCTTGGTATTCTTTATGATTCGTTCTCTGTCGTCGTATGCTATGTCTATGAAGGTACGTCCTTCATAGCCTTCGTCCGAAAATCATTATATCCTAAGGGAAATAATGCTTCGAAGGACGAAGGACTTTATCAATTAATGTTTTCTATGTTGCCTTGTTCTTAATTCATAGCATTTGAGAACAAGTCCCCAACACTGTGGTACTCAAGTTTGATGTTTGGATCACTTGAGAGGGGTT
Organism: Zea mays; assembly: GCF_902167145.1. NCBI lineage: Eukaryota > Viridiplantae > Streptophyta > Magnoliopsida > Poales > Poaceae > Zea > Zea mays. The sequence goes on from NC_050098.1 coordinate 68,094,836, forward strand.
GAGTGTAACCCTCGTCCATTAGGACACCACAACATGGACTAGGCAAGCATATTACGCTTGACCGAACCACAGGATAAAAAACATTGTGTCACTTGTCTCTCTACTTAATTGTGATTCTATTTCTTCTAGTACTTCACTTCACTTTCATATTGCTCCAAGTTTAACACTCATCTTGTAAAAGGAATCAAGTGAAGAAGTTCTTTCCTCTCACACTCTTCATTCGAACTTGGTTTTGGTCTCACTAATCCATTTTCGGCCAAGTTTGTTTTTGTTGAGCAGTTTTTTACAGGATCACCTATTCACCCCATCTAGGTTCTCTCAATTGGTATTAGAGTCTTTCTCTTCATCAAGGGACTAACTACCCGAAGAGAGGATCCTAACGGCAAGGGGATCGTGATCAACGACAAGGAGGAGATCCTCAATGTCGATGAGCCAAATGGTGACAAGATCACCGTCTCAGGTTCTTATAACAAGAGGAAGGATGGGATGAAGAAAAGGCGCATCAAGAAGATCATCTACTACGACAGCGACACTTCCTCTTCTTCACCAAGGGACGACAATGACGAAGATTCCTCGTCAAAAAATAAAATGGTTAATCAAACTATTCTTTTGATTACTCTCATATCCCTTACAATTCAAATGCACATTTGTTGTCTATTTCACTTGGAAAACCCTCTCACTTTGATGGAGAAGACTATTCTTTTTGGAGTCATAGAATGTGTAGTCATTTATTTTCTCTCCATCCTAGTATTTGGGAAATAGTGGAAAATGGAATGCATTTTGATAGTAGTGATAATCCCATATTTGTTAATGAGCAAATTCATAAGAATGCCCAGGCTACTACTGTGTTGTTAGCATCTCTATGCAGGGATGAGTACAACAAAGTCTGTGGCTTGGATAATGCCAAGCAAATATGGGACACCCTCAAGATTTCTCATGAGGGAAATGATGCCACTATGATCACAAAGATGGAACTGGTGGACGAAGAGCTAGGAAGGTTCGCCATGAAATGGGGAGAGGAGCCAACTAAAACCTACATTAGGCTCAAGACCCTAGTGAACAAGATCCAAAGCTACGGAAGTACAAGATGGACGGATCATGATGTCGTTCGAATCATGCTAAGGTCGTTTACCATTATTGATCCTCATCTTGTAAAGCTTATTCGTGAGAATCCCAGGTACACCAAGATGACGTCCAAGGAAATCGTCAGAAAATTCGTAAGCGGACGCATGATGGTGAAGGAGGCAAGGTACGTTGATGACATTTCCAACAAACCGCTTCCTCTCTACGAGCCACCGCCCATTGCACTCAAGGCAACAAACAACAAGGAGGCGCTACCTAACAAGGTGGCACAAGTGGAGGTTGTCTGGCTCAACGAGGAAGAAATGGCACTTGTAATCAAGCGCTTCAAGACTGAATTGAAGGGACACAAAGAGTACCCCCAACAAGAGCAAATCAAGGGGAAAGTGGTCTTGCTTCAAATGTGGTAAGTCTGGTCATTTTATTGCACAATGTCCCGATAATAAAAATGACCGGGGACAAGAAAAGAAATGGAAGAAGGAGAAGAAAAAGAACTACTGGAAGGCAAAGGGTGAGGCTCACATTAGCAAGGAGTGGGACTCGGACTGCTCTTCATCCGACTCCAACGATGAGGGACTTGCTGCCTCTGCCTTCGACAAGTCCTCCCTCTTCCCCAACGAGCGACATACTTGCCTCATGGCCAAGGAGAAGAAGGTACATACATGAGATACTCCTAAATACACTTCTTCTAGTGATGAGGATTCTGATGATGATGTAGACTATAGCGATCTCTTTAAGGGTTTAGATAGATCAAAAGTAGACAAAATTAATGAATTAATTGAACAGCATGTTGGAGTGCAAGGACCCTTCATCAAGTCCAAATGGTCCCATATACCAATCACCTTCTCCCAGGAAGACCTTCAGCTCAAGGATTATCCCTACATTGATGCAATGGTCATATCTTGTGTCATGAAGGGGTTTGTAGTCCATAATGTCCTAGTGGACACATGCAGTGCAACAGATATCATCTTTGCGAAGGCTTTCAGGCAAATACAAGAGCCAGATGACAGGATACATGATGCAACACACCCCCTCTGCGGCTTCAGAGGGAGATAGATCGTGGCACTTGGCAAGATAACTATGCCAATCACCTTCGACTATATTCACAATACAAGGACAGAGCAGGTTGTCTTCAAAATTGTCGATATGGAATATCCCTACAATGCAATCATTGGTCGAGGGACGCTGAACGCCTTCGAATCAATAATTCACCCAGCATATCTTTGCATGAAGATACCTTCTGACCAAGGGCATATTGTTGTACATGGTAGCCAAGAGGCTGCTAGGAAAGCCAAAGGGAACTGGACGGATTCGAAGGCCATCCATAATATAGATGAAGTCGAAGCTCATCAATAATATAAGCATAAAAGAGAAAAGGCTGCTTCAGCAGATCAACCAAAGCCCATGCTTTTGTGCGAAGATATAGCCGAGCAAAAAGTGCTATTGGGATCCCAATTGTCTGATGAACAAGAGAAGACTTTGTTGAGATTTCTATTCAATAACAAGGATGTTTTTGCTTGGTCAGCTAATGATCTCTATGGTGTCAATAGATATGTCATGGAGCACTCACTCATTGTAGACCCAGCCTTCAGACCAAGAAGCAGAGGCTTCGGAAAATGTCCGATGATAAAGCCGAAGGTGTGTGAAACAAAGTAAAAAGGCTTCTGAGTGCCGGTGTTATCAGAGAAGTAACATACCCAGAGTGGCTAGCCAATACTATGATGGTAAATAAATCTAATGGAAAATGGAAAATGTGCATCAACTTCACAGATCTCAATAAGGCATGCTCAAAGGATGAATTCCCATTGCCAAGAATAGATTCTCTTGTGGATGCAACAGCTACTTCAGAGCTAATGAGCCTATTGGACTACTACTCAGGTTATCATCAAATCTGGATGAAGAAGGAGGATGAGCCTAATACAAGCTTCATAACCCCCAGTGGGACATATTGCTACCTTCGGATGCCCGAGGGTCTCAAGAATGTTGGAGGGAGCTTCAACAGGATGACTGCCAAAGTCCTTCAATCCCAAATTGGCAGAAATGTGCTGACATATGTTGATGATATGGTAGTAAAGAGCACAAAGCAAGAAAATCATGTTGCAGATTTGCAAGAAACATTTGCTAACTTCGGAAGGGCCGGTCTTAAACTAAATCCAGAGAAATGTGTCTTCAGAGTGAAGAAGGGTAAATTTCTTGGTTGCTTGGTATCAACAAAGGGTATCGAAGCTAATCCTAGTAAGATAGAAGCCATACTTCAGATGGAGTAACCAAAGTCAAGAAAGGGTGCCTAGAGGTTGACAGGGAGGCTGGCATCATTGAACATATTTATTTCAAGATCAGCAGAGAGGAACTTGCCATTCTTCGAAGTGCTAAAGTCAGCTGAAGTCTTTCAATGGGGACCAACTAATCAGAAAGCCTTCGAAGAACTGAAGAAGTACTTGATAGAGATGACAACCATAGCTCCACCTTTTTCAGGAACTCCATTGTTGCTGTATGTAGCTGCTTCCCAAGCTGTCGTTAGTGCAGCGCTCGTACAAGAGAAGCGGGATGGCCAGGCAAGAAAACAAGTGCCAGTGTACTTCGTTTCCAAAGTACTTAGTGCATCAAAGAAAAATTATATAGAGTTAGAGAAGGTACTATATGTTGTATTAATGGCTTCCAGGAAGCTTCGGCATTACTTCCAAGCATACCACATCATAGTACCTTCTTCACAACCCCTCAAGGACATAATGAGAAATAGAGAAGCCACAGGAAGGGGTGGAAAACGGGCTGTAGAATTGAACGAATTTACTATCAATTTCGTTCATAGATCTTGGAACACCCCAGGTGTTACTTAGGGTTTTCACTCAAGACTATACAAGTAAGACCATCATCACATGTGACTTAATTTGGGAAAAGGTACACCAAAATTTGGAGCTCAAGATCCTAAGTAAGTGCAACCTATCTTAGATGTCATGCCTTGGCTTACCATGTACATTAAAGGGGGAGAAATTGACCAAAACCCTAATGCACCCCCTTGTGGACAATTGGAGTACTATAGGTAAGTATGACCAAAAAGTTATGAAAACCACTTGATCATGTTCTAGGCCAATTATACAAGATGTAGTGCACTTAATACCCTACAAATAATAGTAAGAAAGTAACCCCAAAAATATTTCAGAAAAACCCCAAAAGATTCACAAAAGGGTTGAGCATAAGAGAAAAATCAGAATTCTTCTAAGTCCAAAACCACCCCCTTTACAAAGATCAAACATGTTCACCTTGATCCCAAACTTAAAACCACTTGGCCCAATTGACAAAGTGAGGCCAAAATACCTCTAGAACACCCTGGAAACGTTTGAACCCAACCCTAAGTCGTTTGACACGACTTGGCACAAGTTTTGTCTCGGTTTGGACAGCTAGGACAAAGACAACTTCCCACCCCCATATCTCTCTAACCCGACCACATCTCCCCTTGGAACTCACATGAACTAGGTAGCCCTAGGTGCAGGGAAGAGATCTCTCACAGGTCTTAGGGCAAGATTCGCACGTTTTGGCCGCTCAGCAGAGGGTAGAACAAGAACAGAAACAAAGAGCCACGTGTTCGACGCGCTCTGAGCTCACCAGAGCACGCCCGACGCGCGCCCCCGCGTGCCCCGCGTCGCGCCAAAACCGATCCGATGCTGTTGCTCGCGCCCGCGCCTATAAAGCCCCCCAGAGACGTCGACCGTACTCCTCCGCGCGCGCTCGACCTCACTGGAGCACCAGATCACCGCCATTGCCCCGCGCACGGCGTGCCCGTGGCCACCCGATCCCCCGCCACCGTAGACCGGACAACAGAGCCTCTCCCAGCCGCGTCCGACCCTCGGAGTAGACCGTGCATGCCTCGGTGAAGCTCCCCGAGCAAGGAATCGGACTTCGCCTGGCCGGAGAAGCCAGTCCACGGTCACCGGACTTCACCCGACCGCCGGTGAACGTAGACCGAGCTCCACGGTGAGTTGTTCTTCAATTCCTTGCACGTGTCGACTCATCAACACCCCGTGAAGCTTCCCGTGCCCTTGGATTGACCTATGTCGCCGTGGTTAGGCCGGAGCACTCGCCGCCGACGAGTTCACCCGCCTGCGCACGTGGACCTGTCGATTCCGGCCACCACCGCCGTCGAGCCGTACCTCGCTGTGGCCGCCAGGACCTCCCGAAGCCAACCCCGCCCCTCGCCGGACCTCTCTCGCCGCCGGTAAGCCGCGCCGCCCTTTTCCTTTCCGCGGTTACTGTTTACATAAGGGGAGGGACCTCGGGGAAGAAGAAGAAAAGGCCAGGGGGTTTTGTGCGCCGTCAGTGACTCAGGGGAATAGTGGCGCAGGGGTATAACTGAAGGAATTAGTTTAGAAAGAACCCAGGGTCTTCGATGCAAAGTAGTTTTCGAGGAAACCTTTTAAATATTCTGATTTAAATCCAAACAGAACTTGAAAAATTCATAACTTTAGTTTGGTTTACCCAAATCGAGTCAAACCAATTTTGCCAGATCCTAAATAATGTAAACTACTTAGGAAAAATATAAAACTCCTATGTGTTACAGAAAACTTTAAAGTTTTGATTTAAATGATTAACTGGTCAAAAGCTAAAAGAAATAAGGAAAAATAGCTACACTATTAGACTGTGGTTAAGAAAATTTAGTGAAGTACTTAATGACTTCCTAACCTGTTTAAAAATAATAAATCCCTCTGTACACCCCATTAAGGTATAGTTTACCATTTAAATCATTTTTAACCTAAAGTTAGAGAAAATATTAAAGGTAGTTTAAAATAAGAACCAGGGAGCACCCACATTTTTGTTAGCTCTCTTATTCAGTGTAGTTCACTAGAAAAATTTAGTATACCCTTGTTTAGTGCAAAAGAAAGGAGATACCTTTTAATTTATAAAAATAAGGAAACCTTAGAAAAACCCTAGAAAAATAACCCTGAGGAGAAAACACCCCAAACCTTGGGATAACTAATGTTTTGTTATTATGAACATAGGAAAAATATGAAATCTGTTGTTTGATATTTTTCAAATAACAAGTTTCAATCCACTGTGCTTAAATGCCTACTAAAACATCCAAGGGAAATCCAAGTTTCAATCCACTGTGCTTATCCCTAGACAAAACCCAAACCTAAATTGATAAGCATAAAACACTAAGAGCCTCGTATAACCAGGAAACCCTAAGTTACTAACTAACTTAGTTTTTCTTCACTTAGCATAATGATTACTAAATCCTGCATAATCATGGCATACATATTCTTATTCATTGCATTCGATAGATTGCAACCTTGATGACGGAGAGTACGTCCTCGTGCCGGAGCAAGGAGTTGCCCAGGAGGTAGCCCCGGATCCAGCACCAGAGCCTGCCACAGAGGATCTGCCTGCCCCAGCTTTGGAAGGCAAGCCCTGGTTTATGCATAACCAGTTCTATATATTATTTTACTGCACTTAATGATTGTAGGCTTGTATTGTGCACTTAAGTGTAGAAGTTGTTTGAAACCCTAGTTGCATGATCTCAGGAATCCTTTTGTGATGGATACTACTATGCTAGGGCGAGTAGCTGCTTTATTAATTAGGGATCTCGGTAGAAGTCGAGTGATTTTTCTAGCACTCGCGCGAGGTCAGGAATTGGTTGTATCCATTTTGATATCGTAATGATGATAGTCTATGGACAACGGTCCATGGGGATGGGTTGTCTACGAGACGGAAATTGGAATAAGGATTAAGGTGTGGTACCATGTGTCAAGCGTTTGAACATACTAAACACATGCCGAGAAATAAGGTAAATCGGTAAGCCTAGTACCTGATTGAACCTGGCAGTAGACTTTGCCCCTCACGCGACCTGAGACGTGGTCTCCCATTCCGGTTATGGTGGGTACAAGTGCGGTCACTGCACGACGACAGTCGGGGTCAGTGAGGCATTGTACGCCAAGGCGGTGAGCCCTGATCTGCTGACGGGGAATCGATGGGGACGGTTGATGTGTGTGGGGACGGAGTGCCTTGCCACATCGTGTGTTTAGGTTTACCTTGCAAGGTTTAAAAACTCGATTCGAATCGTCTGCTTCTCGCAGCTAATGAGACTGCTTGATCCATGCTGCTACATTGAGTAACAAGTGGAAATGTGATGACTTAGAAAAGTTGTTGATTGCTAAATGTTTGATACCATATATGATTAGATAGGTATACATTTAGTCTTAAGAGAGTCACACTAAAACTGGACAAAGCTAAAACTTGATTTATAAACTCAGCTAGTGCTTTTGGCAACCAAACCCTCTCAGCCAAACAGCTGCATGTCTAGAGGTAGAGGAGTAGACTCCTCACACCGGGTAAGTCTAGCTGAGTATTAGTATACCCAGCCTTGCTTGTGGCATAATTTTACAGGTTCTCTGGAGGACAAGGTTGCTGGAGTGACTTGGCCGTCCATCTTGCCACCGAGTTGGACAGTCGAGTGGGACCCTGCCTCGGCTGAGGAGGAGCATGAGGAGTGATGGGACAGGCTTCCCCATCTCTCTGTTTATTTATCGTTAGTTTTAATCCGCTGCATTTCGAACAATGATGACTACTTTTGCTAAAACTCCAATGATGATGTAATAAGTTTAATACTCCTTAATGTATGGTTTTATGCTTTATTGTATTTGCTCTGTGCCTCACCATCGAGTGAGTATGTGGTACTTGATCCTGTCAGTGGCCTAGTCGGACTAGATCCAAGGGATTGACGGGTTATTCCCATTTAAGTGTGGTCTAGCCTCTAAGGCGGGACATAGGCACTTAAGTTGGAATAATTCGGGCAGTTCCGCCACAGCTGGTATCGGAGCTCGTACCTCCATAGAGGAATCAATAAACTATAAATACCATCCTTTTTCAAATAAAACTTGGTAGAAACAAATGTTGGATAGATCGTAGGACGATCAGGATAGACCTAGGACGTGAAGCCTTAGGATGATAGAGGGTATCTAGGTGGCTAAGTGAGTAAGCCCTATAGGCTACTATAAGGGATGGGAGTTTCTTCCTATTCCCTCTAAGTTAATGTGAGGTTGTTTAGGACAGCATGCATGCATCCTTAATTAAACTACTTGATAATTGGGTAAGAACTTAAAATACACAATGATGATAAATTAAGTACCCCAGTACCATTATCGTAGTTATAGAGAGGCTAAGTTGCGATCCCTTTTCATTTATAATTCTTTTTCTTTTACTTACGCTTAACCGTACATAGATGACTTCTCACGGATCCTCGGATGATGGGAATGCACAGTCCCACACTGACGGGCTTGCACGAGAGGGTTTCCCCCATATCTTGTGGGAGGTCCTTCAGGGAGCTGGTTACACGACGCCTCCCCAGTACGCGGTGCAGCTATTCGAGAAGCACCGGGTGCCCCACTGTAGGGTGAGGATGACCCTAGAGCCTCATCCCCTACAGCCAGGCTAGCGTTCGCTGGATTCTAAGTCTTTTGGATACAGGGCTGAGGATACTATGGAGGCAATTGCTCTTCACGGGCTGACCACCTTCTGTGGATTCCACCCCTTGGAGATGTCCACTCACCCCATTGGTTTGTTCCCCATGGAGAAGGAGGACGACCCAATGTGGAAGGACCGAGTGGAGCATGCCAAGGATATCTGGGCTATCTACCCAGGTCAGACTGCTCACTTGACGGTGCGGTGCATGAATGCCCTGTAACGTCTGCAAGTGATGCGGGGAGAGGGCATGTCTCATCTGATGGCATTGTTGGAGGCTACCAAGGTTACCTTGGATAACAGGGAGGAACTTGTGGTTGACTTGTCCACTGAGATGGTGGAAAAAGACCAACAAGTGGAACAATTGTCAAATGAGATCCAAGAGCTTGAGGAGCTAGTGGGAACGAGGGAGAACACCATCGAGGTTCTCGAGGATCAGCTTATCAACACTCAGCATCAACTCGTAGAGGCTAACCAGCATCTGGATATGCAGCCCCAGGAGATCCAGGACATGGAGGCCAACGAGGATGTCGACATCGAGGGAGGAGAGGAGCCTGCCTCCAGCTTGGACACTGCTGGCTCAGGGAGACCACCTTCCCCCGAGTAGAGCGTTGCCTCGTTTTCTCACTAGGTCGCAGAGATAGAGTTAGAAGTTTGTGACGGTAGAACTCCTCGAGGCTAGCTTAGCTTTTGCACCCTTGGGGTACTAGGATAGATAGAGTTGAGTCTTTTGAGTTACTGATGTAATCATGACAAACTCTTTTGGAAGCATGGATGATGAATGATGTCAGTTTTAATTTAAGAAGAAAAGTTTATGCCATGTGGAATCTTTTACAATTATGCAAGAATATATTGGTTTTACCCTTTTGACTCTTTCACCACAATTGAACCTTGAAACTTAGAAATGTTATATTGAGAATACACATGATTTTTTAGATGGCAGGAAGAGCGCGTCGTGGTCAGAATGAGCGCGTTTCTCCACCACCGCCACCGCCTCCTACTCTGCAAGAGTTGATGGCTCAACAGAACGAGATCTTGCGACAGCTAGCTCAGCGTCAGCCACCACCTCAGCACTATGGTGGTGGTGATCATCAGCGTCACCCCGCAGCAGCCACTTATCAGGAATTCCTTAGTACCCAGCCACCATTGTTCACCAGGGAAGAGGACCCACTTGATGCTGATGTATGGCTGAGAGTAGTGGAATCCAAATTCCCGCTACTCCATGGAGTTTGTTCAGAAGTGACTAAGGTCAGGTTCGCCACCCAGCAGCTTCGCGGACCCACGCGGACATGGTGGGACCACATTCTTGCTATGCAGCCAGTTGACCATGAGGTGGAATGGAGAGAGTTCAAGACAGCTTTCAAGGGGAATCATATACCAGCAGGCATTATGGACCGAAAGCTCAATGAATTTCTGGCACTCACTCAAGGGAACCGGACAGTGTTACAGTATGCTCAGGCCTTCAATGACCTATGCCAGTATGCCGAATATCATGCAGATACCGACGAGAAGAAGAGGGACAGGTTCAGGAGGGGGCTCAGCACTAAGCTCCGTGACCGTCTCAACACAGTCAGGGCCAACAGCTATAACGAGCTGGTCAACATGGCCATTTCTCAGGAGGACTGTATCACAGCTCGTCAGGCAGAGAAGAAGAGGAAGACCCCTGTGGCAGGACCTTCAGCTCAGCCACAACGCTTCAGGATCGTATCTGACACTCAGAGCAGAGGACCTCAGCAGTAGCAAGGACGTTGGGTGATCCGACCACAACAGCAGCAGCAGGCACTAAACCGCACCCAGTTTTCAGTACAGAGAAACAATCGGCCACAACAGTAGCAGTACCGCCAGGCCAATGACAACAAGTGTTTCACTTGTGGTAACACCTGGCATTATGCCAAGAATTTCCCCAGAAACCAGCAGAGGCAAGGACAGAATGCCAACCAGAATCAAGGCAAGAGGCAGAAGGTGCAAGTGAGGCAGGGTAGGCTGAACTTCACCACCATGGCTGATATTCCAGAGGGAACACCCGTCTTGACTGGTATCTTTTCAGTTTTGAATTATCCCGCAATTATTCTTTTTGATTCTGGTGCATCACACAGTTTTATCAGTACCAAATTTAGTGCCAAGTGTCAGTTACCTTTTCACCACACCAATGGGGGTATCACAATTTCTACACCCGAAGGCAGGGTTGCCACCTATCAGATCAATAGACACGTACCAATTAAATTGGGTAGTTTCATATTTAAAACCACTCTCTTGATAATGGGATTGGATAGTGTGGATATCATCCTGGGAACTGATTGGTTATCGCGACACCATGCGATGATTGATGTCGCAGCCAGAGCCATAGAAATCCACTCCCCGCTGGACGACGAGATCACCTTGTACCTACCCGACCAGGGATGTACCCGTTCCTGTGCCTTCACCATGATAGAGTCACCTATTGAGAAGATCCCCATAGTCTGTGACTACCCAGATGTTTTTCCGGATGAATTGCCAGGGATGCCACCTGATAGAGACATAGAGTTCGCAATTGTATTGCAACCCGGAACTGCTCCTATATCCAAGAGGCCTTATAGGATGCCTCCAGCAGAATTGGCAGAATTGAAAAAGCAACTGCAAGAGTTGTTGGACAAGGGGTTTATTCGCCCGAGTACTTCACCATGGGGATGCCCAGCCTTGTTTGTAAAGAAGAAGGATGAAAGTCTGAGAATGTGTGTCGATTATCGCCCTCACAATGCGGTAACCATCAAGAACAAATACCCACTGCCCTGCATTGATGTTTTGTTTGATCAGTTGGTGGGAGCCAAAGTGTTCTCCAAGATAGACCTTCACTCGGGCTACCATCAAATCAAGATCCGTGCTAGTGATATTCCGAAGACGGCTTTCTCTACCAGATATGGGCTCTATGAGTTTTTGGTGATGTCTTTTGGGCTGACCAATGCCTCGGCTTATTTCATGTATCTGATGAACTCAGTATTCATGCCAGAGCTGGACAAATTTGTAGTGGTTTTCATTGATGATATTCTGGTCTATTCCAAGAGTGAAGACGAGCATACTGAGCATCTGCACATCGTGCTTCAACGACTACGGGATCATCGTCTATATGCTAAGTTGTCTAAATATGATTTCTGGCTAAGAGAAATTAAATTTTTGGGTCACACAATTTCTCAGGATGGGATATCAGTTGATCCTGAGAAGGTACAAGAAGTGATGGATTGGAAACCTCCTACCACAGTGAGACAGATTCAGAGTTTTCTGGGATTGGAAGGGTATTATCGACGATTCATTCCAGATTTCTCTAGAATTGCCAAGCCAATGACTGAATTGTTAAAGAAGGGAGTCAAGTATGATTGGAGCCAGAAGTGTGAGGATGCCTTTCATATGCTAAGGCAACATTTGACAACAGCACCAGTGCTAGCTCAGCCTGACAACACCAAGCCCTTTGAGGTTTATTGCGATGCTTCCGGTACTGGATTGGGATGCGTCTTGATGCAAGACAACAGAGTCATTGCTTATGCCTCCCGAGCACTCAGACGCCATGAGCAGAACTACCCCACACATGATCTGGAGTTAGCAGTTGTGGTTCATGCTCTCAAGATATGGAGACATTACTTGATGGGAGCTCACTGTAACATTTACACTGATCATAAGAGTCTCAAATATATCTTCACCTAGGCTGATCTTAGTATGAGGCAGAGAAGATGGTTAGAGCTAATCAAGGACTACGATTTGGAGGTGCATTACCATCCTGGCAAAGCCAATGTTGTGGCAGATGCTTTAAGTAGGAAAGCCCAGTGCAATTGTATGAATATGGATGCAAGGATCACCACCCTATGTGATGAGTTGTGCAAGCTGAAAATAGAAGTCGTTTCCTCCGGCGCTTTAAGTTATATTTCAGTGGATCCCACTTTACAAGAACAAATAGTTATGGCACAAATCGGTGACAAGGGTGTTCAGGTTATCAAGGAATTGATTGGACAGAAAGCAGAAAAATACAAATGCTTCCGTCAGGACAGCAAAGGAATTCTATGGTTTGGAGACCGATTGGTTGTCCCCAAGAACCCTGAGCTCAGAAAGAAAATATTGGATGAAGCTCACCTTTCAAAATTCTCCATGCACCCCGGCAGTAACAAGATGTATCATGATCTCAGATCCTTATACTGGTGGACCAGAATGAAGAGGGAAATTGCCAAGTATATATCCGAATGTGACACCTGCCAGAGAGTCAAGGCCAGTCACTTGAAGGTAGCAGGCACTTTGCAACCCATTCCCATACCATCTTGGAAATGGGAGGATATTTGCATGGATTTTATCGTGGGATTGCCCAATACCTCCCGGCACCATGACTCCATTTGGGTCATTGTGGACAGATTGACCAAGACAACTCATTTCTTGCTGGTACACACCACCCACAGGACGGAGAAGTATGCAGAAATCTACATTGACCAGCTAGTTCGCTTGCATGGAATACCAAGGACTATAGTATCTGACAGAGGAGCACCATTCATGGCACAATTTTGGGAGCAATTACAGGAATCACTTGGGACCCATGTAATAAGAAGCTCAGCATACCATCCTCAAACAGATGGCCAGACAGAAACGGTAAATCGGATTTTGGAAGACATGTTGAGGGCATGTGTGCTACACTATGGAAAGGATTGGGACAAGTGTCTTTCTTTGGCAGAGTTCTCTTATAATAACAGCTACCAGTCCAGTTTGAAGATGGCACCTTTTGAAGCCTTGTATGGGAGAAGGTGTAGGACCCCGCTGAATTGGTCCCAAGCAGGAGAGAGCGAAATATTTGGACCAGACTTGGTACTTGAAGCAGAGGAAAAGGTCAGAGTTATTAAGAATAACCTAGAAGTTGCCCAGGCCAGGCAAAAGAGCTATCATGACAAGAGAAGGAAGCCTCTGCAGTTTGAAGTGGGAGATCATGTTTATCTTAAAGTGTCACCCACCAAAGGTGTCTAGAGATTTGGAATCAAGGGCAAGTTAGCTCCTCGCTACATCGAACCCTATGAGATCAAGGAAACTTGTGGACCTGTAGCATATCAATTGAAGTTGCCACCCCACATGTCAGCTGTTCATGATGTGTTCCATGTATCTCAGCTACGGAAATGTGTCCGCTTACCCACCGAAGTATTACCTGAACCAGAAATTGAGATAGAACCAGACTTGTCTTATCAAGAGCACCCCGTCAAGGTATTGGACTAAAAGGAGAGATCAATGCGGGCAAAGTCGATCAAAATGTATAAGGTTCAGTGGAGTCACCATTCAGTAGAAGAAGCTACGTGGGAGACTGAGGATTTTTGTCACACCCGGCTTTAAGGAACAAAGCCAGGTGCATCTCATACATGCGCCAAGAAGACAACATATATAATAACAGAGTGTATAGAGATAAATGTCATAAAACATCAGAGTATATATTACATATGGAAGTCTTATTACAAAATAAAATATAAATATAAAATGAACTAAGGATCGTCGTTGGCGCCAATGTCAACTGAGAAACGCCACCTAGATCAGATCAAACTCCTCGCTTTGTGGCTCCTCCTGAACCACCTGTTCTTCTCCTGTGGGGGGGTGTGAGACAGCAAGGGTGAGCTCACACATGATCATAGCTCAATAAGTTGTGGGGAACCAGTGGACATGAACTCACAAAGGTGGGAGTACATGTGATGTGTAAGGCTAATCAATGACAGGGGTTAAAGCTGAGCATTGCTTTTAAGTAGTTGGTAAAAATTTTATTAGCAGTTACTAAGTGTAAGTAAATACCAAACCTTAAATAAAGTAATAGAACAAAATTAATAATAAACCCATGCATATGCAAATGACAAAATTGAATTTAAGTTCCATAATTTAATCATCAGAGAGTCCTGAGCTGCTCATGACCGTGAGCTCGGCTAGTATACCAGTTTTACACTCTGCAGAGGTTGTACCCTTTACCCACAAGTCATGTTACCCATCTGCCAAGGGGTCGCGACTCCCATACACCTCTACCTAGGAGGCGAGGCAGGGCAACACTACGAGGCCTTTACAAAGTTCCACTAGCTTCCGACAACCCGCTATAGTTTATGGGAAGAGCACTTGCAAGAATCCCCCGTCTGATCGCCATCGCAGCTAAATCAACCCGAGAACCTCCTTGCATGCAACTCCCCTACTGCCCTTGCCCCTTTCGGGTAAGGTAGTCTTCCACTAGCTTTCCTAATTAGTCAGCCAAGGGCGTCCCATTAATCCCTTGTGGTGGCACGTGTTACTCAAGTTAAGCTCTATGTTCCAATTAACATTAATGATCTTGACAAGAACATAAATAGAATAACAAAAGAATTGGAACACAGATATAATAAACGATTATCCCAAAACCATGTAAAGCAATAGCAAAACTACCCAAGTGATTCAGGGGTAAACAAGGTATTGAGATAAACAATCTAGGGTGACCTATCGGGTCCCATCAAAATTAACCTATGCATGAATAAGTGACATTAAGAACATTATTAGGTAAAAAGTGTTAAAGGGCACAACTTGCCTTCAATGAGCTCCTGCTCAGCTACTTCTATCTGCTGCTCACCAGGATCCTCAGTCACGAGCTCTTCTACTCGCCACAATACAAACAAGCACAGTATATAGAGAAAATTAACATCACACCAAACATGTAAACAAAATACATAGTAATAATCTACATATTAAAATAAAATCCTAGGAACAGGAAATCATAATTATTGGAGTTATAGATTTTAAGGTATGAATTTCTAAAAGTTTTATGTGCTTAAAATAGGATTAAATGAGAAATTATTTTTGTTACTGTTTTTATGACAAAACAGAGGCCCAAAGTGGTAGAGAATAAAATTACAATATTTTAGGAACTGGAATGGAGTGATTTGGAGCTCATATGAATTTTCTATGAATTTTTGAAATTCTAGCACTCATTTATATAATAAAAACCTATTTTCTAACTCATTTATTCATTTTAACACGCCACAGGACTGGGCCTCAATTTCTGCAAACTACAGGGGTCTCAGAGTAAGATTTCTAAGGCACAGTGAACAGTCTACGCGGATGGCGGGTTGATTATATAAAAACAGAGGGTTTTATTTGCATTTGTGCAACTGAATGGAGTTCGGATGAATCCCGACCGTCCGATCGAATCCCAACGGAGAGGATTAGATCCATAATCCAGCGAACCGGTACGCGCTCGACGCCTTCGGATCTGATTTTGACGACGCAGATTTTAAACACTACATAACCAGTACTGCCCGCTCGATCTGGTTTGGACGCTCCAGATCGACTATCGCGAAGGGGTACGCGCGGATTAATCACAGCCGCCCGCGCCGATCCGACGGCGCACATTCTTCGCCCCAACAGGGCACGCACGCACGGCGACGCCGCCCCGCACGCTCGGCGGAGCACGCCGGCGAGGCCTCCAATCGGCCGAACCCGAACGCCAAATCCAAATTGGACCGAGCTACACGTAAAATAGGACTTGGCGAGCACGGTGTAGGGATCCATACCGAGTATTATGCGGCGCAGGGGGCCAATCCACGATGCGCTGTGCTCCGCGGCGGATGGAGAAGGACGGCGAGCAATTCCTCGGCCACCGCTTACAGATTCCGCCCGGCACGGCCACAAACACGTTGGAGGAGACCCGGCTAGGCTTCACGGACAAGCACCGAGGGTTCTCCGCCGACAAACTCACGCCACCATGTGCGGCGGCACAACGCTCTGTGCTGGGTTGCACGGCGAAATTGGAGGGCTTTAGGGAATGGCTCGAGGTCGCGGGTGGTTGGGGTGGACGAGAGCACGCTACGTGCCCATATAGACCGGGCCAAATGGATCGGAACCAGGGAACGGACCTCCGAGATCGAGGCGCAGCTCCGCCATTGTAGCTCGTTCGTTGCGGCTAGGAAGAGAGCAGGGCTGACGAAGTGGCCCCGCGCGACAGTGAGACATCATGCGAGCGTTCGTTCCTGAGACTGGACAGTGGGCCGTGCAGGTCAGCACAACGGCGCACGCGACAACAGGTCAGCGAGGTCGAGGGAGCACGGTGATGGGCTGCGCGAAGGGGGGTTTCCAGGTGGGCCAAAATGTGGTAGTGAGGCCTAGGTAAACTTCTTCCCTTTTCTTTTTTTCTTTTTATGTTTCTATTTTCCTATTTTGTCTTATTTTGAATTCTAAATTCAAAACCTCCATTTAAGTTCAACTTTGTGGGACATTTGTACTCAGACTAATTATCAATTTGATCATACCAAGTGTGGTGAAGTTATTTAATTATGATTTTATTTTGTATTATCTAAAGTCTTCATTTCTTTCCTCTTTTCTAAATTCTAGAGTGCAATTAGGGTTAGAACTAATTCTCTTCTTTTATGCATTCTTATCATCATTACCACTGTGTACAAATGCACAAACCAATAAACACCAGCATGATGCATGTATTATTTGAGTGTCTTTTGTTAATTATTTATTTGTTTAAATGTGATTTTCACCTGAAATGATGAATATAGGTAACACACATATATGTAAGGGAAAACTCTTTCTCCTTTTACACTTTCTTACAATTTGAGTATTACAAATCCTACCCCCCTTAAAAATAATCTCGTCCTCGAGATTTAGGAAGATCTAGGGAAAAGGTGGGGAAAATCTATGCGAAGCTCTTCTTCTCTCTCCCACGTAGCTTCATCTTCTCCGTGGTGACTCCATTGTACTTTACACATCTTTATCACCTTATTTCTTGTAACTCGAGTCAATGTATCCAGAATCTTGATCGGGTACTCCGTGTAAGTCAGATCACCTTGAACACTGAGCTCTTCCATTGGTAACTGTTCCTCGGGGACACGGAGACACTTCTTAAGTTGAGACACGTGGAACACATTATGCACATCTGATAGACTAGCAGGTAACTCGAGTTGGTATGCCATCTCCCCAACTCGCCTAAAGATCAAGAATGGTCCAATATAGCGAGGGGACAATTTGCCCTTAACCTTGAATCTCCTCATTCCACGAAGTGGTGACACCTTGAGGTACACATAATCTCCTTCTTCAAATTCCAGTGGCCTCCTTCTATTATCAGCATAACTCTTTTGCCTAGTTTGAGCCATCCTCAAATTCTCTCGAATTATACGGACTTGTTCTTCTGCTTCTTGAATCAGTTTAGGCCCAAAGAGCTGTCTTTCTCCAGTCTGATCCCAATATAGAGGAGTCCTGCACTTTCTGCCATATAAAGCCTCAAAAGGTGACATCTTCAGACTGGCCTGATAACTATTATTATATGAGAATTCAGCATAAGGTCGACTCTTGTCCCAACTACTACCATGCTGAAGGGCACAAGCGCTCAACATGTCTTCCAATACTTGATTAGTCCTTTCAGTCTGTCCATCAGTATGAGGATGGTAGGCCGAACTAAAATTCAACTTCGTATCCATATTCCCATGGAAACTTTTCCAAAATCTTGAGGTAAACTGTGATCCTCTATCCAAAATGATCCACTTCGGTATATACCGTGTAGAGACACAATCTGAGCCATATATACTCTACCAATTGAGATCCCTTATAAGTAGTCTTGACTAGGATGAAATGAGCCACTTTGGTCTGTCTATCCACAATAACCCATATAGAATCATATCCTTTCGAGATGCGAGGCAATCCAGTAATGAAGTCCATACCAATCTCTTCCCACTTCCACTCGGGTATCTTTAGTGGATGGAGTAGTCCAGTTGGCCTCTGGTGTTCAGCCTTAACTCCTTGACACACATCGCACATAGCCACATGTGCAACCACATCTCTCTTCAATCCATACCACCAATACTTTCGCTTCAAATCCTGATACATCTTGGTACTACCAGGATGAATAGAATAGTCCGAGTCATGGGCCTCCTTTAAAATAGTCTCTCGAAGGCTTTCAATATCAGGAACACATATCCTGTCCTTGAACCATATGGTGTCTTGCTCATCTTCCGTGAATTCCGGACCTCGACCTTCAGTAATCAGATCCTTAATCTCTTGTATTTTAGCATCATCAATTTGTCCTTTGCGGATTTCTTGCTCCAAAGTAGGTTCCACATCAATAGTAACTCCTTCAGTGTGAGCAACTATCCCCAGGTTAAGTCTCCTGAAATCCTCAGCAATCTCATCAGGTAGCTGGGCAACAACAGCTGAATGAACATGCTCCTTTCAAGTCAAGGCATCTACAACCAAGTTTGCCTTGCCCGGGTGATAGTGAGAATCTCCAAATCATAATCCTTAATAAGCTCCAACCAATGGCGTTGCCTAAGGTTGAGATCCTTCTAAGTGAATATATACTTCAAACTCTTATGATCTGTGTATACTTGGCACTTAGTCCCCATAATGTAATGTCTCCATATCTTAAGTGCATGCACAACGACTGCCAGTTCTAAGTCATGAGTGGGATAGTTCAATTCATGTTTCCGCAACTGACGAGACGCATAAGCGATCACATGTCCTTCTTGCATGAGCACACATCCCAATCCATGGCCACATGCATCACAATAAATGTCAAATCCCTTCTGCAGATCTGGCATAACCAACGCTGGTGGTGACATCAATCTTTTCTTTTATTGATCAAAGCTTTCTTGGCACTTCTTGTCCCACTTAAATTCTCTTCCTTTCTCCAGAAGTGAGATCATAGGCTTAGCAATCTTAGAAAATCCTTCAATAAATCTCCAATAATATCCTGCAAGTCCCAAGAAACTCTGAATCTCCGTAACTGTAGTGGGTATGCTCCACGCCACTATCTCCTTGACTTTAGCAGGATCCACTGATATCCCTCCATTAGAAATGATATGTCCAAGGAATGGCACCTCACCAATCCAAAACTCGCATTTACTGTACTTGGCGTAGAGTTGATTA
Source organism: Zea mays (assembly GCF_902167145.1). Classification (NCBI taxonomy): domain Eukaryota; kingdom Viridiplantae; phylum Streptophyta; class Magnoliopsida; order Poales; family Poaceae; genus Zea; species Zea mays. The sequence continues at coordinate 68,114,228 of NC_050098.1, forward strand.
TCTGGTAGCTTCTGTGGCACCAATATCAGATGTTCCTCATGATCACTATCACTCTTGGAGTAAATAAAAATATCGTCGATGAAAACCACGACGAATCTGTCTAGATCATGAACACTTTATTCTTCAGATCTATAAAATAGGCTGGTGCATTAGTTAGTCCAAATGGCATAACGGTGAACTCATATAAACCATATCGGGTCGAGAAATCCGTCTTGGGAATATCTAATGGCCTAATCTTCATTTGATGGTAACCCGATCGGAGATCAATCTTCGAGAATACCCTTGCACCTCTCATCCGATTGAATAAATCCTCAATGCAGGGTAATGGACACTTGTTCTTCACAGTGACATCATTAAGGGACCTATAATCCACGCACATCCCTTGCGATCCTTCTTTCTTCTGTACAAATAGAACCGGTGCTCCACAAGGTGAAGAATTCGAACGAATGTACCCTGCCTCTTGTAACTCGGTTAACTGCTTCTTCAGTTCCTTTAACTCTTCTACAGACATCCTGTATGGCCATTTAGATATAGGGGCAGTCCTAGGTAAGAGATCAATAACAAACTCAACTTTCCTATATGGTGGCATCCCTGGTAACTCTTCTGGGAAGACATCCGGAAAATCCTTAACCACACGGATGTTGTCACCAACAAACTTCCCATCTATGAAGAATGTCGCACGTCCGGTAGAGGTAGTTACTGCAATTTCAACTTGAAATCTTTCTCCTTTGGAACTGGTGAGTTCTATGATTCCCTTAGCACAGTGTATAAACTGCCTTTGCCTTTCTTAACCATGACATACCAAGGATAAAGTCTATACTGCTCTCTTCTAACAGTATAGGGGTAGCCCATCTGGGTTAGAAACACAGGGTAAGAAAGGAAGAATTGTAGACAAGGCGAGTAATTACGAGGAATGTTACTGCAGGGGATTTATTAGCTAAGTAGATTAGTGTGTCACCTACTAACGCTAATACATTATCTTATGGTGGTACATGCTAAGATGCCCAACTATACTATTTCAATCAATCAAAGAAGCAAATCAGGCATTGATCATCAGAACAATCAACCAACATTTTTAATAGAGAAAATAATTTTAATTTCGTCTTAGGTTCCCTATCTCTTAAAATATCATAGGTGTAGGATTCCAAGGTGTGAAATCCATCTTGTCTCAGAGTAGAAAAGATAAGAATAATCAGAGTAGAACAGTAGAAGGTGAGACAGAATCAAGATAAGAATAGAGAGAATTAGAGTAGGGTAAGCATAGAATGAATCAGAATGAGGTAAGTAGGTAAGGGTTTTGTCCATTTCTATCTAGGTTTCGTCCTACAGTCAACATTTCCTCTGATACCACTTCTGTCACACCCGGCTTTAAGGAACAAAGCCAGGTGTATCTCATACATGCGCCAAGAAGACAACATATATAATAACAGAGTGTATAGAGATAAATGTCATAAAACATCAGAGTATTTATTACATAGCGGAAGTCTTATTACAAAATAAAATATAAATATAAAACAAACTAAGGATCGTCGTTGGCGCCAATGTCAACTGAGAAACGCCACCTAGATCAGATCAAACTCCTCGCTTTATGGCTCCTCCTGAACCACCTGTTCTTCTCCTGTGGGGGGGGGGGTGTGAGACAGCAAGGGTGAGCTCACACATGATCATAGCTCAACAAGTTGTGGGGAACCAGTGGACATGAACTCACAAAGGTGGGAGTTCATGTGATGTGTAAGGCTAATCAATGACAGTGGTTAAAGCTGAGCATTGCTTTTAAGTAGTTGGTCAAAATTTTATTAGCAATTACTAAGTGTAAGTAAATACCAAACCTTAAATAAAGTAATAGAACAAAATTAATAATAAACCCATGCATATGCAAATGACAAAATTGAATTTAAGTTCCATAATTTAATCATCAGAGAGTCCTGAGCTGCTCATGACCGTGAGCTCGGCTAGTATACCAGTTTTACACTCTGCAGAGGTTGTACCCTTTACCCACAAGTCATGTTACCCATCTGCCAAGGGGTCGCGACTCCCATACACCTCTACCTAGGAGGCGAGGCGGGGCAACACTACGAGGCCTTTACAAAGTTCCACTAGCTTCCGACAACCCGCTACAGTTTATGGGAAGAGCACTTGCAAGAATCCCCCGTCTGACCGCCATCGCAGTTAAATCAACCCGATAACCTCCTTGCATGCAACTCCCCTACTGCCCTTGCCCCTTTCGGGTAAGGTAGTCTTCCACTAGCTTTCCTAATTAGTCAGCCAAGGGCGTCCCATTAATCCCTTGTGGTGGCACTTGTTACTCAAGTTAAGCTCTATGTTCCAATTAACATTAATGATCTTGACAAGAACATAAATAGAATAACAAAAGAATTGGAACACAGATATAATAAACGATTATCCCAAAACCATGTAAAGCAATAGCAAAACTACCCAAGTGATTCAGGGGTAAACAAGGTATTGAGATAAACAATCTAGGGTGACCTATCGGGTCCCATCAAAATTAACCTATGCATGAATAAGTGACATTAAGAACATTATTAGGTAAAAAGTGGTCAAGGGCACAACTTGCCTTCAATGAGCTCCTGCTCAGCTACTTCTATCTGCTGCTCACCAGGATCCTCAGTCACGAGCTCTTCTACTCGCCACAATACAAAAAAGCACAGTATATAGAAAAAATTAACATCACACCAAACATGTAAACAAAATACACAGTAATAATCTACATATTAAAATAAAATCCTAGGAACAGGAAATCATAATTTTTGGAGTTATAGATTTTAAGGTATGAATTTCTAAAAGTTTTATGTGCTTAAAATTGGATTAAATGAGAAATTATTTTTGTTACTGTTTTTATGACAAAACAGAGGCCCAAAGTGGTAGAGAATAAAATTACAAAATTTTAGGAACTGGAATGGAGTGATTTGGAGCTCATATGAATTTTCTATGAATTTTGGAAGTTCTAGCACTCATTTATATAATAAAAACCTATTTTCTAACTCATTTATTCATTTTAACACGCCACTGGACTGGGCCTCAATTTCTGCAAACTACAGGGGTCTCAGAGTAAGATTTCTAAGGCACAGAGAACAGTCTACGCGGATGGCGGGTTGATTTTATAAAAACAGAGGGTTTTATTTGCATTTGTGCAACTGAATGGAGTTAGGATGAATCCCGACCGTCCGATCGAATCCCAACGGAGAGGATTAGATCCATAATCCAGCGAACCGGTATGCGCTCGACGCCATCGGATCTGATTTTGACGACGCAGATTTTAAACACTACATAACCAGTACTGCCCGCTCGATCTGGTTTGGACGCTCCAGATCGACTATCGCGAAGGGGTACGCGCGGATTAATCACAGCCGCCCGCGCCGATCCGACGGCGCACGTTCTTCGCCCCAACAGGGCACGCACGCACGGTGGCGCCGCCTCGCACGCTCGACGGAGCACGGCGGCGAGGCCTCCAATCGGCCGAACCCGAACGCCAAATCCAAATTGGACCGAGCTACACGTAAAATAGGACTTGGCGAGCACAGTGTAGGTATCCATACCGAGTATTATGCGGCGCAGGGTGCCAATCCACGACGCGCTGTGCTCCGCGGCGGATGGAGAAGGACGGCAAGCAATTCCTCAACCACCGCTTGCAGATTCTGCCCGGCACGGCCACAGACACGTTGGAGGAGACCCGGCTAGGCTTCACGGACAAGCACCAAGGGTTCTCCGCCGACAAACTCACGCCACCGTGTGCGGCGGCACAACGCTTTGCGCAGGGGTTGCACGGCGAAATTGGAGGGCTTTAGGGAACGGCTCGAGGTCGCGGGTGGTTGGGGTGGATGAGAGCACGCTACGCGCCCATATAGGCTGGGCCAAGTGGTTCGGAACCAGGGAACGGACCTCCGAGATCGAGGCGCAGCTCCACCATTGTAGCGAGTTCGTTGCGGCTAGGCAGAGAGCAGGGCTGATGAAGTGGCCCCGCGCGACAGCGAGACATCATGCGAGTGTTCGTTCCTGAGACTGGACAGTGGGCCCTGCAGGTCAGCACAACGGCACGCGCGACGACTTGTCAGCGAGGTCGAGGGAGCGCGGTGATGGGCTGCGCGAAGGGGGGTTTCCAGGTGGGCCAAAATGTGGTAGTGAGGCCTAGGTAAACTTCTTCCCTTTTCTTTTTTTTCTTTTTATGTTTCTATTTTCCTATTTTGTCTTATTTTGAATTCTAAATTCAAAACCTCCATTTAAGTTCAACTTTGTGGGACATTTGTACTCAGACTAATTATCAATTTGATCATACCAAGTGTGGTGAAGTTATTTAATTATGATTTTATTTTGTATTATCTAAAGTCTTCATTTCTTTCCTCTTTTCTAAATTCTAGAGTGCAATTAGGGTTAGAACTAATTCTCTTCTTTTATGCATTCTTATCATCATTACCACTGTGTACAAATGCACAAACCAATAAACACCAGCATGATGCATGTATTATTTGAGTGTCTTTTGTTAATTATTTATTTGTTTAAATGTGATTTTCACCTGAAATGATGAATATAGGTAACACACATATATGTAAGGGAAAACTCTTTCTCCTTTTACACTTTCTTACAATTTGAGTATTACAATTTTCTACGTTCTCGCTTCACCGATTTTCTGCCCAACGGAGTCGGTACGTAATCCAAAACCCCCACCCCACCTACCCTTTTGAATTCAAATATAAGAAAAACTTAGATGCTAAAGGTGTGGTAAGCTTTAGAAATGACTCAAAAAGGACTTTCTTCTGAAGTCGCAAAGAGAATGACATTCGAAGAGCAGTTAACTAGAGAAACTTGGATAAAGGAAGAAACCACACACCAGCACACCTTCATGGCACCCCTCCAAAGGACTCTACCTAAAATCTTGGGACGAGATTCCTTTAAGGGGGGAGGGCTGTAACACCCCAGGTGTTACTTAGGGTTTTCACTCAAGACTATACAAGTAAGCCCATCATCACATGTGACTTAAGTTGGGAAAAGGTACACCAAAATTTGGAGCTCAAGATCCTAAGTAAGTGCAACCTATCTTAGATGTCATGCCTTGGCTTACCATGTACATTAAAGGGGGAGAAATTGCCCAAAACCCTAATGCACCCCCTGTGGACAATTGGAGTACTATATGTAAGTATGACCAAAAAGTTATGAAAACCACTTGATCATGTTCTAGGCCAATTATACAAGATGTAGTGCACTTAATACCCTACAAATAATAGTAAGAAAGTAACCCCAAAAAGATTTCAGAAAAAACCCCAAAAGATTCACAAAAGGGTTGAGCATAAGAGAAAAATCAGAATTCTTCTAAGTCCAAAACCACCCCCTTTCCAAAGATCAAACATGTTCACCTTGATCCCAAACTTAAAACCACTTGGCCCAATTGACAAAGTGGCGCCAAAATACCTCTAGAACACCCTGGAAAAGTTTGAACCCAACCCTAAGTCGTTTGACATGACTTGGCACAAGTTTTGTCTCGGTTTGGACAGCTAGGACAAAGACAACTTCCCACCCCCATATCTCTCTAACCCGACCACATCTCCCCTTGGAACTCACATAAACTAGGTAGCCCTAGGTGCAGGGAAGAGATCTCTCACAGGTCTTAGGGCAAGATTTGCACGTTTTGGCCGCTCAGCAGAGGGTAGAACAAGAACAGAAACAAAGAGCCACGTGTTCGACGCACTCTGAGCTCGCCAGAGCACGCCCGATGCGCGCCCCCGTGTGCCCCGCGTCGCGCCAAAGCCAAGCCGGCGCCGTTGCCCGCGCCCGCGCCTATAAAGCCCCCAGAGACGTCGACCGTACTCCTCCGCACACGCTCGACCTCCCCGGAGCACCAGATCACCGGCATTGCCCCACGCACGGCGTGCCCGCGGCCACACGATCCCCCGCCACCGTAGACCGGCCAGCAGAGCCTCTCACAACCGCGTCCAACCCTCGAAGTAGACCGTGCATGCCTCGGTGAAGCTCCCCGAGCAAGGAATCAGACTTTGCCTCGCCGGAGAAGCCAGTCCACGGTCGCCGGACTTCACCCGACCGCCGGTGAATGTAGACCGAGCTCCACGGTGAGTTGTTGTTCAATTCCTTGCACGTGTCGACTCATCAACACCCCGTGAAGCTTCCGGTGCCCTTGGATTGACCTATGTCGCCGTGGTTAGGCCGGAGCACTCGTCGCCGACGAGTTCACCCGCCTGCGCACGTGGACCGGCCGATTCCGGCCACCACCGCCGTCGAGCCGTACCTCGCTGTGACCGCCAGGACCTCCCGAAGCCAACCCCACCCCTCGCCGGACCTCTCTCACCGCCGGTAAGCCGCGTCGCCCTTTCCCTTTCCGTGGTTACTGTTTACATAAGGGGAGGGACCTCGGGGAAGAAGAAGAAAAGGCCAAGGGGTTTTGTGCGCTGTCAGTGACTCAGGGGAATAGTGGTGCAGGGGTATAACTGAAGGAATTAGTTTAGAAAGAACCCAGGGTCTTCGATGCAAAGTAGTTTTCCAGGAAACCTTTTAAATATTCTGATTTAAATCCAAACAGAACTTGAAAAATTCATAACATCAGTTTGGTTTACTCAAATCGAGCCAAACCAATTTTGCCAGATCCTAAATAATGTAAACTACTTAGGGAAAATATAAAACCCCTAAGTGTTACAGAAAACTTTAAAGTTTTGATTTAAATGATTAACTGGTCAAAAGCTAAAAGAAATAAGGAAAAATAGCTACACTATTAGACTGGGGTTAAGAAAATTTAGTGAAGTTCTTAATCACTTCCTAACCTGTTTAAAAATAATAAATTCCTCTATACACCCCATTAAGGTAGAGTTTACCATTTAAATCATTTTTAGCCTAAAGTTAGAGAAAATATTAAAGGTAGTTTAAAGTAAGAACCAGAGAGCACCCACATTTTTGTTACCTCCCTAATTCAGTGTAGTTCACTAGAAAACAAGGAAACCTTAGAAAAACCCTAGAAAAATAACCCTGAGGAGAAAACACCACAAAACTTGGGATAACTAATGTTTTGTTATTATGAACATAGGAAAAATATGAAATCTGTTGTTTGATATTTTTAAAATAACAAGTTAGTTATAAGCACCTTTTTGGCATAAAACTTTAGAAATTCACAACTAAATATCCAGTAAGCCTTTTTCTGTGATTTTTAACACAGAAGCCTAATATCACCTATGTATCTGGACAAAAATAAAATTTGGTACAGAAACCTCAATTAAATCACAGCTATAGTGTAAAATGCCCTTTTAAAACTTATTTTTATTAATTTTGCACAAGTAGTATCTGAATCAGTATCCACCTCAAATTTATAGGACAGATTACAGTGACAACTAGTAACCCACTGTAATTTTTACAGAATTTTTAGAAAAAGTTAAACCACTATTGTAGTTCAAACCCACACTAGAATTCATAAATAGAAAATGAAAAAGGGGAATTAATAGTAGAGATAAATGTTACCCTAACCCAACCAGCAAAACCCCTTAAATGCCTACTAAAACATCTAAGGGAAATCCAAGTTTCAATCCACTGTGCTTATCCCTAGACAAAACCCAAACCTAAATTGATAAGCATAAACCACTAAGAGCCCCGTATAACCAGGAAACCCTAAGTTACTAACTAACTTAGTTTTTCTTCACTTAGCATAATGATTACTAATTCCTGCATAATCATGGCATACATATTCTTATTCATTGCATTTGATAGATTGCAACCTTGCTGACGGAGAGTACGTCCTCGTGCCGGAGCAAGGAGTTGCCCAGGAGGTAGCCCCGGATCCAGCACCAGAGCCTGCCCCAGAAGATCTGCCTGCCCCAGCTTTGGAAGGCAAGCACCGGTTTATGCATAACCAGTTCTATATATTATTTTACTGCACTTAATGATTGTAGGCTTGTATTGTGCACTTAAGTGTAGGAGTTGTTTGAAACCCTAGTTGCATGATCTCAGGAATCCTTTTGTGATGGATCTCGATAGAAGTAGCTGCTAGGGCGAGTAGCTGCTTTATTAATTAGGGATCTCGGTAGAAGTCGAGTGATTTTTCTAGCACTCGCGCGAGGTCAGGAATTGGTTGTATCCATTTTGATATCGTAATGATGATAGTCTGTGGACAACGATCCATGGGGATGCGTTGTCTACGAGACGGAAATTGGAATAAGGATTAAGGTGTGGTACCGTGTGTCAAGCGTTTGAACGTATTAAACACATGCCGAGAAATATGGTAAATCGGTAAGCCTAGTACCTGATTGAACCTGGCAGTAGACTTTGCTCCTCACGCGACTTGAGACGTGGTCTCCCATTCCGGTTATGGTGGGTACAAGTGCGGTCACTACACGACGGCAGTCGGGGTCAGTGAGGCATTGTACGCCAAGGCGGTGAGCCCTGATCTGCTGACGGGGAATCGATGGGGACGGTTGATGTGTGTGGGGACGGAGTGCCTCGCCACGTCATGTGTTTAGGTTTACCTTGCAAAGTTTAAAAACTCGATTCGAAGCGTCTGCTTCACGCAGCTAATGAGACTGCTTGATCCGTGCTGCTACATTGAGTAACAAGTGGAAATGTGATGACTTAGAAAAGTTGTTGATTGCTAAATGTTTGATACCATGTACGATTAGATAGGTATACATTTAGTCTTAAGAGAGTCACACTAAAACTGGAAAAAGCTAAAACTTGATTTATAAACTCAGCTAGTGCTTTTGGCAACCAAACCCTCTCAGCCAAACAGCTGCATGCCTAGAGGTAGAGGAGTAGACTCCTCACACCGGGTAAGTCTAGCTGAGTATTAGTATACTCAGCCTTTCTTGTGGCATAATTTTACAGGTTCTCTGGAGGACATGGTTGCTGGAGTGACTTGGCCGTCCATCTTGCCACCGGGTTGGACAGTCGAGTGGGACCCTGCCTCGGATGAGGAGGAGCATGAGGAGTGATGGGACATGCTTCCCCATCTCTCTGTTTATTTATCGTTAGTTTTAATCCGCTGCATTTCGAATAATGATGACTACTTTTGCTAAAACTCTGATGATGATGTAATAAGTTTAATACTCCTTAATGTATGGTTTTATGCTTTATTGTATTTGCTCTGTGCCTCACCATCGAGTGAGTACGTGGTACTTGATCCTGTCAGTGGCCTAGTCGAACTAGATCCGAGGGATTGACGGGTTATTCCCATTTAAGTGTGTCTAGCCTCTAAGGCGGGACTTAGGCACTTAAGTTGGAATAATTCGGGCAGTTCCGCCACATCTGGTATCGAAGCTCGTACCTCCACAGAGGAATCAATAAACTGTAAATACCATCCCTTTTCAAATAAAACTTGGTAGAAACAAATGTTGGATAGATCGTAGGACGATCAGGATAGACCTAGGACGTGAAGCCTTAGGATGATAGAGGGTATCTAGGTGGCTAAGTGAGTAAGCCCTATAGGCTACTATAAGGGATGGGAGTGTCTTCCTATTCCCTCTAAGTTAATGTGAGGTCGTTTAGGACAGCATGCATGCATCCTTAATTAAACTACTTGATAATTGGGTAAGAACTTAAAATACACAATGATGATAAATTAAGTACCCCAGTACCATTGTCGTAGTTATAGAGAGGCTGAGTTGCGATCCCTTTTCATTTTATAATTCTTTTTCTTTTACTTACGCTTAACCGTACACAGATGACTTCTCACGGATCCTTGGATGAATGGAATGCACAGTCCCACACTGACGGGCTTGCACGAGAGGGTTTCCCCCATATCTTGTGGGAGGTCCTTCAGGGAGCTGGTTACACGACGTCTCCCCAGTACGTGGTGCAGCTGTTCGAGAAGCACCGAGTGCCCCGCTATAGGGTGAGGATGACCCTAGAGCCTCATCCCCTACAGCCTGGCTGGCGTTCGCTGGATTCTGAGACTTTTGGATACAGGGCTGAGGATACTATGGAGGCAATTGCTCTTCACGGGCTGACCACCTTCTGCGGATTCCACCCCTTGGAGCTGTCTACTCACCCCGTTGATTTGTTCCCCGCAGAGAAGGAGGACGACCCAATGTGGAAGGACCGAGTAGAGCATGCCAAGGATATCTGGGCTATCTACCCAGGTCAGACTGCTCACTTGACAGTGCGGTGCATGAATGCCCTGTATCGTCTGCAAGTGATGCAGGGAGAGGCCATGTCTCATCTGATGGCATTGTTGGAGGCTACCAAGATTACCTTGGATAACAGGGAGGAACTTGTGGTTGACTTGTCCACTGAGATGGTGGAAAAAGACCTACAAGTGGAACAATTGTCAAATGAGATCCAAGAGCTTGAGGAGCTAGTGGGAACGAGGGAGAACACCATCGAGGTTCTCGAGGATCATCTTATCAACACTCAGCAGCAACTCGCGGAGGCTAACCAGCATCTAGATAGGCACCACCAGGAGATCCAGGACATGGAGGCCAACGAGGATGTCGACATCGAGGGAGGAGAGGAGCCTGCCTCCAGCTTGGACACTGCTGGCTCAGAGAGACCACCTTCCCCCGAGTTGAGCGTTGCCTCGTTTGCTCACTAGGTCGCAGAGATAGAGTTAGAAGTTTGTGACGGTAGAACTCCTCGAGGCTAGCTTAGCTTTTGCACCCTTGGGGTACTAGGCTAGATAGAGTTGAGTCTTTTGAGTTACTGATGTAATCATGACAAACTCTTTTGGAAGCATGGATGATGAATGATGTCAGTTTTAATTTAAGAAGAAAAGTTTATGCCATGTGGAATCTTTTACAATTATGCAAGAATATATTGGTTTTACCCTTTTGACTCTTTCACCACGATTGAACCTTGAAACTTAGAAATGTTATATTGAGAATACACATGATTTTTTCAGATGGCAGGAAGAGCGCGTCGTGGTTAGAATGAGCGTTCCTCCACCACCGCCACCGCCTCCTACTCTGCAAGAGTTGATGACTCAACAGAACATGATCTTGCGACAGCTAGCTCAGCGTCAGCCACCACCTCAGCACTATGGTGGTGGTGATCATCAGCGTCACCCCGCAGCAGCCACTTACCAGGAATTCCTCAGTACCCAGCCACCGTTGTTCACCAGGGCAGAGGACCCACTTGATGCTGATGTATGGCTGAGAGTAGTGGAATCCAAATTCCCGCTACTCCGTGGAGTTTGTTCAGAAGTGACTAAGGTCAGGTTCGCCACCCAGCAGCTTCGCGGACCCGCGCGGACATGGTGGGACCACATTCTTGCTATGCAGCCAGTTGACCATGAGGTGGAATGGAGAGAGTTCAAGACAGCTTTCAGGGGGCATCATATACCAGCAGGCATTATGGACCGAAAGCTCAATCAATTTCTGGCACTCACTCAAGGGAACCAGACAGTGTTACAGTATGCTCAGGCCTTCAATGACCTGTGCCAGTATGCCGGATATCATGCAGATACCGACGAGAAGAAGAGGGACAAGTTCAGGAGGGGGCTCAGCACTAAGCTCCATGACCGTCTCAACACAGTCAGGGCCAACAGCTATAACGAGCTGGTCAACATGGCCATTTCTCAGGAGGACTGTATCACAGCTCGTCAGGCAGAGAAGAAGAGGAAGACCCCTGTGGCAGGACCTTCAGCTCAGCCACAATGCTTCAGGATCGTATCTGACACTCAGAGCAGAGGACCTCAATAGTAGCAAGGACGTTGGGTGATCTGACCACAGCAGTAGCAGCAGACACCCAACCGCACCCAGTTTTCAGTACAGAGAAACAATCGGCCACAGTGTAACACCCCAGGTGTTACTCAGGGTGTCCATACCAGAGTTTCCCCTTTACCCATTATCACATGAAGATTAAATTGGGCAAAGTGTACCACACTTGAAATTCTAAGTCCCAAGCAAGGGTAATCCACTTTGGATGTCATGCCCTAGCTTATCCTGCACATCTAAGTGGGGATCTCCCAAAACCCTAGAGCAAACCCCCCCCCCCCCCCATAGGCAATTATAACCCAAATTGAAGCCATGATCAAAAGAGCATGTAAACATCAAGATCATGGCTTGGACCAAATATAAAGGTTGTAATACACTCAATAACCTACCATTAATAGTAAGGAAGTACCCACAAAAAGTTTGCAGAAAAGTCCTAAAAAGATCACCAAAGGTTGAACACAAGAGAAAAATTCAGATTTTTGCCTAAGTCAAGAACCAACCCCTAAGCAAAGATCTCTCATGTTCACCTTGATCCCCTTTTCAAAACCTGTCGACCCAATTGACAAAAAGGCGCCAAACTAACCCTAGAACACCCTGGAAAGAGATGACACCTACCCTAGGGCTCTAGACACGACTTGACACCCCTTTTGTCTCGGTTTGGACCCTGCTGACACAGCAAACTTCTCCCCTCTCTATCTCTCTGTCCAGACCAAATCTCGACTTGGAACCCACAACAAAAAGGTAGGATTTGGAGCAGAGAAGTGACCGTACACAGTGACCTTGCCGAGTTGTGCACGCCATGGCGCTCAAACCGGCCGTTGAACCTTGGCAGACGCAACCATCCACGTGTTCGACGCATGCTGGCACCCGGGGGCGCGCTCAGAGCACGCCGGTGCGCGAACCCCCGCGCGCCCGCGGCCCCCCCGTGACCACGCCCGCGCCAAGGCTATAAAGCCAGCCCCAGCGCTCGGTTGTTTCCCCCGTTGCCTCGTCCGTACTTCGCCGGACTTGCCCGAGCCAGCCGTTGCCTCCGGCGACCTCCCCGCGACCCGCCAGTGCCGCCCGAGCACCACCACCGTGGCCAACCCCTCTCCAGCCATCCTCCGCTCGGTCCAAGCCCCCAGAAAGTTTCCTGGTGAAGCCGTGAACCTTGCTCAAGCTTTACCCGGGAGCCCGCGTCACCGGAGAAGCCGAATCACGCTCACCGGAGTTCACGAACCCGCCGGCGCACGTGGACCGGGTAAACCCCTTCGCCATTTTCCGATTCCTCGCGCGTATGGCCTCTGTGTCATCCCACGAAGCTCCTCGTACCCTTTGATTGACCCCTGCCGCCATGTTTTGGCCGGAGCAGACCTCACCGTCGACCTCCGCCGCCTGCGCGCGTGGACCGAGCAGCTCCGACCACCGCTGACGCCGACCCGCACATCGCCGTGACCGTCTCGACCTCCTGAACATCACCCACCACCTCGCCGGACCTACCTCGCCGCCGGTAAGCCGCGCCGCCCTTTCTTTTGCCGCGGCTACTGTTTCAGTAGGGGGAGGGACCGCGGGTGAGAGGGAAAGAAACCCAGGGGGTTAAGTGCAAAGCCAGAGACTCAGAGGAATAGTGCCTTAGGGGTAGATCTGTGAGGTTTAATTTGTTTTAAACCCAGGGGTCTCGGTACAAACGGTTTTTCCAGAAAAACTTAATTAAAACCTAATTTAAATTCAAACAGGAACTTTAAAAACCCATAACTTCTGTTTGGTTTATCCAAATTTGGTCAAACTGATTTTGCCAGACTCTAAATCATGTAACCTATGTAGGAAAAATATAAAACCCCTTGGTGCTGTGGAAAACTTAAAAGATCTGATTTAATGTTAACTTTGGCCAAAAGTTAAATAATAGTAAGAAAAATAGTTAGGGCATTTGACTAGGGTTAGAAAAATTTGGAGAAGTTTTTGTTTACCTACTGACCTGTTTAAAAATGTTAAACCCCTCTGTCTACTCCATTTAAATTAGTTTTACCCCTTATTCCATAATGTGCTTAAGTTTAAGAAAAATAGGAAAAGTGGCACAAATGTTGAATCAGAGAGCACACCTATTTTTGTTAAGATACTTAGTTAATGTAGTTCACTAGAAAAATATGTCATGCCCTGTTTTAGTGTAAAATAATTAAGATCTCCTTTAAATTAATAAAACAAGGATAACTTAGAAAAATTCCACAAAAATAACCCCAGGGTGAAAACACCCCCACCCTTGGGATAACTATTGTTTTAATAGAAAGAACCTAAGAAAAATATGAAATCTGCTGTTTGACATTTTTCAAATGGTAAGGTAGTAGAAAGTGCCTTTTTGACATTAAACCTTGGGAAAATCATAGCAAATTAACCACCCCTTAGTTTCCTGTGATTTTTAGCACAAAGACCTATCATTACCAGAGGATGCCAACAAAAATGACCTTTAGGGCAGAACCTACCCCTAACTAAGAGGTGTAGTGTAAAGTGCCCCTTTTTACCTAACTTTTGTTATTTTTGTTTAAGGCCAAACTTTTATACTTTAAGCCTCAAATTCTTAAAACAAGCTAAATTAGCCAGTGACAACCCACTGTAATATTTATAGAATTTTTGGAAATTTTTAAAACCCTGTTGTAGTTCAAGTCTACCCTAGAAAACCTACAGGGAAATTAAGGGAAGAGAGATGCAAGATATGAATAAGGTTGTCCCTAAAAAAAAAACTTTTTTTTGCTGTCCACTCAAATGTATCAAGGCAATATAAATCCACTATGTTATCCTACAAGAAAAACTTAAGTCCAAAGAGTAATAAGTCTATCTATGTACCACTAGGAGCCCCACCTAACTGAGAAAACCTTAAGTGAATTCTTACTTAGTTTCTTTAAACTTAATGCTCTTAAATCATGCATAATCATGACATACATGTTCATTGCATTTCGATAGACTGTAATCTTGCTGACGGAGAGTACATCCTCGTGCCGGAGCAAGGAGCTGCTCAGGAGGTAGCCCCAGATCCAGCACCAGAGCCAACTCAGGAGGACCTGCCTGCCACTGCTTTGGAAGGCAAGCCCCGGTTTTATGCATAACCTGTTATTTATGCTATTTTACTTCACTTAATGATTGTAGGATTGATTGTGCACTTAAGTGTAGGAATTTCTTGAAACCCTAGTTGCATGATCTCAGGAATCCTATTGAGATGAATACTAGTATGCTAAGTCGAGTAGCTGCTTTATAAAGTAGGACCTCGGTAGAAGTCGAGTGATTTTTCTAGCACTCGCGCGAGGTCAGGACATTGATTGTACCCACTTTCATATCATACTGATGCTGGTTTGTGACAACAATCCATGGGGATTGGTTGTTCACGGGATGAAAATTTGAATAAGGATTAAGGTGTGGTACCGTGAGTCAAGCGTTTGAACGTACTAAGCACATGCCGAGAAATATGGTAAATCGGTAAGCCTAGTACCTGAGTGAACCTGCCCGCAGACTTTGCCCCTCACGCGACCTGAGACGAGGTCTCCCATTCCGGTTATGGTGGGTACAAGTGCGGCCACTGCACGACGGCCAGTCGGGGTCAGTGGGGCATTGTACGCCAAGGCGGTGAGCCCTGTTCTGTTGCCAGGGAATCGATGGGGACGGTTGATATGTGTGGGGACGGAGTGCCCCTGCATGTCGTGTGTTTAGGTTTACCTTGCAAGGATAAAAAACTCGATTCGAATCGTCTGCTTCTCGCAGTTAATGAGACTGCTTGATCCATGCTGCTACATTGAGTAATAAGTGGAAGTATGATGAGTTGAGATAAGATATTGATTGTTAATAATGCTTGCTACCATGTATGAGTAGATAGTTCACTTTTAGCCTTAAGAGAGTCACACTTAACTTTGACTAAGTTAAAATCTTGAATTAGAAACTCAGCTAGTGCTTTTGGCAACCAAACCCCACAGCCAAACAGCTGCATGTCTAGAGGTAGAGGAGTAGACTCCTCACACCGGGTAAGTCTAGCTGAGTATTAGTATACTCAGCCTTGCTTGTGGCATAATTTTTACAGGTTCTCTGGAGGAGATGGTTGCGGGGATAACTTGGCCGACCACCCTGCCACCGGGTTGGACTGTCGAGTGGGACCCTGCCTCGGCTGAGGAGGAGCATGAGGAGTGATGGGACAGGCTTCCCCATCTCTCTGTTTTATTTACCGTTAGTTTTATTCCGCTGCACTTCGAACAATGATGGATACTTTTGCAAAAACTCCGATGATGATGATGGTGATGTAATAATTTAACATTATGGCATGTATGGCTTTATGCTTTATTGTATTTGCTCTGTGACTCACCTTCGAGTGAGATTGTGGTACTTGATCCTGTCAGTGGCCGTGTCGGACTAGATCCGAGGGATTGACGGGTTATTCCCATTTAAGTGTGGTCTAGCCTCTAAGGCGGGACTTGGACACTTAAGTTGGAATAATTCGGGCAGTTCCGCCACAGCTGGTATCGGAGCTTGTACCACCACAGAGGAATCAATAAAATGTAAATAACATCAATTTTCCTAAATAAAATTGGATAGAAACAAGGTTGGATAGATAGTAGGACGAGCAGGATAGACCTAGGACGCGAAGCCTTAGGTTAATAGAAGGGTAGCTAGGTGGCTAAGTAACTAGGCCCTACAGGCCACTTTTACAGGATGGGAGTTCCTCCCTATTCCTTCTATCTTGTTGTGAGGTCGTTTAGGACGAGCATGCATGCATTCATAATTAAGCAATGGATAACTAAAGTAAGGACTTAAAAACAAGATAACACCCAGCTAGGTCCTTAGTGCCTTTTACTTAACTAGAGAGAGGCTGAGTTTTATTTTCTTGTTCTTTTTATAATTCTTTTCTTTTACTTACGCTTAACCGTACACAGATGACTTCCCATGGATCCTCCGATGACGGAAATGCACTGACCCACACGGACGGACTTGCACGAGAGGGTTTTCCCCGCATTCTGTGGGAGGTACTTCAGGGGGCTGGATACACGACACCCCCTCAGTACGCGGTGCAGCAGTTCGAGAAGCACCGAGTGCCCCGCTGTAGGGTGAGGATGACCTTGGAGCCTCATCCCCTGCAGCCAGGCTGGCGCTCCTTGGACTCCGAGTCCTTCGGATACCGTGCGGAGGACACGATCGAGGCGATCGCGCTGCATGGGCTGACTACCTTCTGTGGATTCCATCCCTTAGAGCTGGCTACCCATCCCATTGGCTTGTTCCCCGCTGAAAAGGAGGACGACCCAATGTGGAAGGATCGGGTGGAACATGCCAAGGACATCTGGGCCATCTACCCAGGGCAGACTGCGCACTTGACAGTGCGGTGCATGAATGCTCTGTACCGTCTGCAGGTGATGCGCGGTGAGGCCATGTCCCATCTGATGGCACTGCTGGAGGCCACCAAGATCACATTGGATAACCGAGAGGAGCTTGTAGTCGACTTGTCGCAAGAAATGGTCGAGAAGGATTTGCAAGTGGAGCAGCTGTCTGGTGAGATTCATGAGTTGGAGGAGCTAGTGGGCACCCGGGAGAACACCATTGAGGTCCTAGAGGATCAGCTCCTCAACACTCAGCAGCAGCTGGCAGAAGCAAATGAGCACCTGGACATGCACCACCAGGAGATCCAGGACCAAGAGGGCGACGAGGACGTCGACATTGAGGGAGGTGATGAGCCTGCCTCCAGTGTGGACACTGCTGGCTCGGGGAGACCACCTTCCCCCGAGTCCAGTGTTGCTTCGTTCGCTCACTAGGTGTCCAGGGTAGGCTTAGAAGTCGGACAGTCGGACTCCTCGCCACTAGCTTAGCTTTTGCACCATTGGGGTACTAGGCTAGGTAGAGTTGAGTCATTTTGGAACATTTTGTTGTAATCATATTAAACTCTCTGGGGAGCTTGATGGATGGATGCTGTTATTAGCTTAATCTTGGAAGGAAGGAAAAATTTATGCCTCTTAAATTCCCGCTGTTTAACTTTTCCCGTGATAAAATTTTGAGTTTCGGAACTATGGTATTAAGTATGTATGTGATTTTTCAGATGGCTGGGAGGCAGCGTCGTGGCCAGAACGAGCACGTTCCGCCACCACCCCCACCTCCCACTCTGCAGGAGCTCATGGCTCAGCAGAATGAGATCCTGAGGCAGCTGGCTCAACGTCAGCCACCACCCCAGCATTATGGTGGTGGAGACCACCCGCGTCACCCCGCGGTGGCCACCTATCAGGAATTCCTCAGCACTCAGCCTCCACTATTCACAAGGGCAGAAGACCCACTTGACGCAGATGTGTGGCTGCGAGTGGTGGAGTCCAAATTTCCACTGCTCCATGGAGTTTGCTCAGAGGTCACCAAGGTCAGGTTCGCCACCCAGCAGCTTCGCGGACCTGCACGGACTTGGTGGGATCACTTTCTAGCTATGCAGCCAGAGGACCGAGAGGTGGAGTGGAGGGAGTTTAAGGCAGCTTTCAGAGGGCACCATATACCAGCAGGGATCATGGACAGGAAACTCAATGAGTTCTTGGCACTCACTCAGGGCAACAGGACAGTGTTACAATATGCCCAGGCCTTTAATGACTTGTGCCAGTACGCGGGATATCATGCAGATACAGATGAGAAGAAGAGGGACAGATTCAGAAGAGGGCTCAGCACTAAGCTCCGGGATCGTCTCAACACCGTCAGGGCCAACAGCTACAATGAGTTGGTCAACATGGCTATCTCCCAAGAGGACTGCATTACAGCTAGGCAGGCAGAGAAGAAAAGGAAGACTCCTGTGGCAGGACCCTCAGCTCAGCCGCAGCGTTTCCGGATTGTGTCTGACACCCAGGGTAGGGGACCCCAGCAGCAGCAAGGGCGATGGGTAATCCGACCTCCGCAGCAGCAGGCACTCAACCGCAACCAGTTTCCAGCACAGCGGATTAATCAGCAGCAACAGTACCGCCAAGCCAATGATAACAGATGTTTCACTTGTGGCAACACTGGGCATTATGCCAAGAACTGCCCCAGGAACCAGCAGAGGCAAGGGCAGAATGCAAATCAGCACCAAGGCAAGAGACAGAAGGTGCAAGTGAGGCAGGGCAGGCTGAACTTCACCACCATGGTTGATATCCCAGAGGGAGCACCCGTCATGACTGGTATCTTTACAGTATTAAATTTTCCTGCTATTGTTCTTTTTGATTCCGGTGCTTCACATAGTTTTATCAGTACCAAATTTTGCTCCAAGTGCCAATTGCCTTTTCACCACACCAATGGGGGTATTACAATCTCAACACCAGGAGGCAGGGTTGCCTCCTATCAGATCTGTAGGCACGTACCAATTAAGCTGGGTAGTCTCATTTTCAAAACTACCCTAATGATAATGGGATTGGATAGTGTGGATATCATCTTAGGGACTGATTGGTTGTCACGACACCACGCAGTGATTGATGTTGCAGCTAGAGCCATAGAACTCCGCTCCCCTGTTGATGGTGAGATTACCTTATATCTACCCGACCAGGGATGCACCCGTTCTTGTGCTTTTGCTATGATAGAATCCCCAGTGGAAAAGATCCCAGTGGTCTGTGACTATCCAGATGTTTTTCCGGATGAATTGCCAGGAATGCCACCTGACCGAGACATTGAGTTCGCAATTGAGTTGCAACCCGGGACTGCTCCGATCTCCAAGAGACCCTATCGGATGCCTCCCGCGGAATTGGCAGAACTGAAGAAGCAACTGCAAGAGTTGTTGGACAAGGGATTTATTCGTCCAAGCACTTCACCATGGGGATGTCCAGCATTATTTGTGAAGAAAAAGGATGAGAGTTTGAGGATGTGTGTTGACTACCGCCCTCTCAATGCGGTGACCATAAAGAACAAATACCCACTGCCCCGCATTGATGTTCTGTTTGATCAGTTGGTTGGAGCCAAGGTATTCTCCAAGATAGACCTTCGCTCAGGGTACCATCAGATCAAGATCCGTGCCAGTGATATTCCCAAGACAGCTTTCTCTACCAGAGATGGACTGTATGAGTTTCTGGTGATGTCTTTTGGGCTGACCAATGCCCCGGCTTATTTTATGTACTTGATGAACTCAGTATTCATGCCAGAGTTAGACAAGTTTGTGGTCGTTTTCATTGATGATATACTGATTTATTCCAAGAACGAAGCCGAGCATACCAAGCACTTGCATACTGTACTTCAGAGACTGCGCGATCATCATCTTTATGCTAAGTTGTCTAAGTGTGAGTTCTGGCTGAAGGAAATCAAATTCTTGGGTCATACAATTTCTCAAGATGGGGTATCGGTTGATCCTGAGAAGGTGCAGGAGGTGATGGATTGGAAACCCCCGACTACAGTGAAGCAGATTCGGAGTTTTCTAGGATTGGCAGGGTATTATCGGCGTTTTATTCCGGATTTCTCCAGAATTGCCAAGCCAATGACTGAACTATTGAAGAAGGGAGTCAAATTTGAGTGGAGCCAAAAGTGTGAAGATGCCTTCCATACCTTAAGGCAGCATTTGACAACAGCCCCAGTGCTAGCTCAACCTGACAACACCAAGCCATTTGAAGTTTATTGTGATGCTTCTGGTACTGGCTTGGGATGTGTCTTGATGCAAGAGAGCAGAGTGATTGCTTATGCTTCCCGAGCACTCAGGCCCCATGAGCAGAACTACCCTACACATGATCTAGAGTTGGCAGCTGTAGTTCATGCTCTTAAGATCTGGAGGCACTACCTGATGGGAGCTCACTGTAACATCTACACTGATCACAAGAGCCTCAAATACATCTTCACTCAGGCAGACCTGAACATGAGGCAAAGGAGATGGTTAGAGTTGATCAAAGACTATGATCTGGAGGTGCATTACCACCCTGGTAAGGCCAATGTTGTGGCAGATGCCTTAAGCAGAAAGGGCCAGTGTAATTGCATGAGCATGGATGTGGGAGTTACCACCCTGTGTGATGAATTGTGCAAACTGAACCTGGAAGTTGTTTCTTCGGGTAACCTAAGCTATATCTCAGTGGAGCCCACCTTGCAAGAACAGATAGTTAGGGCTCAGGTTGAGGATAAGGGTGTCCAGGTTATCAAGGATATGATCAAGCAAAAGGCCGAAAAATACAAGTGTTTCCGACAGGATGGCAAGGGAATTCTATGGTTTGGAGATCGATTGGTTGTTCCCAAGGACCCTGAGCTTAGAAAGAAGATACTGGACGAAGCTCACCTTTCCAAATTCTCCATGCACCCTGGTAGCAACAAGATGTATCATGATCTCAGATCTCTATATTGGTGGACTAGAATGAAAAGGGAAATTGCCAAGTACATATCGGAGTGTGATACTTGTCAGAGGATAAAGGCTAGTCACTTGAAGGCAGCAGGCCCTCTGCAACCCCTTCCCATACCATCTTGGAAATGGGAGGACATTTGCATGGACTTTATTGTGGGATTACCCAATACCTCCAGACACCATGATTCTATTTGGGTTATCGTGGACAGGTTGACCAAGACTGCTCATTTCTTGCCGGTGCATACCACCCACAGGGCAGAGAAGTACGCTGAAATTTATGTTGATCAAATAGTAAGGTTGCATGGTATTCCCAAGACCATTGTATCTGACAGAGGAGCACCTTTTGTGGCACGATTTTGGGAACAATTGCAAGAGTCACTTGGGACCCACGTCATCCGAAGCTCAGCATACCACCCACAAACCGATGGTCAGACAGAAAGGGTAAATCAGATTTTGGAAGATATGTTGCGAGCCTGTGCACTACATTATGGAAAGGATTGGGACAAGTGTCTGTCTTTGGCAGAGTTCTCTTACAACAATAGTTATCAGTCTAGTTTAAAGATGGCACCTTTTGAGGCATTGTATGGGAGAAGGTGTAGGACCCCACTAAATTGGTCTCAAGCAGGAGAAAGGGAAATTTTTGGGCCAGACTTAGTACTCGAGGCAGAGGCAAAGGTCAGGGTCATTACCAAGAACTTGGAAGCTGCTCAGGCTAGGCAAAGGAGCTATCATGATAAGAGGCGGAAGCCTCTACAGTTTGAGGTGGGAGATCATGTCTATCTTAAGGTATCACCCACCAAGGGTGTTCAGAGATTCGGGATCAAGGGCAAGTTAGCCCCTCGCTACATTGGACCCTATGAGATCAAGGAAGCTTGTGGACCCGTAGCCTATCAAGTGGAATTGCCACCTCACATGTCAGCAGTTCATAATGTGTTCCATGTATCTCAACTGCGGAAATGCGTTCGTCTACCCACTGAAGTACTCCCGGAACCAGATATTGAGATAGAACCAGACTTGTCCTATCAAGAGTACCCCGTCAAGGTGTTAGATCAAAAAGAGAGATCAACTCGGGCAAGGTCGGTCAGAATGTATAAGGTTCAGTGGAGTCACCATTCAGCAGAAGAGGCTACATGGGAGACTGAGGATTTTCTACGCTCTCGCTTCCCCGACTTTCTACCCAAAGGAGTCGGTATGTAACCCCAGAAACCCCCCCCCACCTGCCCTTTGAATCCAATTATAAGAAAAACTTAGATAATAAGAATAGTCTAAGTTGTGGATTTAACTTAAGAAGGGCTTCCTTCTGAAGTTGCAAAGAGAATGACATTCGAAGAGCAGTTAACAAGAGAAACTTGAGTGTAAAGAAAGAGTAGCACCAACACACCTTCCAGCACCCTCCAAGGGACTCTACCTAAATCTCGGGACGAGATTCCTTTAAGGAGGGAGGGCTGTAACACCCCAGGTGTTACTCAGGGTGTCCATACCAGAGTTTCCCCTTTACCCATTATCACATGAAGATTAAATTGGGCAAAGTGTACCACACTTGAAATTCTAAGTCCCAAGCAAGGGTAATCCACTTTGGATGTCATGCCCTAGCTTATCCTGCACATCTAAGTGGGGATCTCCCAAAACCCTAGAGCAAAACCCCCCCCCATAGGCAATTATAACCCAAATTGAAGCCATGATCAAAAGAGCATGTAAACATCAAGATCATGGCTTGGACCAAATATAA
This sequence comes from Zea mays, assembly GCF_902167145.1. Lineage (NCBI taxonomy): Eukaryota > Viridiplantae > Streptophyta > Magnoliopsida > Poales > Poaceae > Zea > Zea mays. The sequence continues at coordinate 68,136,861 of NC_050098.1, forward strand.
AGGTTGTAATACACTCAATAACCTACCATTAATAGTAAGGAAGTACCCACAAAAAGTTTGCAGAAAAGTCCTAAAAAGATCACCAAAGGTTGAACACAAGAGAAAAATTCAGATTTTTGCCTAAGTCAAGAACCAACCCCTAAGCAAAGATCTCTCATGTTCACCTTGATCCCCTTTTCAAAACCTGTCGACCCAATTGACAAAAAGGCGCCAAACTAACCCTAGAACACCCTGGAAAGAGATGACACCTACCCTAGGGCTCTAGACACGACTTGACACCCCTTTTGTCTCGGTTTGGACCCTGCTGACACAGCAAACTTCTCCCCTCTCTATCTCTCTGTCCAGACCAAATCTCGACTTGGAACCCACAACAAAAAGGTAGGATTTGGAGCAGAGAAGTGACCGTACACAGTGACCTTGCCGAGTTGTGCACGCCATGGCGCTCAAACCGGCCGTTGAACCTTGGCAGACGCAACCATCCACGTGTTCGACGCATGCTGGCACCCGGGGGCGCGCTCAGAGCACGCCGGTGCGCGAACCCCCGCGCGCCCGCGGCCCCCCCGTGACCACGCCCGCGCCAAGGCTATAAAGCCAGCCCCAGCGCTCGGTTGTTTCCCCCGTTGCCTCGTCCGTACTTCGCCGGACTTGCCCGAGCCAGCCGTTGCCTCCGGCGACCTCCCCGCGACCCGCCAGTGCCGCCCGAGCACCACCACCGTGGCCAACCCCTCTCCAGCCATCCTCCGCTCGGTCCAAGCCCCCAGAAAGTTTCCTGGTGAAGCCGTGAACCTTGCTCAAGCTTTACCCGGGAGCCCGCGTCACCGGAGAAGCCGAATCACGCTCACCGGAGTTCACGAACCCGCCGGCGCACGTGGACCGGGTAAACCCCTTCGCCATTTTCCGATTCCTCGCGCGTATGGCCTCTGTGTCATCCCACGAAGCTCCTCGTACCCTTTGATTGACCCCTGCCGCCATGTTTTGGCCGGAGCAGACCTCACCGTCGACCTCCGCCGCCTGCGCGCGTGGACCGAGCAGCTCCGACCACCGCTGACGCCGACCCGCACATCGCCGTGACCGTCTCGACCTCCTGAACATCACCCACCACCTCGCCGGACCTACCTCGCCGCCGGTAAGCCGCGCCGCCCTTTCTTTTGCCGCGGCTACTGTTTCAGTAGGGGGAGGGACCGCGGGTGAGAGGGAAAGAAACCCAGGGGGTTAAGTGCAAAGCCAGAGACTCAGAGGAATAGTGCCTTAGGGGTAGATCTGTGAGGTTTAATTTGTTTTAAACCCAGGGGTCTCGGTACAAACGGTTTTTTCCAGAAAAACTTAATTAAAACCTAATTTAAATTCAAACAGGAACTTTAAAAACCCATAACTTCTGTTTGGTTTATCCAAATTTGGTCAAACTGATTTTGCCAGACTCTAAATCATGTAACCTATGTAGGAAAAATATAAAACCCCTTGGTGCTGTGGAAAACTTAAAAGATCTGATTTAATGTTAACTTTGGCCAAAAGTTAAATAATAGTAAGAAAAATAGTTAGGGCATTTGACTAGGGTTAGAAAAATTTGGAGAAGTTTTTGTTTACCTACTGACCTGTTTAAAAATGTTAAACCCCTCTGTCTACTCCATTTAAATTAGTTTTACCCCTTATTCCATAATGTGCTTAAGTTTAAGAAAAATAGGAAAAGTGGCACAAATGTTGAATCAGAGAGCACACCTATTTTTGTTAAGATACTTAGTTAATGTAGTTCACTAGAAAAATATGTCATGCCCTGTTTTAGTGTAAAATAATTAAGATCTCCTTTAAATTAATAAAACAAGGATAACTTAGAAAAATTCCACAAAAATAACCCCAGGGTGAAAACACCCCCACCCTTGGGATAACTATTGTTTTAATAGAAAGAACCTAAGAAAAATATGAAATCTGCTGTTTGACATTTTTCAAATGGTAAGGTAGTAGAAAGTGCCTTTTTGACATTAAACCTTGGGAAAATCATAGCAAATTAACCACCCCTTAGTTTCCTGTGATTTTTAGCACAAAGACCTATCATTACCAGAGGATGCCAACAAAAATGACCTTTAGGGCAGAACCTACCCCTAACTAAGAGGTGTAGTGTAAAGTGCCCCTTTTTACCTAACTTTTGTTATTTTTGTTTAAGGCCAAACTTTTATACTTTAAGCCTCAAATTCTTAAAACAAGCTAAATTAGCCAGTGACAACCCACTGTAATATTTATAGAATTTTTGGAAATTTTTAAAACCCTGTTGTAGTTCAAGTCTACCCTAGAAAACCTACAGGGAAATTAAGGGAAGAGAGATGCAAGATATGAATAAGGTTGTCCCTAAAAAAAAAAAAAACTTTTTTTTGCTGTCCACTCAAATGTATCAAGGCAATATAAATCCACTATGTTATCCTACAAGAAAAACTTAAGTCCAAAGAGTAATAAGTCTATCTATGTACCACTAGGAGCCCCACCTAACTGAGAAAACCTTAAGTGAATTCTTACTTAGTTTCTTTAAACTTAATGCTCTTAAATCATGCATAATCATGACATACATGTTCATTGCATTTCGATAGACTGTAATCTTGCTGACGGAGAGTACATCCTCGTGCCGGAGCAAGGAGCTGCTCAGGAGGTAGCCCCAGATCCAGCACCAGAGCCAACTCAGGAGGACCTGCCTGCCACTGCTTTGGAAGGCAAGCCCCGGTTTTATGCATAACCTGTTATTTATGCTATTTTACTTCACTTAATGATTGTAGGATTGATTGTGCACTTAAGTGTAGGAATTTCTTGAAACCCTAGTTGCATGATCTCAGGAATCCTATTGAGATGAATACTAGTATGCTAAGTCGAGTAGCTGCTTTATAAAGTAGGACCTCGGTAGAAGTCGAGTGATTTTTCTAGCACTCGCGCGAGGTCAGGACATTGATTGTACCCACTTTCATATCATACTGATGCTGGTTTGTGACAACAATCCATGGGGATTGGTTGTTCACGGGATGAAAATTTGAATAAGGATTAAGGTGTGGTACCGTGAGTCAAGCGTTTGAACGTACTAAGCACATGCCGAGAAATATGGTAAATCGGTAAGCCTAGTACCTGAGTGAACCTGCCCGCAGACTTTGCCCCTCACGCGACCTGAGACGAGGTCTCCCATTCCGGTTATGGTGGGTACAAGTGCGGCCACTGCACGACGGCCAGTCGGGGTCAGTGGGGCATTGTACGCCAAGGCGGTGAGCCCTGTTCTGTTGCCAGGGAATCGATGGGGACGGTTGATATGTGTGGGGACGGAGTGCCCCTGCATGTCGTGTGTTTAGGTTTACCTTGCAAGGATAAAAAACTCGATTCGAATCGTCTGCTTCTCGCAGTTAATGAGACTGCTTGATCCATGCTGCTACATTGAGTAATAAGTGGAAGTATGATGAGTTGAGATAAGATATTGATTGTTAATAATGCTTGCTACCATGTATGAGTAGATAGTTCACTTTTAGCCTTAAGAGAGTCACACTTAACTTTGACTAAGTTAAAATCTTGAATTAGAAACTCAGCTAGTGCTTTTGGCAACCAAACCCCACAGCCAAACAGCTGCATGTCTAGAGGTAGAGGAGTAGACTCCTCACACCGGGTAAGTCTAGCTGAGTATTAGTATACTCAGCCTTGCTTGTGGCATAATTTTTACAGGTTCTCTGGAGGAGATGGTTGCGGGGATAACTTGGCCGACCACCCTGCCACCGGGTTGGACTGTCGAGTGGGACCCTGCCTCGGCTGAGGAGGAGCATGAGGAGTGATGGGACAGGCTTCCCCATCTCTCTGTTTTATTTACCGTTAGTTTTATTCCGCTGCACTTCGAACAATGATGGATACTTTTGCAAAAACTCCGATGATGATGATGGTGATGTAATAATTTAACATTATGGCATGTATGGCTTTATGCTTTATTGTATTTGCTCTGTGACTCACCTTCGAGTGAGATTGTGGTACTTGATCCTGTCAGTGGCCGTGTCGGACTAGATCCGAGGGATTGACGGGTTATTCCCATTTAAGTGTGGTCTAGCCTCTAAGGCGGGACTTGGACACTTAAGTTGGAATAATTCGGGCAGTTCCGCCACACACAGCAGCAGCAGTACCGCCAGGCCAATGACAACAAGTGTTTCACTTGTGGTAACACCGGGCATTATGCCAAGAATTGCCCCAGAAACTAGCAGAGGCAAGGACAGAATGCCAACCAGAATCAAGGCAAGAGGCAGAAGGTGCAAGTGAGGCAGGGCAGGCTGAACTTCACCACCATGGCTGATATTCCAGAGGGAGCACCCGTCTTGACTGGTATCTTTTTAGTTTTGAATTATCTCGCAATTATTCTTTTTGATTCTGGTGCATCACACAGTTTTATCAGTACCAAATTTAGTGCCAAGTGTCAGTTACCTTTTCACCACACCAATGGGGGTATCATAATTTCTACACCCAGAGAGAGGGTTGCCACCTATCAGATCAATAGACACGTACCAATTAAATTGGGTAGTTTCATATTTAAAACCACTCTCTTGATAATGGGATTGGATAGTGTGGATATCATCCTGGGAACTGATTGGTTATCGCGACACCATGCAGTGATTGATATCACAGCCAGAGCCATAGAAATCCACTCCCCGCTGGACGGCGAGATCACCTTGTACCTACCCGACCAGGTATGTACCCGTTCCTGTGCCTTCACCATGATAGAGTCACCTGTTGAGAAGATCCCCGTAGTCTGTGACTACCCAGATGTTTTCCGGATGAATTGCCAGGGATGCCACCTGATAGAGACATAGAGTTCGCAATTGAATTGCAACCCGGAACTGCTCCAATATCCAAGAGGCCTTATAGGATGCCTGCAGCGGAATCGGCAGAATTGAAAAAGCAACTGCAAGAGTTGTTGGACAAGGGGTTTATTCGCCCGAGTACTTCACCATGGGGATGCCCAGCCTTGTTTGTAAAGAAGAAGGATGAAAGTCTGAGAATGTGTGTCGATTATCACCCTCTCAATGCGGTAACCATCAAGAACAAATACCCACTGCCCCGCATTGATGTTTTGTTTGATCAGTTGGTGGGAGCCAAAGTGTTCTCCAAGATAGACCTTCGCTCGGGCTACCATCAAATCAAGATCCGTGCCAGTGATATTCCGAAGACGGCTTTCTCTACCAGATATGGGCTCTATGAGTTTTTGGTGATGTCTTTTGGGCTGACCAATGCCCCGGTTTATTTCATGTATCTGATGAACTCAGTATTCATGCCAGAGCTGGACAAATTTGTAGTTGTTTTCATTGATGATATTCTGGTCTATTCCAAGAGTGAAGACGAGCATATTGAGCATCTGCACATCGTGCTTCAGCGACTGCGGGATCATCGTCTATATGCTAAGTTGTCTAAATGTGATTTCTGGCTAAGAGAAATTAAATTTTTGGGTCACATAATTTCTCAGGATGGGATATCAGTTGATCCTGAGATGGTACAAGAAGTGATGGATTGGAAACCTCCTACCACAGTGAGACATATTCAGAGTTTTCTAGGATTGGCAGGGTATTATCGATGATTCATTCCAGATTTCTCTAGAATTGCCAAGCCAATGACTGAATTGTTAAAGAAGGGAGTCAAGTATGATTGGAGCCAGAAGTGTGAGGATGCCTTTCATACGCTAAGGCAACATTTGACAACAGCACCAGTGCTAGCTCAGCCAGACAACACCAAGCCCTTTGAGGTTTATTGCGATGATTCCGGTACTGGATTGGGATGTGTCTTGATGCAAGACAACGGAGTCATTGCTTATGCCTCCCGAGCACTCAGACCCCATGAGCAGAACTACCCCACACATGATCTGGAGTTAGCAGCTGTGGTTCATGCTCTCAAGATATGGAGACATTACTTGATGGGAGCTCACTATAACATTTACACTGATCATAAGAGTCTCAAATATATCTTCACCCAGGCTGATCTTAATATGAGGCAGAGAAGATGGTTAGAGCTAATCAAGGACTACGATTTTGAGGTGCATTACCATCCTGGCAAAGCCAATGTTGTGGCAGATGCTTTAAGTAGGAAAGCCCAGTGCAATTGTATGAATATGGATGCAAGGATCACCACCCTATGCGATGAGTTGTGCAAGCTGAAAATAGAAGTCGTTTCCTCCAGCGTTTTAAGTTATATTTCAGTGGAGCCCACTTTACAAGAACAAATAGTTATGGCACAAATCGGTGACAAGGGTGTTCAGGTTATCAAGGAAATGATTGGACAGAAAGTAGAAAAATACAAATGCTTTCGTCAGGACAGCAAAGGAATTCTATGGTTTGGAGACCGATTGGTTGTCCCCAAGAACCTTGAGCTCAGAAAGAAAATATTGGATGAAGCTCACCTTTCAAAATTCTCCATGCACCCCGGCAGTAACAAGATGTATCATGATCTCAGATCCTTATACTGGTGGACCAGAATGAAGAGGGAAATTGCCAAGTATATATCCGAATATGACACCTGCCAGAGAGTTAAGGCCAGTCACTTGAAGGTAGCAGGCACTTTGCAACCCCTTCCCATACCATCTTGGAAATGGGAGGATATTTGCATGGATTTTATCATGGGATTGCCCAATACCTCCTGGCACCATGACTCCATTTGGGTCATTATGGACAGATTGACCAAGACAACTCATTTCTTGTCGGTACACACCACCCACAGGATGGAGAAGTATGCAGAAATCTACATTGACCAGGTAGTTCGCTTGCATGGAATACCAAGGACTATAGTATCTGACAGAGGAGCACCATTCGTGGCACGATTTTGGGAGCAATTACAGGAATCACTTGGGACCCATGTAATAAGAAGCTCAGCATACCATCCTCAAACAGATGGCCAGACAGAAAGGGTAAATCAGATTTTGGAAGACATGTTAAGGGCATGTGTGCTACACTATGGAAAGGATTGGGACAAGTGTCTTTCTTTGGCAGAGTTCTCTTATAATAACAGCTACCAGTCCAGTTTGAAGATGGCACCTTTTGAAGCCTTGTATGGGAGAAGGTGTAGGACCCCGCTGAATTGGTCTCAAGCAGGAGAGAGGGAAATATTTGGACCAGACTTGGTACTTGAAGCAGAGGAAAATGTCAGAGTTATTAAGAATAACCTAGAAGCTGCCCAGGCCAGGCAAAAGAGCTATCATGACAAGAGAAGGAAGCCTCTGCAGTTTGAAGTGGGAGATCATGTTTATCTTAAAGTGTCACCCACCAAAGATGTCCAGAGATTTGTAATCAAGGGCAAGTTAGCTCCTCGCTACATCGGACCCTATGAGATCAAGGAAACTTGTGGACCTGTAGCATATCAATTGAAGTTGCCACCCCACATGTCAGCTGTTCATGATGTGTTCCATGTATCTCAGCTACGGAAATGTGTCCGCTTACCCACCGAAGTATTACCTGAACCAGAAATTGAGATAGAACCAGACTTGTCTTATCAAGCGCACCCCGTCAAGGTATTGGACCAAAAGGAGAGATCAACGCGGGCAAAGTCGATCAAAATGTATAAGGTTCAGTGGAGTCACCATTCAGTAGAAGAAGCTACGTGGGAGACTGAGGATTTTCTACGTTCTCGCTTCCCCGATTTTCTGGCCAACGGATTCGGTATGTAATCCAAAACCCCCACCCCACCTGCCCTTTTGAATTCAAATATAAGAAAAACTTGGATGCTAAAGGTGTGGTAAGCTTTAGAAATGACTCAAAAAGGACTTCCTTCTGAAGTCGCAAAGAGAATGACATTCGAAGAGCAGTTAACTAGAGAAACTTGGATAAAGGAAGAAACCACACACCAACACACCTTCATGGCACCCCTCCAAAGGACTCTACCTAAAATCTCGGGACGAGATTCCTTTAAGGGGGGAGGGCTGTAACACCCCAGGTGTTACTTAGGGTTTTCACTCAAGACTATACAAGTAAGCCCATAATCACATATGACTTAAGTTGGGAAAAGGTACACCAAAATTTGGAGCTCAAGATCCTAAGTAAGTGCAACCTATCTTAGATGTCATGCCTTGGCTTACCATGTACATTAAAGGGGGTGAAATTGCCCAAAACCCTAATGCACCCCCTATGGACAATTGGAGTACTATAGGTAAGTATGACCAAAAAGTTATGAAAAGCACTTGATCATGTTCTGGGCCAATTATACAAGATGTAGTGCACTTAATACCCTACAAATAATAGTAAGAAAGTAACCCCAAAAAGATTTCAGAAAAACCCCAAAAGATTCACAAAAGGGTTGAGCATAAGAGAAAAATCACAATTCTTCTAAGTCCAAAACCACCCCCTTTCCAAAGATCAAACATGTTCACCTTGATCCCAAACTTAAAACCACTTGGCCCAATTGAAAAAGTGGTGCCAAAATACCTCTAGAACACCCTGGAAAAGTTTGAACCCAACCCTAAGTCATTTGACACGACTGGACACAAGTTTTGTCTCGGTTTGAACAGCTAGGACAAAGACAACTTCCCACCCCCATATCTCTCTAACCCGACCACATATCCCCTTGGAACTCACATGAACTAGGTAGCCCTAGGTGCAGGGAAGAGATCTCTCACAGGTCTTAGGGCAAGATTCGCACGTTTTGGCCGCTCAGCAGAGGGTAGAACAAGAACAGAAATAAAGAGCCACGTGTTCGACACGCTCTAAGCACGCCAGAGCACGCCCGACGCGCGCCCCCGCGTGCCGCGCGTCGCGCTAAAGCCGAGCCGGCGCCGTTGCCCGCGCCCGCGCCTATAAAGCCCCCAGAGACGTCGACCGTACTCCTCCGCGCGCGCTCGACCTCACCGGAGCACCAGATCACCGGCATTGCCCCGGGCACGGCGTGCCCGCGGCCACCCGATCCCCCGCCACCGTAGACCGGCCAGCAGAGCCTCTCCCAGCCGCGTCCGACCCTCGGAGTAGACCGTGCATGCCTCGGTGAAGCTCCCCGAGCAAGGAATCGGACTTTGCCTCACCGGAGAAGCCAGTCCACGGTCGCCGGACTTCACCCGACCGTCGGTGAACGTAGACCGAGCTCCACGTTGAGTTGTTCTTCAATTCCTTGCACGTGTCGACTCATCAACACCCAGTGAAGCTTCCTGTGCCCTTGGATTGACCTATGTCGCCGTGGTTAGGCCAGAGCACTCACCGCCGACGAGTTCACCCGCCTGCGCACGTGGACCGGCCGATTCCGGCCACCACCGCTGTCGAGCCGTACCTCGCTGTGACCGCCAGGACCTCCCGAAGCCAACCCCGCCCCTCGTCAGACCTCTCTCGCCGCCGGTAAGTCGCGCCGCCCTTTTCCTTTCCGCGGTTACTGTTTACATAAGGGGAGGGACCTCGGGGAAGAGGAAGAAAAGGCCAGGGGGTTTTGTGCGCTGTCAGTGACTCAGGGGAATAGTGGCGCAGGGGTATAACTGAAGGAATTAGTTTAGAAAGAACCCAGGGTCTTCGATGCAAAGTAGTTTTCCAGGAAACCTTTTAAATGTTCTGATTTAAATCCAAAGAGAACTTGAAAAATTCATAACTTCAGTTTGGTTTACCCAAATCGAGTCAAACCAATTTTGCCAGATCCTAAATAATGTAAGCTGTGGCGGAACTGCCCGAATTATTCCAACATAAGTGCCTGAGTCTCGCCTTAGAGGCTAGACCACACTTAAATGGGAATAACCCGTCAATCCCTCGGATCTAGTCCTACGAGGCCACTGACAGGATCAAGTACCACAATCCCACTCGATGGTGAGTCACAGAGCAAATACAATAAAGCATAAAACCATACATTAAGGAGTATTAAATTTATTACATCATCATCGGAGTTTTTGCAAAAGTAGTCATCATTGTTCGAAATGCAGCGGAATAAAACTAACGATAAATAAACAGAGAGATGGGGAAGCCTGTCCCATCACTCCTCATGCTCCTCCTTAGCCGAGGCGGGGTCCCACTCGACAGTCCAACCCGGTGGCAAGATGGACGGCCAAGTTACTCCAGCAACCATGTCCTCCAAAGAACCTGTAAAATTATGCCACAAGCAAGGCTGAGTATACTAATACTCAGCTAGACTTACTCGGTGTGAGGAGTCTACTCCTCTACCTCTAGACATGCAGTTGTTTGGCTGTGGGGTTTGGTTGCCAAAAGCACTAGCTGAGTTATAAATCAAGTTTTAACTTTTGTCAAGTTTTAGTGTGACTCTCTTAAGACTAGATATGTACTATCTACTCATTCATGGTATCAAGCAAATTTAGCAATCAACATCTTTTGTCACATCATCACATTTCCACTTGTTACTCAATGCAGTACAATGGATCAAGCAGTCTCATTAGCTGCGAGAAGCAGACGATTCGAATCGAGTTTTTATCCTTGCAAGGTAAACCTAATCACACGATATGGCGAGGCACTCCGTCCCCACACACATCAACCGTCCCCATCGATTCCCCGTCAGCAGAAAGGGGCTCACCGCCTTGGCGTACAATGCCTCACTGACCCCGACTACCGTCGTGCAGTGACCGCACTTGTACCCACCATAACCGGAATGGGAGACCACGTCTCAGGTCGCGTGAGGAGGGCAATCTGCTGCCAGGTTCAATCAGGTACTAGGCTTACCGATTTACCATATTTCTCGGCATGTGCTTAGTACTTTCAAACGCTTGACACAGGTATCCGCACGTTAATCCTTATTCCAATTTTGTCTCATAGACATCACAATCCCCATGGATCCGAGTCCACAGACCATCATTATTCTGTTATCAAGGTGGATACAATCAATTCCTGACCTCGCGCGAGTGCTAGAAAAATCACTCGACTTCTACCGACATCCCTATTTAGCAAAGCAGCTACTCGACCTAGCATACTAGTATCCATCTCAAAGGAAATCCTGAGGTAATGCAACTAGGGTTTCAACCAACTCCTACACTTAAGTGCACAATACAAGCCTACAAACATTAAGTGTAGTAAAATATCATATAGAACAGGTTATGCATAAAACCGGGGCTTGCTTTCCAAAGCTGGGGCAGGCAGATCCTCTGGTGCAGGCTCTGGTGTTGGATCCGGGGCTACCTCCTGAGCAACACCTTGCTCCGGCACGAGGATGTACTCTCCGTCAGCGAGGTTGCAATCTATCGAATGCAAGGAATAAGAACATGTATGCCATGATTATGCAGGATTTAGCAAACATTATTCTAAGTGAAAGAAAAACTAAGTTAGTTAGTAACTTAGGGTTTCTTGGTCTAACTTGGCTCTTGGTGGTGTATGCTTATCATCTTAGGTTTGGGGTTTTGTTAGAGATAAGCATTGTGGATTTGTATTTCCCTTTATATATTTTAGTGGGCAATTTTAAAAAAAAGTTTTGCTGGTTGGGTTAGGGTGACACTAATTTCCACTATTACTTTCCCCTTTTTCATTTTCTATTTATGAATTCTAGTGTGGGTTTGAACTACAACAGTGGTTTAACTTTTTCCAAAAATTCTGTAAAAATTACAGTGGGTTACTATTGGTCACTATAGTCTGTTATATGAATTTGAGGTCCAGAAAAAAAAGAGTATGCCTTGGACAAAAATCACAAAAGTTGGGCAAAGGGGGTCACTTTGCACTACAACTCTTAACTAGGGGTGGGTTCTGTCCTAAGGGTCATTTTTGCTGGTATCTAACAATAATCACATGTTTCTGTGCCAAAAATCACAGAAAGTTATTTGGTGGTTATTTAGTTGTGAATTTCTAAATTTTAATATCAAAAAGGCACTTTCTACTATCTTGTTATTTGAAAAATGTCAAACGACAGATTTCATATTTTCCCTATGTTCTTAATAATAAAACATTAATTATCCCAGGGGTTGGGGTGTTTTCACCTTGGGGTTATTTTTCTAGGTTTTTTCTAAGTTTTCCTTGTTTTCTTAAAATAAAAGGTATCCCAATTATTTTATACTAAACCAGAGTATAATAATTTTTTCTAGTGAACTATACTGAATAAGTAAACTAACAAAAATGTGGGTGCTCACTGGTTCTTTATTTAAATTACCTTTTCTATTTTCTTGAACTTTGAGCATAAGGTGATTTAAATGGCAAACTCTACCTTATTTGGGTACACAGAGGGGTTTATCATTTTTAACCAGGTTAGTAGTTGATTAAGTACTTCTCTAAATTTTCTTAACCTCAATCAAATAGTGTAGCTATTTTTCCCTATTTCTTTTAGCTTTTGACCAGTTAATTATTTAAATCAAAACTTTAAAGTTCTCTGTAACACTTAGGGGTTTTATATTTTTCTTAAGTAGTCTACATTATTTAAGATCTGGCAAAATTGGTTTGACTCGATTTGGGTGAACAAAACAGAAGTTATGAATTTTTCAAGTTCTGTTTGAATTTAAATCAGATTATTAAAAAGGTTTCCTGGAAAAACAGTTTACAGCGAGGACCCTGGGTTTAATCCAAATCAACCCACTCAAATCTGCCCCTGCGCCACTATTCCCCTGAGTCACTGACAGTTCAAAAATCCCCCCGACCTTTCCTTCTTCTTCCCCGAGGTCCTTCCCCTAATGCAAACAGTACCCACGGGAAAGAAAAGGGCGGCGCGGCTTACCGGCGGCGAGGGAGGTCCTACGAGGGGCGGGGTTGGCTCCGGGAGGACCTGGCGGTCACAACGGTGTACGGCTCGACGGCGGAGGTGGCCGGAATCGTCCGGTCCACGAGCACAGGTGGGTGAGCTCGTCGGCGGCGGGTGTTCCGGCTGAACCACGGCGATCTAGTTCAATCAAATGGCACGATGAGCTCCACGGGGTGACGTAGAGGTGATGTGCACAAGGAATCGAAGAATGGGGCAGAGATTTACCTGGTCTACGTTCACCGGCGATCAGGTGAAGTCCGGCGACCGTGGACTGGCTTCTCCAGCGAAGCAAAGTCTGATTCCTTGCTCGAGGAGCTTCACCGAGGCATCCACGACCTCTTCCAAGGGTCGGGCGTGGCTGGGAAAGGCTCTGTTGGCCGGTCTACGGTGGCAGGGGCTCGGGTGGCCGTAGGCACGCCGTGCACGGGGCAAACGCCGGTGGTTTCGGGCTCCGGTGAGGTCGAGCGTGCGCGGAGGAGTACGGTCGACGCCTGAGGGTGATTTATAGGCGCGGGCACGAGCAAGAGACGCGGGCACCGCTTGGCGTGGCGCGGGGCGCGCGGGGTCGGGCGCGGGCGTGCTCTAGCGCGCCCAGAATGCGTCGATCACGTAGAGGTGTTCATCTGCCCGTGTTCAAAAGCTGGTTGAGATCGCAAACGTGCGAATCTTGGCAAAAATCCGGCGTAGACCTCTTCCTGGCACCTATGGCTATCTCTTGTATATGAGTTCCAAGGGAAGATAAGCCCTAGGTTAGAAGATATGCGGACGCCAAATCTGGCTTGTCTCCCTGCCCACTTCACGACAAAAGTGATGCCAAGACATGTCAAATGAGTTTGACTTGGGTTCAAATTTTTCCAGGGGATGCCTTAGGTGGTTTGGCACATTTTTGGTATTCAGACCAAGTGGTTTTGGTGCCATTTACTAAGTGAACACGTCTGATCTTTAGATTAGGGTTAAAATTTGACTTAGAGAGAATTAGAGAGCTCTAGCTCTCTCTCTCTATTTAAGGAATGGATTTGGGGTTTCTTAAGGGGTCTTTTTGCAATGTTTCCTCTCTATATTTGTAGATTAATATGTTACTTAACTTTGGCCAAGGTTAGGTCATGATTTGCACATTTGCTTAACCTCCCCCCCTTTCAATCCAAGGTTTTTAGGAGTTAAGGACTCAAGAGGGGTCTAGGGTTTAATTCTCTTTTGCCTAGGGTGATATTTGCACAAAGACTTGGGTAATGCTTTTGGTCATTAACATTCTTGGCTAATACCTGGTTCCTAGGGTTTTTGTGCTTTTCTTCTCAAGTTTCTTTCACATGTGATCACAGTCATTAGTTCATAGATGTGCTATGGCCATAGTAACACCTGGGGTGTTACAGCCCTCCCCCCTTAAAGGAATCTCGCCCCGAGATTTTAGGTAGAGGCCTCTGGTGGGGTGCCATGAAGGCGTGTTGGTGCGTTGTTCCTTCTTTTACTCAAGTTTCACTAGTTAACTGCTCTTCGAATGTCATTCTCTTTGCGACATCAGAAGGAAGTCCTTTTTAAGTCAAATCCACAACTTATACTACCCTTATCATTTAAGTTTTTCTTATATTTGTATTCAAAGGGCAGGTGGGGGTGGGGTTTTGGGTTACGTACCGACTCCTTTGGGCAGAAAGTCGGGGAAGCGAGAACACAAAAATCCTCAGTCTCCCATGTAGCTTCTTCTACTGAATGGTGACTCCACTGAACCTTATACATTCTGATCGACCTTGCCCGCGTTGATCTCTCTTTCTGATCCAATACCTTGACGGGGTACTCTTGATAGGACAGGTCTGGTTCTATCTCAATTTCTGGTTCAGGTAGCACTTCAGTGGGTAAGCGGACGCATTTTCGCAGCTGAGATACATGGAACACATCATGAACAACTGACATGTGTGGTGGCAACTTCAATTGATATGCTACTGGTCCACAATTTGCTTTGATCTCATAGGGCCCAATGTAGCGAGGAGCTAACTTGCCCTTGATTCCAAATCTCTGGACACCTTTGGTGGGTGACACCTTAAGGTAAACATGATCTCCCACTTCAAAATGTAGAGGCTTCCGCCTCTGATCATGATAGCTCTTCTGCCTGGCCTGAGCAGCTTCTAGGTTCTTTGTAATAACTCTGACCTTTTCCTCTGCCTCAAGTACCAAGTCTGGTCCGAATATTTCCCTCTCTCCAGCTTGTGACCAATTCAGCGGGGTTCTACATCTTCTCCCATATAAGGCTTCAAAAGGTGCCATCTTCAAACTGGACTGATAGCTGTTATTATAGGAGAACTTTGCCAAAGAAAGACACTTGTCCCAATCCTTTCCATAGTGTAGCACACATGCCCTCAACATGTCTTCCAAAATCTGATTTACCCTTTCTGTCTGGTCATCTGTTTGAGGATGGTATGCTGAGCTTCGTATTGCATGGGTCCCAATTGATTCTTGTAGCTGCTCCCAAAAGCGTGCCACAAACAGTGCTCCCTTATTAGATACAATGGTTTTTGGAACACCATGCAAACGCACTATCTGATCAACATATATTTCTGCATATTTCTCTGTCTTGTGAGTGGTGTGCACTGGCAGGAAATGAGCGGTCTTGGTCAATCTATCCACAATAACCCAAATAGAATCATGGTGCCGGAAGGTATTGGGCAATCCTACGATGAAATCAATGCAAATGTCCTCCCATTTCCAAGATGGTATGGGAAGGGGTTGCAAAGGGCCTGCTGCCTTCAAATGACTGGCCTTGATTCTCTGGTAGGTGTCACACTCAGATACATACTTGGCAATTTCTCTCTTCAATCTGGTCCACCAGTATAAGGATCTGAGATCATGATACATCTTATTGCTGCCCGGGTGCATGGAGAATTTTGAAAGGTGAGCCTCATCCAATATCTTCTTTCTGAGCTCAGGGTTCTTGGGAACAACCAGTCGGTCTCCATACCATAGAATTTCCTTGCTGTCCTGACGGAAGCATTTGTATTTTTCTGCCTTCTGCTTGATCATTTCCTTAATTACCTGAACACCCTTGTCTTCAATCTGTGCCCTGACTATTTGCTCTTGTAATGTGGGCTCCACCGAGATATAATTTAAATCACCTGAAGAAACCACTTCCAGGTTCAGCTTTCACAACTCATCACACAGGGTGGTGACTCTTGCATCCATGCTCATACAATTGCACTGGGCTTTCCTGTTTAAGGCATCTGCCACAACATTGGCCTTGCCAGGATGGTAATGCACCTCCAAATCGTAGTCCTTGATCAGCTCTAACCATCTTCTCTGCCTCATATTCAGATCAGCCTAGGTGAAGATATATTTGAGACTCTTATGATCAGTGTAAATGTTACAGTGAGCTCCCATCAAGTAATGTCTACAAATTTTGAGAGCATGAACTACAGCTGCTAACTCCAGATCATGTGTGGGGTAGTTCTGCTCATGGGGTCTAAGTGCTCGGGAGGCATAAGCAATCACTCTATTATCTTGCATTAAGCCACATCCCAATCCAGTACCGGAAGCATCGCAATACACTTCAAAGGGCTTGGTGTTGTCCGGTTGAGCTAGCACTGGGGCTGTTGTCAAATGCTGCCTTAGTGTATGAAAGGCATCCTCACACTTCTGGCTCCAATCATACTTGACTCCCTTCTTCAATAGTTCAGTCATTGGCTTGGCAATTCTGGAGAAATCCGGAATGAATCGTCGATAATACCATGCCAATCCCAGAAAACTCTGAATCTGCCTCACAGTAGTAGGATGTTTCCAATCCATTACTTCTTGTACCTTTTCAGGATCAATTGATACCCCATCCCGAGAAATTGTGTGACCCAAGAATTTAATTTCTCTCAGCCAGAATTCACATTTAGACAACTTGGCATACAAGTGATGATCACGCAGTCGCTGAATCACGATGTGCAGATGCTCAGTATGTTCGTCTTCATTCTTGGAATAGACCAGGATATCATCAATGAAAACCACTACAAATTTGTCCAGCTCTGGCATGAATACTGAGTTCATCAGATACATGAAATAAGCCGGGGCATTGGTCAGCCCAAAAGACGTCACCAAAAACTCATAGAGCCCATATCTGGTAGAGAAGGCCGTCTTGGGAATATCACTGGCACGGATCTTGATCTGATGGTAACTCGAGTGAAGGTCTATCTTGGAGAACACTTTGGCTCCCACCAACTGATCAAACAAAACATCAATGTGGGGCAGTGGGTACTTGTTCTTGATGGTCACGGCATTGAGAGGGCGGTAATCGACACACATTCTCAAACTCTCATCCTTCTTCACAAATAAGGTCGGACATCCCCACGGTGAAGTACTTGGGCGAATGAACCCCTTGTCCAACAACTCTTGCAGTTGCTTTTTTAGTTCTGCCAATTCCGCGGGAGGCATCCTATAGGGTCTCTTGGATATAGGAGCAGTCCCAGGGTGCAATTCAATTGCGAACTCAATGTCTCTATCAGGTGGCATCCCTGGCAATTCGTCCGGAAAAACATCTGGGTAGTCACGGACCACTGGGATCCTTTCCACT
This sequence comes from Zea mays, assembly GCF_902167145.1. Taxonomy (NCBI): domain Eukaryota; kingdom Viridiplantae; phylum Streptophyta; class Magnoliopsida; order Poales; family Poaceae; genus Zea; species Zea mays. The sequence continues at coordinate 68,154,004 of NC_050098.1, forward strand.
AGGGACTCCATCATAACGAAGGCACAAGAACGGGTACAACCTTGGTCAGGCAAAAATAAAGTAGTCTCGCCATAAGCAGGGGAGTGAATCTCAATGGCCCTTGCTGCAATATCCAGTACTGCCTGATGCTTGGATAACCAATCAGTTCCCAATATAATGTCCACGCTATCCAATCCTAAGATGAGATGGGTGGTCCTAATCACAAGACTACCCAATTTTATAGGCACTTGCCTGTTGATTTGGTAGGTGGCAACCCTGCCTCCTGGTGTTGAAATTGTAATACCCCCATCGGTGTGGTGAAAAGGTAATTGGCACTTGGCACTAAATTTAGCACTGATAAAACCGTGTGATGCACTCGAATCAAAAAGAATAATAGCAAGATAATTCAAAACTGAAAAGATACCAGTCATGACAGGTGCTCCCTCTGGAATGTCAGCCATGGTGGTGAAGTTCAGCCTGCCTTGCCTCACTTGCACCTTCTACCTCTTGCCTTGGTTCTGATTAACATTCTGTCCCTGCCTCTGCGGGTTTCTGGGGCAATTCTTGGCATAATGTCTGGTGTTGCCACAAGTGAAACACCTGTTGTTATTTGCCTGACGATATTGCTGCTACTTTTGATTGTTCCTCTGAGCTGGAAACTGGGTGCGGTTGGGTGCCTGCTGCTGCTGTGGTCGGATCACCCATCGCCCTTGCTGCTGCTGAGGTCCTCTGTTCTGAGTGTCAGACACGATCCTGAAGCGCTGTGGCTGAGCTGAGGGTCCTGCCACAGTGGTCTTCCTCTTCTTCTCTGCCTGACGAGCTGTGATACAGTCCTCCTGAGAAATGGCCATGTTGACTAACTCATTATAGCTGTTGGCCCTTACTGTGTTGAGACGGTCACGGAGCTTAGTGCTGAGCCCCCTCCTGAACCTGTCCCTTTTCTTGTCGTCCGTGTCTGCATGATACCCGGCATACTGGCACAGGTCATTAAAGGCCTGAGCATACTGTAACACTGTCTGGTTTCCCTGAGTGAGTGCCAGGAACTCGTTGAGCTTTCGGTCCATAATGTCTGCTGGTATATGGTGTCCCCTGAAAGCTGTCTTGAACTCTCTCCATTCTACCTCTCGGTCATCTGGCTGCATAGCAAGAAAATGGTCCCACCATGTCCGCGCGGGTCCACGAAGCTGCTGGGTGGCGAACCTGACCTTAGTGACCTCTGAACAGACTCCATGGAGTAGCGAGAATTTGGATTCCACCACTCTCAACCATACATCCGCATCAAGTGGGTCCTCTGCCCTGGTGAACAATGGTGGCTGGGTACTGAGGAACTCCTGGTAGGTGACTGCCGCGGGGTGACACTGATGATCACCACCACCATAGTGCTGAGGTGGTGGCTGACGCTGAGCTAGCTGTCTCAAGATCTCATTCTGCTGAGCCATCAGCTCCTGCAGAGTAGGAGGCGGTGGCGGTAGTGGAGGAACGCGCTCATTTTGACCACGACGCGCTCTCCCGGCCATCTGAACAAAAAAAATCACATATATTTTCAATATCACAACTTTGAGGTTCAAGGCTCAATCGCGGTGAAAGAGTCAAAAGGCGAAATCCATCTATTCTCACATAATCATAAAAGATCCCACATGGCATAAACTTATCTTCTTAAATTAAGACTGACAGCATTCATCAACCATGCTTCCAAAAGAGTTTATCGCGATTACATCAATACCCCAAAAGACTCAACTCTATCTAGCCTAGTACCCTAAGGGTGCAAAAGCTAAGCTAGCTTCGAGGAGTTCTACCATCACTGACTTCAACTCTATCCCTGCGACCTAGTGAGCAAACGAGGCAACACTCGACTCGGAGGAAGGTGGTCTCCCTGAGCCAGCAGTGTCCAAGCTGGAGGCAGGCTCCTCTCCTCCCTCGATGTCGACATCCTCGTTGGCCTCCATGTCCTAGATCTCCTGGTGATGCATATCCAGGTGCTCGTTAGCCTCCGCAAGCTGCTGCTGAGTGTTGATAAGCTGATCCTTGAGAACCTCGATGGTGTTCTCCCTGGTTCCCACTAGTTCCTCAAGCTCTTGGATCTCATTTGACAATTGCTCCACCTGTAAGTCCTTTTCCACCATCTCAGTGGATAAGTCAACCACAAGCTCCTCTTTGTTATCCAAGGTGATCTTAGTTGCCTCCAACAATGCCATCAGATGGGACATTGCCTCACCACGCATCACTTGCAAACGATATAGGGCATTCATGCACCGCACCGTCAAGTGAGCAGTCTGGCCTGGGTAGATAGCCCAGATGTCCTTGGCATGCTCCACTCGGTCCTTCCACATTGGGTTGTCCTCCTTCTCAGCGGGGAACAAGCCAATGGGGTGAGTGGACTGCTCCAAGGGGTGGAATCCGCAGAAAGTGGTCAGTCCGTGAAGGGCAATCGCCTCGATCGTATCCTCAGCCCGGTATCCAAAGGACTCAGAGTCCAGCAAACGCCAGCCTGGCTGTAGGGGATGAGGCTCCAGGGTCATCCTCACCCTACAGAGGGGCACTCGGTGCTTCTCGAACTGATGCACCGCGTACTGAGGAGGCGTCGTGTAACCGGCCCCCTGAAGTACCTCCCACAAAATACGGGGAAAACCCTCTCGTGCAAGCCTGTCAGTGTGGGACAGTGCATTCCCTTCGTTCGAGGATCCGTGAGAAGTCATCTGTGTACGGTTAAGCGTAAGTAAAAGAAAAAGAATTATAAAAAAGAAAACGGGATCACAACTCAGCCTCTCTATAACCACGACAGTGGTACTGGGGTGCTTAGTTTGTCATCATTTTGTATTAAAGTTCTTACCCAGTTATCCATTAGTTTAATTAAGGATGCATGCATGCTCGTCTTGTTCGACCTCACATCAACGTAGAGGAAATAGGGAGAAACTCCCATCCCTTATAGTAGTCGGTAGGGCTTACTCATATAGCCACCTAGCTACCCCTCTATTATCTTAAGGCTTCACGTCCTAGGTCTATCCTTATCGTCCTAACGATCTATCCACATTTGTTTCTAACCAGTTTTACTTTGAAAAAGGATGGTATTTATAGTTTATTGATTCCTCTGTGGTGGTACGAGCTCCGATACCAGCTGTGGCGGAACTGCCCGAATTATTCCAACTTAAGTGCCTGAGTCCCGCCATAGAGGCTAGACCACACTTAAATGGGAATAACCCGTCAATCCCTCGGATCTAGTCCGACGAGGCCACTGACAGGATCAAGTATCACAATCCCACTCGATGGTGAGTCACAGAGCAAATACAATAAAGCATAAAACCATACATTAAGGAGTATTAAATTTATTACATCATCATCGGAGTTTTTGCAAAAGTAGTCATCATTGTTCGAAATGCAGCGGAATAAAACTAATGATAAATAAACAGAGAGATGGGGAAGCCTGTCCCATCACTCCTCATGCTCCTCCTTAGCCGAGGCGGGGTCCCACTCGATAGTCCAACCCGGTGGCAAGATGGACGGCCAAGTCACTCCAGCAACCATGTCCTCCAAAGAACCTGTAAAATTATGCCACAAGCAAGGCTGAGTATACTAATACTCAGCTAGACTTACCCGGTGTGAGGAGTCTACTCCTCTACCTCTAGACATGCAGCTGTTTGGCTGTGGGGTTTGGTTGCCAAAAGCACTAGCTGAGTTATAAATCAAGTTTTTAACTTTTGTCAAGTTTTAGTGTGACTCTCTTAAGACTAGGTATGTACTATCTACTCATTCATGGTATCAAGCAAATTTAGCAATCAACATCTTTTGTCACATCATCACATTTCCACTTGTTACTCAATGTAGTACAATGGATCAAGTAGTCTCATTAGCTGTGAGAAGCAGACGATTCGAATCGAGTTTTTATCCTTGCAAGGTAAACCTAAACACACGACCTGGCGAGGCACTCCGTCCCCACACACATCAACCGTCCCCATCGATTCCCCGTCAGCAGAGAGGGGCTCACCGCCTTGGCGTACAATGCCTCACTGACCCCGACTGCCGTCGTGCAGTCACCGCACTTGTACCCACCATAACCGGAATGGGAGACCACGTCTCTGGTAGCGTGAGGAGGGCAATCTGCTGCCAGGTTCAATCAGGTACTAGGCTTACCGATTTACCATATTTCTCGGCATGTGCTTAGTACGTTCAAACGCTTGACACAGGTATCCGCACGTTAATCCTTATTCCAATTTCGTCTCATAGACATCGCAATCCCCATGGATCCGAGTCCACAGACCATCATCATTCTGTTATCAAGGTGGATACAATCAATTCCTGACCTCGCGCGATGCTAGAAAAATCACTCGACTTCTACCGAGATCCCTATTTAGCAAAGCAGCTACTCGACCTAGCATACTAGTATCCATCTCAAAGGAAATCCTGAGGTAATGCAACTAGGGTTTCAACCAACTCCTACACTTAAGTGCACAATACAAGCCTACAAACATTAAGTGTAGTAAAATATCATATAGAACAGGTAATGCATAAAACCGGGGCTTGCCTTCCAAAGCTGGGGCAGGCAGATCCTCTGGTGCAGGCTCTAGTGCTGGATCCGGGGCTACCTCCTGAGCAACACCTTGCTCCGGCACGAGGACGTACTCTCCGTCAGCGAGGTTGCAATCTATCGAATGCAAGGAATAAGAACATGTATGCCATGATTATGCAGTATTTAGCAAACATTATTCTAAGTGAAAGAAAAACTAAGTTAGTTAGTAACTTAGGGTTTCTTGGTCTTACTTTGCTCTTGGTGGTGTATGCTTATCATCTTAGGTTTGGGGTTTTGTTAGGGATAAGCATAGTGGATTTGTATTTCCCTTTATATATTTCAGTGGGCAATTTAAAAAAAGTTTTGCTGGTTGGGTTAGGGTGACACTAATTTCCACTATTACTTTCCCCTTTTTCATTTTCTATTTATGAATTCTAGTGTGGGTTTGAACTACAACAGTGGTTTAACTTTTTCCAAAAATTCTGTAAAAATTACAGTGGGTTACTATTGGTCACTATAGTCTGTTCTATGAATTTGAGGTCCAGAAAAAAAGAGTATGCCTTGGACAAAAATCACAAAAGTTGGGCAAAGGGGGTCACTTTGCACTACAACTCTTAACTAGGGGTGGGTTCTGTCCTAAGGGTCATTTTTGCTGGTATCTAACAGTAATCACATGTTTCTGTGCCAAAAATCACAGAAGGTTATTGGGTGGTTATTTAGTTGTGATTTTCTAAAGTTTAATGTCAAAAATGCACTTTCTACTATCTTGTTATTTGAAAAATGTCAAACAACAGATTTCATATTTTTCCTATGTTCTTAATAACAAAACATTAATTATCCTAGGGGTTGGGGTGTTTTCACCTTGGGGTTATTTTTCTAGGGTTTTTCTAAGTTTTCCTTGTTTTCTTCAAATAAAAGGTATCCCAATTATTTTATACTAAACCAGAGTATAATAAATTTTTCTAGTGAACTATACTGAATAAGTAAACTAACAAAAATGTGGGTGCTCACTGGTTCTTTATTTAAATTACCTTTTCTATTTTCTTGAACTTTGAGCATAAGGTGATTGAAATGGCAAACTCTACCTTAATGGGGTATACGGAGGGGTTTATCATTTTTAAACAGGTTAGTAGGTGATTAAGTACTTCTCTAAATTTTCTTAACCTCAGTCAAATAGTGTAGCTATTTTTCCCTATTTCTTTTAGCTTTTGACCAGTTAATTATTTAAATCAAAACTTTAAAGTTCTCTGTAACACTTAGGGGTTTATATTTTTCTTAAGTAGTCTACATTATTTAAGATCTGGCAAAATTGGTTTGACTCGATTTGGGTGAACAAAACAGAAGTTATGAATTTTTCAAGTTCTGTTTGAATTTAAATCAGATTATTAAAAAGGTTTCTTGGAAAAACAGTTTACACCGAGGACCCTTGGTTTAATCCAAATCAACCCACTCAAATCTACCCCTGCGCCACTATTCCCCTAAGTCACTTACAGTTCAAAAATCCCCCCGACCTTTCCTTCTTCTTCCCCGAGGTCCTTCCCCTAATGCAAACAGTACCCGGGGGAAAGAAAAGGGCGGCGCGGCTTACCAGCGGCGAGGGAGGTCTAGTGAGGGGCGAGGTTGGCTCCGGGAGGTCCTGGCGATCACAGCGGTGTACGGCTCGATGGCGGAGGTGGCCGGAATCGTCCGGTCCACGAGCGCAGGTGGGTGAGCTCGTCGGCGGCGGGTGTTCCGGCTGAACCACGGCGATCTAGTTCAATCAAATGGCACAATGAGCTCCACGGGGTGACGTAGAGGCGATGTGCACAAGGAATCGAAGAATGGGGCAGAGATTTACCCGGTCTACGTTCACCGGCGATCAGGTGAAGTCAGCCGACCGTGGACTGGCTTCTCCGGCGAAGCAAAGTCCGATTCCTTGCTTGGGGAGCTTCACCGAGGCATGCACGGTCTCTTCCAAGGGTCGGGCTGGGCTGGGAAAGGCTCTGTTGGCCGGTCTACGGTGGCAGGGGCTCGGATGGCCGTAGGCACGCCGTGCACGGGGCAAACGTCGGTGGTTTCGGGCTCCGGTGAGGTCGAGCGTGCGCGGAGGAGTACGGTCGACGCCTGAGGGTGATTTATAGGCGCGGGCGTGAGCAGGAGACGTGGGCACGACTTGGCGTGGCGCGGGGTGCGCGGGGTCGGGCGTGGGCGTGCTCTGGCGTGCCCAGAACGCGTCGAACACGTGGAGGTGTTCATTTTCCCATGTTCAAAAGCTTGCTGAGATCGCAAACGTGCGAATCTTGGCAAAAATCCGGCGCAGACCTCTTCCTGGCACCTATGGCTATCTCTTGTATGTGAGTTCCAAGGGAAGATAAGCCCTAGGTCAGAAGATATGCGGACGGCAAATCTGGCTTGTCTCCCTGCCCACTTCGCGACAAAAGTGATGCCAAGACATGTCAAATGAGTTTGACTTGGGTTCAAATTTTTCCAGGGGGTGCCTTAGGTGGTTTGGCACATTTTTGGTATTCAGACCAAGTGGTTTTGGTGCCATTTACTAAGTGAACACGTCTGATCTTTAGATTAGGGTTAAAATTTGACTTAGAGAGAATTAGAGAGCTCTAGCTCTCTCTCTATTTAAGGAATGGATTTGGGGTTTCTTAAGGGGTCTTTTTGCAATGTTTCCTCTCTATATTTGTAGATTAATATGTTACTTAACTTTGGCCAAGGTTAGGTCATGATTTGCACATTTGCTTAACCTTCCCCCCCCCCTTTCAATCCAAGGTTTTTAGGAGTTAAGGACTCAAGAGGGGTCTAGGGTTTAATTCTATTTTGCCCAGGGTGATATTTGCACAAAGACTTGGGTAATGCTTTTGGTCATTAACATTCTTGGCTAATACCTGGTTCCTAGGGTTTTTGTGCTTTTCTTCTCAAGTTTCTTTCACATGTGATCACAGTCATTAGTGCATAGATGTGCTATGGCCATAGTAACACCTGGGGTGTTACATAAACTACTTAGGAAAAATATAAAACCCCTAAGTGTTATAGAAAACTTTAAAGTTTTGATTTAAATGATTAACTGGTTAAAGGCTAAAAGAAATAAGGAAAAATAGCTACACTATTAGACTGGGGTTAAGAAAATTTAGTGAAGCACTTAATCACTTCCTAACCTGTTTAAAAATAATAAATCTTACTGTACACCCCATTAAGGTAGAGTTTACCATTTAAATCATTTTTAGCCTAAAGTTAGAGAAAATATTAAACGTAGTTTAAAATAAGAACCAGGGAGCACCCACATTTTTGTTAGCTCCCTTATTCAGTGTAGTTTTCTAGAAAAATTTATTACACCCTTGTTTAGTGCAAAAGAAAGGAGATACCTTTTAATTTAGAAAAACAAGGAAACCTTAGAAAAACCCTAGAAAAATAACCCTGAGGAGAAAACACCCCAAACATTGTGATAACTAATGTTTTGTTATTATGAACATAGGAAAAATATGAAATCTATTGTTTGATATGTTTCAAATAACAAGTTAGCTATAAGCACCTTTTTGGCGTAAAACTTTAGAAATTCACAACTAAATATCCACTAGGCCTTTTTCTGTGATTTTTAACACAGAGGCCTAATATCACCTATGTATTTGGACAAAAATAAAATTTGGTACAGAAACCTCAATTAAATCACAGCTATAGTGTAAAATGCCCTTTTAAAACTTATTTTTGTTAATTTTGCACAAGTAGTATCTGAATCAGTATCCACCTCAAATTTATAGGACGGTTTACAGTGACAACTAGTAACCCACTGTAATTTTTACAGAATTTTTGGAAAAAGTTAAACTACTGTTGTAGTTCAAACCCACACTAGAATTCATAAATAGAAAATGAAAAAGGGGAATTAATAGTAGAGATAAATGTTACCCTAACCCAACCAGCAAAACCCCTTAAATGCCTACTAAAACATCTAAGGAAATCCAAGTTTCAATCCACTGTGCTTATCCCTAGACAAAACCCAAACCTAAATTGATAAGCATAAACCACTAAGAGCCCCGTATAACCAGGAAACCCTAAGTTACTAACTAACTTAGTTTTTCTTCACTTAGCATAATGATTACTAAATCCTGCATAATCATGGCATACATATTCTTATTCATTGCATTCGATAGATTGCAACCTCGCTGACGGAGAGTATGTCCTCGTGCCGGAGCAAGGAGTTGCCCAGGAGTAGCCCCGGATCCAGCACCAGAGCCTGCCCTAGAGGATCTGCCTGCCCCAGCTTTGGAAGGCAAGCCCCGGTTTATGCATAACCAGTTCTATATATTATTTTACTGCACTTAATGATTGTAGGCTTGTATTGTGCACATAAGTGTAGGAGTTGTTTGAAACCCTAGTTGCATGATCTCAGGAATCCTTTTGTGATGGATACTAGTATGCTAGGGCGAGTAGCTGCTTTATTAATTAGGGATCTCAGTAGAAGTCGAGTGATTTTTCTAGCACGCAGCGAGGTCAGGAATTGGTTGTATCCATTTTGATATCGTAATGATGATAGTCTGTGGACAACGGTCCATGGGGATGCGTTGTCTACGAGACAGAAATTGGAATAAGGATTAAGGTGTGGTACCGTGTGTCAAGCGTTTGAACGTACTAAACACATGCCGAGAAATATGTTAAATTGGTAAGCCTAGTACCTGATTGAACCTGGCAGTAGACTTTGCCCCTCACGTGACCTGAGACGTGGTCTCCCATTCCGGTTATGGTGGGTACAAGTGCGGTCACTGCACGACGGCAGTCGGGGTTAGTGATGCATTGTACGCCAAGGCGGTGAGCCCTGATCTGCTGACGGGGAATCGATGGGGACGGTTGATGTGTGTGGGGACGGAGTGCCTCGCTACGTTGTGTGTTTAGCTTTACCTTGCAAGGTTTAAAAACTCGATTCGAATCGTCTGCTTCTCGCAGCTAATGAGACTGCTTGATCCATGCTGCTACATTGAGTAACAAGTGGAAATGTGATGACTTAGAAAAGTTGTTGATTGCTAAATGTTTGATACCATGTATGATTAGATAGGTATACATTTAGTCTTAAGAGAGTCACACTAAAACTGGACAAAGCTAAAACTTGATTTATAAACTCAGCTAGTGCTTTTGGCAACCAAACCCCCTCAGCCAAACAACTGCATGTCTAGAGGTAGAGGAGTAGACTCCTCACACCGGGTAAGTCTAGCTGAGTATTAGTATACTCAGCCTTGCTTGTGGCATAATTTTACAGGTTCTCTGGAGGACATGGTTGCTGGAGTGACTTGTCCGTCCATCTTGCCACCGGGTTGGACAGTCGAGTGGGACCCTGCCTCGGCTGAGGAGGAGAATGAGGAGTGATGGGACAGGCTTCCCCATCTCTCTGTTTATTTATCGTTAGTTTTAATTCGCTGCATTTCGAACAATGATGACTACTTTTGCTAAAACTTCGATGATGATGTAATAAGTTTAATACTCCTTAATGTATGGTTTTATGCTTTATTGTATTTGCTCTATGCCTCACCATCGAGTGAGTACGTGGTACTTGATCCTGTCAGTGGCCTAGTCGGACTAGATCCAAGGGATTGACGGGTTATTCCCATTTAAGTGTGGTCTAGCCTCTAAGGCAGGACTTAGGCACTTAAGTTGGAATAATTCGGGCAGTTCCGCCACAGATCTTTGATCCAATCCCAAGCGTTAGCAGACTTCATTGCTGATTAGACGCCAGAGGCTCAGGACGAAGAGAAAACAACCGATGTCGAAGCCTGGACAGTATTTTGTGATGGGTCTTGGGGAACCTTCGGTGCAGGAGCAGCGACTGTTTTAATTTCACCATCAAAAATCAAAATCTGCTATGCAGCAAGATTGGACTTCAACTACACAAATAATATTGCAGAGTACGAAGCCCTTCTCTTGGGGCTTCGGAACCTTAAGGCTATGGGAATAAGAAGGGCGATACTCAAATCCGACTCATAGGTCATCTCAGGTCACATACACAAAAGTAGCAAAGCAAGGGACCCAAAGCTAGAAAATATCTAGATGCAGTCTGAAGGATGGAAGCCAGTTTCGAAGGTTTTTCCGTAAAGAACATCCCGAGGAGAAAACTAGCACATAGATTTGCTAGCTAAATCAGCGGCACAGGGGCTTCCGTTACCTTCGGAGGTATTCTTCGAAACAATAAAAGCACCTTCGGTCGAGCTCATGGAAAGAGCGGTACTCACAATTTCACCAGAGCACAGTGAAGATTGGAGGACTGAGATTGTATCTTTCCTCCAAGGCAATTGTCTTTCGGATGAAGAAGTTTACAATAAAAGAGTGGAAGCAAGAGCAAGACCATACGTAATTATAGAAGGGGAGTTTGAAAGGGAAATGTGCCCTTGGGCCATTTCTAAGTATTTTGGTGAATTAAGTGCCAACACAAGTGCTTAAATGTGAATTTGTGCTCATGGATGGACAAAGTGCAAATCAAGAGTAAAGGTATGTTTCTAAGCCTTAGTGCATTGGTTTTGTGTACTAATATACTTGTCTAAGTGTTAGAAACAGAAAGAAGAAGAAATGAAAGAGGTGAAAAGGGCTTGGCTGTGTGCAGCCAAGACTCAGTTCGGTCTGGGGCACCGGACTGTCCGGTGGTGCACCGGACAGTGTCCGGTGCGCCAGGCTGACTCGGCATGAACTTGCCGCTCTCGGGAATTTGCCGACGGCGTACGGCTATAATTCACCGGACTGTCCGGTGTGCACCGGACTGTCCGATGAGCCAACGGTCGGCCGCGCGATCTGCGCGGGACACGTGGCCGAGCCAACGGTCGGAAGGGGGCACCGGACTGTCCGGTGTGCATCGGACATGTCCGGTGCGCCAACGGCTCCCAGATCTTCAACGGTCGGCTGCGCCGTTTAAGGAAAGAAATCGGGCACCGGACAGTGTCCGGTGTGCACCGGACTGTCCGGTGCGCCCGACGACAGAAGGCAAGGATGGCCTTCCAGATTTGTTCTCAACGGCTCCTAGCTGCCTTGGGGCTATAAAAGGGACCCCTAGGCGCATGGAGGAGCACACCAAGCAACCTTAGAGCATTCTTGATCATCCACACTCAGTCCTTGCGCATTCGTTTGTCATTCTTAGTGATTCGAGCTCCGTTCTAGTGAGAACTTTGAGATAGTCTTTTGAGCTCGATTCTTGGCCGTGTGTGTGCATTTTGCTGTGGATTTGTGTGTGTTGCTTCCCTCCCTTACTCCGTACTTCTTTGTGAAATTCAATTGTAAGGGCGAGAGACTCCAAGTTGTGGAGATTCCTCGCAAACGGGAAAAGATCAAAGTAAAGAAGAACACCGTGGTATTCAAGTTGATCATTGGATCACTTGAGAGGAGTTGAGTGCAACTCTCGTCCGTTGGGACGCCACAACGTGGAGTAGGCAAGTTTTGTACTTGACCGAACCACGGGATAACCACCGTGCCATCTCTGTGTTTGATTTCTTGTGGTTATTGTGTTCTGACTCCTCTCTAGCCACTTGGAAATTATTGTGCTAACGATTAACCAAGTTTTTGTGGCTTAAGTTTTCAAGTTACACAGGATCACCTATTCACCCCCCTCTAGGTGCTCTCAATTGGTATCAGAGCCGTTCTCTTCAAGAAGGGACTAATCGCCCGAAGAGATGGATCCTAAGGGAAAGGGGATGGTGGTCGACAACAACGAGAAGGAGTCTATCTTCAACGAGCCGAAGAATGACAAGTCTACCGACTTGGGCTCAAGCCACAAGCGCAAAGATGGGAAGAAGAAGAAGACAAGGCGCATCAAGGAGATCGTCTACTACGACAGCGACGAATCTTCTTCTTCCCAAAAGGACGACGACAACGACTACAGGAAGACGGTCAATTCGAACTTTTCATTTGATTATTCTCGTATTCCACATAGTTCGAATTCGCATTTGCTTTCCATTCCTCTTGGCAAACCTCCACACTTTGATGGGGAGGACTACGGATTTTGGAGTCACAAAATGCGTAGTCATTTATTCTCTCTCCATCCAAGCATATGGGAGATTGTAGAGAATGGAATGAAATTTGATAGCTCGGATAGCCCTATGTTTATTAATGAACAGATTCATAAAAATGCACAAGCTACTACTGTGTTGCTAGCCTCTTTATGCAGGGACGAGTACAATAAGGTGAGCGGCTTGGACAATGCCAAGCAGATATGGGACACCCTCAAGATTTCTCACGAGGGGAACGACATCACCATGCTCACTAAAATGGAGTTGGTGGAGGGCGAGCTTGGAAGGTTTGCGATGATAAGGGGCGAGGAGCCAATCCAAACATACAACCGGCTCAAGACCCTTATCAACAAAATAAGGAGCTATGGAAGCACGCGATGGACGGACCATGACGTCGTCCGACTATTACTAAGGTCCTTTACCATTCTTGATCCTCATTTGGTGAATAATATTCGTGAGAATCCCAGGTACACCAAAATGTCGCCCGAAGAAGTCCTAGGGAAATTCGTCAGTGGGCGAATGATGATTAAGGAAGCAATGTACGTGGACGACGCCTTGAATGGACCGATCAACGAGCCGCAACCTCTTGCTCTCAAAGCAACAAGAAGCAAGGAGGCGCTACCTAGAAAGGTGGCACAAATTGAGGCGGCCGGACTTAATGATGAAGAGATGGCTCTCATCATCAAACGCTTCAAGTCGGTGCTAAAGGGTCACAAGGGGCAGCCAAGCAAGACCAAGACAAAGGGGAAGCGCTCATGCTTCAAATGCGGTAAGATTGGTCATTTTATTGCTAACTGTCCCGATAATGAAAGTGACCAGGAACACGGGAGCAAGAGGGAAAAGAAGAAAAATTACAAGAAGGCCAAGGGTGAGGCACATCTAGGAAAGGAGTGGGACTCGGATTGCTCCTCCTCCGACTCCGACAATGAAGGACTCGCCGCCACCGCCTTCAACAAGTCATCCCTCTTCCCAAACGAGCGTCACACATGCCTTATGGCAAGGGAGAAGAAGGTGAGTACTCGAGACACCACTTATGCCTCTTCTAGTGATGATGAGTCTAGCGATGAGGAAATAGATTACTCTAGCTTGTTCAAGAGATTGGATAGAAATAAGATTGATAAAATCAATGAATTGATTGATGCCTTGAATGAGAAGGATAGACTCTTAGAGAAACAAGAGGATTTATTGTATGAAGAACATGATAAATTTATAGAAGCACAAAAATCCTATGCTTTAGAAGTTAAAAGAAATGAAATGCTTTCTTTTGAACTATCTACTTGTCATGAAACCATTTCTACTTTAAAAGGTGTCAACAATGATTTAAATGCTAAATTAGAAGTAGCAAATAAATCCAATTCTTGTGTAGAACATGTTGTAATTTGTACTAAGTGTAAAGATTTTGACATTGATGCTTGTAGTGAACACCTAGTTTCAATTTCCAAGCTTAATGATGAATTGGCTAGTCTTAATGCTCAACTTAAGACTAGCAAGAATGATTTCGATAAGCTAAAATTTGCAAGGGATGCCTACACGATTGGTAGACACCCCTCAATTAAGGATGGACTTGGCTTCAAGAGGGAAGTCAAAAACTTAACAAGCCATAAGGCTCCCATCTCTGCCAAGGAGAAAGGGAAGGCCCCTATGGCTAGTAGTGTGCAAAAGAACCATGCGTTTATGTACCATGATAAGAGACAAACTAGAAATGCTTGTAGGAGTTACAATGCTTATGATGATTTTGATTCTCATGACATGTTTGCTTCTAGTTCTTTTTATGTGCATGATAGAAATGTTGGTAGGAGAAATGCTGTTCACAATATGCCTAGGAGAAATGTTGTTAATGTTCCTAGGAGAGTTAATGAACCTTCTACAATATATCATGCTTTGAATGCTTCCTTTGCTATTTGTAGAAAGGATAGGAAAATAGTTGCTAGGAAGTTAGGGGCAAGATGCAAGGGAGACAAAACTTGCATTTGGGTCCCTAAGGATATTTGCACTAACCTTGTAGGACCCAACATGAGTTGGGTACCTAAGACCCAAGCCTAAATTTGCCTTGCAGGTTTATGCATCCGGGGGTTCAAGCTGGATTATTGACAGCGGATGCACAAACCATATGACGGGGGAGAAGAAGATGTTCACCTCCTACGTCAAGAATAAGGATTCCCAAGATTCAATTATATTCGGTGATGGGAATCAAGGCAAGGTAAAAGGGTTAGGTAAAATTGCAATTTCTAATGAGCACTCTATCTCTAATGTGTTTTTAGTAGAGTCTCTTGGATATAATTTGCTATCGGTTAGTCAATTATGCAATATGGGATATAACTGTCTATTTACAAATGTAGATGTATCTGTCTTTAGAAGAAGTGATGGTTCACTAGCTTTTAAGGGTGTATTAGACGGCATACTTTATTTAGTTGATTTTGCAAAAGAAGAGGCTGGTCTAGATGCATGCTTAATAGCTAAGACCAGCATGGGCTGGCTGTGGCATCGCCGCTTAGCACATGTGGGGATGAAGAACCTTCACAAGCTTCTAAAGGGAGAACACGTGATAGGTTTGACTAACGTGCAATTCGAAAAAGATAGACCTTGTGCAGCTTGTCAAGCAGGTAAACAAGTGGGAGGAGCACATCACAGCAAGAATGTGATGACCACTTCAAGACCTCTGGAGCTGCTGCATATGGACCTCTTCGGACCCGTCGCCTATCTAAGCATAGGAGGAAGTAAGTATGGTCTAGTTATTGTTGATGACTTTTCCCGCTTCACTTGGGTGTTCTTTTTGCAGGATAAGTCTGAAACCCAAGGGACCCTCAAGCGCTTCCTCAGGAGAGCTCAAAATGAGTTTGAGCTCAAGGTGAAGAAGATAAGGAGCGACAACGGGTCCGAATTCAAGAACCTTCAAGTGGAGGAGTTCCTTGAGGAGGAAGGGATCAAGCACGAGTTCTCCGCTCCCTACACACCACAGCAAAATGGTGTGGTAGAGAGGAAGAACAGGACGCTAATCGATATGGCGAGAACGATGCTTGGAGAATTTAAGACCCCCGAGCGTTTTTGGTCGGAAGCCGTGAACACGGCTTGCCACGCCATCAACAGGGTCTACCTTCATCGCCTCCTCAAGAAAACGTCGTATGAGCTTCTAACCGGTAACAAACCCAATGTATCTTACTTTCGTGTATTTGGGAGCAAGTGCTACATTCTAGTGAAGAAGGGTAGAAATTCTAAGTTTGCTCCCAAAGCTGTAGAAGGGTTTTTGTTAGGTTATGACTCAAAATACAAAGGCGTATAGAGTCTTCAACAAATCATCGGGTTTGGTTGAAGTCTCTAGCGACGTTGTATTTGATGAGACTAATGGCTCTCCAAGAGAGCAAGTTTTTGATTGTGATGATGTAGATGAAGAAGATGTTCCGACGGCCGCTATACGGACCATGGCAATTGGAGAAGTGCGGCCACAGGAACAAGATGAACGAGATCAACCTTCTTCCTCAACTATGGTGCATCCCCCAACTCAAGACGATGAACAGGTTCATCAACAGGAGGCGTGTGATCAAAGGGAAGCACAAGATGATCATGTGATGGAGGAAGAAGCGCAACCGGCACCTCCAACCCAAGTTCGAGCGATGATTCAAAGGGATCATCCCGTCGACCAAATTCTGGGTGACATTAGCAAGGGAGTAACTACTCGGTCTCGATTAGTTAATTTTTGTGAACATTACTCCTTTGTCTCTTCTATTGAGCCTTTCCGGGTAGAAGAGGCCTTGCTAGATCCAGACTGGGTGTTGGCCATGCAAGAGGAGCTCAACAACTTCAAGAGGAATGAAGTTTGGACACTGGTGCCTCGTCCTAAGCAAAATGTTGTGGGAACCAAGTGGGTGTTCCGCAACAAACAAGACGAGCACGGAGTGGTGACGAGGAACAAGGCTCGACTTGTGGCAAAAGGTTATGCCCAAGTCGCTGGTTTGGACTTTGAGGAGACTTTTGCTCCTGTGGCTAGGCTAGAGTCCATTCGTATCTTGCTAGCATATGCCGCTCACCATTCTTTCAGGTTGTTCCAAATGGATGTGAAGAGCGCTTTCCTCAACGGGCCAATAAAGGAGGAGGTGTACGTGGAGCAACCCCCTGGCTTCGAGGATGAACGGTACCCCGACCACGTGTGTAAGCTCTCTAAGGCGCTCTATGGACTTAAGCAAGCCCCAAGAGCCTGGTATGAATGCCTTAGAGATTTCTTAATTGCTAATGCTTTCAAGGTTGGGAAAGCCGATCCAACTCTTTTCACTAAGACTTGTGATGGTGATTTGTTTGTGTGCCAAATTTATGTCGATGACATAATATTTGGTTCTACTAATAAAAAATCTTGTGGAGAGTTTAGCAGGGTGATGACGCAGAAATTCGAGATGTCAATGATGGGCGAGTTGAACTACTTCCTTGGGTTCCAAGTGAAGCAACTCAAGGACGGCACCTTCATCTCCCAAACGAAGTACACGCAAGATCTGCTAAAGCGGTTTGGGATGAAGGACGCCAAGCCCGCAAAGACTCCGATGGGAACTGACGGACACACTGACCTCAACAAAGGAGGTAAGTCTGTTAATCAAAAGGCATACCGGTCAATGATAGGATCATTACTTTACTTATGTGCTAGTAGACCGGATATTATGCTTAGCGTATGCATGTGTGCTAGATTTCAATCCGATCCTAAGGAGTGTCACTTAGTGGCCGTGAAACGAATTCTTAGATATTTAGTTGCTACGCCTTGCTTCGGGCTCTGGTATCCAAAGGGGTCTACCTTTGACTTGATTGGATATTCAGACTCCGACTATGCTGGATGTAAGGTCGATAGGAAGAGTACATCAGGGACGTGCCAATTCTTAGGAAGGTCCCTGGTGTCGTGGAACTCTAAGAAACAAACCTCCGTTGCCCTATCCACCGCTGAGGCCGAGTATGTTGCCGCAGGTCAGTGTTGCGCGCAACTACTTTGGATGAGGCAAACCCTCAGGGACTTTGGCTACAATCTGAGCAAAGTCCCACTCCTATGTGATAATGAGAGTGCTATCCGTATGGCGGAAAATCCTGTTGAGCACAGCCGCACAAAGCACATTGACATCCGGCATCACTTTTTGAGAGACCACCAGCAAAAGGGAGATATCGAAGTGTTTCATGTTAGCACCGAGAACCAGCTAGCCGATATCTTTACCAAGCCTCTAGATGAGAAGACCTTTTGCAGGCTGCGTAGTGAGCTAAATGTCTTAGATTCGCGGAACTTGGATTGAATTGTAGCATACATGTGTTTATGCCTTTGATCATGTTCACTCTGCATTTTGTTGCTTATTATGGTGCTCAAGTTGTACAAACACTCCCTGGATCTCACAAGTCCGTTGCAGAGTGATGCACATGTTTAGGGGGAGATGTGTTACAACTTGACCCTTTGAGACTAACCATATGCTTGAGTTTGCTTTAGTCTCAAAGGAGGTTTGAAAGGGAAAAGGTGGACTTGGACCATGAAAGACTTCCACTGCACTCCGATAAGAGGGTAACTTATTCCAAGTTCATCTTATGTACTCTTATTGCCATTTGATCTTAATTGAAGATTTTGGTGAGGCAATGGGGTTAAAGGGCCAAGATTGATCCCGTTTTGGTGCTTGATGCCAAAGGGGGAGGAAAAAAAGGCCAAAGCGATAAATGGATCAGCTACCACTTGAGAGATTTTAAAAAATAGTAGAGTAGAGCTTTTGGTTTGTCAAAAAGTACTTTATTGTCTCTTTTGTCAAAAGTTGGCTTCTTGTGGGGAGAAGTATTCATTATGGGAAAAAGGGGGAGTTTTTGAAATTCTTGATCAAACTTCTTTGGAATACCTCTTTTTATGTCTTAACATGTGTGTTTGACTTAGAGATAGAAAGTTGAGTTTGATTTGCAAAAACAAACCAAGTGGTGGCAAAGGATGATCCATATATGCCAAAATTGAATCAAAATAAATTTGAGTTTTATTTGAAGTGATTTTGCACTTGTTCTAGTTGTTTTATGTTGTGTTGGCATAAATCACCAAAAAGGGGGAGATTGAAAGGGAAATGTGCCCTTGGGCCATTTCTAAGTATTTTGGTGAATTAAGTGCCAACACAAGTGCTTAAATGTGAATTTGTGCTCATGGATGGACAAAGTGCAAATCAAGAGTAAAGGTATGTTTCTAAGCCTTAGTACATTGGTTTTGTGTACTAATATACTTGTCTAAGTGTTAGAAACAGAAAGAAGAAGAAATGAAAGAGGTGAAAAGGGCTTGGCTGTGTGCAGCCAAGACTCAGTTCGGTCTGGGGCACCGGACTGTCCGGTGGTGCACCGGACAGTGTCCGGTGCGCCAGGCTGACTCGGCGTGAACTTGCCGCTCTCGGGAATTTGCCGACGGCGTACGGCTATAATTCACCGGACTGTCCGGTGTGCACCGGACTGTCCGGTGAGCCAACGGTCGGCCGCGCGATCTGCGCGGGACACGTGGCCGAGCCAACGGTCGGAAGGGGGCACCGGACTGTCCGGTGCGCCAACGGCTCCCAGATCTTCAACGGTCGGCTGCGCCGTTTAAGGAAAGAAATCGGGCACCGGACAGTGTCCGGTGTGCACCGGACTGTCCGGTGCGCCCGACGACAGAAGGCAAGGATGGCCTTCCAGATTTGTTCTCAACGGCTCCTAGCTGCCTTGGGGCTATAAAAGGGACCCCTAGGCGCATGGAGGAGCACACCAAGCAACCTTAGAGCATTCTTGATCATCCACACTCAGTCCTTGCGCATTCGTTTGTCATTCTTAGTGATTCGAGCTCCGTTCTAGTGAGAACTTTGAGATAGTCTTTTGAGCTCGATTCTTGGCCGTGTGTGTGCATTTTGCTGTGGATTTGTGTGTGTTGCTTCCCTCCCTTACTCCGTACTTCTTTGTGAAATTCAATTGTAAGGGCGAGAGACTCCAAGTTGTGGAGATTCCTCGCAAACGGGAAAAGATCAAAGTAAAGAAGAACACCGTGGTATTCAAGTTGATCATTGGATCACTTGAGAGGAGTTGAGTGCAACTCTCGTCCGTTGGGACGCCACAACGTGGAGTAGGCAAGTTTTGTACTTGACCGAACCACGGGATAACCACCGTGCCATCTCTGTGTTTGATTTCTTGTGGTTATTGTGTTCTGACTCCTCTCTAGCCACTTGGAAATTATTGTGCTAACGATTAACCAAGTTTTTGTGGCTTAAGTTTTCAAGTTACACAAACAAGGAGTCTGTTCTCCATTACTCAAGTGTTTGTCTAGAACCGAAGGTCAAGAATTGATGAAGGAAATACATGCAGGACTGTGTGGAGCTCATATTGGGTCCAGGACTTTGCTGGGGAAGGTTTTCAGACAAGGATTTTACTGGCCAAAGGCAGCTTCGGATGGAGTAGACCTGGTTCAAAAATGTGAAAAATGCCAAAGATGTGCCAAAGACCAGAAACAACCTTCGTCTTTAACCCATCTGATCCAACCTACTTGGCCACTACAAAGGTGGGGTCTGGATTTGTTAGGACCACTTCCAATAGCACAAGGCAACTTGAAATATGTTGTGGTGGCGGTGGAGTACTTCTCTAAGTGGATCGAAGCAAAGCCCTTAGCTACAATAACTTCAGCCACAGTGCATAAATTCTTTTGGCAAAATATTGTTTTTCGCTTCGGTGTGCCGAGGGCTATCACTGTTGATAACGGAACTCAATTCGATGCTGAAACATTCAAAACCTTTTGTAACCAGATTGGTACAAAAATACACTTTGCATCATTGAGACATTCAGAGTAAAACGGACTGGTATAAAGAGCAAATGGAATTATAACAACAGGAATAATGAAGTCAATCTTCAACCAACCCAAAGGAAAGTGGTCAGATGAATTAATAAAGGTAGTGTGGAACCACAACACTGTTGTGTCAAGGTCAATAGGATTTACCTCGTTCAAGCTTTTGTTTGGTAGCGAAGCAATAACAACGAAAGAGGCAAGAACGGGTTCAATAAGATCCTTAGCTTTTACAGAAGATGAAGGTGATTGCCAAATAATAAAAATTACCATAGAAGGGACTAGACTGCAGGCAATAGAACACATCAATAAGTACTAGGCTGAAACAATCAAATGGCGTGATCGGAAGGTAAAATTGAAGAATATTAAACCAGAACATTTGGTGCTTCGTAGAGTGGCCAACCCAGATATAGTGGGGAAGCTTCAGTTCAAGTGGGAATGTCCCTTTTTGGTGGTATCCTCGTCGAGACCTAGATCCTACAGATTGAAAGACATGGATGACAATGACATACCAAGGTCTCGGAATGCAGATGGACTTCGACGATATTATGTGTAAACTATGTAATTTTCTTATTTTTCCCTATGGCATCCTTTTCCTTTCAAGAGGGAAGAAAAGTTTTTAATGGGGCCATAGGTTGTAATTTTCATTTTTTGTTTAGCCCTGTGTAATACAAGGGCCGAATTCCCCCACATGTAAAATGCAACATCAGGGATCGCATCATCGAGTGCAAGAGGTCATGGAGAAGCTCAAAAGTCATCCCTAAGGGGATGCAGAGCTAAAATATCGCCTAAGAGGTGAAGAAGCTACAAAGTCGTTCCTAAAGGGACACAGAGTAAGTTACGAAGCTCCAAAGTCATTCCTAAGGGAATGTGGAGCTAAAATACCACCTAAATGAAAGGTGAAGAAGCTCCAAAATCATTCCTAAGGGGATGCAGAGCTTAAATGCCACTTAAATCAAAAGTGAAGAAGCTCCAAAGTCGTTCCCAAGGGAATGAAGAGATTAAATACCACTTAAGTAAAAGATGAAGAGACTCAAAAGTCCTTCCTAAGGGGATGCAAAGTCTGGGTGTGTTTTTTGCATACATTTGCATATTTCATCACATCATCTTTTGCACTCATAAAGTCATACATTAGACATCCATAGGATCATCATCATGACATAAAGCAAAGACAAAGACAGGAAAACAGGGGACACCTGTTTTCGATGAGAAAACGTTTCGAAGATGCTTCGTATCAAATGAAACTTCGTTGTATACGAAGATGCTTCATTTTCAAAGGGAACCTGGTTGCATAAGAAAATGCTTCGATGTGAACGAAAGGAAGGGAAGGTGTTTTTCGCCATCGGCTCAATAATCTACTAGCATTTGTTTCGTCCACAGCAAAACAGTTCATACATGAAGCAAAAGGTAAAATGGTATTACAAGATATTTAAAAATGATTAAAATAATTTGTTCACTGTCAATCACAACTTTTTTGCATATGGTACAAAGGATTTTCAAGTGTTCCTACAGATGACTACAAAAGTAGATCCTAAGGTCTTCTTCGGCATTTCAGAATTAGCTTCGGCTTATCGACCTTCGGTG
The DNA here is from genome assembly GCF_902167145.1 of Zea mays. Classification (NCBI taxonomy): domain Eukaryota; kingdom Viridiplantae; phylum Streptophyta; class Magnoliopsida; order Poales; family Poaceae; genus Zea; species Zea mays. The sequence continues at coordinate 68,175,812 of NC_050098.1, forward strand.
CCATCATTCTGCAGATTAGCAAAGTACAAGGTAATCAAAAATTTGGTAAGAGAAGATCAAGGTAAAAAACAAAGGTAAAATTTCATACTGTGTTAAGCAGCTTTCGGGCTTCGTCTCCAGTCAATTCATGCCGCCCTTAGCCCAAATTTGAGTAATAAATCTATTCCCTATACTTCGGGCATCAGTTGGAATGTCAACCAGATCCAACGATGAAAGATTGAAATTTGGCTTGTTGACAGCTCTCGCGTGATTACATCCGGCTTTTATGAAGGCGGCAGCTGTACCACGAGAAGCTACCAACGCACAGAAGTCTCTGTGGCCGGTTATGACTTCATCAAGGACATCAACCTCCTTTTCAATACATTTGAGTGCCTCAGGTATATCTTTGGCTGAGAGGCTGGTTTCTTCGAATGCAACCCCAACTGAATTAAATATACTCCTCAATCGGGCGGTGCATTGGCTTGCAAACTCGAAACATCTCTCTTTCAAAGCCTTCACCGCCTCACTAAGCTTCGAATTTCTCTCAGATTCAACCTTAAGCCTTGCTTTCATAGCTTCGTTTTCCTGTTCGAACTGATTAAAGTTTTCCTTCAAAAGTGCTTGAGCGTCTGACAGGTCTTTGCTTAACTTCTTGTTCTGAGTTTGCACTTCGGCAAGGGACCCTTCGGCCGAACATAGCATTTTGTCTTTCTCCTTCAAATAGTCTTAGAGTTCTTTGACCTTATCCTCCAAGACCTTGACAATGATCTCGTTTTTCCTGTCTTCGTCGTCTTGTTGCATCTTTAAAGCTTTGCTCAATTGTAAACTCTATAAAAGTAGGTCCAAACTTAGAATATTTAAGTTAATGCAGGCACACAGGGATGACTTAAAAGAGAGTATTTACTTTAAAATTGGAACAAAACAGGCTGCCTATGACGTGCTGCCATCTATAGCAGCTGATATCCCTTTCAAGCTTCGGGAATCCGATACTTTTCGATAGGGTGCCTATGATTTTTGCACCAGCACGATCGCGGATGCATCCCAGGATTTCTTCGCCAACCCCGCTGAAGAGTACCGATCTAGGCTGGTAGCCGCATGAGATTACAAATTCCTTCAATTCAGTCTTATCCTCTTCGAAAAGCTATTGGCCACCTAGGTGTCGTAGATCGAATTATGTTTCTTCCGAATAGATTTCTTGTGCCTCCTTCCCTTTGTCTGAAACTTCCGTGGCCACCTCCTTTTCCACAGCCACATCTGATATAATCTTGTCAATTTTGGACATGGTGGCTATGAGGTCTTTGCCTTTAGTTGCAATAGCAGCTTCAGCATCAGTAGATTTGACAGTCTTGTATGCCGAAGCTGGAGGCGGGGTTTGCTCAATTGCATGGAGTATGTTCATCATACGTCGCTTTTTCTGTCCCCCATTTCTTCCGTCAGTAGCCGAAGGAATTTCCTTTTTCTGTAAAAGGTTGGTCATTTCCGATCTCAGAGGACTTAATAGCTCGAATGTTGGGGATTCAGTCATTACCTTCAAAATTTCTGACGCTTCGGCAGCAGAAGGTGACGGAGGGCTCAAGGTTCATTCCGGCACATCATGTACCTTCGGCTCGGCAGAAGGTATCTTTTCAAGTTTTCGCTTCTTAGGACCTGGTGCCTTCGGCTCTAGCACTATTTTCATCTTATTCAAGGTCTCTTCGTCCTCCTTCATGGACCGGGCAGCTTGCCTGCTCAGAATGCTGACAACTCTTTTTTTGCCCCCCGGCCCCTTCGTCAAGTCTCTCATAATCTGGATACTCGAAGTTCAGGGCATCCAAAACCCGATTTAACCTTCGTTTCGGCCGTGTGCCAAAGGCAGCGGTCATTAATTGATCCTCTTTCTTCGTGTAATTCCTAAGAATTTCATTACACATAGTTTCAATCATTTCCAACCATTCAGTACATGGTTTCTTGAATTGCTTTTCAAACTTGTAGCGGAAGGGAAGTCGAACAAGTTCATATTTCTTCCCTCCCTCCTTCTTCGGCATCCCGCAGTCGCTAGAGGTCGGAAAGGTTTTAATTGCCAGGTATTCCTGCACTAAGTCTCTAGTGCTAATTTTAGCAGCCACCACTCTAAATTCAACTTCGGCTAGCTGGAATGGGGAGCCGAGTTGCATATTGCATAATGGCCTTGTCATCCTGAAGCTCAACCTCAGAGGACTCATAACCATAGTCATGAGTTTTTCCCTCTTCTTCTCATCAGCCTTCATATAGAACCATTCGCTTGTCCACCCGATCGGCCACTTAGTGCGGTAGCCGATCACTAGGGCCTTGGTGTCTTTTCGGTAGGCAAAATTGTAGCATCCAAAGTTTTTGTGAAGTCCATCTGCTCTCGCCTTCGTCTGATAATGCAACTCGTGCACTTGGCAGAAACCTTCGGCAATAGCACTCATGCCCTGGCTTCGGAGAGCCCATATGTAAACACTTAGCCTGACAATGGCATTTCGTGTCAACTGATGAAGATATATTTCAAACCTCTTTAAAACCACTTCCTCGCGAGCAAAGCGAATAAGTTTACTCTATTTTCCCCAAAATAGCCAGGCTTCTTCATCATAACCAGGTCCTCTGCTGACACAATAGATTTTCTAAACTCAATATGGATGGGTTTTGAATGTCTCAGAATATTGTTGTCCTCTTTGATTTCGTCATCACTTTTGTCCTCGGCTACAGTCTGCTCAGCTTCGGTAGTTTCACCTTCGGCAACAATTACTTCCGAAAGAACTAGACCCCCGCCTCATCACTTCTGATATTGGCATCGTTTCTGTCTCTTTAGCATCATCTCCCTCACGGGACACTCTAGCAGTAGATCTTACTCGGGCCATTTCAAGTGATGTGGTTCCTTAAGACAAAGCTAACTTCGAATGACGAAGAGCGTTCTTGGAAAGCTCAATCCAGAAAGCTTCGACTTTGGTTAAAAATTTTAATAGCACAACAGTGTGATGGCAATGAATATTGTGGTAACTCCTCACCAACCTGTCTACTTATATAGTGCTACAGGGGAAGAAGGAGAACCGCTAGACCGTCTACACTTACTAAGTGGTGGACCAGCCGATGCTCAGAATATTTTAATCATTTTTCGATAACAAGCTTAGGGAAGGTGTTTTTCGGACCTTCGGTATTCCGAAGCCTTTGTATTTTTCGCGGATCGAGCTCGTTACGAAAAAACGATCTAGCACCGCTAAGGGGCTACTGTTGGGGGCCTTCTTCTCCACCGAAGGTTATCAAGACAAAAACACCTTCGGTGAGATAATAAAAAGGCCCACCGAAGCTATCATCAACTTCGGATTAGTTTCTCAAGATGAAGGACTTGTGTATAAGCAATGTTGCAGAATGCTGAAGCTCGACAGCTTCGGCTCAGATCAAGCAAAGAAGTAAAAGGCTAAATATACCTTATTAGCTTTAGTGATTTGTAAATAAGTGTTCAAGGGCATGGATGTAATTTCTCCCGGGCTACGTCCCGTGCCTATAAATAGATGAACAGTAACCCCGTACTGTTCACTCTGGATTGTAATTACTCTCCTTGATCCTCACCTTTGAGCAAGCCGAAGGTATCATTGTAATATTAACATTGCTTGTATTCATATGTGTTTACTGGAATGCAAATATAAATGAATTAATGAGATGCAGTTACTGTCTTTATCCTTTCACATTCCTATTCACATATTAAATGAATAAGGTATGTCCTTCTTGACCTTCGTCTAATGAGCATTATATTCGTGTGGAGATAATGCTTCGGAAGACGAAGGTCCGTAATAATTAACGATTGTGTTGCCTTGTTCTTGATTCATAGCATTTGAGAACAAGTGACCAACACATGGTGTGCTGAAGAAGATAGTGTCAGATCGAGGAACATAGTTCACCTCTCATTTTTGGTAGTAGCTACAATAAGCTTTTGGCACACATTTGAACTTTAGTTTAGCTTATCACCCACAGATCAACGGCCAGACTGAAATGACTAATCAGATCCTAGAAGATATGTTGAGAGCCTGCGCATTACAAGACAAGCAAGGATGGGACAAAAGGTTACCCTATGCAGAATTCTCCTACAACAACAGTTACCAGTCCAGTTTAAAGATGTCACCGTTTCAGGTGCTTTATGGAAGGTGTTGTAGAACTCCACTGCAATGGGATCAACCTGGACATAGACAAGTGTTTGGCCCCAACATTTTGCTCGAAGCCAAAGAGAATACCAAAATAGTTTGGGAGAATCTAAAGATAGCACAATTAAGGCAGCAAAGCAATGCTGACACAAGAAGAAGAGAACTGAGTTTTGAAGTGGCAAGTTAGCACCTCGATATGTTGGGAGTCAAGGGAAAGTTTGCACCTCGATATATTGGGATGTTCCAAATTCTGGCAAAGCATGTAGAAGTAGCTTACCAGCTCAACTTATCGAAAGGTTTGTCAACAGTGCATGATGTTTTCCATGTGTCTCATCTGAAGAAGTGTCTGTGAGTACCAGAAGTGCAATTGCCAACGGTGGGCCTCGAGGTCCAAGAAGACCTAACATACATGGAGAAGCCAACACAGATTCTAGAGATTGAACACACAGTCACCCAGAGGAACACCATCAGAATGTGCAAAGTCAGATGAGGTCACCACTCTGAAGAAGAACCAACCTGGGAATGAGAAGATGACCTGAAGGCCAAGTACCTCAAACTCTTTGCTGGCCAAACTTGAATCTTGGGGCGAGATTCTTTTAAGGGGGATAGGTTTGTAACACCATGAATTTGAGGGTATAAAATTTATTTTCTACCATCCATCAAATTCAGATGTTACCTTCTTTCTCCCCTTTCCTTTCGCTCCTTTATTCCTTTCATTCCAAGTAATATGGAGTCTCACTTAAACTTCGGATATTGATAGAACCCTAAGGGAAACATTATTGATGCATCATGCCGAGGCACATGTGTGTTTTTGTTTGATGAATGATTTAATTGAGCTTTTAACTAGTCAATGATTTGTGCTTGAGTTAAACTCAAATAGTGGAGGAAGAATAGGAAAAGAATAGAAAAAGCAAAATAACTTTCAGTCCACCCTGGCCTCTTTCCTAGCTCACGCCCCCTCCAACCTGCTTATCCTCGATGGCCCAGTAGCCATGCCCTCCTTCCCCCCTCTCAGCCTGCTAGCCCACTAAGCGGCCCCGCACACCAGCGCGCAACAGCCCAACCTCTCCTCGCTCGCTCAAAGCCCAGGCACGCCCGCGCGTGCATTGCGCCCTGCGCTACCACCACCGCCTGGCTAGTGGGGCCCATGGGTGCCCCACATCTTCATCGCGAACAACTTCCTTAGTGTGTGCGCATGGCCATCAAAACCGCCCACGACACCCAGCCTTCGCCTAGAGCCGACCCCCCACTTTCTAGCGTCGTCACAGAACAGCACAACGCAAGAGAACCATCCACAGCACGCCGACGCCCTAGTAAGCCCATGCCCATCCCCTCCCTCATCCCTCAGCTCGAGCTCCTCCCCTCTTCCTTTCCTCGGCAGCGAGCCGCTGCTCCGTTGTGGCAATGCCCGCCGCCGCGCCCTCGGCTGACTTAGCGTGGTGGCCCGCCCCTACGCGACGTGCCCCTTACTCGTGGCCGAGCCGCCCCGGCATGGCGAGCCCGCGGCTGAGCTGCCCCGCACGTACACTTATCCGACTTCTCCCTACTCTACTAGTCGACGACCATGCTCAGGCCAGCGAGGCACCTACAAAGTCTAGCCCAGCCACCATGCCACCTGCGTCGTGCTCGACCTCACCAGGCCACCTCGACCGCGCAGCAATAGGCCAGGCCACCCCTCGAGTGGTCGACGTCGGCCCCCTCTACGAATCTGCCCCCGGCACGGATATGGCACAGAGCCCTTGTGCGCACCCAAGTATGTGGCTAAAGCCCCGACGCCCTACACTCCGTCCGTGCACAACGTCCCCACGTGACGTGACCCGCGGTGCCTCGCTCTCGTCGTTCGCCGCGTCGAGTACATTGTGTGCCGCAAGGGTCTACCTCTAGTCTACCCTTGTTTACCCCAAGACGTCGCTCGTCTACACCCCTGTTTATTCCCTAGAGCTCGTCCACCTACCCCCCAACATGGACACATTCGTGACTCACCTCGCTACTGCTCGTGCGTCGCACGATAAATCGTCGTGCTATGCTTGCCTCATTCGAGCGTGTCCTTTCTTATGCACCTGGCACTTTGTCATGCATCACTAATTTACTTCGCCTAAAATTGCTCATATTATAGAAACTACATATTTAAACAATGATTATATGAGCAGCAAACCGATTGAAGCTAAGTAGTAATGTTATTTGTGCATATGATAAATACCTGTTAGTATGACTAGATCAAATTATATTTGCTTAGCGCAAATGCAAAACCTTTCGGCCATAGCATTGACCGTCGCTTTTCCTTTTCTCGTGTCGTCGTAAATGAGAGATCTATGTCACGTGGCATATTTAATTGATCGATTCTTTTGTATGGTGTATTGTTTCTTTTGGTTTCAAGAATGTTGAATGTATGTTTGCACTCGCATAGATAATGGTTCGTTCGTGGACTCTAAGGGAATTTTAGGAGAACGCCCTGAGCCACAGCTGTTTGGTGAAGGCGAGTGTCCTCTGACCCATTATGTTCTATTTACTTTATAATCAACCTAAGGACTTACTAGTTTTTTCTTATCATGTCCTTGATTACGTTTTTAGGATTGGCTATTATGATGAATATCATTCTAGTGCTTTACCTTAGTCAATGAACATGATGATAAATACTTTATGATACGATGATTTTGTTCTGGATATGATGATGAACTTGTGGCACTTTTGGGGGATGGGGTTGTTTCCCGAGTACCTCTCTGTAAGGACTTGTTCATTGAGAGACCACCTAGGAAAATAGTGCAACTATGAGGGTGGTATGGGACGCCCTTAGCTGATTAATTGGAGGAATATGGGGGTGTAGTTTGTTTCGTCGTTGTGCCGTCAATGGGGGCTGGGGCATAGTGCTTGCTCTGCTAAGGGTGGAGTGTCGGGGTTCATTCGATTTGGTTTTGTTAGTCACCCCCTTTATAGAGGAGTACTGTGTTTGTATGACTGGCGAAACCTAATGGGAAGCTGCACACCAGGAGAATCCTTGTAAAGGATACGTGAAAGGGAAATAGTCTCAATATTTCCTATAATCGATTTTGGTGTTTGACGACCATCACAAACCTTGTGGACTAACCAGTTTGCCCAGTTGATCATCTCACAGGTGCATAAGTTCATCTACAACTATTCTAAATCGACTGTCCGGAATACCTTAGATTATTCCGGACAGGAGAAGCTTTTTGGAAAAACACCTACGTGCGGACCGTCTGGGCCCTTGCGACGGACCGTCCGTGGCACCAAGGTGACCCTCGGACAGGAACACTGCAAAACACATAATTCTACACCACGGACCGTCCGACGGAGAAGCGAGCACCGTCCGAGACCAAGCGCGGACCGTCCGGCCTCAGGCGCGGACCGTCCGGTCGATGAAAACCAGAAAAACCCGAAGGTGATAGGTTCGGTAAAATGTAATTTTAGCGTCCTCGTGGACCGTCCGAGGTGCACGACCGGACCGTCTGCGACTGCTTTATCTGACATCTGACGACACATTTAATGCATAGTAGCCGTTACTGCTGACCGTTGCGATTTCAGCCATTGATGTATAGGGGTGGACCGTCCGGACCAGTGGCGCGGACCGTCCGCGGTCGGCAGAAAGGGAGCAACGGCTAGGAAGTGGTTGGGGGCTATAAATACCACCCCAACCACCTCCATTCACAACAATCAAGCACTCCAATCCTTCACATTCAATACAAGAGCTAGCAATCCATTCAAAGACACAATCAAAGCTTCCAATCTCTCCAAGTTCCACAATTGAGACAAGTGATCATTAGTGATTAGTAACTTGCGAGAGAGAGTGATCCGTGTGTTATTTGTCGCTCTTGTTGCTTGGCTTTTGCAATCGTGCTTTCTTCTTCCCCATTCTTGTTCTCTAAGTGAGTTGTAATCAAAGCAAGAGACACCAAGTGTGTGGTGGTCCTTGTGGGGTCTAAGTGACCCGTTTGATTAAGGAGAAAGCTCACTCGGTCTAAGTGACCGTTTGAGAGAGGGAAAGGGTTGAAAGAGACCTGGTCTTTGTGACCACCTCAACCGGGACTAGGTTCATTGGAACCGAACCTCGGTAAAACAAATCACCGTGTCATCCGCTTTATTTCTTGGTTGATTTGTTTTCCCTCTCTTTCGGACTCGGATTTAATTCTAATGCTAACCCCGGCTTATAGTGTGTGCTTAAGTTTATAAATTTCAGATTTCGCCTATCCACCCCCTCTAGGCGGCTTTCAATTGGTATCAGAGCCCGATACTTCATTAGAGTCTAACCACTCGAAGTGATGTCAGAAGATCACGCCAAGAGGGAGATCATGACCGGTGGCGACAAGTTCGCAAGCTCGGGAAGAACTCATTCGAGGGATTTCGGCCACAAGCACAAGGAGGAATCCTCTTCCTCCAGCAAGTCACAACGAAGAGGTGACAAGAAGAAGAAGATGAAGAAAGTTGTCTACTACGAGACCGACTCTTCGTCACCCTCCACCTCCGGCTCTGAATCGGTGTCCGTCACTTCTAAGCGCCATGAGCGCAAGAAGTATAGTAAGATGCCCCTCCTCTATCCTCGCATTTCTAAACCCACTCCATTACTTTCCGTCCCATTAGGCAAACCACCGGTTTTTTACGGTGAAGATTATTGTATGTGGAGTGATAAAATGAGGCATCATCTAACCTCGCGCCACGCTAGCATTTGGGACATTGTTGAGTTTGGAGCGCAGGTACCATCTGTAGGGGACGAAGGATATGATTGGGACGAGGTCGCTCAAATCTGGCACTTTGATTCCCAAGCAACCACTATACTCCTCGCCTCTCTATGTCGAGAGGAGTATAATAAGGTGCAAGGGCTAAAAAGTGCCAAAGAGATTTGGGATGTACTAAAGACCACACATGAAGGGGATGAGGTGACCAAGATCGCCAAGCGGGAAACGATCGAGGGAGAGCTCGGTCGATTCATCCTCAACCAATGAGAGGAGCCACAAGCCATGTACAACCAGCTCAAGACCTTAGTGAACCAAGTGCGCAACCTCAGGAGCACAAAATGGGATGACCATGAAATGGTCAAGGTTATTCTTAGATCACTCGTATTTCGTAATCCTACTCAAGTTCAATTAATACGTGTTGATCCTATATACAAGCTAATGTCTCCCGAGGAGGTTATAGGAAAGTTTGTCAGCTTTGAACTGATGATCAAAGGCTCCAAACAAATTGTCAACTTGGAGCAAGGTGACACCTCCACACCCGAGGTGCAACCTGTCACATTCAAAGCGACGGAGGAGAAGAAAGAAGAGTCTACATCAAGTAGGCTGCCCATCGACGCCTCCAAGCTCGACAACAAGGAAATGGCGCTCATCATCAAGAGCTTCCGCCAAATCCTCAACCAAAGGAGAGGGAAGGACTACAAACCCAGCTCCAAAAGGGTGTGCTACAAGTGTGGTAAGCCCGGTCATTTTATCGCTGTTGGGGCGAAGGCGAAGACGCTACCCTTCGCTCCAGCCTTCGCCTATCTCGCTGCACCAACGGAAGCAGAACGATCGACGAGGTCCACCCTTCGTCTTCTACACTACAAGACGAAGGCCTACGACGACGTCGCCTCGTCCCACGTCCTCACCTGACCTGGAGGCCCACGTGGGATTCGGCCCATTGTAACAGGCCACGCACGGAGAAGTGTGTTACGGGCCCGATTTGTAATGGCTTTTCTGTAATGACAGTCTGTAACCCTCCTTTATAGGAATATTCCGGGGATAGTCCAGGTGCCTGAGGGTACATGCGTCCTAACATCGAGACGTTGTGCACTCAGGCACCTATAAATACCCCCGTACAGTGCCCTTGAGAGGCTGGATTAACAGAGCAATTGCCATCTCGAGTTGAAACCTTGTTTACGTTGCTTTTACTCCCCCATTGGATCAACTTGCCCCGGAGAGCAAGTTCCAACATTTGGCGCCCACCGTTCGTGCTACGAAAAAACCACCCGCGATGGCACCCAAGAGAGCTAGCTCGAAGGCAGCCCCATCCATTGACGAAGCAGCGAAGGCAGCGCTGCTGGCCGAGAAAAAGGGCAAGGCCCTTGCAGACACCACCCACCAAGAAGCCTGCAAAGACAACACACTCAGCAAGAGACAGCGCAATGACCAACCAACTCCCGAAGGCACCCTTCGCACCTGTAGCTCCGGAGGACAACCGCAAGCACCCCCAGGCTTTGCTCCACTAGAGGGCGAGGACGCCACAGAGGATGGCGAAGTCATCTGCGTTTCAGCAGAGGAACAGCTACAACTGCGTGCCCTGCGCATCAAGAACCGCAACCTCTAGAAGCAGAAAGAGATCCTCGAGGCCAAGCGCCAACGTGTCTCTGCGCAGGCTAAGGTGCGCCAGATGATACGAGACGAGGAGCAGAGGGCTCAGGAGCTCGAGCAAGAGATTGCGCTCATGCAGCGCGAAGGCCAACATGATCTACAACACGGTCCGCCCCTCCAACAACGCGCGCCAATCGGAGACCTATTCATTCCTTAGCGCGGACCCGTCATCCCACACGCCGCAGCATTCCAAGGCGTCAACTACCTTGATGAGCGGAGTCCCCTAGCGCCGCAACTGCAAGTGTCACCATGGCCCGCCAACTTGAGGGCAGGGGCCTACCTCAAGTACAATGGCAGCACCGACCCAACACAGTATATCATGAGCTATCAAGTCGTTGTTGCATCGTCCGGAGGGGATGACGCCACAATGGCCAAGTCCTTCATCATCGCCCTCGAAGGCCCGACCCTAACCTGGTACACCAGGTTGCCCCCGTTGTCTATCGACTCCTGGAGAAGTCTCCGAGACAAATTTCTGCTCAACTTCCAAGGGTACCGCCCAGACACCGACGCCTTGGCCGAACTGTCACTCTGCAAGCAACTAGAGAAAGAAACTCTGTGGGAGTACTACCACAAGTTTCTGACTCTCAAGTCACAACTGCCTTCGGTCGACGACCTAATTGCCATTCACTACGCCATCAGTGGCCTTCGGGCTGGCGTCCTCTACAGCCACTGCATGAGGGACCCACCAAAGAACCTCCAGGAGCTCTATCAACTGTTTGAAAAATATGCTAGATCCAAAGAGCTCCACCAGCGCAAGGTCGAGTCCCAGAGGAAACCCAAGGACCCTCCGCAGTCCAGTCGCACATGGACAAGACCTTCGCAGTCAGACTCCGGTCTGGACAACCACAGTCAACAGCAGGTGCATAACATTGCCAACTACCATCCCGCCGGTGAGGCCCCTCGCAGTCAAGATTAACCCCCCAGGGCCACGGCAATGGCACTCGTGGTCGGGGCCGAGGGCGGGCGCAGCAGCCGCGCAGATTTTACTGCTTGTTTCACGGTGAAGACTGCGCGCACCCAACGAGGGACTTCCGAAGACGAAGGCCACTAGGGACAGGATGTCTCGGGCGCAACCAGCCGACAACCCAAGAGTTGTCTCACACACATATCAACACCACCTCCCACAACCATACAACCACGACCCCGCTCAGCATCCACCTAACCACGCATACCAACATCATCAGGAGGTACAAATCGTACCACCTCCACTCCCGCCTCCGCACCCGCATCAACCAAACATCCACCACCCAAATCACCCAAAGCACCAAAACAAGAAGACTTCGCTGATCAGCCGTATCGTGGAGTCATTTACATGATCACTGGGGGGTCCAGCGTCGACTTCGACATGAAGCGACAGAAGAGGGACCACTACCGGAGCATCAACCACATCACCGTCACCGGCCCAGTCGTGCAAACGAAGTGGTCCCACGTGCCGCTGACCTTCGACACCAGAGATGTCGACCTACGCAGCGCACCCCACATGGATGCCATGGTAATCAACTGCAGCGTGGCAGGCTGGGACCTGCACAAAGTCTTAGTTAACAACGGCAGCCAGGCAGACATCATTTTCCTACATGCCTTTGACCACATGGGCATCAGCCACAGCTTACTGAAGCCTTCGAACAACCCCCTATATGGCTTCGACGGCAAGGGCACCTTTCCTGTGGGCAAGATAGAGCTACCCCTGTCCTTCGGTGTAGCACCCAATGCACGAAGTGAGCAGGTCACCTTCGACATCGTCGACATGGTATACCCGTACAACGCCATAATGGGTCGGGGCTCCATCAACAAGTTTGAAGCAGCCATTCACGGACTTTACTTGTGCTTGAAAAACTCGGGTCCACAAGGTGTGATCACAGTCTATGGCAACCAGCAAACTGCGCGCAACATTGAAAGAGACTTCGTTCCAGGGCAACAGAATGTACACTGCCTTACACCGCAGCGCGAAGTCCCTAATGCTACCCGCCCAATCGCCACCGAGTATGAAAAGGCATAGCTGCAGAGCAATGATGGAACGAAGACAGTTCCCCTTGACCAAGCAACACCAAAGCAAACGGTCATCATAAGCGAAGACCTGACTTCACCAGACGAGGAGAGACTCATCTCCTGTCTTTCCAGAAATAAGGACGTCTTCGCCTGGTCTGCCCTCGACCTGGTCGGAGTCAGTCGCACTATCATCGAGCACAGTCTTGGCATCGACCCTTCGGTGCGGCCGAAGAAGCAGAGGCTGCGCAAAATGTATGATGAGAAAACAGAAGCCGCCAAAGCCGAGGTACACCGCCTGCTTGAGGCCAATTTCATTGAACCAGTCGCCTACCCTACGTGGCTTGCTAACGTAGTCATGGTGCAAAAGAAGAGTGGCAAGTGGCGGATGTGCATCGATTTCACTAGCCTCAATAAGGCCTGCCCCAAGGATAATTTCCCGCTGCCTCGGATCGACAAGATCGTTGATAGTGCGGCCGGATGTGAAGTCATGTCACTCCTTGACTGTTTTTCTGGCTATCACCAAATATATATGAAGGAGGAAGACAAGGCCAATACCAGTTTCATCACACCCTTCAGCACGTATTGCTTCGTCAGAATGCCGGAGGGACTAAAGAATGCTGGGTCCACCTTCTCCCGCCTCACCAAGACAGTGCTCGAGAGCCAAGTCGGGCGGTACATATTCACATATGTGGATGACATCGTCGTCGCCAGCAAAAACAAAGAGGACCATCTGGCCGACCTCGCAGAAACATTCACGAACATGCGGGACGCACGACTTCGCCTAAACCCCGAGAAGTGTGTCTTCGGCGTTCGCCAGGGGAAGATACTGGGCTACCTGGTGTCACACCGCGGAATTGAAGCCAACCCGACCAAGATCCAGGCCATCATCAACATGACGCCTCCGCATTCAGCTAGAGACGTCCAATGTCTGACAGGCAGATTGGCCGCCCTCAATAGATTCATTTCCAAGTCCGCAAAGCGAAGCCTACCTTTCCTCAAAACGCTACGCGACGCAAAAGACTTTGCATGGGGACCAGAGCAAGCGGCGGCCTTCGCATCACTAAAGCAGCACTTGTCAGAGTTGGCAACCCTTACAAGCCCCAACCCTCACTACCTCTGTTGCTCTACGTCGCAGCTTCGCCACACGCAGTCAGCGCAGCGTTGGTCCAAGAGCAGGACAGAGAGGGCAAAACTCAGTAGTGTCCAGTTTATTACGTCTCCGAAGTCCTCACGACCTCCAAATGCAACATGACCGAGTTGGAGAAAATTGCCTACGCTGTCGTTATGGCATCGCGCAAGTTGCGCCACTATTTCGAATCGTTCAAGGTGCGGGTCACCTCGGACAGGGGACTCGGTGAATTATTCAGAAATCCGGAGGCGACTGTCCGAATTGCCAAATGGGCAGCCGAGCTTTCCGGTTACCATATCACCTTTGAGCCCAGGACAGCCATCAAGTCACAAGTCCTGGCAGACTTCATCGTTGACTGGACGGGGCCAATAACACAGCCGGACATGCCTGCAGAAAAGGTGTGGACCATCCACTGCGACGACGCATGGTGCCATGCGGGGGCAGGCACAGCTGCAGTCATCACATCACCCACAGGGGTCAAACACAGATACGCAGCACGTCTCAGCTTTGCTTTGGAGTCTGACAGATGCACCAATAATGTAGCAAAGTACGAAGCTGTCATCCTCGGCCTTCGCAAGCTACGGGCACTTGGTGTCACTACCTACATAATCAAAACAGACTCCAAAGTGGTTGCCGGCTAGGTCGAAAAAGATTATGCAGCAAAAGACCCCGCACTCATGCAGTATCTCACGGCTGTCCGCAGTCTCGAGAGACAATTTAAGGGCTTTACCTTGCAACACGTGGACCGAGCCAAGAACGAGGAGGCCGACGCATTGGCCAAAGCAGCCACTAGAGGCGAGGCCTTGCCCTCCGATGTGTTCTACCATGTCATCGGCACGCCAGCCGTCCGCAGCCCAGAGAGCCTACAAATAACCAACGACACCGAAGGCCACCGCATAGTCAACCTGTTCCTGCAGGGATATTACCATCCAAGCGACATCAACGAGGCCAAGCGCCTCAAGCACCAAAGCCAGGACTTCGCACTCATTGAGGGCTAGCTTTACAAGAAGGGGGTTAGCCAACCCATGCTTAAATGCGTCACCGAGACCGAAGGCGTCCAAATCTTGCGCGAAGTCCACAGCGGAACTTGCGGCTCTCACGCAGGGCCTAGGGCCCTCGCTGCAAAGGTGATCCGTCAAGGCTTCTACTGGCCCGCTATAATCTGCGCTGCGAATCGAGTCACAAGGTCGTGCGAAGCCTACCAGAAGTTTCCCCCTCGTTCGGGCAACCCTTCACAATTCACAAAGCTGATCGCCCACACGTGGCCCCTTCAGCGCTGGGGCCTGGACATTGTCGGGCCACTACCCACGACCTTAGGGAACCTCAAGTTCACCTTTGTTGCCGTCGAGTATTTTACCAAGTGGATCGAGGCAAGAGTAGTAACCACAATAACATCGAAGACTACCCAGAAATTCTTCTGGCAAAACATTGTTTGCCGATTCAGAGTCCCATCCGAGCTCACAGTCGACAACAGCAAACAGTTTGACAGCCAGGACTTCAGGGACTTCTGCTTCTCCATTGGCACCAAGCTTGCCTTCGCCTCAGTATATCACCCACAATCTAACAACATCGTGGAGCGCGCTAACGGAAAATTTTTCACGACCATCAAGAAAATGCTTCTCGACGACAAGAAGGGTAAATGGGCCGACCTGCTACCTGAAGCAGTCTGGGCGCTGAACACGACCGAGTGCCGGGCGACTGGATTCACTCCCTTCCGCCTACTATATGGATCGGAGGCCTTGACCCCGCAGGAAATAAAACAAGGGTCACCAGGGACAAGCGCTTCAGCCGTCCCCCACGTAGACAAACCAACTTCCAAGGACCTCATTGACGGAGACCGTGTCTTCGCCCTACAGGCCCTCAACAAATACCAAGCTCAAACAAAGGCGTGGCGCGACCACACAGTCGTCCCAAGAGAATTCAACGAAAGGGACCTCGTACTCGTCTGGACAACTCGGACAGAGTCACGGGGCAAGCTGGAGCCAAAGTGGGAGGGTCCCTTCATCGTAAAGACGAAGGCGCCCCCCAGCGCTTACAGGCTAACAACGCCATCCGGCAAGGACCTAGAGCATTCCTAGAATATCGATAATCTTTGTAAATTTTTTGTTTGAATCGTCTGGGCTAACACGCCCTTGTAATTCACCAAACAGTATCATTCCAACCCGCAGTCTTTTCCTCCCGGGGGGTGAGGTTTTTAATGAGGCGGAGCCATGTAATATACCCGCCAAAAATCCTCCACAAAAACTAAGACACAACATGTCGAAAAAGACCGCATCGATGGTCTTCGACATTCGACCAGACCGAAGTCACCGCGAGGGGCAGCGCTGGCCACCCTCGCGTGCGACACTCTGCGTAAAAGTCGCCTACAGGTGCAGCCGGAATAAGCACAATAAGTGCGCAAAATCGAAGTCTTTTCCAAAAAGACTCTCCGTGCAAAAGTTGCCTAAGGGTGCAGTCGGACTAAGCACAATAAGTGCGCAAAATCGAAGTCTTTTCCAAAAAGACTCTCCATGCAAAAGTCGCCTAAGGGTGCAGCCGAACTAAGCACAATAAGTGCGCAAAATCGAAGTCTTTTCCAAGAAGACTCTCCGTGCAAAAGTCGCCTAAGGGTGCAGCTGGACTAAGCACAATAAGTGCGCAAAATCGAAGTCTTTTCCAAAAAGACTCTCCGTGCAAAAGTCGCCCAAGGGTGCAGCCGGAATAAGCACAATAAGTGCGCAAAATCGAAGTCCTTTCCAAAAAGACTCTCCGTGCAAAAGTCGCCTAAGGGTGCAGCCGGAATAATAGGCGCGCAAAATCGAAGCCTTTCCCAAAAGACTCTCCGTGCAGAAGTCGCCCACGGGTGCGGCCGGATCAACGAAGGCGCGCAACCTTATCATACAAATAGCGGTTACATACACACAGCGAGGGCATCATATATTACATTGGCTCAACCTTCGGGATGATACCCATCTCCCTGTAGTTGAACAACATTATCCTCAGTTCCTCACCCTCAAACAGATTTCACAGCTCCCCCTCACCTACACTCGCCCCAATCGACGAGGACAACAATTCTTGCTTACCAGTCCCATCCACGCGAAACGACCTCTCTCCACCTCGCTACGATAACGCCTACCACTTCGCTACAATTCACTCACTCTCCGCTTCGCCACCGCCCTTCACCGCCTATACCCAGTACTCGCGCCCAGGAGTTCCTCGGAACCCTCCGCGCACGGCGAAGGCTCCGCGGCAACCACATCCAACGCCGCAAAATAATCCAAGTCCTCATCTGAAGACTCCTCCGTCCACTCAATCGAACTCCCAGAATCATCAGACTCAAAACACTTAGACACAGAGCCAAACAAATCGTCATCAGCAGCCACGGTCGAAGCCGCCACAAAAATATCATTGTCAGTAGCGGTTGCGTGCGCAGGCCCAGACCCAAGAACCTGCGCAGCAACCGAGGTTCAGTATCACATAGACAAAATTTACAAACTCCTCAACACCTATTCAGCCACCTACGAGGGCTCTGCCATGGCTGTGGGGTCTTCGGCAGCCGGCTCGGCAGCCGGCTCGGCCACCACCTTCGGGGCGGCTTCACCCGTCGGCGCGGGGGCTGGTGCGGGGTCTTCGCCGGCCGCAGCGGGCGCAGGGGTGGCCGAGGTGCCTTCACCGGCATCTGACGGTGGCACCGGACCGACCTCCGCGGCCTCGGGCAGCGTGCCGTCCAGACCAACAAGGTCCTCGACGTCTTCGGCATGAGCCATCTACAACAACAACACACTCATTTAGCGAAACCACACATACCCACACATACAACCACACAAAAAAAACAGCCTTTACCAGCTCTATCGCCCGGTCGGACCGATCCCTGACCACCTCTCGGCCATGCAGACCCCACATCCTATCAAAAAGTGCCCCCACCAACTGCTTCACCATAGGGTCTTCGACCTTGAAGATTTCACGTTCAAAGTTTTCGTCCGCTTGGTCGAAGACCTCGTAGTGCCTGCACCCCTCACGGGACAAGGCATTCATGGCCCCCTCACAGGTGACGAGGGAGGCGAAGGACATGAAACCTGTCACAATGGTCGGGAGCACCAGTAGCTCCTCCTGCAACCACTCCAGGAAGCGAAGGCCCGCTTCTTGGCCAGGCACTTCAAAGTCAGCAGTCCGCGCACCCAGCTCGTGGTACGCGTCCACAAACTGCGCGTGCGTCCGCTTGACCTCCGCGCGTGTCAAGGACTCGGCCTTGTCCATGCGGCTGCACAGGGCGTTGAACCTCACCTCCAGCTCCTCGGCGCTTTGGCGGGCGAGACTGCCCTCCGCCCGTGCCACTTTGGCTTCAGCCTGCGCAGCCTGCGCATCAGAGATGGCCTTGTTCGCCTCCCTCCTCTCCTCCGCCAGCTGACGACAGAGATCCGTCTTCTCGGCCTCCATGGCGGCCACCTTCTCTGACAGCCTGCGGTTCTTGCTTTCCGCAGCCGACTTCTCCTGCACAGCATCCGCATGCTGTGCCCGGAGACGCTTGTGACGGAACCTCCCAAGTCATTAGGCCCACCTATAGTTGTCCTTGTCCAGAGGACCTCAGACAACCCTGCAGGTGTTCTTGAATCACTTGACAAGTTCGGTATCTGCTTTTCTTACCTTTCCCAAGTGCGTTTCACCCGTCACGCAGACATTACAAGCATCGGAGTTACGAGAATGCGGAAGCAATTACATGAACTTACCTTTATTTAAAAGTAAGATAGAGTTGAATATTTATAGACCAGAATATAACCTACGAGTGCGTAGTATTATTATTACATACCAAGGGAGGCAAAAACCCCTCCTGATAAGTATCAAACAAAAGTTTTTATGGAGGATCCATTCCTCGTGCAGCTTTACTCCTGGTTTTCTTCTTTTGATACCACCTTAGAACAGAAGCAACAAAAGTTGGTTGCTTCCTCACATAAAAACAACATGGGACAAAGCCCTGAGTACGAAGTGTACTTTCGCAAGACTTACCCGACAAAGTAAAAGACTCTCAAGGATATGCTGGATTTGGGAATCAAGGAGAGGCTTTAGCAAGAATCAACTTAGATACTTTTGCAAAAATAGCTTACTAAAGTGAGTCCTTACTTTCAATATTTTAACACCAGATTAAATATTAATAAACTCTGTTTGCACCTAGTCTAATTTCACCATCTCATCAATACAACATCATTTTTACACATAATGTTCACATTCTGACTTAGGTTGTAGGACAGTGACCAAGTCTTCATAACCGCGAAGGTACGACGATCCGAATCGATTATACTCAGCTGAGGATCTCCGATCACACGACATATGTAGCACTTAACCCTTGCATATGTCAACTCGCCACAGGGGTTCTTAAGACCAGATCAGGTTCATGTCAACCGAGAGCACAGATACACCACCGT
Organism: Zea mays; assembly: GCF_902167145.1. Taxonomy (NCBI): domain Eukaryota; kingdom Viridiplantae; phylum Streptophyta; class Magnoliopsida; order Poales; family Poaceae; genus Zea; species Zea mays. The sequence continues at coordinate 68,194,779 of NC_050098.1, forward strand.
CCAGTCTCTTGCCACGGAGGGTACACGCTACTCCCACCATCGCTCCACTCCCATTGTGTGTTATCTTATTCTGGCCTTAGTCTGCCCGAGGCAAAGCTTACCCATGACGAGGCATGTGACCAGTTAAAGGGTCCTCGATCATCAAGCCTACATATGCATCCAATCCTTAATCAACCTGGGTAGAACATCACCTGTTCCTAGCCCAAGTCCCGATTTAAGTACTTCCATCCTTAGGATTGTTTGTGTTCCTTATGATGAAAAGAGCATCATAGGGAACTTTGCAGTAAGATCCCACCATGCTCCTAATGAAAATATATTCTTGCAGGTAGAAGCCATCCTTCCTCAGGATAACCCCTGAGCTAGGCAGTATTGCAAAAGACAACCTCTATCAACAAGATCTAAGCCGGACTAAGCATTTTTGTAAATCATATTTCGATACTTCACCAGAAGTATCTATAAAGGTATGGATATCAAGGAAGGCAATGCATCAAAGAGTTTCCAAGCAACTCCTATAAACCTAATGCACATTTCACTAGACTTAAAGTGTGCAAAAATTATTTAAAAACACAAGGAAGGGGTTGCATGCACCGGGGCTTGCCTTGGTTTACAGGTGAATCAGGCTCGGACCCGCAGATGTCAAAATAGAAACAGCTGCCTGCCTGATGTTCCTCAGGTGGTGGTGGCGAAGTCTTCTCTTCTTCTACTTCAACTTCTTCCTCGTTTTCTAAATATAACCATATATATATATAAGAATGAATGCCATGTAATGCTCATGAAAGTGCAAGAATAGTAGAAGTTGATTTCTAAGGTCTTGAATACAACTTTTCTTCACGGTTTTCCAGAAACAAGGGTTTCCGGAGTGAGTAAGGAATTCAAAGGGCAGGGTAGGGTTTTGGGTTCTAAGCATCAAACAAGGTTCAAATCAAACCAAATTCTACCCAAGGCTTCTAAATGATGTTTATAGTGCATATGAAAAGTTTGGGGATTTTTGGAATTATTATCTATTTTCTAAAAATCCAGAAACAAGGTTTTTGGCTATTTTAAATACTCTACAATTTCCTTTTTGGACTACAAATTAAGTAATTATTTTTATTAAATACTATAGGAAATTAGAGACTTAGCAAAATTGGTTTGCCATTTTTACCATTTTTCTACAATTTTCTAGAATTGTTTTAGTTCTGGTAGAAAAAGAAAAAGAAAAATTGTGAATAGTGCTGCGCTGGAAGCAGCCCAAGTCCGCCCATGGATAGCAGAAGCGCGCGCCTGCGTATACGCCTGCGCAACTTTGCAAAAACGCCCACACGATTTAACTATTTCATTAAGAGTCCTAGCTACTATTCCCTGTGTCGCTGACCTTTTCACATAAACCCTCCGCCTTTTTGTTCTTTACATACCGAGATCCTCGACGGTGAACCGCGCGGGGAGCCGTGCTCCGGCGAGCTAGACTGGGCGGAGCACGCAAGGATTGGTGCTCACCGACGACTGACTCCAGATTCAGACCTAAACCGAGGTTTCCCCTCATACAATTTCACGAATGGCTACTAGGTTTGCTCTGGCCGAAGTGACCGTGGACCTTGCGGACAGATGAACATGTTCCCGACGATTCATGGTGGTCTAGTTCAATCCGAGGGGTCGAAGAGCTTGAGGAGGACCTAAGAACGCTTGAACAAACGATCAAAGCGCTGGGACTAACCTGGAATAAGCTGGTCGCGGTGAGGCTAAACCGAGCGGAGTTCGGAAGTGAATTGGGGAGAATCCAAAATTAGAGTTCTCTAGTGGAAGATTTGAGGTGCGGGTGAGTGCGTTAGCTGCTTGAATACATGGCGGAGCCGAGGGGGTGCTCAATTTATAGGCCTAGTGAGCGGTGGCCGGGAATTTGGATTGAGCGCAGTGGCGGTCAGAGAAGAAGTGAGTCACCGGCATGGTGATTTGTGGCCCCTTACCATGGCGGCCCTCCCGGCGATCATCGGACCAGTATGGCACCAGGGGTTGCGACGTGGTGACTACGGAGGCACGTGGCGTTCGGTCGTCGGGCAGCCAACTCCGGCGAGGATAATTTCGATCGACCGCGCGGCAAGTGGGCATGGTGGCCGAAATAGTTTACTGGTCGGAGTTATCCACGGTGATGATATTTGTGTGACCCTGAGCGCTATCCAAACAATCCAAGCACGAATCACGGCGACGACGGCATGAATCGCGCGCGGCTCGTCGGCGGCGAGCTGAGCTGTTGATCTGATCCTATTCAGAGTACTGTACCATGGTGAGCTGGGTTCAGACAGCTGACAGAGCGATTTGCAGGGAGATTTGCTCCCCGTTTTAGGTAATAACATGATCATCTCTCTTTAGCAAAGTTATAGCCCAATGATCCAGCTACCATTATGTCATAACAACCCAAGCCAAATTCTCACTAGATCAAAGTTGAATCTTAGTCCAAAGATGGCTCGGTTACACTGTCAGACTGGTTTCAGACTGAAGGCAGCCTGACAGCCCGACTTTAGGTGCATTTTTATTCATATTTTTCATGACAACCATGTTGAACCCCTTAAGCAAAGTTGTTCACCTTTGATAGGTCTATAATATTGATGTGGTGACCTAGGGCAAAATTTTTAAGAATTGGAAGTTACAAAGCTCCAAAGTTGAGTCAAAACACTGATTTTCAGACTTTATCTATATAGGGTTCAAGTGGTCCTTTTTGCAAATAGACCCAAAACTTAGGGTTTAACTTGCAAATCCATATATTTGTGAACCATAAGACTTAGGATACCTTTTTGTCATGGTTTTTGTACTTTAGTCCAAAAGTACACTGATTTTACACTTAGCCCCCTAGGGTTTAGGTTTAGAGTTTTTTAGGGTTCCAATTAGGGTTTCTGGTATCTCAGGGGTGTAAATGTAATGTCGGTCCATTCTTAGTAACATTTTATGACTATTTTTGGAGTTTTCTCTTGTTTAGGCCTTATTTGCTCTATTAAACCCAATCCAGGGTTGAGTTCCCTACTCTAAGGTTTGATTCACAAAATGTCATATCAACACAACTTGTTTGAAATTTTTGCCTAGTGAATGCACTCTAGGTGTAACAAACATATGGAATGCCAATGCTTATGATGTTATGCTCAAGTTTTAGTGACAGTAACACCAGGGGTGTTACATCCTCCCCCCCCATAAAAAAATCCTGTCCCGAGATTAAAAGTCCTAGGGTAAGTAATGGAAAAGGAAACACGACATGTCTTTATTTCCTTATTCTTGGTACATGGCAGGGGTGGTTTGGGGATTTACTCCTTTATTACAGCAACTATACACACTTTACAAATTACATGAAGCCAAAGAGCCTGGGAAATTCTTGTCTAAAAAAAATCTTGAGTTTCCCATGTAGCCTCATCTTCTGAATGCTGGTTCCACTGTATCTTATAAAACTTGAGAGTTCTTCTTTGGGTAATTCTGTCCTTTTGATCCAAGACTCGAATAGGGTGCTCAGAATATGTCAAGTCTGGTTTTAGGGCAACATCCGTTACGTCAATGGTTCGATCGGGAACCCAAAGACACTTCTTCAATTGTGACACGTGGAACACATTATACACTGCAGACAAGGTTTTGGATAGTTGAAGTCGATATGCCACTGGCCCATATCTTTCAAGAATGAGAAAAGGACCAATATATCATGGTGCAAGCTTCCCTTTAACCCCAAAACGTGATACACCCTTCATCGGTGAAACCTTCAGGTAGACAAAATCTCCCACGAGAAAGTACAAGGGTTGTCGTCGCTTGTCTGCATAACTCTTCTAACGAGCTTGAGCTTTCTTCAAATGATGTATTATTCGTTGAACCTTTTCTTTGGTCTCTTTTACCATATCAGGTCTGAAGAAGCTTCTTTCACCTGGTTCAGACCAATTTAACGGAGTACGACATCGTCGTCCATATAAAGCTTCGAAGGGTGCCATCTTAATACTTTCTTTATAGCTATTATTATATGAGGACTCCGCTAATGGTAAACAATCATCCCATTTCTGTGGGAAGTCCCAAGCACAAGCCCGTAACATATCTTCAAGTATTTGATTTACCCTCTCAGTTTGCCCACTGGTTTGCGGATGATAGGCCGAACTATGGAGCAACTTAGTATCCAAGGATTTATGAAGTTCTTCCCAGAATTTGGATACGAATTGAGGTCCACGATCCAACACTATAGTCTTCGGAACCCCGTGCAAACTAAGAATGCGAGCAATGTACAGTTCTGCATAGGTGATGATGGGATATTTTACTTTGACTGGAAGGAAGTGGGCGATCTTTGTAAGTCGATCAATGATAACCCAAATGGAGTCAAAGCCTTTTGCTGTTCTGGGTAATCCCACAATGAAGTCCATACTAATATCCTCCCATTTCCATGTTGGAATAGGTAATGATTGTAATGGCCTAGCATCTTTCATGTGTATGGCCTTGACACGTCTACAAGTGTCACATCTCGCCACATAGCGTGCGATTTCAATCTTTATCTTTGCCCACCAATAGAGACGATGTCAGCCAGAAGAACACATAAGGTTCCATGTGTGCAATTTGCTTCTTCTGATGGCACTGTACTATCTGAGTCTGTTGGATGAGCGGCAATTACGCAATTTTACCCAAACAGAAGCAGATGCACCATCTTGGGTAAAACACTCAGAAAGAGGTTTACCAACAAGTGGTTACAGCAAGTTCATAGCACACGAGACGGGTGTGAATGTCGAATAACATCACAGTCTACTCGTGTTAGACAGGGAATGCAAGTCCACGAAAGGTGATATAAATTCAAGAAAATTACCAGCGGAGGGATCTGTAGATGCGGACTTTGCAACTAGTCCATTTTATCCAGCACTAGTCATGGATCGGCATGATCACACACGCAGGAAAAGCACGCGTGGTCGAGGCACGACTAGAGCGATAATTAGGTGGTTACTGGTCGACTTAATTTGATTTTGGTAAGTACTTTCTTTAGGGTGGGTTGAACCAAAGTGAGTTTAGACAACTCGATAAAACGATCTCTAAACTCAGCCTTCATTCATTGGGCAGTTACAAGTTAGTCAAAACCAACTTGTTGAACTACTTTTGACATTAAGCAAATCCTCTCAGTACCATTGGTAAGCCAAGGGTGGAGAGTTCACTCTTTGTTAATAAGAGAGTATGTATGTGGGTAAAAATCTATTTGGTCAAGTTGTTCATCCGTTTCCTCATGCGAGATGAATTATCCACTTGGTTAGGGAATACATGGGTTAAATAAGAGAGCGAATGTTCAAACTCCTGCATTTCAGCAGCAGGGGAAGCAGATCTCTATTTTGAGAGCTAATCAGTTGTTTTCCAACACTAAAAATCTCCAAGGCTTCACCTTTACACAAAGGATGTAAAGGGAACTGGTATGAGTAGTCACTACCAAGATTAAAAGAAATAAGACCACACATGAAAGTGGTATGCCCTTTTGATCCAAGGGAAATGACAGATGTTGCTTGATCTCTTCACAAACAACATAGAAATTGTTTCAAGGAAAGGTCAATGGAAGATAACACATCAGTGTAATTCCATAATGGATCATGACTAGAGACCTCGATACCGGCTGCGCCAAGTAGCAAAATCCTGTGTGCACATTCACAGGAGGCTCTCAGTTTCGCCGCGGTACCATAAGTTCTTAACCATGACACCATTACAAAACTAGCACCAATAATGAATCTCATGTGGTAAGAACAATTTGTGCAAAAATAACATATCGATATAGTCTAATAATGGATTATGACTATTAACAGTGATACCAGCGGATGCCAAGTAGCGCAACCATGTGTGTGCATCCACAGGAGGCTCTCGGTTTCATCGCGGTGCCATCGGTTTTAGTCATAACACCATTGCCAGACGTAACCAATAAGAAATCTCATGTGACACTAATGGATTGGGCAAGGGTGACAATATACAAAGAGATACTCCATCAGTAAAGATGGTTACAAGTAGAGAGCCAAATAGATCATGGCCCGATGAAATGAACAAGGCATGGCCATAACCTAGACTTGATAAAAGAAGTACGATGGGAGACTGTTAATTCAGCCCCAAGCATATTTCTATGCCCATCATAGAGATCACAAGGTCAAGGATTGGTATCTGATTAGATACGTAGGGAAAACAAGCACAAGGTTAAGTTGGTATGCCTTAGATAGGTTTGGGAAATTCAAAGGCATGAAATAAAGAAGATGATCAGGCATAACTTTCTTCATGTCTTGGAGCAAGTTGATGGCGGGATACGCCAATGGGTCCAGTAGATTTGCGCGCGGTCTTTCTGGTGCGCGGCAGCATTTCTCTAAGGGGGAAATCTTATTAGTATAGTTTTTAGCATGATGCATGTGTAATTACAGAATAAACCTTAGTTGATTCACACCTTCTATATGTTGCACTCTTACTATCTGGTCTTTAAGATAAACTCTACAGAAATACTTTAGGTAAGAAGGGAAGAGATTTTCTAGATAAGTCTTTAGAAAATTCTTTTTGAAGATGCCTCATAATATCTGCAGAGAAGGGCTTCGCTCCGATACCAGCTGTGACGGAACCTCCCAAGTCATTAGGACCACCTACAGTTGTCCTTGTCCAGAGGACCTCAGACAACCCTGCAGGTGTTCCCGAATCACTTGACAAGTTCGGTATATGCTTTTCTTACCTTTCCCAAGAGTGTTTCACCCGTCACGCAGACATTACAAGCATCGGAGTTACGAGAATGCGGAAGCAATTACATGAACTTACCTTTATTTAAAAGTAAGATAGAGTTGAATATTTATAGACCAGAATATAACCTACGAGTGCATAGTATTATTATTACATACCAAGGGAGGCAAAAACCCCTCCCGATAAGTATCAAACAAAAGTTTTTATGGAGGATCCATTCCTCGCGCAGCTTTACTCCTGGTTTTCTTATTTTGATACCACCTTAGAACAGAAGCAACAAATGTTGGTTGCTTCCTCACCTAAAAACAACATGGGACAAAGCTCTGAGTACGAAGTGTACTTTCGCAAGACTTACCCGACAAAGTAAAAGACTCTCAAGGATATGCTGGATTTGGGAATCAAGGAGAGGCTTTAGCAAGAATCAACTTAGATACTTTTGCAGAAATAGCTTACTAAAGTGAGTCCTTACTTTCAATATTTTAACGCCAGATTAAATATTAATAGACTCTGTTTTCACCTAGTCTAATTTCACCATCTCATCAATACAACATCATTTTTACTCATAATGTTCACATCCTGACTTAGGTTGTAGGGCAGTGACCAAGTCTTCATAACCGCGAAGGTACGGCGATCCGAATCGATTATACTCAGCTGAGGATCTCCGATCACACGACATATGTAGCACTTAACCCTTGCATATGTCAACTCGCCACCGGGGTTCTTAAGACCAGATCAGGTTCACGTCAACCGAGAGCACAGATACACCACAGTCCAGCCTCTTGCCACAGAGGGTACACGCTACTCCCACCACCGCTCCACTCCCATTGCGTGTTATCTTATTCTGGCCTTAGTCTGCCCGAGGCAAAGCTTACCCATGACGAGGCATGTGACCAGTTAAAGGGTCCTCGATCATCAAGCCTACATACGCATCCAATCCTTAATCAACCTGGGTAGAACATCACCTGTTCCTAGCCCAAGTCTCAATTTAAGTACTTCCATCCTTAGTATTGTTTGTGTTCCTTAGGATGAAAAGAGCATCATAGGGAACTTTGCAGTAAGATCCCACCATGCTCCCAATGAAAATATATTCTTGCAAGTAGAATCCATTCTTCCTCAGGATAACCCCTGAGCTAGGCAGTATTGCAAAAGACAACCTCTATCCACAAGATCTAAGCAGGGCTAAGCATTTTTGTAAATCATATTTTGATACTTCACCAGAAGTATCTATAAAGGTATGGATATCAAGGAAGGCAATGCATCAAAGGGTTTCCAAGCAACTCCTATAAACCTAATGCACATTTCACTAGACTTAAATTGTGCAAAAATTATTTAAAAACACAAGGAAGGGGTTGCATGCACCGGGGCTTGCCTTGGTTTACAGGTGAATAAGGCTCGGACCCGCAGATGTCAAAATAGAAACATCTGCCTGGCTGATGTTCATCAGGTGGTGGTGGCGAAGTCTTCTCTTCTTATACTTCAACTTCTTCCTCGTTTTCTAAATATAACCATATATATATAAGAATGAATGTCATGTAATGCTCATGAAAGTGCAAGAATAGTAGAAGTTGATTTCTAAGGTCTTGAATACAACTTTCCTTCACGGTTTTCCGGAAACAAGGGTTTCCGGAGTTAGTAAAGGAATTCAAAGGGCAGGTTAGGGTTTTGGGTTCTAAGCATCAAACAAGGTTCAAATCAAACCAAATTCTACCCAAGGCTTCTAAATGATGTTTAGAGTGCATATAAAAAGTTTGGGGATTTTTGGAATTATTATCTATTTTCTAAAAATCCAGAAACAAGGTTTTTGGCTATTTTAAATACTCTACAATTCCCTATTTGGACTACAAATTAAGTAATTATTTTTATTAAATACTATAGGAAATTAGAGACTTAGCAAAATTGGTTTGCCATTTTTACCATTTTTCTACAATTTTCTAGAATTGTTTTAGTTCTGGTAGAAAAAGAAAAAGAAAAATTGTGAATAGTGCTGGGCTGGAAGCAGCCCAAGTCGGCCCATGGATAGCAGAAGCGCGCGCCCGCGCTTACGCCTGCGCAACTTTGCAAAAATGCCCACACGATTTAACTATTTCATTAAGAGTCCTAGCTACTATTCCCTGTGTCGCTGACCTTTTCACAAAAACCCTCCACCTTTCTGTTCTTTACATGCCGAGATCCTCGACGGTGAACCGCGCGGGGAGCCGTGCTCCGGCGAGCTAGACTGGGCGGAGCACGCAAGTATTAGTGCTCACCGACGACTGACTCCAGATTCAGACCTAAACCGAGGTTTCCCCTCATTCAATTTCACGAATGGCTACTAGGTTTGCTCTCGCCGCAGTGACCGTGGACCTTGCGAACAGATGAACGTGTTCCCGATGATTCATGGTGGTCTAGTTCAATCCGAGGGGTCGAAGAGCTTGAGGAGGACCTAAGAACACTAGAATGAACGATCAAAGCGCTTGGACTGACCTGGAATAAGCTGGCCGCGGTGAGGCTAAACCGAGCAGAGTTCGGAAGTGAATTGGGGAGAATCCAAAATTAGATTTCTCTGGTGGAGGATTTGAGGTGCGGGTGAGTGCGTTAGCTGCTTGAATTCATGGCGGAGCTGAGGGGGTGCTCAATTTATAGGCCTAGTGAGCTGTGGCCGGGAATTTGGTTGAGCGCGGTGGTGGTCAGAGAAGAAGTGAGTCACCAGCATGGTGATTCGTGGCCCCTTACCGTGGCAGCCCTCCCGGCGATCATCGGATCAGTATGGCACCAGGGTTGCGACATGGTGACTACGGAGGCACGTGGCATTCGGTCGTCGGGCAGCCAACTCTGGCGAGGATAATTTCGACCGACCGCGCGGCAAGTGGGCATGATGGCCGGAATAGTTTACTGGCCGGAGTTATCCATGGCGATGATATTTGTGTGACCCTGAGCGCTATCCAAACAATCCGAGCACGAATCGCAGTGACGACGGCAAGAATCGCGCATGGCTCATCGGCGGCGAGCTGAGCTGTTGATCTGATCCTATTCAGAGTACTGTACCATGGTGAGCTGGGTTCAGACAGCTGACAGAGCGATTTGCAGGGAGATTTGCTCCCCGTTTTAAGTAATAACATGATCATCTCTCTTTAGCAAAGTTATAGCCCAATGATCCAGCTACCATTATGTCATAGCAACCCAAGACAAATTCTCACTAGATCAAGGTTGAATCTTAGTCCAAAGATGGCTCGGTTACACTGTCAGACTGGTTTCAGACTGAAGGCAGCCTGATAGCCTGACTTTGGGTGCATTTTTCTTCATATTTTTCATGACAACCATGTTGAAGCAAAGTTGTTCACCTTTGATAGGTCTATAATATTGATGTGGTGACCTAGGGCAAAAATTTTAAGAATTGGAAGTTACAAAGCTCCAAAGTTGAGTCAAAACACTAATTTTCAGACTTAGTCTATATAGGGTTCAAGTGGTCCTTTTTGCAAATAGACCCAAAACTTAGGGTTTAACTTGCAAATCCATATATTTGTGAACCATAAGACTTAGGATACCTTTTTGTCATGGTTTTTGTACTTTAGTCCAAAAGTGCACTGATTTTACACTTAGCCCCCTAGGGTTTAGGTTTAGAGTTTTTTAGGGTTCCAATTAGGGTTTCTGGTATCTCAGGGGTGTAAATGTAATGTCGGTCCATTCTTAGTAACATTTTATGACTATTTTTGGAGTTTTCTCTTGTTTAGGCCTTATTTGCTCTATTAAACCCAATCCAGGGTTGAGTTCCCTACTCTAAGGTTTGATTCACAAAATGTCATATCAACACAACTTGTTTGAAATTTTTGCCTAGTGAATGCACTCTAGGTGTAACAAACATATGGAATGCCAATTCTTATGATGTTATGCTCAATTTTTACTGACAGTAACACCAGGGGTGTTACAACGCTCGACCTCGGCAGCAACGTCCGTAGTCAAGGCACCCGACGCGATGAGATCGGCGAAGTCGACCGCCTGACAAACAAACCCATGAGATCCGAATCCTCATAAAAACAACAAATATCGAAGTCCAACACAACTTACTTGCTTCAGCTGCTGTGATAGCTGCTGTGACGCCTCCCTTAGTCGCTGAGACATGGAGCCCGCCACGTCCTTAGCGGCAGCGGCAGACACAATCTCGCCACTCACGCAGAAAGTGGCCCACGGGCCCCGCGCGGCACCCTTCGCCCCCACCACCACCGTTGGTGAAGTGGTCACCACCGGAGGCGGGACAACAGCCAGTTGCCCCTCACCCGAACCTGCACCATGATACTGGTTAAGGACTTCGTCGATAAAAAAAGGGGGGGAAGAAGAAGTTTTAACTTACCAACAAGATAATCGTCGACACTGATGTCTGTGCCGAAGTCGGCAATGCGTCGCACCGGCAAAAGTGGCCTTCGCCCTTTCACGACCCCGCCCGGGGGTGGCTTGCTCCCGCCAGGGGCGGCAACCTTCGTACTCACCGACTCGTTGCCGTGCCCGGGGGCAGCCGGTTTCGCAGCCGACACTGGCTTGCTACCGCCAGCGGCAGCAGCCTTCGCGCTCCCCCGCGCCTTTTTCGCCTCGCGCATTGGATCCGTGATCCTAACGACCGCCTGGCGTTTCTGCGCAGTGTCTTGACGGTCCCTCTCCATCACTGCCGATACAACAGCAACAACATTTCGCCCATAAGGAAAAACCTTCAAGTCGCGAGCCATGCAAGACGTAAAGAAGTCTTCGCCAGCCGCGCGGGGGATCGGAACATTCTTGGGCCATCGACCCCCGGTAACCACCATCATTCACGCCGAAGACTCTCGGAGCTCGGGCGAAGACATCCTTCCCCCGAGGGCTGCGCACGTCCCCCATCAAATCCACAGCAAAACTATCAGAGACCCCCACTCCCCCCACTACAGTACCTAATTTTCTCTTCTTAGTGGCCGAGGCAGCCTCCTGCGAAGGCCCTTCCTCAATCACGCCCACTGGTTTCTTCCCGCGGCGGTCGACAGCGTCTTCCCCGGGATAACCATCGTATGGCAAGCAGTTCAATTTGAAGACCCGATTCAATCAACCGTTGGACCCACGGATATCCTAGCTCCCAGACCCTCTGTCCTCGGCACATAGCGCCCCACAATCCTCGCCGCACCGTCTTCCGCTTCATGCACGAATGCGGCGGGATCCCGGCCATGCAAATCCAACGCGAAGGCTGGACTTTGCACCCGCTGCCCGCCCAGGGAGGGCATCTCGCGAGGGCATACTTCACCCAACGCCTAGCCATGTGCCAAGGGCCATACCCCATACCCGATAAATTCCTCAACTAAATCGCGCCCGCTACTCGTGCGGGCAGCGCACCGTAGGGCTCCTTCGTCTTCATCATCCTCTGCCACCTCAAATTGCGGGTACGCCACATAATAATGAGAGCACATCACGGCCACGGGGAGCCCTGGGTGACCTTTGACTTCGCCTTCGGAAACATAAAACCAGAAATCCCACCAGTTGCCCCACTTATTGCGGGCACTGGGAACTAACTCCACGACTTCGATCGAAGTCTTTCCGGTCCTCGGAGTAAACGTGCACGATCCGAACTATGCAATCTTATGTCCAATTTCCCTTTTCTGCCAATGCAGACAGTAATGTTTTGCGAAGACCTCCACCGAAGGCTGACCGCCATACGAGGTTGCCGCCTAGACATACTTCGCAAGGGCCACCACGACATTCGGAGTCAGCTGGTGGACCTGGACCTCAAATCTCTGCAGAACCTCCGCCACAAAGCGATGTGCAGGCAGACGAAGGCCAGCGGTGAAAAACGCCTCAAACACAACCAACTCGCCCTCGGGCTCGGGAACCTCCTCCGCCCCCGGGACACGCCCCACTCCGCTGCCAAAATATCCAAGCTGCTGCATGTCCTGCACGCGGATCGAGGAAATCTGTGAAACGCCAAACTCCACCATGTCACCCGGATGTAGCTCCTCTGTCGCCACGTTGCTCAAGGTATTCTCGGACGACGCGTCGGCCGGTGGCGTATTTGCAGCAGACGAGGAAGAAGACGGCATGGCTACGTACCGTCGGCGGCGGCGAGCGGTCTGCTTGACGCGGGCCAGATCTCCGACGAGCAGGAGCAAGGAGGGCAGGAGAGCGGGCGAACGGTTTCAAAAGGAGGCTAGGGTTTTGTGGCACGCAGAAAGAGAACCTAACCCGCGCCGCCCCACCCCCCTTTTTATACACAGGACGCGACGCTTCGGGAAACCCGCAGTCCAACAGAACCGCGTCCGTCAACGGTCACATCAAAAACCCCCGCGGAACCACTTCGAGCGAGGGCAGCGTCTCCACCATCTAGTGACGTCTTCGGCACCAGATGACTTAGTCGAACTGGTCCCTCGGAGGGCAATTGTTGGGGCGAAGGCAAAGACGCTACCCTTCGCTCCAGCCTTCGCCTTTCTCGCTGCACCAACGAAAGCAGAACGATCGGCGAGGTCCACCATTCGTCTTCTACACTACAAGACAAAGGCCTACGACGACGTCGCCCCATCCCACGTCCTCACCCGACCTAGAGGCCCATGTGGGATTCGACCCATTGTAACAGGCCCCGCACGGAGAAGTGTGTTACGGGCCTGATTTGTAATGGCTTTTCTGTAATGACAGTCTGTAACCCTCCTTTATAGGAATATTCCGGGGATAGTCTAGATGCCTGAGGGTACATGCGTCCTTACATCGAGACACTGGGCACTTAGGCACCTATAAATACCCCCGTACAGTGCCCTTGAGAGGATGGATTAACAGAGCAATTGCCATCTCGAGTTGAAACCTTGTTTACGTTGCTTTTACTCCCCCGTTGGATCAACTTGCCCAGGAGAGCAAGTTCCAACAATCGCTAAACGCCCTATGTCTAGTGATAGTGACAGGGACAACGACAAGAAGGGGAGGAAGAAGGAGAAGAAGAAATACTACAAGAAGAAGGGCGGCGATGCCCACGTGTGTCGGGAATGGGACTCCGACATGAGCTCCACCGACTCCTCCTCGGACGAGGATGCCACCAACATCCCCATCAACAAGGGACTTCTCTTCCCCAACGTTGGCCACAAATGCTTCATGGCAAAGGACGGCAAGAAAAAGAAGGTACAAGCTAGAACCACCCCCAAGTATACCACATCTAGTGATGAGGGTAGTTCTAGTGATGATGAAGATAACTTGCTTAGTCTTTTTGCCAACCTTAACATGCAACAAAAAGAAAAATTAAATGAATTGATAGGAGCTATTCATGATAAGGATGAACTCTTGGATAGCCAAGAGGAATTCCTTATTAAGGAAAATAAAAAGCATGTTTAGGTGAAAAATGCTTATGCTCAGGAAGTAGAGAAAAATAAAAAATTGACTAAGGAGCTTAGCATTTGCCATGACACTATATCCAACCTTAGAACTAAGAATGTTAGTTTAACTACTAAGGTTGAAAAATCAAATGTTTGTCATGATTCAACTGTCAATTTTAAAAATGAAAATACTAGTTTGATTGCTAAGATTGATAAATTGAATGAATCAATTTCAAGCCTTAAGGATGAAAATGCTAGATTAATTTCTAAGGCTAAAGATTTAAATGTTTGCAATGATGTTGTTTCCAATCTTAGAAATGAGAATGCTATTTTACATGCTAAGATTGATGAATTAAATATTTGCAAACCTTCTACATCTAGTGTTGATCATGTTACTATTTGTACTAGATGTGGAGACATTAATGTTGATGATATTCATGATCACCTAGCTTTAATTAAACAACAAAATGATCACATAGCTCAACTAACTGCCAAAATCAATGAGTATGAGATAGAAAATGAAAAATTTAAATTTGCTAGAAGCATGCTCTATAATGGGAGACGCCCTGGCATTAAGGATGGCATTGGTTTCCAATAGGGAAGCAATGTAAAAATTAATGCTCCTAAAAGATTGTCTAATTTTGTTAAGGGCAAGGCTCCCATGGCTCAGGATAACGAGGGTTACATTTTATATCCTGCTGGTTATCCTGAGCACAAGATTAGGAGAATTCATGCTAGGAAGTCTCATTATGTTTCCCATCATGCTTTTATGTACAAGAATGAGGCATCTAGCTCTAGGCATTCTAACCATGTTAAAATGCCTAAAAAGAAAACTCCTACTGCATCAAATGAACCTAATGTTTCATTTAAAACTTTTGATGCTTCTTATTGTACCCAAGGTGCTTGTTTCTAATGTGAAAGGACCCAAGACCGTTTGGGTACCTAAGAACAAGGCCTAAAATTGTTTTGCAGGTTTATGCATCCGGGGCACAAGTTGGATTATTGATAGCAGATGCACAAACCACATTACAGGGGACAAAAGGATGTTCTCCTCCTACGAGAAAAACAAATATCCCCAAAGAGCTATCACATTCGGGGATGGAAATCAAGGTTTGGTCAAAGGACTTGGTAAAATTGCTATATCACCTGACCATTCCATTTCCAATGTTTTTCTTGTAGATTCTTTAGATTACAATTTGCTTTCAGTTTCTCAATTATGCAAAATGGGTTACAACTGTCTTTTTACAGACTTAGGTGTTACTGTCTTTAGAAGAAGTGATGATTCAGTAGCATTTAAGGGAGCATTAGAGGGTCAGCTATACTTAGTTGATTTTAATAGAGCTGAACTTGATACTTGCTTAATTACTAAGACTAATATGGGTTGGCTCTGGCATCGCCGACTAGCCCATGTTGGGATGAAGAATCTTCACAAGCTTCGAAAGGGAGAACACATTTTGGACTAACCAATGTTCATTTTGAGAAAGACAGGGTTTCTAGCGCATGTCAAGCAAGGAAACAAGTTGGTACCCACCATCCACACAAGAACTTCATGATGACCGATAGGTCACTGGAATTACTCCACATGGATCTATTCGGCCCGATAGCTTACATAAGCATCGGCGGGAGTAAGTATTGTCTTGTGATTGTGGATGATTATTCTCGCTTCACTTGGGCATTCTTTTTGCAGGAAAAATCTCAAACCCAAGAAACTTTAATGGGATTCTTGAGACGGGCTCAAAATGTGTTCGGATTGTGAATCAAAATGATAAGAAGCGACAACGGGACGGAGTTCAAGAACTCTCAAATAGAAGGCTTTCTTGAGGAAGAGGGCATCAAGCATGAGTTCTCTTCTCCCTACACACCCCAACAAAATTGTGTAGTGGAGAAGAAGAATAGAACTCTACTGGACATGGCAAAGACCATGCTTGATGATTACAAGACTCCGGATCGATTTTGGGCTGAAGCGATTAACACCGCCTGCTACTCCATCAACCGGCTCTACCTTCATCGAATCCTCAAGAAGACATCATATGAACTCCTCACCGGTAAAAAGGCCAATGTTTCATATTTTAGAGTCTTTGGTAGCAAATGTTTTATTCTTATTAAAAGAGGTAGAAAATCTAAATTTGCTACTAAGGCTGTAGAAGGCTTTTTACTAGGATATGATTCAAACACAAGGGCATATAGAGTCTTCAACAAATCCACTGGATTAGTTGAGGTTTCTTGTGGCATTGTGTTTGATGAGACTAATGGCTCTCAAGTAGAGCAAGTTGATCTTGATGAATTAGATGATGAAGAGGCTCTGTGCGTCACGCTAAGGAACATGTCCATTGGGGATGTGTGTCCTAAAGAATCTGAAGAGCCTCCACAAGCACAAGATCAACCATCATCTTCAAATCAAGCATCTCCACCAACTCAATATGAGGATCAGGCTCAAGACATTGAAGAAGAAGATCAAGAAGATGAGCAACCTCAAGAGGAGGACAATGATCAAGGGGGAGATGACAATGATCAAGACAATGAAGATGATCACGAAGTTCAGGGTCAAAGACCGCCACACCCAAGAGTCCATCAAGCGATTCAAAGAGATCACCCCGTGAACTCAATTCTCGGTGACATTCATAAGGGGGTAACAACTCGATCTCGAGTCGCTCATTTTTGTGAACATTACTCTTTTGTTTCCTCTATTGAGCCTTAGAGGGTAGAGGATGCACTAAGAGATTCGGATTGGGTGTTGGCAATGCAAGAGGAGCTCAACAACTTCATGAGGAATGAGGTATGGCATTTAGTTCCACGTCCTAACCAAAATTTGGTAGGTACCAAATGGTTATTCCGCAACAAGCAAGATGAGCATGGTGTGGTGACAAGGAACAAAGCCTGACTGGTTGCCAAAGGATATTCACAAGTCGAAGGTTTGGACTTTAGTGAAACCTATGCACCCGTAGCTAGGCTTGAATCAATTTGCATATTACTTGCCTATGCTACTCACCGTTGCTTTAAGCTTTATCAAATGGACGTAAAAAGTGCCTTCCTCAATGGACCAATCAAGGAAGAGGTCTATGTTGAGCAACCTCCCGGCTTTGAACATAGTGAGTACCCTAACCATGTTTATAAACTCTCAAAGGCGCTTTATGGGCTCAAGCAAGCCCCAAGAGCATGGTATGAATGCCTAAGAGATTTCCTTATCACTAATGGCTTCAAAGTCGGTAAAGCTGATCCTACTCTCTTTACCAAAATAATTGCAAAAGATTTGTTTGTATGCCAAATTTATGTTGATGATATCATATTTGGGTCTACTAACAAATCCACTTGTGAAGAGTATAGTAGAATCATGATACAGAAATTAGAGATGTCTATGATGGGGGAGTTGAAGTATTTTCTAGGATTTCAAGTCAAGCAACTCCAAGAAGGCAACTTCATCAGCCAAACCAAGTACATTCAAGACATACTTACCAAGTTTGGAATGAAGAATGCCAAGCCCATCAAGAAATCATGGGAACCAATGGGCATCTCGACCTCGACACGGGAGGTAAATCCATAGATCAAAAGGTATACCGGTCGATGATAGGATCTTTACTCTATTTATGTGCATATCGACCAGATATTATGCTTTCCGTGTGCATGTGTGCAAGGTTCCAAGCTGATCCTAAGGAAGTTCACCTTAGGGACGTGAAAAGAATCATGAGATATTTAGTTTATACACCTATGTTTGGACTTTGGTGCCCCAAGGGATCCACTTTTGACTTATTAGGATATTCAGATGCTGTCAGCTTCTAGGGAGATCCCTGGTGTCTTGGGCTTCAAAGAAATAAAACTCAGTAGCTCTTTCTACCGCCGAAGCCGAGTATATTGCCGCAGGTCATTGTTGCGCGCAATTGCTTTGGATGAGGCAAACCTTCATGGACTATGGCTATAAATTGAGCAAAGTCCCTCTCCTATGTGATAATGAGAGTGCAATCCGCATGGCGGATAATCCCGTTGAACACCGCCGCACTAAGCACATAGACATTCGATATCACTTTTTGAGGGATCACCAACAAAGGAGGGATATCGAGATTGCTTATGTTAGCACTAAAGAACAATTAGCTGATATCTTTACCAAGCCATTAGATGAAAAACTTTTAGCAAACTTAGGAATGAGCTAAACATTCTTGATTCTCGGAATTTTGATTGAAACATTGCACACATAGCTTATTTATATACCTTTGATCATATCTCTTTTATGTCTACGACTAATGTATTTTCAAGTGTATTTCTATGCTAAGTCGTAGATTGAAAGGGAAATGGGGTCTTCGGCGAAGACAAGGCTTCCACTCCGCTCTACCTGTATTTTTTACCCCTCGCCGTCACTCTACATCACTCTCACATTGGTATAATCTTCACTCATATTTCATTTACCAATGAGGGAGAAAGTAACAAAGGCTCTCAGACGTCTCCGTTTTTGGCGATTAATGCCAAAGGGGGAGAAATATTAAGCTCAAAGCAAAAGGACCGCACCACCAACTTCAAAAACTTTCAAAATGATGATTTATGTTTGTCTTTTCAATTGGTATCTTATGATAGAAATTTCTTCAATTGATATGATATTTTCAATTGGTATATTTAAAGATGGAATTTCAAAACTAGTATCTAAGTAAAAGTTCCAATTGGTATCTATTAAAACCCTCTTGAAGACTCAGAGGAGAATTTTATTCAGGGGGAGTTTTGTTTAGTCAAAGGAAAGGCATTTAAAACAGGGGGAGAAATTTCAAAACTTGAAAATGCTTCTTGCAATCTTATTCATATACCTTTGACTATTTGCAAAACTCTTTGAAAAGAATTTCCAAAAAGAATTTGCAAAAACATAACAAGTGGTGCAAATGTGGTCCAAAATGTTAAATATATCAAATCAAACTTATATGCTTAGAAATGCTTTCATTTCAAAATAACTTATGCACATATGTCAAAATGCAAACTAGTTACATTTCTCACATTGTATTTGATTTGGTTTGTGTTGGCATCAATCACCAAAATGGGGGAGATTGAAAGGGAAATAGTCTCAATATTTCCTATAATCGATTTTGGTGTTTGGCGACCATCACAAACCTTGTGGACTAACCAGTTTGCCCAGTTGATCATCTCACAGGTGCATAAGTTCATCTACAACTATTCTAAATCGATTGTCCGGAATACCGTAGATTATTCCGGATAGGAGAAGCTTTTTGGAAAAACACCTACGTGCGGACCGTCCCGGCCCTTGCGGCGGACCGTCCGTGGCACCAAGGTGACTCTCGGACAGGAACACTGCAAAAACACAAGTCTACACTACGGACCGTCTGACGGAGAAGCGAGCACCGTCCGAGACCAAGCACGGACCGTCCGGCCTCAGGCGCGGACCGTCCGGTCGATGAAAACCAGAAAAACCCGAAGGTGACAGGTTTGGTAAAATGTAATTTTAGCGTCCTCTCGGACCGTCCGAGCTGCACGACCGGACCGTCCGCGACTGCTTTATCTGACATCTGATGACGCATTTAATGCATAGTAGTCGTTACTGCTGACCGTTGCGATTTCAGTCCTTTATGTATAGGGGCGGACCGTCCGGACCAGGGGCGCGGACCGTCCACGGTCAGCAGAAAGGGGGCAACGGCTAGGAACTGGTTGGGGGCTATAAATACCACCCCAACCACCTCCATTCACAACAACCAAGCACTCCAATCCTTCACATTCAATAGAAGAGCTAGCAATCCATTCAAAGACACAATCAAAGCTTCCAATCTCTCCAAGTTCCACAATTGAGACAAGTGATCATTAGTGATTAGTGACTTGCGAGAGAGAGTGATCTGTGTGTTATTTGTCGCTCTTGTCGCTTTGCTTTTGCAATCGTGCCTTCTTCTTTCTCATTCTTGTTCTCTAAGTGAGTTGTAATCAAAGCAAGAGATACCAAGTGTGTGGTGGTCTTTGTGGGGTCTAGTTGACCCGTTTGATTAAGGAGAAAGCTCACTCGGTCTAAGTGACCGTTTGAGAGAGGGAAAGGGTTGAAAGAGACCCGGTCTTTGTGACCACCTCAACAGGGACTAGGTTCATTGGAACCGAACCTCGGTAAAACAAATCACCGTGTCATCCGCTTTATTTCTTGGTTGATTTTTTCCCTCTCTTTCGGACTCAGATTTAATTCTAACGTTAACCCTGGCTTATAGTGTGTGCTTAAGTTTATAAATTTCAGATTCCGCCTATCCACCCCCCTCTAGGTGACCTTCAAATGGTATCAGAGCCCGATACTTCATTAGAGTCTAACCACTCGAAGTGATGTCGGGAGATCACGCCAAGAGGGAGATCGTGACCGGCGGCGACAAGTCCGCAAGCTCGGGAAGAACTCATTTGAGGGATTTCGGCCACAAGCACAAGGAGGAATCCTCTTCCTCCATCAAGTCACAACGAAGAGGTGACAAGAAGAAGATGAAGAAAGTGGTCTACTACGAGACCGACTCTTCGTCACCCTCCACCTCCGGCTCCGAATCGGTGTCCGTCACTTCTAAGCGCCATGACGCAAGAAGTATAGTAAGATGCCCCTCCGCTATCCTCGCATTTCCAAACACACTCCATTACTTTCCGTCCCATTAGGCAAACCACCGGTTTTTACAGTGAAGATTATTGTATGTGGAGTGATAAAATGAGGCATCATCTAACCTCACTCCATGCTAGCATTTGGGACATTGTTGAGTTTGGAGCGCAGGTACCATCCGTAGGGACGAAGAATATGATTGGGACGAGGTCGCTCAAATCCAGCACTTTGATTCCCAAGCAACCACTATACTCCTCGCCTCTCTATTCCGGACATGAGAAGCTTTTTGGAAAAACAGCTACGCGCGGACCGTCCGGGCCCTTGCGGTGGACGTTCGTGGCACCAAGATGACCCTCGGACAGGAACACAACAAAAACACAAGTCTACACTATGGACCGTGCGACGGAGAAGCGAGCACCGTCCGGCCTCAGGCGCGGACCGACCGGTCGATGAAAACTAGAAAAACTCGAAGGTGACGGGTTCGGTAAAATGTAATTTTGCATCCTCGCGGACCGTCCGGGGTGCATGACCGGACCATCCGCGATTGCTTTATCTGACATCTGACGACGCATTTAATGCATAGTAGCCGTTGATATTGTCGTTACTGCTGACCGTTGCGATTTCAGTCGTTGATGTACAGGGGCGGACCATCCGGACCAGGGGCGCGGACCGTCCGCAGTCGGCAGAAAGGGAGCAACGGCTAGGAAGTGGTTGGGGGCTATAAATACCACCCCAACCACCTCCATTCACAACAACCAAGCACTCCAATCCTTCACATTCAATACAAGAGCTAGCAATCCATTCAAAGACACAATCAAAGCTTCCAATCTCTCCAAGTTCCACAATTGAGACAAGTGATCATTAGTGATTAGTGACTTGCGAGAGAGAGTGATCTATGTGTTATTTGTTGCTCATGTCGCTTGGCGTTTTGCAATCGTGCTTTCTTCTTCCTCATTCTTGTTCTCTAAGTGACTTGTAATCAAACAAGAGACACCAAGTGTGTGGTGGTCCTTGTGGGGTCTAAGTGACCCGGTTGATTAAGAAGAAAGCTCACTCGGTCTAAGTGACCGTTTGAGAGAGGGAAAGGGTTGAAAGAGACCCGGTCTTTGTGACCACCTCAACGGGGACTAGGTTCATTGGAACCGAACCTCAGTAAAACAAATCACCGTGTCATCCGCTTTATTTCATGGTTGATTTGTTTTCCCTCTCTTTCGGACTCGGATTTAATTCTAACGGTAACCCCGGCTTATAGTGTGTGCTTAAGTTTATAAGTTTCAGATTCTGCCTATCCACCCCCCTCTAGGCGACTTTCACTACGTAGTGAAACCTTGTTGACTCACCTTGTTAGTGTTTAAGGGTTTGATTGACCTAAGGCAAAAGGGATCACGACTCATGGGTAAAGTGTGCAACCTCTATAGAGGGTTAGAAACTGTTATATCAGCCATGCTCACTGCTGGGGCA
Source organism: Zea mays (assembly GCF_902167145.1). Classification (NCBI taxonomy): domain Eukaryota; kingdom Viridiplantae; phylum Streptophyta; class Magnoliopsida; order Poales; family Poaceae; genus Zea; species Zea mays. The sequence goes on from NC_050098.1 coordinate 68,216,727, forward strand.
AAGGAGGACTGCCCCCTCGCTCGGGTTATTTATAACAAGAGATAAATCATTACAAAGAAGCGAAGACCCTTAGACAGAGGAGAAGCGAAGGCCCTAAGGCGGAGGGAGGTGTTTAAGGCAGGCAAAGGCTCTACCGGTTGTCGGCGCGGCAAGGAACGGCAAAGGCATCAGGTGACTTCCGAAGACTTGGTGCACAGAACACGTGGGGCCAGTGTCGCTACTCATGCGTTGTTGGCAAAGCAGGCCCGTGTAAAACCACACTAGGCCGCCTGGTCCCACTTGTAAGCTATAGTGTAGCTAGAGTTAATGGTGTATCCATCCGTGTTGTACCTAATCACACTATAATGACCTGTAATGACCCTTGAGAGGAGAATATTCTAGAGATAACATAGGTAATCGGGGGCATAATTGTATTTACCTAGGTGAGATCGCCCCTGGTTACCTATAAATATCCCAGCACTGTACCCTAATGTGGGAGGCTGAAAAACATCGTTGCTCTAATACACTGTGTTGACAAGCATCAAATCACCCCCGTTTCCCTACTGTTTGAATCAGCTTAACCATGTGTCAGCGAGTTCCAACATTTGGCACCCACCATTCGTGCTTCGAAAAACCATTCCTGCGATGGCTCCCAAGAAAGCAACTTTATTAAGAGCAACATTGGGATCCTCTTTGATTAGAGATACTCTAGATACATTTATGATGATGGGTTAATGATGATGGCTATACTTATGGTTTCTGGTATTTTCCCCTCTAATGAGGTGCCTTTTGGGATAACAACTTGGGTCCTATGATAAAAGTTGGCTTCTACTAACAATAAATACTTGACAAACTAAAAGCAACTGCTTTGAACCTAACCCCATATACAGCTAGTCCACTTTAGGCAAATTGGACATTTATTGAGTACGTTGATGTGTGTAATACCAAAAAATGTAAAATGGAAACATAGTTGGACTACATACATGTTTCTACATCTATTTATTATCACATGTGAACAAACACCCCAAAAGCCATTAATTAACTAATGAAACAAAAAAAATAATACATGCATCATGCTAGATTTTATTTGTGTGTGCATTTAATAGCAACAAAAATAATAATAAGACATTGGTATCGACATTGAATTGAGACCCAATCTACAATTCTAGGATTTGAGAAAAGATAAGAAAATACTATACAAATAAAATAAAATATAAATGTAAATGAATTAAAATTCGGATCATATGGTTATGTAAATGTAGAAATTTAACCCGAGTTTGAACTTCACACATATAGATTCAAATTTGAAAAAGAAGAGAAGAGAAAAGAAAAGAAAATATAAAAGAAAAGAAAAAAAATGGGAAAGCTCACCTGGGCCCTAGACCTCAATTCGGCCCACCCGGGGAATCCATCCGCGCAGCTCATCCCATCACTGCGGCGCCGACACGCGGGCCAGCCAGGTCAGTCGCGCGCGTGTTTCCTTCCTCCCCGTTACGCTGACCCGTGGTGCCCGCTCGCCAGTGCTACTCGTGCCCACGAATCGAACCGGTCGTCTCGCTGCGCTCGGGGGCCCACCTATCACCACTTCGTCGCGCGACCGGGACAACGGCGCTCGCAAGATCCACGGCGAGCACCTGCCACATTCCCGTCAATGCCGCCACCAGCTGAACCACCTCTCACGAGCCATATCGCTTTCAGGCGCACCTCTTACCTCCCCTATTCCATTCTCCTGCTCGGGGTCGAGTTCGGGATCGATCCACCGCCGCCGCGCACCATTGCCGAAAAGGGAGAGTCCGTCGCCACACATGCAAACCACACCGGTGTTTGCTGTCGAGCCACGGTGTGTGGCTTTGGAGCATCTGGGACCCTCCACGAAGACACGCGGGACAACGAGAGGCACATGGGGGTACCCCAGGGACAGAAATTCCTCGCCGTCGAAGTAGAGCCACGCATCTCCGTGGTCCGGAGGCGTCACACCGTCAACGCCGGTATGGTCACCTCTATCAAGTTCGTGATGTGCGCCTTTATGTTTTTCTTGAGTTCACGCGCGGGATTGGGCCGTCTGGCCGAAGTCGAGCGAAGTGTCTGGCGATGGACACCGCGCCATGGGGTGGTGACGCCGTGTCTGTGGTCGGGATAAGGAAGAAAGCCTCGGGACCGTTGATCTGTGGATGGATGACCCTGATTAGCGCACGCATACCCCTTTGCTAGGATTCTCCTGGGTCGTCGGATCGGGATCCCGTGGCCCAGGATTGATCTAGGGCGTTTTTAATCAGCATCGTAGATTCCTAAGCTTATGGACATAAATTCATACCGGTTTGCTTCACTCTAGATCTAATCTGGGTTGTTAAATTTTGATCCGACTGCGGGGGAACAACCATACCCCTTCGGCCTGTTCATTTCGCAAAAGAGACCCTAGGCTTGTTAATAATCGACCCGCAGTCCGCGCAGTGGCGCTCTGAGTCTTAGGAAGATTTACACTGAGACTCCTGCCTTTCTCTGAAATCATGCGCGCAGTCCAACAACTAGTAAAAATTGGAGAACTAATTATAGAAAGTAATTTTTAATACAAACATAATGATAGAACTTGTTTAATTCATATAAAATTCATATTAATTCCAAATTGATCCATTCCAGTTCCTATAATTTTGTTTTAATATTTTTTATCACTCAGTAACACTGTTTTAGCATGAAACTCATAATAAAATTTATCTCTTAATTAATCTTGTATCAAATACCTAAAACCTTTAGAAATTCATAACTTAAAATCCATAACTCCAAATTTAATGATTCATGTTCCTATGATCTTATTTTAATATGTAGATTATTAGTGTGCCTATTGTATACATGTTTGGTGTGAGGTTAATTTCCTCTTTATACTATGCTTGTTTGTATTGTGGCGAGTAGAAGAGCTAGTGGCTTAGGATCCCGGTGTTCAGCAGGTAGAAGTTGCTGAGGAGGAGCTTATTGAAGGCAAATTGTGCCCTTGACCACTTTTATTACCCAATAATGTCCTTTATTATCACTTATCAATGCATAGGTTTAATTTTGATGGGACCCAATACGTCACCCTAGACTGGTTATCCTTTTACCTTGTTCATCCCTGAATCATTTGGACAGTTTTGCTATTGCTTTATATGGTTTTGGGTTAATATTACATTATACCCATATTCCAATTATTCTGTTATTTTATTTATGTTCATATCAAGATCATTATTTTTAATTGGAACATGGAGCTTAACTTGAGAAAGACGTGCCACCACAAGGGTGGAATGGGACGCCCTTGGCTGACTAACTAGGAAAGCTACTGGAGGACTACCTTACCCGATAGGGGCAAGGGTAGTAGGGGTGTAGGCGTGTAGGAAGGTTCATGGGTTGATTTTGCTGCGATAGCGGTCAGACGGGGGATTCCTGCATTGCTCTTCCTAGAAACTGTAGCGGGTTTTCTAAAGCTAGTGGAACTGGGTAAAGGCCTTGTAGTGTTGCCCTGCCTCGCTTCCTTGGTAGAGGTCTATGGGAGTCGAGATCCCTTGGCAGATGGGTGACATGACTTGTGGGTACAGGGTACAACCTCTGTAGAGTGTAAAACTGGTATACTAGCCGTGCTCGCGGTCATGAGCAGCTCAGGACTCTCGCATGATTAAACTATAGAATTAAATTCAATTTATCATTTGCATTGCATGAGATTATTTATTAATGTTGTTCTATTCTTATTATGGTTTGGTATTTACTTACATTTAGTAATTGCTAATAAAATTTGACCAACTTATTAAAAGCAATGCTCAGCTTTAACCCCAATTGTTGATCAGCCTTATACATCACATGAACTCCCACCTTTGGTGAGTTTATGCACATTATTCCCCACAACTTGTTGAGTGATGAACATATGTGAGCTCACCCTTGCTGCCTCACAACCCCCCCAGCAGAAGAATAGGAGGCCCAGGAGGAGCCGCACAACGAGGAGTCTGACTTGATCTAGGTGGCGTCTCCCAGTCGACTTTATGGCGCCAAGGATGGACTTTAGTTTGTTTTATATTTATCTTTTATTTTGCAAGACTTCCGCTATGTAATAAATACTTTTATGATATTGTGATATTTATCTTTATACATTTTGTTATTATATGTGTTGTCTTCTTTGGCGCATATTTGAGATGCACCCGACTTTATCTCTTAAATTCGGGTGTGACAGAAGTAGTATCAGAGGAAATATCGCCTGTAGGACGAAACCTAGATAGAAATGGACAAAACCATTACCTACTTACCTTACTCTGATTCTTTCTACACTTATCTTGATCATATCTCACCTTTTGTTGTTATACTATGATTATTCTTATCTTTTCTACTCTAAGATAAGATGGATTTCACACCTTGGAATCCTACATTTATGTCCTTTTTAAGCGATAGGAAACCTAAGACAAAATTAAAACTATTTTCTCTATTTAAAATTGTTGGTTGATTGTTCTGATGATAAATGTCTGATTTGCTTCTTTGATTGATTGAAACATTATAGTTGGGCATCTTACCATGTACCACCATAAGGTAATGTATTAGCTTTAGTAGGTAACAAACTAATCTACTTAGCTAATAAATCCCCCAAAGTAACATGCTTCATAATTACTTGCCTTGTCTACAATTCTTTCTTACCATATATTTCTAACTCAGATGGTCAATACCAGGAAGGGTGGTGGAATTGATCTACCCCCCAATCGACACAATCGGAGGGTACTTAGACAGCAACAACAAGCAGAGATGGATCCTCTAAATCCTCCACCAGCCGGGGCTGATCCAGCAGTTGCAGCTCAGATGCAGATAATGCAACAGATGGCTGATACTACGGCGGATATGCACGCGCAGATGTGGCAGGAACGCCAAGAGATGCGCCAAGAGAGGGAGGAGATGCGCCAGGAGTGAAGGGTGCAACAACAACAAGCACCACTGCCTCCACCACCACCACCAGTTCCACCCTGGGACAAGCATCGAGAGTTCATGAGCCACAAGCCACCGACATTCGCCAGCTCTCTGGATCCTCTACATGCTGATGATTGGCTGATGTCTGTGGAGAAGATGTTGATTATTGCCCAATGCTCTGACCAGGAGAAGGTTCTCTATGCTTCTGGTCGTCTTACTGGTCCTGCTGCTGATTGGTGAGATTCTTACACTGCTGCCCGCGATGCTGCTGATACTATCACATGGGCGGAATTTGCTACTCAGTTCAGAAACTACCATATTCCTGCTAGACTGATGAAGATTAAGAAGAAAGAGTTTCTGTCGCTAAAGCAGGGGAGCATGTTAGTCAGCGAGTACCGCGATAGATTCATTCAGCTCTCAAGATATGCACCAGATGAAGTGGCAGAAGATGAGAGGAAGCTGGAACACTTCATTGAGGGACTCAATGGGCCACTACAGTATGCACTGGTTGCTCATACATTTCCGTCGTTTCAGAGGTTGCTCGACATGGCCCTAGCCATTGAACACAAGCATGTTCAACTGGGGGACCTGAAGTGGAAGGCGATATCCTAGGGTCAGGGGAGCAGAAGCGTTCATCCTCGCTATGTTCCACCCTAGGGTACACCAGTTTGCACTGGAGGAGGCCAGCGTCCAGCCCAGTACACACCTCAGGGGACTCCACCGACACGTCAGGCTGCCCCACTGGCACCCTGGCGAAATCTCAGGACAGAGTGCTGGTACCACATGCTATAAGTGTGGTAAGACGGGACATTATGCTAATGTTTGTCCTTAGAGGATTGCTAATACACTTGAGCAGAACAAGTAGCATACTCTAGGATCTAGCAAGGGATTCACTATTGCTAGGGTTAATCAAGTCAGCGCTGATGCTACTACTGAAGGGGCTGACATCGCACTTGATATGTTTTATATTAATGCAATTCCTGCAACAATATTATTTTATTCTGGTGCTACACATTCATTTATGTCTGCTCGATATGCCAACACAAATGAGTTACCACTGCAAAATATGAAAACACCAATGGTAGTAATTACACCTAAAGGGCCTGTTGAGGCAAATTATATGACACATAGATTGACATTGACAATTATGGGAAGAGAATTCTAGGCTACCCCTATAATATTAGAGGAAAGAAGTATAGATCTGATCCTTGGTATATCATGGTTAAGAAAGGCAAAGGCCGTTATACAATGTGGTAGGGGTACTGTAGAACTCACCAACCCTAAAGGAGAAATATTTGAAGTTGAAATTACAGAAACTACCTCATGGTATTCTTAGTAGATGGGAAGTTTATTGGTGACAACATCCATGTGAATAGGGATTTCCAGATGTCTTTCCAGAGGAGTTACCCGGGATGCCACTGGTGGGGGTCTGCTTCGTGGCCGAAGGTCCTGAAAGAAGAAACACCTTCGGAAGATCAACATGCAAATAACGCCGAAGCTACCTTACAGGGAACTTCGGCATAACAACATGCTTAAGATGAAGGATTGCACCGACTTAAAGATGAAAAGACAGATTGACCCATGATAGTTTGTGTCATGATTGTAATCAATTGTAAAGGGTATAAATGTAATTTCACACAGGTTGCGCCCTGTGCCTATAAATAAATGAACAGTACCCCCATACTGTTCACGCTGACTGGTATTCAGTTGTGCGTCATGCTTGTGCCTTTACCTTCTTTCAACCCGAAGGTACATTTGTAATTCAATATTGTTTCTGCTTTTCATGATAATATAATGAGAATGAATTAACAATGTTATATGCTTGTTTATGTTGACTCTTATATTTCATATGCTTCTCCTTTTATTAACATATATCACAATCTACGAAGGTACGTCCTTCATGACCTTCGTCTGAAGATCATTATATCATAAGGGAAATAATGCTTCGAAAGACGAAGAGCATTAACGTTTAACATTTTATGTTGCCTTGGTCTTAATTCATAGCATTTGAGAACAAGTTCCCAACATTAGCGCCCACCTCTGGTGAACTCACTTCCACTTTTGAGCTGATGACTTCATTCAGCAATCAAGCCGAAGCATCTTCGGCTACGAAGCTGGTGTTTCCGATAAAAGGCGGCTCAGGTTCAGAGTCGGCTAACAAGAAGCAGAAGAAGGAAGCACAGAGAAGGGTGCAACATGTTGGGGTGCAGGGACCCTTCATCAAGTCAAAATGGTCCCACATCCCAATCACCTTCTCCCAGGAGGACCTTCAACTCAAAGATTACCCTCATAATGATGCTATGGTCATATCTTGTGTCATCAAGGGATTTTTGGTCCATAATGTTCTGGTTGATACAGGCAGTGCAGCGGATATCATATTTTCTAAAGCCTTTAGACAGATGCAAGAACCAGAGGATAAGATTCATGATGCTACACATCATCTATGTGGCTTCGGAGGAAGGCAGATTGTAGCACTCGACAAAATCACAATGCCGGTGACCTTCGGTTTTGTTCATAACACAAGGACTGAACAGGTTGTCTTTGACATTGTTGACATGGAGTATCCCTATAATGCAATCATTGGTCACGGAACACTTAATGCTTTCGAAGCGATACTTCATCCAGCATATCTATGCATGAAGATACCTTCGGAACAAGGGCCCATTGCTGTTCATGGAAGTCAGGAAGCTACCAGGAAGACCGAAGGAAACTGGACAGATTCAAAGGCGATTCATAACATAGATGGAGCCGAAGCCTGTGAGCAATATCGATACAAAAGAGAGAAGGCTGCTTCGGCGGATCAGCCGAAGCCTATGCTCCTATGTGAAGACATAGCAGAGCAAAAAGTATTGGTGGGGTCTCAGTTATCCGAAGAGTAGGAAAATAATTTGATAAGATTTCTATTCAACAACAAAGATGTCTTTGCTTGGTCAGCCAATGATCTTTGCGGTGTCAACAGAGATGTCATTGAGCATTCACTCAATGTGGATCCATCTTTCAGGCCAAGAAAACAAAGGCTTCGAAAAATGTCTGATGACAAAGCTGAAGGTGCTCGCAACGAAGTGAAGAGGCTTCTTAGTGTTGGAGTTATCAGAGAGGTCAAGTACCCAGAGTGGCTAGTTAATACTGTTATGGTGAAAAAGGCCAATGGTAAATGGAGAATGTGCATTGATTTTACAGATCTTAACAAGGCTTGTCCAAAGGATGAGTTCCCATTGCCAAGAATAGATTCGCTAGTAGATGCAGCAGCCTCGTCAGAGCTCATGAGTTTGCTAGATTGTTACTCAGGCTATCACCAAATCTGGATGAAGAAGGAAGATGAGCCGAAAACTAGCTTCATAACCACCAGTGGCACATATTTCTATCTTCGGATGCGTGAGGGGCTTAAAAATGGTGGAGGAAGCTTCAGCAGAATGACAGCCAGAGTCCTTCATTCTCAAATAGGCAGGAATGTACTGACTTATGTCGATGACATCATAGTCAAAAGCACGAAGCAAGAAAATCACATTGCTGATTTGAAAAAGACATTTGCCAACTTCAGACAAGCTGGTTTGAAGTTGAATCTAGAAAAATGTGTTTTGGGGGTAAAGAAGGGCAAGTTCCTTGGTTGTCTAGTGTCAACGAAGGGAATTGAAGCTAACCCAAGTAAGATTGAAGCTATCCTTCGTATGGAACTGCCAAGCACAAAGAAAGGAGCTCAACGGCTGGCAGGTAGATTAGCATCATTGAACAGATTTATATCCAAATCAGCAGAAAGAAATCTACCTTTCTTCGAGATACTAAAGTCAGCCGAAGCCTTTCAATGGGGCCCGGCTCAGCAAAAAGCCTTCAAAGTGTTGAAGCAATATTTGATTGATTTAACAACATTAACTCCACCTTCGCCAGGGTCTCCATTGCTCTTATATGTTGCAGCTTCGCATTCTGCAGTAAGTGCCGCACTTGTATAAGAAAAGCTAGACGGCCAAGTCAAAAAGCAAGCTCCAGTGTACTTCATCTCCGAAGTTCTAACTCTATCAAAGAAAAATTATACAAAATTGGAGAAGGTGCTATATGCTGTCTTAATGGCTTCCAGAAAACTTTGGCATTACTTTCAAGCATATCAAATAATTGTTCCTTCGTCACAACCTCTCAAGGACATTATGAGGAATAGATAAGCTACTAGAAGAATTGGGAAATGGGCTACAGAACTCAATGAATTTAACATTGACTATGTACATAGATCCTCAATTCAGTCCCAGGCGTTTGCAGACTTCATCGCTGATTGGACACCAGGGGCTCACGAAGAAGAAATAAACAAAGATGCCGAAGCTTGGACAGTGTTCTGCGATGGTTCTTGGGGAACCTTCGGTGCAGGAGCGGCTGCGGTTCTAGTGGCACCTTCAAAAGTATAAACATGTTATGCAGCCAAGCTTGATTTCAGTTGCACAAATAATATTGCTGAATATGAAGCACTTCTGTTGGGGCTTCGGAAGTTAAGGGCAGTGGGAATAAAAAGGGCCATTCTAAAAACTGATTCTCAAGTTATTTCTAGCCATGTGGACAAAGTAGCAAGGCAAGAGATCCGAAGCTTGAAAGATATCTGGATACAGTTCGAAGGTTAGAGGCTTCTTTCGAAAGTTTTTCTATTAAAAATATCCCAAGAGGTGAAAATGAGAACACAGATTTACTAGCCAAATCGGCAGCCCAGGGGCTCCCCTTACCTTCGGAAGTATTTTTTGAAACAATAAAGGCACCTTCGGTTGAACTCATGAAGAGAGAGCAGTGCTTACTATTTCTCCAGTACATAGTGAAGATTGGAGGACTGAAATTATATCTTTCCTCCAAGGTAATTGTCTTTCAGATGATGAAGCTTATAATAAGAGAATGGAGGCAAGAACAAGACCATATGTGATAATAGAAGGGGAGTTATACAAACATGGAGTCTGTTCTCCACTTCTCAAGTGTTTATCCAGAACCGAAGGTAAAGAGCTGTTGAAGGAAATACATGCAGGTTTGTGTGGATCTCACATTGGGTCTAGGCCTTTGGTAGGGAAGGTCTTCAGACAAGGATTTTATTGATCGAAGGCAGCTTCGGATGCTGCAGATCTGGTTCAAAAGTGCGAAAATTGTCAAAAATGTGCAAGAGACCAGAAACAACCTTCGTCGCTAACTCAATTAATACAGCCAACCTGGCCATTGCAAAGATGGGGCCTGGATTTGTTGGGTCCACTTCCACCAGCACAAGGCAATTTAAGATATGTTGTGGTGGCTGTAGAATATTTTTCCAAGTGGATTGAAGCGAAGCCTTTAGCCACAATAACTTCGGTCACAGTCCAGAAATTCTTCTGGAAAAAAATTGTTTGTCGCTTCGGCGTGCCGAAGGCTACAACTGTGGACAACGGAACACAGTTTGATGCCGAAGCTTTCAAGGAATTTTGTGATCAAGTTGGCACAAAGATTCATTTTGTGTCAGTCAGACATCCAGAGTCAAATGGACTTGTCGAAAGTGTGGGGGACAGATATCCCCCGGGTCCACTAGAAGGATAAAATACCTCACGAAAGGCCCAAGGGCCCCATAATTCGTAAGGTCATCCCCTCGTGGGCCTGGGAGGAACGACCAGTGGAGCGGATTAACACAAGGCCGGGTCGACGCAAGCCCAGACGGCCAAACAAATTCGAGCAGTAATCACAACAGTGACCCGACCTTCCAGCGCAGGAGCCCCGTACAACGGAACCAAGCGAGGATGGGTCTGCTAAATTATAGGAGGATAAACTCAGATGGTTTGCTATTTCTTACGCACACGTTGTTATCATATATGCATGTAATGCCCCTCGGTCGAGTATATAAGGCCTAAGGGGTACCCCTTGAGACAATCACTCATTACTTAGCCATCCACCCTGCTCTCTACGTTTTCCAGCACTAGAGAACTCCCTTGTAACCCATCATATAAAGCACTCTCGCCAGGACGTAGGGTGTTATGCATCTCAAAGCGGCCCGAACCTGTACATCATTGTCCACTGTTTCTCGTGCGCCCAGCACGAACCATCGAGTTACAGTCGGTAACACCGTCCTACTCCTAAAAGCACCTTGAGGGGTAACCCCGGGTGCGCGGTCGGACCCAAAACATCGACAGCAGGCGCGCTAGGTAGGGGTGTGTCATCGATCCAAGCGAGCTCAATGGCCGTCACCTTCCAGCACAAGATCATCCTCCGTCCCGGATCCATGTTCTGCTTCGGAACTATCTCATCTGTAGCAGATGAGAAGGGAACTCTGCATCGCATCGCGGATCCGCCAGAGAGAAAGTTTTCCTCAAAGATCTCCGAGGAAATCGGAGCAAAGCAAGAAAAAGCGAAACCTCCAGTGCTCCGAAAAAAGATCACCTTCAGCAAGCTAGGAGCCGAGGGTCCTTCAGCCCGGAGAACTCCGCTGTCCACCTCTCCGACGGAGGAATGGACACAGATCACAAGGAAAAAGGAAGCAAAGGATCATCAAGCTGGTCTTTCTGTGCCTCCGTCCTCAAAGGTGGCAGCTGCTCCATTCTACCCCGACGTCCTCTTCATCAGGAGAGTGGAATCGCCCCCCATCTCCGACGACAAACCGACCGCACCCGGAGAGGAACCTCCTCTGTGGGAATCCCACCGACGAAGGAACCGACGCCGAAATATCCGGCGACATCACGAGGCCGGAAAGCGGGACCCGGCGCAACCTGTATCGCGAGACGAGGTCTCGGAGATGGGAGAAACTCCGGAAGAACGTGTCTTTAGGGAAAGAAGGAATTCCCGACGACGTGATCGTCGACGGGCTCAAGAACAGGCCGAGGAGGATACAAGGCAACGTCGGGAAAATCCACTCTTCGGGCACAACCTGAACCCCGACTTCGCCCGAGCCATGAACACGCCAAGTGAAGTCGGTGGAGTATTGGCTCGGATAGCTGATGGCCTCCCCCGGACTCTCGACGCCGAGGGCTACCGGCGGCTATTCACTTAAGCAGCCAATCATCTTCTACCCCTCGCTCACCCGCCGAACGATCTGCGACACGCCATCAACAGTCGGCGGGACGCACGGAGCTCCATCAACGCTTCGCGCGAACGACGACATGAGAACGAGATCCGTCGCCGGGAAGAGTACGACCGGGATCACGTCATCCCAGCACGGAGTCAGGCTACCAGGACCGAGTCAGCCACGGCTTCAACTGGTGGCACCACCCGAGGATGGTCGAGGCACCACGACAACCACTCCCCTCCCCGGGACAGACAACATCATCGACGACAGGAGGACACGTGTGGAGTATCGGCACTTACTCCGCGCCTCAGGGCCATTCAATGGCCCCCTAACTTCAAGGTATCCAACGTCGACAAATATGAACCTAAGCAGGATCCGGGAGGTTGGCTGGCCATCTACACCACCGCTGCCCGAGCTGCTGGGGCAACCGAGGACGTAATGACCGCGTACTTGCCTATCGTCCTCGGGCAAGACGCGCTGCAATGGCTGCGACACCTACCCCGACACTGCATCGATGACTGGGGCGACTTTAGTCGATGCTTCACCGCCAACTTTTAGTCTCTCTCCGACAAACCGGCGCAACCATGGGACCTCAAATCTATCAAGCGCCGAGGGGACGAAACTCTTCGGTCGTACCTCAAAAGATTCCAGACCATGAGAAATCGTATCCCCGAGGTCGCGGAGGCAGCAGTGATCGAGGACTTCTACAGGGGATCCAATGACTCGGCCTTCGTCTGAACCATACTATAGAAGGCGCCGACCACCTCCGAGCAGCTGTTCCGGGAAGCCGATCTCTACATCACCGCCGACGAACGAGCTCAGGACCTCTTCGGGGGAGCGAAGCCTGCGCCAGCGGCACCGCAACGTGACACGAACCAGCAACCTGACAAGCGCTGGGAGAAGAGGCCTCGAGAAGAGGTCCACGCCGCCGGACCGCCCGCCTCTCGCGCCCGAGGAGGACCTCGAGGAGGCGAACGCACGCTGGACGACATCCTCGACGCCCAGTGTCCGTACCACAAGGACATGCGCCACACCCTCCGGAACTGGAGGGACTTCAAGCATTCCGTCGGGCACGGTCGACCCTTCCAACCTCTACCTCCTCCCCCGCCGCGAGGAGGGCCAGGAGAACCGCGACAGCCCCAGCAGCAGGAGGAGGGAGGAGGTGGAGCCTTCCCGCACGTTGGCAGAGAAGTCAACGTCATTTTCGGCGGACACGGGTCATGTAACACCCTGAATTTTAGGGTATAAAATTTCTTTTCTAATATCCACCAAATTCAGGTGTTACCCTCTTCTTCACTTGCTTTCCTTCTCTCTTTGTTGTTTCTAAATAATGCATATTAATTCTATTATATATATATATATATATATATATGAGTTTTTGGCGTAATAAAATAAAATCCTCGAGAAACTTCGATTGTTGCATTCATTTTGTTGCATAGCGTTTATGAGTGCAAAGGTAATTCAAACTATATCGAATTATCTTGATCTTGTTTCCGGAATTTGTTTTCGGGAACCTTCGAAACGTTTCTTCGAGTACTAAAATATGAATTTTAGTTTTTCTAATCTTAAATAAAGTAGCTAAAATTCAGTATTTGTGAAAACTACAAAACCTTGGAAAGTCGATAATATATATAAATGATTCCTCTCGTCAAGCCCGTTCTAGATCTCGTGTACTTTTTGTGGGATCATTAAAATGTCTTTCCTCGCAAACGTCGTGCTGCTCGTGTTTGTCGTCGTCGTGTTCGCAACCGCCTCGTTCGCTCGGTCGCGACGCATTCTGCGACAATTTGGGCAACCATTCCCGCGCTCGTTTTTTATATAAACCCACCTCACTGTCGCATAACCTCTCGTCTTCCCTCTGATCCAGATCGCGCTGGAGCAGACACCCGGCGGTTACTAGGCATCGGTGAGTCCCCTCCATCTCCTTCCTCCCCTACTCCTCGCCCGTCCGTTCTTGGCGATCGGCAGCGACCGTCCCTGTGCGACCAGCAGCCCGCCCCAGCGCGGCACGGCCAGCCGACGAGGCCTCGGCCAGCCATGCCCGCGACCCCAGCCCCTGCTCCCTCAGCGCGTCTGACCCCCTCTGCCTTGCCCCCTTCCGCGAGCCCAGCACTCGAGGCTGTCACGGCCAGCCCCGGCGGCCAGCGCCCCGACGAGCTCCACTCCCGGCCAGACCTGGCGCTCCCTGCCCAGCCCGCCTCTCTCACGCATCCCTGCGCGCGAGTTCCTGGAGGTTCGCCCCGGCTCGCGCGGTGGCCCGGCGGCCAGCCTCGGACAGCCCCTGTGTGGCGTCCAGGGCCTGGTTGAAGCCCCTCCCCATCTCTGCTCTTTCTTTTCGCAGGCTCGACTCCTTTTCCCTCTGTCGTCGGCTGGCAGCAATGGCGCTCGGCGTGGCGGCCAACAACCCCGGTGAACGGCCAGCGGCTCCGCGTCTAGCTGCTCCTGTCCTCCCTCGGTCGAGCCCTATGGCCGATCCCCTCTCCTTCCTTCTCCCCATGCTGTTCTCTGTTCTTTTCCCTAAGATTGAAGAAGACAGAGAAAGAGTGGTTGTGCGGTTCATGCTAAGGAGATGAGAAGAAACCAGCCGTGCAGTTGGAATTTGGGAAGAAGCTAGCCACATGAGATCCCACCTCTCTAGATCCTATGTGGTTGTTTTCCATGTGGTCATTCGTGTGACTTCGGCTCGACCAATAGAATCGCGCCACGTAGTCTAAATTCGAGAGATGCTATTTATTCATTATAATTTGCGTCGTAAATCTGTCGTGACTCGTTTCAGTCACCTTAACTCCGTAACAGCATCAATTTCGTATTAGTAACATTATTTTGGTATGTCACAGATTTGAAGTAATTAATTATTTGTCCATTCGATAGTGGTTAAGGAACGACTTTTCAATTAAAACTAATTTATAGTTCTAACTTGCGCTTTACAAATACTCGTTAATTTGATTAATGCTAACTCAAATATTTTACATTAATATTCGCTTAGTGTATGTGTGTCACGTATTTTATGTATGTCGCGCATGCTATTCCGCGCGCAATGGCGTGTTGGGTCGAGCGTGCTGGTTTGCGCGCATCTCCACACGTTGTCTTCGCGTGTCGCGCGTGCGGATCGTGCACGTCGCACCGTGTTGTCCGCGCGTTGAGTCACGTATGTCGCGCGGCGTCTGCGCGTGATAATAAATTATTTTTGCTTATCTATACTACTTATTAAGACTCTAAGGGGTAGGCTGCCCCATTCCTGGTTCTGCCATTCCCATTCCCATCTTCGCTTTCGTCATTCCCATATCTCTTAGTTCGTCGCTCCTCCCTCACGGAACACTCGCGCAACCTCTACTCCCATCCCCGTCGTGGTTCTCCTCTCCCAACACGTTAGCAACCGCTCCCTCCCTCCGCCGCCGCACGTATCGTCCCCCTCGCCCTGGGCCTCCCCGAAGACATCGAAGACCTTCACGCGGTCCTGCTTCCTAGCGCCTTAGCCCGTGCTCGGCTCCCGCCATCGCCACCTCTCCTTTCCCTTCTCCTAGGGTTCCTCCGCATTTGCCCTCCCCCGCACCATACCCCCGTCGGAGAGAGAGATGATGGCGTCCGCGAGGCCCGGGGAGAGGGCGACCAGCTTCGTCGTCGCGTGCAGCCTCCTCAGCCGCTTCGTCCGCCAGAACGACGTCGCGCCCTCCCAGCTAGGCCTCGGGATCAAAGGTGAGCTGCGGAATCAGGCGGCGGCGCCGGCCAGGCCTGCCCTGTTGTCTGTTGAGATCGGGATCCTTCTGGGTGCGCGGGGGTGGGGGTCGGTCCAGTTTCGATTCCTGTGGGGGACTGTTCGTTCTGGTGCGAGATCTGGGCGGGCCCTTTGTTATATCTGGTTTGGAAACGACGTTTTCGGCCTCCGAATTCGCACTCCCTTATCTGTCTCTCTCTCTCTTTTTTCCTTCTCAGGCGAGGTCGAGCAGCAAAGGACGCCGGCGACAATTAACTTGCTCCCCGGAGCGGACGGCGAGGAGACCGAGAGGAGGAAGGAGACCATGGAGCTTTTCCCGCAGAGCGCCGGGTTCGGTGTCAAGGATCCCACTGCTGCCCCTAGGTGCGTACTGCTGCTTCACATCATGTAAATCCCATTTCGGTTTTGGTTTGTGCAACGCTTCCTATGCCACCGTCTCCCACTTCGGCCCTGGTTCCCCAAGCAAGCAAGATGCCATGGCGGCCGCCAAGCTGAGGGAGCAGCTCAACGCCCTCCTCTCCTCCATGATCACCTCGGTGAGTCTAGCCTCTTTTCTATTTCCCGTGTTGATTGGTTGAATTGGGATGACGATTTTAGTGAAACTGTTTTTTAATTTTGGTGTCTGTGTATATGTCGTGGTTGTCGTGTAGGGTCTGGTGTATGAATAGACAATAGTTCCAGCAGTTGAAGACGTTGTAGGAAGACAGGGGCATGCCGGGCTTTATCGCCAATGTCGTCACCCTCTTTTGTGACTGGATCATTTCTGACCTCGCCTCCCTGCTGTACACCGTCTTCATCCCTGACTAGCATTTCTGTTATTGCTGTTGCAGGCAATTCCTACCTTGTACCCTATGTAGACAGACAAGATCAATTTGACTTGATCTTGCCCCCCTCTGGGATTTGCCTTGCTTGCAGGGAGCATCTTATCACGGACTTCGATAAGGTGGACCCTTACGTGCATCAACTCAAAGGGAGTAGCGCTAGGTGATCACCCCACGTCTGAAATTAACCAAAGTATTTGTGCACTTTCCTTTTTTGTGATGCGGATTTCATCCCTCAGCTCGGTGCTAGCCGTTGGTGTGCGACTGTATGTTCCTAGATGTAGACCAGTAGACTTGCACATTGACGACTCTGTGTACCATGTATTATGCCTTGTGCCTAGATGAGTAGAAGTGATGTTTATGCATAGCATTTGTACTATTGATGTTGTCATAGGCTAATGGCTAGGAGGATCATACAACTGTTCAACATTTCTCACTAGATTTCTGAATGTTCTTGGCACTTTCCATGTCACTATTCTCATTGTGGTTTTGTAATCTCATGATGAACACGTCTAAGACTCGAGCTGCTGTCGTCGTAGGTCGTGTTCTCAGATAACTAGACTGCTTTTACTCCGGAAGATCAACCATGTAGGGCTGGTGCATATGGGCTAAACTTATTAGTAACAGAGGTGATTCAGAGGTGTTTGAATGCACTAGAGCTAATAGTTAGTGGCTAAAATTAGTTGAGACATCCAAACACCCTAGCTAATAGTTCAACTATTAACTATTTTTGGTAAATTAGTTAATAGTTAGTTAGTTATTTGTTAGCTAGCTAAATCCACTAACAATTTTTTAGCTAACTAACTATTAGTTATAGTGCATTCAAACACCCCCTCAATCTTGCCCTGCTGTTCACATGCCTTCTCATTCATTTTTTTTGGTGACCTGTCCTATTCTAAAGCATTATCTAATCCTTGCTTAGCCATCTGATATTTTCTCTGATGGAAATAAATCACTACATTTATGGCTTATGTATTCCTAATAAATGAAGCATAGGATAGCATCTCTAGAATTGTCCACCGGTACAACGGTGCAAATGTTGATATTCTCGTGACCAATCTATACTACTCTATTAAGTATGTAGTGTCAGCGTCCACACATGCAATGCCCTCGCCTGCCCCCGCCCGCGTCGTGCCCCCGCCTCGCTTTTGTCACCTTCTCCGCCCCCACGCCGCTGCTCTGCCTCCGCCTGGCCTCTCCCAGGTCAGTCCTCCTCCTGAAGCCCGCGCCGCCTGCGCCGAAGTTCTTTGATCTAGACGGCGGGGGTGTTTGGGTCCGCCTCACCAATGTCGGCGCAGTTGTCACCTCGTCTCCACCTCCGAACGAAGTGAAGAAACATGGCCAACATAATGGCTCCAATAGCAAAAAACATGTGCATCCTCTTGGTAATACTGGTGCATCCTCAACCCCATCAAGTCATCCTCAGCCGAGACCACATTTTTGTAGCTTTCTTGTTTTATCATCCTCATTTTTATGAGGGGTTGTATTTTTACTGGAGAAATTGATTGGATGTACTTATGGGTTGTGCGTTGAGGAAGTATTATTGTTAAGAAAAGGCTGATGAAGTTACCTATTTTCAGAAGCAAGCGTTGAGCTGAAGGAGAAGGAAAGCACAAAGTCTATACCAGACTTGTAGCAACAGGAAACACACCCAAAGTCTTGAGTTCATTATTGAGCTAATTCTTAAGTACAACTCTAGGTATATAGCTAACTTAGTTTTCAGATCAAAGAAGTCTAACTTAATTTTAGCTTCTCACATTATTGAGTTCATTCAGGTAGAGAGGAAGTGGGAGATGGATGAAGCAATAATCCGAAGTGGGCTTTCTGAACTGAAGAACCCAAAGGATCCCCTCTAAAATTGAATAACCCAAAGGACCCCCTTCTAAATTATGGACAACAACATACTGCAATTAATAGTGAGAGTTGTTATGCTTCGCTTGTCCTTTTATCTGGCTAGATACTAACTACTGCTATTTTTAATATTTCAGTGAGATGCAATGTACCAAAAGCCAAGAGTACGCAGCAGAGCATGCCTAATGGTGGACATGGATACATTGTGAAATGGACGGAGTATGTTATAAGGTTATTAGATAATTAATTTTAACTCGTTTGGTCGATGTGAAGTAAAATTTGTTTGATATATTTTCATACCTGTTCGAGAGATACCGATAGGAATCCTTGTGTTGCATTGCATTGGTGGAGAAGCAGGGAATTTTATAGTCAACACATGAATTATATGGTATACACACACATGTTAATGCATTATTGTAATGATCAACTTCATTTCTTTTACAAACTTTAAGCTCTCATGACAATTCTTCAGACTCTGTTGATAGTTCTTTAGAAAAAGAACACATACGCACTATGAATTATTGGTGGAGAAGCAGAGAAGTTTTGAGTCGACACATGGTTTCCTTGTTATATAGACATCAATGCATTACTGTAATTATCTCTTTTACAAAATCAAGCTCTTCTGATAGTTCTCCAGGAAAAAAACATATGCACATGGGCCTGATTGGATTGGTGCTAAGATGATCAATAAGAATTTGCTAGCTTATAGAACAAGGAGCTTAAAATATACGTCCAAATATCAGGACCTTCTATAAAAAATTGAGCTTCAATTTCTGCATCAATGATTAGAATTGTGCATAATCACATTCCTTCTTTTATTTTCCTTTATTTTCAGAATCCATGATGATGAAAGCAAAGTAACATTAGCTCCTGCTACTAATGACTATGTTACTTCTGTGGCAAATAGAAATGTAGAGAATCTTGATACTGTACAACATTCTTAAGTCACTAGAGCCAATTTTCTGAATGTCAAGAGAAATACTAAATACAATCTATCACCAACCCCCTTAATATCCAACTTCAAATGCAGCACTGCAACTTCACATAGTTATCTACAGGTCCATAATTTAATTTAACTGATTGACCTAGCACTACAAGTTTCAGCTCAAGTATTTGGATCATTTGGCTCAAGTGACCAGAGGTTGCACGTCATTTATACTGTTAAGAGTGATGTGTACAGTTTTGAAGAGGTAATGTTAGAGCTATTGACAAGGCTAATGAAACTGCGCTCACCAGGTTCCTATCATCCCTCATGGACTACAACCCCACGGTATGGTGCCGTCGCTTCCCTCTCGCCTTTTCTACTTTCTGTGAGAGACTTATCCTGGATTCCCTGATGCTTTGTTTGGTGGTGAGAAAGATTCCTGATGAGCTGGTGGAGCACTACCTTGGCCACCGCAGCGGGTTTCACTGCCCCGACCTTCGTTTGTGAGTGCTTGGCCTTTTTCCAATCTCTCTTCTTGGTGGATAGTAGTAAGCTGAGACATGATCAGTGCCATGGATTAAAGTTAGAAACATAAATTGTTTGTTTTCTCTCTCACATAATATAATTTCATGTTTTACAGAACGAGACTGGTTGTTGTAACTACCCAAGAGTTCCTATCAGACATTTTTAGGGGGTGCATTTGCATCCCCACAGAGAATGTAGTTTGGCCCCTGATTAGAAAAACATATATGCACATTTCTATAGTTCTGGTAAGCATCATTTCCATTTTTATCGAAAATTAGAAGTACAACTAGCAGTGTGCTTACTCATACATACTCCCTCTGTCACACAATATATGGAATTCTAGGATTAAGATGTTTTATTATATTTTCTCTCTTAATATTGCTCTCTTTTATAAGACTAGAAACAAATGATAATTGATAGATTACGAAACAGAGTGAGAAGAGTCTGATGGTAGCACTAAATATTTTTTGTTGTTACTTGATCTCTTTCTCCGCCCTCCAATGTGAGTTCATCTCCTTCCTGCTACTCCATTGCCTCTTCTATAATTACGATGTTAGTGTTCTTTCCTGTGTGTGGCTGGATTGTCACAGTTGTACAGCTTCCCGAGCCGCCATGCCAACTTCATGGAGGAATTTGTGTGGGCAGCTGGTTATACTGATTTTCATGCAATGATGGAGATCCCAAATTGAATGGATGTGAAGGGTTTTCCACAAGTGTTTCATTGTCACAAGTATGGACATCCTTCCAGTGTTCATATGCTTGCTTCACTGCTGCACGTGCTTCGGCCTGAAAATAGGCAAACAGCAAACATGTAAAAACACATGGTCCAGGTCAGAAAAGGTGGGCATATAAGGAAAATGGATGAACTTGTTTAAAGAAAACCTGGAAAGCGATGCAACATGGTTACCTTCTCCTTTTCAGTAAAGTCATCAACAAAAACATATTTATCAGATATTAACCCTCTTACTTCTCCAACTACATTGAATACAACACCAGCTTTGTTTAGACCATCAGGATAGTAGTGATGCACTTTGTCAGTTAGAACACATGTTTTTGCATGTTCCACACTGGCCTCCCACATCTTTGTTGACATGCCACTACCTAATATCTGCACAATTTGGACATAAAGCAGGGTTAGTAATACACATGGATACTTATATTTATTCTTGGACATTTTTGTATGTGATATCTTTTTGTTCAAGCAGTTTTTTGTGCTTTATAATTTCAAAGTGTGCAAGAGTGTCCAGAATGTCTTCACATGGCCTCACTTTATGAGATACTACTGCTTTTATGCAATATACTTTTGTTGTGTTGTGTGCCTGATAAGTTGCACCATAATATTTCTTACTTTAAGGACAAAGGTTCTGATGAGGTTGTATTCAAGGCCATGGGGAGGGCTATCAATAAGACTGTCATGGTTGTGGAATTGATCAAGGTACTCCTTATGGCTCTGGTGCTTGCTAATATTACTTATCACTTGATTCTAATTGTTACTGTTATTACTGTGAAGAGGAGGATTGTTGGCCTCCATCAGAATACCACCACTGGATCTACTGATATTACTGATATGTGGGAGCCATTGGAAGAAGGCCTACTTCCGTAAGTGACTTGTTTTTATTCCGGGATAGAACTATAACTGCACATGAACCCGTAATTTTGGAGTTCAAGATTATATCTCTCTGCAGGCTTGAGACAACAAGACATGTCTCCATGATCACTATAACTCTTTCAAAGAAGGAGCTGGACACATCATATATCGGGTATGCATACTGCACTGTTTTGTCAGCTGCATTTAATGACTTTCTTTGCCAGTTTGTCTTAACCAAATTCTATGGTTTTCTATGCCATGAACTCACATCTCGCTGTGTCAAGTCTGTACTAACTATTAAGGGGGCAGTGTAGACTGCCCCTCGCCTCCCCGCCTACGAATCCCCCGCCGCGAAACCAGCCGTCACCCGCACGCCCTCACGCTTCGCGAATCCCCCGCCGCGCCTCAAGCTCCGCGTAGCCCACCCACCGCAATCCTGTTCGCCTTTTTTCCGCCGCCAAACCCGCCCCTCCCCTGGCATCGCAGCTTCTCTCGCCTCCTAAGACGCATCCCTCGCCCCCATCACAGCCGCGGGCTCGCGCAAGCATCGCCCCTCCCCTCCACGGCATCGCAGTCGCGGGAGCCCGAGGCACCCGCAGGAACGCCATCCATCTGGGTTCAAGAGGGCCGCCGCCCCATTATCGTCCTCATCACCGACGCCCTGTTATTCTCTTCGCCGTGAGTGCCTTATTCGATTCGTGGATGCGGCTGCCTGCAGGAGCTGGAACTGCTGAGCGATGGGGCCAACGTGTACAAGCTCATCGGACCGGTGCTGGTCAAGCATGACCTCGCTGAGACCAAGGCCAACGTCAAGAAGCACATCGAGTACATCTCCGCAGAGCTGTCAGTCGCATTCAGCTGTCCTACTTTGCGGTTTCATTCATCAGCTCATGGTGTAAAATTCGTGTTCTTGTGCTCACCTTGTGGAACTGCCTATTTTGCAGGAAGCGGATGGATCGGGCGCTCAAAGACTTGGAGGAAAAGCAAAACAAGAAGAAGGAATCAGTATGTTATTGCCCCTTATTTTTTACTGTAACTTTTACTAGGTGGTATACAAAATTTGGTGTCTGCAATTAATTATCTGTTCAAATCTGTTGAATTATGCTCGAGTTCAGTAGCCGAGTTGAATTGTATGTTGAATTAATTATACTTGTGCTCATCTTTGTGATTTTGTGATCCACTATAATATCTGTTTATTCAAAACATTCTAGATGTTTACCCTTTTCAGAATCATAGTTGGCAGTACCATTTCTGTTATAATATCCTTTATGTGGAAATTAAAGTATGCTCCCGAAAATCCCAAATTTGAGCGCAGTTGTTATAATCTGCAGGTGGCCGTGCAGATTCCGGGTTGTGCTCCGCCGGCCTGGCACCCATGCGAGTAGCGGTGCGAGCAGCGGTAGTAGCCCTGCTGAGCCCAGTGCTGAGTAGGCTAAATGCATGGTCTGATGAATTCTGGTGGTCCTATTCCTTCATCTGTATCACTACAGTTTGTTGTTAATTGTTTCTTAACCTGTAGTGTGGCAGCAGATATTCAGACTATGCTAGAAGAAACCCAGCTGAAATTTGAGGAGGAAAGGTATTTGGTATTTGAACCACTCAATTTCCCCCATTAACTTACTGAGAGCATCTAAAGCCAGTTATAATTGCTGGGAGCTAAACAAAAATATACATCTTCTGTGAGAACACACTAATCTGTGTTCCTATTTGTGCATGCAGACAGAATTTGTTAAAAGTACTGTCTAACACTTCCAAAGAGGTATTCATAACAACTTGTACTCCAGGGTTTTATTTTCTTCTAAAATGACACGGATTTGTACTTCAGCAGTGTGAGGGTTCACTGAACGAAGAGTACAACAAGTTTCAGGAAACATATGATATGTTCTGTAAAGAAAAGGATGCTCACATGCAGACTTTCAGAGGTAGGTCAAACAAGAGCAGTATCAATTTCTTCACTTCCATATGAAGCATGGCTCTCTTTTTTTCACTTCCAAAACAAACTACTAGCTAGGATACTTGATTTAGTAATTCACGATTGAATTTAGAGTACACCTTGGAATGAACCTGTGTGCTTTTCTGTACTAACTATTAAGGGGGCAGTGTAGACTGCCCCCGTCTCCCCGCCTACAAATCCCCCGCCGCGAAACCAGCCGTCACCCGCACGCCCTCACGCTCCGCGAATCCCCCGCCGCGCCTCAAGCTCCGCGTGGCCCACCCGCCGCAATCCTGTTTGCCTTTTTTCCGCAGCCAAACCCGCCCTTCTCCGCTCGTTCCGTTTCGTTTCCACTAGCCATCCAATAATGTTGCCCCACCATCGATGTACCGAGCAGCATATTCGGGCCGGTGCAGGACGTGCGCATCCCGTACCAGCAGAAGCGCATGTTCGGCTTCGTCACCTTCATGTATGTCGAGACGGTGAAGGCCATCCTGAGCAAGGCAACCCGCACTTCGTGCGCGACGTGCGCATGCTCGTCAAGCCCTACAAGGAGAAGGGCAAGGTCCCCGGCAGGTTCAGGTCCGTTCTCCCTTCTTCTCTGTTGCATTGCCGGCCCATTGCCTACCTGCATGCATCGCATTCTCATCCACATCCGCGCTTCTCTTCAGTCACATTGCAATTGCACTGTACTGCACGTTGGGTTGCATTGCTTGTTTGTTTCGATAGCTTCAGTTGCCACCTAAAAAAAGCTTCTTTTTCGGTTTTATCGTTTTGTCTGGTTGCAGGAAGCT
Organism: Zea mays; assembly: GCF_902167145.1. Classification (NCBI taxonomy): domain Eukaryota; kingdom Viridiplantae; phylum Streptophyta; class Magnoliopsida; order Poales; family Poaceae; genus Zea; species Zea mays. The sequence goes on from NC_050098.1 coordinate 68,240,748, forward strand.
GCAGCACGCGCACCATGGCGGAGCCGAGTTCGCCGGTTGCGCGTCGCCCACTGGATTGCTGGATTCCAGGGACCCCTACGCCCTCCTGCTTCTTTCAGGTGCCCAGGTAAACGTTCTCAGCAGCTAGCTTAAATCTTTTCTGCGTGCTATTTCTCTTATTGCAAGCAATTCATGTGGGGTGAGCAAAAGAAATCAAAGATTATTGTTTTTTTGTTGTTACATCTGTTCGAAATTTCTCCAGGTTTTCTTCTGGGCATGAAGCCATTGGGCTATGATGTGTGAGGTGCACAAAGCAAAAAAAGGGGAGGGGCCCCCTCCATTCCTCTAATCTAGGAGTAAGTGTCAACAACAGCCCTCCGTGTGCCTGTCTTTCTGATAGTGCTGTAACCATTAATAATAAGCTAGCTGCTACTCCCATGACCATGATGCATGCATATGCCAGCATAGATCCTGAATCATGATGGTCATAATCTGTGTGTTGACGGGCTGTTGTGCGCAGGGGACTACTAATATGGCTACATGATGGCCGGCCCCATCAACCGAGCATAGAGAAGCTTTGACAAAGAAAAAGGAAATACCTTTGAAGAGGTGTAATCTTCTTCAGAGTGGGAGGAGGGGATAGTGAAGACGGCAACAGAGAAGAAACAAGTTCAGGTTGTTTTTAGCTCTTAGGCCTATGATAAGTATATGAGGTGTTCACCAGTGAGGTGTTAAAGGTTGTAGAGGATGGACTGAGGGAAGCTAGCTTTGAGATTGGACTTGATGATCAAAAGGTGCACAAGGAGATGGACGAGATCTATACCGTGGTAAGTTTAATTGATTTTACAATACATGTATCTGGCAGTTCATAAACATCTCTACTCCTATTAATGTATACAATAAGTTGTTTGTTTTGCAATCAACACTGCAGGCAACTATAATCTCGAGAATACCATGGAGTCCCAGGTCAGGCTTATTGAGCTAAACATCTTGTCAAAGCCCTAATGTAGTTACTTTGATAAATGAGTTTTGGTTCCATACTCTACTTAGATGTAGTGGTTATGATATGAGCATTGGGTATCCACCGGCGAGCCTACTTGTGTCTATCTTTTGATGGAAGTTGTTATGATTCTTTTTATTTTTTGTTATCTTTTGATGGAAGTTGTTATGATTCTTTTTATTTTTTGTAGTGTTGGTGTATGTTGTATCGACCCTTATCATTCAAAATCTTAAGTGGATTGAAACACCGTGTTGTTAACATCATGCAAGTTTTATATATACCCAATTTAGGTCGAGAAGTCTCATGCTATGATATGTTGTTTGATTTACAATATCGTGTGTATAAATATTTCATGTTTTTCACTTTGTTTGATTTGCGGTACCACACATATAACTATTTCATGTGTTTCCCGTGGCAACGCACGGGCATAGACCTAGTAAACACTTATGTTAATAATGTTAATTTGTCAGGATGCATATTTTAGATAGTTAACTTAAGGTTTACTCAACTAATATTTGTTAGATTAATATTCTAATTAGATTAAAAGTATAGTGTTCAACTTGCGCTTTGATAATAAACATTAACATGGTTTATATTAACCTAAATACCTTTATTTATTTAATACTTGTTTAGTTTAAGCACGACATCTAATTAGTTTTTCTCCGCCTGTCCCATGGCCTGTTCCGCATGCGGTGGCATGTTGTTTTGCATGTCCTTCGCGTGTTGTTTGTACGGCGTCGTTCGTTCGCGCATCCACGCCACACGTATGGTTCGTGTATTGTCACGTGCTGTTCGCGTGCGTCATCATGCGTCAGTCGCACATGGTCACGTGTTGTCATGCGCGTTGTCCGTGTGCTCCTTCACGCGTGTCGTAGGGTTGTTTCGCGTGACGTCGCGCGTGCTAATTCACACGTCGTTCGCTCAAGTCGCCGCTCGCATAAATCGCTATTCAGACGCTTTGATAAAATCGCTTCGTCGCATCGTATATGTTAAATAATTATTTTCTTGTTTAGCGCCGGTTAGTTAAAATAATAGTTCGATCGAACCTGTTAAGCGATTATGCCGACTTAGACGTTATATTCAATATTCGTTTTATAATATAATTTAGTGGTACCCGTATATCGGGTCGTTTATTAATTTATTATATGTTTAAATATAGCGAGTCTTATATGTCATGTTCATAAATATAATCCGACCAGTTTAAAAATGTGGGTTCCGATCGAATTACAATCTCGATTAATGCCACATTAGATATTTCTTTAGAGTATCTTCCGCAAATGATTTATATTAATTAAAATCGACCTAGAACAAAGGTTACACGTTTATTATGTAAACCTTCCGAAAACCATACCGTCTCAACCATAGTTTTGATTTCAGCGCTTATTTCCTCGCGTGACTGTAGAAGCGATCTCTATTTTTTAGTACATGTTTTTATAATGGTTTCCTTTGTATGGTGTAATGTCCTTATGCATGTATATGGTTGTTTGTCTATGCCTGTTCGTATTGGCTGCGCGTCGCGAATAGATCGTGATTCGTTTCTGAGCTTCGAGGAATCGACGTCAAGCGTTGGCGACCAAGTGATCTGGTTCTTCGAGTTCTACGAGATTGAAGACCCTGAGCATCTGTTTAATGAAGGCAAGTGTCCTCTGACCCATTATGTCCTATCTATTTATAATTCACTGTCCTGCACTACTTAATTGAAACCAAAGGATTTACTAGCTTTCTATTTACCTGGTCCTTGATTTACCTTTTGGGTTCTTATGGTTAGCTACATGCTAGCGCTTTACTTTAATCAATGAACATGATGAGATACAATGATGATACTATGATTTTATTCTGGATATGATGATATACTTGTGGCATTTAGGGGACTCGGGCTGTTTCCCGAGTACCTCTCCATAAGGACCTGTTCGTTGAGACACCACCCGGGATAACAGTGCAACCATGAGGGTGAAATGGGATGCCCTTAGCTAATTAATTAGAGGAACTAGAGGTGTAGTTGCTTCGCCGTCGTGCCGTCAATGGGGTCCAGGCACAGTGCTTGCTCTGCCGAGGCTGAGTGCCGAGGTTCTTTCGTTCTGCTTTTGTTAGTCACCCTCCTGCGGGGAGAGGTACTGTGTTTATCAAACTGGAGAAACCTAACGGGCGGCTATGACCTCTAGGGAATCTTTGTAAAAGCTACGTAGTGATACCCTGCCGGACTACCTAGGAAGTGATCAATGGGGAGTCATGATCCCTAGGCAAAACGGGAATCACGGCTCATGGGTAAAGTGTGCGACCTCTGCAGAGGGTAATGAAACTGATATATCAGTCGTGCTCACAGTTAAGAGCGGCCTTGGGATCCTCTTTGATTAGAGATACATATGATCTAAGATACAATGGTTATATTTATGGTTTTGGTTCGATGATGATAATGATGTTCCTCGATGAGGAAATGATTCACAGGTTGGTTATATGATAAAACTTGGCTTCCACTAATAATAAATACCTGACCAACTAAAAGCAACTGCTTGAGCTAAACCCCACATAAAGCTCGTCCACCTCAGCCAAACGGGACATTTGCTGAGTACGTTGATGTGTACTCACCCTTGCTTTCACAAAACACCAGGTTGCCTTTGGTGCAATCTATGCTCAGGTAAAGAAGAAGGCGTCGAGGCAGATCTCTAGGAGTTCCAGGACTTCGACGAGTTCGAGGATTAGGCTAGCGACCTCCCCCAGTCAGCTGCCTGTGGTGGGTTGTTTACGTTGGCTACATTTCGATTCTGTGTACTTTGATTTATGTTATGTAAATGGCTCTAGTCTGTAATATTATTACTTACTCTTTATTGTTATACGAAGCATTGTGCTATGATGAGTCATTTATGTAATCGCTATGTATATGAATTTCTGATCCTGGCACGTACATAGTTCGCATTCGGTTTACCTTCAAAACCGGGTGTGACATAAGTGGTATCAAAGCCGTGCTGACTGTAGGACTGCTGACCTAGAGTAGCATTGGCCGTTTTAAGAACTTAATGATTATTACTTCACCTCATCCTTGATTCTGCTTCAAAATATTAGTCACCTCCACTAATTCTATGTTGTGCTCCTATATGCCCCCTTGCTAAAAGTATTTTATTCTAGTATGATCTATACTTTTCTCAATCTATTAGATCTGATCTCACCCTTGTGCTTGCGACATCTTTGTAGGTGTCCCTTGACCATAACCTCTTGGTCTTTTGTGATTCTTTCCTTATCCATCGTTAAATTTCTACCATTTAGCGATCCCTATTCCCTTTGTATTAACATTCTCGTACTGTTAGACTCTTCAATACCCTTATCCCTTAATTCGAATACCTACTTCTAAAAACTCTGTACCCCATTTAAACATTTCAGTTTATATGTCCATGATCTTACTGTCTTTTGAGACCCTTTCCTATTCTATTGTTAAGTCGTTATCTTTTTGGCAATTTGTACTCTCTTGGTCTTGGTATGCTCGTACCATTGGAATCTTGCATACTCTTATTTTTATATATGCTTACCTTTATGTCCCAATATCTGTCTGAGACATTTCAGTTAACATGCCCTTGACCACCCTTGTTTCCGAATGATCCATGAGCGGTCATTTCATTTTGCACATCCTTGGTGATCTCGTTATTCCTTGTAACTTCCTTCGTTAATGAGTTTTTACTTCAACTCTTATGTTGGAATCTCACTTATCTTATCCTTGATTGTTTTCTCCACCTTGTTACTTTGCGAGTCTTGCCTTAACTCTGACCATGAATTATGCTTTACATCATTATCACCTTTATCCTTATCACCTCTATATCTTACCTTGATGTTTATCTTATACCGACCTTTAAAATATCCTCTTTTCCATCTCAATCTGAGCATCGTACTTTACCTACTTTTCCCTTGGTCGTATCCTATTCATCATCTGCGAGTTTTTAACTCTATCCTTTGTTGTGTTTTGTTTGTTATTTCCTTTACCCTTCTCATCACTCTATCCTACCTTGTGATTACATTATGTCTGTTATTTAAAATCTCCAATCTCCTAACCAAATATTGAAGAGCAGTGTTTTACTTATCTTAACCTTGGCAATATCCCCTTCTTTACCGCGTGTAAACCTTGACACAACTCCATTCTCTGTTGTAATTATGCCATTGACTATTCTATGCCTTCATCTGTTCTCGCATACCCTTGTCTGTTATCGCCTTTGACCTTTGCGATATTTATGTATTCTACCTAAATGCTTACTTTGAATTTATCCTTTAAAAAATCTCCCCTTTCTTTCAACCCAGTTTGAGAGTTGTGAGTTACCTATCTCTCCCTTGATTTCTTTTCACTCCTTGACGCCTTACAAGTGTTGTCTTAATTCCATCCTTTGCTGTGTTTTTATTTGCTATCACCATCACCTTGTCATCCATCGATCTTGCCTTGATACTCATCTTTATTCATACTTAAAAAAATCTCCCCTCTTCCACCTCAAATTGAGAGTGGCTATTTACCCATCTGGCCCTTAGACGTACCCTCTCCTTTTCACTTGCAGATCATGTCTTAACTCCATCCTTTATGGTACTTATATCTTTTGTCCTATGCCTATTTACCTCCTCTCCTACATCCTTGTCCGTTATTACCTTTAAAACCCTCGTGATATCTATGCCCTTACCCTCCTGCTTATCTTGAACCTATCCTTTAAAGTCTCCTCTTTTCCATCCCTGTTCGAGGATAATGCCTCATCTATCTCATCATTGACTGCTCCCCCTTCTCTGACACCTTGCAAGCTTTTCCTCAAATACATTCTTTGTCGTGTGTTTGACCGTTATCACCTTAACCCTTGTCATCCCTCGATCTTCACCTTGATGCTTATCATGCACCCATATTAAGCTTCCTTTCAAGAGTGTTGTCTTACCTCTCCCCGCTCTTGTTTTTCCCCTTTTTGCTCTGTCGTGTGGCAAGTCTTGTCTTAACTCGATCTTTTGATGTGCTTTCGCCTATTACCCCTTTACCTTTGTAATCACTAGATCTTTCCATGATGCTTTTCTTATGCCTACCTTTTGGATTATCATCTTTCTCATCTTGATTTGAGAATGGTGTTTACCTACCCTGCCCTTGGTTGCATTTTCTCCCTTGTTGATTACAATCCTTGCTTAAAACCCATCCTTTATTGTGCTCGTGTCCCTATCCTACATGTCTTATTCTTCTCCTCCTCCTTCAATAACCTTAGGGAGTAGTTATTTTTTTAAGGAAAGATCACCATCGAGTTAACATTAACGTATAGCAACGAGATATTTGTTGTTGTATGCTTGTGCTATTTGTCTTTGTGTGATGACTGATTTGCTTCTTTGTGATGAATGTTGATGTGTTGTGGCCCTTGGTCCGCAATGATATCAGTTCACTAAGTGAGTGCCATATAGTTGGGTTCTCTTTTCCTGCTCTCTCCCTTTAATCCGTCTATGCTTACCTCTTTTCTCTCCGTACCCTTTTCCTCTTGTACCTGCTCAGTTGGAGAGTCCGAGTCGAATCGAAGAATCTATGTGCCAACCTTATTTTCTTGCTAGTCTTCCCTTGAAACACAATACCATCAACCTATCCCTATCAAAATACAACACCATCCTTGTTTCACGCTAGCTGTCACTCCCTTTCTATTATAAATGTCTAAATGTCCTTGTTTCATATTTGCCCTTAGTATATATCATGAACCTTGTGAAACCTTGTCTCACTCTCCCTTTTTCCCCTACCTAGATGATGAATCCCAATGAAGATAAAGTGAATAATGTCAACGACAAGATTCCAACCTCGATAGTGGTGAAAAGGAAGGATGAGTCACATAGATATCTGCTGAATGGAATGAAGAACAACAAGAGGACCAGAAAAATGTTTGGGTACAAGATTAAACCACCTCAACCGCAAGCAGAAGCACTAGAGCTAATGAATACCCAAACAGGAGAATCAAATCAAGCTCAGTTGTTCAGCATGCAGGCAACCGGTCATCCATCATCTGCTGGCAATCAAGCAAAGCTGACTCACAGAGAGGTCAAAGTAAGAGGTGCTTGTTTCTACTGCAAGGAAGAAGGACACTTCATTTGCCAATGCCCCAAGAAGCGTCTAGACCGGCTCATGAAGAAGGCCTTCAAGCAGAACTCAACCAGTGATGATCCAGAAGAAAATGTCTTCACTCGCTCAAAGTACAAAGTAATTCAAACAACTGATAAAGGCGGGAGGTTGCTGAACATAAGAGTTGAGCCGAGAGAGTGATGAGTCTCTTGTTAGTGGGTAGATCTATTTGTAGGGTCTTGTGAACAACCGATGAACCGATCTTGTTTTTCTTGCTAGCTTCTTCTTGAATCTCGGGGCGAGATTCCTGTTAAGGTGGTTAGATTTGTAACACCCTGAATTTGGGGGTATAAAATTTCTTTTCTAATATCCACCAAATTTAGGTGTTACCCTCTTCTTCACTTGCTTTCCTTCTCTCTTTGTTGTTTCTAAATAATGGATATTAATTCTATTATATATATATATATGAGTTTTTGGCGTAATAAAATAAAATCCTAGAGAAACTTTGATTGTTGCATTCATTTTGTTGCATAGCGTTTATGAGTGCAAAGGTAATTCAAACTATATCGAATTATCTTGATCTTGTTTCCGGAATTTGTTTTCGGGAACCTTCGAAACGTTTCTTCGAGTACTAAAATATGAATTTTAGTTTTTCTAATCTTAAATAAAGTAGCTAAAATTCAGTATTTGCGAAAACTACAAAACCTTGGAAAGTCGATAATATATATAAATGATTCCTCTCGCCAAGCCCGTTCTAGATCTCGTGTACTTTTTGTGGGATCATTAAAATGTCTTTCCTCGCAAACGTCGTGCTGCTCGTGTTTGTCGTCGTCGTGTTCGCAACCGCCTCGTTCGCTCGGTCGCAACGCATTCTGCGACAATTTGGGCAACCATTCCCGCGCTCATTTTTTATATAAACCCACCTCACTGTCGCATAACCTCTCGTCTTCCCTCTGATCCAGATCGCGCTGGAGCAGACACCCGGCGGTTACTAGGCATCGGTGAGTCCCCTCCATCTCCTTCCTCCCCTACTCCTCGCCCGTCCGTTCTTGGCGATCGGCAGCGACCGTCCCTGTGCAACCAGCAGCCCGCCCCAGCGCGGCACGGCCAGCCGACGAGGCCTCGGCCAGCCATGCCCGCGCCCCCAACCCCTGCTCCCTAAGCGCGTCTGACCCCCTCTGCCTTGCCCCCTTCCGCGAGCCCAGCACGCGAGGCTGTCGCGGCCAGCCCCGGCGGCCAGCACACCGACGAGCTCCACTCCCGGCCAGACCTGGCGCTCCCTGCCCAGCCCGCCTCTCTCACGCATCCCTGCGCGCGAGTTCCTGGAGGTTCGCCCCTGCTCGCGCGGTGGCCCGGCGGCCAGCCTCGGACAGCCCCTGTGTGGCGTCCAAGGCCTGGTTGAAGCCCCTCCCCATCTCTGCTCTTTCTTTTCGCAGGCTCGACTCCTTTTCCCTCTGTCCTCGGCTGGCAGCAATGGCGCTCGGCGTGGCGGCCAACAACCCCGGTGAACGGCCAGCGGCTCCGCGTCTAGCTGCTCCTGTCCTCCCTCGGTCGAGCCCTATGGCCGATCCCCTCTCCTTCCTTCTCCCCATGCTGTTCTCTGTTCTTTTCCCTGAGATTGAAGAAGACAGAGAAAGAGTGGTTGTGCGGTTCGTGCTAAGGAGATGAGAAGAAACCAGCCGTGCGGTTGGAATTTGGGAAGAAGCTAGCCACATGAGATCCCACCTCTCTAGATCCTATGTTGCTGTTTTCCATGTGGTCATTCGTGTGACTTCGGCTCGACCAATAGAATCGCGCCACGTAGTCTAAATTCGAGAGATGCTATTTATTCATTATAATTTGCGTCGTAAATCTGTCGTGACTCGTTTCAGTCACCTTAACTCTGTAACAGCATCAATTTCGTATTAGTAACATTATTTTGGTATGTCACAGATTTGAAGTAATTAATTATTTGTCCATTCGATAGTGGTTAAGGAACGACTTTTCAATTAAAACTAATTTATAGTTCTAACTTGTGCTTTACAAATACTCGTTAATTTGATTAATGCTAACTCAAATATTTTACATTAATATTCGCTTAGTGTATGTGCGTCACGTATTTTATGTATGTCGCGCATGCTATTCCGCGCGCGATGGCGTGTTAGGTCGAGCGTGCTGGTTTGCGCGCATCTCCACACGTTGTCTTCGCGTGTCGCGCGTGCGGATCGTGCACGTCGCACCGCGTTGTCCTCGCGTTGAGTCACGTATGTCGCGCGGCGTCTGCACGTGATAATAAATTGTTTTTGCTTATAAACACTTATGTTAATAATGTTAATTTGTCAGGATGCATATTTTAGATAGTTAACTTAAGGTTTACTCAACTAATATTTGTTAGATTAATATTCTAATTAGATTAAAAGTATAGTGTTCAACTTGCGCTTTGATAATAAACATTAACATGGTTTATATTAACCTAAATAGCTTTATTTATTTAATACTTGTTTAGTTTAAGCACGACATCTAATTAGTTTTTCTCCGCCTGTCCCGTGACCTGTTCCGCATGCGGTGGCATGCTGTTTTGCGTGTCCTTCGCGTGTTGTTTGTACGGCGTCGTTCGTTCGCGCATCCACGCCACACGTATGGTTCGTGTATTGTCACGTGTTGTTCGCGCGCGTCATCATGCGTCAGTCGCACATGGTCACGTGTTGTCATGCGCGTTGTCCGTGTGCTCCTTCACGCGTGTCGTAGGGTTGTTTCGCGTGACGTCGCGCGTGCTAATTCACACGTCGTTCGCTCAAGTCGCCGCTCGCATAAATCGCTATTCAGGCACTTTGATAAAATCGCTTCGTCGCATCGTATATGTTAAATAATTATTTTCTTGTTTAGCGCCGGTTAGTTAAAATAATAGTTCGATCGAACCTGTTAAGCCATTATGCCGACTTAGACATTATATTCAATATTCGTTTTATAATATAATTTAGTGGTACCCGTATATCGTGTCGTTTATTAATTTATTATATGTTTAAACATAGCGAGTCTTATATGTCATGTTCATAAATATAATCCGACCAGTTTAAAAATGTGGGTTCCGATCGAATTGCAATCTCGATTAATGCCACATTAAATATTTCTTTAGAGTATCTTCCGCAAATGATTTATATTAATTAAAATCGACCTAGAACAAAGGTTACACGTTTATTATGTAAACCTTCCGAAAACCATACCGTCTCAACCATAGTTTTGATTTCAGCGCTTATTTCCTCGCGTGACTGTAGAAGCGATCTCTATTTTTAGTACATGTTTTTATAATGGTTTCCTTTGTATGGTGTAATGTCCTTATGCATGTATATGGTTGTTTGTCTATGCCTGTTCGTATTGGCTGCGCGTCGCGAATAGATCGTGATTCGTTTCTGAGCTTCGAGGAATCGACGTCAAGCGTTGGCGACCAAGTGATCTGGTTCTTCGAGTTCTACGAGATTGAAGACCCTGAGCATCTGTTTGGTGAAGGCAAGTGTCCTCTGACCCATTATGTCCTATCTATTTATAATTCACTGTCCTGCACTACTTAATTGAAACCTAAGGATTTACTAGCTTTCTATTTACCTGGTCCTTGATTTACCTTTTCGGTTACTATGGTTAGCTACATGCTAGCGCTTTACTTTAATCAATGAACATGATGAGATACAATGATGATACTATGATTTTATTCTGGATATGATGATATACTTGTGGCATTTAGGGGACTCGGGCTGTTTCCTGAGTACCTCTCCATAAGGACCTGTTCATTGAGAGACCACCCGGGATAACAGTGCAACCATGAGGGTGAAATGGGATGCCCTTAGCTAATTAATTAGAGGAACTAGAGGTGTAGTTGCTTCGCCGTCGTGCCGTCAATGGGGTCCAGGCACAGTGCTTGCTCTGCCGAGGCTGAGTGTCGAGGTTCTTTCGTTCTGCTTTTGTTAATCACCCTCCTGCGGGGAGAGGTACTGTGTTTATCAAACTGGAGAAACCTAACAGGCGGCTATGACCTCTAGGGAATCTTTGTAAAAGCTACGTAGTGATACCCTGCCGGACTACCTAGGAAGTGAACAATGGGGAGTCATGATCCCCGGGCAAAACGGGAATCACGGCTCATGGGTAAAGTGTGCGACCTCTGCAGAGGGTAATGAAACTGATATATCAGCCGTGCTCACGGTTAAGAGCGGCCTTGGGATTCTCTTTGATTAGAGATACATATGATCTAAGATACAATGGTTATATTTATGTTTTTGGTTCGATGATGATAATGATGTTCCTCGATGAGGAAATGATTCACAGGTTGGTTATATGATAAAACTTGGCTTCCACTAATAATAAATACCTGACAAACTAAAAGCAACTGCTTGAGCTAAACCCCACATAAAGCTCATCCACCTCAGCCAAACGGGACATTTGCTGAGTACGTTGATGTGTACTCACCCTTGCTTTCACAAAACACCAGGTTGCCTTTGGTGCAATCTATGCTCAGGTAAAGAAGAAGGCGTCGAGGCAGATCTCTAGGAGTTCCAGGACTTCGACGAGTTCGAGGATTAGGCTAGCGACCTCCCCCAGTCAGCTGCCTGTGGTGGGTTGTTTACGTTGGCTACGTTTTGATTCTGTGTACTTTGATTTATGTTATGTAAATGGCTCTAGTCTGTAATATTATTACTTACTCTTTATTGTTATACGAAGCATTGTGCTATGATGAGTCATTTATGTAATCGCTATGTACGTGAATTTCTGATCCTGGCACGTACATAGTTCGCATTCGGTTTACCTTCAAAACCGGGTGTGACAGGTCATAGGAAAGCAAGAGACAACAAAAGCTCAACGATCGTCAGATACTGGTGGCGGCTACCGGTCCTCCCGCCCCGTACCGATGGTCTGAGCACCCGATCACCTTCACCCGGGCAGATCAGTGGCTCAACTTCGACCACCCAGGCAAATACTCGCTCCTCGTCGATCCGGTGATTCGAGAGAGCAGGGTAAAGAAGGTATTAGTGGACGGGGGAAGCAGCATCAACGTCACCTTCCCTGGACACTCCAAGGCTTGGGAGTTCACCTCAAAGAGCTCCACGAGTTGGACACTCCTTTCTTCGGCATCGTGCCGACTGAAGGAGAATACCCGCTGGGCCACATCTAGATGCCGGTCACCTTCGGAACTCCAGAGAACTACAGAACCGAGTTCCTGAGGTTCGAGGTGGCAAACTTCGACTGCGGATACAACGCCATCATTGGGAGGCCTGGATTAGCGAAGTTCATGACCATTCCACATTATACATACATGATATTGAAGATGCCAGGACCACAAGGGATCATAACTGTGCACGCTGACTTCTAAGGCGCCGCAGAATGTTTCCGAGTGGCCATTCAGGCGGCCCTCACCACCAAACCCTCGGCGACTTCTTCTGCGCAGGCGAACTCAAAGCCTGAGGAAGACCTCGCGGTACCCGCGAATGAAGCTCAAGCCATGACCTCTATGCAGCCGACTGAAGAAACCAAAAGGATCAACCTCGGGTTCGCTGATGAGCACAAGACCGCCATCATCAGCTCCAGCCTGGATGACAAATAGGAAGGCGCGCTCGTCTAGTTCCTGCAAGATAACCGAGACGTATTCGCACGGCAACCTGCGGATATGCCGGGAGTCCCGAGAGAACTGGCCGAGCATAAATTGAAGGTCTACCCCCAGGTGAGGCCGATTCGACAAAAATTACGTCGCTTTACGCCCGACAAGAGAGAAGCCATCCATGCTGAGCTGGCTCGCTTGGTCGTGGCCGGATTCATTAGAGAGGTGTTACATCCTGAGTGGTTAGCCAACTGTTGGGGGCCTTCGGCTTCCGAAGGTCCTCAAAAACATGATTTGACAATGTTTTCCAAGTGAAATATGTGAACATGTATCTTCAGAATCGGGTTATGAGTATACAAGAGCATGGTCAGGACGAAGCCTGAGCGAGACGAAAGGCGATTATGACGAAGGATAAGATGGTCACGAAGCTGTGCGCAGAAAAGCTTCGGCATGATAGCAAAGAAGGGGAACCGACTTAAAGATGAAAAGGCAAATTAGACCTCGAAGAATTACTATAGAGTTATTGATAAGTGTAAAGGGCATTAATGTAATTCTACACGGGCTGCGTCCCTTGCCTATAAATAGATGAACAGTACTCCCGTACTGTTCACGCTGACTTGGCATTCGCTTTTTGCATCACGCCTGTACCTTTACTTTCCGTCAAACCGAAGGTACATTTATAATTTGTTATTTTGGATATGATAATGCAAATAAAAATAAGTTGATGATAATACCTATATTGTCCTTTGTATTTCGCATACGAATTCTTTCTTATCATCTATTGTACTTACGAAGGTTTTTCCCTTCAAAACCTTCGTCCGGAATTCATTATATCCGAAGGGACATAATGTCTTGAAGGACAAAGGACTTTAATATTTAACACATTTTATGTTGCCTTGTTCTTAACTCGAAGCATTTGAGAATAAGTCCCCAACATTGGCGCCCACCTCTGGTGAACTCACTTCCACTTCTTGAGTTTTTGAACACCTTCGGCAAGCATAGACCTTCGTCATGCCGCCGAAGAAAGCTTTAGCAACAGGGACTGCAGCTCTGCAACCACTGGATCCTAACCAGGAGACTCTCTCTCTTCGGGAGGCCCGAAGCCAGAAAAGGAAGGCTACCAGTCCAACGCCCCAAGAGGACGACTTGGATCAAGAAATCCAAAACTTGGAGGTGCTTGATCAGCAGGTCCAACGGAAGAAGGAAAAGATGGCTCGTCTAGCTGACTTGCAAAGGCAGATAGACGAAGCCTCTGAAGAAGTTCGTCATCTTGCTCAAGATGAGCAGAATCGAAGGCCTCCACACACAGAGCTTCATCAGAAGGGCTTCTACAACGAGGATGACTGGTATGAAGATTTCCATCATGGAAATTTTGCTTTTGATGATACCTCTCCTCTGTCAACAGAACTGCAGGCTACACCTTGGCCCCAATCTTACAAGCCACCCCAGCTCCCAATGTATGACAGACACTCAGACCCGAAGCAATTCTTGATGAGTTATGAAGCAACCATATCTTCGTATGGTGGCAATACTGCAGTCATGGCAAAATCTTTCGTCATGGCTGTCAAGAGTGTTGCACAAACCTGGTACTCCTCTCTTCGGCCAGGAACAATCACCTCATGGCAAAAGTTGAAGGACATGCTGATAACCAGCTTCCAAGGGTTTCAAACGAAGTCGGTCACTGCTCAAGCTTTATTCCAGTGCACCCAGGACCACGAAGAATACCTTCAGGCGTATGTCCGAAGGTTCCTGCGTCTAAGGGCACAGGCACCAACAATGCCCAATGAAATTGTCATTGAGGCCATGATTAAGGGGCTTCGGCCGGGACCTTCAGCTCAATACTTTGCCAGGAAGCCTCCTCAAACTTTGGAGAAGCTGCTCCAGAAGATGGACGAGTATATTCGAGCTGACAATGACTTCCGCCAAAGAAGGGAGGAAGCATACAGGTTCTCTGAAATGACCAGGGGCTTCGGATGAAGATTCCATCCGAGGCACGTCAGGTCAATTCACAACTCTACTCAGAGTGATGATAGAGGGAATCAACAGCAAAGGCCACAGTACTCCTCGCAAGCTTCGGGGCAGCAGCAAAGCTCTTTCCGGCCGCCAGCTCCAAGGGGGCAGAGGCGCCAGGGGCTTCGGAGGAAGATTTGGGGATCAGCCAAGGAAAATTTTCTTGTCTATTCTGTGGTGAGGACAAGGGCCATACCACCAGGATGTGCCATGTTACCATCCAGAAGCAAAAGGAGATAGCAGAAGCTGCAGCACAACAGAGTCAGCCGAAGCAAGTCATGCATACTGCTTCGTACCATTCGCCTTACATTCCAGAATATGTAGGCAACCACCCTGTAGTTTCTGTTGCTTCGGCAAGCCAACCTCAAGCATCTTGGCAACAGCCTCCACCTCCACCACCAACGCAACGAGCCCAACAGCCAGAAGGGAGTCAGCACACTCACCTTCAACGGGACTTCAGAGAAGAGTCCGAAGCTCGCACAGTCAATAGCACTGTGCCAGAGTCGAAGCATATTTACTGACAAATATCCTACCACGACAGCAGTTTTTCGCATTCAGTATTATTTTTCTTTTTAAGGAACAATTATGGGAGGCTT
This sequence comes from Zea mays, assembly GCF_902167145.1. Classification (NCBI taxonomy): domain Eukaryota; kingdom Viridiplantae; phylum Streptophyta; class Magnoliopsida; order Poales; family Poaceae; genus Zea; species Zea mays. Next base: position 68,255,933 of record NC_050098.1, read on the forward strand.
AAGTGCTTTTTGTCGTTTTTAATCTCTTGTAACAGTTTCGCTTTTTACCATAATGAAAATATATCTTCTCCATAGGCTTAAGTTGCCGAAGCATAAGAATTTATGGTGGCAAGGAGGACCTTCGAATTATCAAAAATTTTGTTCTAAGGAACGCAGCGTAATTTCTTCGAAGCAGCAAAAAGTCGTTCCTAAGGGAGCGCAGTGTATGTTTTCTGCTCAAAAGTCGTTCCGAAGGGAATGCAGAGCTTACAGTGAAAAATAAACGCTGATTCCGCTGAAAGTAAAAGGCAAAGAAGCTCCTAAGGGAGGCTTACAGCGAAAAATAAACGCTGATTCCGCTGAAGTAAAAGGCGAAGAAGCTCCTAAGGGAGGCTTGCAGTAAAAAAACGTCGATCTTCGGCAAATATCATTTTGCACAACATCACATCATTACATCATTTGCACAGCATAACATCATACATCATATTGCATCAACAACGCAAAAAGGGGGTCTCAGTATTGATATTCAAAGATTGTTTCGAAGAAACAGTGATAGGGCACAAAAATAACTATCGAGGAATTATACCTTCGTCAAATTTTGAAATGAAAAGATCTATTGATTATTGATTTTACGAGGATTGGTTACTGATTCTATGAGAACACGGATATTCTTTACGAAGCATGAAAAGAAGGGAAGGTGTTTTTTCGCCGAAGGCTCAAAAACGGTATGTATATAAAGTTTCATGCATCGTAAAGAATAGAACTGTAAACAGCTAATATATTACATTCAAAATTACAAAATATTACACATATTTCTCAACAAATGTTACATTCTAAATGTTTTTTACAATAACAGCTAATCTTCCCTTAGAACTATTTCTGCAGCTTCGTTTAGTAGCTGATCAACAACTTTATCCATGATGGCTTCGGCCATTTTCTTAATTTCGTCGTCCCCCTTCACGTGGGGGTCCGCAGATGGCTCGGCAGGTTCTGGGGGAGGAGAAGATACGGCTATATTACTATTACAAACTGTGAACAAGTTCGAAATCAAAAAATTACAACAAAGAGTCAAAAACCACTAGTCAATACCTATTTGCCCTTCGGGCTCTGCACTTTTCTCAGCGGCCTCTGCTACTTTTCTAGCGTCATGGATACCTTTTTCGCTTTTTCGTATAATTTCTTGGGCCATTTCACGGCCACCGTTGTCCCAGATGTCGGTGAAAAATTTTCCACCGACCAGGCTCGCTTCGGCCGAGGGGTCTTTTATATCTTCGGAGGATAAGGCGGCTTCGGATTGTGCCAAAAATTTCACATGGTCACAGCCTTTCCTCTCCAAAATGGTAGCAATCCCCCTGGCATCCGAAAAGGCACATATGTCTCCGCGGCTATTCAAAATCTCTTCAAAGGCCTCAACTGCTTGGCTGATCCATTCGATTGAGCCTTCGGGGTCACCCCTTATGAAGTTCTCTTCACTCGAAAAAGCACCAACGCTGGCGAAGCTGGTTTTTACTTTCTTAACACATTCTATAGATTTTTCATAGCATCTTTTCTTAGATGCACGAAGCTCTTCAACGCTTTTTTCCAAATGGTTTGCCCATTGTTCACTGATTTCTCGTTTTGTTTCTTCCAGTGTGCGTTCCTCTTTAGCTCTGGCTAGTTGTTTTCGGAGATCTTCAATTTCATGCCTCTGAGCTTCAGCTTGAAATTTAAAAGTAGCTTCGTCTTCTTTTATTCTATTTATCAATGAATGCAATATTTTATCTTTTTCGAGACCTTCGTTCCTTAGTTCAATTACTTCGGAACGAAGGTTGTTCAGGGCCATAACACACCCTTCGTCTTCGGCATCTTTTTAGGCCCTGAGGGCATTACTAAGTATAAGGCCCTGCAAAGAAAAATGTGTGTGCGTCAATAAATTTAAGCAAATGAAAAATATTGGTTTCAAGAAAAAATACAAAAACCTCATTTTTGCACCTTTAAGCTATTATACGCCAAGCTGTCGGCTAGCTCGTTTTTCGACAGCACCGAGAGCCCGTCTTCTAGTGCTGGGAATCCGAAGCTCTTCCTCATCTCCCGACAGACAGAAATCTCCTTGCTGTCAGGGAGACAATACAAAAAGTCTTCTTCTCCACTGTCGTTGAATATCAACGCCCCCTTTGGATATTTCAATTTTTGGGCGTAAAACTGGGCCTCTTGCTTTTCTTTTTCAGTCAATTTTTTCGCCGAAGCATGACATAAAATATAATCGAAGGCTTCAGAAGATGCTTCGGGGGCAGCAGTACCAGTTTCTTCAGCCGGAATTTGTTCTGCTATTTCTGTTTTTTCGGTTTCCAAGGATTTCACCTTGATGGGCTCTGAAGGCTCAGCTTCAGTCTCAGATTGATGTTTTGAAGCTTCGGCATCGAATGCTTCAATATGCACTTCGGAAGTTTCAACAATTTTCTTCGGAGTTGTGCTTGAAGACTTTATTGTCTCCAATACATCCAGTACATTAACCATTCTTTTTCTCTTTGGGGTCATCATTGGCATTGGCATTGGCACCTCAATTTTTGCTGAAGGACTTAGAATTTCCGATGTCTTTGTTTCTTCAGCCCTTGGTTCTTCTATTTTTCCTGTCGCCGGCACTTCGGCCAGCCCTTCAATATTCGGTAGGGGAGTTGGTTCTTTAGCTTCGGTGGCCGAAGAGGTCTCACTGACAAACTCAGGCACTGTGGCCAGTTCAATATAACGTGGCCGGTGTGTGAGAACCTTTACCCTTTTCCTCTTCGGCGCCGGCTCGCTAGGAGCGGCTGAAGCAACTTCCTTCGCAGAAGATGTATTCTTTCTTTTTTGACCCCGCGTTGGATAACGGTAGTCGGGGTAGACAAACCCAATTGCATCAAATACTCGGTTGAGTCTCTTCTTCTTTCGGCCTCCGAAGGCCGCTGATAGTGCAGTGTCTTCGGCCGTCGAGTATAATCCAAGCAATTCATCACTTATGGCCTCAATAGTTTTTAGCCAGTCATCATCTGGCTCGACGAATTTATCTCCATATTGGAATGTGTATTTTAGCCTAACTAATCCACCTTCGTCAGTTTCTCTAATGGTCTCCTTCGGCATTTCCCACTTTTCTACAAGTGGCCATATTCTGAAGGCAATGTGTTCTTGGACCAAATCCCTTGTCCCAATAAAAGAGCAAACCGCGCTGAAGGCTCTCTGGCATTCTTCGGCTGCTTCATTCATTTCCACCTTCGGCCTCCGGAGGCCGAAGCATTGCCAGATAGGGCGCATAATGATATCTTTAATATCTTCCCGTGTTTTTAAATCATTCTTCACATAAAACCATTTCGTCATCCAGTCGCCGGGCCACCTCTTTCGAAAGGTTGGCACGGGACAGCTTGACCCAGACCGGGCACCGAAGCTGTAGCAGCCAAAATTGTTGTGATACTGCTCTTTACCCCAGGGTTTTGTCTCATACAATAGCTCATGAATGTTGCAGAAACTTTTTGCATTTGGTTCTAAACCTTGACTCCTCACGGCCCAGACGAAGATGCCCATCCTTATGATTGCTTCGGGGGTAAGTTGATGAAGGCAGATTTCAAATATCTTCAGTACTTCCACGACAAAACTGCTCAAGGGAAACCGCAGTCCAGCCTTTAAGAAGCTTCGGAATATCACGACTTCATTCTCCTCGGGAGTCGGACAAGTTTTCTCTCCTTCGTCAGCCCTCACAATAGACAAGTCCCGAAAATATCTACCCCTCATATTGACAAGATGGCTTTGTTTAATACTTGATTTACCAAAAACCGCATGACTTGGTCGCCAAGGTCGATCTTCGGAATCTTCACCACCACTATCCACATCATAACTGTCACTATCACCAGTTTCTTCAGATAAACCCTCCAAAATCTCCCTAGTGATCTTCTCTGTATTGGTCTTTGCTATTGATTGAAGAAAGCCGAGATGCATCTCTTCAGAAAGACTCAGCTTCGATTCAGCAACAACTTTCTTATCTTCAGACATCTTCGCAAATGCTGAGAAAGTGCTCTCGAAACCGAAGCTTAAAAATTTAAAAAGCCAAGCAAGTGTTGTTGCGCACATGCTAAAAGTCGAGTGAGCAAGAGCAGATGGCAAGAAAGCGTGCCAAATAAACTCGTGGTGAGCTCTTATTTATACACCTAGTGCGTTGAAAACTAGAGGGTCCCGCTTGTCAATGACTGTTGCTATTCTAGCAAAGGGAAGGTGTTTTTTCGGACCTTCGGCTTAAGGCCTTCGTCCATGTCGCAATATGAATTTATCATTCTAGCAAATTAATATTGCGAGGGGCTACTGTTGGGGGCCTTCGGCTTCCGAAGGTCCTCAAAAACATGATTTGACAATGTTTTCCAAGTGAAATATGTGAACAGGTATCTTCGGAATCGGGTTATGAGTATACAAGAGCATGGTCAGGACGAAGCCTGAGCGAGACGAAAGGCGATTATCACGAAGGATAAGATGATCACGAAGCTGTGCGCAGAAAAGCTTCAGCATGATAGCAGAGAAGGGGAACCGACTTAAAGATGAAGAGGCAAATTAGACCTCGAAGAATTACTATATAGTTATTGATAAGTGTAAAAGGCATTAATGTAATTCTACATGGGCTGCGTCCCTTGCCTATAAATAGATGAACAGTACTCTCGTACTGTTCACCCTGACTTGGCATACGCTTTTTGCATCACGCCTGTACCTTTACTTTCCGTCAAACCGAAGGTACATTTATAATTTGTTATTTTGGATATGATAATGCAAATAAAAATAAGTTGGTGATAATATCCATATTATCCTTCGTATTTCGCATACGAATTCTTCCTTATCATCTATTGTACTTACGAAGGTTTTTCCCTTCATAACCTTCGTCCGGAATTCATTATATTCGAAGGGACATAATGTCTTGAAGGACGAAGGACTTTAATATATAACACATTTTATGTTGCCTTGTTCTTAACTCGAAGCATTTGAGAACAAGTCCCCAACACCAACCCTGTTCTTGTACTCAAAAAGAATAAAGTGGATTGGCGCATGTGCGTCGACTATACAGATCTCAACAAACACTATCCGAAGGACCCCTTCGGGCTTCCTAGGATAGACCAGGTGGTGGACTCGACCGTCGGATGTTCTGTGTTGTCTTTCTTAGATTGCTACTGTTGGGGGCCTTCGGCTTCCGAAGGTCCTCAAAAACATGATTTAACGATGTTTCTGGAGTATAATGTGTGAACAGGTATCTTCGGACTCGAATCGGTACCACAGTGGGAGAAGCCCAAAGAATACGAAGGTTGACACAGCGCCGAAGCTGTGAGCAGGAAAGCTTCGGCGTGATAGCAGAAAAGGAAACCGACTTAAAGATGAAAAGGCTATTCAGACCTCGGTGGATTACTATAGAATTACTACCAAATGTAAAGGGCATGGATGTAATTTTATATGAGCTATGTCCCGTGCCTATAAATAGGTGAACAGTGCCCCCGTACTGTTCACGCTGACTTGGCAATTACTGTTGCGTCACGCTTGTATTTTTACCTTCTTTCAAGCCGAAGGTACATTTGTAATTTGATATCATTTCTATTTTTCCATAATAATAATACTATAGAAATGAGTTGATAATTATATATAATTGTTTACGTTATATTCCATATGATTCCTTCTTCATTATTATATGTTGTATTGATGAAGGTATGTCCTTCATAACCTTCGTCCGAAAATCATTATATCCCAAGGGAAATAATGTTCCGAAGGACGGAGGACTTTAACGTTTAACATTTTTTTGTGTTGCCTTGTTCTTAACTTATAGCATTTGAGAACAAGTCCCCAACATTGGCGCCCACCTCCGGTGAACTCACTTCCACTCTTTGAGTTTGAACACCTTTGGCAATCATAAACCTTCGCTATGGTGCCGAAGAAAGCTTCAGCAACTGGGGCTGCAGCTCTGCAACCGCTGGACCCCAATCAGGAGACTCTCTCCCTTCGGGAGGCCCGAAGCCAGAAGAGGAAGGCTGTCAGCCCGACACTGCAAGAGGATGAGCTAGACCAAGAAATCAGAGACATGGAGATGCTTCATCAACAGGTGCAGAGGAAGAACGAAAAGATGGCCAGGCTAGCTGAACTACAGAGGCAGATAGACGAAGCCTCTGAAGAAGTTCATCATCTTACTCAGGATGAGCAGAATCGAAGACCTCAGCAAAAAGACCTTCATCAGGAGGATTTCTTCAACGAAGATGACTGGTATGAGAATTTCCACCATGGAAATTTTGCTTTTGATGATGCTTCTCCTCTGTCCGCTGAGCTGCAGGCTACACCTTGGCCTCCGTCCTACAAGCCGCCCCAGCTTCCTATATTTGACGGCCATTCAGACCCGAAGCAGTTTTTGATGAGCTACGAAGCAACAGTATTTTCGTATGGTGGCAATACTGCAGTCATGGCAAAATCTTTTGTTATGGCTGTCAGGAGTGTTGCTCAAACCTGGTATTCCTCCCTTCGACCAGGAACGATCACTTCATGGCAAAAGCTGAAGGACATGTTGTTAACCAGCTTCCAAGGGTTTCAGACGAAGCCAGTTACTGCTCAAGCTCTATTCCAGTGCACACAGGATCACGAAGAATACCTTCAGGCGTATGTCCGGAGGTTCTTGCGTTTGAGGGCACAGGCGCCAACAGTGCCCAACGAAATTGTCATTGAGGCCATGATCAAGGGACTTCGGCCAGGACCTTCAGCTCAGTACTTTGCTAGGAAGCCTCCTCAAACTTTGGAGAAGCTGCTCCAGAAGATGGACGAGTATATTCGGGCCGACAATGATTTTCGTCAAAGAAGGGAGGAGGCTTTCAGGTTTTCCGAAATGACCAGGGGCTTCGGAGGAAGATTTTATCCGAGGCACGTCAGGTCAATTCACAACTCTACTCAAAATGATGATAAGGGGAGTCAGCAGCAAAGGCCACAGTGCTCTTCACAGGCTTCGGGGCAACAGCAAAGCTCCTTCCGGCCGCCAGCTCCAAGAGGCAGAGGCGCCAGGGGCTTCGGCGGAAGATTTGGAGATCAACCAAGGAGAACATTTTGCTTGTTCTGTGGTGAAAACAAGGGCCATACCACCAGGATGTGCCATGTTACCATCCAGAAGCAAAAGGAGATAGCCGAAGCTGCAGCACAACAGGGTCAGCCGAAGCAGATCATGCACACTGCTTCGTATCATTCGCCTTATATCCCAGAATATGTAGGCAACCACCCTGCAGTTTCTGTAGCTTCGGCGAGTCAACCTCAAGCTTCCTGGCAACAGCCTCCGCCTCCACCACCGCTGCAACAAGGCCAGCAGCCAGAAGGGGGCCAATATGCTCAACACCAAAGGGACTTCAGAGAACAGTCCGAAGCTCGCACAGTCAATAGCACTGTGCCAGAGTCGAAGCACATTTATTGACAAATATCCTACCTTGATAGTAGTCTTTTCCATTCAGTTTTATTTTCTGTGTAATAAAGGACACTTTTTAAATCTCACATAATGGTTTCGTTGTCTGCCACAAGGAAAATATATCTCCTCTACAGGCTTAAGCTGTCGAAGCTTAAAGATTTGCGATAGCAAGAAGGACCTTCGAATTATCAAGAGTTTATTTTAAAAGGCACGGCATGAATTCTTCGAAGCAACAAAAAGTCGTTCCAAGGAACGCAAAGTAAGTTTGCTGAAGTTACAAAAAGCCGTTCCAAAGGGAGCGCAGTGTAAGTTTTCTGCTCAAAAGTCGTTCCAAAGGGAATGCAGAGCTTACAGCGAAAAATAAACGCTGATACCGCCTAAGTAAAAGGCGAAGCGCGAAAAGTCAACGCGAATACCGCCGAAAGTAAAAGGCGAAGAAGCTCCTAAGGGAGGCTTACAGCGAAAAATAAACGCTGATTCCGCTGAAGTAAAAGGCGAAGAAGCTCCTAAGGGAGGCTTACAGCGAAAAGTCAACGCTGATTTAAAAAGATTATGTGTTTTATTGCAGGGATGTGCGTGTATCTTCGGAATAAATACCATTTTACATAGCATAACATCATCATATCATTTCGCATAGCATAAGCATCATACATCATGCATATGGCACAAGAAGGGGACACAATATTGATCTTCGGAAGAATGCTTTGAAAAAGGGAAAATCATGCTAAGTCACAAGGAGATACAATATTGATCTTCGGAGTGTAGCTTCGGAAAATATTTTCACGAAGCTTGGATATTCTTCATCAGAACACTATGGATATCGTTGTGATAAATGAAAATTCTTCTTCACGAAGCATGAAAAGAAGGGAAGATGTTTTTTTGTCAAAGACTCAAAAACGGTACGTATGTAAATTTCATGCATCGTAAAGAATTGAACCATAAAAAACAAGTATATTACATTCAGGGTTACAAGATATTACGTATATTACATTTCAGATGTTTTTACAATAGCACCTAGTCTTCCCTAAGTACTACTTCCACAGCTTCGTTCAGGAGTTGATTGACAACTTGATCCATGATAGCTTCAGCCATCTTTCTAATTTCATCATCATCTTTCGGGTGAGGGCCCGGAGGCGCTTCAGTAGGATCTGAGGGAGGACAGGATACGGCTACATTGCTATTACAAATTGCGAACGAAGTTTAAAATCAAAAATTATAACACAATAAAAACCATTAGTTAATACCTATTTGCCCTTCGGGCTCTACGCTTTTCTCAACAGCCTCTACTACTTTTCTAGCGTCATGGACGCCTTTTTCGCTTTTTTGGATAATTTGTCGGGCCATTTCTCGACCACCATTGTCCCAGATATCGGTGAAAAATTTTCCACCAGCCATGCTAGCTTCGGCTGAAGGATCTTTTGCATCTTCGAAGGACAAAGTAGCTTCGGATTGCGCTAAAATCTTTATATGCTCACAGCCCTTTCTCTCCAAAATGGTGGCAATCCCCCTGGCACCCGAAAAAGCGCATATGTCTCCGCGGCTATTTAAAATTTCCTCAAAGGCCTCAGCTTCGTGATTAATCCATTCGATGGGACCTTCAGGGTTGCCTCTTGTAAAGTTTTCTTCGCTCGAGAATGCGCCAATGCTAGCGAAGCTAGCTTTCATTTTCTTAACACACTCCATAGATTTGTCATAGCATCTTTTCTTGGACGAACGAAGCTCTTCAACAGTCCTTTCTAAATGATTTGCCCATTGGTCGCTAAGTTCTCGCTTCGTTTCTTCAAGTACGCGTTCTTCTTTAGCTCGGGCTAATTGCTTCCGAAGATCGTCAATCTCGTGCTTTTGAGCTGCATCTTGTGCTTTAGAGGCAGCTTCGTCCTCCTTTATTTTATCCACCAATGTAACTAGAATTTTGTCCTTTTCCAAGGCTTCGTTTCTTAGTTTGATAACATCTGTTCGAAGGTTGTTGAAAGCAATTTCATAGCTCTCGTCTTCGGCATTCTTTTGCGCTCTCAGCGCGTTGCTTAGTATTAAACCCTATATATATAAAAGAGTTAGTATAAGAATAAAAGAATAGATTTCAAATCATAAAGTTTCCAAATGCGCAGATCTCGTACCTTCAGGCTATTATACGCAAGGATGTCCGCAAGATCGTCCTTTGTCATCGCGCAGAGGCCAGCCTCCAGTTTCGGAAACCCCATGCTTCGGGCCATTTCCCGGCAGACGAGTAATTCTTTGTTATCCGGGAGGCAGTATAGGAAATCTTCTTCATTTGTACCATTGAACACTAGTGCCCCCTTCGGATATTTCAATTCTTTGGCATAGTGATTAGCTTCAAAAACTTCTTCTTCTGATAACTTTTTCCCTGAAGCATGTCGAACAATATAATCAAGGACTTTGGGGGATGCTTCGGGGGCAACAGCACTGATTTCTTCAACAAGAATTGGCTCTGTCATTTTTTCTTCCTCGGTTTCCAAGGGTTTTACCTTCGTGGGCTCTGAAGGCCCAGCTTCAGTCTCAGCTTGTTGCTTTGGAGCTTTAGTATCAAAGATTTCAGTTTCCGCTTCGGAAGTTTCAACAATCTTCTTCGGAGTCGTGCTTGAGGATTTAATTGTCTCCAGTACATCTAGCACATTGACCATTCTTTTTCTTTTCGGGGTCACTGCTGGGCCCTTTTGGTTTTTTATTGTCTCAACACTTGCTGAAGGACTCAAAATTTCCAATATTTTCGTTCCTTCAGTTCTCGGTTTTTCTGCTTTCTCTGCTGAGGGTGCTTCAGTTTTTTCTTCGATCTTCGACACTGAAGTTGGTTCTTTAATATCGGTGGCCGAAGAGGTTTCACCGGCGAACTCAGGCACTGTAGTTGGTTCAATGTAGCGTGGACGGTGTGTGAGAACCTTTACCCTTTGTCTCTTCGGCGCTGGCTCGCTGGGAGTGGCTGAAGCAGTTTCTTGTGCAGAAGTTGCGCTTTTTCTTTTTTGGCCCCGCGCTGGATAGTAGTAGTCGGGGTACACGAACCCAATTGAGTCAAACACTCGGTTCAGTCTTTTCTTTTTCCGGCCTCCGAAGGCTGCTGACAATGCAGTATCTTCGGCCTTTGAATAAACCCCAAGTAGTTCATCACTTAAATTTTCAATGCTTTTTAGCCAGTCATCATCTGGCTCAACGAATTTATCTCCGAACTTGAAAGCATACTTCAGCCTGATAAGTCCACCTTCGTCAGCCTCTTTTATGGTCTCTTGCGGCATTTCCCATTTTTCCGCAAGCGGCCATACTCTGAAGGCAATATGCTCTTGGACCAGATCCCTCGTTCCAATAAAAGAGCAAATAACTCCGAAGGCTCTCTGGCATTCTTCGGCAGCTTCATTCATTTCAACCTTCGGCCTCCGTAGGCCGAAGCGTTGCCAAATAGGGCACATAATTATACCTTTAATATCTTCCCGCGTTTTCAGGTCATTCTTCACATAAAACCATTCTGTCATCCAGTCGTCGGGCCATCTCTTCCAAAACGTTGGCATAGGACAGCTTGACCTAGACCAAGAGACAAAACTGTAGCAGCCGAAATTATTGTGATATTGCTCCTTACCCCAGGGTTTTGTCTCGTATAACAATTCGTGTATGTTGCAGAAACTTTTCGCATCAGGTTCCAGACCTTGGCTTCTCACGGCCCACACGAAGATGTTCATCCTTATGATTGCTTCGGGGGTAAGTTGGTGAAGATAGATTTCAAATATTTTCAGCACCTCTACGACAAAGCTGCTCAGGGGAAATCGTAATCCAGCTTTCAAAAAGCTTCGGAACACTACGACTTCATTTTCCTCAGGGGTCGGACAAGTCTTCTCTCCTTCGTCGGCCCTCACAACGGACAAGTCCCGGAAATATCTTCCTCTCATGTTGACAAGATGATTTTCTTTGATACTTGATTTGCCGAAAACCGCATGGCTTGGTCGCCAAGGGCGATCTTCGGAGTCTTCATTACCGCTATCCGCATCATAACTGTCGCTGTCATCAGTATCTTCAGATAAACCTTCTAAAATCTCTTTGGTGATCTTTTCTATGTTGGTTTTCGACATTGCTTCAAGAAACCCCAGGTTTTTCTCTTCAGAGAGACTCAGCTTCATCTTGATAGCAGCCTTTTTGTCTTCAGACATCTTCGAAAATGCTAAAAAACTGTTTTCAAAGCCGAAGCTTAAAAACTTAAAAAGCCAAGCAAGTGTTGGTGCGCAAGAGCTAAAAATTGAGTAAGCAAGAGCAGATGGCAAGAAAGCGTACCAAGTGAGCTCATGGTATGCTCTTATTTATACGCCCAGTGCATTCAAAATTGGAAAATCCCGCTTGTCAGTGAATGTTGCTATTCTAGAAAAGGAAAGGTGTTTTTTCGGAGCTTCGGCTTAAGGCCTTCGTCCATGTCGCAATCTAAATTTATTATTCTAACAAATTAATATTGCGAGGGGCTACTGTTGGGGGCCTTCGGCTTCCGAAGGTCCTCAAAAACATGATTTAACGTTGTTTCTGGAGTATAATGTGTGAACAGGTATCTTCGGACTCGAATCGGTACCACAGTGGGAGAAGCCCAAAGAATACGAAGGTTGACACAGCGCCGAAGCTGTGAGCAGGAAAGCTTCGGCGTGATAGCAGAAAAGGAAACCGACTTAAAGATGAAAAGGTTATTCAGACCTCGGTGGATTACTATAGAATTACTACCAAATGTAAAGGGCATGGATGTAATTTTATATGAGCTATGTCCCGTGCCTATAAATAGGTGAACAGTGCCCCCGTACTGTTCACGCTGACTTGGCAATTACTTTTGCGTCACGCTTGTATTTTTACCTTCTTTCAAGCCGAAGGTACATTTGTAATTTGATATCATTTCTATTTTTCCATAATAATAATAATATAGAAATGAGTTGATAATTATATATAATTGTTTACGTTATATTCCATATGATTCCTTCTTCATTATTATATGTTGTATTGATGAAGGTATGTCCTTCATAACCTTCGTCCAAAAATCATTATATCCCAAGGGAAATATGTTCCGAAGGACGGAGGACTTTAACGTTTAACATTTTTTTGTGTTGCCTTGTTCTTAACTTATAGCATTTGAGAACAAGTCTCCAACAGCTACTTTGGATATCATCAGATTAGTCTGGCAAAAGAAGACGAGGAAAAACTACATTTATCACCCCGTTCGGAGCCTTCTGCTATACCTCCTTGCCGTTCGGCCTCAAAAACGCTGGAGCGACTTATCAGAGGGCTATTCAGACATGCTTAGCCGACCACTGGGGCAAGCATGTAGAAGCTTATGTGGATGATGGGGTGATCAAGATAGACAACTCAGAAAATTTCATTGAAGATTTACAGCTGGTCTTCAACAGTCTACGACGATACCGATGGAAGCTTAATCCTGAAAAATGTGTCTTCGGAGTACCAGCAGGAAAGTTGCTCGGGTTTATTGTCATCCACCGGGGAATGGAAGCCAATCCAAAAAAGATCGAGGCTATCATGAGGATGGAAGCACCGCGATAACAGAAGAAAGTACAAAGACTCACCGGATGTATGGCAGCTCTGAGCCGGTTCATATCAAGGCTGGGAGAAAAAGGCTTACCATTCTATAAGTTGCTCAAGAAGGTGGACAAATTCCAGTGGACTTCGAAAGCACAGGAAGCTCTAGATGCGCTGAAAAAGTTCTTGACAACACCACTAGTGTTAAAACCACCGCGCCGAGCCACGCCGACTCAACCAGCTGAAGATCTGCTATTATACATTTCTTGCACGACTCACGTGGTAAGCACCGCGTTGGTAGTCGAGCGAGCAGAAGAGGGACATGCATACCCAGTGCAACATCCTGTCTATTTCATCAGTGAAGTTCTGGGTACCTCGAAGAAGAAATACCCTCAAGTCCAGAAGCTGATATATGCAGTACTTCTAACTGCACGCAAGCTCCGTCACTACTTCGACGACCACAAAGTCATAGTAGTCACTGGATTTCCAATAGGAGATATTCTTCACAACAAAGAAGCCATCGAGACAATAGCCAAGTGGGCCTGTGAGCTGGGATCTCATGACATTGAATTTCGACATCGCACTGCTACCAAAACTCAAGCACTGGTTGACTTCGTATCAGAATGGACTGAGCAGCAGGTGCCGGATAACCCAGAAACCGCAGAAGTGTGGCGAATGTATTTTGATGGCTCGTTGAAGCTGCAGGGAGCAGGCGCATGAATCCTCTTTATTGCACCTGGAGGTGAACAACTCAAGTATGCTTTTCAATTGTTATTCCCGGCATCTAACAATGCAGCCGAATACGAAGCTCTGATTCATGGACTGAACATTGCCATATCACTGGGCATCAAGAGACTGATGGTATATGGAGATTCTCTGGTGGTCATAAGTCAGATAAACAAAGAATGGGACTGCTCGAATGACGCCATGGGAAAATACTGCACTGTTGTCCGCAAACTAGAAGACAAATTTGAAGGTTTGGAATTTCATCATGTGGAGAGAGACAGCAACGCGGCAGCTGATGCATTGTCTAAACTAGGATACAGTCGGACTCAGGTCCCGCCTGGAGTTTTCGTCCAAGAAGTACCACGCTCGAGCATTTCAATGGATCGGGTAGAAGAATGTAACACTCTGAGCCAACCAGAGTCAAATTCTGATGACTGGAGGGAGCCGATCATCAGATATATAAAGAATGAAGAGGAACCAGATGACAAAAATACAGCTGAGCACATTGCAAGGCAGTCGGCTCACTATACACTCATTGGGGAAACGCTATACAGAAGGGGCGCATCAGGAGTCCTCATGAAATGTATTCTCTCAGCTACTGGAAAACAACTTCTGGATGAGGTCAATGATGGGCAATGTGGAGTACACGCAGCATCTAGGACCCTGGTTGGGAAGGTCTTCAGGTCGGGTTTCTACTGGCCAACAGCAAAGAGTGATGCAGCCGAGTTAGTCCAGAGGTGCGAAGCCTGTTAATACTTATCAAAACAGCAGCATCTACCAGCACAGCAACTTCAAACCATACTTGTAACTTGGTCGTTTGCGTGCTGGGGATTGGATATGATTGGACCTTTCAAGAAAGCTCAAGGAGGATACACTCATGTACTGGTTGCTATCGACAAATTCACTAAATGGATAGAGTTCAAAGTCATTGCTTCTCTAACTTCAACTAAGGTCGTAGAATTCATACAAGACATAATATTCAGGTTTGGAATACCGAATAGCATCATAACCGACCTAAGATCCAACTTCACAAGTTCAGAGTTCTTCGATTTCTGCGAGCAAAAGATCATTCAGATCAAATATGCCTCGGTGGCGCACCCAAGAGCCAATGGGCAGGTCGAAAGAGCTAACGAGATGATATTGGAGGCGCTCAGAAAGAAAGTCTTCGACAAGAATGAAAAGTTCGCAGGAAAGTGGCTCAGAGAGCTGTCGTATGTTGTTTGGAGCCTGAGAACTCAACCTAGTCGAGCTCTACATGGAAAAACACCTTTATTCATGTTCTATGGTTCAGAAGCAGTGCTACCTGCTGATCTCAAGTTCGGGGCACCAAGGTTAATCTTTGAAAACATAGCTGAAGCTACTAGGCTGGAGGATGTTGATGTACTCGAAGAAGAGCGACTGAACACGGTGATTCAATCAGCACGGTATCAGCAAACTCTGAGGCGCTATCATGATAAGGGCATACGGCATCGATCCTTCGTAGTGGGAGATCTCGTCCTCCGACGAATTCTAATGGGGGAGGGACGGCACAAATTGTCACCTCTATGGGAAGGACCATTCATAGTAGCTGAAGTCACTCGGCCGGGATCATATCGTCTCACTCAGATGGACGGCACGGAAATTGGGAACTCATGGAACATAGAACACCTCAGGAAGTTTTACCCCTAGCTACATCCCAGAAGCTATTGGGATGACGATGTATTCTGTAAATTGAGAAATATATCATCAATAAAAAGACTTCAAAGGCACTCAAATTGTTCACTGTCAATCGACATACTTACTTAACTCGGGGTGACCACTATGCCCTACTAACGGAGCAATAGGCTTAAGTCGGCAATGACTTAAGGCGGTGCGACATGCTCACGCTTACTAAACTCGGGGTGACCACTATACCCTACTAACGGAGCAATCGGCTTAAGTCGGCAATGACTTAAGGCGGTGCGACATGCTCACGCTTACTAAACTCGGGGTGACCACTATGCCCTACTAACGGAGCAATCGGCTTAAGTCAGCAATGACTTAAGGCGGTGCGACATGCTCATGCTTACTAAACTCGGGGTGACCACTATACCCTACTAACGGAGCAATCGGCTTAAGTCGGCAATGACTTAAGGCGGTGTGACATGCTCATGCTTACTTAACTTGGGGTGGCCACTATGCCCTACTAACGGAGCGGTCGGTTTAAGTTGGTACTGACTTAAATTGGCACGGCACACTCGGCACGTTTACGATCACCCATCTTAGGGCAACCTCTATGCCCCACGAAGAAATTTCAAAACCATCAAACTGCATTTACTTCTACAATTGTAGATACTGTTGAATTCTAACAATGGGAAAACAATAGTAGCATTCAGTATTAAAAAGTGTTCTCTAACAAAACATCTGAGCACATTAACCACACATTCAAAGCATTCAGTGTTTTCTATTTAGTAATGTTCTTCTCAGGAGCAACTGACGAAGAGGGACGACTCGAGGAATCAGGAGCGGCATTCACGTCTGCCACTATGTCGTCAGGAACAACCACGCTGGGTCTCCTCATCAGGATCCACCCCGCGCGAATAGCTTTATCCATAGCTTTGTCGCGCTGGGCCCTCAGAGTAGTAGAAGTCTCTTCAGCAGCTTTGACAGCCAACCGAGCAATTTCTAGCTCCTTGAGGACTGATTTCTTGGAAGCACGCAGATCCTTGATGACAATATCTTTGGTCGACACCAACTGCCTGAGGCGAATCACATCATCCAAGGACTCTTGCAGCTTATAACGATGATTATCCAACTCTTCCCTAGTGAAGCGATGACTCCTCTCCAAGATGGTCAACGAGTTGCTGGCATCGCGGTATAGCTTGTCAAGGTTGTCACAAGAAGTGGCAAGGGCACGCTTTTCCTCCTGCAGACAAGAATCAGTTTCTCCAAACGTCAAGCAAGCAATAAGAACACAGCAAACAAAGCCAAGATTCACTGGTCACCTTTTCAGAGTCGAGCTGAGCACGGAGGGGGGAGCTCAGCGTGTTAGCATCATTCAGAGAAGCAGAAACCCGGGCCAGTTCAGTCTGACCTTGAGAATATTTTTCTTCAAGATCAGAATACCGCCGAGCCATATCTGTCAAGAAATAGTCAAGCAAAGGTGTTTAGTTAAAAAACAGAATTAATCAAATAATCAAAGAAGAAACAAAGGGCACTAACCAGCATTTGCCATCTCCAAATCAGACACCCGCCGCTGAAGCAGCACTGGATTCCAATGTGCCAGAGATAGAGCCCTTTCCAGGACAGAAGCACCCTGTGACCTCAGCTGACCAACCATTTCATCAACCAACGCCTGACATTAAAAACAAATGAGTATCAGAACAATATCACACCTGGGGTACAGCTAGATCAGTAAAAACCAAGTTACCTGGAGGATGGAAAAGAACGAAGGAACTCCCAAGTCATGGGAAGTTAATTGATGGCTCGATGAAGGATCACCAACCGGAACAACCCGCAATGCATCAGTGGGGACCAGATCAGTATCATCAGCAGGGGTCAAAACTCTGTCATCAGGAGCGCTGGCCTCTAACGCCACTTCCTAACCCGAAGCTGGGCTGCTGCCATGCAACCAGAATGCGGAGGAGAAGACCCTACGTGAACGTCCATGGAAGTGTGAGAGGGAGAACCGACTCGAACACCCTCAGAGGCTAGGTCATAGCTCGCGCTACCCATCCGAATCAGGTCATCCCCGGCAACACCCTCGGGGGCTGGGTAAGAGCTAGCGCCATCCTTGAGGGCCAAGCTCTCTGTAACAGCCACCTCTAAAGCTGAAGGACCTTCACCCACTTCCATGGGAACAGAACAATCCAGACCAGCCTCCTGACCCTTAAGACCGCGCTCCAAGGTCGATGAGGCATGGGACACCGCCCGGGATAACTCCAGCCCAGCATCAGGCACATCAGTGCAAACATCCATCATGCCACCGTTTGCTGGCTCTAACAACAGATCTTCTGGGACCATGTCTTCAAGAGTCTGATCAAAGTTCGCTAGAGATAATTCTTGCAGACCAATGAGGGCAGATAAAGCTGAAGAAGGAACACCACTGCTTTCCCCGCTGGCTAGGTAACGCCGGCTGTTCTTCCGAATTAGAGGGATTTCATCCTCCTCTTCCTCATCCTCATCAACAACGCGGACAGTACACCCATTGGGGTTAGCTTTCGCCAGATCACACCCATTGGGTTCAATATCATCTAGGTCACACCCATTGGGTTCCACAGCAGTCGCGTCACACCCATTAGGGTCAGCTTCAGCAAATGCAGGCACTGGCACTTCCTCAGCTGCAGGAACAGAAGGACCGGCATCCTGATCCAAGCTATTCACTCGACGAAGATGTCTCTTCTTCTTTTTCTTCCCCTCAGCAGGAGAAGTGGGCTGATTGGCTCGGCGAGAACGCTTCAGGTGAACACTGTCAGACCTCTGAATATCCAAAGCTTTGCTGGCCTCAGGGATGGGCGCCACCACCAATGTTTCAGCAGAAGTGGCATCAGAAGAATCTTCAGCTAACATATCCAGCATGGCACTTATCTCTGCATCACTTGGATTCAAAGGCACCTCAAAATGAACCTGCCTCTCTTCGTCAGGAATCTCTTCAAGTGAGGCATCCAAAGCACTAAATTCTTCGGGACAGGGTCACACTCTAAGGCCCAAACTGCTATCACCAGCAGGAGGATTTGACACAAAACTGGTAAAGGCCTTGGAAGGAGGAAGATTCCAGGCCGAGTATGCAACAGGAGCGCCGATGTTCGACACCTTGCCCCTGAGTATCATCTCGAGCCGGCTCACCAAGTCCACAACAGGAATTCTTCTGTTGGTTACCCGGGTTGAATCAGCCAGGCCTCGATACAGATATGCGGGGTATGGTCTATCTTTTAGTGGCTGAATGTTCTTGAAAATGAAGTCGGCCACCACAGCCTCTGCAGTCAAACCCCTCTCTTTCAGCAGCCCAACCTCAGCAAGCAGAGCCCCTGCCTCAGCCACCTCCTGGTCCGTGGGGGATTCGGTCCAGCTCGGAGTGCGAACATCTGGTTGTCTCCCTGACCGTGGGGGGAGAGAATTCCCATGATTCTCCACGATGAACCATTCTAGGCGCCATCCCTTGATGCTGTCCTTGAGTGGGATGTCAAGATAGTCAGTCTTCCTTCCACGGCGCATCTCCAAACTCGCGCCCCCACAAGCTGGTGCTGCCCTCCGGCCATACCAGGCCGACAGTGGTACAAATGCTTCCAAAGGCCGAAGTGAGGCAAAACACCAAGGAAGGCTTCGCATAAATGGACAAAAACAGAAACTTGCAGAATGGAGTTGGGATTCAGATGGGTCAGATTCAAGCGATAGAAATCAAGGAGACCGCGGAAGAAAGGAGAAATGGGAAGAGCAAGGCCGCGGATAAGAAAAGGAACATAAATGACGGATTCGTGGGTGTCTTCTGTCGGAACAGTGACCCCACTGTAGATCCGCCAGGAACAGAGCTCCTTCGGAGGAAGAACTCTGATGGATACGAGATGAAGAAGGTCGGATTCAGAGACAATAGACATATGGTTACCTGCGAAGGGCAACTGACTGTTGGGATCGATGGGGGGAATGATTGCGACAGACGAACACGAAGCTTTCCGCTTGGGCGCCATCTCAACCTTGCTAGCGAGCGGAGCGGAAGCAATATTGCAGGAGAGCAGAGAAGGCCTGGATGCAGAAAAGCAAAAACTAGGGCACGGAACGCGGAGGCGTGCGATAGTGCAGTACAAATGGGGTTTTCCCGGGCCAGGCACCACTTCCAAAACGTTGGCATGCCATGTCATCACCCGATCGTTATTTCTAAAACACGGGCATGCCATGTCATCACCCAGCCGTTATTTCTAAAACGCGGGCGTGCCACATCATCACTCGGCCGTTATTTCCAAAACGGCCGACGCAG
This sequence comes from Zea mays, assembly GCF_902167145.1. Taxonomy (NCBI): domain Eukaryota; kingdom Viridiplantae; phylum Streptophyta; class Magnoliopsida; order Poales; family Poaceae; genus Zea; species Zea mays. The sequence goes on from NC_050098.1 coordinate 68,275,477, forward strand.
CCCATTTTAACTCAGCGATTATTTCTAAAAACGCTTACGTTACCAGACTTTTCCCGGCCATTGTTTCCAAAGCGGCCGGCGTGGCCCGTTATCACTCGGTTGTTACCTCTAAAACGCTGACGTCGCCATTAGTCACTCGATTGTTATTCCTAAAGCGGTAAGGTGGCTCCAAAGGATTCGGCTGTTACCTCTAAAACGCCGACATCACCAGTAACCGCTCGGTCATTACTTCTAAAACACCGACGTGGCCCGCTATCACTCAGCCATTACTTCAAAAAGCGCCAACATCGCCAATAATAACTCTGCCGCTACCACCAAAGCACTGACGTCGCAAATAAAGCAGTCTGAAGCGTGACCCGATGACTCCAAGTTGCTACTCAAGCGTTGCAGACAGAAAACATCATTGGCGGTAAATATTAAAACGATCGACGACTGACCAAAAGGCAAAATAATGCACACAGAAGCGGGGCGAAATCATTCTTCATAAGGGAAGCATTACTGAACTTACAAATCAACTCATTATGAGCTGATGCCTTCCCTACTACTACATTACATTTCACTAACTATACTACTAGCTACTACTACATTATTTCGCTAATACTATTTCTACTACTAATCTACACTAACATCTAAAACCATTGGCGTCTAGCCACTGGCCTTGTTGGTGCCCTTGCTGCTGCCCTTGCTGCCGTCGCCGCTGCCACCCTTGCCGCTGCTGTAACGCCCTGAATTTGGGGGTAGAATTTTTTCTTCTTTTCTCTCACCAAATTCGGGCGTTACTCTCTTTTCTCTTTCCCCTTTTGCTCCTTCCTCCCAATTTCAAACCAGTATAGCGGCAGGTGTCTGTGTCATGTATAAACCAAAACCTAAGTGTCATGGGTGTTGCATCATGCCGAAGCGCATTTCTTTGTCTGATGATGAGTGTTCGTCTCGTTCCGTTCCGGATTTCGGTTCGCGATTTAATTCCGTTTAGTGGTCCACGCTCGTCGTGGGTTTTCGATCCGCGAAGTGGCCCGGCCCAGCCCAACCTAGTCCAGCCCAGCCCAACCGGCCCGGCCCGCCCCGGCCTGCGCGCCCCTGGCGCCCAAACCCCCCCCCCATGCGCCCCCCTCCTCTCTCTCTCATTTGGATCTCCCGCGCAACAACCTCTCCCCTCCCTCTTCCACCTCTCTCTCCCCGTGGTGCCCTAGGATTTGGAGACGGCGATCACCGGATTTTGGACCCCGAGGTGAGCTCCCCTCCCCTTCTCCTCTTTCTCTCTCTCCCTCCTCTCCTCTCCCCCCGCGCGCGCCCTCCCTCTCCCCCTGCCCGCGCGCGACCCCCGCTCGGCCCCTCAGCGCGGCGGCGCGGCCCCCGCTCGGCCCCGCGGCGGCGTTCGGCCCCATCGCTCGGCCTCCCCCCGCGGCGGCGCTCGGCGCCCGTCCCCGGCCTCCCTCCCCGGCGGCGCTCGGCCCCCGCTCGTCCCCCCCCCCCCCCCGCTCGCCCCCCCCCCCCCCCCCCCCCCCCCCGCTCGGCCCCTCCCCCGGCCTCCCCGGCGGCGCTCGGCCCCCTGCCCGCCCGTTCCGGCCCCGCGGCGGCGCCCGCCCGACCCCGCTCCTCCCCTGCTCGCGCGCAGCGCGGCCCCGGCGCGGCCCCGGCCGACTCGGCCGCCCCCGGCCGGTTCAACCGGCCCCCTGGCCGGTTCAACCGCCCTGGCCCCAGCTCGGCCGCCCGTTCCCCCGTCCCGGCCTCGCCCGACCGTATCTTCGCTCGCCCGCGCTCGCGGTGATTATTCGTTAATTAGCGTGTTGCGTCGCGCGCTTCGCCGCGCGACGGATTTGTCTAAATTCAGATTCTATCTTGTGTTGCGTCGTGCACTTCGTCGCGCGACGATCCATTTTTGTTTCAGGTTGTTTAAGGTGTAACGCCGCGTGTGTATTCACGCGACGTTCCACTTTGGACTCAGTTTAGTCGACGTATGCCGTCGTGCGCTTCGTCGCGCGACGCTTAACGTCTCCTCGTAACTAAGGCGAAGTGTCTCGTTGCGTGCTCGGTCGCGCGACGAGTCGTTAACTTCTTAATTTGTTTTAGAGAGCTTTGTCGCGCGTCTCGCCGCGCGACCATCCTTTTATTTATCTCCACCTGCTTATAATAAGTAGACATGAAACATGACTTTACTTTACGCTAAACATAGTGTCTGCATTAAAATTCCTTCTATTAAGCGAGTGGTTAATTTATAATCATGTAACGTGATCGTTTCTCGACTGTCTTTTCCTCTTTCTCTCTTAACCGTACACGCGAGCCCGCGTGGAATGTCTGTTTACTTATTGCATTCTATTGTATGGTGTACTGTTCTTTTGTATTAAATATGTGGATGGATGTATGTTTGCGCTCGCATAGAGAACGATCCGGTCGAAGAGCCCGAGGAACCCGCAGGAGAAGCCCCTGAGCAGCAGTCGGTTGGTGGAGGCAAGTGTCCCTTGACCTATCTCTGTCCTATTCATTATTTAATTCACCTCCCGCTTTACACATTTATGCCTAAGGATTGACTAGCTTTTGTTATCCATGTCCTTGTTTACCTATTTGGGTTGGATTATTATTGTTTAGCTTTATGCTATTGCTTAACTCTAATCAATGAACATGATGAGAATATCTATGATACGCTGTTTTCCCTTCTCTTATTATGATGTTGTACTTGTGGTCATCAAGGGGGCTCGAGCGGTTTCTCGAGTGCCTCTCCGTAAGGACCTGTTCTATGGATGACTGCCCGGGAAAACAGTGCAACCATGAGGGTGGAATGGGATGCCCTTAGCTGAATAATTAGAGGATCCGGGGTGTAGTTCACTTAGCCGTCGTGCCGTCAATGGGGCTCGGTGTATGCGGCTCGCTCTGCCAAGTTTGGGTTCGCCCCTTGGGGAGGAGTGCGGTGCATTTAGGAAACCTAACGGGTGGCTACAGCCCCGGGGAATCTTTGTAAAGGCTACGTAGTGATGCCCTGCTGGGTCACCTTGGTAGTGATCAATGGAGAGTCATGATCTCCGGGCAGAACGGGAATCACGGCTTGTGGGTAAAGTGCACAACCTCTGCAGAGTGTTTGAAAACTGATATATCAGCCGTGCTCGCGGTTATGAGCGGCCAAGGGAGCTCCAGTGATTAGTGGTACTTGATCAGAGATACTTTGGTACAGGTGGTTATGAGATTGATGGTTTTGGTTATGACTATGGCGCTGGTAAGTGGTATTCTTTCCGTTTGGAAAGGGTACATCGGGTTAATAACTTGGGCTAATGCTAAAACTTGGCTTTCTACTAGTAAGTAATAATCTGACCAACTAAAAGCAACTGCTTGACTTATCCCCACATACAGCTAGTCCACTACAGCCAAACAGGATACTTGCTGAGTATGTTGATGTGTACTCACCCTTGCTCTACACACCAACCCCCCCCCCCCATCCCCAGGTTGTCAGCATTGCAACCACTGCTCAGGCGAAGATGAAGCTGTGGAAGGAGACTTCCAGAAGTTCCAAGACTACGACGAGTTCTAGGTGTGGGTTAGCGGCAACCCCCAGTCGGCTGCCTGTGAAGGCCGCGGTTATCTACGTTTCTTTTCCACACTTTGATTTATTGTAAGAACTATATGGACGTCTCAGACGTATGATGTAATCGACTATTTCCCTTATTAATACTATTTTGAGCACTGTGTGATGATGTCCATGTTATGTAACTGCTGTGTACGTGAATAACTGATCCTGGCACGTACATGGTTCGCATTCGGTTTGCCTTCTAAAACCGGGTGTGACATAAGTGGTATCAGAGCTGTGCTGACTGTAGGACCGCTAACCTAGAGTAGAATGGTCGTTCTAAGGACTATAGACCTCTGTCCCTGCCTTGACTTTGATATCTCTTCAAAAGTTGGTCATACCGACCAAACCTATGTTCTACTATATATTATACCTTGCTGAAAATCGTGTTTTACTCTAATCCTTCATTTACTTATGATTCATTATTTGCTGGTCATATTAATTCTGTTCTCACCCTTTTGCTTGTGATGTCTTTTGTAGATGGCTCGACTTAGACACACTGCACGAAAGTCAGTCATCCCCTTCTTACCCTCCCGCCTTGCTGAGCGTCCGCTTCGCCGTCCCGTGGCCGGACAGTCCAGCCACTTGGAGAGACTACACCACCGCCTGCGTGAGGAGCAGGAACGTCGACGACAGGAGCAGCAGGGCTCTTCTTTCTCGCTCCACCAGGAGATAGAGTCTGTGAGGAGCTGCTCCCCTGTGCTTCCTCTGGAGGCGCCCCCTGCACCATCACTGGGCGCCCCAGCTTCTGGAGTAGCTGCTGGAGGAGACCTAGACGACGGAGATGGCGACGACAGCTCGAGCCACGACACCGACTTCTCTGCTAACCCTGAGCCGGAAGGATGGGTTGCTCGACCCATCACTCGCGACGCTGCTCGCGGGTGTCACTTCCACGATGCGCTCGACACCCTGCTACGTCGGGCATTTAACCGGCATACTTGGTCCGTCGAGTATCGCTGTGTGGTCTACCAGCATAGTCGCGGGGTCTACCCGGACCGCTGGGAGGCAACCTGCTTGGTGCGCTGCCCGGAGAACAGTCTCCAGGGTGCGGAGGCCTGCTCAGAGCACTATTCTATCTCTGAGCGGGACTCAGCTGAGGCAGCCATGCAAGATGCTGCACGGCGTGCGCTTTCGCACTACTGCTCGGTTTTCGGTGGGGCAGCTGACGGCCTTGACCTGAAGTATTACCCCCGCCGTCCATCTGGCAGCACAGGAGGCGTGATTGTCTCACCTGTCGGTGAGGGCAATCCTAGGTTGAGCAGCACAGTCAACCTAGCCGCCGTGCTAAACACGGAGCTGGACCATGCACTAGACGAGCTGAGTAGGGCTCGTGCTGAGATCGCCCTGCTGCGGGCTGAGCGCGTGGAACGTCGTCACCTGGATGGTGGTTCCCCCGCTCCCGTTGGGACTCAGCACCCGTACCGCTCACCTCAGCGTGGACACCAGTCTTATGGCAATCCCGCCTGCAAGACCAAGATAACTCTAGAACCATAGATCGTTAGAGTTGGATCTTGTAATTAATACGAAATATATACGTAGAGGCTACAGTCTTAGCGTTAGCCTCGGTCTTAGTTAGTCTTAGTTAGACAGGGTAGTTTGCTATATCCTGTGCATTTATGTTTGTCATGATGAACTATGTTTGGTTTGGATCTTTGTAATGACTGTCACCAGAGTGTGGGTATCCCCTGCATTTTGGTTTACCCATTATGTTAATGGAGTTAGTTATATAGTTGGGAAACCTTTTATTCCACTTTCCTCTTTATCTGAGAAGCTGTGTGGTCTGTGTTGGAGATCAGTGAAGATGCTCATCTGTTCAGTGCTGTTGAAGAATTCTATACCCTTTTCTTATGCTGCAAGATTTGCCAGATCAGTTCTGATGTGTGGTTGCATTCTGCAGATGTCAGAGAACAGGCGCAGAGGAGGAAGGCGTGCTCAGCAGGAGCGAGCCGCTCAACAGGAGGAGGTGCCCCAGCAGCAGCATCTGCCGCCCCCGCCCCCGATGTCCATCGAGCAGATGTTTCTGATGCAGACTCAGGCAGTTCAAGCCATCGGTCAGACTTTGGCCGCCATTCAGCAGCAGCAGCAGCAGCAGGCCCCACCTCAGCCTCAGATGCCTCAGATGCCCAGAGACAAGCGTGCTGAATTCATGAGAGGTCATCCACCAACGTTCGCTCATTCTTCTGACCCCATGGATGCTGAAGACTGGCTGCGCACTGTGGAGCGGGAGTTGCATACCGCTCAGTGCGATGACAGGGAGAAAGTTCTGTATGGTCCCCATCTGTTGAGAGGAGCAGCCCAATCATGGTGGGAGTCTTACCTCGCCACCCATGCCCACCCTGATGCCATCACTTGGGAAGAGTTCAGAGGAAGCTTTCGTCAGTACCATGTTCCCGCAGGTCTGATGACAGTGAAGAAGGAGGAGTTCCTGGCCCTCAAGCAAGGGCCATCGTCTGTCAGTGAGTACCGAGACAGGTTTCTGCAGTTGTCTCGCTATGCTCCTGAAGATGTCAACACCGACGCCAAGCGACAGTACCGTTTCCTGAGAGGCTTGGTTGACCCTCTGCAGTACCAACTGATGAATCATACCTTCCCGACATTCCAGCACCTGATTGACAGAGCAATCATGACAGAGAGGAAGCGTAAGGAGATGGAAGATCGTAAGCGCAAGATCAGTGGACCCCAGCCTGGAAGCAGCAATCGTCCTCGTTTCTCAGGCAATCAACCTCAGCAGTTCAGGCAGAACCAGCGTCCACCTCAGCAGCATCAGCAGTTCCAAAGGCAGTATCCTCAGCACCAGTACCAGAACCGTCAGAGCAATCAGTCAGGAGGTCAGTTTCAGAGGCAGAATCAGCAACCACCTCGTCTTCCTGCCCCAACAAACCAGCAGAACAATCAGGCAGCACCAGCTCAGGTTGGAAACAGAGCATGTTTCCACTGTGGAGAGCAAGGCCACTGGGTGATGCAATGTCCGAAGAAGGCAGCCCAGCAGCAGTCAGGCCCCAATGCCCCAGCAAAGCAGAACGTGTCTCAGCCTGGAGCAGGCAACCGCTCTCAGCCGCGCTATAATCATGGAAGGCTGAACCACTTGGAGGCTGAAGCAGTTCAGGAGACCCCCGGCATGATAGTAGGTATGTTCCCAGTCGACTCCCATATTGCAGAAGTGTTATTTGATACTGGAGCAACACATTCTTTCATTACTGCATCATGGGTAGAAGCACATAGTCTTCCAAATACTACCATGTCAACCCCCATTCAAATCGACTCAGCCGGTGGTAGAATTCGAGCCGATAGCATTTGTTTGAATATAAGTGTGGAAATAAGGGGGATAGCGTTTCCCGCCAACCTTATAGTAATGGGTACTCAGGGAATAGATGTCATCCTAGGGATGAATTGGCTAGATAAGTATCAGGCAGTTATCAGTTGTGATAAAAGGACAATCAAGTTGGTGTCCCCACTAGGAGAGGAAGTGGTGACCGAGTTAGTCCCGCCTGAGCCAAAGAAAGGAAGTTGTTATCAGATAGCTGTTGATAGCAGTGAAGCAGACCCGATCGAGAGTATCAAGGTTGTGTCCGAGTTCCCAGATGTGTTTCCAAAGGACTTACCGGGTATGCCACCAGAGCGGAAAGTTGAGTTTGCTATAGAGCTTCTTCCTGGAACCGCCCCTATCTTTAAGAGAGCTTACAGAATATCCGGACCAGAGTTGGTTGAGCTTAAGGAGCAGATTGATGAGCTGTCAGAGAAAGGTTACATCCGGCCAAGCACCTCGCCTTGGGCCGCCCCTGTCTTGTTCGTGGAAAAGAAAGATGGCACCAAGAGGATGTGTATCGATTATCGAGCTTTGAATGAGGTCACGATCAAGAACAAGTATCCTTTGCCCAGAATAGAAGATCTGTTCGACCAGTTGAGAGGAGCCAGTGTGTTCTCCAAGATTGATCTGAGGTCAGGTTATCATCAGCTCAGGATCCGACCTTCGGACATTCCGAAGACGGCATTCATTTCCAAGTATGGTTTGTATGAGTTCACAGTGATGTCTTTTGGTTTGACCAATGCGCCAGCGTTCTTCATGAACTTGATGAACAGTGTATTCATGGATTACCTTGATAAGTTTGTGGTGGTATTCATTGATGACATTCTAGTTTATTCTCAAAGCGAAGAAGAGCACACAGATCATTTGAGGATGGTATTGCAGAGATTGCGAGAGCACCAGTTGTATGCAAAGTTGAGCAAGTGTGAGTTCTGGATCAGCGAAGTCCTGTTCTTGGGTCACATAATCAACAAAGAAGGATTGGCTGTGGATCCGAAGAAAGTGGCAGACATTTTGAACTGGAAAGCGCCAACAGATGCTAGAGGAATCAAGAGTTTCATTGGAATGGCCGGATATTATCGGCGATTCATTGAAGGGTTTTCGAAGATTGTGAAACCAATGACAGCGTTGCTAGGCAACAAAGTTGAGTTCAAGTGGACCCAGAAATGCCAAGAGGCCTTTGAAGCGCTGAAAGAGAAGTTGACTACAGCACCTGTCCTAGTCTTGCCTGATGTGCACAAGCCCTTCTCGGTGTATTGTGATGCTTGTTACACAGGTTTGGGATGTGTGTTGATGCAAGAGGGAAGAGTTGTGGCTTACTCGTCCCGACAGTTGAAGGTTCATGAGAAGAATTACCCAATCCATGATCTAGAGTTGGCAGCAGTGGTTCACGCACTGAAGACATGGAGGCACTATCTGTATGGACAGAAATGCGATGTTTACACAGACCACAAGAGTCTGAAGTACATATTCACTCAGTCAGAGTTGAACATGAGGCAACGAAGATGGTTAGAACTGATCAAAGATTATGAATTGGAGATTCATTACCATCCAGGCAAAGCAAACGTAGTGGCAGATGCTTTGAGCAGAAAGAGTCAAGTCAATCTGATGGTCGCTCGTCCGATGCCTTATGAGTTGGCCAAAGAGTTTGACAAGTTGAGTCTCGGTTTTCTGAACAATTCGCGAGGAGTCACAGTCGAGTTGGAACCTACCTTGGAGCGCAAAATCAAAGAAGCGCAGAAGAATGATGAGAAGATCAGTGAGATCCGGCGACTGATTCTAGATGGCAGAGGCAAAGATTTTCGAGAAGATGCAGAAGGCGTGATATGGTTCAAAGATCGCTTGTGTGTTCCCAATGTCCAGTCCATTCGGGAGTTGATTCTTAAGGAAGCTCATGAGACAGCTTATTCGATTCACCCTGGCAGTGAGAAGATGTATCAGGATCTGAAGAAGAAATTCTGGTGGTACGGAATGAAGAGGGAAATCGCAGAGCATGTGGCTATGTGCGATAGTTGCCGAAGAATTAAGGCAGAGCACCAGAGACCTGCTGGATTGTTGCAACCGTTGCAGATCCCTCAGTGGAAATGGGATGAAATCGGTATGGATTTCATAGTCGGATTGCCTCGCACTCGAGCCGGCTACGATTCCATCTGGGTAGTAGTGGACCGCTTGACCAAGTCAGCCCACTTCATACCTGTCAAGACCAACTACAGCAGTGCAGTATTGGCAGAATTGTATATGTCTCGGATCGTTTGTCTTCATGGTGTGCCAAAGAAGATAGTGTCAGACAGAGGAACGCAGTTCACCTCTCATTTCTGGCAGCAGTTGCATGAAGCTTTGGGCACGCATCTGAATTTCAGTTCAGCTTATCATCCACAGACAGATGGCCAGACCGAAAGGACCAATCAAATTCTTGAAGACATGTTGAGAGCCTGTGCGTTGCAAGATCAGTCCGGATGGGACAAGAGATTGCCTTATGCAGAGTTTTCCTATAACAACAGTTACCAGGCCAGTTTGAAGATGTCACCATTTCAGGCGCTCTATGGAAGGAGTTGTAGAACTCCGTTGCAATGGGATCAGCCTGGAGAAAAGCAAGTGTTTGGGCCAGACATTTTGCTTGAAGCCGAAGAAAACATCAAGATGGTCCGAGAGAATCTGAGGATAGCGCAATCGAGGCAGCGAAGCTATGCAGACACAAGAAGAAGAGAGCTGAGTTTCGAAGTCGGAGACTTCGTCTATCTGAAAGTGTCACCGATCAGAGGAGTCAGAAGATTCGGAGTGAAAGGCAAGCTAGCACCCCGCTACATTGGTCCGTATCAGATTCTTGCAAGACGTGGAGAAGTGGCCTATCAGCTCAGTTTGCCCGAGAATTTGTCTGCTGTGCATGATGTCTTTCATGTGTCTCAGTTAAAGAAGTGCTTGCATGTGCCAGAAGAGCAGTTGCCAGTGGAAGGTCTTGAAGTCCAAGAGGACTTGACCTACGTTGAGAAGCCAGTGCAAATCCTTGAGGTTGCAGACAGAGTCACCCGAAGGAAGACCATCACAATGTGCAAAGTCAAATGGAATCACCACTCTGAGGAAGAAGCAACCTGGGAGCGTGAAGATGATCTGATGGCTAAGTACCCTGAGCTCTTTGCTAGCCAACCCTGAATCTCGAGGGCGAGATTCTTTTAAGGGTGATAGGTTTGTAACGCCCTGAATTTGGGGGTAGAATTTTTCTTCTTTTCTCTCACCAAATTCGGGCGTTACTCTCTTTTCTCTTTCCCCTTTTGCTCCTTCCTCCCAATTTCAAACCAGTATAGCGGCAGGTGTCTGTGTCATGTATAAACCAAAACCTAAGTGTCATGGGTGTTGCATCATGCCGAAGCGCATTTCTTTGTCTGATGATGAGTGTTCGTCTCGTTCCGTTCCGGATTTCGGTTCGCGATTTAATTCCGTTTAGTGGTCCACACTCGTCGTGGGTTTTCGATCCGCGAAGTGGCCCGGCCCAGCCCAACCTAGTCCAGCCCAGCCCAACCGGCTCGGCCCGCCCCGGCCTGCGCGCCCCTGGCGCCCAAACCCCCCCCCCATGCGCCCCCTCCTCTCTCTCTCTCTCATTTGGATCTCCCGCGCAACAACCTCTCCCCTCCCTCTTCCACCTCTCTCTCCCCGTGGTGCCCTAGGATTTGGAGACGGCGATCACCGGATTTTGGACCCCGAGGTGAGCTCCCCTCCCCTTCTCCTCTCTCTCTCTCTCTCCCTCCTCTCCTCTCCCCCCGCGCGCGCCCTCCCTCTCCCCCTGCCCGCGCGCGACCCCCGCTCGGCCCCTCGGCGCGGCCCCGCTCGGCCCCTCGGCGCGGCGGCGCGGCCCCCGCTCGGCCCCGCTGCGGCGTTCGGCCCCCCCGCTCGGCCTCCCCCCGCGGCGGCGCTCGGCACCCGTCCCCGGCCTCCCTCCCCGGCGGCGCTCGGCCCCCCCGCTCCCCCCCCCCGCTCGGCCCCTCCCCCGGCCTCCCCGGCGGCGCTCGGCCCCCTGCCTGCCCGTCCCGGCCCCGCGGCGGCGCCCGCCCGTCCCGGCCCCGTGGCGGCGCCCGCCCGCCCCCGCTCCTCCCCTGCTCGCGCGCAGCGCGGCCCCGGTGGCCCCTGCTCGCCGGCGCGACCCCGGCGCGGCCTCCGGCCCCCGGCGCGTCCCCGGCGCGGCCCCGGCCGACTCGGCCGCCCCCGGCCGGTTCAACCGCCCTGGCCCCAGCTCGGCCGCCCGTTCCCCCGTCCCGGCCTCGCCCGACCGTATCTTCGCTCGCCCGCGCTCGCGGTGATTATTCGTTAATTAGCGTGTTGCGTCGCGCGCTTCACCGCGTGACGGATTTGTCTAAATTCAGATTCTATCTTGTGTTGCGTCGTGCGCTTCGTCGCGCGACGATCCATTTTTGTTTCAGGTTGTTTAAGGTGTAACGCCGCGTGTGTATTCACGCGACGTTCCACTTTGGACTCAGTTTAGTCGACGTATGCCGTCGTGCGCTTCGTCGCGTGACGCTTAACGTCTCCTCGTAACTAAGGCGAAGTGTCTCGTTGCGTGCTCGGTCGCGTGACGAGTCGTTAACTTCTTAATTTGTTTTAGAGAGCTTTGCCGCGCGTCTCGCCGCGCGACCATCCTTTTATTTATCTCCACCTGCTTATAATAAGTAGACATGAAACATGACTTTACTTTACGCTAAACATAGTGTCTGCATTAAAATTCCTTCTATTAAGCGAGTGGTTAATTTATAATCATGTAACGTGATCGTTTCTCGACTGTCTTTTCCTCTTTCTCTCTTAACCGTACTCGCGAGCCCGCGTGGAACGTCTGTTTACTTATTGCATTCTATTGTATGGTGTACTGTTCTTTTGTATTAAATATGTGGATGGATGTATGTTTGCGCTCGCATAGAGAACGATCCGGTCGAAGAGCCCGAGGAACCCGCAGGAGAAGCCCCTGAGCAGCAGTCGGTTGGTGGAGGCAAGTGTCCCTTGACCTATCTCTGTCCTATTCATTATTTAATTCACCTCCCGCTTTACACATTTATGCCTAAGGATTGACTAGCTTTTGTTATCCATGTCCTTGTTTACCTATTTGGGTTGGATTATTATTGTTTAGCTTTATGCTATTGCTTAACTCTAATCAATGAACATGATGAGAATATCTATGATACGCTGTTTTCCCTTCTCTTATTATGATGTTGTACTTGTGGTCATCAAGGGGGCTCGAGCGGTTTCTCGAGTGCCTCTCCGTAAGGACCTGTTCTATGGATGACCGCCCGGGAAAACAGTGCAACCATGAGGGTGGAATGGGATGCCCTTAACTGAATAATTAGAGGATCCGGGGTGTAGTTCACTTAGCCGTCGTGCCGTCAATGGGGCTCGGTGTATGCGGCTCGCTCTGCCAAGTTTGGGTTCGCCCCTTGGGGAGGAGTGCGGTGCATTTAGGAAACCTAACGGGTGGCTACAGCCCCGGGGAATCTTTGTAAAGGCTACGTAGTGATGCCCTGCTGGGTCACCTTGGTAGTGATCAATGGAGAGTCATGATCTCCGGGCAGAACGGGAATCACGGCTTGTGGGTAAAGTGCACAACCTCTGCAGAGTGTTTGAAAACTGATATATCAGCCGTGCTCGCGGTTATGAGCGGCCAAGGGAGCTCCAGTGATTAGTGGTACTTGATCAGAGATACTTTGGTACAGGTGGTTATGAGATTGATGGTTTTGGTTATGACTATGGCGCTGGTAAGTGGTATTCTTTCCGTTTGGAAAGGGTACATCGGGTTAATAACTTGGGCTAATGCTAAAACTTGGCTTTCTACTAGTAAGTAATAATCTGACCAACTAAAAGCAACTGCTTGACTTATCCCCACATACAGCTAGTCCACTACAGCCAAACAGGATACTTGCTGAGTATGTTGATGTGTACTCACCCTTGCTCTACACACCAAACCCCCCCCCCCATCCCCAGGTTGTCAGCATTGCAACCACTGCTCAGGCGAAGATGAAGCTGTGGAAGGAGACTTCCAGGAGTTCCAAGACTACGACGAGTTCTAGGTGTGGGTTAGCGGCAACCCCCAGTCGGCTGCCTGTGAAGGCCGCGGTTATCTACGTTTCTTTTCCGCACTTTGATTTATTGTAAGAACTATATGGACGTCTCAGACGTATGATGTAATCGACTATTCCCCTTATTAATACTATTTTGAGCACTGTGTGATGATGTCCATGTTATGTAACTGCTGTGTACGTGAATAACTGATCCTGGCACGTACATGGTTCACATTCGGTTTGCCTTCTAAAACCGGGTGTGACAGCTGCCGTCACCGCCCTTGCCGCTGCCGTCACCTACCTTGCCGCTGTCGCCACCGCCGTCACCGTCACCTCCATCGTCGTCGCCGCCACTTCCCTCCTCGGATGAGTCGGAGGAGTTCTCCTCGTCCGAGGAGTACTCCAACTCATCCGAGCCCTCGAGCCCGGCGCGCTCGACGGCCCGGATGTAAGTCCATACCTCCGCGGCGATCCCCTAGGAGTCGTCTGAATCATCAGACAACGCCAGGGGAGAGGCAGGAGCCGGAGAGCCCTCGTACTCGGAGGAGAACTCCTCCTCCGAGTACTCCAAGTCGTCGAAGTCCTCTGAGGGAGGAGTCGGCTCGCGCTTGCACTTGTCGCCGGAATGATGCGAAGAACCACCACCTTTTTTGCTCTTGCCCATGGTGGAGTGGAAGGAAGAAGAGGAGAGTAAACAGCAAGCAGCAGTAAGAAATGTGAAAATGCTGGAGAAGCAAGAACACTATTTATAGAAGAAGAAGGCAACCGCTCACCTCCTACCACGGCCACCGAATAGTCGCAAAAATTCAATATGCAATTCAAACCGTCTGAAGACACGTCAGGCGGCTGACGCTGTTTCACGTAACACGACATCCATTGGGACTCCAGTCAACTATGCGGGCGATATGATTACACCCGCGGTCACATCAAGTTACTACTCAGAAGCAGTTTGCTAAACGCTCAGCGTACCAAGCCGTCCCTTGCCTACACCCATTGGGGGGACGCCCAGGAATTATCAGTATATTTTCCAAAACTGTCACATCCGTACAGTATATGCAATGAATACTCCAAGACAGAAGAGAGATATCAGCAAGGATCAAAGGAAATCCAAATATAGCCGATAAGGTACAAGTCTAATCGATAGAAGCATCAAAGCACGAAGTGACATGAAGACTAGCCAAGGGCCATCTATCGAACGTCCAATCAGTCGCAGATCAAATAAATTGCAGGACCTAGCAAGATATGAGCATATCGCGTACTCAGCCTCAAAGACTGTAACGCCCTGAATTTGGGGTTAGAATTTTTTCTTCTTTTCCCTCACCAAATTCGGGCGTTACCCTTTCCTTTTCCCTTTTCTCCTCGCTAAACATTGATCTTTTCCAAAGTTATAGCGGGTTTCGGCTTGAGATCCCATGTAAAGCAAAACCCTAAAATATTTTATTTTGTTTGATGCACCATGTCGAACCATGCATTCTTTTTGAGTGTTTGAAAATGTGAATGCATTCATCTAGGAAATGGATATTAAAAAAAAGGAAAAACCTTTTTCTTCTCTCTTTCCCCCTCTCCTCCCATTTCGGCCCGGCCGCGCCGCCCAGGCCCTGGCCGCGCCGTCTCGGCCACCCTCGCCCCGGCACCGGCCATGGCGCCCGCCCCGACCCCAGCCGCCCTCGCCCCGGCCCCGGCCATGGCGCCCGCCCCAGCCCCGCGCCGCCCCGGTCGCGCCGCCCCCGGCCGCGCCCGTCCCCCGCCCCGGCGTGGTGGCCGGCCGTGGCCTCACCGGCCATGGCGCCCGCGCGGTGTGCCCTGCCCCGCGCGCGCTCGCCCGCCCGTGCTCGTCCGCCCGTGCCCGCCCGCCCGTGCTCGTCCGCCCGTGCTCGCCCGCCCGTGCCCGCCCGCCCGTGCTCGTCCGCCCATGCTCGCCCGCCCATCCCGGCGTGTCCCTGCTCGCGTCGTGATGGCCCCGGCGCAGCCTCGAGCTCGGCCCAGCATGCCTATGGCGCGCGGCCTTGAGCTCGGCCAGCGCGCGGCCCCGACGTGTGCACGGCTAGTTCGTGGCGCGTGCGTGCGGCCTTGTGCGCGTGCTCTCGTAGTGCACGGTGCCTTGGCACGACTCGTCGTGCCCTCGTTTACCCATGGACGTGCCCGTCTACCCCCCCCCCTATATTTTATGCGCGCTAATCACATTGTTCATGTTAATAAAATAGGAAACTCAATTTAGAAATTGGTTACGTTAGTTAATTTATATAGTTAATCGTCTACCTCATTTAATGTTGATCTACTAAAAGTGGTCACGTTTCTATTAGTGTATGTAGCTAATCCTTATTATTGGAGCTAAGTAGAACTAGAGCACGTAACGTTTAGTTATTCGTCTACCCGTAGTGCGCCTCGAGCATGAGCTTTAACCCCTGCGAGACCTTTCCCCGTTTCTTTCTAACCATGGTAAATGCAATACCGCATGTCATATTCTATGCATGTTTAATCTACTTATTCTCTTGTATGGTGTACTGTTGGTTTCCTAATTTCAATGGATGGATGTATGTATGTTTGCAATCGCATAGAGAACGATTCGGTTGAAGAGCCCGAATAACTCGCAGGAGAAGCCCCTGAGTAGCAGTCGGTTGGTGGAGGCAAGTGTCCCTTGACCTATCTCTGTCCTATTTCATTCTTTAATTCACCTCCTGCATTACACGTTTATACCTAAGGATTGACTAACTTTTGTTATCCATGTCCTTGTTTACCTATTTGGGTTGGATTATTATTGCTTAGTCTTATGCTATTGCTCAACTTTAATCAATGAACATGATGAGAATGATCAATGATACACTGTTTTCCCTCTTCTTATTATGATGTTATACTTGTGGCCTTTAAGGGGGCTCAAGCGGTTTCTCGAGTGCCTCTCCGTAAGGACCTGTTCTATGGATGACCGCCCGGGAAAACAGTGCAACCATGAGGGTGGAATGGGGTGCCCTTAGCTGAATAATTAGAGGATCCGGGGTGTAGTTCGCTTAGCCGTCGTGCCGTCAATGGGGCTCGGTGTATGCGGCTCGCTCTGCCAAGTTTGGGTTCGCCCCTTGGGGAGGAGTGCGGTGCATTTAGGAAACCTAACGGGCGGCTACAGCCCCGGGGAATCTTTGTAAAGGCTACGTAGTGATGCCCTGCCGGGTCACCTTGGTAATGATCAATGGAGAGTCATGATCTCTGGGCAGAAAGGGAATCACGGCTTGTGGGTAAAGTGCACAACCTCTGCAGAGTGTTTGAAAACTGATATATCAGCCGTGCTCGCGGTTATGAGAGGCCAAGGGAGCTCCAGTGATTAGTGGTACTTGATCAGAGACATTTTGGTTTACAGGTGGCAATGAGGTTGATGGTTCTGGTTATGACTATGGTGCTGGTAAGTGGTATTCTTTCCGTTTGGAAAGAGTACATCGGGCTAATAACTTGGGTTAATGTTAAAACCTGGCTTTCTACTAGTAAATAATAATCTGACCAACTAAAAGCAACTGCTTGACTTACCCCTACATAAAGCTAGTCCACTACAGCCAAACAGGATACTTGCTGAGTATGTTGATGTGTACTCACCCTTGCTCTACACACCAAACCCCCCCCCCCATCCCCAGGTTGTCAGCATTGCAACCACTGCTCAGGAGAAGATGAAGCCGTGGAAGGAGACTTCCAGGAGTTCCAAGACTATGATGAGTTCTAGGAGAAGATGAGCAGCTCCTCATGAGGAGCATGAACGTCGACGACAGGAGCAACAGGGCTCTTCTTTCTCGCTCCAGCAGGAGATAGAGTCTGTGAGGAGCTGCTCCCCTGTGCTTCCCCTGGAGGTGCCCCCTGCACCACCACTGGACGCCCTAGCCTCTGGAGTAGCTGCTGGAGGAGACCCAGACGCTGGAGGTGGCGACGACAGCTTGAGCCACGACACCGACTTTTCTGCTGACCAGGAGCCGGAAGGATGGGTTGCTCGACCCATCACTCGTGACGCTGCTCGCGGGTGTCACTTCCACGATGCGCTCGACACCCTGCTACGTCGGGCACTTAACCGGCGTACTTGGTCCATCGAGTATCGCTGTGTGGTCTACCAGCACAGTCGCGGGGTCTACCCGGACCGCTAGGAGGCGACCTGCTTGGTGCGTCGTCCGGAGAACAGTCTCCAGGGTGCGGAGGCCTGCTCAGAGCACTATTCTATCTCTGAGCGGGACTCAGCTGAGGCGGCCATGCAAGATGCCGCACGGCGTGCGCTTTCACACTACTGCTCAGTTCTCGGCGGGGTAGCTGATGGTCTCAACCTGAAGTATTACCCCCACCGTCCATCTGGCAGCACAGGAGGCGTGATTGTCTCACCTGTTGGTGAGGACAATCCTAGGTTGAGCAGCACAGTCAATCTAGCCGCCGTGCTAAACACGGAGCTGGACCATGCACTAGACGAGCTGAGTAGGGCTGGTGCTGAGCTCGCCCTGCTGCGGGCTGAGCGCGTGGAACGTCGTCACCTGGATGATGGTTCCCCCGCTCCCGTCGGGACCCAGCACCCGTACCGCTCACCTCGGCGTGGACAACAGTCTTATGGCAATCCCGACTGCAAGACCAAGATAAATTTAGAACCATAGATCGCTAGAGTCGGATCTTGTAATTAATACAAAATATATACGTAGAAGCTACAGCCTTAGCGTTAGTCTCGCTCTTAGTTAGACTTAGTTAGACCGGGTAGTTTGCTATATCCTATGCATTAATGTTTGTCATGATGAACTATGCTTCATTTGGATCTTTGTAATGACTGTCGCCAGAGTGTGGGTATCCCCTGCATTTTGGTTTACCGGTTATATGTTAAAGGAGTTAGTTATCTAGTTGGGAAACCTTTTATTCCACTTCCCTCTTATCTGAGAAGCTGTGTTGGTCTGTGTTGGAGATCAGTGAGGATGCTCATCTGTTCAGTGTGGTGAAGAATTCTATACTCTTTCTTATGCTGCAAGATTTGCAAGATCAGTTCTGATGTGTGGTTGCATTCTGCAGATGTCAGAGAACAGGCGCAGAGGAGGAAGGAGTGCTCAGCAGGAGCAAGCCGCTCAGCAGGAAGAGGTACCCCAGCAACAGCAGCTGCCACCCCCGCCCCCGATGTCGATCGAGCTGATGTTTCTGATGCAGACTCAGGCAGTCCAAGCTATCGGTCAGACTCTGGCCGTCATTCAGCAGCAACAGCAGCAGGCCCCACCCTAGCCTCAGATGCCTCAGATGCCCAGGGACAAGCGTGCTGAATTCATGAGAGGTCATCCCCCAACGTTCGCTCATTCTTCTGACCCCATGGATGCTGAAGACTGGCTGCGCACTGTGGAGCGGGAGTTGCATACCGCTCATTGCGATGACAGAGAGAAAGTCCTGTATGGTCCCCGTCTGTTGAGAGGAGCAGCTCAGTCATGGTGGGAGTCTTATCTCGCCACCCATGCCAACCCCGACACCATCACCTGGGAAGAGTTCAGAGGAAGCTTTCGTTAGTACCATGTGCCTGCAGGTCTGATGACAGTGAAGAAGGAGGAGTTCCTGGCCCTCAAGCAAGGGTCATCGTCTGTTAGCGAGTACCGGGACAGGTTTCTGCAGCTGTCTCGCTATGCTCCTGAAGATGTCAACACCGACGCCAAGAGACAGTATCGTTTCCTGAGAGGCTTGGTTGACCCTCTGCAGTATCAGCTGATGAATCATACCTTCCCGACATTCCAGCACCTGATTGACAGAGCAATCATGACAGAGAGGAAGCGTAAGGAGATGGAGGATCGTAAGCGCAAGATCAGTGGACCCCAGCCTGGAAGCAGCAATCGTCCTCGGTTCTCAAGCAATCAACCTCAGCAGTTCAGGCAGAACCAGCGTCCACCTCAGCATCAGCAGTTCCAAAGGCAGTATCCTCAGCATCAGTATCAGAATCGTCAGAACAATCAGTCAGGAGGAGGTCAGTTCCAGAGGCAGGATCAGCAGGCACCTCGTCTTCCTGCCCCAGCAAACCAGCAGAATAGTCAGGCAGCACCAGCTCAGGTTGGAAACAGAGCATGTTTCCACTGTGGAGAGAAAGGCCATTGGGTGATGCAATGTCCGAAGAAGGCAGCCCAGCAGCAGTCAGGCCCCAATGCCCCAGCAAAGCAGAATGTGTCTCAGCCTTGAGTAGGCAACCGCTCTCAACCGCGTTATAATCATGGGAGACTGAATCACTTGGAGGCTAAAGCAGTTCAGGAGACCCCCAGCATGATAGTAGGTATGTTCCCAATCGACTCCCATATTGCAGAAGTGTTATTTGATACTGGAGCAACGCATTCTTTCATTACTGCATCATGGGTATAAGCACATAATCTTCCAATAACTACCATGTCAACCCCCATTCAAATTGACTCAGCCGGTGGTAGAATTCGAGCCGATAGCATTTGTTTGAATGTATGTGTGGAAATAAGGGAGATAGTGTTTCCCGCTAACCTCATAGTAATGGGTACTCAGGGAATAGATGTCATCCTAGGGATGAATTGGCTAGATAAGTATCAGGCAGTTATCAGTTGTGATAAGAGGACAATCAAGTTGGTGTCCCCACTAGGAGAGGAAGTGGTGACCGAGTTAGTCCCGCCTGAGCCGAAGAAAGGAAGTTGTTATCAGATGGCTGTTGATAGCAATGAAGCCAACCCAATTGAGAGTGTCAAGGTTGTGTCTGAGTTCCACCAGGTATGCCACCAGAGCGGAAAGTTGAGTTTGCTATAGAGCTTCTTCCCGGCACCGCCCCTATCTTTAAGAGAGCTTACAGAATGTCCGGACCAGAGTTGGTTGAACTTAAGAAGCAAATTGATGAGATGTCAGAGAAAGGTTACACTCGGCCAAGCACCTCGCCTTGGGCCGCCCCTGTCCTATTTGTGGAAAAGAAAGATGGCACCAAAAGGATGTGTATCGATTATCGAGCTCTGAATGAAGTCACAATCAAGAACAAGTACCCTTTGCCCAGAATAGAAGATCTGTTCGACCAGTTGAGAGGAGCCAGTGTGTTCTCCAAGATTGATCTAAGGTCAGGTTATCATTAGCTCAGGATCTGACCTTCGGACATTCCGAAGACGGCATTCATTACCAAGTATGGTTTGTATGAGTTCACTGTGATGTCTTTTGGTTTGACCAATGCACCCGCCTTCTTCATGAACTTGATGAACACCGTATTCATGGATTATCTTGATAAGTTTGTGGTGGTATTCATTGATGACATTCTAGTTTATTCTCAAAGCAAAGAAGAGCATGCAGATCATTTGAGGATGGTATTGCATAGATTGCGAGAGCACCAGTTGTATGCAAAGTTGAGCAAGTGTGAATTCTGGATCAGTGAAGTCCTGTTCTTGGGTCACATAATCAACAAAGAAGGATTGGCTGTGGATCCGAAGAAAGTGGCAGACATTCTGAACTGGAAAGCGCCAACAGATGCTCGAGGAATCAAGAGTTTCATTGGAATGGCCAGATATTATCGGCGATTCGTTGAAGGGTTTTCAAAGATTGCGAAACCAATGACAGCGTTGCTAAACAACAAGGTTGAGTTCAAGTGGACCCAGAAATATCAAGAGGCCTTCGAAGCGCTGAAAGAGAAGTTAACTACAACGCCTGTCTTAGTCTTGCCTGATGTGCACAAGCCCTTCTCGGTGTATTGTGATGCTTGTTACACTGGTTTGGGATGCGTGTTGATGCAAGAGGGAAGAGTTGTGGCTTACTCGTCCCGACAGTTGAAAGTTCATGAGAAGAATTACCCAATCCATGACCTAGAGTTGGCAGCAGTGGTTCACGCACTGAAGACATGGAGGCACTATCTGTATGGACAGAAATGCGATGTTTACAAAGATCACAAGAGTCTGAAGTACATATTCACTCAGTCAGAGTTGAATATGAGGCAGCGAAGGTGGTTAGAGCTGATCAAAGACTATGAGTTGGAGATTCATTACCATCCAGGCAAAGTGAACGTAGTGGCAGATGCTTTGAGCAGGAAGAGTCAGGTCAATCTGATGGTCGCTCATCCGATGCCTTATGAGTTGGCCAAAGAGTTTGACAGGTTGAGTCCCGGATTTCTGAACAACACGCGAGGAGTCACAGTTGAGTTGGAACCTACCCTGGAGCGGGAAATCAAAGAAGCGCAGAAGAATGATGAGAAGGTCAGTGAAATCCGGCGACTGATTCTAGACGGCAGAGGCAAAGATTTTCGGGAAGATGCAGAAGGTGTGATATGGTTCAAAAACCGCTTGTGCGTTCCCAATGTCCAGTCTATTCGGGAGTTAATCCTCAAGGAAGCTCATGAGACAGCTTATTCGATTCACCCTGGCAGTGAGAAGATGTATCAGGATCTGAGGAAGAAATTCTGGTGGTACGGAATGAAGAGGGAAATCGCAGAGCATGTGGCTATGTGTGATAGTTGTCGACGGATCAAGGCAGAGCACCAGAGACCAACTGGATTGTTGCAACCGTTGCAAATCCCTCAGTGGAAATGGGATGAAATTGGTATGGATTTCATAGTCGGATTGCCTCGCAATCGAGCCGGCTACGATTCTATTTGGGTAGTAGTGGACCGTTTGACCAAGTCAGCCCACTTCATACCTGTCAAGACCAACTATAGCAGTGCAGTATTGGCAGAGTTGTACATGTCTCGGATCGTTTGTCTTCATGGTGTGCCAAAGAAGATAGTGTCAGATAGAGGAACGCAGTTCACCTCTCATTTCTGGCAGCAGTTGCATGAAGCCTTAGGCACACATCTGAATTTCAGTTCAGCGTATCATCCGCAGACAGATGGCCAGACCGAAAGGACCAACCAAATCCTTGAAGATATGTTGAGAGCATGTGCGTTGCAAGATCAGTCCAAATGGGACAAGCGATTGCCTTATGCTGAGTTTTCCTATAACAACAGTTACCAAGCCAGTTTAAAGATGTCACCATTTCAAGCGCTCTATGGAAGGAGTTGTAGAACTCCGTTGCAATGGGATCAGCCTAGAGAAAAGCAAGTGTTCGGGTCAGACATTCTGCTTGAAGCCGAAGAGAACATCAAGATGGTCCGAGAGAATCTGAAGATAGTGCAATCAAGACAGCGAAGCTATGCAGACACAAGAAGAAGAGAGCTGAGTTTCGAGGTTGGAGACTTCGTCTATCTGAAAGTGTCACCGATCAGAGGAGTCATAATGTTCGGAGTCAAAGGCAAGCTAGCACCCCGCTACATCGGTCTGTATCAAATTCTCGCACGGCGTGGAGAAGTGGCCTATCAGCTCAGTCTGCCAGAAAATTTGTCTGCTATGCATGATGTCTTTCATGTGTCTCAGTTGAAGAAGTGCTTGCGTGTGCCGGAAGAGCAGTTGCCAGTGGAAGGTCTTGAAGTCCAAGAGGACTTGACCTACACAGAGAAACCAGCGCAAATCCTTGAGATTGCAGACAGAGTCACCCAAAGGAAGACCATCAGAATGTGCAAAGTCAGATGGAATCACCACTCTGAGGAAGAGGCAACCTGGGAGCGTGAAGCTGATCTGAAGGCCAAATACCCTGAGCTCTTTGCTAGCCAACCCTGAATCTCGAGGGCGAGATTCTTTTAAGGGGGCTAGGTTTGTAACGCCCTGAATTTGGGGGTAGAATTTTTTCTTCTTTTCCCTCACCAAATTCGGGCGTTACCCTTTCCTTTTCCCTTTTCTCCTCGCTAAACCTTGATCTTTTCCAAAGTTATAGCGGGGTTCGGCTTGAGATCCCATGTAAAGCAAAACCCTAAAATATTTTATTTTGTTTGATGCACCATGCCGAACCATGCATTCTTTTTGAGTGTTTGAAAATGTGAATGCATTCATCTAGGAAATGGATATTAAAAAAAAGGAAAAACCTTTTTCTTCTCTCTTTCCCCCTCTCCACCCATTTCGGCCCGGCCGCGCTGTCCCGGCCCCGCCCCGGCCACCCTCGCCCCGGCCCCGGCCATGGCGCCCGCCCCGGCCCCGGCCGCCCTCGCCCCGGCCCAGGCCATGGCGCCCGCCCCTGCTCCGGCCGCGCCGCGCCGCCCCGGCCATGGCGGCCCCTGCCCGTCGCGCCCGCGCCGTCCCCCGCCCCGCCCGCGCGCGCTTGCCCGTGCTCATCCGGTCGTGGCCTCGCCGGCCATGGCGCCCGCGCGGCGTGCCCTGCCCCGCCCGCGCGCGCTCGCCCGCCCGTGCTCGTCCGCCCATGCTCGCCCGCCCGTGCCCGCCCGCCCGTGCTCGTCCGCCCGTGCTCATCCGCCCGTGCTCGCCCGCCCATCCCGGCGTGTCCCTGCTCGCGTCGTGATGGCCCCGGCGCGGCCTCGAGCTCGGCCCAGCGTGCCTATGGCGCGCGGCCTTGAGCTCGGCCAGCGCGCGGCCTCGACGTGTGCACGGCTAGTTCGCGGCGCGTGCGTGCGGACCTGCGCGCGTGCTCGCGTAGTGCGCGGTGCCTTGGCATGACTCGTCGTGCCCTCGTCTACCCATGGGCGTGCACGTCTACCGCCCCCCTATATTTTATGCGCGCTAATCACATTGTTCATGTTAATAAAATAGGAAACTCAATTTAGAAATTGGTTACGTTAGTTGATTTATATAGTTAATCGTCTATCTCATTTAATGTTGATCTACTAAAAGTGGTCACGTTTCTATTAGTGCATGTAGCTAATCCTTATTATTGGAGCTAAGTAGAACTAGAGCACATAACGTTTAGTTATTCGTCTACCCGTAGTGCGCCTCGAGCATGAGCTTTAACCCCTGCGAGACCTTTCCCCGTTTCTTTCTAACCATGGTAAATGCAATATCGCATGTCATATTCTATGCATGTTTAATCTACTTGTTCTCTTGTATGGTGTACTGTTGGTTTCCTAATTTCAATGGATGGATGTATGTATGTTTGCAATCGCATAGAGAACGATCCGGTTGAAGAGCCCGAAGAACTCGTAGGAGAAGCCCCTGAGCAGCAGTCGGTTGGTGGAGGCAAGTGTCCCTTGACCTACCTCTGTCCTATTTCATTCTTTAATTCACCTCCCGGATTACACGTTTATACCTAAGGATTGACTAGCTTTTGTTATCCATGTCCTTGTTTACCTATTTGGGTTGGATTATTATTGCTTAGTCTTATGCTATTGCTCAACTTTAATCAATGAACATGATGAGAATGATCAATGATACGCTGTTTTCCCTCTTCTTATTATGATGTTATACTTGTGGCCTTTAATGGGGCTCGAGCGGTTTCTCGAGTGCCTCTCCGTAAGGACCTGTTCTATGGATGACCGCCCGGGAAAACAGTGCAACCATGAGGGTGGAATGGGGTGCCCTTAGCTGAATAATTAGAGGATCTGGGGTGTAGTTCGCTTAGCCGTCGTGCCGTCAATGGGGCTTGGTGTATGCGGCTCGCTCTGCCAAGTTTGGGTTCGCCCCTTGGGGAGGAGTGCGGTGCATTTAGGAAACCTAACGGGCGGCTACAGCCCCGGGGAATCTTTGTAAAGGCTACGTAGTGATGCCCTGCCGGGTCACCTTGGTAGTCATCAATGGAGAGTCATGATCTCCGGGCAGAAAGGGAATCACGGCTTGTGGGTAAAGTGCACAACCTCTACAGAGTGTTTGAAAACTGATATATCAGCCGTGCTCGCGGTTATTAGCGGCCAAGGGAGCTCCAGTGATTAGTGGTACTTGATCAGAGACATTTTGGTTTACAGGTGGCAATGAGGTTGATGGTTCTGGTTATGACTATGGTGCTGGTAAGTGGTATTCTTTCCGTTTGGAAAGAGTACATCGGGCTAATAACTTGGGTTAATGTTAAAACCTGGCTTTCTACTAGTACATAATAATCTCACCAACTAAAAGCAACTGCTTGACTTACCCCCACATAAAGCTAGTCCACTACAGCCAAACAGGATACTTGCTGAGTATGTTGATGTGTACTCACCCTTGCTCTACACACCAAACCCCCCCCCATTCCCAGGTTGTCAGCATTGCAACCACTGCTCAGGAGCAGATGAAGCCGTGGAAGGAGACTTCCAGGAGTTCCAAGACTACGACGAGTTCTAGGCGTGGGTTAGCGGCAACCCCCAGTCGGCTGCCTGTGAAGGCCGCGTTTATCTACGTTTCTTTTCCGCACTTTGATTTATTGTAAAGACTATGTGGATGTCTCAGACATATGATGTAATCGACTATTATTTCCCTTTTTAATACTATTTGAGCACTGTGTGATGATGTCCATGTTATGTAACTGCTGTGTACGTGAATTGTTGATCCTGACACGTACATGGTTCGCATTCGGTTTGCCTTCTAAAACCGGGTGTGACAAAGAGAAAAATGTGTGCTGACCTCTAAAGCATAGTGTTAATAATATAATGCTGATCTCTAAAGGCATTCGACAAAAGGAAAGGATGATTCCCAGAAAAAGGCATGAAATGAAGACCTTCGAGTGGATTATTTTCAAAAATCCACTCGAAGCTTGGGGGCTACACCCATTGGGTGCACCCTCGGTGCACCCAATTAATCATCATCCTCGAAGAAGCAAAATGCTGACCTCTAAAGCATAAGGCAAAATTAAGACAAGGCTGACCTCTGAAAAAGCACAAGTGGAAGATAAAAGTGATTTATGATAATACTCGAAGTGAAGACCTTCGAGTGGATTGTCTGCAAAAATCCACTCAAAGCTCGGGGGCTACACCCATTAGGTGCACCTTTGGTGCACCCAATGAAGTTCGAAGTCCTACAGTACAAAATGCTAACCTCCGAAGCATGAACTTGAGACAGAACACCAAATTTCGAGGAATAATAGCAGAAGAAGACAGTAAAAAAAGTCGTTTTAACCGGATCACTCAGAATTCAGAAGAAGTGGCCTGGCAGGCTTATTTCCAAAGCATTCCCTGTTAAAATCAAAGACTGCAAGCTGGACCTATGATCTTTGGGCCGTTTATTTCCAAAGCATTCCCTGTTAAAATCAAATATCGGGGGCTTGTGGGGGACAGATATCCCCCGGGTCCACTAGAAGGATAAAAGACCTCACGAAAGGCCCAAGGGCCCCATAATTTGTAAGGTCATCCCCTCATGGGCCTGGGAGGAACGACCAGTGGAGCGGATTAACACAAGGCCGGGTCGGCGCAAGCCCAGACGGCCCAACAAATTCGAGCAGTAATCACAACAGTGACCCGACCTTCCTGCGCAGGAGCCCCGTACAACGGAACCAAGCGAGGATGGGTCGGCTGAATTATAGGAGGATAAACTCAGATGGTTCGCTATTTCTTAGGCACACGTTGTTATCATATCTGCATGTAATGCCCCTCGGTCGAGTATATAAGGCCTAGGGGGCACCCCTTCAGAACGATCACTCATTACTTAGCCATCCACCCTGCTCTCTACGTTTTCCAGCACTAGAGAACTCCTTTGTAACCCATCACATAAAGCACTCTCGCCAGGACGTAGGGTGTTACGCATCTCAAAGCGGCTCGAACATGTACATCATTGTCCACTGTTTCTCGTGCGCCCAGCACAAACCATCGAGCTACAGTCTGTAACACCGTCCTACTCCTAAAAGCACCTTGAGGGGTAACCTCGGGTGCGCGGTCGGACCCAAAACACCGACAGAAAGAGCAAATGGAATTATAATGACAGGAATAATGAAGCTAATCTTTAATCAGCCTAGAGGAAAGTGGCCAGATGAGCTGATTAAAGTGGTTTGGAGCCACAATACGACTGTATTAAGATCAACAGGTTTTACGCCATTCAAGTTATTATTTGGTGACGAAGCTATAACCCCAGAAGAAGCTAAAGCCGGGTCAATAAGAACAATAGCTTCGGCAGAAGATGAAGTTGTTTATCATGTGGCAAAAGACACTATAGAAGGGACCAGACTTCAGGCTGTGGAAAATATCAATAAATATCAAGCCGAAACAATAAAATGGCACGACAGAAAAGTCCGGTTGAAAAATATCAAGCTAGGGCATTTGGTGCTTCGTAGAGTGGCTAATCCGGACACAGTAGGCAAACTACAGCTGAAGTGAGAAGGACCTTTTCTAGTGGTATCTTCGTCAAGGCCCGGTTCTTACAGGTTGAAGGATATGGACGGCAACGACATTCCTAGATCTTGGAATGCGGATGAGCTTCGACGATATTATGTGTAATCTGATGTAATCTTTTTTCAATTTTTCCTATGGCACCCTTTTCCTTTTTAAAGGGGGAGAAAGGTTTTTAATGGGGCCATCACTTGTAATTTTTCTTTTCTTATTCAGCTCTACGAGAGCACAATCCCCAAAAAGAATGTAAAATGTAACATATGAGCGGGCACCATCGAGTGCAGGAAAAAAACCAGGGAGAAGCTCAAAAGTTGTCCCTAAGGGGATGTAGAGCACGACGAAGCTACAAAAAGTCGTTCCTAAGGGAGCGCAGCGTAAGTTTTCTGCTCAAAAGTCGTTCCTAAGGGAATGCAGAGCCAAATACCGCCGAAATATAAGGCGAAGAAGTTAAAAAGACGTTCCTAAGGGAATGCAAAACTTACACCGAAAAGTCAACGGTGATACCGCCGAAATAGAAGGCGAAGAAGTTCAAAAGACGTTCCTAAGGGGATGCAGAACTTACACCGAAAAATAAATGGTGCAGCCAAAAAATAAGCGGCAAAGAGATTTCAGTCATTCCTAAGGGAATGCAGAGTTTGGAAGTGGCTTCGTAAGCGTGCGTTTGGACATTCATTTGCACAGTACATTACATCATTCATTGCATTCATACACATTCATTTAGACATTCGTAGGACCATCATCATCATATCATAGAAGTACAGATAGCTGCTTCGGCTCTAATGACAAGCCTTCGGCAAGAAAAAAAGAAGCAAAATTTATGCTTCGTTGTGTACGAAAAGAAGGGAAGTTGTTTTTCGCCTTCGGCTCAAAAAATACAAATTTCGTCCACATCAAAGCAATTCACACATGGACGAAAAAGGTAAAAATATATTACAAGGTATGCACAAATTTACAGAATAGTATCTGATTCTTAAATTACAATATTTTTTACAAGGATAATTCAAGAATTTCTCTACAGTTTTTTCATAGTAGTATCTTCAGCTTCATCACCATCCGTCAAGCTTCGGATCATTGCTCTTTGGCTTCATCATCCTGTACATAACAAAGTGTTATAAGGTAAACTCAAGTTTCAAGGAGGTAAGCATCAGGTATGAATTTATTACCGGCTTGAGGTAGCTTCGAGCTTCGTCACCAGCTAAGCTTTGCCCACCCTTTGTCTAGATTTGTGTTATGAATATATTTCCTATGCTTCGAGCTAGGCTGGAGATATCAATCAGATCTGCTGGTGATAAGCTGAAGTTTGGTCTATTAACGATTTTCCCATGCGTGCAACCAATTTTCATGAAGGCAACAGTTGTGCCCCGAGAAGCTAGCAGGGCACAGAAATCGCCGTGCCCAGCTATAACTTCGTCAAGAGCATCAACTTCGCCCTCAATATGAAGGTCCCTGGCAGGTCTTCAACTGAAGGTTCAAACTTCTTAGAACTGGCCCCAACTGAGTTGAAGACCTGCTTCAACCGCTGCACACATCGGTTGCCGAAGTCTACACATTTATCTTGAAGCTCTTTCAATGATATTTGCAAATTTGAACTTTTTTCAACTTCAGCCTCAAACTTCGCTTCGAATTTCTATTGTTCTTGTTCTAAGTCTTCTGTCTTTGCAAGAAGTTCACTATTCAATTTGGCAATTTTAGCTTGGGCTTCCGCTAGTAAGCCTCCCGTTGATTGAAGTTCAAAATCCTTCTTCTCAAGAGCTGCTTCATGATCTTTTATTTTGCTCTCTAAGCTTTCAATTATAACCTCATGTTTTTTATCTTCAAGGTCCTATTGCATTCTCAAGGCCTTACTTAATAGCATGCTCTGCGCAGAAACAACTTTCGTCAGAAAACACCTTTGTTGTTAAAGAAATGAAAAGCCGAAGTAAAGTTTTTACCTTGAAATTAGAATAGAATAAACTACCGCAATATGTTGTCGTCGGTAGCGGCTGATGTCAGCCTCAAGCTTCAGAAAACCAATACTCTTCGATAGAGTGCTGGTAACCTTCGCTCCAGTTCGGTCTCGCAGGCATCCCAAGCTTTCGTCGTCAATACCGCCGAAGATCAATGCTCCTGGTTGATAGCCGCATGATATTGCATAATCTGTCAGCTCTTCTTTCTCAGCCCTAGACAGCTTTTGACCAATTATGTTTAGAAAATTGAAATCCTTTCCCTCCGAAGTATCTTCAGGGATCTCCTTCTCTTTTCCTGGCACTATGGCCAGGGTCTCTTCGGCAGCTGTAGTAGCTTCTTCCGCGGCCATATTCAACAACATTTCATCAATAGCAGCAAATGTGCCTTCCAGATTTGTATCCTCGGCAGTTACAGCTTCTGCAGTTGCAACTTCGGTGGGGGCAGCTTCGATAGCTGTAGTGTCTTCGGCAGTAGGCATTTTTGACGCCGAGGCCGGCGGTGGTGTTTCTTCAATGGCTTCAATCACAGTAATAATCCTCCGCTTTTTCGGCCCAGCAGATTTCTTCGCTGCCGAGGGCTCCCTCTTCTTCTGTAAAAGCTTTGTCAGATGTGACCCCAGTGGACTTAGCTTGATAGGCAAAGATTTAGTCATTACCTTTAGAATTTCTTCCACGTCGGCAGCAGAAGGTGTTGAAGGAGTCTCTTCCTCTATCTCAGTCACTTTTGGCTTCGGAGCCGTAGCTTTCCTCTTCTTTGGAGCAGCTAACTTCGGTTCAGGGCTCGATTTTCTCCTCTTTAGAATTTCTTCATCTTCTTTCACCATTCTAGCAGCTTGTCTACTCAGAACGCTAACTATCCTTTTTTTTTGCCCTTTGGCACCCTTGTTCAATTGTTCATAGTCAGGATATTCAAAATTCAGGGCGTCCATCACCCGATTCAACCTTCGCTTCGGTCAGGTGCCGAAGGCTGCTGTCATCAGTTGATCTTCTTTCTTAGTATAATTCCCCAAAATTTCGTTGCACATGGTTTCTATCATTTCTAACCATTCTTGACATGGCCCCTTGAATAGTTTCTCGAATTTGCACTTATAAGGTAGTCGCACAAGTTCATTCTTCTCCTTTGTTCCCTTTAGCTTCAACATTTTCCAATCACTCAGCGTCGGGAACACCTTATAAGCCATTTATTCTTGGACCAGATCTCTGGTACCAATCTGCTCGGCTACCACCCGAAATTCTGCCATAGCTAGTCGGCATGGTGACCCCGGGTCCATACGGCACAATAGCCTAGTCAACCCATAGCTTAAGCTCAGAGGGCTCAGAACTAGCGTCTTGAGCTTCTCCCTCTTCTTCTGATCGGCCTTCACATAAAACCACTCATTTTTCCAACCAGTTGGCCATTTGGTGCGATAACTAACCACCGGAGTCCTCATATCTTTGTGGTAAGTGAAGTTGTAACAACCAAAATTCTCATGAAGACCATCTTCTCTAGCCTTCGTCTGATAGTGAAGCTCGTGCACTCGGCAGAAGGCTTCAGCATTCAGATCCATTCCTTAGCTTCGGAGTGCCCAAATGAAAACGCTGAGCCTAATGATAGCGTTAGGAGTCAGCTGATGAAGATAGATTTCGTAATTGTCCAAAACTTCTCCAATCATTTCGTTCAAAGGAAACCTCAATCCCGCTCTGAAGAAGCTCCTAAAAACTACCACCTCATCTTTTTCCAGTGTCGGAGTGGTTTCTTCTCCGCCAAAGCGAATCAACTTCTTCTCAGCTTCTCCGAAGTATCCTAGCTTCACCATCATAGGCATGTCAGCCTCAGAAACGGTAGATTTTCCAAAGTCCAAGTGACTGGGTTTGGATGCAATGAGAGTGCTGTAATCCTCTTCTTCTTCATCAGCAACATCTTCCTCAATATCAGCCTTATCAGCTTCGGCAGCAGATGCACCTTCGTCAACAGTTACCTCTGTCACAACCATTCCCGATTGTTTCATCACTTCAGAGATCGGGGCAGTCTCTGTGACTTCGGCCTCCTCTCCGTCACGGGTCACCCTAGCAGTTGAACGAACTCTGGCCATCAGGTGTTGAATTCCTTGTAGTTTTTATGAAAGTTGATGATTTTTTGTAGTTCTGACGAAGCTCCTTCTTATGCCGAAGCTAGATCAAAATGATGATTTGCTTGAGAATGCGAAGAGAAAACTTTGGCTATGGTTAAATTTTTCAGCAGCACAACAGTGCAGTGGCAATGAATGTTGTGGTAACTTCACACCTACCCGTCTGTTTATATAGTGCTGCAGGTGTGAAGGTCAATCGTCAAGTCGCCCGTACCCGCTCAATAGTCACCCGCATTCACTGAATGGTGGACCGTGGTGGACCGCAGTGCGTGCGATATGAATCAACACATCGTACGTACCCGCTGCATGGTGGGACCACCCCGTCCTCGGATTATTTTAATCATTTCTCGGCAACGAGCTCAGGGAAGGTGTTTTCGGACCTTCGGCATTCCGAAGCCTACGACAATTTTTCACGGATCAAGCTCGTTACAAAAAACGATCTAGCACCGCTAAGGGGCTACTGTTGGGGGTCTGCTTCACGACCGAAGGTCCTGAAAGAAGAAACACCTTCGGAAGATCAACACGCAAATAACGCTGAAGCTACCTTACAGGGAACTTTGGCATAACGACATGCTTAAGACATAGGATTGCACCGACTTAAAGATGAAAAGACAGATTGACCCATGATAGTTTGTGTCATGATTGTAATCAATTGTAAAGGGTATAAATGTAATTTCACATAGGCTGCGCCCTGTGCCTATAAATAGAGGAACAGTACCCCTGTACTGTTCACGCTGACTGGTATTCACTTGTGCGTCACGCTTGTGCCTTTACCTTCTTTCAAGCCGAAGGTACATTTGTAATTCAATATTGTTTCTGCCTTTTCATGATAATATAATGAGAATGAATTAACAATGTTATATGCTTGTTTATGTTGACTCTTATATTTCATATGCTTCTCCTTTTATTAACATATATCACAATCTAAGAAGGTACGTCCTTCATGACCTTCGTCTGAAGATCATTATATCCTAAGGGAAATAATGCTTCGAAAGATGAAGAGCATTAACGTTTAACATTTTATGTTGCCTTGTTCTTAATTCATAGCATTTGAGAACAAGTCCCCAACAGCCACCAGATAGGGAAGTTGAGTCTGTCATTGATCTCTTACCTGGAACTGCCCCTATTTCTAAACGGCCATACAAGATGTCTGTAGAAGAGTTAAAAGAACTTAAGAAGCAGTTAACACAATTATAGGAGGCTGGGTACATTCGACCGAGTTCCTCACCCTAGGGAGCACCAGTGCTGTTTGTACAGAAGAAAGATGGATCACAAAGGATGTGTGAGGATTATAGATCCCTTAATGATGTTACTGTGAAGAACAAGTATCTGTTACCCCGCATTGAAGATTTGTTTGATCAAATGGTAGGTGCTAGGGTATTCTCAAAGATTGATCTTCGATCGGGTTACCACCAAATGAAGATTAGGCCATCTGATATTCCCAAGATGGCTTTCTCAACCCAATATGGTTTATATGAATTCACAGTTATGTCATTTGGACTAACTAATGCACTAGCCTATTTTATGAATCTGATGAATAAGGTGTTCATGGAGTATCTTGACAGATTCGTCGTTGTATTCATCGAAGATATTCTGATTTATTCCAAGAGTGTTAGTGATCATGAGGAACATCTGAGATTCGTGCTACAAAAGGTACAGGATAATCAACTCTACGCCAAGTACAACAAATGTGAGTTATGGATTGACGAAGTGCCATTCCTTGGACATATCATCTATAATGGTGGAATCTTAGTGGATCCTGCTAAAGTCAAGGAGATAGTGGAGTGGGGTATACCCAGTACAGTTACTGAGGTTCGGAGTTTCTTGGGACTTGCAGGCTACTACTGGCGATTTATTGAAGGGTTTTCTAAGATTGCTAAGCCTATGACCTCACTTCTAGAGAAGGGGAGAGAGTTTAAGTGGGACTGGAAGTGCCAAGATAGCTTTAATCAGCTAAAGTTGAGATTGATGTCACCCCAATGTTGGTTATGCTAGATCTATAGAAGGGATTTGATATTTATTGTGATGCATGCGGCCAAGGCTTGGGATGTGTTCTTATGCAAGAAGGACACGTGATTGCCTACGCGTCTCGTCAGTTGCGGAAACATGAGTTGAACTACCCCACTCATGACTTAGAACTGGCAGCCGTAGTGCATGCGCTCAAGATATGAAGACACTATATTATGAGAACCAAGTGCCAAGTATACACCGATCACAAGAGTTTAAAGTACATACTCACTCAGAAGGATCTCAACCTTAGGCAACGCCGATGGTTGGAACTCATTAAGGATTACAATTTGGAGATTCATTATCACCCGGGCAAGGCGAATCTAGTTGCGGATACCTTGGGTCGGAAGGAACATGTCCATTTAGCTATTGTTGCCAGCTACCCAATGAGATCGTTGAGGATTTCAGGAGACTTAACCTGGGGATAGTTGCACACACTGAGGGAGTCACAATTGATGTGGAACCTACCTTGGAGCAAGAAATCGGCAAGGGTCAGATTGGCGATGCTAAAATCCAAAAGATCAAGGATCTGATTACTGAAGGTAGAGGTCTAGAATTCATGGAGGATGAGCAAGGCACAGTATGGTTCAAGAACCGGATATGTGTTCCAGAAATTGATAGCCTTCGTGAGACTATACTGAAGGAAGCCCATGATTCTGATTACTTTATTCATCCTAGGAGCACCAAGATGTACCAAGATTTGAAGCAGAAGTATTGGTGGTATGGGCTAAAGAGATTTATGGCTACACATGTGGCTATGTGAGATGTGTGTCAAAGAGTTAAGGCCGAACACCAAAGGCCAGCTGGACTACTGCATCCGTTGAAGATACCCGAATGGAAGTGGGAAGAAATTGGCATGGATTTCATTACTGGGTTGCCTCACACCCTGAAAGGGTATGGTTCCATATGGGTGATTGTGGATAGACTGACCAAAGTGGCACATTTCATTCCGGTCAAGACCACTTATAAAGGTTCTCAGCTAGCAGAGCTATACATGGATCAGATTGTGTGTTTACATGGAGTACCGAAGAAGATTGTTTCGGATAGAGGCTCACAGTTTAATTCCAGATTTTGGAAAAGCTTTCATGAGAATATGAACATAAAGTTGAGTTTTAGTTCGGCCTATCATCCTCAAACTGATGGCCAGACTGAAAGGACTAATCAAGTACTTGAGGATATGTTGAGAGCTGGTGCCCTTCAGCATGGAGGCAGTTGGGACAAGAGTCTACCATACGTTGAGTTCTCACATAATAATAGTTACTAGGACAGTCTGAAGATGTCACCATTTGAAGCTTTATATGGCAGGAAGTGCAGGAGTCCTCTATACTAGGATCAGACTGGAGAAAGACAGTTCTTTGGGCCTGAACTTATTCAAGAGGCAGAAGAACAAGTCTGTATAATCCAGGAGAACTTGAGGGTACCTCAAACTAGGCAAAAGAGCTATGCTGATAATCGAAGAAGACCACTAGAGTTTGAGGAAGGTGATCATGTGTAACTCAAGGTGTCACCACTTCGTGGAATGAAGAGATTTAAAGTCAAAGGCAAATTATCCCCTCGCTTTATTGGACCATTCAGAATCTTTAGGCGAGTTGGGGAGATGGCATACCAACTCGAGTTACCTGATAACCTATCTGATGTGCATGATGTATTCCACGTGTCTCAACTTAAGAAGTGTCTCCGTGTCCCTGAGGTACAATTACCAATGGAAGAGCTCAGTGTTCAGGGTGATTTGACTTATACAGAATATCCAATTAAGATTCTTGATACTTTGACTCGAGTTACAAGAAATAAGGTGATAAAGATGTGCAAAGTGCAATGGAGTCACCATGGAGAAGATGAAGCTACTTGGAAGAGAGAAGAAGAGCTTTAGATAGAATTTCCCCATATTTTCCCTAGTCCTTCCTAAATCTCGAGGACGCGATTCTTATTAAGGGGGGTAGGATTTGTAATACCCAAAAATATAAAATTGAAACATAGTTGGATTACATACATGTTTATACATCTATTTATTATAACATGTGAACAAACACCCCAAAAGCCATTAATTAACTAATGACACCAAAAATAATACATGCATCATGCTGGATTTATTTGTGTGTGCATTTAATAGCAACAAAAATAATAATTATAGAAAGACATTGGTATCCACATTGAATTGAGACCCAATCTGCAATTCTAGGATTTGAGAAAAGAGAAGAAAATACTATACAAATAAAATAAAATAAAAATGAATTAAAATTTGGATCATATGGTTATGTAAATGTAGACATTTAACCCGAGTTTGAACTTCACACATATAGATTCAAATTTGAAAAAGAAGAGAAGAGAAAAGAAAATATAAAAGAAAAGAAAAAAGGGAAAGCTCACCTGGGCCCTAGACCTCAATTCGGCCCACCCGGGGAATTCATTAGCGCAGCCCATCCCATCACCGTGGCACCGACACGCGGGCCAGCCAGGTCAGTGGCGCGCGTGTTTCCTTCCTCCCCGTTACGCCGACCCGTGGGGCCCGCTCGGTAGTGCTACTCGCGCCCACGAATCGAACCGGTCATCTCGCTGCGCTTAGGGGGGGCCCACCTGTCACCACTTCGTCGCGCGACCGGGACAACGACGCTCGCGAGATCTGTGGCGAGCACCCGCCACGTTCCCATCAATGTCGCCACCAGCTGAACCACCTCTCACGAGCCATATAGCTTTCGGGCGCACCTCATACCTCCCCTATTCCATTCTCCTGCTCGGGGTCGAGTTCGGGATCGAGCCACCGCCGTCGCGCACCATTGCCGAGAAGCGAGAGGCCGCCGCCGCGGGCAAACCACGCCGGGGTTCGCTGTCGAGCCATGGTGTGTGGCTTCGAAGCATCTGGGGCCCTCCACAAAGACACGCGGGATGAAGTGAGGCGCGCGGGGGTACCCCTAGGACGGGAATTCCTCGTCGTCGGTATGGCCGCCTCTATCAAGTTCGTGATGTGCGCCTTTATGTTTTTCTTGAGTTCACGCGCGGGATTGGGGCGTCTGGCCGAAGCCGAGTGAAATGTCCGGCGATGGACAACGTGCCATGGGGCAGCGCCGCGGTGTCTGTGGTCGGGATAAGGAAGAAAGCCTCGGGACCGTTGATCTGTGGATGGACAACCCTGATTAGCGCACGCATACCCCTTCGCTAGGACTCTCCTGGGTCGTCGGATCGGGATCCCGTGGCCCAGGATTGATCTAGGGCGTTTTTAATCAGCACCGTAGATTCCTAATCTTACGGACATAAATTCATACCGGTTCGCTTCATTCTAGATCTAATCTGGGTCGTTAGATTTTGATCCGATGGCGGGGGAACAGCCATACCCCTTCGACCTGTTCATTTCGCAAAAGAGACCCTGGGCTTGTTAATAATCGACCCGCTGTCCGTGCAGTGGTGCTCTAAGTCTTAGGAAGATTTATACCGAGACCCCTGCCTTTCTCTGAAATCATGCGTGCAATCCAAGAACTAGTGAAAATTGGAGAATTAGTTATAGAAACTAATTTTTAATACAAAAATAATGATAGAACTTGTTTAATTCATATAAAATTCATATTAATTCCAAATTGATCCATTCTAGTTCCTATAATTTTGTTTTAATATTTTTATCACTCAGTAACACTGTTTTAGCATGAAACTCATAATAAAATTTATCTCTTAATTAATCTTGTATCAAATACCTAAAACCTTTAGAAATTCATAACTTAAAATCCATAACTCCAAATTTAATGATTCTTGTTCCTATGATCTTATTTTAATGTAGATTATTAATGTGCCTATTGTATACATGTTTGGTGTGAGGTTAATTTCCTCTTTATACTACGCTTGTTTGTATTGTGGCGAGTAGAAGAGCTAGTGGCTGAGGATCCCGATGTTCAGCAGGTAAAAGTTGCTGAGCAGGAGCTTATTGAAGGCAAGTTGTGCCCTTGACCACTTTTATTACCCAATAATGTCATTTATTATCACTTATCAATGCATATGTTTCATTTTGATGGGACCCAGTAGATCACCCTAGACTGGTTATCTTTTTACCTTGTTCATCCCTGAATCATTTGGGTAGTTTTGCTATTGCTTTATATGTTTTTGGGTTAATATTACATTATATCCATGTTCCAATTATTCTGTTATTTTATTTATGTTCATGTCAAGATCATTATTTTTAATTGGAACATGGAGCTAAACTTGAGAAACACATGCCACCACAAGGGTGGAATGGGACGCCCTTGGCTGACTAACTAGGAAAGCTAGTGGACGACTACATTACCCAATTGGGGCAAGGGCAGTAGGGGAGTAGGCGTGTAGGGAGGTTACCGGGTTGATTTTGCTGCGATGGCGGTCAGACGGGGTATTCCTGCATTGCTTTTCCTAGAAACTGTAGCGGGTTTTCTAAAGCTAGTGGAACTGGGTAAAGGCCTCGTAGTGTTGCCCTGCCTCGCTTCCTTGGTAGAGGTGTATGGGAGTCGCGATCCCTTGGCAGATGGGTGACATGACTTGTGGGTACAGGGTACAACCTTTGTAGAGCAGGCCCGTCTCCAGAAAAATGAGGCCCCCGGAATGAGACTAAAATAGATGCTCTAAAATTATAAAAATAATATGTACTTAATAATATATACTTCTGAACTATAGTGCTTACCTCATGTTCTACTAAAAAGCAACATCCACCTTGTGTTTCTTGAAATAAAATCTTCAATTACGCCTTCATAATCAGTATCCTCGAAGACATCACTTTCAATTGATATCATTGCCAATCCATTGAGTCTTTCTTGTGTCATAGTAGAACGCATGTAAGACTTCAACAACTTTAGTTTAGAAAAGCTTCTTTCTGCAGATGCAACAGTAACCGAAATGGTTAACAAAATTCTATATGCAATGATGGCATTTGGATAAAAGGGACGCTTTTTTAGAAACTTCAAAATATCAAGAGGGCCCATAGATTTTTTTAGTAAATCTTGGATCAAAATCAACTCCCCAAATAATTCTGTCCCATCAATATCTTTGTGTTCTTTACTCTTAAGGGCATCCTCCATATTAACACAACCAGCCATCAGACTTTTATCATCCAAGGATCGCAGCTTGTCTGAAGTAAACAAAAAACCAAAAGTTTTTTCAAACCCTTGATATTGTTCAAATCTCCTAGTAAGTGAAGCTATAGCTAGATCACACTACAGGAAACGCCTAAATTTTCGTGGGCCAAAAACCCACGAAAATAAGCCTAAACCGACGAAAATAGCCACCGAAAATAAGTTCGACAAAAATAGGCACCTATTTTCGTCGGTACCGATGAAAATAACCTATTTTCGTTGGTACCGACGAAAATAACCTATTTTCGTCGGCTTTCCCAAGGCCGACGAAAATCAATGGTCGGCTGACTATTTTCGTCAGCCCGGTGATGGCCGACGAAAATACGTGCCAGGCTATTTTCGTCGGCCTCGGTGATGGCCGACGAAAATACGTGCCAGGCTATTTTCGTCGGCCTCGGTGGTGGCCGACGAAAATAGCCTGGGAACATATTTTCGTCGGCCACCACCGAGGCCGACGAAAATTGATGGTTCCCCCCCAAAACAGATTTTTCTGCACCTATTAATAATTCACAGCAATATACACAATATCACAATTCACATATACAGATTCACAAGCCTAATACATAATTCACAAAACACATTCACATATACATAAATAGTCCATAGTCCATTCAAATAAGTCTAGAGTCCATAAGTCCATTGTCCATTCAAATACACAATTCACAAAACTCTAGTCCATAAGTCTAGAGTCCATAAGTTCATAAGCTACTCACTACTCACTACTCACTCCTCACTCCGGCGGGCTGTGGGAGTTTTGGCCACTCCCTCCTCCGCCACCAGGAAGGTGGCCACTCCCTCCAGCACCATGGACGAGGAAGTCTTGGACGTTGACACCACCCTCCGATCCATGAGCATGTGACGCTGAACCCTGCAATTCATCAACCATTCAAATAAGGTTGTATTTTGCTATCACTATACCTATACATTGCTGTGTTTGGTCAATATTTGCATAAAACTAAACATGGAACGTCACCTGTGATCCATGGTGAGGAGGAGGTTGTGCATGCATCCACGGGTACTGTTGTGCTGGCCACCCCAGAGGTGGTGGCACCCACCCCGTCGGTGGCGGTGCCATCCACGCTTGAAATGGCTGAGAGCCCGCCGGTGGCTGGGAAACCGGTGGCACCCATCCCGGGACTGGCTGCGATCCTTGGGGTGGAGGCGTCCAAGTGCCTGGAGGTGCTTGCGTCCACCCAACACCGGTCCACTATGGCTGCGACGCTGGAGCTTGTCCTGGCCACTGTCCCCATCCTTGTGCCTGCGAGCCATTTTTGATAATAAAAAAAGAGTTGCTATGGAATTGAAGTGTTCAGATAGTGTTACCTGGGGAGGGTGAAAAGCGGGCAAGTTCATATGAGGGCCGAGTCGAGTAGTCATTTCCTGCAAATGGATGCAACGTTAGATTTACAACATTATACTTTGAATTCAATGACGACACGTGATGAGATAGACGGATTACCTGAAAATAAGAAGCCATATATTGCGTCAGCTGTCCAACCTGCTCCTGCGCTGCTCGAGCCTGCTCCTGTGCTGCTCGAGCCTGCTCCTGTGCTGCCCGAGTCTCCTCCTCCAGTTGAGCCTCTCGAGCAGACCTGGAGGAGCGAGAACTCCCTCCCGAAGACGATGCCTTCCCTTGACCTATTGTCCTGTTATATTCCACAACGCCGGTGCCAAAGGCAAACCTGCATGATACACATAGTTGAGCCATTAAGTGGACACATTCTTGTTAATGAAATCATCGAATCAAACACAACACCTCACCTGCCATGCTTTCTACCCCCACCACTGTGGTACAACGCCGAGGCATCTAAGTCTGAATGCATCCAGTCGAAGTCAGGCCCATGGCGTTGAGTCATTTCCTCCCCATATGCATTCTGCAAAGAAAGTTAGAGTTGGAGTTAGACACAAAACATGCAATTTAATTCGTAAATACAAACTTGTTTACCATTTTCTCCCTTGCCGCCTCGCTGCATAGCACATCAGGGTTCGCCGGATCAGGGCCACGGTGACCACGGACGTAAACCTCCATAAAACTTGGAGCAACTCCACTTTCAGCTTCCTGCATGAAAAAGAAGAGTTAAACCATATAATTTTCATAGATGTAACATACAAGTTTGATTTATATACTTACCATGTGGCATGCGGTACCAAGGTGTCCATCGGCGTCGTACCTGTGCCCCGGTCCTTCAGTGCCACGGTTGGCACGGTGCTTGTTGGACTCTGCAATCCACTCAGGCGACGCCCATCTCTTAGCCAACCACCTCCAGGCTTCCATGTCCTTCGCCAGCCAATCCACAACGCTCTCCAGGTATTGCTCCTCTGTGAGGTAGATCTCATTGGCCCCTAATGCTTTGCTCATTTTCTGCCCCTTTATCTTCTTGTAGTAGTAGTTGACGGCCGCGATGCGAGCATTGTACATGGCATCCTTGATTATCTTATCAGCGCACTTCCAAAAGTGCCTCTTCACACGTGTCCACTGAGCCTGATCCTCCTCGATGTCATCCGGCAATTGGAACCTCCCCTACATATCAATGTAGAAGTTAAGTTAAAGTAAGATTAGGAGAAGCAATAATTCAATGAATTGCTTATATACGAAAGTAAACTCACCCAGAACTCGTCCCACACAGCCACCTGACAAGTCCTTCGTTTTTTTCCGAACTTCCCCCTCCGCTACTGCTTTCCCTTGACTCCCCTGGCTCGACATAGTCCTTTAGACCCCAGTCAGCCCACTGCATAGCCGCGAACCTCTCGCCATTCAGCTCCACCATGCCAGGGTAGTAGAAGCGACAGAGGCTACCCAACACCGCGTTCACCTTCGGACGTCTGCCTGTACCGTCCCAAGTCAAGTCTTCCCATGACCTACAAAAATTAATAAAACAAGTAAACTAGTGCAATCACGTTCACATTAAAAAATTAACACAACAGAAATAAGCCCCACCATTCTCCATGCGGCCGGATGAGCCTCCTCTCGGCAGGTCTCGGACCAAGCGCATTGCTCTTCTTATACCTAAGTATACAAGTAAATTCAATATGATGAAATGATTAGAAACTAATATCAATTAAACTAATATGCATAATAATACCTGAAGGACGTAGAACCATCTAACGCGTCGCCCGCGCTGCCTGCCCCCATTGGGTCAACCTCCTCATCCTGCTCACCCTCCTCATCCTGCTCACCCTCCTCACCCTGCACATGAGCATCCTGCTGAGGAGTCTCCTGCTCACCCTCCTCACCCTGCACTTCGTCTAGACAGTCGAGAAGTTGCTGCTGCCTCTGTCGGCTCTGTGAGGTGCCCTGAAAAAGCCCACTGCCCGAGCTGTCCTCGCTGGCCGCGCTGCCCCCACTCCTCCTCGATCTCCTATGCTTGAACATGTTCAACTGTAGATAAATTAATGTCAAACCACAGTATATGAAACAAATAATATGAAACATACTAATCAAAAGTCATCCGCATCCGATGATGCTTCTTCGGCTCGTTGTTTATTCATACGCTCTTGATTTCGTTGGATCCTTACTGATCTTCTAACGACGACAGGTCGTTTGCGCTTTGACCTAGGTTCTTCAATTAAGTCGCTTGAATTGCAACAGAGATTTTCATGTCCTTCTCCATTGGTCACATGGAATCGGTGAGCTATGTCTTGATTCGACGCCGCTTCTGGTTGAAAAACAGCATCATCGTTGTCCCTGCTCGTACTCACGTAGTCAGCACTCTCTGGAGCGACGACTTGTGGGTTGACTTTGATTGCAACCCACCAAGCCCTAAGGTTTGGGTGAGGATATGGCAGGTAGTACACCTGTTTTGCGTGATTTGCAAGGACAACATCGCTCATACTGCTCGGAATCCTAGAGCTATGCTTCACCTCGACATTACCATACTTGTCGACACGAGTCCCACTATGAGCATCAAACCAGTCGCACTCGAAAAACACGACTTTAAATTCTTTGGGGCCATCAAAAATCAACTCTACAATGTTTTGAAGAACACCGTAATAGTCCACTACTTTGTCATCGTTAACATATGAACTTGCCAACACACCACTATTGGTGGTGGCTGCCAATGGTCGACTCTTCTCCAATTTTGCGGTTCGGAAGCGATATCCATTTACATCATAGCGAGTATAGTTTCGGACGGACACAGAGGTATGTGCCATTTGCTGCAAGTCCGGGTGCACAGAGTTTTTGGAAACCTATACAAGTAATTAGTATATGCATTATATCTTCCAAGTCCAAAATTCAAAGATTAAGTATGGACAATGAGAGAACGACAATTACTAACATAATTACGAAACCACTGCACGAAGTTTGGTCCACCTTTCAACCCATCACGTCGAAGATTTTCTAATTGGATGGCCGTAGGTTTACTAGTAGATTTCAAACATTCTTCATCAAACATGCTGGACATATTACAAACATGGAGATTACACACTATAGAAATTATGAGATGAGAAAATGGATGTAACTATGAGGAAAACTTACTCGAACGCCTCCTGTGTGCTGTCAATATTGCTATACATATATAGCATTAGCGTGTTCAAATCTGATGCTTCAATGTGACGTACACTCCCTTTTCCAATTGCTTTACCCGGATTCGCAAAAATTTGAAGGGTGCTTTGGGGTGATTCATTTTCGACATGAAGTCGCACTGAAGGCGCAAACACATTGTTGTCTCGAGCGAAATACCTGGTTGAGAATTGAGATATCTCCTTAAGGGCAAAAGCCTCCGCAATACACCCTTCGACTCTAGCCTTGTTCCGAACAGACGCCCTGAGCTTTTTCAACGCCCTTTCTATAGGATACATCCACCTGAATTGCACTGGTCTGCCTACCAAAGCTTCCCATGGCAAATGCACAATTAGATGTTGCATCACATTGAAGAATCCTGGCGGGAAAACCTTTTCAAATTTACAAATAAGAATTGGAATTTCTTTCTCAAATTTTTGCATCAACCTCTTCGATACCGTCTTTGCGCATACTTCCCTATAGAAGTAACTCAACTCTGCAAATATGCTCCAAAGCTCATCCTTAAAATAGCCTCGAAACATCACGGGCATCAGCCTCTCCATAATAATATGGTAGTCATGGCTTTTCAAACCGATCAATTTACCGGTCTTCAGATTGACTGCCCGTTTCAGATTTGCCGCATACCGATCTGGAAATTTCAGATTCTTCAACCACTTAAATATTTCTTTCCTTTCATCCGGCTTGAGGCAGTAATCAGCTCGGGGCATACTTTCATGCCCTTTATCGCTTACTTTCAACTCGAGCATCGGCCTCTTACAAATTTCAGCCATGTCTTTTCTTGCCTTCATATTATCTTTCGTTTTATCAGTCACATCGAAACATGTGCTTATGATGCTTTCAGCAACGTTACGCTCTTGGTGCATCAAGTCTATGTTGTGCGGCATGATCAAGGCTTTTGCATACGGAAGCTCCCATATTGATGAAATATAGGTCCAGTTATGGTCCTCCCCGTAGCCTTGGAACCTATCATTTTCTCCTTGCTTCAGACAAGCATGCCATGCCATTATCTGCGGTGCAGTTTGCCTCTTTGGTGGCCCATTTCTGATTTTGGCTCCACCTCTGAATGCAGTAAGCGAATTCCTGAAATCATGCTTGAATGGAGTCCAACGTCGATGAGCATCAAAGAATGACACTTTCCCACCATGCTTCAATCTGAATGCATCCGTATCATTCATACATATGGGACAGCACAACCGACCATGGACACACCATCCAGACCAATCTCCATACGCCAGCAGATCATGCACTGACCACAAATAAGCAGCGCGCATGGTAAACTCATTTTCAGTATGGCTGTCATAAGCCTTCACACCTCTCCACAATTGTTTCAGCTCTTCAATTAAAGGGCGAACAAACATATTCAGCTTTGGCCCTGGATGCTCGGGGCCTGGGATGACTAGTGCAAGGAACATGAACTCTTCTTTATTGACCAACTCAGGAGGAAGATTATATGGCACAATGAAGACAGGCCAACACGAGTAAGGGCTTGCACTGGTATTGAAAGGTGTGAATCCGTCCGTCGATAGACCAAGCCGTACACTCCTAGGGTCGTTTGCAAATTCGGGATCAAACTCGTCAAATGCCTTCCACGCATCACCGTCCGACGGATGGACCATTATGTCTGGATCAGTGGCGAGACGTACACCATTCTTTGGCCACGTCATATGCAGAGCTATTTCCTTGTTGAGGAACAACCTTGAAAGCCGAGGAATGATGGGCAACCGACGAAGTTGCTTAGCTGCGACCTTCGTAACTACCAATTCACCCTCATCATTTGTCACCTCGACATATCTAGAAGCTTCACAATGCTTACAACGGTCCAGCTTGTCATCCTCCTCAAAGAATAGCATGCAACTGTTGGGACACACGTCGATCTTCTCATATGTCATCCCAAGACCAGCCAACATCTTCTTTGCGAAGTACATATTCTTTGGCAACTTATGATTCTCCGGGAGAACCTCGCCCATAAGTTGGACGATGTCGTTGTAAGCACTGTTTGAAATGTTGTGCTTCGACTTTATCGCCATTAGTCTTGTGAGAGTCCCAAGAACTGACATCTGAGTGTGCTCGTGCA
The DNA here is from genome assembly GCF_902167145.1 of Zea mays. NCBI lineage: Eukaryota > Viridiplantae > Streptophyta > Magnoliopsida > Poales > Poaceae > Zea > Zea mays. The sequence goes on from NC_050098.1 coordinate 68,320,106, forward strand.
GGCTTTCTTCTCCCGCGACGAGTAGCCGGAAGAATTCTTGAGCATCGCGTGGAAGCTGCCCCGGCTCCTCAGCGTTCATTTCAACCTCCCTACCAAGATCATGCAACATATCGTCCATCCTATCATGATCGTCATCAAGCTCCACCTCCGCGTCAACGTGTCTAATAGACTCTCCATGCCGGTACCATACAAGGTAGTTCGGCATAAACCCACTTTTGCAAAGGTGTTTCTCCATTTCTTCCTTCTTCTGAGGCCACTTGTTCTCGCAGCGATTGCAAGGACACTTCACTAGACGACCAGTTGCATCTTTGAAAGCGTGATCAAGAAAAGCCTTTGTTACTGTTGGGGGCCTTCGGCTTCCGAAGGTCCTCAAAAGTATGATTTAACAATGTTTCTGGAGTAAAAGTACATTAACAGGTACCTTCGGATTCGGATCAGAGCCACGGTACGAAGAAGCACAAAGGTTGGCGCAGAGCCGAAGCTGTGTGTAGAAGAGCTTCGGAGTAGCGGCGGAAAAGGAAACCGACTTAAAGATGAAAAACCAGATTAGACCTCGAAGAGTTATCATAGAGTTATTGATAAATGTAAAGGGCATTATTGTAATTTTCCATGGGCTGCGACCCGTGCCTATAAATAGGTGAACAGTATCCCTGTACAGGGCACGTTGATTTGGCATTGACTTTCGCGTCACACTTGTACTTTTACCTTCTCACGAGTCGAAGGTACATTTGTAATTTGATATTATTTCTATTCCGTCATCATAATAAAATAGAAATGGGTTGTTAATAATACATAACCGTTTATGTTAACTTATATGTTTCATATGATTCCTTCCTCATTATTATATTTTATGCTTATGAAGGTATGTCCTTCATAACCTTCGTCCAAAAATCATTATATCCTTAGGGAAATAGTGTTTCAAAGGACGAAGGATATTAACATTTAACATTTTGTGTTGCCTTGTTCTTAATTCGAAGCATTTGAGAACAAGTCCCCAACATTGGCGCCCACCTCCGGTGAACTCACTTCCATTTTTTGAGTCTTGAACACTTTCGGCAAGCATCACCTTCGTCATGCCGCCGAAAAAAGCTTCAACGACAGGGGCTGGTACTTTACAGCCGCTGGATCCCAATCAGGATGTCCTTTCTCTTAGAGAGGCCCGAAGCCAGAAGAGGAAGGCTGTCAGTCCAACACCTCCGGAGGATGACCTGGATCAGGAGATCCAAAACCTGGAGATCCTTCAGCAGCAGGTTCAACGCAAGAAGGAGAAGATGGCTCGTCTAGCTGATCTTCAGAGACAGATAGACGAAGCTTCTGAAGAGGTTCGTCATCTTTTTCAAGATGATCAAAGCCGAAGGCCTCCACGCAGAGAGCTTCATCAGGAAGGCTTCCACAATGAGGATGACTGGTATGAAGATTTCCATCATGGAAACTTTGCTTTTGATGATGCTTCGCCTCTTTCAACAGAATTGCAGGCTACACCATGGCCACAGTCTTACAAGCCACCCCAGCTCCCCTTGTATGACGGTCACACAGACCCGAAGCAATTCCTAATGAGCTATGAAGCAACAATATCTTCGTATGGTGGCAATACGGCAGTCATGGCAAAATCTTTTGTCATGGCCGTCAGGAGCGTTGCTCAGACTTGGTACTCCTCCCTTCGGCCAGGGACAATCACTTCTTAGCAGAAATTGAAGGATATGCTGATAACTAGCTTCCAAGGGTTTCAGACGAAGCCAGTCACCGCTCAGGCTCTCTTCCAGTGTACCCAGGACCACGAAGAGTACCTTCAGGCGTATGTCTGGAGGTTTCTGCGCCAGAGGGCACAAGCGCCAACAGTGCCCAATGAAATTGTCATTGAGGCCATGATTAAGGGGCTTCGGCCGGGGCCATCAGCGCAGTACTTTGCCAGGAAGCCACCACAAACGTTGGAGAAGCTGCTCTAGAAGATGGACGAATACATTCGAGCTGACAATGGCTTCCGCCAAAGAAGGGAGGAAGCATTCAGGTTTTCTGAAATGACCAGGGGCTTCGGAGGAAGATTTCACCCGAGGCATGTTAGGTCAATCCATAACTCTGCTCAAACTGATGATCGAGGAAGCCAGTAGCAAAGGCCACAACACTCTTCACAAGCTTCGGCCCAACAGAAGAGTTCTTTTCGGCTGCCAGCGCCAAGGGGCAGAGGCGCCAGGGGCTTCGGGGGAAGGTTTGGAGACCAGCCAAGAAAAATGTATTGCCTATTCTGTGGTGAAGACAAGGGCCATACTACCAGGATGTGCCATGTTACCATCCAGAAGCAGAAGGAAATAGCGGAAGCAGCAGCGCAACAGAGTCAGCCGAAGCAGGTCATGCATACTGCTTCGTATCACTCACCTTATATTCCAGAATATGTAGGCAACCACCCTGCAGCTTCTGTTGCTTCGGCGAGCCAATCCCAAGCATTCTGGCAGCAACCTCCACCGCCACCGCCGATCCAAAGAGGTCAGCAGCCAGAAGGGAGTCAGCGCACTAACCTTCAGCGGGACTTCAGAGAGGAGTCTGAAGCTCGCACAGTCAATAGCACTGTGCCAGAGTCGAAGCACATTTACTGACGAATATCCTACCTCAACAGCAGTTCTTTTGCATTTTTCTACATTCCATATTACCCTTTTGTTAATAAGGAACAATTATGAAGAGTTTAAATGTCTTTAATTGAATTTCAATTTATTGTAATACTTCCGTCTTTTACCATAATAAAAATATGTTTTTTCCATAGGCTCGAGTTGCCGAAGCATACGAACTTATACTGATTTGAAGGATTTTTGTATTATCAAAAATTTGATCTAATGGACACAGTACAAATTGTTCGAAGCAGTAAAAAGTCGTTCCTAAGGGAGCGCAGTGTAAGTTTTCTAAACGTACAGCGAAAAATAAACGCTGATTCCGCTGAAAGTAAAAGGCGAAGAAGCTCCTAAGGGAGGCTTACAGCGAAAAATAAACGCTGATTCCGCTGAAAGTAAAAGGCGAAGAAGCTCCTAAGGGAGGCTTACAGCGAAAAATAAACGCTGATTCCGCTGAAAGTAAAAGGCGAAGAAGCTCCTAAGGGAGGCTTACAGCGAAAAGTCAGCGCTGATATAAAAAGTGTGTGTGCTTTATTACAAGGATATGTATCTGCGGCACAAATATCATTTTTGCATAACATAACATCATCACATCATTTTTGCATAACATAAGCATCATACAGCATAATGCATCTGGAACAAGAAGGGGATACAGTATTGACCTTCGGAACATATTTTGGGAAAGAGAAAATCGTGCTAAGGCACAAGGCAAATCGGGATGAAGTGCAGCCTCATCGGAAAAGCAACACAAAACTTTTTTACAGCTTCGAAGAATATTTCACGAAGCTTGGACATTTTTTATCAGAAAAGTAAGCAAATTCTTATAGAAAAGATTTTCTTCACGAAGCATGAAAAGAAGGGAAGGTGATTTTTCGCCAAAGGCTCAAAAAATGGTATGTATGCAAAGTTTCATGCATCGTAAAGAATTAAACTATAAATAGATTGTATATTACATTTAAAGTTACAATATATTACACATTTTTACATTTCAAATGTTTTTACAATGGCATTCAATCCTCTTTAAGCACTATTTCTGCAGCTTCGTTCAATAGTTGGTTGACAACTTTGTCCATAATGGCTTCGGCCATTTGTCTAATTTCATCGTCCCCCTTCGGGTGGGGGCCCGGAGATGCCTCAGCAGCTTCTGAGGGAAGAAAAGATACGGCTATATTACTATTACAAACCGAGAATGGAGTTTGAAAATAAAAATTACAGCATGATAAAAACCACTAATTAATACCTATGTGCCCTTCGGGCTCTGTACTTTTTTCGGCAGCTTCCGCTACTTTTCTAGCATCGTGGATGTCTTTTTCACTCTTTTGAATAATTTCTTGCGCCAGTTCTCGGCCGCCGTTATCCCAGATATCGGTGAAGAATTTTCCGCCGACCATGCTTGCTTCGGGTGAGGGGTCTTTAATGTCTTCAGTAGACAAAGTAGCTTCGGACTGCGCTAAGGATTTTACATGCTCGCAGCCTTTCTTCTCCAAAACAGTAGCAATCCCTCTAGCACCCGAAAAAGCGCGCCGCGGCTGTTCAGAATTTCCTCGAAGGCCTCTGCTTCGTGACTGATCCATTCCATGGGACCTTCAGGATTGCCTCTTGAAAAATTCTCTTCACTAGAAAATGCACCAACGCTGGCGAAGCTGGATTTTATTTTCTTTACGCACTCTATGGATTTAACATAGCATTTTCTCTGGGATGCACGAAGCTCTTTAACACTTATCTCCAAGTGATTGGCCAATTGGTCACTAAGCTCTCGTTTTGTCTCTTCAAGTATACGTTCTTCTCTAGCTCTAGCTAGCTGTTTCTGAAGATCTTTAATTTCACGTTTGTGAGCTTCGGCCTGAACCTTTGAAGCAGCTTCGTCCTTTTTTACCTTGTCTATCAATGTAAGCAGAATTTTATCTTTTTCTAGAGCTTCGTTTCTCAGTTTAATAACTTCTGATCGTAGATTGTTGAACGCAATTTCATAGCTCTCGTCCTCGGCACTCTTTTGTGCTCTCAATGCGTTGCTTAGAATTAAACCCTATATGAAAACGAGTCCGTATAAGAATAAAAGAATGAGTTACGAATTATAAAATTTTCAAACGTCTAATTCCCATACCTTCAGGCTATTGTACGCAAGACTATCCACGAGATCTTCTTTCGTCATAGCGCTTAAGCCAGCTTCGAGCTTCGGAAACCCCATGCTTCTAGACATCTCCCGGCAGACCGATAATTCTTTACTGTCTAGGAGGCAGTATAGGAAGGACGCGGGGGGCGTCCAACGCGCGTTGGACCCGGAGCCGTCCAACGGCCGCACGACCGTCCGATTAAATAGCCAGTGGCCGTACGATTAAAAGAGGAACGTGGCTTCCGTTCGGCTAATCCAGCCGCCCCCACGAGCCTACGTACGTAGCCGTAAAACATGGTTTGTCATCCAGATTGTGGAGTAGAGGACAATGTTCTTGGAAGATTGTGGAGTAGAGGACAATGTTCATAGTTATATTATATTTGATGGACGCTGGCAGCGAACCATTCAATATAATATTTCTAATGATCACTGGGTCACTGGATTCTAAAGAAAATAGTGTAAGTTTATTATACCACTTTATTTTAAATATTGGGTCTTTGGGTATCACCATACATGTTTTATGTTGCTATGCAGGCTGTGCAAATTCCAATGCATGGATCTGCAATAAACCTTCTAAACTCAATGACTTTTTCTAATACAGGAGGTATTCAGACTTGTCATTACTAATTGTAGTATGTTCCGTTATCTAGTTTTAATTTTTATATTTATTTCAGATTCAAGCACTGTGCAGTTTGGATATATGAAATCCGATTGAAAAGAAAATGATGATTTTGATAGACTGCAGAGATGAAGGATGAAGAATTAATTTTGATAGTCTGCAGAGATGATAGACTGCAGATATGAAATCCGGTTGAGAAGAATTAATTTCTATACAGATTAGATGAAAATGTAATTTAATTTTTACATAAGTACAATTATTTGTAGTTACAATGATTTTAATCTAGATATTTCTATCATCCGTTGTGCACTGCAATCAAGAGTAATGAGTGATTTTACCAATGGATTACAAGATTAACGACAGTGTTTAACAAGCAGGCTGAATAAAAACTAATCTGGATGACAAACCATGTTTTACGGCTACGTACGTAGGCTCGTGGGGGCGGCTGGATTAGCCGAACGGAAGCCACGTTCCTCTTTTAATCGTACGGCCACTGGCTATTTAATCGGACGGTCGTGCGGCCGTTGGACGGCTCTGGGTCCAACGCGCGTTGGACGCCCCCCGCGTCCGTATAGGAAATCCTCTTCGTCCGTCCCATTGAATACTAGTGCCCCCTCGGATATTTCAATTCTTTGGCATAGTGATTAGCTTCAAAAACTTCTTCTTCCGATAACTTTTTCCCCGAAGCATGACGCATAATATAATCGTATGTTTTGGAAGATGCTTCGGGGACGGCGGTATCAACTTCTTCAACCGAAGCTGGCTCCGACATTTTCAGTTCTTCGGTTGCCTTTGCAATTTTTACTTCTTCTGCTTCCGAAGGTATTACCTTGGTTGGTTCTGAAGGCCCAGATTCAACTCCAGTTTGTTGCTTTGGAGCTTCAGCAACAGACACTTCAGCAAGTGCCTCAGAAGTTTCAGCAGTTTTCTTTGGAGTTGTGCTTGGAAGTTTAATTGTTTCCAAAACATCTAACACATTAACCATTCTTTTCCTTTTTGGGGTTACTGTCGGCCCCTTCTTAATTTCTGATGCTTCAATTTCCTCTGAAGGATTTAAAATTTCTGATGCCTTCACTCCCTCAACTGATGTTTTCGCTTCTTCTGCCTCTGGTTCTTTTATCTTTTCTGTCGCTGGCACTTCGGCCATTTCTGCGACTTCTGGCAGCAGGGTTGGCTCTTCAGCCTCGGTGGCCGAAGAGGTTTCTCCGGTAAACTCAGGCACCGTGGCTGGTTCAATATAGCATGGCCGATGTGTCAGAACCTTTACCCTTTTTCTCTTCGGTGCTGGCTCACTAGGAGCAGCTGCAGCTTTTTCTTTCGCAGAAGTTGTGCCTTTTCTTTTCTGCCCTCGAATGGGATAGCGGTAGTCGGGGTAGACGAACCCGATTGCATCAAATACCTGGTTGAGTCTTTTCCTTTTTCGGCCTCCAAAGGCCGCTGACAAAGCAGTATCTTCGACCTTTGAATATGCCCCAAACAATTCATCACTTACAGTCTCAATGCTCTTTAACCAATCATCATCTGGTTCAACGAATTTGTCTCCATACTCGAATGTGTACTTCAGCCGGACTAGCCCACCTTCGTCAGTTTCTTTAATAGTTTCTTTTGGCATTTCCCAATTATCCGCAAGAGGCCACACTCTGAAGGCAATATGTTCTTGTGTTAAATCCCTCGACCCAATAAAAGAACAAACAACTCCGAAGGCTCTCTGGCATTCTTCGGTTGCTTCATTCATTTCCACCTTCGGCCTTCGCAGGCCGAAGCGTTGCCAGATGGGATGCATAATAATCTTCTTTATATCTTCTCGAGATTTCAAGTCATTTTTCACGTAAAACCATTCCGTCATCCAATCGCCAGGCCACCTCTTCCGAAAGGTCGGCACGGGGCAGCTTGACCTAGACCGAGAGCCGAAGCTATAGCAGCCAAAGTTGTTGTGATATTGTTCCTTACCCCAGGGTTTTGTCTCGTATAACAATTCGTGTATATTGCAGAAGCTCTTTGCATCAGGTTCCAAGCCTTGGCTCCTCACAGCCCACACGAAAATATTCATCCTTATGATCGCTTCGGGGATAAGTTGGTGAAGGTGGATTTCAAATATCTTCAGCACCTCCACAACAAAACGGCTCAGGGGAAATCGTAGTCCAGCTTTCAAGAAGCTTCGAAATACTACAACTTCATTTTCCTCAGGAGTTGGGCAAGTCTTCTCTCCTTCGTCGGCCCTTACAATAGACAAATCCCGGAAATATCTTCCCCTCATGTTAGCAAGATGACTTTCTTCAATACTTGATTTGCCGAAAACCGCATGGCTTGGTCGCCAAGGTCGATCTTCGGAGTCTTCGCCACCACTATCCGCATCATAGTTGTCGCTATCACAAGTATCTTCAGATAAACCTTCCAAAATTTCTTTAGTGATCTTCTCTGTATTAGTTTTCGACATAGATTGAAGAAAACCCAGATGCATCTCTTCAGAAAGACTCAGCTTCATTTCGGCAACAACCTTCTTCTCCTCAGACATCTCTTCGGAATTCTTGCCTCTCGCTTCCGAAGCTTAAAACTAGGGAGGCAACAAAATATTTGTGGGCAGAAAACTATTTGAGCAGGCAAAACAGATTGCAAGGGAGCGTGCCGAATAAATTGTGGCGAGCCTGTATTTATAAACCCATTATGTCGGAGACTGGAGGGCCCCATTTGCCAATGACTGTTGCTATTCTAGCAAAAGGAAGGTGTTTTTTCGGACCTTCGGCTTATAGCCTTCGTCCATTTCGCAATCTGAATTCATCATTCTGACAAATTAATATTGCGCGGGGCTACTGTTGGGGGCCTTCGGCTTCCGAAGGTCCTCAAAAGTATGATTTAACAATGTTTCTAGAGTAAAAGTACATTAACAGGTACCTTCGGATTCGGATCAGAGCCATGGTACGAAGAAGCACAAAGGTTGGCGCAGAGCCGAAGCTGTGTGTAGAAGAGCTTCAGAGTAGCGGCGGAAAAGGAAACCGACTTAAAGATGAAAAACCAGATTAGACCTCGAAGAGTTATCATAGAGTTATTGATAAATGTAAAGGGCATTATTGTAATTTTCCATGGGCTGCGACCCGTGCTTATAAATAGGTGAACAGTATCCCTGTACGGGGCACGTTGATTTGGCATTGACTTTCGCGTCACACTTGTACTTTTACCTTCTCACGAGTCGAAGGTACATTTGTAATTTGATATTATTTCTATTCCGACATCATAATAAAATAGAAATGGGTTGTTAATAATACATAACCGTTTATGTTAACTTATATGTTTCATATGATTCCTTCCTCATTATTATATTTTATGCTTATGAAGGTATGTCCTTCATAACCTTCGTCCAAAAATCATTATATCCTTAGGGAAATAGTGTTTCAAAGGACGAAGGATATTAACATTTAACATTTTGTGTTGCCTTGTTCTTAATTCGAAGCATTTGAGAACAAGTCCCCAACAGTTACACCCATCCATTCATTCGAATGTACCCCATCCTTTCTCCACCCGTCATACATCACCCTCCGATCACCGTCCATTTTAAAGGCTAAACAAAAGTCAAAGAACATCAACGATCGTCCGTGGCTTAATTAGGTGAACTCCCTATTAGGTAAAGGCCCTAAACCCAACCAAGAGTGTAGGCTGATGCTTGTGATTTATGACGTGTAGCCTACGATTGTCGCTAAATTTCGGCAGCATAACCCCGCTGCTCTCCAAGCACACGCCTGAACATGGTGTGTTGGAGAACAACTGGGTTACACAACCGAAATTCCGCGTCAATCGTAAGGCACATGTCACAAATCACAAGCATCGGCTTACACTCTCAGGCTGTCCAAAATATGTGGACAATTCCAGAACGGCGAACCTCACAAGCCAATGTGACGTTCGCCGTTCCCGAACGGGTGACGCATACGGTTCGCTACGGTTAACGATTAAAACTGATAATAATGTATACCTGAGAAATTACGAAAACAATGTATACCTGAGAATAATGTACGAGTCTAGCTAACTGTGGAGAAGATCAAGTCGGAAGAACACCTATGTACAAAAAATATTATTGTCAATAAAAAATTCGGCAGCACCTCCCCTATAAACTAATGTTTCTAAAACCTGCAAATAAACAACAACACGATGGTTGCCAACACAGAAAACTATACGATAGCTACATAATAAACAATATGCTGACCAGTATATGCTAAACAATATGTTGACCAGTATATGCTAAACAATATGCTACAAGTATATGCTAAACAATATGCTACAAGTATATGCTAACTATATACTCACTAACTTTCCTTCATCAAATATACTAACAATTTCCTAACTATATAATCACTATATGGTTAGTTTAACATAATGCTATGTTAAACAATATACTTTACCATGTGCTAAGTAACTAAAAAATTTAAAATTTTACCTGTCGGACTAGGAGGCGAGGCGGAGCTCGGTGCGGCTGCGGCTGCGGCGGGGGACGGCGGTGGAGAGAGCCGGTGCCCGAGGCTCTCGGGCCGAGGGCGGTGGTGGGGGCGAGGCTGCCGCGCAGTGGGGGCGCGTGTCGCCAGAGCTGCACGGGCGAGCGGTGCCCCTTCGAGGAGCCGGGACGCAATAGGGCGGGCGCCGCCGGAGCTGCAGGGGGCCGGGGCGCGATGGGGCGGGCCGCCCGATCGCTGGTGGAGGGAAGGGCGCGCGGCGGGCGCGCAGCGGCGACGGCGAGAGGCGGCCGCGCAGCGGCGAGGGCGTGTGAGGACGGGCGGCGTTGCGGCGAGGGAGGACGGGGGGCGGGCGCCAACGGCGGCGCGGCGACGGAGGGCGGGCGGGCGGCGGCGCAAAGAGAGATTGACGAGCGAGAGAGAGAAACTGCGCGCTGAGACCGATTAACGGGCCTATATTTTCGTCGGCCTCAGTGAGGCCGACGAAAATAGTGGTCAGTTAATGCCTTATTTTCGTCGGCCGGGAGAAGGTCGACGAAAATAATTGACTTATGTTCGTCGGCCTGGCTATGACCGACGAAAATAAACCTTATTTTCGTCGGTCTCGGGGCCCACGAAAATATCGTTCCTATTTTCGTAGGCAGGCCGACGAAAATATGTACTGGCCCACGAAAATAAGGTGTATTTTCGTCGGTCCCGAGGGCCGACGAAAATAACTATGTATTTTCGTGGGCCGACCGATGAAAATATCTAGGCCCACGAAAATTTAGGCGTTTCCTGTAGTGTCAACAATAGGTAAAAAATAATTGATCCTAAATGACTCCTCTGTGGATTGTGACTCGATAGATGGATCATCCACACACTCATCAAATTGTCTTTTTCTCTTAATTTTACGCTTTGTTCAGAACATTGGATGAATATCCATCCCCGCTGCAATTTCCTTTGCATCTTCCAATGATTTTGAAAATCCATCTTCTCTGTACCTTGTGAAAAAGGAAATCAGTCCCTGTACACTCTCAATTGCAATATCAATAAGCATATCTTTTGATTGCAACTCCTTACTGATCGAATCAACTTTAGATAATATTTCATACCAGATAATGATTGACACTAAAAATTCAAATCCACCAAGTTCATTTTCTGCTAATGATTTAGCTTCACTACTTGCCAATGGATCATTATCACTTTCAGCCACCTGTAGCAAAGCCTCTCTTATTTCTGGGAGCTGAAATCTTATAGCCTTAACACTGTCAACACGACTCTCCCAACGAGTAGATGACAATGACTTTAGAGTCAATCCTTTTATGTTTTCTTTAAGAATGTTCCATCTCTTTGTAGAATTTGCAAACGTTGTGTATATGCGTTGGATCACTCCAAAAAAATATGTTGCTTTACGACAAGACTTTGCCATATCACATAGTGTCAAATTCAAACTATGACAACCACAAGCTGAATAAAAGGCTCTTGGATTTATATCCAAAAGTTTCTTTTGTACTCCTTGATGTTTTCCCTTCATATTGGACCCATTATCATATCCCTGTCCTCTCACATTGTCCACATCAAGGTCAAGACTTTTTAGTTCCTCTTGTAGAACATCAAACAATCCTTGATCAGTGGTGTCATTCACATCCAAAAAACCTAAGAAGGATTCTTCAATGCAAGTAGAATCTGTAGTTGCATCGACATACCTTATTATCAAAGACATCTGTTCTTGGTGGCTTGCATCAGGGGTATAGTCAAGGATAACTGAGAAGTACTTTGCTTCTTTTACCTTTGCAATGATTGCAGATTTGATCACAGAAGCTAACAGATTAATTAACTCATTCTGGATAGAAGGACCAAGATAATGATCACGGATTTTATCATTGGTGATGCGGTCAACATGCTCTTTGATAACCGGGTCAAATTTAGCCAACGTTTCAATTAGTCCTAAGAAATTACCATTGTTGCCTTGATACAACCTGCTATTACTACCACGAAATGCTATATTATGTTCTGCAAGAAATCTTACAATCAAAATACTCCTGAGCAATACTTTTCTCCAATGCTCCCTTTCTTTTTCAAGCTCTCGTTGAGCAACTCTATCAATAGTTTGATTCTGTTGAAATCTGAGACGCAAATCATACCATGCAGCCATATTTGTGACATGTTCTCTACTAACTTCATGCTCTTTTAGTCTAGTGCCAATATGACCCCAATCACTGAAACCATCATTTGCTAACTGACCTCTCACGTGTCCCTTTTTTAGTAACTTGTAGCAAAAACAAAAAACTTTATCAAGCTCTTTGCTATATACAAGCCATTCTCTGTCACATTTTTCTCCGTTTGGGAGAACTCTATTGTAAAATATTGTCGAAAACCTTCTAGATAATTTGTCTCTAGGACCATGTGTCACACCCGTTTCTAAAGGGCAGAGCCGGGTGCATAGCATATGTGTGCCAGGATCTATTTCCACACATATGTTGACGTCACAAGTGTAATATATCAAAAGAACAATGCATAAAAGCGTAAATAGTGATTATATTAACATATTACACTTTGAACAGACATAATGTCTTAACCTTTATCCATCAAAGTACAGCGAAACAAGGACATCCATCCACATGAAGATGACCGGGGGTATCACTAGACTAGCATCCATGGAGTTCAGCATCATATCTTCATCTGCAAACTTCTGATCAAAATTAAGCAAGGGTGAGCTCACTTATGGTCGGGGCTCAGCAAGTGGGGGAAAAACTAATGCAGGTTTAACAAGGTGAGGCTAAGGTTGAGCAGTAAGCATTTTAGTTGGTCAACATTTTATTAACAACACCTGTCTTACTAATAAGTGTGAATCCCAAGTATTCCCATTAAACAAAGGTACAAGAGTATATCAAAAACACTTAAGTGAAACCACTTAAGCAAACCATTGGCAGATCATCGGATCTCGATTTATTTCCATCTTCAAGTTCAATTATCATGTGAGGAGTCCAGGCTGCTCATAACCGTGAGCACGGCTGATATATCAGTTTTACACTCTGCAGAGGTGGCGCATCTTTACCCATGAGTCGCGATTCCCTTCTAGCCCGGGTTAGCTAGACCCGTATTCACTTCCGAGGTGAATGGCCAAGGTCTCACTACGAGGCTTCTCCCTAGAGTCCTCTTTACGCAAATGCTGGAAATGGTCAAACTGCATAAGGCACACCTACCGTAACCAACTTATAGTCCAGACTACAGGGTAAAGCTTTGGGAACTATGCCCATATCCAATCTGCCTGAGCCGGAACTATAAGAGCTTGCCAGATGCCCCCGTTCCTGTCGACCACGACCAGCACCCAACATAAGACTTCCCTAGTTATTTAGCCAAGACCAGAGCCATGATAGTTCTCATGGTAGCACTGTTTTCCCGGGGGGTCACTCCATGTTCCAATTAATATGCAATAATCTTGTTTAACCATCGGGTTAACAACAATAAAGTAAACTTACCATTTGGAACATCAGTATCATAAATAGGAGTGACTGCATAAATTTAAAGTTGTAGCAATAGCATAGCTACTAAGGTAAAGTATAATTCCCAAGTTTGATCAAGGAATAAGGTTGGAAAGGTTATCTAAATAGGTAACCCGTCAAATTATGCATATATTCGTCGAAAAATAAACTTTATTAAATGTATTGTTTGGGATCAAACAGAGTATGCAGAGGGAGAAGTCCACTTGCCTTGCTTATTGAAAACTTGAGGTTCTTCCACGGATAGGAATAGATCTTGATTCTTAACTACTAGATCAACCACTGAATATCACACAAACAAACAAGAAGAACAAACACCACTCAATAACATACAACATTCACCATACGTAAAGCTAAAAGAGAGCCTAACGAAAAGAGCGTTCGCTTATCAAAAACGTCGTAAGTAATGGTTATATTAAGAGGGTATTCTTTTCAAAATTGTGTGATCTATACTTTATAAAACAAGACATGAGCTTAAAAATATCTTAATTAAACTATACAAATATTAGGTTCACTAATTTAATATTTTATAAAACGTCATACGCGATACGTCTAAGATAAAGGATTTATAAGACGATAAAACATGTTATAACGATATTAAACATTTTTAACCTTTTAGAATAGATATAAGTTATATATCTAGGGTTAATGGTCTACTAATCACGTTATTAATTTTAGAAGCATTATGGAGCATATAATTCATTGTTAAACCTATCACTTATGATAAATTAAGATATAAGTCTAAATAGGTTTTATGTGAAAAGGTCATTATTATTATTAAACATCTATTTATGGAAAGTTATGGTATATGCCTTAAATGAACTTTTATGTAAAAGACAATGAACAAACAACTATCTTTTAATTTCATTTAGAAAACACATAGCCTATATTATTATATTCGAAGTCAAAATATAAAGTAACATTTTAAGTTATAAAAGAAATTAAACTCTTATTATTTTATTTTACCCTTTAGGAAAAACTAAATGATTTATATAACATGGACTAAATATGATAAAATAATTAATCAAGCCCATATAACTAGTTATGAACAAGTTGACAATAGGTGTGACTAATAAATTATGATAAAGGATAATTAATCTACTAATTATCTTTAATTCTATTGTAGGAACAAATGATCTAGATAATTAAAATGAATACTATATTTATTGGTATTAACTATCATTTAAGTTATGACGGTGTGAGCACTTAATTAAGCCATTATATCATTATTAAAAAAGTTATATGACATATTACTATTTAGTACGGCTATACTTAAACATTTATAACAAACCTTATTAAATTAAAACATGATCTATTAAAAAGGGTCGTTTTACAGCTAGAAACAAATTCTCTAATTCCTTAGTAAGAAACCTATATTTACCAATATAACTATCAATTTCTTTGTTAGAAAAGTATAAGCGCCTAGTTAAGTCATTTTAGCATTATTATAAATTCTACTCTTTCGATTTCTCATTTCTTTTCTAAATAGAATTTATATGTATATCTAAAAATTGTTTATTTATAATTCTTCTAACATTAATATACTAGAATTAATTGTAAATTACTAAATGAGACTTTTAATAACCTATTCATGGTTATTATGACATAAATAAATGTCTTACTAATTCTAAGTACTTAAGTGCCATACTTATGAATACATTTATCATGACTAGTGAAATCTATATTTTTATTTTACCGGAAATACGTGGCTTAGTACCTATTTCAATTTATCCCTAAAATTATACTTATATCCATACTAATCAACTATCTCTCTACACACTAAAGCGAAATCAAATCCGTAAACGTATTCTAGTATGAAAATCACCGCGGTACTGACTAGTGACTGTGTTCATTTTTAGAATTATAAAATCATACACATATTTAAAATATTATCGCGAGTTTCGATTTTGGCTACACGTATACATCACATCTCTAAAAATCATACGTGAATCGCCAAATCGCATCATCATAATATTACAACGATAATTCATAAATTCGTAAATTAATTCAACACATGATTTAGACAATAAATTAATGGGTTGAGGTTGTCTTCAACCTTGGGTGAACGGACGACGGCGAACGGGCTCGAGCGCGCGACTAGGCGAAGAGTTGGATGGGGTTCGGGCACGTCTCCGGCGAGTTCCATGGGAAGTCCGAGCACGGCGGGGCAGTGGATGGTCCAGCCGGGGTGCTGCGTAGCTGCGTCGACAGTGGTCGATGAGCGCCAAATTTACAAAAGTCAGGGACCAAAACAGAAATCGATCATCTTCTACCTCCGGTTTTTGGTTTCCACGGCAAAGGAGACAACAGGCTAGAGACTGGGTCAGCTTCACTGCGGCGGACAGCGTTCTGGGCAGTGATTCGTCGAAGGGGACGCTAGTGACTTGTGTTCACCTTCGCCGGCGACGGGGGAGGAGCAGGGACCTCTAGTCACGGCGAGCGGCGTGATGGCGGGAACACATACGCAAACAAGCGAGCAGCAAAGTGGAGCGTGTGAGAGCGAGCTTGGGGATGGAGAAGGAGGAGGGAGAAGAAAGGAGTTCGGCTGCTCTTTTATAGAGGATGGGAGAGAGATGCAGGGTCGGCCGGGGTGCTTCATGGCCAATAATGGCGTCAGCATCAATGGAGAGAGGAGTAATGGCGCCAATAACTCGGAGAAACGCTCGGTTGACGCTCCATTACACAGGTGAGGAACGGACGCGCGGCACTTGGGGTCGCTTGGTCTTCCGTTGTTGCTCGATGGCTCGGCTTCATGGCAGCGAGGCACAGGGGCGCGGGGTCGGGTGCACGGCGTCGCACTGGTTCCTGGCGGCGCGGTCAGCATCGGATCCTGCAGGACTCGACCGCGGTCGGCGTCGGGCTTGGCTTGAGCGCGCGGCTGGAACTTCGTGGCGCGGCGGCTTCGGAGTCGGGGCACTCGCACGGTCGCTCAACGGCGTCGGCCGGTCGGGCTCGGGGCGGCTGGCGTCCATGCGGCTCGGCGGGCTGGGCGCATCGGAGAGAGGAGCGAGGGGGAGGAGAGAGAAGGAGGCAGGTGGGAGAGAGAGGAAACGGCTCCTTACGGCGCGCTGGCGTGCGAGAACAGAGGGATAGAGAGAGAAAGAGAAGAAGAGGGGGAGAGAGTCCCTGGCGGCGGCTGGGAACAGGAGAGGAGTGGCGGCCGGCTAGGTCAGGGGGCGCGGCTGATGGGCCCTAGTGGGCCGGCTAGGGTTAGATTAGGTTTGATTTTCTTTTTTTTTCTTTTCTAATTTCGAAATACCTATTCAAATAATCATAAAATTCATAATAATCAAACCAAAATTATTTATAAATAAAATATTAATTCTTAGATTAATATTTATTATATTATTTATGTGATTTTTAATTTAAGAAGAAATGATATTCAATATTCAAAATTACTTATGAGCAATCAAAAATCATTCCGAATGAAATAAATAACAAACACTTCAATGGAAAATTTATTATCATAAATACCATTATTAACTAAATGTATTATTTTTATTTAATGATTTTCATAGTGTCACAAATCTACCCCTCTTAAAAAGAATCTCGTCCTCGAGATTAGAAAAGGCTAGCACGAAAGCAAGGGAGATACATGGTTTATTTGTAGGTTCTTAGTTCTCATTGAACTCCTCCAGACTTAAGGAACTTCCTTACTTCTCTGCTCCGAAATGTATACTAATCAAGCGACCTTCATCATCATACTTATAAAATGGTGGGTCTTCTGAAGTATTGCTTAGGTCATGCTTGGCAGCTTTCTTCTTTATTCGGTCTAGACGCTTCTTGGGGCATTCGCGAATAAGATGTCCTTCGTTTTTGCAGTAGTAGCAAGCACCTCTTGCTTTGAGTTTTTGCGAGTCAACTTTGCTTGATCAACAGGGGGTGAGGGTTGATTGGGTGTCTGTATCTCATGTAGCTGAGCCTGACTTGATTCTTCTGTTTGGGTATCCATGTGTTTCGTGGCTTTCGCTTGAGGTGGACTAATCATGTATCCAAACATTTTTCTATTCCTTTTGTTGGTCTTCATTCCATTCATCAGATATCTCTGTGACTCATTTTTCTCGTTCATAGTTGTTAAGGTAGGAATATTGTCGTTGGCACCATTTACTTCATTTCCATTGGGGTTCGTCATCTAGTCAGAGGATAAAAGAGTTAGTGAGACAGACTGCATAAGAGGCTTGTATGACATTAAGATGAAGAGTGAACACAACTTTTTGATTTCCAATATAAGATTAGTCAAGGAACAAGGATGGTTTCTAGCTTCCTCATAATTCAAGAGTTTACAGGTGTTATATTCCTTAACAAAGATCTTTTGAACTTTATAGATTTCAGAGCATGATATCCAAATCATCTTTCTGATCCAAAAGTATTTCTTTGAGCACAAATTGAGAGAATGACTTGAGCGGGATTTTAGGCCAACTAGAGTATCACATTGTTTGCATATAACAGATGACACCATACTTTATTTTCTTTATAAAGAGGCAAAACACAATGGGTGCGAAAGATTCTCCAAATTTATTCATATATCACTTAGCACAATTACAATTTCTCAAAGGGGCAACAACTTGACACTTTTTTTCGTGAGACATACTCCTTCTTCTAGCTAAACGATATATTATTCTTCCTTGATAGATGTACCAATCTGAGCTGGAGGTTGATTGTCTTCAACTACTATTCTTTCTCCAGACGGGGTTTCCAAACACATGGTTCTCTCAGTATGTTTGATTACTGCCTTAGTTCTTTGTAACCAATTATTTCCAAGAATCACATCCTTTCCCATTGATTCTATCACTAGGAGATCAGCTAGAAAATCTATCCCGTTGATTTTAACACTTACTTTTGGACATATATAGTTTACTAACATTTTTCCTTCGGGTGCACTAATGGTCTTTCTTGATCTTAAGGGACACTTAAAGATACCATACTTTGTTGCAAACTGGGCACTGATAAGAGAATGTGTTATACGAGGATCATACAACACGGTGGCGATGGTTTTGTGAATGACTAGTGTTCCAAAAATCACTGCATTATCATATGGAATGGTTCCTGTCACTGCATAACTTATCTTTCCTGTGATCTCTTTTCGTTGTCTATTCTTTGTTGATGCATGGGTTTGAGGGTGTTGTCTTTTCTTTTGGACCTTATTGATCTCCACATCCTTCTTAGGACAACCATTAACAAGATGGCCGATATCACCACATCCAAAGCAAGCACGAATTGATAAGTTACATGGTGGAGTTGTCTTTACGTTGTTGGTAGAAGTTTCTGTGCATTTTTGTTCACATTCCATGTCTGGAGACTGAGGTTGCTTTATCTCGGGGGTGTCCGATAGTGAACTCTTCTCATGACAGTTACGGAAGTAATGACCTTCACGTCCACATTGATAGCAAGCTTTTCTTGAAGTTATTTCTTGACTCTTTCCATGTTTCCCTTTTTGTTTCTTGGATCTGATGCGACGACGAGGCTGAAACTGTGTGCAAGTAATAGTCCATCCATCAATGTAACACTCATGTATTTCTTCTTGGGGCTGGGCATCCTTGTGATGTTTCCTTTTTGGAATACTTTGCAATTCATCAACTGACAATGCGTTAGGTATGAGAGACTCTGCTATTACTTGTTCTTGGAGAGACATTTGTCTTTTAATGCCAGAAAACAAAATCCGGTTCTTCTGTTTTGTAGTTTCACTTTCGTTTGTAGTGATCTGGCGACAAGGAATTCCATAGTACTCACAACAACAACATTTTCCAAGATCACTTGTCTGTTGGTTTGGTTGTTCATCCTTTTGTGTCTTGAAGGTCTGTTCATCAGTTGTTTCATTTATAGTGCTGTTTTGACTTGCCAACACACCGCATTCTTTGCATTTAGTGACATCACTTGTAGTTGACATTCCAAGGACTGACATCTGTATGGGTATGGAAGAATGGGAGGGACGAAAGGGTTGAGTAAAGACAGATTATAGAGAGCAGAGAAAACCCATCTATCTAAGGTTTTACCTAGCTAACTGATGCCATTGTGGACAAAAGTCACACAATACACCAACAATCATTTCAAATAAGCAAATCAAACATGAACACAAAGGACAATAAATTCAAACATACCAGCACAACACAATCCAATTCTACTCATTCAACCAAAACAAAAGGTGAGACAAGGTTTGGAATAAGAAAGATATTATAAAGTCAAGGAATCATATTGGAAATATCAAGGAGTTAGACAAGACATATTTGTTCATGGACAAGAGTGAAATAAGATAACCATGAACTATTAAAGTGAGGATAAATGATACAACCAAGGATATGAAGTGAGTTAGGGAGAAAGTATTATCTAGGAGAGAATAGAGAGGCAAAAGTTTAATATATCAAGGTAGATATTGCACAAGGGTGGCAATAATGGAAAGAAAACAAAAGTTTAAGGAGTCAAGGGTTATATAGCAGTATTAGGGATTAAAAAACCACTTATAATATAATATCGCAATTACCGATCTAGTCGAAAATCTTAATACTATAGAACAATCCTATCAACCTAACCAAGAAGAATGGTAATAGATCCAAGAGATCTATAACGAAAACTTCTTGCGGGGCGGAGATAAGACAGAGAATGGGGCATCTTCAATAGCTTTTAAAGGATTTCTTCAGGTAGACTTCACTTCGAGTTCCACAATCCTAACTTGATCATCTTGTAGTGCTTCTGAGTAGAGTCTTCTGATAGACCAAAATCAGACTAGTAGAGTTGAAAATAAAAGAGACGAGTTTTGATATAAAGTAAGTTTTTATTGAGACAAATAAGTCAAGTTTTGAACGACTGATTGGGCTTTCCATTT
Organism: Zea mays; assembly: GCF_902167145.1. Classification (NCBI taxonomy): domain Eukaryota; kingdom Viridiplantae; phylum Streptophyta; class Magnoliopsida; order Poales; family Poaceae; genus Zea; species Zea mays. Next base: position 68,340,182 of record NC_050098.1, read on the forward strand.
CTAACTAATCTAGCGACCTACGGTCACATTGCTTTGATACCACTTTGATCACACCCGTTTCTAAAGGGCAGAGCCGGGTGCATAGCATATGTGTGCCAGGATCTATTTCCACACATATGTTGACGTCACAAGTGTAATATATCAAAAGAACAATGCATAAAAGCGTAAATAGTGATTATATTAACATATTACACTTTGAACAGACATAATGTCTTAACCTTTATCCATCAAAGTACAGCGAAACAAGGACATCCATCCACAGGAAGATGACCGGGGGTATCACTAGACTAGCATCCATGGAGTTCAGCATCATATCTTCATCTGCAAACTTCTGATCAAAATTAAGCAAGGGTGAGCTCACTTATGGTCGGGGCTCAGCAAGTGGGGGAAAAACTAATGCAGGTTTAACAAGGTGAGGCTAAGGTTGAGCAGTAAGCATTTTAGTTGGTCAACATTTTATTAACAACACCTGTCTTACTAATAAGTGTGAATCCCAAGTATTCCCATTAAACAAAGGTACAAGAGTATATCAAAAACACTTAAGTGAAACCACTTAAGCAAACCATTGGCAGATCATCGGATCTCGATTTATTTCCATCTTCAAGTTCAATTATCATGTGAGGAGTCCAGGCTGCTCATAACCGTGAGCACGGCTGATATATCAGTTTTACACTCTGCAGAGGTGGCGTATCTTTACCCATGAGTCGCGATTCCCTTCTAGCCCGGGTTAGCTAGACCCGTATTCACTTCCGAGGTGAATGGCCAGGGTCTCACTACGAGGCTTCTCCCTAGAGTCCTCATTACGCAAATGCTGGAAATGGTCAAACTGCATAAGGCACACCTACCGTAACCAACTTATAGTCCAGACTACAGGGTAAAGCTTTGGGAACTATGCCCATATCCAATCTGCCTGAGCCGGAACTATAAGAGCTTGCCAGATGCCCCCGTTCCTGTCGACCACGACCAGCACCCAACATAAGACTTCCCTAGTTATTTAGCCAAGACCAGAGCCATGATAGTCCTCATGGTAGCACTGTTTTCCCGGGGGGTCACTCCATGTTCCAATTAATATGCAATAATCTTGTTTAACCATCGGGTTAACAACAATAAAGTAAACTTACCATTTGGAACATCAGTATCATAAATAGGAGTGACTGCATAAATTTAAAGTTGTAGCAATAGCATAGCTACTAAGGTAAAGTATAATTCCCAAGTTTGATCAAGGAATAAGGTTGGAAAGGTTATCTAAATAGGTAACCCGTCAAATTATGCATATATTCGTTGAAAAATAAACTTTATTAAATGTATTATTTGGGATCAAACAGAGTATGCAGAGGGAGAAGTCCACTTGTCTTGCTTATTGAAAACTTGAGGTTCTTCCACGGATAGGAATAGATATTGATTCTTAACTACTAGATCAACCACTGAATATCACACAAACAAAAAAGAAGAACAAACACCACTCAATAACATACAACATTCACCATACGTAAAGCTAAAAGAGAGCCTAACGAAAAGAGCGTTCGCTTATCAAAAACGTCGTAAGTAATGGTTATATTAAGAGGGTATTCTTTTCAAAAATGTGTGATCTATACTTTATAAAACAAGACATGAGCTTAAAAATATCTTAATTAAACTATACAAATATTAGGTTCACTAATTTAATATTTTATAAAACGTCATACGCGATACGTCTAAGATAAAGGATTTATAAGACGATAAAACATGTTATAACGATATTAAACATTTTTAACCTTTTAGAATAGATATAAGTTATATATCTAGGGTTAATGGTCTACTAATCACGTTATTAATTTTAGAAGCATTATGGAGCATATAATTCATTGTTAAACCTATCACTTATGATAAATTAAGATATAAGTCTAAATAGGTTTTATGTGAAAAGGTCATTATTATTATTAAACACCTATTTATGGAAAGTTATGGTATATGCCTTAAATGAACTTTTATGTAAAAGACAATGAACAAACAACTATCTTTTAATTTCATTTAGAAAACACATAGCCTATATTATTATATTCGAAGTCAAAATATAAAGTAACATTTTAAGTTATAAAAGAAATTAAACTCTTATTATTTTATTTTACCCTTTAGGAAAAACTAAATGATTTATATAACATGGACTAAATATGATAAAATAATTAATCAAGCCCATATAACTAGTTATGAACAAGTTGACAATAGGTGTGACTAATAAATTATGATAAAGGATAATTAATCTACTAATTATCTTTAATTCTATTGTAGGAACAAATGATCTAGATAATTAAAATGAATACTATATTTATTGGTATTAACTATCATTTAAGTTATGACGGTGTGAGCACTTAATTAAGCCATTATATCATTATTAAAAAAGTTATATGACATATTACTATTTAGTACGGCTATACTTAAACATTTATAACAAACCTTATTAAATTAAAACATGATCTATTAAAAAGGGTCGTTTTACAGTTAGAAACAAATTCTCTAATTCCTTAGTAAGAAACCTATATTTACCAATATAACTATCAATTTCTTTGTTAGAAAAGTATAAGCGCCTAGTTAAGTCATTTTAACATTATTATAAATTCTACTCTTTCGATTTCTCATTTCTTTTCTAAATAGAATTTATATATATATCTAAAAATTGTTTATTTATAATTCTTCTAACATTAATATACTAGAATTAATTGTAAATTACTAAATGAGACTTTTAATAACCTATTCATGGTTATTATGACATAAATAAATGTCTTACTAATTCTAAGTACTTAAGTGCCATACTTATGAATATATTTATCATGACTAGTGAAATCTATATTTTTATTTTACCGGAAATACGTGGCTTAGTACCTATTTCAATTTATCCCTAAAATTATACTTATATCCATACTAATCAACTATCTCTCTACACACTAAAGCGAAATCAAATCCGTAAACGTATTCTAGTATGAAAATCACCGCGGTACTGACTAGTGACTGTGTTCATTTTTAGAATTATAAAATCATACACATATTTAAAATATTATCGCGAGTTTCGATTTTGGCTACACGTATACATCACATCTCTAAAAATCATACGCGAATCGCCAAATCGCATCATCATAATATTACAACGATAATTCATAAATTCGTAAATTAATTCAACACATGATTTAGACAATAAATTAATGGGTTGAGGTTGTCTTCAACCTTGGGTGAATGGACAACGGCGAACGGGCTCGAGCGCGCGACTAGGCGAAGAGTTGGATGGGGTTCGGGCACGTCTCCGGCGAGTTCCACGGGAAGTCCGAGCACGGCGGGGCAGTGGATGGTCCAGCCGGGGTGCTGCGTCGACAGTGGTCGATGAGCGCCAAATTTACAAAAGTCAGGGACCAAAACAGAAATCGATCATCTTCTACCTCCGGTTTTTGGTTTCCACGGCAAAGGAGACAACGGGCTAGAGACTGGGTCGGCTTCACTACGGCGGACAGCGTTCTGGGCAGTGATTCGTCGAAGGGGACGCCAGTGACTTGTGTTCACCTTCGCCGGTGACGGGGGAGGAGCAGGGACCTCTAGTCACGGCGAGCGGCGTGATGGCGGGAACACATACGCAAACAAGCGAGCAGCAAAGTGGAGCGTGTGAGAGCGAGCTTGGGGATGGAGAAGGAGGAGGGAGAAGAAAGGAGTTCGGCTGCCCTTTTATAGAGGATGGGAGAGAGATGCAGGGTCGGCCGGGGTGCTTCATGGCCAATAATGGCGTCGGCATCAATGGAGAGAGGAGTAATGGCGCCAATAACTCGGAGAAACGCTCGGTTGACGCTCCATTACACAGGTGAGGAACGGACGCGCGGCACTTGGGGTCGCTTGGTCTTCTGTTGTTGCTCGATGGCTCGGCTTCATGGCAGCGAGGCACAGGGGCGCGGGGTCGGGTGCACGGCGTCGCACTGGTTCCTGGCGGCGCGGTCAGCATCGGATCCTGCAGGACTCGACCGCGGTCGGCGTCGGGCTTGGCTTGAGCGCGCGGCTGGAACTTCGTGGCGCGGCGGCTTCGGAGTCGGGGCACACGCGCGGTCGCTCAACGGCGTCGGCCGGTCGGGCTCGGGGCGGCTGGCGTCCATGCGGCTCGGCGGGCTGGGCGCATCGGAGAGAGGAGCGAGGGGGAGGAGAGAGAAGGAGGCAGGTGGGAGAGAGAGGAAACGGCTCCTTGCGGCGCGCTGGCGTGCGAGAGCAGAGGGATAGAGAGAGAAAGAGAAGAAGAGGGGGAGAGAGTCCCTGGCGGCGGCTGGGAACAGGAGAGGAGTGGCGGCCGGCTAGGTCAGGGGGCGCGGCTGATGGGCCCTAGTGGGCCGGCTAGGGTTAGATTAGGTTTGATTTTCTTTTTTTTTCTTTTCTAATTTCGAAATACCTATTCAAATAATCATAAAATTCATAATAATCAAACCAAAATTATTTATAAATAAAATATTAATTCTTAGATTAATATTTATTATATTATTTATGTGATTTTTAATTTAAGAAGAAATGATATTCAATAATCAAAATTACTTATGAGCAATCAAAAATCATTCCGAATGAAATAAATAACAAACACTTCAATGGAAAATTTATTATCATAAATACCATTATTAACTAAATGTATTATTTTTATTTAATGATTTTCATAGTGTCACACCATGCTCAACAGACAAGTCCCTTTTAGGACCCTTCTTGAGCAAAGTATCAACCATTTTAGGATTAAGTGAATCCCATATTCTTGGATCAAATATATCATACTGAAAAGAAGTATTAATATCATCGACAATATTAGCATCTAGAGTTTCATCCAGGCCTGTTGCAGGAGCCTCGACACCTTCATCTATTTCTGCAGCATTACCTTCATTAGTCTCTCTCACAACATATCTATCAGACTGAAAAGACTATTAGACTGAAAAGAAGTATTACCTTCATCTACTGCATTGGGAGCATCCACAACCTGTATTGGGTCAGGGTCATCACCATGATCGTCGTCGATATTAACACCATTAGTTTATCTCACAAACAAATCTATCAAGAGCTCCCTTTTGAGATTGAGCTGCTGCTTCTAATCTCCGTTTCTTTTTATGTTTTTCAGCACCAGAATCATACTTTCTATTTCGTTAATACATGATCCTAATCCCTATGGTACAAACCAAAAAATATTTAGTTGGATACATAATCCTAATCCCTATGGTACGAAGTAGATTGTTCAATACTCAATAGAGACGAACCTGTTCGCTTGTATTTTGTTCAGGTCTTCAAAACTTAGGAGGTCCTCGCGACGTTCCTGAATCCTGATCCCGTCGTCAGTGGCGGCGCTCTAGCCTCTGGTGTTCGGCTGTTCACGCGGTGCCCTCTGGTGTTGGCAATTGGCATACGATGCATCTGGATTCTGGCCTATGGGCATCCCGCATCTGGCGGACTGGCCGAGCGGCACTTGCAGCTGCCAACTGGTTGGGCCTTCTCGTGTAAGGCTGTAAGCAAAGTAGCAGAATTAGCTAATGGCCATGGGTTTTAAGTATTTGGATTTTGGAGGCCCTGTTAACTTTGGGGGCCCTGTGCCATTGCCCAGATGGCACTTGGCCATCGATGGGCCTGCTGCAGAGTGTAAAACTGGTATACTAGTCGTGCTCGCGGTCATGAGCAGCTCTGGACTCTCACATGATTAAACCATGGAATTAAATTCAATTTGTCATTTGCATTGCTTGAGATTATTTATTAATGTTGTTATATTCTTATTATGGTTTGGAATTTACTTACATTTTGTAATTGCTAATAAAATTTGACCAACTTATTAAAAGCAGTGCTCGGCTTTGGTGAGTTTATGCACATTTGTCGGGGACCATAATTAGGGGTACCCTCAAGACGCCTAATTCTCAGCTGGTAACCCCCATCAGCATAAAGCTGCAAAGGCCTGATGGGTACGATTAAGTCAGGGATCAGTCCACACGAGTGACTCGATCACGCTTCACCCGAGCCTAGCCTCGGCCAAGGGCAGCCGACCTCGAGAGACTTCCGTCTCGCCCGAGGCCCCCCTTTTTACGGCGGACACATCACCGGCTCGCCCGAGGCCTTGGCTTCGCTCAGAAGCAACCCTGACTAAATCGCCACACCGACTGACCAAGTTGCAGGAGCATTTAACGCAAAGGTGGCCTGACACCTTTATCCTGACACGCGCCCCCCCCGGCAGAGCCGAAGTGACCGCCGTCACTCCACCGCTCCACTGACCAGTCTGACAGAATGACAGCGCCGCCTGCGCCACTCCGACTGCGGTGCCACTCGACAGAGTGAGTCTGACAGGCAGTCAGGCCTTGCCAAAGGCGCCACGGCGAACTCCGCTCCGCCCGACCCCAGGGCTCGGACTCGGGCTAAGACCCGGAAGACGGCGAACTCCGCTCCGCCCGACCCCAGGGCTCGGACTCGGGCTAAGACCCGGAAGACGGCGAACTCCGCTCCGCCCGACCCCAGGGCTCGGACTCGGGCTAAGACCCGGAAGACGGCGAACTCCGCTCCGCCCGACCCCAGGGCTCGAACTCGGGCTAAGACCCGGAAGACGGCGAACTCCGCTCCGCCCGACCCAGGGCTCGGACTCGGGCTAAGACCCGGAAGACGGCGAACTCCGCTCCGCCCGACCCCACGGCTCGGACTCAGGCTAAGACCCGGAAGACGACGAAACTCCGCCTCGCCCGACCCCAGGGCTCGGACTCCGCCCTGGCCTCGGCCGAACAACCTCCGCCTCGCCCGACCCCATGGCTCGGACTCGGCCTCGGTAACAGAAGACAGACTCAACCTCGGCTTCGGAGGAGCCCCCACGTCACCCTGCCTAGGACACAGGCCCGCCACGTCAACAGGAAGCGCCATCATCGTTCTACCCCGAATCGACTCGGGTCACGGAGAACAAGACCGGCGTCCCATCCGGCCAGCTCCGCCGGATGGGCAATGATGGCGCTCCACAAGCTCTGTGACGACGGCGGCCCCCAGCTCTCTTACGGAAGTAGGGCGACGTCAGCAAGGACTCGACCGCTCCAACAGCTGTCCCTCCGCCAGGCTCCGTCGCACCTCCGACAGCCACGACATCACGCCAGCAAGGTGCCAAGACCTCTCCGGCTGCCACATTGGCATGTACCTAGGGCGCTAGCTCTCTCTCCGCTAGACACGTAGCACTCTGCTACACCCCCCATTGTACACCTGGATCCTCTCCTTACGACTATAAAAGGGAGGACCAGGGCCTTCTTAGAGAGGGTGGGCCGCGCGGGACCGAGGACGGGACAGGCGCTCTCTTGGGGCCGCTCGCTTCCCTCACCCGCATGGACGCTTGTAACCCCCCTACTGCAAGCGCACCCGACCTAGGCGCGGGACGAACACGAAGGCCGCGGGACTTCCACCTCTCTCACGCTCGACTCCGGCCACCTCGCCTCTCCCCCCTTCGCGCTCGCCCACGCGCTCGACCCATCTGGGCTGGGGCACGCAGCACACTCACTCGTCGGCTTAGGGACCCCCCTGTCTCGAAACACCGACAGTTGGCGCGCCAGGTAGGGGCCTGCTGCGTGCTGACGAACAGCTCCCCGTCAAGCTCCAGATGGGCAGTCTCCAGCAACCTCTCCGGCCCAGGGCGGTGCTTCGTTTCGGGACTCTTGAGTTCATGTCCTTCGACGGCAGCTACGACATGATACTTCTTCCACCGCCGCGCGACAACGACAATGGCGGCCGACAACCCGCCCGCCGGCGGCGGAATCGACGACATCTTCCCCGTGTGGTGGAAGAGCAACATTCGAGCTCGCTCCGTTCTCTCCCCCGCCAACGGAGGAGGAGGCGGGGCCATCAAGGCCAAGAGGGAGGCTGCGCTTCGTTGGCCGTCGAGCGAATCGACGCCCCCGACGCCCCGATGGAAGGCACACCGGACGTCGACCTCGCGTTCAAGACGAAGGCAAGCGCCGTCCCCCGCGACACGCTGACCCCGAGCAAGAAGACGACGCCGGCGCGCTCGCGGAAAGCCTGCAGGACGTCGCCCTCGTACCTGAGATGACGGTGCAACCAGTCCCCGATGTGACTACGCCGCTCCTCGTCGACCAAAAGGTACCAACTGACTCCCATCTTACGTCATTTCGACTCGGCCTCAGCCCGCCAAACGACCTCGCTTTGGCGGGCGCTCTCATTGAGGCGAGTGCAACCCCACTGGGGTTTCGTATGCGGTCGCCTTGGGACCGACTGACGGACGTCTCGACCTACGGGCCCTCTGGGTCCGAGGAAGATGACGATCCCAGCATCTGTTGGGATTTCTCCGGACTTGGCAACCCCAGTGCCATGCGGGACTTCATGACCGCATGTGACTACTGCCTCTCCGACTGTTCCGACGGAAGCCGCAGCCTTGGCGACGAGAGCTGCGGCCCAAGCCGCGAATGTTTCCACATCGAGCTAGGGGATCCCTCCGAAGGCAACCATCTCGGCATGCCGGAGGACGGTGATCCTCCTAGGCCGGTGCCTCGCGCCGACATCCCACGGGAGCTAGCTGTGGTCCCCGCTCCGGCGGGGGGTTACGACCCACAACTCGAGCAAGTCCGCGAGGCGCAGGCCAGGCTCGACGAGGGAACAGGAGCGCTTGAGCCGATCCGTCGGGACGTCGGGCAGGTATGGGCGGGCCAACCCCTGGCCGGAGAAATACGTCACCTGCCCCAAGGTCTCCAGCACCGCGTCGCCAATGATGCCAGGGTCAGGCCGCCGCCCGCATCCAGCGGGGTTGGTCAGAACCTGGCAGCCGCAGCGATGCTCCTCCGCGCGATGCCGGAGCCATCAACCACCGAGGGTCGGCGAATCCAGGGAGAGCTCAAGAATCTCCTGGAAGGCGCTGCGGCCCGACGGGCCGAGAGCACTGCCTCCCGAAGGCAGGGATATCCCTCGGAACCTCATGCCGCGACTTCCCGATTCATGTGGGAAGCCTCGGTCTACACCGGGCGCACGCGCAACACCGCGCCTGTGGCCCCGGGCCACCTCGGCAACGAGCACCACCGACGTGACCGTCGGGCTCACCTCGACGAAAGGGTGCGCCGAGGCTACCACCCCAGGCGTGGGGGGCGCTACGACAGCGGGGAGGATCGGAGTCCCTCGCCCGAACCACCCGGTCCGCAGGCCTTCAGTCGGGCCATCCGACGGGCGCCATTCCCGACCCGGTTCCGACCCCCGACTACTATCACGAAGTACTCGGGGGAAACGAGACCGGAACTGTGGCTCGCGGACTACCGCCTTGCTTGCCAACTGGGTGGGACGGACGACGACAACCTCATCATCCGTAACCTCCCCCTGTTCCTCTCCGACACTGCTCGCGCCTGGTTGGAGCACCTGCCTCCGGGGCAGATCTCCAACTGGGACGACTTGGTCCACGCCTTCGCTGGCAATTTCCAGGGCACATACGTGTGCCCCGGGAATTCCTGGGACCTTCGAAGCTGCCGGCAACAGCCGGGGGAGTCACTCCGGGACTACATCCGGCGATTCTCGAAGCAGCGCACCGAGCTGCCCAACATCACCGACTCGGATGTCATCGGCGCGTTCCTCGCCGGCACCACTTGCCGCGACCTGGTGAGCAAGCTGGGTCGCAAGACCCCCACCAGGGCGAGCGAGCTGATGGACATCGCCACCAAGTTCGCCTCTGGCCAGGAGGCGGTCGAGGCTATCTTCCGAAAGGACAAGCAGCCCCAGGGCCGCCCATCGGAAGAGGCTCCCGAGGCGTCTGCTCCGCGCGGCGCCAAGAAGAAAGGCAAGAAGAAGTCGCGATCGAAACGCGACGCCGCTGACGTGGACCTTGTCGCCGCCGCCGAGTACAAGAACCCTCGGAAGCCCCCCGGAGGTGCAAACCTCTTCGACAAGATGCTCAAGGAGCCGTGCCCCTACCATCAGGGGCCCGTCAAGCACACCCTCGAGGAGTGCGTTATGCTTCGGCGTCACTTCCACAGGGCCGGGCCACCCGCCGAGGGTGGCAGGGCCCGCGATGACGACAAGAACGAAGATCACCAAGCAGGAGAGTTCCCCGAGGTCCGCGACTGCTTCATGATCTATGGAGGGCATGCGGCGAATGCCTCGGCTCGGCATCGCAAGCAAGAGCGCCGGGAGGTCTGCTCGGTGAAGGTGGCGGCGCCAGTCTATCTAGACTAGTCCGACAAGCCCATTACCTTCGACCAGGCCGACCACCCCGACCATGTGCCGAGCCCGGGGAAATACCCGCTCGTCGTCGACCCCGTTGTCGGCAATGTCAGGCTCACCAAGGTCCTGATGGATGGGGGCAGCTGCCTCAACATCATCTACGCCGAGACCCTCAAGCTCCTGCGTGTCGATCTGTCCTCCGTCCGAGCAGGCGCTGCGCCCTTCCACGGGATCATCCCTGGGAAGCGCGTCCAGCCCCTCTGGCGACTCGACCTCCCCGTCTGCTTCGGGACGCCCTCCAACTTCCGAAGGGAGACCCTGACGTTCGAGGTGGTCGGGTTCCGAGGAACCTACCACGCCGTACTAGGGAGGCCATGCTACGCGAAGTTCATGGCCGTCCCCAACTACACCTACCTGAAGCTCAAGATGCCGGGCCCCAACGGGGTCATCACCGTCGGCCCCACGTACAAACACGCGTTCGAATGCGACGTGGAGTGCGTGGAGTACGCCGAGGCCCTCGCCGAGTCCGAGGCCCTCATTGCCGACCTGGAGAACCTCTCCAAGGAGGTGCCAGACGTGAAGCGCCATGCCGGCAACTTCGAGCCAGCAGAGACGGTTAAGGCCGTCCCTCTTGACCCCAGTGGCGACACCACCAAGCAGATCCGGATCGGTTCCGGGCTCGACCCCAAATAGGAAGCAGTGCTCGTCGACTTTCTCCGCGCAAACGCCGACGTCTTTGCGCGGAGTCCCTCGGACATGCCCGGCATACCGAGGGATGTCGCCAAACACTCGCTGGATATCCGGGCCGGAGCCCGATCCGTCAGACAGCCTCTACGCCTCGGTCATCAAGGAAGGGTCGGCCTCGCCTTGGCAGAGCCCGACCCTCCCTCGGGGGCTAAAAAGGGGGAACCCCTCTGCGTCAGGATCGGGCATACTTCTCTGTATCAAAAATTTTCAATCAAAAAAGGGGCCTCTTGCGTTCTCCCGGCTGCGTTCTCCCGGCTATGTCAGAAGCAGGGTCTCGAGGAGCGAACGCGGGTACATGTAAATGGCAAGGCCGACTGAGCCGAGGAGCTCCTGTGCCTCCGGGTTAGGGATACCTCACTCATCACCTGCCACGAAGAATGGCCCGACTCGAGAAGCCACCCTATTATTGACAAGCCAGGACGAACATGCAGATGGAAAGAAAGGAGAGTACGACTCCATGCAAGAAAGACAAAGTGTTCAGGCCTCAGCAGCCGCGGTGAGACGCACATCCAACAAGAAACTGTTCAAACAAGAATTAGGCGCCGCCTTGGGAAGGAGCCGCGCCCTCAGCTCCATCCCCGCCGTCGGTGGGGTCCATCTCGGCCTCCGGTGACGTCGCAGGGGGAAGGATCTCCGCCTCAAAGGTGGTCGCCAGCACCGCGCTCGGACCCGCGGCGACCGCGTCGAGCCGTTGGACCTCCGCTAGGGCAGCATCGTCTTTGTCAGGAAGGCAGTACCCCTCACTAACCCGCTCCAGGTCCACAACGTAGTGGGAAGCAAGCACGGCGAAGGCCCGCCTGACGCCGTGGTGTAGCGCTTCGCGGACTCTGCCGTGCGCGTGATCACCCAAGGCTCGAAGGCGGCTCTGAGGGGAGCTTCCTGAAGGGACGTCGCCGGAGCCGAGGACACGATAAAAGTCCGAGACGGCCTCGGACATGGCCGCAAGGTCCGCATCCCTCTGCTCGGCAGCTCCGGCAAGCGCCTCAGCAAGCGCCTTGGCGGACTCGTCAAGGGCGGACTCAAGCTCTGCAAGCAACCAGGAGAAATACCTCAAGCACAAGCAAAGGAAACGGACAAGAAAAAGAACCAGGGAGGATCAAGACGTACCTCCGGCTCGGGCACGATGCTCCGAGGCCGCGACCTGGGCCGCGGCTAAGTCAGCCGCAAGGGTCTCGGCACGGCTTTCGGCCTCGGCAGCCCAGCCCTGAGATCGGTCCCGTTCCTCGACAACCTGGGCGAGCTCCGATCGCTGCCGCTGCGCCTCCGCACGCGCTGCTGCCGCCTCGGCTCTCAGGTCGGCGCAGAGCAGCTGGAGGTCCGCCACCTTGGCATCCTGCTGAGAAAGGCGCGCGGTAGCCCCGGCGAGCGAGGACCTCAGGGATCGCAACGAGCCCCAGACATCAACCTCGCGGCGGATGAACGACGACTTGGCGGCGCTCCGGTCCGACAGATCCTAGGGAAAGGAAACAGGGCGTCACGACGAGTGTCTCGCCCACAGATGGAAAAAAGGTATGCCCGAAACCACTACCTGGAGGATTTTGGGGACGTCTCTGCAGAAAACCTCCAGCGACGACCGGAGCGACCCCACCGTCGCCTCTGCGCACTCGCGGAGCTCACCCCAGGACTGGTCCTCCTGCTCATCATCGAGAATGAAGACGGGGTCCGAGGCCTCGCGGGTCTGGAATCGGAGCAACGGGCGCCGGGCCTCGGGGCTCCGCCGCACAGCGATGAGGCTGTCGCCCGGCTGGACGGATTGCGCGTCCACGCCCACCTCTTCTGAGGTCTTGGGCGCCGACGCATCAGCCATCCCGGCGCTGGCGGCAACTGGACGCCCTTCGACAGGGACGGCGGCAACCTCGGCGGTGGCAGGCGCCGGCATGACTGGCACGACAGGCGAACTCAGGGCCGCGTGGGCGTCAGCCGCCTCCTCAACCACGATAGTCGCCTCGGCTGAAGAGCCAGCCTCGGGAGCCCGCTCCTCAGAGATTGGCGACGCCCAAGCCCCCGGTGGTGAAGTACCCCGCGAAAGGGTCGGTGGAATGGCGCTGGCCACACAGTTCGGCGCCGTCTTGAGGGCCTTCCGGGGTGCCAGGTCGGTCTGGCCATGACTTCGCTTGCTGGATATAAAAAAAAGAGAGGAGGAAAGAAAGATCACGACCGAGACATATGAATGGGAAGCCAAGACGAAGACATTCCGAGATACTCACCCACTTCGGGCCATGATCCACCGCGCCTGGGGGGAGCCTTCTTGGATCCCGGCTCCCGAAACAGCCGCCGAGGTCCGCTTCGCCGGCACCTTCGGCACCACCCTTGCTTGGGGCGCCCGGGAAGCGGATTCCCCGGGCACGGCCGCGACGACTTGAGGGTCACCCCCATGCGCCACCGACACGAGCGGCGGCCCCTGGGGAACAGACGCCTTGGCCTGGACCACCGGAGCTGCCTCAGCTCCTCCGGTTGAGGGGTCAGGTGACCTCTCGGTTCGCCCCCGTGCCTCGGGTCGGGAGCCCGACGCCCCGACTTCGGGGGCTGACGGAGTCGGCCCGCTCGGGGGCTGGCTCGACGGCTCCTGGCCACACCCCAAGCTGGGGCTGAGGCCGAGACGGGCGGCCATGTCATCCCCTTCATCATCATCATCGTCATCATCGTCGTCGGGCGTCTCCGGCGACGGCTCCCTCGGGAGTCTGTCCCTCTCCTGCTGGCGACGGCGCTTCTCCAAGGCGTCCCGAGCCCGCCTCCGCTCGCGGGCCCGGGCCTTCTCCGCGTCCTTCTTTTTCTTCTTCTCCTCCGCGGCGACCCGCCGTGCTGCACGGTCCACCGCGTCCTCCGGGACCCGTGGCTGGGAGGGTTTGTGCCACCCCACATCCTAAAAGGAGGGGAGAAAGGAACCCGATCATAAGGACCCAGAGCGACCCGATATACGAAGAAGGAAGGAGCGAACACTCACCAAAGTCACGCACCCCTGGTCGGGGCGCATCCGAAGCTGGGAGTATGCGTGGGGGTCCGGCTTCCCCATCGCAGCCGACACCCGCCATTGGAGGGCGTTGAAGGGGAGAGGATCAGGGGACATTCGTGAGCCCTCCCAGTCAGCTTCCGGGGTCATCTCCCAGAGCGGCAGCCGCCGCTCCGCCAATGGAAGCACCCTCCGACGGTGGATAGCGGCGATCACTCCCGCAGCGGTAAGTCCCCCCTCCCGCAACTCCTTCAGGGCCTGGAGAAGGGGTTCGAGATTCTTCTGCCTCTCGTGCGGGGTCCCGTGGCGCCAGGCGTCGGTGGCAGCCGTAACTACTCGCTGGGAAAACGGTGGGAGCAACTCACCGTCATTCCGGAGGTAGAACCACCGGCGCTGCCACCCCTTGTTCGAAGACGCAAGAATGGCAGGAATGTACTGCAACGCCCGCGACTGCCTCAACAAGAGAATGCAGCCGCCGGCCCGCACCGCTGCACGGATCCTCCTCTCCCCCGTCGACAAGGCGAAAGGCTCGGCGAGGAAGAGATGAGTCCACAAATCCCAATGAGGAGCGATCCCCAAGTACCCTTCGCATATCGCTACAAAGATAGCGGCCTGCGAGATGGAGTTGGGGGAGAGGTTGTGCAACTCCACCCCGTAGTGGAATAGGATGGCCCGCATAAAGCGGCCCGTCGGCACACCAAATCCCCGCTCATGGAAGGAGACGAAGCTCACGACATACCCCGGCAGTGGGGACGGAGCGGCTCCGCCCACGGGAGGAATCCACTCTGGCCGCTGCTTGTCGGTGAGGGGGCGGAGCAAACCTTCGCCGACCAGCTCCTCCAGATCACTCGCCGTCACCGTGGAGAAGGGCCACGGATCGCGCGGGGGGATTATGGTCACTCGATCCGCCATCACCAAAATGGAGAAGATGGCGGCGCGGGGGGCAGGGAGAGCGGTTTCTCTCTTCTCCGACTAAAGTTTCCCGGGTTGCGAAAACCTAAAGGGAAAAGAAGGGAGCAGAGCGAAGAACCGTCACCGGACCCCCTCTCAAGTATATGAAGGCCAGGGCGAAACCGTTTCCAGCACACCGCCTGGACCGGACGCGGGATTCAAAAAGCGCGAAGCGGTACAGCCGTTCCTCAAACGGCTCGCGCACGCGTAACAGCCACCCCGCCAACCACTCGCCCCGTCGCATTAACTCCGCGGCGGGACACGCGGCGCCTCTAGCGGGAGAAGCGCGCGACGCTTCGCCCTCGCCGTAATAACCGCGTCAAATAGAGGTACGCCACGTCGTTCGATTTCGTATCCCTTTCCTTTTTTCTCTTTCTCTATCTCTTGCAACATGGACCGGGAAAGGGGGATACCCCGAAAAGGATCCTTCTCCGCGAAAGAACCAGGCTCCGAGCCCCCCCCTACTGATCAGGGGTTCGAAGACTAGCCCTCCGAAGGGTTCAATAGTCGCCTCAGATCGCGTGGGCCCGACACCCACTACTGGTCAGGGGTTCGAAGGCCAGCCCCCCGAAGGGTTCCATGGCCGCCTCAGGCTACTCGGGCTCCGCGCCCATTACTGATCAGGGGTTCGAAGGCTGGCCCCCGAAGGGTTCACAGTCGCCTTAGACACCGAGCGAGGGATGACCAGGGGTACGTTCGATACATAACCGAGGCTCGGGCTGTGCTCCCGAGGTACCCTAGGACATTTCCGAGACCAGCGGGAACGATCTTGTAACGGAATCCCATCGGAGGGAGGCATCGAGCCCTCGGACCCCGTCGCCAGGGGACCGGGTCCGGCAAATCACCCGCAGGTACTTTTGGGCGTGCCTCTGGGCCCCTAGCCGACCCCCAACGAACGGGGCACGAACGTCCACTCGGATTACCCGCTTGCAGCTCACCGGAGACACCATGTTCGGTGCCCATCGAGGGTAACATGGCGCACTCCCCCCCTCCTCCTTGCGGAAAGGCGACGTAGGGGCGTATGTAAAAAGTCGAGTCTGTCCCTGATCGTCCTCTCGCCCTGAGCAGAGGCTCGGGGGCTGCTCTCGCAAAAACCGGCTCCGGCCAAACCGTTGACAGCGTCAACATACCAGCCCGAGAGCTTGGGCCCCGACCGTGCACCCGGGCTACGGCCAGTTCGCATGAGGGAACGACCAGACCAGCCGAAGCATTACGAAAGGTATTAAGACCTCGAAGGAGTGTAACCACTCCTCCGAGGCCTCGGGGGCTACACCCGGCGGGTGCGCTCGCGCGCACCCACCGGAACAAAATGCAACCGAGAAAGGCTGGTCCCCTTGCAAAAAAGTGCGACGAAAGCCTCCAAGCGAGTGCTAACACTCCCTTCGAGGCTCGGGGGCTACTGTCGGGGACCATAATTAGGGGTACCCTCAAGACGCCTAATTCTCAGCTGGTAACCCCCATCAGCATAAACCTGCAAAGGCCTGATGGGTACGATTAAGTCAGGGATCAGTCCACACGAGTGACTCGATCACGCTTCACCCGAGCCTAGCCTCGGCCAAGGGCAGCCGACCTCGAGAGACTTCCGTCTCGCCCGAGGCCCCCCTTTTTACGGCGGACACATCACCGGCTCGCCCGAGGCCTTGGCTTCGCTCAGAAGCAACCCTGACTAAATCGCCACACCGACTGACCAAGTTGCAGGAGCATTTAACGCAAAGGTGGCATGACACCTTTATCCTGACACGCGCCCCCCCGGCAGAGCCGAAGTGACCGCCGTCACTCCACCGCTCCACTGACCAGTCTGACAGAAAGACAGCGCCGCCTGCGCCACTCCGACTGCGGTGCCACTCGACAGAGTGAGTCTGACAGGCAGTCAGGCCTTGCCAAAGGCGCCACGGCGAACTCCGCTCCGCCCGACCCCAGGGCTCGGACTCGGGCTAAGACCCGGAAGACGGCGAACTCCGCTCCGCCCGACCCCAGGGCTCGGACTCGGGCTAAGACCCGGAAGACAGCGAACTCCGCTCCGCCCGACCCCAGGGCTCGGACTCGGGCTAAGACCCGGAAGACGGCGAACTCCGCTCCGCCCGACCCCAGGGCTCGGACTCGGGCTAAGACCCGGAAGACGGCGAACTCCGCTCCGCCCAACCCCAGGGCTCGGACTCAGGCTAAGACCCGGAAGACGACGAAACTCCGCCTCGCCCGACCCCAGGGCTCGGACTCCGCCCTGGCCTCGGCCGAACAACCTCCGCCTCGCCCGACCCCATGGCTCGGACTCGGCCTTGGCAACAGAAGATAGACTCAACCTCGGCTTCGGAGGAGCCCCCACGTCACCCTGCCTAGGACACAGGCCCGCCACGTCAACAGGAAGCGCCATCATCGTTCTACCCCGAATCGACTCGGGTCACGGAGAACAAGACCGGCGTCCCATCAGGCCAGCTCCGCCGGATGGGCAATGATGGCGCTCCACAAGCTCTGTGACGACGGCGGCCCCCAGCTCTCTTACGGAAGCAGGGCGACGTCAGCAAGGACTCGACCGCTCCAACAGCTGTCCCTCCGCCAGGCTCCGTCGCACCTCCGACAGCCACGACATCACGCCAGCAAGGTGCCAAGACCTCTCCGGCTGCCACATTGGCATGTACCTAGGGCGCTAGCTCTCTCTCCGCTAGACACGTAGCACTCTGCTACACCCCCCATTGTACACCTGGATCCTCTCCTTACGACTATAAAAGGGAGGACCAGGGCCTTCTTAGAGAGGGTGGGCCGCGCGGGACCGAGGACGGGACAGGCGCTCTCTTGGGGCCGCTCGCTTCCCTCACCCGCGTGGACGCTTGTAACCCCCCTACTGCAAGCGCACCCGACCTGGGCGCGGGACGAACACGAAGGCCGCGGGACTTCCACCTCTCTCACGCTCGACTCCGGCCACCTCGCCTCTCCCCCCTTCGCGCTCGCCCACGCGCTCGACCCATCTGGGCTGGGGCACGCAGCACACTCACTCGTCGGCTTAGGGACCCCCCTATCTCGAAACGCCGACAACATTATTCCCCACAACTTGTTGAGCGATGAACATATGTGAGCTCACCCTTCCTGCCTCACAACCTCTCCCACATGAGAAGAACATGTGGCCTAGGAAGAGCCACACAACGAGTAGTTTGACTTGATCTAGGTGGCATCTCCCAGTCGACTTTATGGCGCTAAGGATGGACTTTAATTCGTTTTATATTTATCTTTTTATTTTGCAAGACTTCCACTATGTAATAAATACTTTTTTGATATTGTGACATTTATCTCTATCCACTTTGTTATTATATGTGTTGTCTTCTTTGGTGCATATATGAGATGCACCCGGCTTTATCCCTTAAATTCGGGTGTGACAATGTGTACTCAGCCTTGCTTAAACACAAAACACCAGGTTGTCCACATTGCAATTGCAACCCCTACTCAGGAGAAGATGAAGGCCATGTGGAGGACTTTCAGGAGTTCCAAGACATCGAGGAGCTCTAAACTAGATTAACAGCAAACCCCTAGTCAGATGCCTATGAAGGCCTTATCTTTACTATGTTTCGCTTTAGCACTTTGATTAATGTTTTAGTTAATGACTATGTGGATGTCTCTGACATCATGATGTAATAAAGTAATACTTATTTATGTTATTATTCGAGCATTGTGTAATGATGTCCAGTTATGTAATCGCTATGTACGTGAATTTCTGATCCTGGCACGTACATGGTTCGCATTCGGTTTGCCTTCCAAAATCGGGTGCGACAATGGGCTTCTTTCAGTATAGTTTCTCAAAGATTGTCTATTTCAGGCACCCATATCCTGTTTTTGAACCATATTGTTGCCTGATCATCCTCCATGAAATCTAGACCTTTTCCTTTTTCCATTATTATTTTAATCTCTTGTATAATGGCATCATCCTTCTAACCTTTTTGAATATCTCGCTCCAACGTGGGTTCCACTGTAACTCCCCCTATATGGGTAACTATCCCTAGGTTAAGCCTATCAAATTCCTCTGTCAACTTTTCCGGCGTTGGAGACACAATGGCCATATGTGCTTGGGACTTTCGACTCAAGGCATCTGCCACTAGATTTGCCTTGCTCGGGTGGTAATGCATCTCCAAGTCATAGTCCTTGATGAGTTCCAACCAATAGCGTTGCCTAAGGTTTAGTTTCTTCTCGGTAAATATGTACTTCTGGCTCTTATGGTCTGTATGGATTTGACACTTGGTCCCTAATATATAATGTTTCCAAACCTTGAGAGCATGCACTACGGTGGCCAGTTTTAGGTCATGAGTGGGGTAGTTCATCTCGTATTTCCTCAACTAGAGAGACGCGTAGGCAATGACATGTCCTTCATGCATAATAACACAACCCAATCCTTTTTGCATCACAATATATATCAAATCCTTTTTTGCAGATTTGGCATGAGTAATACTAGGAGTGACGTCAACTTCAACCTCAGCTAATTGAAACCGTCCTGGTAGGCCTGAGTCCACTTAAATTCCTTCCCCTTTTCTAACAGCGAGGTCATCGGTTTTGCTATTTTGGAGAATCCCTCGATAAAGCGCTGGTAATATCCTGCAAGTCCTAAGAAACTCTAGATTTTAGTGACCGATTCAAGTATCTTCCAACCCACTATTTCTTTTACTTTGGCTAGATCTACTACGATTCCTCCTTTGGAGATAATATGCCTAAGGAAAGGTATTTCATCCAAATAGAACTCGCACTTGCTGAACTTGGCATAGAGTTGATTATCTCTCAACTTCTGCAATACTAGCCGAAGATGTTCCTCATGTTCTCCATCATCCTTGGAATAAATCGGAATGTCGTCGATGAATACCACAACAAATTTATCAAGATATTCCATGAACACCTTATTCATCAGATTCATGAAGTAGGTTGGTACATTGGTTAAGCCAAATGGCATAACTGTGAACTCATATAGCCCATATCGGGTAGAGAAAGCCATTTTGGGAATGTCAAAAGGCCTAATCTTCATCTAATGATATCCAGACCTAAGATCAATCTTGGAAAACTCTAGCACCTCTCATTTGGTTGAACAGATCCTCAATATGTGGTAAGGGGAACTTATTTTTGATAGTTACATCATTGAGAGACTAGTAATCCACACACATCCTCTCGGAACCATCTTTCTTTTGAACAAATTGGACAGGCGTTCCCCATGGTGAGGAACAAGGATGAATACACCCGGATTCCTACAACTCTTTCAGCTGCTTCTTCAGTTCTTTTAATTCTTATATGGACATTCCGTAGGATCCCTTTGAGATAGGAGTAGTTCCTAGTAGGATGTCAATAACAAATTCCACATCTCTATCTGGTGGTATTCCGGGTAATTCTTTTGGAAAAACATCTAGGAACTCTCTAACAACTCAGATATGGTTGCCCACAAATTTATCGTCATTCTAGTAGATGGCAAGTTAAGTGGATGGGGTTGGGGTAACTTTGACCTCGAATCTATCACCATCAGGACTAGTAAGCTCTACAGTTCCTCTAGCACAATGTATGACTGTCTTCTATGGTTTTAATCAGTTCATACCAAGGATTAAGTCTATGCTACTCTCTTCTAGCACTACAGACATGACCCAAAATTTTCTCCCCATGATTGTTACTTCGATCTTATGGCTCATATATGTTGTTTCAAAAAGCCCTTCAGGTGTAATGACTATCATGGGTCTATGCATAATAATGAAAGGTAGACTATGTGTATTAACATAACGAGCAGATATGAATAAATGTGAAGCTCTAGAATCAAATAATATGGAAGCTAGCATGGATTTAATGAGGAACGTACCAATGATGATGATAGAACCATCATCATTAGCTTCAACATTGATTTGATTAACCCTGGCAATATTATATTCGTGGTTGCTGGATGGAGTGTGATTCTGCTTGTTAGGATACTGCCTCGACCTGGAGTATTTGCATTTCTCTTAGGACAGACATTGGCATAATGCCCCACTTCACATTTGAAACAAGAATTGCTCAGGGTAGTATTCTGGCTAGGAGGTTTTGCTGGGGTTGCAGGGCGAGGGCGTGGTGTTTGTGGTGTTTGCGAAGTAGGGCGTGGATATGACTGATGTCCACCACGCCAAGGCGAGCTAGGGTTCCTTGTGGTGGAGCATAGCGACGGCGGCTACTACTTCCCGCTTGACCCTCGGTGATAGCTTCCTCTTCATCTCGCCAAGCTAAACATGCTTGTATTCCAGAGCTATTGCCTTGTCCAAAAGTTTCTGGAAGGACGTGAATGAGTGGGACATTAGTTGGTACTGGAGTGGCCCGATCAATCCCTCTAGTGGCCTGATCAATCCCTCTAAAAATAGTTTCTGCTTTTTCTCATCATCTACAACTTCCTCCAGAGCATATCGTGATAGCTAAATGAATTTATCTTTGTATTCTCTTACTAACATGCCTCCCTGCTTGAGGGATAGGAACTTCTTTTTCTTAATCTTCATAAGACCAGCATGAATGTGGTAGTTCCTAAAGTTGGTGGAGAATTCTGCCAAGGATATGGTGTCAACAGCAGCATGTGCTACGTAGTAAGCATCCCACCAATCCGCGGCGGGGCCGATGAGGCGACCCAATGCATATAGTACTTTCTCCCTATTGGTGCATTGGGAAATGTTGGGCATCTTTTCTATGGACTTTAGCCAATCATCAGCTTGTAGTGGGTCGGGGAAGCTAGAAAATGTGGGTAGCTTGTGGCTCATGAACTCACAATGTTTATCTCTAGGTGGTGGTTGGTGTGGTTGTTGTTGAGCTGGGCTTGCATGTTAGCCATGACATTGGACATTGTTGGAACTTGCTCTCCGGTGCAAGTTGATCCAACGGGGGAGTGTAGCAACGCAAATAGGGTTTTTTTCACGAGATGGCAATAGCTTTGTTAATCTAGCCTCTCAAGGGCACTGTGCGGGGGTATTCATAGGTATCTGAGTGCCCAGCGTCCAGTGTTAAGGACGTATGTGCCCCCAGGCGCCTAGGTTATCCCTGGAATATTCCCATAAAGCAGGGTTATAGACCGTAATTACAGGGAGACTTTTACAAAATAGGCCCATAACGTGCAGCGGCCACGCAGGGCCTGTTACAATGGGCCGGATCACACATGGGCCTCCATGCAGGACGAGGTCGCGAGATGAGATGACCTCGTCATAGGTCTTCGTCCGGCGACGTGTCGGACGAAGGGTAAGTCTGTCCGTCGTCTTGTCTCCGTTGATCCAGCGAGGTCGGCGAAAGCATCGAGCGAAGGGTGGTGTCTTCGCCTTCGCCCCAACATTTGCCCTCCGAGGGACCAGTTCGACTGAGTCATCTGGTGCCGAAGACGTCGCTAGATGGTGGAGACGCTGCCCTCGCTCGAAGTGGTCCCGCGGGGGTTCGTTGATTGACGCGGTACTGTTGGATTGCGGGTCTCCCGAAGCGCCGCGCCCTGTGTATAAAAGGGGGTGGGGGGCGACGCGTTTTGAACTTTATCTTTCCGCGCTCTGCGAAAACCCTAACCGCCTTCTCAAATCGCTCGCTGCTCGTCTGCCCTCCTTGCTCTTGCTCGTCAGAGATCTGGCCCGTGTGAAGCAGACCGCCCGCCGCCGCCGACGATACGTAGCGATGTCGTCCTCTTCCTCTTCTGCTGCCGCTACACCGCCGACCGGCGCGTCGTCCGAGGGGACGCTGAGCACTGTGGCGGCGGAGGAGTTGCGCGCCGGTGACACAGTTGAGTTCGGCATGTCGCGGATGTCCTCAGTTCGCGTGCAAGACATGCAACAGCTTGGTTATTTCGGCGGCGGAGTGGCACGTGTCCCGGGGACGGAGGAGGTCCCCGAGCCAGAAGGAGAATTGGTTGTGTTCGAGGCTTTTTTCGCTGCCGGACTTCGTCTGCCCGCACATCGGTTTGTGGGAGAAGTTCTGCGAAGGTTCAATGTCCAGGTCCACCAGTTGACGCCCAATGTCGTGGTGGCTCTGGCGAAATACGTCTGGGCAACGACTTCGTACGGCGGGCAGCCCTCGGTCGAAGTCTTCGCAAAGTATTATTGTCTGCAGTGGCAGAAAAGGAAAATTGGAAATAAGATTGCTCAATTTGGATCTTGCACGTTTACGCCGAAGACGGGCAAGACTTCGATGGAGGTCGTTGAGTTGGTTCCTTGTGCCCGCAATAAATGGGGCAACTGGTGGGAATTTTGGTTTTATGTTGCCGAGGGCACAGTCGAAGACCATCCGGGGCTTCCCGTGGCCGAGATGTGTTCGCATTATTACTCTGCGTACCCGCAGTTTGAAGTAGCGGAGGAGGATGCAGACGAAGGGGCCCGTGGTGCGCGGCCGGCCTAAGTAGCGGGCGCGATCTGGTTGAGGAGTTCGTCGCATATGGGGTGTGGCCCTTGGCGCGTGGCTGGGCGCTGGGCGAAGTATGCCCTCGCCAGATGCCTTCCCGTGGCGGGATGCTGGTGCGGAGTCCCGCCTTCGCACTGGACTTGCATGGCCGAGATCCCGCCGCATTCGTGCGTGAGGCGGAGGATGGGGCAGCGCGGATTGTTGGTCGCTACGTGCCAAAGACGGAGGGCCAGCATAGTTGGGACATACGCGGATCCAATGATCGTTTGAATATAGTCTTCGAGTTGAACCGTCTGCCGTATGGCGGGTATCCCGGGCAGGACGATGTCGACCGCCGCGGGAAAAAACCGGCGGCCGAGACTGAAGACGACCCCGCGCCGGCGGCTGCCCCGTCCACCAAGAAGAGGAAGCTAGGTACTGCGATGGGAGGACTGGGGGTCTCCGATAGTTTTGCTATGGAGCTGATGGGGACCTGCGCGGCCCCCGGGGGAAGGATGTCTTCGCCCGAGCTCCGGGAGTCTTCGGCGCGGATGCTGAAGGTTACCGGGGGTTGGTGGCCTAAGAACGTTCCTATTCCTCGCGCGGCGGGCGAAGACTTTTTTACATCTCGCATGGTTCGTGATATGATAGTGTTTCCTTATGGGCGGAATATTGCTGCTGTTGTGTCGGCAGTGATGGACAAGGATCGTCAGGAGGCTGCGCAGAAGCGTCGGGCAGTCGTCAGGCTGCCCGAGGCTAGGCCGAAGAGGGCGCGGGGGACTGCGAAGTCTGCCGCCCCCGGCGGCAGTCAGTCGACGCTGGCGGCGAAGACTGCCGCCCCTGGGTCCTGCAAGGTGCCGGAGGTCGTGAAGGCAGCCGGAGTCGGTGGAACCAAGTCCGCCTCGGCCGGAGCCGCGAAGACCCGAGAATTGCCTTCGCAGGCGAGGCGTGTCGCCGACTTCGACACCGATATTAGCGTGGACGATTATCTTGTTGGTAAGCCGTTAGCCCGAGTTTTTTTTTGACTATTGATATGTTGCAGGGTCGGGCGAGGGGCAACTTGTTGTTGTTCTGCCAGTGGTGGCGACCGCGGTGTCTGTCGCGGTGTCTGGGGTGAAGGGTATCGCTCTCAGCGCTGGTGGTGAGATTCCGGCGCTCGCTGCCATCAAGGACGAGGCGGGCGCTGTGTCCCGCCGGCTGAAAGAGGCGTCGCAGCGGCTAAGTCAGGTAAGTTGCGCTAGACTTCGGTTTTTACCGGTTTCGTTGGGATTGTGGTCTTATGTGTGTCTTTTAGGCGGCTGACTTCGCTGATCGCGTGGTGTCGGGGTCCATGACGGCAGTTGTGTCTGCCGAAGTCGATAGACTTCGGGCGCAGCATGCTGAGGTCGTCCGGGAAAAGTCGGCTGCCGATAGCAAGTGCCGCAAACTGGCGGAGAAGGTGGTCACGCTGGAGGGCGAGAGGACTGAGCTCCGGCGCCAGCTGGCGGAGGAGAGGAGGGAAGCTAATCAGGCCCTCGCCAAGGCGTAGTCTGCGCAGGCGGAGGCCAATGTGGCGCGGGTGGAGGGTAGCCTCGCCAGGCAACGTGCCGAGGAATGGGAGGAGCGGTTCAACGCTCTGCAGGCCCGCCTGGAGAGGGCCGAGGCTTCTACGCGCTCGGAAGTTGAGCGGACGCGCAAGCAGCTTATGGACTCATACCACGAGCTGGGCGCGCGGACCGCTGACTTTGAAGTGCCTGACCGAGAGTCAGGCCTTCGCTGCCTCGAGTGGCTGCAAGAGGAGTTGTTGGCGCTCCCGACCATTGTGGAGGGATTTATGTCCTATGCCTCCCTGGTCACCTGCAAAGGGGCGATGAACACGCTGTCCCGCGAAGGGTGCCGTCACTATGAGGTCTTCGACCGATCTGATGAGGATTTCGAGCACGAGATTTACAAGGTTGAGGACCCTGTGGTGAAGGAATCCGCGGGAACCCTCTTTGACCGGATGTGGGGCCCCCACGGTCGGGAGGTGGTCAGGGAGCGGTCCGACACGGCGAGGGGTCAGGTAATGTTTGACTTTTGTTTAGTGTTGTTGAATGTGGGTTATATGTGGGCTTGCTGAATCTGTGTGCTGTGTTTTAGGAGGCGCGTGACGAGAAAGTGGAGGACTTCGCGGCTTTGAACAGCGCGCGGCCTGAGGCGGAGTCGAACCCGGTGGCGGCTGGGCCCGAGGGCGCCCCGGCGCTGCCCCCAGAAACCGTCGAAGGCTCCCTCGATGCCCCCGCAGCTACTGCGGCCGGTGGTGGGTCGTCGCCAACCGCTGTGCCGAGGGCTGAGGATCCCCCGAAGACGGCGACGGAGCTGGCAGCGGAGGATCCCACGGCGGCTGGGTCTTCGCAGGTGGCTTAGTGGGTGTGGGTAGTTAGGGAATTTTGTATGTGTTGCTGAACCTTGGTTGCTGCGCAGGTTCAAGATTTTGGACCTGCGCATGCAACCGCTACTGCTAATTTTTTGGCGGCTTCGACCGTGGATGCTGGGAATGAATCGGATGAGTCTGCGTCTAAGTTTTCTGACTTTGGTGACTCTGGGAGTTCGGTTGAGTGGATGGAAGAGTCGTCGGACGAGGACTTGGATTATTTTGCGGCCTTGGATGTGGCGGCAGCGGAGGCTTCGCCGCGTGCTGCGGATGCTGAAGTTGTGCATGGTCCAAGTGCTGGGCGTAGGCGGCGAAGGGCGGTTGCGAAGCGTAGAGTGAGTGAGGCGGACGGTGGTCGGCTTCATGTGGGCAGGGCTGGCAAGCAGGAACTGTTGTCCTCGCCGGCCGTTGCGAGTGTAGGTGAGGGGGAGCTGCGAAGTCTTTTTGAGGGTGAGGAGCTGAGGATAATGCTATTTAACTATAGGGAGATGGGAATCATTCCGAAGGTTGAACCGATGTAAGGTGTGATGCCCTCGCTGTACATATGTAATGGCTTGTATGATGAGGTTGTGCGCCTTCGCACATTCGGCTATGCTCACAAAGGCGTTGCGCACTTTGTCTGGTGTATTTGTTATGTCGGTCCGGCGCGCATGTAGTCGGTCTTTGCGCGGACAGTTTGGTGTAGTCTTTTTGAGGAAGACTTTGATTTTTCGCACTTGTTGTGCTTGGTCCGGCTGCACCCTTAGGCGACTTTTGCACGGATAGTCTTTTTGAGGAAGACTTCGATTTTTCGCACTTGTTGTGCTAGTCCGGCTGCACCCTTAGGCGACTTTTGCACGGATAGTCTTTTTGAGGAAGACTTCGATTTTTCGCACTTGTTGTGCTAGTCCGGCTACACCCTTAGGCGACTTTTGCACGGATAGTCTTTTTGAGGAAGACTTCGATTTTTCGCACTTGTTGTGCTAGTCCGGCTACACCCTTAGGCGACTTTTGCATGGATAGTCTTTTTGGGGAAGACTTCAATTTTTCGCACTTGTTGTGCTAGTCCGGCTGCACCCTTAGGCGACTTTTGCGCGGAGTGTCGCACGCGAGGGTAGCTAGCGCTGGACCTCGCAGTGACTTTGTATTGGTCGAATGTCGAAGACCGTCGGCGCGGTCTTTTTTCGACGTAGATTTTTGTGGGGGATTTTTCACTTGTATATTACATGACTCCGCCTCGTTAAAAACCTCACCCCCCGGGAGGAAAAGAGTGCGGGCCAGAATAAAATTGTTTTTGCGAATTACAAGGGCGAGCTGGCCCTGATGAGTCAAACAAAAAATTTGCAGAGATTATCAATGTTCCAGGAATGCTCCAAGTCTTCGCCGTTTGGCGTTGCGAGCCTGTATGCGCTGGGGGATGCCTTCGTCTTGACAATGAAAGGGCCCTCCCACTTGGGCTCCAGCTTGCCCCTGGACTCTGTCTGAGCTGTTCGGACGAGTACGAGGTCCCCTTCGCTGAATTCCCTCGGGATGACTGTGTGGTCGCGCCATGCTTTTGTTTGAGCTTGGTATTTATTTAGAGCATGTAGGGCGAAGACGCGGTCTCCATCGATGAGATCCTTCGAAGTGGGTTCGTCCACGTCGGGGACAACTGACGAGACTGTCCGTGGGGACCCATGTTTTATTTCCTGTGGGGTCATGGCCTCCGATCCATATAGAAGGCAGAAAGGGGTGAACCCAGTCGCCCTGCACTCAGTCGTGTTTAGCGCCCAGACCGCTTCAGGTAACAAATCGGCCCACCTGCCCTTTTTCTTGTCGAGGAGCATCTTCTTGGCAGCTGTGAAAATTTTGCCATTGGCGCGTTCCACAACTCCGTTGGACTCTGGGTGGTATACTGAGGCGAAGGCAAGCTTGGTGCCAATGGAGAAGCAGAAATCCTTGAAGTCTTGGCTGTCAAACTGCTTGCCATTGTCAACTGTGAGTTCGGACGATACTCCGAAGCGGCAAACAATGTTTTGCCAGAAGAATTTCTATGCAGTCTTTGATGTTATTGTGGATACAGCCCTCGCCTCGATCCATTTGGTAAAATACTCGACAGCGACGAAGGTGAGCTTGAGGTTCCCCTGCGTCGTGGGCAGGGGCCCGACAATGTCCAGGCCCCAGCGCTGGAGAGGCAATGTGTGGGCGATTAGTTTTGTGAATTGTGAAGGGCTGCCTGATCGAGGAGAAAACTTCTGGCAGGCTTCGCAGGACCTTGTGACCCGATTTGCGGTGCAGATCATTGCGGGCCAGTAGAAACCTTGACGGATCACCTTTGCGGCTAGGGCCCTTGGCCCTGCGTGAGAGCCGCAAGTACCGCTGTGGACTTCGCGCAGGATTTGGACGCCTTCGGTCTCAGTGACACATTTAAGCATTGGCTGACTGACCCCCTTCTTGTAAAGCTGGCCCTCAATCAGTGCGAAGTTTCGGCTTCGATGTTTGAGGCGCTTGGCCTCGTTGATGTCGGTTGGGTGGTAGTACCCCTGTAGAAACAGGGTTATTGGTGCCCGCCAGTCTTCGGTCATAATAAGGTTGACTATTCGGTGGCCCTCGCTGTCATTGGTTATTTGGAGCCCTTCGGGGCTCCGGACGGCTGGCGTGCCGATAACATGGTAGAATACGTCGGAGGGCAGGGACTCGCCTCTGGCGGCAGCCTTGGCCAATGCGTCGGCTTCTTCATTCTTGGCCCGGTCCACATGCTGCAAGGTGAATCCCTTGAATTGCCTCTCGAGACTTCGGATGGCCGCGAGGTATTGCATAAGTGCGGGGTCCTTTGCTGCGTAGTCTTTCTCGACTTGGCCGGCGACTACCTTGGAGTCTGTTCTGACAATGCAGGTGGTGACACTAAGAGCCCTTAGCTTGCGGAGGCCGAGGATGACAGCTTCGTATTCTGCTATGTTGTTTGTGCATCTGTCAGATTCCAGAGCGAAGCTGAGGCGTGCCGCGTATCTGTGCTTGACCCCGGCGGGTGAGGTGATGACTGCAGCAGCGCCTGCCCCCGCATGGCACCATGCGCCGTCGCAGTGGATTGTCCAAACCTTCTCTGCGGACGGGTCCGGCTGTGTTATTGGCCCAGTCCAGTCGACGACGAAGTCTGCCAGAACTTGTGACTTGATGGTTGTCCTGGGCTCGAAAGTGATGTGGTAGGCGGAGAGTTCGGTCGCCCATTTGGCAATCCTGACCGATGCCTCCGGGTTTCTGAACAATTCGCCTAGTCCCCTATCTGAGGTGACCCGGACCTTGAATGCTTCAAAATAGTGGCGCAATTTGCGCGAAGTAATAACAACTGCATAGGAAATCTTTTCCAGTTCTGTCATATTACATTTTGATGGTGTTAGCACTTCGGAGACGTAATAGACTGGACACTGCCTGATCACGCCCTCTACTGTCTGCTCCTAAACCAGTGCCGCGCTGACCGCATGCGGCGAAGCCGCAACATAAAGCAACAGGGGTAGCGAAGACTCGGGGCTTGTAAGGACTGCCAATTCTGATAGGTACTGTTTTAATGAGGCGAAGGCCGCTGCGTGCTCTGGTCCCCAAGCGAAGTCTTTTGCGCCGCGGAGAGTTTTGAGGAAGGGGAGACTTCGCTCTGTGGACTTGGAGATGAATCTGTTCAGGGCGGCCAATCTGCCTGTCAGGCGCTGGACGTCTCTGGCTGATTGCGGGGGTGTCATGTTGATGATGGCCTGAATTTTGGTTGGGTTGGCCTCGATTCCGCGGTGTGACACTAGGTAGCCCAATATTTTTCCCTAACGAACGCCGAAAACGCACTTTTCGGGGTTTAGGCGAAGACGTGCGTCCCGCATGTTCGCAAACGTTTCGGCGAGGTCAGCAAGATGATCCTCCTTGCTTCTGCTGGCGACGACGATGTCGTCCACATACGTGAATATATTTCTGCCGACCTGCCCTTCGAGCACCGTTTTGGTAAGCCGGAAGAAAGTGGACCCGGCGTTCTTGAGTCCCTCCGGCATTCTGATGAAGCAATACGTGCTGAAGGGTGTTATGAAGCTGGTGCTGGCCTTGTCCTCCTCCTTCATGTATATTTGATGGTAACCGGAGAAGCAGTCGAGGAGTGACATGACTTCGCACCCGGTCGCGTTATCGACTATTTTGTCGATTCGGGGTAGCGGGAAGTTGTCCTTTGGGCAGGCCTTGTTGAGATGGGTGAAGTCGATGCACATCCGCCATTTGCCGCTTTTTTCTGCACCATCACAACGTTGGCGAGCCACGTGGGGTAGGCCACTGGCTCGATAAATTTGGCCTCCAGGAGGCGATGTACCTCGGCCTTGGCGGCTTCTGTCTTCTCATCAGACATTTTGCGGAGCCGCTGTTTTTTCGGTCTCACCAAAGGGTCGATTCCCAAGCTGTGCTCGATGATGGATCGGCTGACCCCGACCAGGTCGAAGGCGGACCAGGCGAAAACGTCTTTGTTCTTGGACAAACAGCAGAGGAGCTTCTCCTCGTCATGCGAAGTGAGGTCTTCGCTGATGGTGACCGTCTGCTTGGGCGTGGCCTGGTCGAGGGGAACAGACTTGGTCCCGTCGTTGCTCTGCAGTTGTGCTTTGTCGTGTTCTTTGTCAGCTTGGCTGGCGGACGCGGGGACCTCGCGCTGGGCCGTGAGGCAGTGCACGTTTCTTTGTCCGGGGACGAAGTCCCGCTCTATGTTTCGCGCAGTCTGCTGATTGTCGTAGACCGTGATGGCGCCTAGCGGACCTGGTATCTTCATGCACAGGTAAAGCCCATGAATGGCTGCCTCAAACTTGTTGATGGAGCCTCGGCCCATGATGGCGTTGTACGGATACACCATATCGACGATGTCGAAGGTCACTTGCTCACTTCGGGCATTGGGTGCTACACCGAAGGAGAGAGGCAACTCTATTTTGCCGACTGGAAATGTGCCCTTGCCGCCGAAACCATACAACGGGTTGTCCGAAGGCTTGAGCAGGCTGTGGCTTATGCCCATGCGGTCGAAGGCATGGAGGAAAATGATGTCTGCTTGACTGCCATTGTCGACTAGGACTTTGTGCAGGTCCCAGCCTGCCACGCTGCAGTTGATAACCATGGCGTCGATGTGGGGGGGGCGCTTCGCAGATCGACGTCTCGGGCGTCGAAGGTTAGCGGCACATGGGACCACTTCGTCTGCACGACTGGACCGGTGATGGCGACGTGCTTGATGTTGTGGTAGTGGTCCCGCTTCTGCCGTTTCGTGTCGAAGTCGGTGCTGGACCCCCTAGTGATCATGTGAATGACTCCGCGATACGGCTGATCGGCGAAGTCTTCTTGCTTTGGGGCGTGGGGGTGGTGGATGTTTTGTTGTTGCTGGTGTGGAGGTGGTGGTGGGGAGGTACGATTTGTACTTCCTGGTGGTGTTGGTATGCGTGGTGCTGTGGATGCGGAGCGGGGGCGTGGATGTATGGTGGAGGGGGTTGCTGATATGTGTGTGCGACAACTCTAGGGTTATCGGCTGGTTGCGCCCGTGCCATCCTGTCTCTGGTGGCCTTCGTCTCTGGGCAGTCTCTGGTTTGGTGGGCGCAGTCTTCGCCGTGAAACAGGCAGTAGAATCGGCGTGGCGGCTGCGCACGTCCCCGGCCCCGTCCGCGAGTTCCGTTTCCGCGGCCCTGGGGGGGATATTCCTGGCGGCGAGGGGCCTCACCGGCGGGGGGCTGGTTGGCGATGTTGTGCACCTGCTGCTGATTGCGGCCGTCCCGACCGGAGTCTGGCTGCGGAGTCCTCGTCCACGTGCGGCTAGACTGTGGAGCGTCTTTGGGTTTCCTCTGAGACTCGACTTTGCGCTGGTGGAGCTCTTCGGATTTGGCGTATTTTTCAAATAGCTGATACAACTCCTGGGGGTTCTTGGGCGGATCCCTGATGCAGTGGCTGTAAAGGACGCCGGCCCGAAGGCCACTGATGGCGTAGTGGATGGCGATCTGGTCGTCGACCGAGGGCAGCTGTGACTTGAGTGTCAGAAATTTGCGGTAGTACTCCCACAGAGTCTCTTTTTCTAGCTGCTTGCAGAGTGAGAGTTCAGCCAAGGCGTCGGTGTCTGGGCGGTACCCTTGGAAGTTGAGCAGGAATTTGTCCTGGAGGCTTCTCCAGGAGTCAATGGACAACGGGGGCAGCCTTGTGAACCAGGTGAGAGCTGGGCCTTCGAGGGCGATGATGAAAGACTTGGCCATCGTGGCGTCGTCCCCTCCGGAAGATGCAACGGCGACCTGGTAACTCATGATGAGCATCGTCTTCAGTGGCCTCTTGGTGGGTGGTATGGGTGAGGGCGAGGGCCTTGCCCTTTTTTGCGGCCAGCAGTGCTGCCTTCGCAGCCTCGTCAGCCTTCGAGCTAGCTTTCTTGGGTGCCATCGCGGGTGGTTTTTTCGTAGCACGAACGGTGGGCGCCAAATGTTGGAACTTGCTCTCCGGTGCAAGTTGATCCAACGGGGGAGTGTAGCAACGCAAACAGGGTTTTTTTCACGAGATGGCAATAGCTCTGTTAATCTAGCCTCTCAAGGGCACTATGCGGGGGTATTTATAGGTATCTGAGTGCCCAGCGTCCAGTGTTAATGATGCATGTGCCCCCAGGCGCCTAGGTTATCCCCGGAATATTCCCATAAAGCAGGGTTACAGACCGTAATTACAGGGAGACTTTTACAAAATAGGCCCGTAACGCGCAGCGGCCACGCAGGGCCTGTTACAATGGGCCGGATCACACGTGGGCCTCCATGCAGGACGAGGTCGCGAGATGAGATGACCTCGTCATAGGTCTTCGTCCGGCGGCGTGTCGGACGAAGGGTAAGTATGTCCGTCGTCTTGTCTCCGTTGATCCAGCGAGGTCGACGAAAGCATCGAGCGAAGGGTGGCGTCTTCGCCTTCGCCCCAACAGACATATGTTGCAGTAGCTGGATTTGGGCGGCGAAAAAGTCTTCCGACCCAGCAGGGAGAGGGTTTGAGGATTCCTCTCTAGTTCTAGATTAACTACTGCCCTTCTTCGGCGAATGAGTGCAGGTTGATCGATGCCTCCTCCTGTCCTAGTATTGACCATCTAAGTTAGAGACATATGGTAAGATAGATTTGCAGATAAGACAAATAGCTAGACGAGTAACACATGTCTTGTGGGGTCAACATAGCTCAGCAGATTAGAGTGTCACCATCCTAACATTGCTACACTACATCTATGGTGGTACATGCTAGGATGTACCCACTATACTAGGTTTTAGGGTGTATGTAGCCCCACAAATATTTCAAACAATCAAAGAAGCAAATCAAGAAGTTATCATAAGAACAAACATTCAAGCGTCTAAATACCGATAATATATATATATATATATAAGGTTGTCTTAGGTCCCCTATCTCTTTGGGAATTCGTAGATATAGGATTCCAAGGTGTGAAATCCTTTTTGTCTTCTAGAGTAGAAAAGATAAGAGTAGTCAGAGTAAAGCAGCAAAAGATGAGACATGATCAAGGAAAGTCTAGAAAGAATCAGAGTAAAGGTAAGTAGGTAAGGGTTTTGTCCAGGTCTATCTAGGTTACGTCCTATAGTCAACATTCCCTCTGATACCACTTCTGTCACACCCGATTTTAAGGGCAAACCCGACTACGTCTCAAATGTGCGCCAAACAAGATCAACACATACAATGACACAGTGTATAGAGACGAATGTCAAAAACTTTATTATATTACAAGAATGTCTTACAAAATAGCGGATAATAAATAAATCAAGTTAATATAGCTATCTCCTTGGCACCAACGGTTGACCGGGAGACGACACCTAGATCTCATCGAACTCGTCATAATAGTCTTCCTTCGGGGGTACCTGCTCTTCACCTGTGGGGGTTTATAGCAAGAGTGAACTCACAAGTTGGGGAATAATGTGCATGAGCTCACTTATGGTGGGGGCTCATGTGAAGTGTAAAGCATGTTAAAAATAATGGTTAAGGTTGAGCATTGCTTTTAGTAAGTTGATTAAAATTTTATTAGCAGTTACTAAGTATAAGTAGATACCATCCCAATCAAATAATAGATCACAATTAATAATAAGTCCCACAATGCAATGCAAATGACAGTTTAAGTTTAATTCCATAGGTTACTCATGTGAGGGTCCGAGCTGCTCATGACCATGAGCACAGTTGATATATCAGTTTTACACACTATAGAGGTGGCACATCTTTACCCATAAGTCGCGTATAAGTTCAGAGATCTTTGCACCCAACCATGACTTTGTCGACCAGCACAATACCACACTACTAAGGTGTGGTGGCATAGGGACGCTACGAGGTCTTTACAAAGTTCCACTAGCATGAAAAACCTCGCTACGGTCTCCGGAAGAAGGAAACATAGGAATCCCTCGTCCGAACAGCTATAACAGATAGTTTGATCCAAGAACCTCCCTATACTCTGCAATGACGCACTTGTCGGGAAAGGGTTATCCCATACTAGCTCTCCAAATTAATTGGCCAAGACAAGAGCCATATAGTCCTTGTCGTTGCACTGTTTTCACGGGTGGCCGCTCTATGTTCCAATTAGACAATATGATCTTATCATGTATCATAATAAATCCAATAGCCATTAATAACAAAGGAACATGAGCATGATTCATAAGTAGTAGTAACCCAAAAACTAGGTAGAGCAATAGCAGGTCTAGCAAATGATTCATTTGCATGCAAGGTGTGGGGTAAACAAAGCTAGGGTAACCTATTAGGTCCCATCAAATTAACCTAAGCATTTTAGGGTGATTATAGAGAACATTATTGGTTAAAGAAGAGTGATCAAGGGCACAACCTGCTCCGAATCTTCCACTTGGGTTGCTTCGGGGCCCTTAGTCGCTTACTCGTCTACTCGTAATAATACAAACAAATAATATAGGGACAATATTAACATCACACTGAACATGAGAACAAACTGCATAATATTATTCTATGTGTTGCTACGAGATTGTAGGTTCAAGAACCATCGAAATCGGAGTTAAAACGGAGAAGTTATTGATTTTATAAGATATTTGGAATTTTTTATACTAATAATATTTTTATTTTATTGATTCTAGGAACCCTGGACGGCTGTTTTTTATTTTTAAAAGCACAGGGGTCTGAATGCAAATAAAAAGAACCGATTCTAAATAGTTCTATACTTTATGTGGACCGCATGTTAGTTCCCTAGAAACTAAGGGCTTCTTTAGGAAAACTAACGAGGCCGAAGGGGTAGGGGTGCTGTTGGGGGCCTTCATCTTTTGAAGGTCCTCAAAAACAAAGCTAACCATTTGTCATCAGCATATTGACGAATATTACAAGAGCTTCGACACCAGAATAGCTTCGATGCGGAATGATGGAGGGCGATGAAGGTAGCTTCGTCATAACAACACAAGAAGATGATGCAAGGAGAAGGTGTCATCCTAAATGTTGAACGCAAAAGACAATGTTGCCATGTATTATTTGTAAATCCTGTGTGTAATCCTTGAGGGTATAAATGTAATTTCATACGAAGTTGTACATTCCCCTATAAATAGATGAATAGTGTCGTGCATAAAATACCTTTTTGGAGGACTGGATAATTCATGTGTGTAATCTTTTCTCCAAGGCACCTTCGTTCTAACTCATTTTGTAAGACTGAAGGTACGATTATAAACTCATTGTATGAAATACG
Organism: Zea mays; assembly: GCF_902167145.1. Taxonomy (NCBI): domain Eukaryota; kingdom Viridiplantae; phylum Streptophyta; class Magnoliopsida; order Poales; family Poaceae; genus Zea; species Zea mays. The sequence continues at coordinate 68,375,318 of NC_050098.1, forward strand.
AGAAATGTGATATTATCATATTTGAGATGAGTTATCATGTTTAAACTTTCCTACGTTCTTCATATATCTACTTATTTATTTTTTTATGCAATCTAATTATGATTCATTCGATTAAGTCTTGACCTTCATCCTTGAAGCAGTTATCTCGAAGGGATAATTGCTTAAAAACGAAGGTTGATCGCCTTTATAACATTGTGTTGCCTTGTCTTCGATTGTGTATGGTGATTGAAAACAAGTGACCAATAGGCGCATCTGGTCGCTCGATCCAATTTCAGCGGCTAGGATTAGATAGGGGTAGCACGTGTCGCTCGCATAACTTGGAGCCATTAGATCCCACATTAACGAACCAGTATCTGCCCTGCTGCCCACTTACACAAATCCCCTGATCACCAGACCGACTGTCCATATCAAAACGACGAAAGGTTATCTAGAATCAAACCTCGGTCGTTGATCCCTATATCAACATCACATGGTCGTCATCCCCAACTATCTACTAGCTATGGTGGTGCGCTGATGCACATTGGCGGAGCTATGCCGACGAGATACATATAGTAGTCCTGGTCAATCCAAATCCGAAACTAATTGGGGCAACATGGTGCCCTGAGAATGGCGATTCGATGGGGAGATCTGTTGGTATTTGTGACCCGACTGTGCACCACGGGGTTACCCACATGATGCTTTTGGATAGGACGACATTGTTGACTATGACTTGATGGTACGTGTAGGGGCATGTCGATCTTACACAAAGGTTTATACAGGTTCAGGCCACTTTAGAATGTGTAACACCCTACTTCCTATTGATTCTGTGTATTGGGTTTTTCTCTGGAGTATGAATACTACAAGTGAGTTTTGTGGGTGCTTAGGTGTTGTCAGTGAGGGTGAGTGTCAAGTAAGATGGGGTGAGATGAGATGATTTTGTAGGGGACTCACCTCAGCTTATATACATGACCAGAGAGTTATCCCTTTACAAGTTGTGATCACTATCCACTCTACTTATCTCCTCCTTTATCACGGTTTGCAGCCCTACATATCCGGTGTTCGATCACCTTCTCAGCTGAGTCATCGCCGAATGCCTAGCTCCTCATGTGTGTGCAACTGCATCACCCAAGATATTAGCGCTTCAGTAGAGTATAACTCAGACGTTGGTCTTTATCTTCTTGGATCAAGTTCGCCCGACCTAATTATAACCTGCTGATCCATCCCACAGGGCAAACCATTGGGAAGCCCATCAGGCGGCCCAAGATACGTTTTAGTGTCCGTGAGGACCCGGGGGATATCTATCCCCCACAAGCCCTCGAGGCTCAAGCCAACTTTTAAGAGTAGTTGGCTCGAGACTCTAAGGAGGAATGATGCCCTTTGTTTTTTCTTAGCTTTTTGAAGGCAGTTTTGTTCCATCTCTATATCCATTGGGTGTAGCCCTCGAGCTCTGAATTGATTTGAATATCAATCAACTCAAAGGTCTCCATAATCTGCTTTTGAATTTAGCGATTTCTTTGTCCTTGTATCCATTGGGTGCACATGTAGCCCTCGAGCTTTGAATTGATTTGAGTATCAATCAACTCAAAGGTCTTAATAATCCGCTTTTGAGTTCAGCGTTTGCTTTTTCATTATATCCATTGGGTGCATCGTAGGTGCGCCCAAAGGGTGTTCCCCCGGGCTTTGAATTGATTTGAGCATCAATCAATTCAAATGTATTCACAATCTGCCTTAATAAAATTCTAGTTTACTATAACAATCGTGAACGACTAAGCTTTGCCCACCTGAGCTCGTGATGACTGAGATCTAGCCAACTGAGACCTGACCGACTTGGTTTGAGCCAATAGAAGTCTGGGTGAATGGCATTCGGCCAGGGTTTTTAATGCGGCCACTGACTGGGTTCCAACCGATAGAAGTCCAATTGGCTCCAGTTTGACCAATCTTGAGTTTGTTGTTTTGTAACTTCTACGGATATCTCATGGATCATGTTGCTTCAGAAAATCGCAAAAAATCGATTTGTACACCCAATGGGTGTGTACGCTATCTTGTCTCAAAATAATAACCTAACGCGACAAGGTGTAGTAATGCGCCTAAGCGGTTGGCATTACTCTTCTCCGATGTCGTGTTACGCCAATGGGTGTCACTAGCTTGCTCATCTTCTTGGAAATTTACACGGCTCTTGAAGTCTTTGCGACTGTTCGCTATACGGACGAGAGCCAAAGGGTCGCCCATTGGCTTCTTTAAATAGACTGCTCGCCTATGACTGTCTTCTTCACTCGCTATAGTTTCTCTTCTCGCTTTCACTCCTCCACTGAAAGAAAACCACAATGGCTAGGGGCAAAGGTGGCAAGGGTGATGTTTGTTGAGATCAGTATAGTCAACGCACATGTGTCAATCAACTTTATTCTTTTTAGTACAAGAATAGGATTTTCAAGCCAATCAGGGTGCATTGCTTCTCTAGTGAAGCCTGCTGCTACTAGGCAAGCTAACTCGACCTATATAGCTTCTCTTTTGCCGAGTGTGAAACGATGTAGCTTCTACTAGATCAACTTTGCTTAAGGATACACCTTCAATTTGTGCTCGGCTAGCTCTCTAGGGACTCCTGGCATGTCTGCAAGTTGCCACATGAACACGTCTCAGTTGTCTTGCAGTGAGGCTCGAATTGATGGTCACCGTATTGCGCTCGTCGGAGAAAACAAGGTTATCCCTCTTGGTTTCTTTGGTCGGCCGCATAGTGGTAGCTGTAGATGCTTTATTTGTGGGGATTGTGAGATCATCCCCTATAGATGTGTCGTCGTTCGGCACCGGAAGTGATATCGAGGGCCCGACAGCGAGGGTCGTCTAGATAACCCCCCGAAAGCATTTCACAGCTCCTTGGAAGTTAGCTCGAACGATGATGATACCTAAGGTCCAGGCATCTTGAGTATCTTGTATAGGTAGTGTGGGATGGACATGAATTTGGCTAGCCTCAGCCTCCCGATGATGGTGTTGTACCCGCAATCGAACCAAGCAACTTCGAAGCGTGGGAACTTAGTCTGCTAGTTGTCTAGAGTGCCAAAGGTGACTGATATGAAGAGGTGCCCTAGCGGGTACTCCCCTTCATTCGGTACGATGCCGAAGAATGGAGTATCCGACTAAATAAGGTCGACAGTCAAGATCCCTAGGGCCTAGAGTGTTCTAGGGAAGGTGACATTGATGCTGCTGCCACCGTCCACCAGAACCTTCTTGACTCAACTCTCTTGAATCACAGGGTCGACGAGCAGAGGGTACTTGCTAGGGTGATTGAAGTTGAGCCACTAGTCAGCTCGGCTAAACGTGATGGCAGGTTCTGACCATCGATACGAGGTCGGGGCACTGTTGGTTGCCACCAGGACCTGCCAATCAGTGAGCTTCTGTTGCCTTTTGTTCTCCTAGGACCCATGGCCCCCAAACATGCCATTGACCTCCCTATCAATGCGCAGGAAAGCTCTGCCACCACCCCCACCTGCTATTATGGTTGATCTTGCTCGACAGGTTCTCCTCGTGGTGGGGACGGCAGCGGATGGAACGGTCGACCGTGGCCGATAGAGTTTTTGGATTCCTTGCAATTCCGTAGGGTGTGGCACATTTCCTTATGGTACGGGCACTGGGAGTCGATGATCTCGTCCAGTGTTCGTATGTTGCCTCGTGGCACGCTGCGGGGCTGAGTCGTCGAGGGCCCAGCGGCGTGCACTTCTTCTCTGAGCCTCTTGTCCTAGTGCTTGTCCTACTGCTAGTTCCTACCCTTCTTTGGTGCCGAGGGTGCAGGCTTCATGTGGCCGATGAGGTCATGAGCTCGTTCGTCTATGGTGATGTAGATGTCTGCCTCCCAGAACAACTGTTCTGAGGTGATGGGAGCCTTCTGGAGGATGGCCCGGACAAAGGATGAGTCGTTAGACTTATGGTAGAAGTCCTTGATCACGACAGCCTCATGGTTTGGAAGCACCCATGAATGAGCAGATGGTCTCGTCGCTTTGGAGCTTGATGGACTTGAGGTCCCAAAGTTGTGTCGGTTTATTGTCAAGGGGTTGAAAGTTTATGATAATCGCTGGTGACGGGATGTCAGAGCCATTGCAGCGCATATTGCCTGAGGACAATGGGCAAGTATGTTGTCATGACGTCCTCCGTCGCCCCAGCGGCTGAGGCGGTAGTCATGTAGACGGTCATCCAGCCGCTCGGGTCCTGCTTGGGCTCGTACTTGTCGATGTTGGAGACCTTGAAGTTCGGCGGCCATTGAATTGCTCGGAGTCGGGGGGTAAGGGCTGAAACTCTGCACGTCTCCTGGTCCTCTCGGCGATGGTTGTGATGACGGTCCCTAGAGTGGGCCTGTTCGTGGAGGCTGCTGCCGACTCAGTTCTGGCACGGTTGCGCGCTGGTGCACCATGATATCAGTCGTACTCCTCTTGCTGTCTCATCTCTTCCTCATGCTGGCGGTTGCACGGAGCGTTGATATTGCTCCATGCGTCTCGTTGAAAGTTAATGGCATGGCATAGATCGTTCAGTGAATGTGCGAGGAGAAGAAGATGGTTTCGCCGCCTGGGTGAGGATCTACCAGTAGCCTTCCGCGTCTGGTGTGCGCAGCAAGCCGTTGGCAATTTGAGCCAGGACTCCCCCGACTAAACCCGACATATTCAATGCCCGAGCGAAGTCAAGCAACAGGTTCCGAGGGAGAAGCGGGTTCTCGCGTTGGAGCCTGACGTCCTGCTCCGCTTGGGCATGGCGATGATCATGATGACGGGAGTTGTGGCGCTCGCAGAGCGCTCTGTTGTCCGGGGTTTCCCTACTTTAGAGGCTTCGTCCCGGGAGACAGGTTGTGCAAGATCACGTTCCCCGGCCTCATGGTGACGTCGTATGTTACATCGCATGTTTCGATGTCGACGTGCGTGACGCTAGGGGACTCCTCCCCCAATACAGTGGGCTCATCGTCGGAGACCGGCGCGTCCTCTACTCTTCCCTAGATGAAGTGGATGTCCGGGAAAAAAGAGCTTGGTGCGATGCTTCATGCTCCAACCATCCCTTTTGAGGGCGGAGTTTTCTCAGGAGTATGAAGATTACAAGTGAGCTTTGTGGGTGCTTAGGTGTTGTCGATGAGGGTGAGTATCGAGTGAGATGGGGTCCGTCCTCGGCCTTATATACACGACCAAAGAGTTATCCCTTTACAAGTTGTGATCACTATCCACTCTACTAATCTCCTCCTTTATCGCAGTTTGCGACCCTACATATTCGGATTTCGATCACCTTCTCAGTCGAGTCATCGTCGAATGTTTAGCTCCTAAGGTGTGCGCAACTGCATCACCCGAGATATCAATGCTTCTGTAGCATATAACTCGGACGCCGGTCTTCGTCTTCTTGTATCAAGTTCACACGACCTGATTATAACCTGCTGGCCCATCCTACAGGACAAACCATTGGGAAGCCCATTAGGCGGCCCATGATACGTTTTAGTGTTTGTGAGAACCCAGTGGATATCTATCCCCCACAAAATTCTCACCGAAATCGCGACGTGAGAGTTCCAAGCCACAACGTGAAGCGGCTCAGCTGCAAGCCCGACATCTGGCGAGCAATCCGTGACTAACCTACGCACTACTCAGCACAAGTTTGACACTACCCGAAGAGAGGGATGAGGCGACGCTAAGGAAGAAGGTGTCACCGAGGGCGGAGGTGGGGATCACGCTGGACCCAACGAGAGGCAGATTGCTGGTCCCGAAATCACCCAGACAAGTAATTGAGTAGCCTCCGGTCAGTCGCGCGCGTGGCAACCCACACCAAAATAATCCCTGGCCGAAGGTGGATCTTCACGACCACCCGTCGAAGCCAGGGCGGTGAAGACCGGGGCTAATCGTAGAGGCAGTGGTGGCAACCTAACTCGGTTCTCCCAAAATCACTACTTCTCCCCCGATGATGGAGATGGACTTGGTGCATTTGCGTGAGGAAGAACCGGAGGGGAGGTCACATTATTTATAGGCACATGAACATGGCATCCCCCAGCCAGGCGAATCCAGCTGGCCGCGCGTGATCCTCGGGATATCCCAACGACCTCGACACGGTTGTTGCGGGAAGACGACACCTGACATAGCGAGCCCACCGTAAGTCTCATGTGATCAGCTAATGCGGATGCATCACTAGCTATAGGCTGGGCCCCGCTTGGTGGTGAGCTATGTGGCTCACGCCGTGGGGCCACATGTCGGCGCAGGGGTTTAGTGCGGCCGGGCGCGGGCTGCGTGATGAGGGGTCACTGGGCCGACGGGCAGAATTCGGCCCAGACGGTGTTTACCTCTTCTCTTTTTTTCCTTTTGTTGTCTTATTTCTGATTCCTTTTTTAAATTCAAATTACTAATTCGATTCTATTTTGAATTTCAAATTCCAACTTGAATGCTCAAACAAAATACCAGCATGTATGCACATATTTTAAACATATTTATTAATTATTTTATTGTTAGGAAAATGTTTAAATATCCTAAAAGGTGAGGAATCCCCGATTAAGAAACATTTTGAATTATAAATCTTTTGAAAAAAATCTTTAAATCACTTTTATTTAATAGAGAGCATGCTTCACAAGTAGAACATAGACTTAAGAAGTTAAGATACAATCTAGTTTTTTTTTCCTAGAACTAGCTAATACTTTAAACCATATTTTAAGGATTTACAGTATTAGTCTTAAATTATAAAAAAGGTTGGAAACATCGTCAGGTATTCATGACATTAGAAGACTTTGAACCAAAAAATATATTTTAAGTTATGTTGATGCTTAGCTGGACGATGTTATATTAGTGTGTTTAATGTTATGAAAAATGTCGTGAGTTGTAAAATATGAAGTGATTGTGAGCTCTAAGTTGTGAACTATAAAGTGATGATTGTTATGAACTATGTTTGTTTTATACTGTATGCATGTTATCAACTAAATTTTAGCACTTTAGGATCGGAATCACATCTCTATAGATCCCGCTGGCTCATTTTGATGTCATAAATTATATAATAATAATATATATATTACTATTATTAAAAAAATAAGACATGGCTCTGTCTGGAACGCTTGCCAACCTACGTGCCCCACGGCAAACCACAATCATTCACGTGCACCCAGTATAAAACAATTGTGTGTTTTTTAATCAATCGTCCACTGCCTGCTCCCTACGCAGCTACGCTTTACTCCCTTCCCCTGCTTCGTCCTCGTTTCTCCTCGAACCCACCCAGCAGCGCCTTCTTCCTTCTTCCCGCCCAACCTCGGCCATGCCCGTAGCGGCGCTCCGTCCTCCCCCGGTCGCTGTCGGCGCGGGACGCCGCAGCGCCCGACTCCAGGCGCGGTTCGCCCTCCGCGCGAGCTCCCTCGAGGCGTCGGCGGCAGTGACGGTGACAGTGAACGGGTCTGCAGAGGCCGCGGTGGAGAGGAAGGAGAAGGTGCAGGAGGATAAGGACAACGAGGGACTGCCGGTGAAGGAGGAGCAGGAGAGGGGGCTGGAGGTCCTCTACGACGACGGCTTCGGCTCCGTGACCGTCAAGGACTACTTCGCGGCGGCCAAGGTCCTGTGCCGGGACGACGGTGGGCCGCCGCGCTGGTTCTCTCCCGTCGAGTGCGGCCACCCGGCCGTGGACCAAGCGCCGCTGCTGCTCTTCTTGCCAGGTGCGTGCGTTTCTTCAGCTCACCAAAATCAATCATCCCAATGCTTGTCTTTGAAGAGGTGCTGGAGGTGCTGGGCAAACGGAGGAATCATTCTGGTTTGGTTTCCTTTCTGTTTCTGTACATGCCTAGTGATCCACAGCGAATTGACAACACTATATGCAGGAATGGATGGCGTCGGCACGGGACTCATCCTGCACCACAAGTCTTTGGGCAAGTGAGTCCTTTTTCTTCTTCCTCTTCTCCTTTTTCTGTATTAATTAATATTTTTATTGCCGTTTATTGTTAATAAAAGGATTAGACAGTCCCGAGCGAAATTTATTCACAATAAATCCACCTTTTCTTTAAAGAAAACTTTTTTCACTCTTTCTTCCTGCAAACTTCATTGAAAAATTACTGAACGATTAACGGTAGCTTTTCTTTGCTTATGTTTCGACATGAGCTACACAAGCTTCTGCTAGTATTGGTTGGTTGGTTGGGCCATGTCACTGACTCACTCACTGGTAGTGGTAGTAGAGTGTCCAGCTTTATTCCTAGTCAAGCATAAAAGACTGCCTTCTTTCTGATTAGTCCAGCTTCTTTGTCAACAGAGCTATGGAAAGAAAAAAGATGACCACTAACTAACCCACAAGATGTTGATGCATTCTTTTTGGCATCTTTTCTAATAACGCTAAACCCACCCATGTGACACAAGTGCTCTTCCCCTTTTTCGTCCCTTCTTGTTTTGTCTTCACTCTCGTGTCACAGCATCTACTGGGAGTAGGAGCCTCTACATCATCAGCACCACAGATTATATATTGTGATCAATATGAAGCAGCCTTTTACTCGCTCCTTTTTTTTTATTATCGCCGTTTGGTTCGAAAATGAACTAACAGGCAACAAATATTCGAGAACGGATGTAGTATTATAGTTTCATCAACTACTGTTCAAATTATTAATGATATGATTCTCGGCTTCTTAGGTATCCATTTTTTTTTGCCTTTTTGCAGAGTGTTCGAGGTTCGGTGCTTGCATATACCAGTCAATGATCGTACACCATTTGAAGGTACGATGTTACTGCATTTTACTTCATACAGGCCGCACCTATGCTACATATCTTTCCAAATTTTGATTAGTTTGGCATTGCCCGTTATTCTGGATATAAAATACAACTGTTGCGTATTTGTTCAAGAGACTGAGGGAGGATGAGTAGCACAAAAGCCTCCCATTTCTAATACATATGAATTCCAATCCATACAGGACTAGTACAAATCGTTGAAAATTTGATCAAGCACGAGCATGATTTATCCCCGGACAGACCGATATATCTTGTCGGAGATTCATTTGGCGGATCCCTGGCACTGGCAGTGGCAGCTCGTAATCCGCAGATTGATTTGGTTCTCATACTAGTAAACCCAGGCAGGTGATCATTTCTGGTTTCAGATTTGGTCTGAATAATTCCTATACTCACCTTATTGTTGCCAACTGACATGTTTCGCTTTACCAGCTACATCATTTGCAAAGACTCCATTGCAGCCAGTATTGCCTCTACTGGAATCAGTGCCAAGCGAGTTTCATGCTACAGTGCCGTATCTTCTCAGTTTTGTCATGGGTACAACTCCTCTTAGCTCTTCTTTGAAACTATGAAACACTCAAGAATATAGGTCATCTTTATCCTGGTCTTCTTTTCACCCCTTTCCCCTATAAGAAAACATAGTCTTAAATGTTCACGCGGAATTTCTTCTTAAATATACTTGATGTCAAATTCGATTGTTGCTCCACATTTTCTTGGTAGAGAAATCGTTACCTTTTTTCAACTCATTTTAGTATTATTATCCCTTTGTTATACACTAAAAAGGATAGTTCCTTTTCCTTGACAATACTTTTGCTGCTGTTTTAATCTCTAATAATCTCCACTTATACACTAACAAAATTCTCTTATCTCTTTTTCGCATTATTATGTATTTCATTTCTTTTCATGCCACCCCTGCTAGGTCAGTTCTGTTTCTTCATCAACTAAACAAAGAGCAGAGAATTCAGAACAATTCAAAAATTAAAGGCACATAAATGCAGATAGTATAGTATAGTATAGACAGTATGGAATCAACGAAAAATGTTGTCATTTATAAAAATACTCAAACTTTTTGATGAACCACAATATGCATGGAACGTACTAGGGAAATCACTTGAAACTTTGAAGACGTTCAAATAGAACTCTTGGATTTTTAGGGTATCCAACATCTTCCTTCCACAAAAAATCTTATACATAATAGCATCTATATTTTAATGTATTATATATATTTTTTTGTACTTAGTGGCAAAAGAGAGGCATGTTTCATTGGTAGGAAATATATTAGAGCTGTAACCATGTAGAAATAAAAAATAACTTATATATATATATATATGTTCTTACTTCAGAAGATATGTTTCAACAGGTGACCCACTGAAGATGGCTGCAGTTAGCATTGAAAACAACCTATCTCCTCCAGAAACTCTGCAGAAATTGTCAGACAGTCTCACATCAATGCTTCCTTTGCTTTCAGTATGTCATCCATTGTTCCCGCTTTTCCTTCCCAGTTACATACAAGTTTCAATACTTTTGAAACCATAAACCTAACGCTCATAAGTATTGTCGCACCAGTCTTCTTCCTTTTCCTTAAACACGCAAGAGAGTTGCATACGTTTCTACTAACTCAGTTGTTCTATAATCTAAGACCCAATTAACAAAAAAAAGGTGTTAGGAACATTGCTTTTAGAAATGCTCCATTTTTTTGTAAAAGATGGAATAAACATGTCTTTCTTTTAACTTATTATTTTAAAGATTATGTCCTTTCTCCTTGCATGATGAAATCGATCAGCTACAAATGTGGCTGCATAATGGAATTCCTTGTTCATTTTGGGAAGCATTTCGTCTCATCATTTTTTGACATCATGTTTTTTCCCCCTTATCTCAGGAACTGTCTGATATTATACCAAGGGATACTCTTCTATGGAAGCTCAAACTTCTCAAGGCAGGAGCAGCCTATGCAAATTCTCGTCTCCATGCCGTGCAAGCCGAGGTTCTACTTCTTGCCAGGTCCGTGGCTACAGTATCTGCTATCTATACTCCATAGTTTTTGTAGTCCGATACGCCGACTTCTAGCCTCGTGTTTGGGTCCAGAGCACAGATCAATAATGTTACCTGTATTCAGTGGTAAGGACAATCTTCTACCAAGCGGAGAAGAAGCGGATCGACTCTTCAAGGCACTGAAAAACTGCAGAGTTCGATACTTCAAGGACAATGGCCATACACTACTGCTGGTACAAAGCATCACTCTTAATAGCTCTCCTGTTATCCCTATCTCGCTATCTGATTATACATATATGTATGTATGCAAAAGGCAGTGTATTTCTTCAGCTATCATTTTTGTGCCTGCGCAGGAGGATGGCGTCAACCTGTTAACTGTCATAAAAGGAGCGAACATGTATCGGCGTGGAAGGCAAAGGGATTCTGTAACCGATTATCTCCCGCCTACTCTAAGTGAATTCAGGCAAACATTTGATGTGGATCACAGGTAGTACGCCTCAAAATTCTAAAAGTTGCATTCTACTTCCATCTCTCTCTCTCTTTCTGTCTGTCTGGAAAAGTAAGCGAGAAAATAAAAATGATGAATCTTGTGCAGGCTGTTCCACCTTGCACTGAGCCCAGTCATGATGTCCACCCTGAAGGATGGGAAAATCGTCCGCGGGCTTGCCGGTGTCCCTGACAAAGGCCCAGTCTTGTTCGTGGGCTACCACGCGCTCATGGGCATTGAGCTGAGTCCTCTGTACGAGGAGTTCCTGAGGGAGAAGAGGACAGTCGTCCGCGGCATGGCGCACCCGTTCCTGTTTGGGAAAAAGTTCGAGTCGTCGCGCCAGGAGACGTCCCGTTTCGACACTGTTTCTATGTACGGTGGACTGCCGGTGACCCCGATCAATATGTACAGGTTGTTCCAGAGGAACCAATTTGTTCTGCTCTACCCCGGCGGCGTTCGGGAAGCTCTGCACAGGAAGGTCCGTTTCACTGAATTTTGCCCGCCGTAGCAGATTTTCAATTCCAAATGGGCTATCTACTGAGTTTTTTTTTTTGCAGGGTGAAGAGTATAAGTTGTTCTGGCCAGATCAGCCAGAATTCGTAAGGATGGCGGCGCGCTTTGGTGTAACTATCATACCCTTTGGGTGTGTTGGAGAAGACGACGTTCTCGAGGTACATGTTTTGTTAATCCGTTTGTTCAACTGAATTCTATATATAGCAGAACGCATTAGAGCACATTTTTCTTGCTGCAGTTGGTTCTGGACTACAACGATCAGAAGAACATTCCCGGGCTCCGGGAATGGATACAGTCGATCAACAAAGAAGCCGAGAGAGTGAGGTAAATTCCTTCCTCGTCAGCAAAGACTGGAGAGTGACAAGACCTCAGACTCTTCTTCTTCATCTTCACTCATGGCGCGCATTGTTCGTTTCAGGGACAGCGTAAAAGGAGAGGATGGGAACCAGGACATGTACCTGCCAGCTCTTCTCCCAAAAGTGCCTGGCCGATTCTACTACCTGTTCGGGCAGCCGATTGAGATGAAAGGGATGGGCAACCTTGTCAGAGATAGGAAGAGCGCGAACGAGGTGTATCTACGCATCAAATCGCAGGTGGAGGAGATCATGTCGTATCTCAAGAGGAAGAGGGAGGAAGACCCTTACAGGAGCCTACCGCAGCGTGCACTGTACCAGGCAACATGGGGCGCCTCCGCTCAGGTCCCCACTTTTGAGCCATGAAGATTGGGAGTAGGGAAGGGCGTCTGCGAGCGGACTGCAATTCTTTGACAAGATGCAATGCGTTCTCATTTCTGAGGAGATCTCCCTCCCTCATACGCTGATTACATATACGGACTACGGACTAGTATACCGCAAATATTGTACATTTTTAGGAAAAATATGAAATGATGTTTTTAAACAAAAAAAACGCACTCAGCACATTATCTTAAAACAGATGCGTTGAGCACACAAAACGTCCTCGCGGACAGTCCGCGGTCCGGACGGTCCACGGTGGTGACGCGGACAGTCCGCGCGTGCGCAGAATCAATTAGGGTTTCGAGTTTCTTGCGGGATTTGTTAGCTGAAACCACAGGATTAGCTCGAGAAAACGACTTGTAGCGAATCCGGACCTCCCTTTATATAGATGAAGCGCTACGGTCGATTCAACCCCCACAATCGATCAAATCAAGTCTATTTCTCGTTTAGAATTAGTTCTAGTTTAGCCTCCTACCTCAAATCTTCACCTCTTTTCGGCTCTACGTCGACTAGACACGTCTTGGGTGGTCTGTCGACGCCAAGACACACCCTACGATCTCTCCTCCTCGACAGGGTCCCTCCCGGGAGGCGAGATCTAGGCCTACTGCGAAGAAGAAGACCCTCTGCGCCATCACAGACCGTCCGGACGTACGCAGAGGAGGAGTCGCTCCTGCGCCAGGTCGCGGACCGTCCGGCCCTATGCCACGAATCGTCCGCGCCTCCGTAGACCCGGATTTAATCCATGGTGAGATTTCATCCCTTGTAACCGAATAAGGTCTGAAGGGTTCTTTACTCGGTTTTGTAAAGTTATGTGAATTAAACAACTTGTTTGAAGGTGACGGATGGAGTCAAGTAGACTTTTTCATGTCAATATACTGGGAGCAATATAATCAGACAAAGAAGCTAACAATTAAAGTACAGGCTACATACCAACCATATGAGTAAGTTGATGTGCTACTATTGTGCAACTTTGAAATTTCAAGAGCCTTCATGACCAAGAAGACCTCTCAAGATTAGTTTGGAGGTAACGACTAATATGCAATCAGACCTTATGTGCAAGCATATAAGCGAATCTCTTGATCCGTTAGATCATGATCTAACGATAGACATAAATCTACACGGTTGGTGGTGGAAGGGTTTAAGTGTTAGATGTGATATATAGTTGAATTATGATCTAATGGACCAAAAAACTCGCTTACACGCTTGCACATAAGCCCTGATTGCATATTAGTTGTTGATCGAGTTTTTTTACATGCATTAAGGTTGTATTTGGTTTGTAGGGACTAACTTTTAGTCCTCCATTTTATTCCATTATAGCCCCTAAATCGTCAAATACGAAAACTAAAACTTTATTTTAGCAATTTAGAAACTAGAGTGAAATAAAATGGAGGAAGTACAATGCTTTTGTAGGGTCGGGCAGAACCGTTGTTGCCTGATGGGAACTTCCCCCATATTGCTATCAGTGTCTTCATGTCGCACGACCTCTTAACATTACACCACTGAATCCCCAATCCTTTGCTTGCTGTGCAGTGACAGTACCAATATCCACTAATCGTTGTTTCCAGATACGGTTGCCGGTTGACATCTCTTCTAATTCGTCGATACGAGAAGCAAATTGTTGTGTGGAGGAATCAATATCTCGACATAAGCCAAGAGGCAGATCTTGTGCCACTCCACCAGGTCGTATGAAACTGGCATGCATCCTGGCTCCCGGGACTCTTTCATAGAATTCCAACAATTTCTCCCGCTCCTCAAAAGCCCAAAGGAACGGAGTTGATGCTCCCACATCCATAGCATGAGTAGTTGAAGCAAGTGAATGATTTGAAATTCGAGTTATTTCACAGAATAACACTCGTATATATTGAGCTCGTAATGGTACCTCACAATTCACAAGTCTCTCTACGGCTGAAGAATGAGCGTGTTCTTGGGCCATCGTAGAAACATAGATAGGGTCAACGACGGAACGAACAACGAAACTTTACGACAGCTTTTTCGTACACGTTCACTTGCATCACATACACAAGTGCTCTCTGAACCGTGCAATAAGGTCACCCATAACACGACTCTCCCACTGGAGTTACCTTAGCCCCGGGCCATGCTATTCCATGATATTGGAATAATGGCAGCCTAACTACTTATTATCATCGTCTTGAAAGCTGGGCGCCTTTTGAATATGAGTGGGGCTCCTAGTCTAGGCGGCGCCTTCGTGGAGCCAAACCGAAGGAAGAGCAAAAGGGCGAGGCCACACCCGGCTTCGAATAGGAGGGGGGCTTAGCTCTGGATCCCGCCTGCTTGCAGAAATGAATGGATCAGAAAGGGGGCTGGGTTCTATTTCTGGGCCGGGCAGGAGGTGAAGGCCAGAAGAAGAAGAGAAGTGCGCCTTCCCGGTAAGGAAGAGGATAAAAAGGTGCTGTCATCTATCTTGCACATAGAAACCAAACACCCTAAACAGTTCAATTGCAACTAAATAGATGACCAACTGTATAAGTTGTTTGTTCAGCTGTTTATGTAAGGATTTCTACTTTCTAGTACACGACAGCAAACCGACCATGGCTGTACATGCATGCTGTTAGAGACAGTATCTCTAATAATATGCATCCTTGAAACAGTGCCTCCAAAATAAAAAAAACTACACCATTAGTGTTTAGAGCGCTCAAAAAGAATTGAGGTGAGTACTAAATCATGTACTTTAAAAAATATATATTATTAGAAACAAAAGTTCGAAGATGATGTGGAAATTAAGAACATAACACTAATTCGGGTGTTGTATATTTAAGTTACTTTATGGTGTTCTCAATAGTTTTTATATTTTTTTACAGAAATTTGTAAAATAGGATGTTTTTAGAGTTGTTTTTTATAGATTGAACACTATTTTTTATGATATATAACTAATTTAAGTCACTATTGAATTAGGGATCAAACGCTGGGACTTCACACGTCGGTCCCCGAGCAGCCTGGTACAACATTCTTGGGATGAGGTTCCTGTATCTGTCCTCCACCCTCTTCTCCAGCAAGTAGGAGATGATACGCTCCACCTCCGATTTAACATGCATGTAGAGATGATGCGCAGCATGCTTATCGGTCAGGACGTCCTGCCTCCCTCTAGTCGGAATCGGCTTCCCGAATTGGTAGTAGAACCGGCCCGGCATTTTCAGATACATTCCCGGGAAGATCACCTCATGGTCAACGTCCCTGCAAGAGAAGCATTTGCATTTCCAGAGAAATCCACAGCACAACTCAAGCAAGCAGGGCAATAATTCACAGGTGTGTGTGTACCTTAGCTTCAGATGGTTGCTGTACGCTTGGATCATTTCCTTGCCGAAGGGTGCATTCCTGATGTCGTCGAAAGTACAGAGCAGCTGCAGAACGTTTTAGTTACAGGTTACAGCATGCAGGTCTGAGCTGCCCTATAATTATACCTTCGTGTTCCTACAATCTTCTTCTTCTTCTTTTTTTCCTGATAAAATCGCAGTGCTTACTTACTTCTAACAGATCATCCTCCCCGACGACTCCGAAAGGCACAATCGTTGCGTTAAACTGTGCTGCCAGCCTAACAAATTCCGTCTGGGTTGGCCAGAACAGCCTGTGCTCTTCGCCCTGCAAATCAATCTCATACGCGTCAAGTACCCACAAGAGTAAGCTTGGAATTGGATATATAGTTGCCATTGCTGGCATGAAGGAGAAAGACCTTGCAATGCAGCGCCTCCCGGTGGCCGCCGGGGTAGAGGAGCACGAACTCGCCGGCGCGCAGCAGGTCGTAGATGGACTTGTACCTCATGGGCACGCCGCCCCACAGGTTGAGGAAGTCGAAGAAGTCATGGCCCTCAGACCACGCTCTCTTCTTGTTTGGGAACAGGAGCGGGTGCGCGATGCCGCGCACCACCACCCGCTTCAGCCGCAGGAACTCCGCCGCCAGCGAGATGAGCTCGATCCCCAGAAGCATGTGGTTGCCGACCAGCAGCACTGGGCCGTCCTGGGGCACTCCAGCGAGGCCCCTCACCACTGTGCCGTCCTCCAGAGTGGAGTACATCGCTGGGCAAGTCCTGAATCTCAGATCACTGACGAAAGAGAAAGAGCTAGTTATATATATCGTTTGCAGGCATTCATTTGGCTCGATCGAATCTCCAGTTACAATCGTTATATATTACCACGTAGCTTTGTCTACTTCGTTTAGTTCAGTTGCAGATGGAGGGATGTAGTCGAACACCCGGTGGTGCTGCCTCGAGTGGCGGTAGAGGTCAGTGCACTTGATGATACTTGCAACATGAACACCGTATTCCTGAAATCATGTGTTTTTGTTTCAGCTGACTTGTTGTGGTCCGACCTGTTTCCTGTCAGATATATAAACCTCACCAGTAGTAAGCTGTGCCCGTGCTTCTCAAAGAAGTAGATTTTACACTTTGGTAACAACCTCTGCAGCCTGTCAGCTTCGTCTTTGCTTGGAAGTAACCTGTCAGCACAGCTGATAGAAAGCATACCAAGCTAACAGGTAAAACTTCCGTGAAATCGAAAGCAGATAAACGATACTAGTTTGATTACCTGACTAACAGTAGCACATCGGCCTGAACCGATTGTAGACGATAATTGGCGTAAGAAGCAGCCCGTTTGATCAGCTTCATTTTCCATTTAAGTGTATCCTCTGGTATTTTGTCAAGTATGTTCTACAATGGAAGCATAATATCTACAACTGGTATGTTCCGTGAAATCGAAAGCAGATAAACGTCTACAATGGAAGCATAATATCTGGTATTTTTAGTGCTTCTTGTTTTTACAAGTCAAGTGCAGGATAATTCGGTTCATCTCTAAATTAATTAGTTCTACATGTCCATCTACACTGAATATCTACAACTGAATGAATGAAGTGAACTTAAGGACGAGACATGATGTGAACGACATCTTAATAAGATTGTTTGGTTCATGATCATGGATTGAGACAGAACCAGCTATCCATCAAAATTAGACAGCTGACACGGGACACAGGAGGACGTGACTATCCCCGGCTGTCTTAGCCGTCCCACAACTAAACGCACCCCCTTAGGGCTTATTCGGTTCTACCCCAATCCATATGGATTGAGGGGGATTGAGGGGGTTTCAATCCCTAGTAAGTCAAAATCCCTCCCAATCCGTATCAATCCTCTCCAATCCATATGGATTGAAAATAACCGAACATGCCCTTAATGATAATATGGGAAGAAATGGTATATACCGAATGCTTCAGGAATGATGTCATGTTATTTGTCATTCTGTTAAGTGCTGCTAGCGGATGCTTCCCATTTAGCATGCTACTCACTGCCATGTCCAGTTCATTGTCTGGTCTTATGATGAAGAACAACAGAAGAAACAAACACAAACTGTTAGAAAGTAACTAAAGACATGAAAATGTACCATCTTATTATAAGACAACCATATAAAGAATGTGACACACCAAACAATTGTATGTTAGATTTATGGAAGATACAATAAAACACATGCAAGTCCTCTGATTCCAATTTACAAAAACTTACTCTCAAGTAGACCTACTACCATGCTTATTTCTAGGGTACATACCGATGTTGTAGTTCAGTAGAGCTGTAACTGCCATGCATGCTTGATCAGAGAACAGGCTCAAGAGCGATAGAAGCTGTTGGATGCGTGACTTCTCATATGATGTTGCTTTCGCAGTGACAAAGGAAGGGGAAACTTACAGGTAAGTCTTTTTTTTTTCAATTATAAAACTATGAATATTCATACAATTGAAATGATTTATTTCAGAATGTACCTGGATTCACTAGTACCAATACCAAATTAATATGTGGGTTACGAGCAGCTACTGCAAGCGCCAAACACCCTCCAAAAGAATTCCCCAGTAGATAGATGGGCTTATTGGGAGAAGTAGCATGCTCTTCTGTTACAACATCTTCTACCATTGTAACAAGATCTGAAAAATAAAAAGCAGCTAAAACATACGATCTTGAGAGAGCTCCAAAACTCGCAAGTTTTTCTTCATCTGAAAATCGTCTATCATGATGCATGGAATAAAAAAAAACAGGCTTAGATCCAGTATCATCCATCCATAAATTAGTTCCCAAACACATGTGTACCTTCAAATGGCGTGCGATCATGGAGAGGAACGTGCATGCATCTTAGTTCAAAAATCCTGCACATGGGAACAGAACAGTAGGCATCCAACATTGTTCAAAGATCAAAACTGTAACAAAGTGGAGCTATTTGCAGTTGAAACAAATGGCACATCTCGATCTCTGTTTCTAGTGACGACCTTCCAAGTGCCTTGTGATGCATGAAGAGTCCCATCCCCATTCCATCTATGCCTGAAAGTTTCTCGCCTCAAAACGTACGTTTGATGCATTATTACACACTAATAAATATTAGCATATTGATCGCATAACATTAGATGAAGGCATATATGGTTACGTACCGGGCAAATATAGCATTAGAGGAGCATCCTCGATCGGGGAGCCGGGGTGGACCGGGCAAAACCATCGCGCCGGCCCAGTGTCATGCTCCACCAGCTCGCCAAGTGATTCGTAGTAGTAGCCTAGGTCCTTCACATTCTGGTACCCATCGTCATACAGTGCCTCAAGGCCCCTGTAGCTCGCCTGCAGTTTCCCAGCATGCTTCACCGGGTGGCTGGTGGTCCTCTCAAGGGAACCATGCCGTCGTTGCCTTTGTCGCCAGAGAGGAGCGGCGCCGGCCTTGGTGTGTAGACGAAGAGACAGAGTCGCCATTGGTGTGAGCTAGAAACCTTTCTCGGGAGTTCTTGCCGTATTGTTTGGGGAGGCCCGGGAAAGAATGGAGTCATGCGTTGGGGAAGCGTCAAGGTATGCAACCGAAATAGTTGAACCTGAGTGAGGCACAAATGGTGTGAGTTTAGAGCGGCCTAGAGTTGCACTCCGTTGTTTCGAATTTGTGCGACCTGGTAATCTTGAAATCAACCAACTGTTAGTGGTTGTTTGAAAACATAAATCTGTTGATCACTTGTTCTCAAATGCTATGAGCTAAGAACAAGACAATACAAATATTAATGGTTAAAAATCTTCGTCCTTCGAAGCATTATCTCTTTTATGATATAATAATCTTCAGATGAAGGTTATAAAGTACAAACCTTCATCATCTTAATATGTAATGAAAAGCAAGAACAAATGAAACATATGAATAACATTAATAATCATATCAAATCATTAGATTAATTTTATTCTCATTATATGATCATAAATAAACATTAATGATACTGAATTACATTTGTACCTTCGGCTTGACAGAAGGTAAGAATCCAAGAGTGACATGCGAGTGAATACAAGTCAGCGTGAACAGTACTGGGGTACTGTTCATCTATTTATAGGCACGGGACACAACCTGGATAAAATTACATTTATGACCTTGACAACTAATCACAATCATGATACAAACTATCAAGGACTATCCAGTCTTTTCCTCTTTAAGTCGGTGTCACCCTTCGTCTCAAGCGTATCATCATGCCGAAGCTCTTTCCGATTGTAGCTTCGGCATACATCTTCATGTCACGTCTGTTTGCATGTCATCTTGCCGAAGGTGTTTTTGCTTAGAGGACCTTCGGCGAAGAAGAAGGCCCCCAACAGTAGCCTCTTCGCGGTGCTAGATCGTTTTTCGTAACGAGCTCGATCCGCGAAAAAACTCGAAGGCTTCAGAATTCCGAAGGTCCGAAAAACACCTTCCCTGAGCTCATTGTCGAGAAACGATTATAATATTCCGAGCGCTGAGTGGTCCACCGTTCAGCGAGTGCGAGCGACCTGTCAGTTCGTCTTCCCACCTGCAGCACTATATAAACAGACGGGTTGGTGAAGAGTTACCACAACATTCATTGTCATTGCACTATTGTGCTGTTAAAAAATTTAACCATAGCCGAAACTTTCTGCACTGCGCTCTCAAGCGAGCACTTCATCATTTAAAGTTAGCTTCATCAGACGAGTTAGCTTCGTCAAATTGTAAAAACCATCAAAAATGGCCAGAGTGCAATCAATTGCAAGGGTGTCTCGTGAGGGAGAAGAGACCGAGGTCACTGGGACAGCACCAATTTCAGAAGTCATGGAACGATCAGGTCTAGTTGTGACCGAGGGAGCTATTGACGAAGTTGTTCCTGTTGTCGAAGCTGAACAGACTGTTGTTGAAGAAGAAAATGTTGATGAAAGTGAAGAAGATTACAATATTTTGATCCCAACAAAGCCCAGCCATCTAGATTTTGAGAGATCTAATGTTTCCAAAGACGACATGCCCATGATGATAAACCTGGGCTATTTTGGGGAAGCTGAAAGCAAATTGTCCGATTTGCCGGAGAAGAGACTACCCCAGCACCGAAGAATGATGAAGTAGTGGTTTTTAAGAAATTCTTCAGAGCAGGACTGTGATTTCCTCTGAACGAGATGATTGGGGAAGTCCTAAAAAATTTCGAAATATATCTTCATCAGCTGACCCCTAACGCCATTGTTAGGCTCAGTGCCTTTATCTGGGCCCTTCGAAGCCAAGGAATGAGCCCTGATGCCGAAGCCTTCTGCCGCGTGCATGAGTTGCACTATCAGACAAAGGCCAGGGCAGATGGTCTTCACGAAAATTTTGGTTGTTACAATTTTGCGTATCGCAAGGATACGAAGGCACCAGTCCTCAGCTACCGCACAAAGTGGCCAACCGGCTAGAAAAATGAATGGTTTTATATGAAGGCTGATGAGAAAAACAGAGAGAAGCTGACGACCATGGTCATGAGTCCGTTGTCTTTAAACTTCGAAATGACCAGGCCCCTATGCAACATGCAACTGGGATCGCCATGTCATTTGGTCAAAGTGGAGTTCAGAGTGGTAGCTGAGCAAATCAGTACCAGGGACCTGGTGCGGGAATATCTGGCCAACCAGACATATCCAACGTCAAGCGGCTAGGGAATGCCGAAAATGAAAGAAACAAAGAAGAAGCATGAACTTGTTCGACTAGTTTATCATTTCAAGTTTGAAAAACAATTCAAAAAGCCGTGCAAAGAGTGGCTGGACATGATCGAGACAATGTGCAATGAAATACTTGGAAATTATACCAAAAAGGAAGACCAACTGATGACCGCAGCCTTCGGCACCCGACCCAAACGAAGGTTGAACCGGGTGATGGATGCCTTGAAATTTGAATATCCTAATTATGAAAGGCTTGATAAAGGTGCCGAATGTGTGAAAAGAAAGAGAATTGTCAGTATTCTGAGTAGGCAAGCTGCTAGAATGGTAAAGAAGGATGAAAAATTTTGAAGAAAAGAAAATCCACTCCTGAGCCGAAGACTGCTGCTTCGAAGAAGAGGAAGGCTGACAGTCCAGAGCCAAAGATAATCAAGGCAGCAGAGGAGACTCCTTCGACGCCTCCTGCTGCCGAAATAGCGGAAATTTTAAAGGTAATGACTGGATCTTTACCCATCAAGCTGCTAAGTCCTCTGGGGCCAGAACTAACAAAACTTGTACAGAAGAAGGATGAGCCTTCGGCTACAAAGAAGAAGGCGGATGGGCAGAAAAACGAAGAATCGTTACTGTTATGCAAGCCATTAAACGGACGCCACCGTCGGCCTCGGCATCCAAAATAACACGTATTGCAAGCGCCGAGGTCATTGCCGAAGCTGATGCCTCTGCCAAAGCTGCAACTGCTGCTGAAGCTACCAACCTTGAGAGTACACTGTCTTGGATTGATAAAATGCTCTCGGATATGTCTGTGGAAGAGACGGCTGCGGCTGCAGAGAAGGTCATGACCACAGTGCCTCACAAAGGGAAAAAGATTGCCGATGCCACTTCGGAAGAAAAGGACTTCGACCTTCAGAACCTGGTCGGTCAAGAATTATCCGAGGCTAAAAATAAGGAGTTACAGGAATATGGTATATCCTGTGGATACCAGTCAGGGGCTATGCTCTTTGGTGGAATCGACGAAGGGGCCTTAGGATGTATTCGAGACCGTGCCGGGGCAAAGATAATCGGCACTCTATCGAAGAGTGTTGGTTTCCCGAAGCTTGAAGCTGATATCAGTGGCTACCGGCGACAACACATCGTCGGCAGTTTGTTCTACTCCAATTTCAAGGTAACATTCCTTTCTCTAGGTTTCTTTTATTTTTGTGATGAAGCAAAGTTTTTTGATGAAGGTTTATTTCTACAGAGTATGCTGCTAAGTCAGGCACTAAGGATGCAACAAGAACTCGAAGACAAGAAAAACGAAATCATAATCGAGGGCTTGGAAAATAAAATTAAAGACTACGAAGCTTCCCTTTAGAAGAAAGACTTCCTTCTTCAGGCAACGGAGGGTTCCCTCGTGGAGCTTCAGACTGAACATGCCAGATTAAACGAGGGCTTCTCCAGGCTCAAGAAACCTTAAAGAAAAATTCCGAACGCTTCGAGCAAGAGAAACAAGAACTGCAAGCAAAATGCAAAGCCGAAGCTGACAATAATACGAAGCTGCAGGAGTCTTTGAAAGAGCTTCAGAATAAGTACCTGGATTTCGGTAGCCGTTGCGTGCAACAGTTGAAAAAGGTCTTTAACTCAGTTGGGGCCAGCTCCGAAGATATTACCCCTTCGGTTGAAGACATACCAAACAGCTTCGCTCATATTGAAAATGAAGTTGATGCTCTTGATGAAGTGATAGCCGGGCACAGTGACTTCTGTGCCTTGCTAGCTTCTCGTGGCACAGCTGCAGCATTTTATGAAGGCTGGTTGCATGCACGCAAAGACGGAAAATAGACCAACCTTCGGTCTATCTGCAACATATTTGGTTGATATCCCTAGTGAAGCCCGGAGCATCAGGAACATGTTTATAACTCAGATTTGGGCTAAGGCTGGGGTGAGAGTTGGCTGGTGATGAAGCTCGAAACTTGCTTAAGCCGGTATAGAACTTATACCTGTTGCTTGCTTTATCTCTTTGTCGGGTACCGTAATTAGGGGTACCCGCAACACTCCTAAACACGGCTGGTAAGCATCCTCAGCACAAACTACAAAGACTGATGGGCACGGTTCAGGTCAAGGCCTTGTCAACCAAGGGACGCAATCTCGCCTCGCCCGAGCCCGGCCTCGGGCGAGAACAGTAGTCCCGGACGAATTCACGCCTCGCCCGAGGGCCTCCTCAGGCAGTGAGCGCACCCTCGGCTCGCCCGAGGCCCAGCTCAGGCAGGCTTCGTCGAGAAGCAACCTTGGCCAAATCGCTTCACCAACCGACCGTATCGCAGGCGCATTCAATGCGAGGATCGCCTGACACCTTATCCTGAAACGCGCGCCTCAGTCGGCAAGGTCGGAGTGACCGCAGTCACTTCGCCCTTTCTCTGACCGATCTGACAGGAATACAGCGCCGCTCACCCCGCTCCGACTACTGTGCCAGCCACCCAGGCAAGGCTGATAACAGCAAGTTCATCCTCGGGCGCAACAGGAAGCTTCGCCTCGCCCGACCTCAGGCCTCGGCCTCGAGAGGAGGTCTCCGCCTCGCCCGACCCCAAGACTCGCCCTCAGCCTCGGCCTCGGGAGGAATCGCGTCCTCGTTCGACCCTGGCCTCGGCCTCGGGAGGAATCGCGTCCTCGCCTGACCCCGGCCTCGGCCTCAGAAGAAGTCTCCGCCTCGCCTGACCTTGGGCTCGGACCGACCGCGCCACAGGGGATACATCATTACCCTACCCCTAGCTAGCTCAGGCTACAAGGGAACAAGACCGGCGTCCCATCTGGCTCATCCCGGTAACAGGTAATGATGGCTCCCGCTTGCGTCCATGACGACGGTGGTTCTCAGCCCCCTACGGAAGCAAGGAGACGTCAGCAGCATCCCAGCAGCACCGCCAGCTGCGCTTCTACAGGGCTCAAACACTTCTCCGACGACCACGTTATCGCATACACAGGGCTCTAGCACCTCTTCGACAGCCACGTTGGCATGTACACAGGGCTCAGGCACCTCTTTGCCAGACACGTTAGCGCATAGCTACACCCCCCATTGTACACCTGGACCCTCTCCTTGCATCTATAAAAGGGAGGTCCAGGGCCTTCATGCGGGGAGGGTCGCGCGGAGGGACGAGCAAACGAATAGGCTCACTCTCTCTCTCTCTCGCGCGAACGCTTGTAACCCCTACTACGAGCACCCCCTGGTGCGAGATAACACGAGCCGCGTTTCCCACTTGTGTTCCATCTTGCGCCAACCCATCTGGGCAGGGGCACGCAACGACAAATTTACTGGTTGGCTTACGGACCCCCCGGGTCCGAAACACCGACAGTAGGCGCGCCAGGTAGGGGCCTGGTGCGTGTTAACGAACAACTTCCCGTTGAGTTCCAGATGGGTAGTCTTTAGCAACCTCTTCAGCCCGGGACGCTGCTCCGCTTCGGAAGTCTCTAGTTCATGTCCCTCGACGGCAGCTACGACATGGTACTCCTCCCCCCGCAGCGCAAAAGCAACAACGACGGTCGTCAGCTCTGAAAGGGAATTAGGCTTACACCTTTTCCTAATTGATTTTGGTGGTTGAATTGCCCAACACAAATAATTGGACTAACTAGTTTGCTCTAGTCTATAAGTTCTACAGGTGCCAAAGGTTCACACTAAGCCAATAAAAAGACCAAGAAAGGGTTCAAACAAAGAGAGTAAAAGACAACCCAAAGGCACCCTGGTCTGGCGCACCGGACAGTGTCCGGTGCACCAGGGCACTCGAGGCTAAACTCTTCACCTTCGGGAAAATCAGAGGGCGCTCCGCTATAATTCACTGGACTGTCCGGTGAGTCACCAGACACTGTCCGGTGCACACCGGACTGTCCAGTGTGCCAGCGGAGCAACGACTACTTCGCGCGCAACGGTCGTCTGCAACCGCATTCAATGCGCTACAGTGCGCGCCAGAGTCAGAGCACGCGCAGTTGGCGCACCGGACAGTCTACAGGACCTGTCCGGTGCACCACCGGACAGCCCAGAGGCCCACAAGTCAGAGCTCCAACGGTCGAACCCCAACGGTCTGCTGACGTGGCTGGCGCACCGGACAGTGTCTGGTGGCGCACCGGACTGTCCGGTGCGCCATGCGACAGCACACTTCTAACGTCCATTTTTGGTGGTTGGGGCTATAAATACCCCAACCATCCCACATTCAATGACATCCAAGTTTCTACACTTCTACACCTTACAAGAGCTATAGCATTCAATACAAGACACACCAAAGAGATCAAATCCTCTCCCAATTCCACACAAAACTTTAGTGATTAGAGAAAGAGATTTGTTGTGTTCATTTGAGCTCTTGCGCTTGGATCGCTTCTTTTCTTTCTCATTCTTTATTGTGATCATCTCAATTGTAACCGAGGCAAGAGACACTAATTGTGTGGTGGTCCTTGCGGGGACTTGTTGTCCTGTTTGATTGAGAAGAGAAGCTCACTCGGTCTAAGTGACCGTTTGAGAGAGGGCAAGGGTTGAAAGAGACCCGGTCTTTGTGACCACCTCAACAGGGAGTAGGTTTTGCAAGAACCGAACCTCGGTAAAACAAATCATCATGTCTCGCTCTTTATTTTGCTCACGATTTGTTTTGCGCCCTCTCTCTCGGACTCGTTTATATTTCTAACGCTAACCCGGCTTGTAGTTGTGCTTAAGTTTGTAAATTTCAGATTCGCCCTATTCACCCCCCTCTAGGCGACTTTCAATTGGTATCAAAGCCCGGTGCTTCATTAGAGCCTAACCGCTCGAAGTGATGTCGGGAGCATCCGCCAAGAGGGATCTCGAGACCGGCGACAAGTCCGCAAGCTCGGGAAGAACACACTCAAGGGAGTCCGCCCACAAGCACAAGGAGGAATCCTCTTCCTCCATCAAGTCCCATCGGATGGGTGACAAGAAGAAGATGAGGAAAGTGGTCTACTACGAGACCGACTCTTCGTCACCCTCCACCTCCGGCTCGGAATCGGCCTCCACTACTTCAAAGCGCCATGAGCGCAAGAAGTATAGTAAGATGCCCCTTCGCTATCCTCCCATCTCTAGACGCACTCCATTACTCTCTGTTCCATTAGGCAAACCACCTATGTTTGAAGGTGAAGATTATTCTATGTGGAGTGATAAAATGAGGCATCACCTAACCTCACTCCACAAAAGCATATGGGATATTGTTGAGTATGGAGTGCAGGTACCAAAAAAGGGAGACAAGGATTACGACTCGGAGGAGGTCGAACAAATCCAACACTTCAACTCCCAAGCCACAACTATACTCCTCGCCTCTCTAAGTCGAGAGGAGTATAATAAGGTGCAAGGGTTGAAGAGCGCAAAGGAAATTTGGGACGTGCTAAAGACCGCGCACGAAGGAGACGAGGTGACCAAGATCACCAGCAGGAGACGATCGAGGGGGAGCTCGGTCGCTTCCGACTTCGCCAAGGGGAGGAACCACAAGATATGTACAACCGGCTCAAGACCTTGGTGAACCAAGTGCGCAGCCTCGGGAGCAAAAAATGGGATGACCACGAAATGGTTAAGGTTATTCTTAGATCACTTGTTTTCCTTAACCCTACTCAAGTTCAATTAATTCGTGGTAATCCTAGATATACTCTATTGACTCCCGAGGAAGTAATAGGGAATTTTGTGAGCTTTGAGTTGATGATCAAAGGCTCAAAGAAAATCGTCGAGCTAGATGGCCCCTCCACATCCGAAGCACAACCGGTCGCATTCAAGGCGACGGAGGAGAGGAAGGAGGAGTCTACATCAAGTAGACAACCCATCGACGCCTCTAAGCTCGACAATGAGGAGATGGCGCTCATCATCAAGAGCTTCCGCCAAATCCTCAAACAAAGGAGGGGGAAGGATTACAAGCCCCACTCCAAGAAAGTATGCTACAAGTGTGGTAAGCTGAGAGCACCTAGAGGGGGGGGTGAATAGGTGATCCTGTAAAACTTAAACTTATAGCCACAAAAACTTGTTAAGTGTTAGCACAATAATTGCCAAGTGGCTATAAAGGAGTCTCAACAACACAATACCACAAGAGATCAATCACAGAGATGACACAGTGGATTATCCCGTGGTTCGGCCAAGACCAACGCTTGCCTACTCCACGTTGTGGCGTCCCAACGGACGAGGGTTGCAATCAACCCCTCTCAAGCGGTCCAAAGACCCACTTGAATACCACGGTGTTTTGCTTGCTTTTTCTCAATCCCGTTTGCGAGGAATCTCCACAACTTGGAGCCTCTCGCCCTTACAATTGAAGTTCACAAAGAAACACAGAGCAAGGGGGGAATGAGCAACACACACAAGACTTCAAAAGATCAGAACAACAACACGCACACAAGTAGCAACAAGAGCTCGCAACACAACTCAAAGAGTTCACAACCCCACAAGAGCTCTATATGCTATCACAATGAAACGAATGCGCGAGATCGATGTCTTGGTGCTTAGAAATGTTGTAGGAATACTTGGTATCCTCCTCCATGCGCCTAGGGGTCCCTTTTATAGCCCCAAGGCAGCTAGGAGCCGTTGAGAACAAATCTGGAAGGCCATCCTTGCCTTCTGTCGTCGGGCGCACCGGACAGTCCGGTGCACACCGGACACTGTCTGGTGCCCGATTTCCTTCCTTAAACAGCGCAGTCGACGTTGCAGATCTGGGAGCCGTTGGCGCACCGGACATGTCCGGTGCACACCGGACAGTCCGGTGCCCCTTTCCGACCGTTGGCCCGGCCACGTGTCGCGCGCAGATTCCGCGGCCGACCGTTGGCTCGGCGGACCGTTGGCTCACCGGACAGTCCGGTGCACACCGGACAGTCCGGTGAATTTTAGCCGTACGCCGTCGGCGAATTCCAGAGAGCGGCCTCTTCACGCCGAGTCAGCCTGGCGCACCGGACACTGTCCGGTGCCCCACCGGACAGTCCGGTGCTCCAGACCGAACAGAGTCTTGGCTGTACACAGCCAATTCTTTTGCACCTCTCTTCTTTTCTTCTTCTTTCTGTTTCTAACACTTAGACAAGTATATTAGTACACAAAACCAATGTACTAAGGCTTAGAAACATACCTTTACTCATGATTTGCACTTTGTTCATCTATGGGCATACATTCACATTTAAGCACTTGTGTTGGCACCCAATCACCAAAATACTTAGAAATGGCCCAAGGGCACATTTTCCTTTCAATCTCCCCCTTTTTGGTGATTTATGCCAACACAACATAAAGCAACTAGAACAAGTGCAAAATCACTTCAAATAAAACTCAAATTTATTTTGATTCAATTTTGGCATATATGGATCATCCTTTGCCACCACTTGGTTTGTTTTTGCAAATCAAACTCAAATCTCTATCTCTAAGTCAAACACACATGTTGAAGCATAAAGAGAGTTATTTCAAAAGAGATTGATCACAGATTTCAAAAACTCCCCCTTTTCCCATAATCACTACTTCTCCCCACAAGAAGCCAACTTTTGACAAAAGAGACAATGAAAGAGTTTTGACAAACCAAAAGCTCTACTCTACTATTTTCAAAACCTAGTGCAAATCTCAACATGTTCTACACAAGAATTAGATTTACTAGCTACTTCTAGTTTAGCATTTAAGTCATCATTAACACTCTTTAAAGTAGCAATAGTTTCATGACAAGAAGATAGTTCACTAGAAAGCACTTCATTTCTTTTAACTTCTAAAGCATAAGATTTTTGTGCCTCTACAAATTTGTCATGCTCTTCATACAAAAGGTCCTCTTGTTTTTCTAAGAGTCTATCTTTTTCATTCAAGGCATCAATCAATTCATTAATTTTATCTACTTTAGTTCTATCCAATCCCTTGAACAAACTAGAGTAATCTATTTCATCATCACTAGACTCATCATCACTGGAAGAATCATAAGTGACATTGTTTTGATTACATACCTTCTTCTCCCTTGCCATAAGGCATGTGTGACGCTCGTTGGGGAAGAGGGATGACTTGTTGAAGGCAGTGGCGGCGAGTCCTTCATTGTCGGAGTCGGAGGAGGAGCAATCCGAATCCCACTCCTTTCCGATATGTGCCTCGCCCTTGGCCTTCTTGTAATGCTTCTTCTTTTCCCTCTTGCTCACGTGTTCCTGGTCACTATCATTGTCGGGACAGTTAGCAATAAAATGACCAAGCTTACCGCATTTGAAGCATGATCGCTTTCCCTTGGTCTTAGTCTTGCTTGGCTGTCCCTTGCGACCCTTTAGTGCCGTCTTGAATCTTTTGATGATGAGGGCCATCTCTTCATCATTAAGACCGGCCGCCTCAATTTGCGCCACCTTGCTGGGTAGCGCCTCCTTGCTCCTTGTTGCCTTGAGAGCAATGGGTTGAGGCTCATGGATTGGGCCATTCAACGCGTCATCCACGTACCTCGCCTCCTTGATCATCATTCGCCCGCTTACAAATTTTCCAAGAATTTCTTCGGGCGACATCTTGATGTACCTAGGATTTTCACGAATATTGTTCACCAAGTGAGGATCAAGAACGGTAAATGACCTTAGCATTAGGCGGACGACGTCGTGATTCGTCCATCGCGTGCTTCCGTAGCTCCTTATTTTGTTGATAAGGATCTTGAGCCGGTTGTATGTTTGTGTCGGCTCCTCGCCCCTTATCATCGCGAATCGTCCGAGCTCGCCCTCCACCAACTCCATCTTGGTGAGTAAGGTGACATCATTCCCCTCATGAGAGATCTTGAGGGTGTCCCAAATCTGCTTAGCATTGTCCAAGCCGCTCACCTTGTGATACTCGTCCCTGCACAAAGAGGCTAGCAGCACAGTAGTAGCTTGTGCATTTTTATGAATCTGTTCATTAATAAACGAAGGGCTATCCGAGCTATCAAATTTCATTCCACTTTCCACAACCTCCCAAATGCTTGGATGGAGAGAAAATAGGTGAGTACGCATTTTGTGACTCCAAAATCCGTAGTCCTCTCCATCAAAGTGAGGAGGCTTGCCAAGTGGAATGGGGAGCAAATGAGCATTTGAGCTATGCGGAATGCGCGAATAATCAAAAGAAAAGTTTGAGTTAACCGTCTTTTGTTTGTCATAGTCGTTGTCGTCGTTGTCCTTTTGGGAAGAGGAAGATTCGTCGCTGTCGTCGTAGTAGACGATCTCCTTGATGCGCCTTGTCTTCTTCTTCTTCCCTTCCTTCCGTCTATGGCCCGAGCCGGAGTCGGTAGGCTTGTCATCTTTGGGCTCGTTGACGAAGGACTCCTTCTCCTTATCGTTGATCATGATTCCCTTCCCCTTAGGATCCATCTCTTCGGGCGGTTAGTCCCTTTCTTGAAGAGAACGGCTCTGATACCAATTGAGAGCACCTAGAGGGGGGGGGGGTGAATAGGTGATCCTGTAAAACTTAAACTTATAGCCACAAAAACTTGTTAAGTGTTAGCACAATAATTGCCAAGTGGCTATAAAGGAGTCTCAACAACACAATACCACAAGAGATCAATCACAGAGATGACACAGTGGATTATCCTGTGGTTCGGCCAAGACCAACGCTTGCCTACTCCACGTTGTGGCGTCCCAACGGACGAGGGTTGCAATCAACCCCTCTCAAGCGGTCCTAAGACCCACTTGAATACCACGGTGTTTTGCTTGCTTTTTCTCAATCCCGTTTGCGAGGAATCTCCACAACTTGGAGCCTCTCGCCCTTACAATTGAAGTTCACAAAGAAACACAGAGCAAGGGGGGAATGAGCAACACACACAAGACTTCAAAAGATCAGAACAACAACACACACACAAGTAGCAACAAGAGCTCGCAACACAACTCAAAGAGTTCACAACCCCACAAGAGCTCTATATGCTATCACAATGAAACGAATGCGCGAGATCGATGTCTTGGTGCTTAGAAATGTTGTAGGAATACTTGGTATCCTCCTCCATGCGCCTAGGGGTCCCTTTTATAGCCCCAAGGCAGCTAGGAGCCGTTGAGAACAAATCTGGAAGGCCATCCTTGCCTTCTGTCGTCGGGCGCACCGGACAGTCCGGTGCACACCGGACACTGTCCGGTGCCCGATTTCCTTCCTTAAACAGCGCAGTCGACGTTGCAGATCTGGGAGCCGTTGGCGCACCGGACATGTCCGGTGCACACCGGACAGTCCGGTGCCCCCTTCCGACCGTTGGCCCGGCCACGTGTCGCGCGCAGATTCCGCGGCCGACCGTTGGCTCGGCGGACCGTTGGCTCACCGGACAGTCCGGTGCACACCGGACAGTCCGGTGAATTTTAGCCGTATGCCGTCGGCGAATTCCCGAGAGCGGCCTCTTCACGCCGAGTCAGCCTGGCGCACCGGACACTGTCCGGTGCCCCACCGGACAGTCCGGTGCTCCAGACCGAACAGAGTCTTGGCTGTACACAGCCAATTCTTTTGCACCTCTCTTCTTTTCTTCTTCTTTCTGTTTCTAACACTTAGACAAGTATATTAGTACACAAAACCAATGTACTAAGGCTTAGAAACATACCTTTACTCATGATTTGCACTTTGTTCATCTATGGGCATAAATTCACATTTAAGCACTTGTGTTGGCACCCAATCACCAAAATACTTAGAAATGGCCCAAGGGCACATTTTCCTTTCATAAGCCCGGTCATTTCATTGCTAAATGTCCATTATCTAGTGATAGTGACAGGGGTGACGACAAGAAGGGGAGAAGAAAGGAGAAGAAGAGGTACTACAAGAAGAAGGGCGGCGATGCCCATGTTTGCCGGGAATGGGACTCCGACAAGAGCTCCACCGACTCCTCCTCCGACGAGGATGCCGCAAACATCGCTGTCACCAAGGGTCTTCTCTTCCCCAACGTCGGCCACAAGTGCCTCATGGCAAAGGATGGCAAAAAGAATGTGGCGGAACCGCCCAAATTATTCCAGTTTAAGTGCCCAAGTCGCACCCTTAGAGGCAGCAACACACTTAAATTGGAATAACTCGTCAGTCCCTCGGATCTAGTCCGATAAAGCCACTTATCCAGGATCGAATACCACTAGCTCACTCGAAGGTGAGGCACAGAGAAATACAATAAACATAATACCACCAATTTAATAAGTATCATTAGTGATTACATTATCGGAGTTTCATAAATAATAACCATAAATTTTAATGCAGCGGAAATAACTAACGGAGAAAACCGAGTAACATGGCGAAGCCTGGCCACGCTACTCCTCCTGGTCCTCTCCTGCGGAAGCAGTAACCCACTCGACCGTCTATCCCGGTGGCAGGGATGAAGGCCAAGTCACACCATCAACCAAATCAAGGAGGTACCTGCAAAAATTATGCCACAAGCAAGGCTGAGTATACTAATACTCAGCTAGACTTACCCGGTGTGAGGAGTCTACTCCTCTACCTCTAGACATGCAGCTGTTTGGCTGAGGGGTTTGGTTTGCCAAAAGCACTAGCTGAGTCTAAAATCAAGTTTTAGCTTTTCAAGTTCTAGAATAATAATTTTTGACTAGATGAGAACCTATCTATTCATACATGGTATCAAACATTATATCAATCAACACCTTTTGCCAGTATCTCATTTCCACTTATTACTCAATGCAGTACAATGGATCAAGCAGTCTCATTAGCTGCGAGAAGCAGACGATTCGAATTGAGTTTTTAACCTTGCAAGGTAAACCTAAACACATGGCATGTCAGGGTACTCCGACCCCACACATGACAACCGTCCCCATCGATTCCCCGTTCGCGTCCAGGCCTCACCGCCTTGGCATACAATGCTCCACTGACCCCGGCCGCCGCCATGCAGTGGCCGCACTTGTACCCACCATATCTAGAATGGGAGACCCAGTCTCAGGTCGCGTGAGGGATAAAGTCTGCGCCCGGCTTCACTCAGGTACTAGGTTTATCGGTTACCATTTTTCCCGACATGTGCTTAGTACGTTCAAAAGCTTGACACAGGTATCCGCACGTTAATCCTTATTCCAATTTCGTCTCATAGACAACACATTCCCATGGATCCGTGTCCACAGACCATCATCCTTCTGTTATGAAAAATGGATACAACCAATTCCTGACCTCGCGCGAGTGCTAGAAAAATCACTCGACTTCTACCGATATCCTGATTTAGCATAGCAGCTACTCGACCTAGCATACTAGTATCCATCTCAAAAGGAATCCTGAGTTCATGCAACTAGGGTTTCAGCCAACTCCTACACTTAAGTGCACGGTACAAGCCTACAAACATTAAGTGTAGTAAAATAGCATATATAACGGTTATGCATAAAACCGGGGCTTGCCTTTAATTTAACACTTAGATAGTGTTTGCTGGGGGAGGTACTCGCTTGGCGAGCATCCATTGGTTAAGTCCATTCTTCAGGTCGTCCACCAACTGCATCTTGTGGTTGGCACCACGTCACTTGCACGATCATCCTCTCTCGGTCCTAAATGAGATGCAAGATGCATATGTATGAATATGATGAAAAAGTACCACAAGATATACAAAGACATAGTAGCGAACTAACATTAATTTAGAAGACACCGTAAACCACCACGCGTTAGCATTAGTTATCTACACGTCATCGGGCATACGTAGTCGCTACCACTGGAAAGATAACGACGCTTACTTTACTTAACCAATACAAACATGATCACACAAGCATGAGCACAAGTGTTTACCACGTTCACTTAATCGTCCATTATTTACCTAACATTAAATTAGTTAAGTACACACGTTCGCTACGACTTATATATAGATAGACTTAGTTGAAAAGGAACTAGACACTTAATTGGGCTTTAAAATTATTCACTAGGCAAACACTTATTAGACTCTCACTAATTTCGTTCACTAACTTAGCGAGACGTATACTAGTTACCTATATACTTAGGCTCAATTATATTAGTTATATTATCATTACTGCGTGTTCAACCAAGGTCAAAACGAGAAAACAGTCGACTCAAGAAATACACCACAGAGTAGAGCAATCCACCAAACATAATAAAATTAGGACAGCAGCACAACAGTTGCTTGTTTCAGTCATAACTCTTCAAATATTTATCCAAAAATAGTGAACAAATACTTTTTGGAAAGCTTGTGAAACACTCTACAATTTTGGTATTATCGTCTCAATATGACTAGACTCTTAGTAAGGTCAAACTGTGCAAAAATAACAGGTCTGTCCAGGTTGGACAGATTCAGACTTGCGACTTCAAAAATTCACAACTACAGGTTCAGACATCCAAACAAATTAATCCTAGACTTTCTGGAAAGGTAATAAAATTGTCTACATATCATTTTTAAACATCTCAAGGCGATTCAATATTTAACTAAGGACAAAAGACACTAGAAGGCTTTGCTGTCCAGAATTGGACAGATTCAGTCTTCAGACTTTAAACATCCATAACTTAATATTCAGATCACCAAAAAGAGTGATCCAAGACTTTTTGGAAAGCTTAGCAAAAGCACTACATACTTTTATAATCACCAAGAATTGATTCTATGCTGAATTGAATCAAACAATTCAGTTTTCTAAATTTGTTCTGACAGTGGAGAGAATACAACAATCTTCTTATACAATTCATAACTCCTAATTTGTCAGGTCTATGGTTATGAAATTTTAACACAAGCAAGATAAGAAAAGCATCTACAACTTTCTTATAGCGACCATGAACAGATTGTAACATTAGCTTAAGCAAACAATTCACTCTCTGAAATCTGTACAGAGATTGGACAGATTCAGTTACTGAATTTGCGAAAAGCACAACTTCTAAACGATCAGACTTATGGCTGTAAACTTTTAACACAAGGAATATAATAAAGTTATCTACAACTTTCTTGTGACCACCAATAACTGATTTCAACACTAAATTAATCAACCATTGCAATCTCTGAAATCTGTTCAGAAATTGGACAAATTCAGGTGCTGGACTTGTGAAAAGTATAGCTTCTAAACCATCAATTCTCAGCTCATGCATTTTTAGGACGAGCTAGATACACAAGTGAACTACAACTTTTATATAGCATATATCCGCAGAAAACATACTTAACTAGATTAATCGCACAACTAAAACTGTACACGCAGGAATTTCAGTTTGCAAGCACGAGAGCACTCAACTAAATTACCAAGCAAAATCATTGAGAGGTACTACCACCAATTTCTCAAGTTTAAATCATTATGACTTAGTTATCAAGTTTCAATTTATGTCAAGACACTTAATCATTTCAAGAAACATGGATGCTTTTGTTTACTTCTAATTTGTCTCTAATTCTTCTTATAATTCTAAAACGTGTGTCATTTTAGTACCATATGAAACTATCTAATTTTGGGCTGGAATTTTTATAAGGCATAGGTAATAACATATCATGAATAATGTATAAATTTCACATGCTCAGATTTTATATTGCATTTACTACAAAAATAACAAATTGTTAATGCAATAAAGCTTGTGAGAGCAAGTTAATTCTAAAATTAATTATTTTCTGTGGTTGCATGACCATATTAAGTTTTCTTAGCCTACTATAATGTCATGCAAGGACAGTGGAACACTATTTTACATTTTTGCATCTATAAATTATTTTTAAATCATTTAAAACTGTTTAAGGTGCATTAAACAAGTTAAATAACTAACTTAATCATACATGCACAACAATTCATGAAATTTTTACCAGTCACCAAACATCACACCGAGAGTCTACTGTAAAAATTTGAATCCATTTGGAGCACCAGAGCTATAGATCCAAAAATAACAATCAAAACAATCATCTTTTTCCTATTTAACATGTTTTAATTAACACACCAAGAAAACAGTGAACAACATATAAGTTTTATATTTTTCCTTGATTTAGTATGAAAACATCTAACCAACAAAACAAGTTTCATCATTTTTGGATTTTTATAATTAAAACTATGGAGAGAAGCAAATTCATTTGTTTTCTAAACCAGTTTTTTAATACGAATTTCTACAGAAAAACTTTTCCACTAAAACATGCCAACCTATAGATCTATTAGACATAGAATTTCATAAGGAAGGCAACAAAACAAGTTTCGTGATTTTTCAGCTACCAAACTCAAGATATGAATTTTAGAACATAACACAAAAATCTGTGATTTTGTGTACTCACATCTCGTCTCGGACCCACTTGTCATAGGCACCAGGGGTCTTCTTCTTCCTCCTTACGTAGAGCACAGCAGGGGGTTTGAGGGATGGAGCAGGGGCCGTCGACCACTACTTGGGAGAGGCAGCCGGCTGCGGGTTGGAGAAGGACATGGCGGTACCCATGGCTTAGAGCTGGAAGGAGCAGAGAGGAGGCGAGCTGCCCATCAGAGGAGGAAGAAGGGGACGTCGAGCTCACAGCCATGGAGGAGCAGAGGAGTCCGGCTTGTCCTGGCAGGTGGTGAGCTCGGCCATGGGAGAAATGGCGCCCGCGCCTTGGGGAAGAAGGGCTCTGCGCTTGGGAGCTTCCACTGCTAGCGCCCTCGGAAGCGAGGCTGAGCAGGGAGATGGCGTGGGGGAGAAAGAGGAGAGGGTGGGCTGCCATTTATTGAGCTGGAGCTCTCGACATGGCAGACTGCACCAGCAGGTGGCAGGTGTGACAATGCCAGCATTGGGCGGCAGTTTTCGTCCTTTTCTGTTTGGAATCGGACCCGGATCACTGCAGAAGATTTGTTCCTTGATGTATACTCTACAAATCGTGTATAAAGATTGAGGTGATTCGAGCATTGGTTAGAGAGTTATAGACCCACGAAAACTGGTTTGTCAGTGGGTTAGAAAACAGTGGAAACTCGCGAAAACTGAATGTCAAAGCATGTCAAACAGAATCGGATGAATGCCATCTTTTAATATGTTTGGCCCCTATTAGTTTTTAACAACTTTTATATTTGGGGAAAATTGAGTTGTTCAACAAAAAATTGGGAACGCGAGACGTCGACCCGAACGACGCTGATTTCAGACTTAGAAGAATTCGAATTCAGAAATCAGATTTTTATTCTGTCTTGATGGCACTGTTTGAGATACTTAGAAATTGAATCAAGACTTGGTTTAAATATAAAATTTGTTGTATAACACAGGTTCTACAATGTTTATTAAAGGCCAAACCTCATATCTTGAATATAAATAAAAGTTTCACTTTGGTCAATGTAGTATCATTATAAAGCTCTCAATTATATTTTTAAGGCAATCAGACTATTTTCTTGACATTTTCTTGGCATGGACCCTCAATAACTTTTGTTGTAGAGTTGATTTAGAGTGTTTTGGGAAAGTTGCCATAACTTGGTTGAATTTCTAAATTTGCTTTTATTTAATCGAGCAGTCTCAAGCAAGCGTAGGATTTATAACTTCACACGAATATTGGTTCAAACTTTAAGAAATCTTTAGAATACACTTGATAGATAGAGATGAATGATGACATAGAGATAACAAGTCGATTTGCATAAGAATTAATTAGAGGTTCACATAAATAGATCATGCGGGAGAATGCGGATTCAGATTAAGTATTTGGATGTAGACCGATTATTGAGAAAGCGGATTCGGACACCGATTGGATAACATAACAACTATTGAGAGTCCGAATAAATGAGGCTGGACGGGAGTTGCGAGACGATATTGACTTTCGAATTTGCGTTTGCTTTAAGAAACAAAAGTTTTAACAGGCTCCAAATTTGGCTGTTCTTGAGATCGAATAATTCCAAATTTGGTGAAACATTCATGAGTAACTTGATGAATGAAGATAGATGTGATAAAGAGATAGAAATTTTCACTGAGCATCCGAGATTAGGATAAATCTCCCGAAATAACGCGAAATAGACACCTGGGGTGTCACATCCTTCCCCCCTTAAAAGAATCTCGTCCCGAGATTCGAATGAGCATCTTTAAGGGTGGAGAAGCATGTAACTTCCGGGCTTATGACAGGTGCAATTTTATGAGATGTCATCTAACAAGATACTGGAGATAGATTTGGATAGAATATTGCAACATGTTGAGACAAAATGCCACGATCACTCTGAGAGAATGTTCACAAAACACAACACATCAGTGTAGTTCCATAATGGATCACGACTACTAACCACGATACCAGCGCGTGCCGAGCAGCTCAACCATGTGTGCACCATAGTAGGCTCTCGGTTTCGTCGTGGCACCATCAGTCGTTAGTCATAATACCATTACCAAACGCAACCAACGATAAATCCACGTGACATAAATAGATGGAGCCCATGAGAGTATGGCTCGGAAAATAAGAATGTGGCCAGAGTTGAAGCAGAGGTTGCTAGCAAAAGAGCATCACATGAGAACTTTCTTCAACTGAGAGAATTATTTTATGATTAATACGGAGATTATCAAGTCAGAGATTTATACGAGAGTGGATATGAGGGGAACCAACCATGAGATCAAGATTGGCAACTTGCTGAGACATTAGAGAACTAAAGACAACAACATCATCCATTGAACCAAATGGATACACTGCTTAGAGATAGAATCGATAAAACAACGTCATGATCCTCAGAGAAGAGTATGAGAACGATCATAATGAGATATTAGACTGATCCATATTTAATACTTGAGAGTGGGTTATAGAAGATAACAAGATGACAGGGTAGATCTCGATGAATGATCCAGAGATTCGGATGATAAAGTTAGAACATGATTCACAAAGGAAAAGATTACTAGATCCAGGTGAAAAG
The DNA here is from genome assembly GCF_902167145.1 of Zea mays. Classification (NCBI taxonomy): domain Eukaryota; kingdom Viridiplantae; phylum Streptophyta; class Magnoliopsida; order Poales; family Poaceae; genus Zea; species Zea mays. The sequence goes on from NC_050098.1 coordinate 68,414,229, forward strand.
AGAGGTCATCAACGCTAATGGCTTCTAGGTTGAGCAGAGGAGAATTTAATGAGAATTTTGGACAAGGCTTCCAAGAAGAATTTGGGACTGGATATTGTTTTGTGCAATAGACACCAACCAAAGTTTTATAAAATTTAATTTTTAACATAAACAAGTTCACAAGGAAGCTTTAGGTTGAACTAGCGGTCCAGCTATGGGGTTCTATAAGCTGTGCAGGTGTAAATTCAAGGGTAAACACACGAGGGCTAGAAAACACCAACACCATCATGATTTTTTAAGAGGTTTCACTTGCTAAACTCAAGGTTGTTTGGATTGGGGTCTTTTTATGAACAGAACAGACAACATTTTTTTTGTAAAAAGGGTTGAACAATTACAATACCACCTAGATAGCAAGACAAGATAAACACATAGCACGACCTAACAAGACTTACCAATCTGACACGAGGTAAGGCATTTCCAACATAGCAGTACATCACATTATTCACAAGTTCTTATTATTGGAATAAGGGTGAGGGAAGCATGTTGGTGCACAAGAGACAATGAAATTGCGACAATCATGATGCATGCTCATTCTAGTCGTCTTCTCAGACCTAACTACTTTTTCGGGTGCTTCTACAGCATCCCTATTAATAGTATTAGTAGCCTTTATGGCCTATATAAATAGCCACCTAGCTACCCATCTATTTCCTAAGGCTTCACGTCCTAGGTCTATCCTTATCGTCCTGATATCTATCCAACTTTGGTTTCTAAGCAAGTTTTACTTTAGAAAAGGTTGGTAATCATGACTTATTGACTTCTCTGTACTGGTATTGGCTCCAATACCAGCTGTGGCGGAACCGCCCAAATTATTCCAGTTTAAGTGCCCAAGTCGCACCCTTAGAGGCGGCAACACACTTAAATTGGAATAACTCGTCAGTCCCTCGGATCTAGTCCGATAAAGCCACTTATCCAGGATCGAATACCACTAGCTCACTCGAAGGTGAGGCACAGAGAAATACAATAAAACATAATACCACCAATTTAATAAGTATCATTAGTGATTACATTATCGGAGTTTCATAAATAATAACCATAAATTTTAATGCAGCGGAAATAACTAACGGAGAAAACCGAGTAACATGGCGAAGCCTGGCCACGCTACTCCTCCTGGTCCTCTCCTGCGGAAGCAGTAACCCACTCGACCGTCTATCCCGGTGGCAGGGATGAAGGCCAAGTCACACCATCAACCAAATCAAGGAGGTACCTGCAAAAATTATGCCACAAGCAAGGCTGAGTATACTAATACTCAGCTAGACTTACCCGGTGTGAGGAGTCTACTCCTCTACCTCTAGACATGCAGCTGTTTGGCTGAGGGGTTTGGTTTGCCAAAAGCACTAGCTGAGTCTAAAATCAAGTTTTAGCTTTTCAAGTTCTAGAATAATAATTTTTGACTAGATGAGAACCTATCTATTCATACATGGTATCAAACATTATATCAATCAACACCTTTTGCCAGTATCTCATTTCCACTTATTACTCAATGCAGTACAATGGATCAAGCAGTCTCATTAGCTGCGAGAAGCAGACGATTCGAATCGAGTTTTTAACCTTGCAAGGTAAACCTAAACACACGGCATGTCAGGGTACTCCGACCCCACACATGACAACCGTCCCCATCGATTCCCCGTTCGTGTCCAGGCCTCACCGCCTTGGCATACAATGCTCCACTGACCCCGGCCGCCGCCGTGCAGTGGCCGCACTTGTACCCACCATATCTAGAATGGGAGACCCAGTCTCAGGTCGCGTGAGGGATAAAGTCCGCGCCCGGCTTCACTCAGGTACTAGGTTTACCGGTTACCATTTTTCCCGACATGTGCTTAGTACGTTCAAAAGCTTGACACAGGTATCCGCACGTTAATCCTTATTCCAATTTCGTCTCATAGACAACGCATCCCCATGGATCCGTGTCCACAGACCATCATCCTTCTGTTATCAAAAAAGGATACAACCAATTCCTGACCTCGCGTGAGTGCTAGAAAAATCACTCGACTTCTACCGAGATCCTGATTTAGCATAGCAGCTACTCGACCTAGCATACTAGTATTGATAGTCGCCTAGAGGGGGGGTGAATAGGGTGAAACTGAAATTTACAAATATAAACACAACTACAAGCCGGGTTAGCGTTAGAAATATAAACGAGTCCGCGAAAGAGGGTGAAAAACAAATCGCAAGCAAATGAAGAGTGTGACACGCGGATTTGTTTTACCGAGGTTCGGTTCTCGCAAACCTACTCCCCGTTGAGGAGGCCACAAAGGCCGGGTCTTTTTCAACCCTTTCCCTCTCTCAAACGGTCCCTCGGACCGAGTGAGCTTCTCTTCTCAAATCACTTGGGAATCAAAACTCCCCGCAAGGACCAGCACACAATTGGTGTCTCTTGCCTCAATTACAAGTGAGTGTTTGATCACAAGAACGAATGCAAAAGAAAAGAGGCGATCCAAGCACAAGAGCTCAAATGAACACTACAAATCACTCTCTCTAGACACTAAAGCTTTGTGTGGAGTTGGGAGAGGATTTGATCTCTTTTTGGTGTGCTTTGCAATGAATGCTAGCTCTTGTATAGTGGTTGGAAGCTGGAAAACTTGGATGCCATGAATGTGGGGGTGGTTGGGGTATTTATAGCCCCAACCACCAAACATGACCGTTGGTGGAGGCTGTCTGTCGAATGGTGCACCGGACAGTCCGGTGCACACCGGACATGTCCGGTGCGCCAGCCACGTCACCAATGCCGTTGGATTCTGACCGTTGGAGCTTCTGTCTTCTGGGCCCGCCTGGATGTCCGGTGCACACCGGACATGTACTGTTCAATGTCCGGTGCGACAGTATGGGCGTGCCTGTCTTCTGCGCGCTTCTGGCGCGCATTGAATGCGCCTGCAGGTGACCGTTGGCGCGAAGTAGTCGTTGCTCTGCTGGTTCACCGGACAGTCCGGTGTGCACCGGACATGTCCGGTGAATTATAGCGGAGCAGCCGCTACGTTTTCCCGAGGCTGGCGAGTTCCGGAGGCCGCTCTTCCTTGGAGCACCGGACACTGTCCGGTGTACACCGGACAGTCCGGTGTACACCGGACAGTCCGGTGATTTATAGCGGAGTGCCTCTGGAAATTCCCGAAGGTGGCGAGTTTGAGTTGGAGTCCTCTGGTGCACCGGACACTGTTCGCTGTACACCGTACAGTCCGGTGCCCCAGACCAGAGGTGCCTTCGGTTGTCCCTTTGCTCCTTTGTTGAATCCAATATTTGATCTTTTTATTGGCCAAGTGTGAACCTTTTACACCTGTATAACTTATACACTAGAGCAAACTAGTTAGTCCAATTATTTGTGTTGGGCAATTCAACCACCAAAATTATTTAGGAACTAGGTGTAAGCCTAATTCCCTTTCAATCTCCCCCTTTTTGGTGATTGATGCCAACACAAACCAAAGCAAATATAGAAGTGCATAATTGAACTAGTTAGCATAATGTAAGTGCAAAGGTTGCTTGGAATTGAGCCAATATAAATACTTACAAGATATGCATGGATCGTTTCTTTCTTATTTAACATTTTGGACCACTCTTGCACCACATGTTTTGTTTTTGCAAACTCTTTTGTAAATCCTTTACAAAGTTCTTTTGCAAATAGTCAAAGGTAAATGAATAAGATTTTGCAAAGCATTTTTAAGATTTGAAATTTGCTCCCCCTGTTTCAAATGCTTTTCTTTTGACTAAACAAAACTCCCCCTAAAAGAGATCCTCCTCTTAGTGTTCAAGAGGGTTTTGATATATCATTTTTGAAATACTTCTTTCTTCCCCTTTTGAACATAATAGGATACCAATTGAAAATACTCTTTGAAAATTGGTGCGGTCCTTTTGCTTTGGGCTCTTTCTTTCTCCCCCTTTGGCATGAATCGTCAAAAACGGAATCATTAGAGCCCTTTCATTACTTTCTTCCCCTTTGGTCATAAATAAATGAGTGAGGATTATACCAAGGATGAAGTCCTTTTACTTGGTGCTCATGTTGTCTCCCCCTAGAATGGAGAGTTGCTTGAAGTGACGGCGAAGGGTGAGTTACGGAGTGGAAGCCTTTGTCTTCGCCGAAGACTCCAATTTCCTTTCAATATACCTATGACTTGGTTTGAAATAGACTTGAAAAACACATTAGTCATAGCATGTGAAAGAGATATGATCAAAGGTATACAAATGAGCTATGAGTGCAAGTTAGCAAAAGAAATTGCGCGAATCAAGAATATTGAGCTCATGCCTAAGTTTGTTAAAGGTTTGTTCATCAAGAGGCTTGGTAAAGATATCGGCTAATTGATCTTTAGTGTTAATGTAAGAAATCTCGATATCTCCCTTTTGTTGGTGATCCCGTAAAAAGTGATACCGAATGGCTATGTGCTTAGTGCGGCTATGCTCGACGGGATTATCCGCCATCTTGATTGCACTCTCATTATCACATAGCAAAGGGACTTTGGTTAATTTGTAATCGTAGTCCCACAGGGTTTGCCTCATCCAAAGCAATTGCGCGCAACAATGGCCTGCGGCAATGTACTCGGCTTCGGCGGTGGAAAGAGCAACCGAATTTTGCTTCTTTGAAGCCCAAGACACCAAGGATCTTCCCAAGAACTGGCAAGTCCACGATGTGCTCTTTCTATTGATTTTACACCCCGCCCAATCGGCATCCGAATAACCAATTAAATCAAATGTGGATCCCCTAGGATACCAAAGCCCAAACTTAGGTGTATAAGCCAAATATCTCAAGATTCGTTTTACGGCCGTAAGGTGAGCTTCCTTAGGGTCGGCTTGGAATCTTGCACACATGCATACAGAAAGCATAATATCCGGTCGAGATGCACATAAATAGAGTAAAGAACCTATCATCGACCGGTATACCTTTTGATCCACGGACTTACCTCCCATGTCGAGGTCGAGATGCCCATTAGTTCCCATGGGTGTCTTGATGGGTTTGGCATCCTTCATTCCAAACTTGCTTAGAATATCTTGAGTGTACTTTATTTGGCTTAGGAAGGTGCCTTCTTGGAGTTGCTTTACTTGAAATCCTAAGAAATACTTCAACTCCCCCATCATAGACATCTCGAATTTTTGTGTCATGATCCTACTAAATTCTTCACATGTAGACTCGTTAGTAGACCCAAATATAATATCATCAACATAAATTTGGCATACAAACAAGTCATTTTCAAGAGTTTTAGTGAATAGAGTAGGATCGGCCTTTCCGACTTTGAAGCCATTTGCAATAAGAAAATCTCTAAGGCATTCATACCATGCTCTTGGGGCTTGCTTGAGCCCATAAAGCGCCTTAGAGAGCTTATAGACGTGGTTAGGATACTCACTGTCTTCAAAGCCGGGAGGTTGCTCAACATAGACCTCTTCCTTGATTGGTCCATTGAGGAAGGCACTTTTCACGTCCATTTGATAAAGCTTAAAGCCATGGTAAGTAGCATAGGCTAATAATATACGAATTGACTCAAGCCTAGCTACGGGTGCATAGTTTCACCGAAATCCAAACCTTCGACTTGGGAGTATCCCTTGGCCACAAGTCGAGCTTTGTTCCTTGTCACCACACCATGCTCATCTTGCTTGTTGCGGAAGACCCATTTGGTTCCTACAACATTTTGATTAGGACGTGGAACTAAATGCCATACCTCATTCCTAGTGAAGTTGTTGAGCTCCTCTTGCATCGCCACCACCCAATCCGAATCTTGGAGTGATTCCTCTACCCTGTGCGGCTCAATAGAGGAAACAAAAGAGTAATGCTCACAAAGATGTGCAACACGAGATCTAGTAGTTACCCCCTTATGAATGTCGCCGAGGATGGTGTCGACGGGGTGATCTCGTTGGATTGCATGGTGGACTCTTGGGTGTGGCGGCCTTTGTTCTTCATCCTCCTTGTCTTCCTCATTTGCATCTCCCCCTTGATCATTGTCATCATCTTGAGGTGGCTCATTTGCTTGATCTTCTACTTCATCAACTTGAGCTTCATCCTCATTTTGAGTCGGTGGAGATGCTTGCGTGGAGGAGGACGGTTGATCTTGTGCATTTGGAGGCTCTTCGGATTCCTTAGGACACACATCCCCAATGGACATGTTCCTTAGCGCGATGTACGGAGCCTCTTCATTACCTATCTCATCAAGATCAACTTGCTCTACTTGAGAGCCGTTAGTCTCATCAAACACAACGTCACAAGAAACTTCAACTTGTCCAGAGGACTTGTTAAAGACTCTATATGCCCTTGTGTTTGAATCATATCCTAGTAAAAAGCCTTCTACAGTCTTAGGAGCAAATTTAGATTTTCTACCTCTTTTAACAAGAATAAAACATTTGCTACCAAAGACTCTAAAATATGAAATGTTGGGCTTTTTACCGGTTAGGAGTTCATAGGATGTCTTCTTGAGGATTCGGTGTAGATACAACCGGTTGATGGCGTAGCAAGCGGTGTTGACCGCCTCCGCCCAAAACCGATCCGAAGTCTTGTACTCATCAAGCATGGTTCTAGCCATGTCCAATAGAGTTCGATTCTTCCTCTCCACTACACCATTTTGTTGAGGGGTGTAGGGAGAAGAGAACTCATGCTTGATGCCCTCCTCCTCAAGAAAGCCTTCGATTTGCGAGTTCTTGAACTCCGACCCGTTGTCGCTTCTAATTTTCTTGATCCTTAAGCTGAACTCATTTTGAGCCTGTCTCAAGAATCCCTTTAAGGTCTTGGGTTTGAGATTTTTCCTGTAAAAAGAATACCCAAGTGAAGCGAGAATAATCATCCACTATTACAAGATAATACTTACTCCCGCCGATGCTTATGTAAGCAATTGGGCCGAATAGATCCATGTGGAGTAGCTCAAGCGGCCTGTCGGTCGTCATGATGTTCTTGTGTGGATGATGGGCACCAACTTGCTTTCCTGCTTGGCATGTGCTACAAACCCTGTCTTTCTCAAAATGAACATTTGTTAGTCCTAAAATGTGTTCTCCCTTTAGAAGCTTGTGAAGATTCTTCATCCCAACATGTGCTAGTCGGCGATGCCAGAGCCAGCCCATGTTAGTCTTAGCAATTAAGCAAGTGTCGAGTTCAGCTCTATCAAAATCTACTAAGTATAGCTGACCCTCTAACACTTCCTTAAATGCTATTGAATCATCACTTCTTCTAAAGACAGTGACACCTACATCAGTGAAAAGACAGTTGTAGCCCATTTTGCAAAATTGAGATACAGAAAGCAAATTGTAATCTAATGATTCTACAAGAAAAACATTAGAAATAGAATGGTCAGGAGATATAGCTATTTTACCAAGACCTTTGACCAAACCTTGATTTCCATCCCCGAATGTGATAGCTCGTTGGGGATCTTGGTTTTTCTCGTAGGAGGAGAACATTCTTTTCTCCCCTGTCATATGGTTTGTGCACCCGCTGTCGAGTATCCAACTTGAGCCCCCGGATGCATAAACCTACAAAACAATTTTAGTTCTTGACTTTAGGTACCCAAACGGTTTTGGGTCCTTTGGCATTAGAAACAAGAACTTTGGGTACCCAAACACAAGTTTTGGAGCCCTTGTGTTTGCCCCCAACAAACTTGGCAACTACTTTGCCGGATTTGTTAGTCAAAACATAAGATGCATCAAAAGTTTTAAAAGAAATGTCATGATCATTTGATGCACTAGGAGTTTTCTTCTTAGGCAACTTAGCACGGGTTGGTTGCCTAGAGCTAGATGTCTCACCCTTATACATAAAAGCATGGTTAGGGCCAGAGTGAGACTTCCTAGAGTGAATTCTCCTAATCTTGCTCTCGGGATAACCGGCAGGGTACAAAATTTAACCCTCGTTATCCTGAGGCATGGGAGCCTTACCCTTAACAAAATTTGACAATTTTTTAGGAGGGGCATTAATTTTGACATTGTCCCCCCTTTGGAAGCCAATGCCATCCTTGATGCCAGGGCGTCTCCCACTATAGAGCATACTTCTAGCAAATTTAAATTTTTTATTCTCTAAGTTATGCTCGGCAATTTTAGCATCTAATTTTTCTATATGATCATTTTGTTGTTTAATTAAAGCCATGTGATCATGAATAGCATTAATATCAACATCTCTACATCTAGTACAAATAGATACATGCTCAATCTTAGTTCTAAGGTCGGAAATAGTAGCATTGCAAACATCAAAATCTTTAGCCTTAGCAAGCAATTTTTCATTTTCAATCCTAAGGCTAGCAAGAGAAATGTTCAATTATTCAATTCTAGCAAGTAAATCATCATCATTATTTCTAGAATTGGTAATTGAAACATTACAAACATGAGAATCAACCTTAGCTAACAAATTAGCATTTTCATTTCTAAGGTTGTCTATTGTCTCATGGCAAGTGCTTAACTCACTAGATAATTTTTCACATTTCTCAATTTCTAGAGCATAAGCATTTTTAACCTTTACATGTTTCTTATTTTCCTTAATTAGGAAGTCCTCTTGAGAATCCAAAAGGTCATCCTTTTCATGAATATCACTAATTAATTCATTTAATTTTTCCTTTTGTTCCATGTTAAGGTTGGCAAAAAGGGTACGCAAATTATCTTCCTCATCACTAGCATTATCATCACTAGAGGACTCATATCTAGTGGAGGATTTGGATTTAACCTTCTTCCTTTTGTCGTCCTTTGCCATGAGGCACTTGTGGCCGACGTTGGGGAAGAGGAGTCCCTTGGTGACGGCGATGTTGGCGGCGTCCTCGTCGTCGGAGGAGTCGGTGGAGCTTTCGTCGGAGTCCCATTCGCGGCACACATGGGCATCGCCGCCCTTCTTCTTGTGGTACCTCTTCTTTTCTCTCCTCTTGCCCTTCTTGTCGTTATCCCTGTCACTGTCACTTGATAATGGACATTTAGCAATAAAGTGACCGGGCTTACCACACTTGTAGCAAACCTTCTTGGAACGGGATTTGTAATCCTTCCCCTTCCGTTGCTTGAGGATTTGGCGAAAGCTTTTGATGATTAAAGCCATCTCCTCGTTGTCGAGCTTTGAAGCGTCGATTGGTTGTCTACTTGGTGTAGACTCCTCCTTCTTCTCCTCCGTCGCCTTGAAAGCCACCGGTTGTGCTTCGGACGTGGAGGGATCATCAAGCTCGTTGATCTTCTTTAAGCCCTTGATCATACATTCAAAGCTCACAAAATTCCCGATAACTTCCTCGGGGGTCATTAGTGTATATCTAGGATTACCACGAATTAATTGAACTTGAGTGGGGTTAAGGAAGATGAGTGATCTAAGAATAACCTTAACCACTTCGTGGTCATCCCATTTCTTGCTCCCGAGGTTGCGCACTTGGTTCACCAAGGTTTTGAACCGGTTGTACATATCTTGTGGCTCCTCCCCTTGGCGAAGACGGAAGCGACCGAGCTCCCCCTCGATCGTTTCCCGCTTGGTGATCTTGGTGAGTTCATCACCCTCGTGCGCGGTCTTGAGTAGATCCCAAATCTCCTTTGCATTCTTCAACCCTTGCACCTTGTTATATTCCTCTCTACTTAGAGAGGCAAGGAGTATTGTTGTGGCTTGGGAGTTGAAGTGCTCGATTTGGGCTACTTCATCCACATCATAGTCTTCATCCCCTACGGATGGTACCTGTGCACCAAACTCAACAACATCCCATATACTTTTGTGGAGTGAGGTTAGATGAAATCGCATTAAATCACTCCACCTAGCATAATCTTCACCATCAAAAGTTGGTGGTTTGCCTAATGGGACGGAAAGTAAAGGTGTATGTTTAGAAATGCGAGGGTAGCGTAGGGGAATCTTACTATACTTTTTACGCTCTTGGCGTTTAGAAGTGACGGACGCCGCGTCGGAGCCGGAGGTGGATGTCGATGAAGAATCAGTCTCGTAGTAGACCACTTTCCTCATCCTCTTTTTTTTGTCCCCACTCCGTTGCGGTTTGTGGGAGGAAGACTTCTCCTTCTTCTCTTTGTGTGAAGAAGATTTCTTCTCCTTTCCTTTGGAGGAGTCCTTCTTCTCCTTCCTCTTGGTGCGGGACTCTTCCGATGAAGTGCTCCCGTGGCTTGTAGTGGGCTTTTCGCCGGTCTCCATCTCCTTCTTGGCGTGATCTCCCGACATCACTTCGAGCGGTTAGGCTCTAATGAAGCACCGGGCTCTGATACCAATTGATAGTCGCCTAGAGGGGGGGTGAATAGGGTGAAACTGAAATTTACAAATATAAACACAACTACAAGCCGGGTTAGCGTTAGAAATATAAACGAGTCCGCGAAAGAGGGTGAAAAACAAATCGCAAGCAAATGAAGAGTGTGACACGCGGATTTGTTTTACCGAGGTTCGGTTCTCGCAAACCTACTCCCCGTTGAGGAGGCCACAAAGGCCGGGTCTTTTTCAACCCTTTCCCTCTCTCAAACGGTCCCTCGGACCGAGTGAGCTTCTCTTCTCAAATCACTTGGGAATCAAAACTTCCCGCAAGGACCACCACACAATTGGTGTCTCTTGCCTCAATTACATGTGAGTGTTTGATCACAAGAACGAATGCAAAAGAAAAGAGGCGATCCAAGCACAAGAGCTCAAATGAACACTACAAATCACTCTCTCTAGACACTAAAGCTTTGTGTGGAGTTGGGAGAGGATTTGATCTCTTTTTGGTGTGCTTTGCAATGAATGCTAGTTCTTGTATAGTGGTTGGAAGCTGGAAAACTTGGATGCCATGAATGTGGGGGTGGTTGGGGTATTTATAGCCCCAACCACCAAACATGACCGTTGGTGGAGGCTGTCTGTCGAATGGTGCACCGAACAGTCTGGTGCACACCGGACATGTCCGGTGCGCCAGCCACGTCACCAATGCCGTTGGATTCCGACCGTTGGAGCTTCTGTCTTCTGGGCCCGCCTGGATGTCCGGTGCACACCGGACATGTACTGTTCAATGTCCGGTGCGCCAGTATGGGCGTGCCTGTCTTCTGCGCGCTTCTGGCGCGCATTGAATGCGCCTGCAGGTGACCATTGGCGCGAAGTAGCCGTTGCTCTGCTGGTTCACCGGACAGTCCGGTGTGCACCGGACATGTCCGGTGAATTATAGCGGAGCAGCCGCTACGTTTTCCCGAGGCTGGCGAGTTCCGGAGGCCGCTCTTCCTTGGAGCACCGGACACTGTTCGGTGTACACCGGACAGTCCGGTGATTTATAGCGGAGTGCCTCTGGAAATTGCCGAAGGTGGCGAGTTTGAGTTGGAGTCCTCTGGTGCACCGGACACTGTCCGGTGTACACCGGACAGTCCGGTGCCCCAGACCAGAGGTGCCTTCGGTTGTCCCTTTGCTCCTTTGTTGAATCCAATATTTGATCTTTTTATTGGCCAAGTGTGAACCTTTTACACCTGTATAACTTATACACTAGAGCAAACTAGTTAGTCCAATTATTTGTGTTGGGCAATTCAACCACCAAAATTATTTAGGAAATAGGTGTAAGCCTAATTCCCTTTCAAGTATCCATCTCAAAAGGAATCCTGAGTTCATGCAACTAGGGTTTCAGCCAACTCCTACACTTAAGTGCACGGTACAAGCCTACAAACATTAAGTGTAGTAAAATAGCATATATAACGGTTATGCATAAAACCGGGGCTTGCCTTTAATTTAACACTTAGATAGTGTTTGCTGGGGGAGGTACTCGCTTGGCGAGCATCCATTGGTTAAGTCCATTCTTCAGGTCGTCCACCAACTGCATCTTGTGGTTGGCACCACGTCACTTGCACGATCATCCTCTCTTGGTCCTAAATGAGGTGCAAGATGCATATGTATGAATATGATGAAAAATACCACAAGATATACAAAGACATAGTAGCGAACTAACATTAATTTAGAAGACATCGTAAACCACCACGCGTTAGCATTAGTTATCTACACGTCATCGGGCATACGTAGTCGCTACCACTGGAAAGATGACGACGCTTACTTTACTTAACCAATACAAACATGATCACACAAGCATGAGCACAAGTGTTTACCACATTCACTTAATCATCCATTATTTACCTAACATTAAATTAGTTAAGTACACACGTTCGCTACGACTTATATATAGATAGACTTAGTTGAAAAGGAACTAGACACTTAATTGGGCTTTAAAATTATTCACTAGGCAAACACTTATTAGACTCTCACTAATTTCGTTCACTAACTTAGCGAGACGTATACTAGTTACCTATATACTTAGGCTCAATTATATTAGTTATATTATCATTACTGCGTGTTCAACCAAGGTCAAAACGAGAAAACAGTCGACTCAAGAAATACACCACAGAGTAGAGCAATCCACCAAACATAATAAAATTAGGACAGCAGCACAGCAGTTGCTTGTTTCAGTCATAACTCTTCAAATATTTATCCAAAAATAGTGAACAAATACTTTTTGGAAAGCTTGGGAAACACTCTACAATTTTGGTATTATCGTCTCAATATGACTAGACACTTAGCAAGGTCAAACTGTGCAAAAACAACAGGTTTGTCCAGGTTGGACAGATTCAGACTTGCGACTTCAAAAATTCACAACTACAGGTTCAGACATCCAAACAAATTAATCCTAGACTTTCTGGAAAGGTAATAAAATTGTCTACATATCATTTTTAAACATCTCAAGGTGATTCAATATTTAACTAAGAACAAAAGACACTAGAAGGCTTTGCTGTCCAGAATTGGACAGATTCAGTCTTCAGACTTTAAACATCCATAACTTAATATTCAGATCACCAAAAAGAGTGATCCAAGACTTTTTGAAAAGCTTAGCAAAAGCACTACATACTTTTATAATCACCAAGAATTGATTCTATGCTGAACTGAATCAAACAATTCAGTTTTCTAAATCTGTTCTGACAGTGGACAAAATATAGCAATCTTCTTATACAATTCATAACTCCTAATCTGTCAGGTCTATGGTTATGAAATTTTAACACAAGCAAGATAAGAAAAGCATCTACAACTTTCTTATAGCGACCATGAACAGATTGTAACATTAGCTTAAGCAAACAATTCACTCTCTGAAATCTGTACAGAGATTGGACAGATTCAGTTACTGAATTTGCCAAAAGCACAACTTCTAAACGATCCGACTTATGGCTGTAAAATTTTAACATAAGAAAGATAATAAAGTTATCTACAACTTTCTTGTGACCACCAATAACTGATTTCAACACTAAATTAATCAACCATTGCAATCTCTGAAATCTGTTCAGAAATTGGACAGATTCAGGTGCTGGACTTGTGAAAAGTATAGCTTCTAAACCATCAATTCTCAGCTCATGCATTTTTAGGACGAGCTAGATACACAAGTGAACTACAACTTTTATATAGCATATATCCACAGAAAACATACTTTACTTAACTAGATTAATCGCACAACTAAAACTGTACACGCAGGAATTTCAGTTTGCAAGCACGAGAGCACTCAACTAAATTACCAAGCAAAATCATTGAGAGGTACTACCACCAATTTCTCAAGTTTAAACCATTATGACTTAGTTATCAAGTTTCAATTTATGTCAAGACACTTAATAATTTCAAGAAACATGGATGCTTTTGTTTACTTCTAATTTGTCTCTAATTCTTCTTATAATTATAAAACGTGTGTCATTTTAGTACCATATGAAACTATCTAATTTGGGGCTGGAATTTTTATGAGGCATAGGTAATAACAAATCATGAATAATGTATAAATTTCACATGCTCAGATTTTATATTGCATTTACTACAAAAATAACAAATTGTTAATGCAATAAAGCTTGTGAGAGCAAGTTAATTCTAAAATTAATTATTTTCTGTGGATGCATGACCATATTAAGTTTTCTTAGCCTACTATAATGTCATGCAAGGACAGTAGAACACCATTTTACATTTTTGCATCTATAAATTATTTTTAAATTATTTAAAACTATTTAAGGTGCATTAAACAAGTTAAATCACTAACTTAATCATACATGCACAACAATTTATGAAATTTTTACCAGTCACCAAACATCACACCGAGAGTCTACTGTAAACATTTGAATCCATTTGGAGCACTAGAGCTACAGATCCAAAAATAACAATCAAAACAATCATCTTTTTCCTATTTAACATGTTTTAATTAACACACCAAGAAAACAGTGAACAACATATAAGTTTTATATTTTTCCTTGATGTAGTATGACAACATCTAACCAACAAAACAAGTTTCATCATTTTTGGATTTTTATAATTAAAACTATGGAGAGAAGCAAATTCATTTGTTTTCTAAACCAGTTTTTAAATACGAATTTCTACAGAAAAACTTTTCCACTAAAACATGTCAACCTATAGATCTATTAGACAGATAATTTTATAAGGAAGGCAACAAAACAAGTTTCGTGATTGTTGGAGCTACCAAACTCAAGATATGAATTTTAGAACATAACACAAAAATCTGTGATTTTGTGTACTCACATCTCGTCTCGGACCCACTTGTCATAGGCACCAGGGGGTCTTCTTCTTCCTCCTTACGTAGAGCACAGCAGGGGGTTGGAGGGATGGAGCAGGGGCCGTCGACCACTACTTGGGAGAGGCAGCCGGCTGCGGGTTGGAGAAGGACATGGCGGTACCCATGGCTTAGAGCTGGAAGGAGCAGAGAGGAGGCGAGCTGCCCATCAGAGGAGGAAGAAGGGGACGTCGAGCTCACAACCATGGAGGAGCAGAGGAGTCCGGCTTGTCCTGGCAGGTGGTGAGCTCGGCCATGGGAGAAATGGCGCCCGCGCCTTGGGGAAGAAGGGCTCTGCGCTTGGGAGCTTCCACTGCTAGCGCCCACGGAAGCGAGGCTGAGCAGGAAGATGGCGTGGGGGAGAAAGAGGAGAGGGTGGGCTGCCATTTATTGAGCTCGAGCTCTCGACATGGCAGACTGCACCAGCAGGTGGCAGGTGTGACAATGCCAGCATTGGGCGGCAGTTTTCGTCCTTTTCTGTTTGGAATCGGACCCGGATCACTGCAGAAGATTTGTTCCTTGATAAATACTCCACAAATCGTGTATAAAGATTGAGGTGATTCGAGCATTGGTTAGAGAGTTATAGACCCACGAAAACTGGTTTGTCAGTGGGTTAGAAAACAGTGGAAACTCGCGAAAACTGAATGTCAAAGCATGTCAAACAGAATCGGATGAATGCCATCTTTTAATATGTTTGACCCCTATTAGGTTTTAACAACTTTTATATTTGGGGAAAATTGAGTTGTTCAACAAAAAATTGGGAACGCGAGACGTCGACCCGAACGACGCTGATTTCAGACTTAGAAGAATTCGAATTCAGAAATCAGATTTTTATTCTGTCTTGATGGCACTGTTTGAGATACTTAGAAATTGAATCAAGGCTTGGTTTAAATATACAATTTGTTGTATAACACAGGTTCTACAATGTTTATTAAAGGCCAAACCTCATATCTTGAATATAAATAAAAGTTTCACTTTGGTCAATGTAGTATCATTATAAAGCTCTCAATTATATTTTTAAGGCAATCAGACTATTTTCTTGACATTTTCTTGGCATGGACCCTCAATAACTTTTGTTGTAGAGTTGATTTAGAGTGTTTTGGGAAAGTTGCCATAACTTGGTTGAATTTCTAAATTTGCTTTTATTTAATCGAGCAGTCTCAAGCAAGCGTAGGATTTATAACTTCACACGAATATTGGTTCAAACTTTAAGAAATCTTTAGAATACACTTGATAGATAGAGATGAATGATGACATAGAGATAACAAGTCGATTTGCATAAGAATTAATTAGAGGTTCACATAAAGAGATCATGCGGGAGAATGCGGATTCAGATTAAGTATTTGGATGTAGACCGATTATTGAGAAAGCGGATTCGGACACCGATTGGATAACATAACAACTATTGAGAGTCCGAATAAATGAGTCTGGACGGGAGTTGCGAGACGATATTGACTTTCGAATTTGCGTTTGCTTTAAGAAACAAAAGTTTTAACAGGCTCCAAATTTGGCTGTTCTTGAGATCGAATAATTCCAAATTTGGTGAAACATTCATGAGTAACTTGATGAATGAAGATAGATGTGATAAAGAGATAGAAATTTTCACTGAGCATCCGAGATTAGGATAAATCTCCCGATATAACGCGAAATAGACACCTGGGGTGTCACAAAGAAGAAGGTAAAATCAAGA
The DNA here is from genome assembly GCF_902167145.1 of Zea mays. Lineage (NCBI taxonomy): Eukaryota > Viridiplantae > Streptophyta > Magnoliopsida > Poales > Poaceae > Zea > Zea mays. The sequence continues at coordinate 68,430,387 of NC_050098.1, forward strand.
TCCTCCACCAAATATGAAACCTCTAGTGTTGAGGATAATTGTAGTGATGAGGAGGATAACTTGCGCACCCTTTTTGCCAACCTTAACATGCAACAAAAAGAAAAATTAAATGAATTAATTAGTGCTATTCATGAGAAGGATGATCTCTTGGATTCCCAAGAGGACTTTCTTATTAAAGAAAACAAGAAGCATGTTAAGGTTAAGAATGCTTATGCTCTAAAAGTAGAAAAATGTGAAAAATTATCTAGTGAGCTAAGCACTTGCCATGATACTATTGCCAACCTTAGAAATGAAAATGCTAAACTTATTGCTAGGGTTGATTCTAATGTTTGTAATGATTTGATTTCCAATCTTAGAAATGATAATGCTAATTTGCTTGCTAAGATTGAAAAATTAAATGATTCTCTTGCTAGCCTTAGAAATGAAAATGAAAATTTGATTGCTAAGACTCAAGACTTTGATGTTTGCAATGCTACTATTTCTAACCTTAGAAGTGAAAATGATATATTACATGCTAAGGTTGTTGAATTAAAATCTTGCAAACCCTCTACATCTACCGCTGAGCATGTTACTATTTGCACTAGATGTAGAGACATTAACATTGATGCTATTCATGATCATATGGCTTTAATTAAACAACAAAATGATCACATAGCTCAACTTAATGCTAAAATTAATGAGCATGACTTAGAAAATGAAAAATTTAAATTTTCTAGAAGCATGCTCTATAGTGGGAGACGCCCTGGCATCAAGGATGGCATTGGCTTCCAAAAGGGGGACAATGTCAAACTCAATTACCCTCCTAAAAGATTGTCTAACTTTGTTAAGGGCAAGGCTCACATGCCTTAGGATAACGAGGGTTACATTTTGTACCCTGCTGGTTATCCCGAGAGCAAAATTAGGAGAATTCACTCCAGGAAGTCTCACTCTGGCTATAATCATGCTTTTATGTATAAGGGTGAGACATCTAGTTCTAGGCAATCAACCCGTGCAAAATTGCCTAAGAAGAAAACTCCAACTGCATCAAATGATCATGACATTTCATTTAAAACTTTTGATGCATCTTATGTTTTAACTAACAAATCCGGCAAGATAGTTGCCAAGTATGTTGGGGGCAAACACAAGGGATCAAAGACTTGTGTTTGGGTACCCAAAGTTCTTGTATCTAATGCCAAAGGACCCAAAACCATTTGGGTACCTAAAATCAAGAACTAAACTTGTTTTGTAGGTTTATGCATCCGGGGGCTCAAGTTGGATCATCGATAGCGGGTGCACAAACCATATGACACGGGAGAAGAAGATGTTCTCCTCCTATGAGAAAAACCAAGATCCCCAACGAGCTATCACATTCGGGGATGGAAACCAAGGTTTGGTCAAAGGATTGGGTAAAATTGCTATATCTCCTGACCATTCCATTTCCAATGTTTTTCTTGTAGACTCTTTATATTACAATTTGCTTTCCGTTTCTCAATTATGCAAAATGGGCTACAACTGTCTTTTTACAGATATAGGTGTTACTGTCTTTAAAAGAAGTGATAATTCAGTAGCATTTAAGGGAGTGTTAGAGGGTCAGCTATACTTGGTAGATTTTGAAAGAGCTGAACTCGACACTTGCTTAATTGCTAAGACTAACATGGGCTGGCTCTAGCATCGCCGACTAGCACATGTTGGAATGAAGAATCTTCACAAGCTTCTAAAGGGAGAACACATTTTGGGACTAACAAATGTTCATTTTGAGAAAGGCAGGATTTGTAGCGCATGTCAAGCAGGAAAGCAAGTTGGTGTTCATCATCCACACAAAAACATCATGACGACTGACAGGCCACTCGAGCTCCTACATATGGACCTATTCGGCCCGATAGCTTATATAAGCATCGGCGGGAGTAAGTACTGTCTAGTTATTGTGGATGATTATTCTCGCTTCACTTGGGTGTTCTTTTTGCAGGAAAAATCTCATACCCAAGAGACCTTAAAGGGATTCTTGAGACGAGCTCAAAACGAGTTCGGCTTAAGGATCAAGAAAATTAGAAGCGACAACGGGACGGAGTTCAAGAACTCACAAATTGAAGGCTTCCTTGAGGAGGAGGGCATCAAGCATGAGTTCTCTTCTCCCTACACGCCACAACAAAATGGTGTAGTGGAGAGGAAGAATAGAACTCTATTGGACATGGCAAGAACCATGTTTGATGAGTACAAGACTTCGGATCGGTTTTGGGCCGAGGCTATCAACACCGCCTGTTACGCCATCAACCGGTTGTATCTACACCGAATCCTCAAAAAGACATCATACGAACTCCTAACCGGTTAAAAGCCCAATGTTTCATATTTTAGAGTCTTTGGTAGCAAATGCTTTATTCTTGTTAAAAGAGGTAAAAATTCCAAATTTGCTCCTAAGACTGTAGAAGGCTTTTTACTAGGATACAATTCAAACACAAGGGCATATAGAGTCTTTAACAAGTCCTCCAGACAAGTTGAAGTTTCTTGTGACATTGTGTTTGATGAAACTAACGGCTCTCAAGTAGAGCAAGTCGATCTTGATGAGATAGGTGATGAAGAGGCTCCGTGCGTCGCGCTAAGGAACATGTCCATTAGGGATGTGTGTCCTAAGGAATCCAAAGAGCCATCACATGCACAAGATCAACCATCTTCTTCAATGCAAGCATCTCCACCAACTCAAGATGAGGATGAGGCTCAAAATGATGAAGGAGAAGATCAAGGAGTTGAGCCACCTCAAGAGGAGAGCAATGATCAAGGGGGAGATGCCCATGATCAAGATGAGGAAGATGAACGAGTTCCAAGACCGCCACACCCAAGAGTCCACCAAGCAATCCAACGAGATCACCCTGTGAACACCATCCTCGGCGATATTCAAAAGGGGGTAACTACTCGATCTCGTGTTGCTCATTTTTGTGAACATTACTCGTTTGTTTCCTCTATTGAGCCACACAGGATAGAGAAAGCACTTCAAAATTCGGATTGGGTAGTGGCGATGCAAGAGGAACTCAACAACTTCACTAGAAATGAGGTATGGCATTTAGTTCCACGTCCTAATCAAAATGTTGTAGGAATCAAGTGGGTCTTCCGCAACAAGCAAGATGAGCATGGTGTGGTGACAAGGAACAAAGCCCGACTTGTGGCCAAGGGATACTCACAAGTCGAAGGTTTGGATTTCGGTGAAACCTATGCACCCGTAGCTAGGCTTGAACCAATTCGCATATTACTTGCCTATGCTACTTACCATGGCTTTAAGCTTTATCAAATGGACGTGAAAAGTTCCTTTCTCAATGGACCAATCAAGGAAGAGGTCTATGTTGAGCAACCTCCCGGCTTTCAAGATAGTGAGTACCCTAATCACGTATATAGACTCTCTAAGGCGCTTTATGGGCTCAAGCAAGCCCCAAGAGCATGGTATGAATGCCTAAGAGATTTTCTCATCACTAATGGCTTCAAAGTCGGAAAGGCCGATCCTACTTTGTTCACTAAAACTCTTGACAATGATTTGTTTGTATGCCAAATCTATGTTGGTGATATTATATTTGGGTCTACTAACGAATCTACATGTGAGGAATTTAGTAGGATCATGACACAGAAATTTGAGATGTCAATGATGGGGGAGTTGAAGTACTTCTTAGGCTTTCAAGTGAAGCAACTCCAAGAGGGCACCTTCATCAGCCAAACGAAGTATATTCAAGACATTCTAAACAAGTTTGGGATGAAGGATGCCAAACCCATCAAGACACCCATGGGAACCAATGGGCATCTCGACCTCGACACGGGAGGTAAATCCGTCGATCAAAAGGTATACCGGTTGATGATAGGCTCTTTACTCTATTTATGTGCATCTCTACTGGATATTATGCTTTTCGTATGCATGTGTGCAAGATTCCAAGCCGACCCTAAGGAAGCTCACCTTATGGCCGTAAAACGAATCTTGAGATATTTGGTTCATACTCCTAAGTTTGGGCTTTGGTATCCTAGGGGTTCCACATTTGGTTTAATTGGTTATTCGGATGCCGATTGGGCGGGGTGTAAAATTAATAGAAAGAGCACATCGGGGACTTGCCAGTTCTTGGGAAGATCCCTGGTGTCTTGGGCTTCAAAGAAGCAAAATTCCGTCGCTCTTTCTACCGCCGAAGCCGAGTATATTGTCGCAGGTCATTGTTGCGTGCAACTACTTTGGATGAGGCAAACCCTTAGGGACTCTGGTTACAAATTGACCAAAGTTCCTCTTCTATGTGATAATGAGAGTGCAATCCGCATGGCGGATAATCCCATTGAACATAGCCGCACTAAACACATAGCCATTCGGTATCATTTCTTAAGGGATCACCAACAAAAGGGAGATATCGAGATTGCATATATTAACACTAAAGAACAATTAGCCGATATCTTTACCAAGCCACTGGATGAACAAACTTTTAACAAACTTAGGCATGAGCTAAATATTCTTGATTCTCGGAATTTCTTTTAATGTTTTGCACACATAGCTCATAAGTATACCTTTGATCATGTCTCTTTTATATACTATGACTAATGTGTTTTCAAGTATATTTCAAACCAAGTCATAGGTGTATTGAAAGGGATTTGGAGTCTTCGGCGAAGACACAAGCTTCCACTCCACTCCATCGAATTACTCATCCTTCGCCGTCGCTCCGAGCATCTCTCCGTCTTTGGTATAATCTTCACTCATATTTTATTCGCCAAAGGGGAGAAAGTAGTTAAATAGGGCTTATATTTCACTGAAGTATCCGTTTTTGGCGATTCATGCCAAAGGGGGAGAAAGTATTAGCCCAAAGCAAAAGGACCGCACCACCACCCATTTTCAAAAGGTTTTAAAATGATGAAGTTTTCAATTGACATCTTAGTATATTCAAAAGAGGGAGAAAGTAGCACTTTCAAAAATGGTATCTTAAAACCCTCTTGAAACACTAAGAGGAGGATTTTATTAAGTGGGAGTTTTGTTTAGTCAAAGGAAAGGCATTTGAAACAGGGGGAGAAAATTTCAAATCTTGAAAATGCTTCTCAAAATCTTATTCATTTACCTTTGACTATTTGCAAAAGGACTTTGAAAAGAATTTGCAAAATAATTTGCAAAAACAAAACATGTGGTGCAAGCGTGGTTCAAAATGTAAAATATAAAGAAACAATCCATGCTTATCTTATGAGAATTTATTGGTTCAATTCTAAGTAACCTTTGCACTTACAATTATGCAAACTAGTTCAATTATGCACTTCTATACTTGCTTTGGTTTGTGTTGGCATCAATCACCAAAAAGGGGGAGATTGAAAGGGAATTAGGCTTACACCTTTTCCTAATTTATTTTGGTGGTTGAATTTCCCAACACAAATAATTGGACTAACTAGTTTGCTCTAGTCTATAAGTTCTACAGGTGCCAAAGGTTCACACTAAGCCAATAAAAAGACCAAGAAAGGGTTCAAACAAAGAGAGCAAAAGACAACCCAAAGGCACCCTGGTCTGGCGCACCGGACTGTCCGGTGTGCCAGGGCACTCGAGGCTGAACTCTTCACCTTCGGGAAAATCAGAGGGCGCTCCGCTATAATTCACCGGACTGTCCGGTGAGTCACCGAACAGTGTCCGGTGCACACCGGACTGTCTGGTGTGCCAACGGAGCAACAGCTACTTCGCGTGCAACGATCGTCTGCAACCGCATTCAATGTGCTACAGTGCGCGCCAGAGTCAGAGCACGCACAGTTGGCGCACCGGACAGTCTACAGGACATGTCCGGTGCACCACCGGATAGCCCAGAGGCCCCACAAGTCAGAGCTCCAACGGTCGAACCCCAACGGTCTGCTGACGTGGCTGGCGCACCGGACAGTGTTCGGTGGCGCACCGGACTGTCCGGTGCGCCATGCGACAGCACACTTCCAACGGCCATTTTTGGTGGTTGGGGCTATAAATACCCCAACCACCCCACATTCAATGGCATCTAAGTTTCTACACTTCTACACCTTACAGGAGCTATAGCATTCAATACAAGACACACCAAAGAGATCAAATCCTCTCCCAATTCCACACAAAGCTTTAGTGATTAGAGAGAGAGATTTGTTGTGTTCATTTGAGCTCTTGCGCTTGGATCGCTTCTTTTCTTTCTCATTCTTTCTTGTGATCATCTCAATTGTAACCGAGGCAAGAGACACCAATTGTGTGGTGGTCCTTGTGGGGACTTATTGTCCTGTTTGATTGAGAAGAGAAGCTCACTCGGTCTAAGTGACCGTTTGAGAGAGGGAAAGGGTTGAAAGAGACCCGGTCTTTGTGACCACCTCAACGGGGAGTAGGTTTTGCAAGAACCGAACCTCGGTAAAACAAATCATCGTGTCTCGCTCTTTATTTTGCTCACGATTTGTTTTGCGCCCTCTCTCTCAGACTCGTTTATATTTTTAACGCTAACCCGGCTTGTAGTTGTGCTTAAGTTTGTAAATTTCAGATTCGCCCTATTCACCCCCCTCTAGGCGACTTTCAAGCTCGCCCGGCAGCGGCGAACTCGACGACGTCTTCCCCCCGTGGCGGAAAAGCAGCATCCGGGTTTACCCTGCCACCCTCCTCGCCGCAGGAGGAGGAGACGGGGCAACCGTGGCCAGGCAGGAGGCGGCACCTCGTCGTCTGTCGAGCGAGTCGACGACGCCGGCACCCCAGCGGGGGACATGTCGGGCGTTGTCCTCGCACCTGAGACAACGACGGATGTCGTTTCCCCGCAACGTGCCGACCCCAAGCGGACTGATGACGCCAGCACTCTCGTGAAGGACTTGCTGGGCGTTAGCCTCGTACCTGAGATGACGGTGCAGTCCGTCCCCGACGCGACTTCCACACCGCCCATCGACCAAGAGGTACCGTCCGTTTTCCACCCTGTGCCTTTTAGATTCAGCTTCGATCCACCAAGCGACACCGCTTCAGTGAGCGCTTTCGTACAGGCATATCCTAACCTTCCGGGGTACCATATGTGGTCATCCTAGGACCGACTGACGGCCGTCTCAACCTATGGGCCCCCGGGTTCCGAGGAAGAAGACGACCCCGACTCCGGTTGGGTTTTCTCCGAGCTCAGTGATCCCAGTGCCATGTGAGACTTCATGCCCGCATGTGACTACTGCCTCTCCGATTGCTCTGATGATATCCACAGCCTTGACGACGACGGTTGTGGCCCAAGTCGCGAATGTTTCCATGTCGATCTGGGGGATCGCGATGAAGGCAACCACCTTGGTATGCTGGAGGATGATGATCCCCCTGTGCCTGCTTCTCGCGTTGACATCCCATGAGAGCTAGTTGTGGTCCCAGTCCCTGCGGGGGGTCATGACACACAGCTCGAGCAAATCCACGAGATGCAGGCCAAGCTCGACGAGGAAGCAGGGCAACTTGTGCAGCTCCGGCAAAACATCGAGCAGGAGTGGGCAGGCCAAGCACTCGCCGGAGAAGCACGTCATTAGGCTCGGGATGTCCAACGTTGTATCGTTGACGATGCCAGGGCAAGGCTGCCCCCGGCCTCCAGCGGGGTCGGCCAGAATCTAGCTGCAGCGGCAATACTACTCCGAGCTATGCCGGAGCCATCCACCACCGAGGGGCGGCGTATCCAAGGAGAACTCAAGAATCTCCTGGAGGATGCTGCGGTCTGACGGAACGAAAGCTCTGCCTCTCGAAGGCAAGGGTGCCCCCCGGAGCATCGCGCAACGACTTCCCGACTCATGCGAGAGGCCTCGGTCCACACCGGGCGCACGCGGGACGGGACGCCTGCAGCCCCGGCTCGACTCGGCGACAAACAACACCATCGCAACCGTCGAGCCTGCCTCGACGAGAGGGTGCGCCGCGGCTACCACCCCAGGTGCGGAGGACGCTACGACAGTGAGGAGGATCGGAGTCCCTCGCCCGAGCCACCAGGTCCACAAGCCTTCAGCCGGGCCATACGACGGGCGCCGTTCCCCGACTACCATCACCAAGTATTCGGGGGAAACAAGGCCAGAGTTGTGGCTTGCGGACTACCGGCTGGCCTGCCAGATGGGAGGAATGGACGACGACAACCTCATCATCCGCAACCTCTCCCTGTTCCTCTCTGACGCTGCCCGAGCCTGGCTGGAGCATCTGCCTCCCGCGCAGATCTCCAACTGGGACGACCTGGTCAGGGCCTTCGCTGGAAATTTCCAGGGCATGTACGTGCGCCATGGGAACTCATGGGATCTTCGAAGCTGCCGCCAGCAGCCACGGGAATCCCTGCGAGAGTACATCCGACGGTTTTCAAAGCAGCGCACTGAGCTGCCCAACATCACCGACTCGAATGTCATCGGGGCGTTCCTCGCCGGCACCACGTGCCGAGACCTGGTGAGCAAACTGGGGCGCAAGACTCCCACCAGGGCGAGCGAATTGATGGACATCACCACCAAGTTCGCCTCTGGTCAGGAGGCGGTCGAAGCCATCTTCCGGAAGGACAAGCAGCCTCAGGGACGGCAGCAGGAAGACGTCCCCGAGGCATCCGCCCTGCGTGGCACGAAGAAGAAGGCCAAGAAGAAGGCGCAAGCAAAGCGCGACGCTGCTGACGCGGATCTTGTCGCTGCTGCCGAGCACAGGAACCCCCGGAAGCCTCCCGGAGGGGCCAACCTGTTCGACAAGATGCTCAAGGAGTTGTGCCCCTATCACTAGGGTCCCGTCAAGCACACCCTTGAGGAATGTGTCATGCTTCGGCGCTACTTCCATAAGGTCGGGCCCCCGGCGGAAGATGGCAAAGGCCAAGGCGACAACAAGAAAGAGGGCAATAAGGCAGAGGAGTTCCCCGAGGTCCATGGCTGCTTCATGATCTACGGTGGGCAAGTGGCGAACACCTCAGCTCGGCACCGCAAGCAAGAGCGCCGGGAGGTCTGCTCGGTGAAGGTGGCGGCTCCAGTCTACCTAGACTGGTCCGACAAGCCCATCACCTTCGACCGAGGCGACCACCCCGACTACGTGCCGAGCCCAGGAAGGTACCCGCTCGTTGTCGACCCTATCATCGGCAACGCCAGGCTCACCAAGGTCCTCATGGACGGAGGCAGCAGCCTCAACATCATCTACGCCGAGACCCTCGGGCTCTTGGGGATCGATCTGTCCACGATCCGGGCCGGTGCGGCGCCCTTTCATGGGATTGTCCCCGGAAAGCGTGTCCTGCCCCTTGGACAACTCGATTTGCCCATCTGCTTCGGAACTCCCTCCAACTTCCGTAGGGAAACCCTCACGTTTGAGGTGGTCGGGTTCCGAGGGACCTACCACGCGGTGCTAGGGAGACCGTGCTACGCCAAGCTCATGGCCGTCCCCAACTACACGTACCTCAAGCTCAAGATGTCAGGCCCCAACGGGGTCATCACCGTCGGATCCACGTACCGACACGCGTACGAATGCGAGATGGAGTGCGTGGAGTACGCTGAGGCCCTCGCCGAGTCTGAGGCCCTCATCGCCGACCTGGGGTGCCTCTCCAAGGAGGTGCCTGATGCGAAGCGCCACGCCAACAACTTTGAGCCGGCTGAGGCGGTTAAGTCCGTCGCCCTCGACCCCAGCAACGACGCCTGCAAGCAAGTCCGGATCGGCTCCGAGCTCGACCCCAAATAGGAAGCAATACTCGTCGACTTTCTCCATGCAAACGCCGAAGTTTTTGTGTGGAGTCCCTCGGACATGCCCGACATACCGAGGGATGTCGCCGAGCACTCACTGGATATTCGAGCCGGTGCCCGACCCGTGAAGGAGCCTCTGCGCCGTTTCGACGAAGAAAAGCGCAGAGCCATAGGCGAGGAGATCCACAAGCTGATGGCTGCAGGGTTCATCAAAGAGGTATTCCATCCCGAATGGTTAGCTAACCCTGTGCTTGTAAAACAGAAAGGTAGGAAATGGAGGATGTGCGTAGACTACACCGGTCTAAACAAAGCATGTTCGAAGGTTCCCTACCCTCTGCCTCACATCGATCAAATTGTGGACTCCACTGTTGGGTGCGAAACCCTGTCATTCCTCGACGCCTATTCAGGTTATCACCAAATCAAGATGAAAGAGTCCGACTAGCTCGTGACTTCTTTCATCACACCTTTTGGCATGTACTGTTATACTACTATGCCATTTGGCTTGAGGAATGCACGTGCAACATACCAAAGGTGCATGAACCACGTGTTCGGAGAGCACATCGGCCGAACGGTTGAGGCTTACGTCGATGACATCGTTGTCAAGACGAGGAAAGCCTTTGACCTCCTCTCCGACCTTGAAACGACATTCAAGTGTCTGAGAGCGAAAGGCGTGAAACTCAATCCCGAGAAGTGTGTCTTCGGAGTCCCCCGAGGCATGCTCCTGGGGTTCATCGTCTCAGAGCGGGGCATTGAGGCCAACCCGGAGAAAATCGCGGCCATCACCAACATGGGGCCTATCAAAGATTTGAAAGGAGTAAAAGGGTCATGGGATGCCTTGCGGCTCTGAGCCGCTTCATCTCGTGCCTCGGCGAAAAGGCCTACCCTTGTACCGCCTCTTAAGGAAGGTCGAGCGCTTCACTTGGACCCCCGAGGCCGAGGAAACCCTCGGAAACTTAAAGGCGCTCCTTACAAACGCGCCCATCTTAGTGCCCCCGCTGCGGGAGAAGCCCTCTTGATCTACATCGCCGCAACCACTCAGGTGGTCAGCGCTGCAATCGTAGTCGAGAGAAGAGAAGAAGGACATGCACTGCTCGTCCAGAGGCCGGTCTACTTCATCAGTGAGGTGCTATCCGAGACCAAGATCCACTACCCACAAATCTAGAAGCTACTGTACGCAGTAATTCTGACGCAGCAAAAATTGCGACACTACTTCGAGTCTCATCCGGTAACTGTGGTGTCATCCTTCCCCTTGGGGGAGATCATCCAGTGCCGAGAGGCCTCGGGTAGGATAGCAAAGTGGGCGGTAGAACTCATGGGCGAGACAATTTCATTCGCTCCTCGGAAGGCCATAAAATCTCAAGCCTTGGCGGACTTCCTGGCTGAATGGGTCAACACCCAATTGCCAATAGCTCCGATCCAACCCGAGCTTTGGACCATGTACTTCGATGGGTCGCTGATGAAAACAGGAGCAGGTGCGGGCCTGCTCTTCATCTCACCCCTCGGGAAACATATGCGCTACGTGCTGCGCCTCCATTTTCCGGCATCAAACAACGTGGCCGAGTACGAGGCTTTGGTTAACGGGCTGCGCATCGCCGTCGAGCTAGGGGTTCGACGCCTCGACGCTCGTTGCGACTCGCAGCTTGTCATCGACCAAGTCATGAAGAACTCCCACTGCCGCGACCGGAAGATGGAGGCCTATTGCGACGAAGTTCGGCGCCTAGAAGACAAGTTCTACGGGCTGGAGCTCAACTACATCGCTCGACGGTACAACGAGACTGCGGATGAGCTGGCGAAAATAGCCTCGGGGCGGACAACGGTTCCCCCGGACGTCTTCTCCAGAGACATACATCAACCCTCCGTCAAGATCGACGACACGCCCGAGCCCGACGAGACCTCGGCCCAGCCCGAGGTACCCCTCGGCCACCGAGGGTGAGGCCTTGCGCATCGAGGGAGAGCGGAATGGGGTTGCGCCAAACCAAAACTGGCAGACCCCGTAGCTGCAATATCTCCACCGAGGAGAGCTACCCCTCGACAAGGCCGAAGCTCGGCGACTGGCTCGGCGCGCCAAGTCATTCGTCTTACTGGGTGATGAAAAGGAGCTCTACCACCGCAGCCCCTCGGGCATTCTCCAACGATGCATATCTGTCGCCGAAGGACAAGAGCTGTTGCAGGAGATACACTCGGGGGCTTGCGATCACCATGCAGCACCTCGAGCCCTCGTGGGAAACGCCTTCCGACAAGGTTTCTACTGGCCGACCATGGTGGCCGACGCCACTAGGATTGTACGCTCCTGCCAAGGGTGTCAATTCTACGCAAGATAGACGCACCTGCCCGCTCAGGCCCTACAAACAATACCCATCACCTGGTCGTTTGCCGTGTGAGGTCTGGACCTCGTCGGTCCCTTGCAGAAGGCACCCGAGGGCTTCTCGCACCTGCTGGTCGCCATCGACAAATTCTCCAAGTGGATCAAGGTCCGACCCTTAACCAGCATCAGGCCGAGCAGGCGGTGGCGTTCTTCACAAACATCATCCATCGCTTTGGGGTCTCGAACTCCATCATCATCGACAATGGCACGTAGTTCACTGGGAAGAAGTTCCTGGACTTCTGCGAGGACCACCACATCCATGTGGACTGGACCGCTGTAGCTCACCCCATGACGAATGGGCAGGTGGAGCGTGCCAATGGTATGATTCTGCAGGGACTTAAACCGAGGATCTACAACGACCTCAACAAGTTTGGCAAGCGGTGGATGAAAGAGCTACCCTCGGTGGTCTGGAGTCTGAGGACGACGCCGAGCCGATCCACGGGTTTCTCGCCGTTCTTTCTAGTCTATGGGGCCGAGGCTATCTTACCCACAGACTTAGAATACGGCTCTCCGAGGACAAAGGCGTACGACGACCGAAGCAACCAGACTGGCCGAGAAGACTCACTGGACCAGCTCGAAGAAGCTCGGGACGTGGCCTTACCTACGGCCGAGTAATACATCACCCAGATATTATATTAAGAAGATCTCGAGAAAATCCCAAACGCTATCCCACCTATACACAGCCCATGTGAGAAACGACTACGATCATGCCAAAATTCGCTTCCACGTAGAGTCAAAACCAGGACCTAAGGAGTGCTACTCACACCACCTAATCAACTCAGCTAGACGCCCTTTCGTTTTAATGCATGTACACAACCACTATTAATAAAGATGTTTGTACATTATTTTGATGTTCTTAGATGTGCTTAGGAGTGGTTACAACCTCTAAATTTTACACTATAAAATTTAAGGATCAATTTCTCTTAGAATCGGGCTCTATTTCTATTACTTTGAACTAAAATTAATTAAAGGTCTAAGTGAATTGAATTAATTAAGGGTTCAAACGAACTGTGAAAAAAAACATTTGAATCGTGATCCATTATCATCTTTAGATGTGCCTCAAAACATCCTCACATGTCTATATACTTTTATATTTAACCTTCATAAACTTTGACTTTCTTGTAAGAGGTTTTTACGTAGACCTCATGTCTCTTTTACATCCAAATCAAGAAATTCTAACACGAGGCAAATCGGGAGGAAGATATTAGACAGAAAAAAAAATCCGCCACCTTCGTCGGCGCGACTCATATCTACTCATCGCCACTTTTGCACTCCGCGTTCGCGCATGCGCCGCTTCTTCTCTTTGCTAGCCACGCACGCTTGCATTGCACCCGGCATATGCGCTGCTCACCAGCCTCTGCATCGACGCGTGAAATTTTGCAGCAGATCAGAAATCAGCACATGGATCGAAGAAGAATATTTCTCAAGGCTTTCTATTCTTTTTTCATCTGAAGTTCAGTTTGTTTTCTTTCGTTTTGAGGAATTGGAATCTTACTAATAAAATAGTCATTTTGAGGAATTGAAATCTTACTAATGAAATATGCTATTTTTTTAGAATGTGAGATTCTAGCACTTTCCAAAGTTATCATATAAAACTATCTCAAATTCATGAGGTGAGAGATGCAAATTGATTTTATAAATTTACATGTTATTTTAACGATGTACAACTTATAACACACTCTTTTACTTATTCCGCTATAACATAAATGTAGTATATAATTATCTCTCTCATATGATTTAATATAATTTAGTATAATATACAAATATATTATATATATAAATATATGAACTTAATTAGTTTTGTCTAAATTATAATTATTAAAATGGAATTCAGTTGATTTTACCCAGAAAGCTATTGTTTCATTGGATTCTTTTTCTAATTGCACCTAAAAGCATACCATACTATTTGCCGTGTATCTTTTTTTATCTGTTATTATCTTGTAATTTATTTTTTTCACGATGTCTTCGAAATTTGACATTGAGAAATTTGATGGAAAAAAAATATTTTCGCATGTGCCAGATTCAGATGAAAACTATTCTAACGCAATTTGGTACTCTCAAACCTTTGGCCGCTAGACCTACTACAATGTGTAGTTGTTGGCTCCGATTTAAGCACCAACCACTAGAGATAGATCAGTTGACGATGCTCTCTACGGGAGTATGGACGGTCCGCGACATGAGTGCGGATGGTCCACGACATTGACGCAAAAGCTACTCCCTCTCTGCACGCTTCCGGACAGTCCGCGAGTGGGACTCGGACGATCCACGACTGACGGAGAGGTCTTCTCCGCAGGAAACCCAGATCTCGCCTATCGAGAGGGACCCGTCGAGGGAGGAGAGATCTTGGGTGTGTCTTGGGGTCAGTGGGTCATCCAAGACGCCTCTAGTCAATATAGAATCGAACAACGACGAAGAAACAGGTCGAGGAAGACTAATACTAGGGTTAGGCTGGCTAGATTACTCCTAATCCTAAAGAATGGAAGTGTTGGGGACTTGTTCTCAAGTGCTATGAGTTAAGAACAAGGCAACATAGAAAACGTTAATCGTTAAAGTCCTTCGTCCTCCGAAGCATTATTTCCATTAGGATGTAATGGCTTGCGGACGAAGGTTATGAAGGACATACCTTCATATATTCATTAAACAATGGCGAAGGATGAAATATAAAGAATATAAAAGACAACATGAACAATCACATATTATTATCGGACATAAACAAAAACATTGTTGAATTACAAGTGTACCTTCAATCGGAAGGAGACGACAGTACAAACGTGACGCAAAAAGCGAATGCCAAGTCAGCGTGAACGGTACGGGAGTACGGTTCACCTATTTATAGGCACGGGACGCAGCCCGTGCAAAATTACATTAATGCCCTTTACACTCAATAATAATTCTATAGTAATCTGTCGAGGTCTAAACAGCCTTTTCATCTTTAAGTCGGTTTCACCTGCTGCTATCACGCCGAAGCTTTCCTGCTTACACCTTCGGCGCTTCACCAACCTTCGTATCATTCTGGTCTATTGTGATGCCTGACTTCAGTCCGAAGGTACCTGTTCACACATTATACTCCAGAAACACTATTAAATCCTGTTTTTGAGGACCTTCGGATGCCGAAGGTCCCCAACAGTAGCCCCTCGCAATACTAATTTATTCAAAATAATAAATTTAGATTGCGACCTGGACGAAGGCTTTACGCCGAAGGTCCGAAAAAATACCTTCCCTTTGCTAGAATAGCAACACTCACTGACAAGCGGGGTCTTTCAATTTTCAACGCACTTGGCGTATAAATACGGCCATACCGCAAACGCATTTGACACGCTTTCTGGCCAACTGCTCCCGCTCGCTCAATTTTTAGCTCTTGCATTACAATTTACTAAGCTTTTAGTTTTGAAGCTTCGGCTTTGAAAATAGTTTTTTAGTGTCTCCGAAGATGTCCGAAGATAAGAAGACTGCTGCTGAGACGAAGCTGAGCCTCGACGAAGAGAAAAATTTGGGGTTTCTTATAGCGATGTCAAAGACCAACACAGAAAAAATCACCAAGGAGATTCTGGAAGGTTTGTCTGAGGACACTGGTGATAGTGACAGCTATGATGTGGACAGTGGTGGTGAAGACTCCGAAGATCGTCCATGGCGACCAAGCCATTCAGTTTATGGTAAATCAACTATCAAAGAGAATCATCTTATCAACATGAGAGGAAGATATTTTCGGGATCTGTCCATTGTGAGGGCCGACGAAGGGGAGAAAACTTGCCCCCACCCTGAAGAGAATGAAGTCGTAGTGTACCGAAGCTTTTTGAAAGCTGGACTGCGATTTCCTTTGAGCAACTTCGTTGTGGAGGTGCTGAAAATATTCGAAATCTATCTCCATCAACTTACCCCCGAGGCAATTATAAAGCTGAACATCTTCGTGTGGGCCGTGAGAAGCCAAGGTCTGAAGCCTGACGCAAAAAGCTTCTGCAATATACATGAATTATCATATGAAACAAAACCCTGGGGTAAGGAACAGTATCACAACAATTTTGGCTGCTACAGTTTTGTTTCTCGGTCCGGGTCAAGCTGCCCCGTGCCAACCTTTCGGAAAAGATGGCCCGGAGACTGGATGACAGAATGGTTCTATGTGAAGAGTGATCTTACAATACGAGAAGATATCAAAGGTATAATTATGCACCCTATTTGGCAAAGCTTCGGCCTTCGAAGGCCGAAGGTTGAAATGAATGAAGCTGCCGAAGAATGCCAGAGGGCCTTCGGCGCAGTCTGTTCTTTCATTGGGACAAGAGACTTAGTACAAGAGCATATTGCCTTCAGGGTATGGCCGCTCGCGGAGAATTGGGAAATGCCACAAGAAACCGTGAAAGAGGCCGACGAAGGTGGACTTATCAGGTTGAAGTACACTTTTAAATTTGGAGATAAATTCGTTGAGCCAGATGATGACTGGCTAAAAAGTATTGAAAATTTAAGTGATGAACTGCTTGGGGCTTACTCGAAGGCCGAAGACACTGCAATGTCTGCAGCCTTCGGAAGCCGAAAAAAGAAGAGGCTGAATCGGGTATTTGATGCAATCGGGTTTGTCTACCCTGACTATTGCTATCCCGTTCGAAGGCAGAAAAGAAAAAACACAACCGCTGCAAAAGAAGAAGCTACAATTGCTCCTAGCGAGCCAGAACCGAAAAGAAAGAAGATAAAGGTCCTCACACATCGGCCGCGCTATATTGAACCAGCTTCGGTGCCTGAGTTTACCGGAGAGACTTCTACGGCCACCGAAGCTGAAAAACCAACCGAGCCAACTTTGCTGCCAGAAGTCGCAGAAACGGCCGAAGTGCCAACAAAGATAGAATTGGAACAATCAAAGATTTTGCTGTCAGAAACGAAAGAGAAGGCCAAAGCGCCGTCCACAGAAAAAATGGAAGAGGTAAAAGAAGCAACTGAGGGCTCCAAAACATCAGAAGTTTTGAGTCCTACAGCGAACATTGAGACAGTAAAAAATCAAAAAGTGCCAGCAGTGACTCCGAAGAGAAAGAGAATGGCTAATGTGCTAGATGTACTGGAAACGATCAAATCTTCAAGCACACCTCCGAAGAAGGCTGCTGTCGCTCCTGAGACAACAACTGAAATTTCTGGTTCTAAAGCTCCAGAGCAAAAGACTAAAGCCGAAGCTGGGCCCTCAGAGCCCGCAAAGATAAAACCCTTGGAAAGTGAGGCAGAAGAAATAACAACGCCGACTTTTGTTGAAGAAACCGGTGTCATTACCCCCGAAGCATCCCCAAAATTCGTGATTATATTGTTCGTCATGCTTCGGGGAAGAAATTATCGGAAAAAGAAGAGCAAGAGGCCCAGCACTATGCCCAAAAATTGAAATATCCAAGGGGGGCGTTAATATTCAACGGCAGTGGAGAAGAAGACTTCTTGTATTGTCTTCCCGACAGCAAGGAGATTTCTGTCTGTCGGGAGATGAGCAAGAGCTTCGGTTTTCCAACTTTAGAAGACGGGCTCTCGGTGCTGTCGAAGAACGACCTGGCCGACAGCCTGGCTTACAATAGCTTAAAGGTGCGGCTAATGAAATCCTTGTATTTTTTGTTGAGTCCAAAATTTCTCGTTTGTTTAAACCTTTTGACACACACATATTTCTCTTTGCAGGGCCTGATACTTAGCAATGCCCTCAGGGCCAGAAAGATGCTGAAGACGAAGGGTGTACTATAGCCCTGAGCAACCTTCGTTCCGAAGTAATTGAACTGAGGAACGAAGGTCTCGAAAAAGATAAAATATTATACTCATTGATAAATAAAATAAAGGAGGACGAAGCTGCTTTTAAAAGTCAAGCTGAAGCTCAGAAGCGCGAAATTGAAGACCTTCGGAAACAACTGGCCAGAGCCAAGGAAGAACGCATACTTGAAGAAACAAAGCGTGAACTCAGCGATCAATGGGCAGATCACCTAGAAGTGACTGTTGAAGAGCTTCGTTCGTCCAAAAAGAGATGCTACAACAAATCTATAGATTGTGTTAAGAAGTTAAAGGCTAGCTTCGCCAAGGTCGGCGCATTCTCAAGTGAGGAAAACTTTTCGAGAGGCAATCCCGAAGGTGTCATCGAATGGATTGACCACGAAGCTGAAGCCTTCAAAGAAATTTTAAATAGCCGAGGAGATATATGTGCCTTCTCTGGCGCTAGAGGGATTGCCACCATATTAGAGAAGAAAGGCTGCGAACATGTAAAAATTTTAGCTCAATCCGATGCAGCTTTGCCCTTTGAAGATGCAAAAGATCCTTCGGCTGAAGCTAGTATAATTGGTGGAAAATTTTTTACTGATATCTGGGATAATGGTGGCCGAGAAATGGCCGGAGAAATTATTCGAAGAAGTGAAAAGGGCATTCACGATGCTAGAGAAGTAGTTGAGGCTGCTGAAAAGAGCGCAGAGGCCGAAGGTCAATTAGGTATTAACTAATAGTTTTTATCGTGTTGTAATCTTAGGTTTTAAGATTTGTTTGCGATTTGTAATAGCAATGTAGCCGTATCCTGTCTTGCTTCAGATCCGACTAAAGCGTCTTCGGGCCCTCAGCCGAAGGGAGACGACGAAATTAAAAAGATGGCTGAAGATATTATGGACGAAGTCGTCAACCGGCTCCTGACTGAGGCTGCAGAAGTCGTTTTGAGAGAAGATTAAGTATTTTTGTAAAAACTTCTGAAATGTAATATAGTGTAACATTTTGTAACCCCAAATGTAACATACCTATTTTTGTTACTCAATTCTTTACGATGCATGAAACTTTACACGTACCGCTTTTGAGTCTTTGACGAAAAAACACCTTCCCTTCTTTTCATGCTTCGTGAAGAAGAATTTTTCTTTGTCACAACAATATCCAATGTTCTGATGAATAATATCCAAGCTTCGTGAAGATATTTTCCGAAGCTACATTTCCGAAGATCAATGATGTATCTTTTGTGACTATGATTTCTCCCTTTCAAAGCGTTCTTCTGTAGATTAATAATGTATCCACCTCTTGTGCCATGTGCAAAATGATGTATGATGCTTATGCTATGCGAGATGATGTGATGATGTTATGTTATGTGAGATGATGTTTATTCCGAAGATATATACACATCCCTGCAATAAAACACAATCTTTTATAAGCCTCCCTTAGGAGCTTCTTCGCCTTTTACTTCAGCGGAATCAGCGTTTATTTTTCGCTGTAAGCCTCCCTTAGGAGCTTCTTCGCCTTTTACTTTCAGCGGTATTCGCGTTGACTTTTCGCGCTTCGCCTTTTACTTAGGCGGTATCAGCGTTGACTTTTCGCTGTATGCTCTGCATTCCCTTTGGAACGACTTTGGAGCAGAAAACTTACACTGCGCTCCCTTTGGAACGACTTTTTGTGACTTCGGCAAACTTACTCTGCGTTCCTTAGAACGACTTTTTGTTGCTTCGAAGAATTTTCGATAGTTCGAAGGTCCTTTTTATTGTTACAAGCCTGTGAAGAAAACATATTTTTCTTGTAGGAATCAACGAAACTAATTACATGAAATCTAAACAATGTCCTTTATTACAGAAAATAAAACTGAATGAAAAAGATTGTTATTAAGGTAGGATATTCGTTAATAGATGTGCTTTGACTCTGGCACAGTGCTATTGACTGTACGAGCTTCGGACTGCTCTCTAAAATCCCTCTGGTGTGGGGCATACTGGCTCCCTTCTGGCTGCTAGCCTTGTTGCAACGGAGGTGGAGGCGGAGGCTGTTGCCAGGAAGCTTGAGGCTGACTCGCCGAAGCAACAGAAACTGCAGGATGGTTGCCCACATATTCTGGGATGTAGGGCGAATGATACGAAGCTGTATGCATGACCTGCTTCGGCTGAGCTTGTTGTGCTGCGGCTTCAGCTATTTCCTTTTGCTTCTGAATAGTAACATGGCACATCCTGGTAGTATGGCCTTTGTTCTCACCGCAGAATAAGCAAAAGATTCTTCTCGGTTGATCTCCAAATCTTCCTCCAAAGCCCCTGGCGCCTCTGCCTCTTGGAGCTGGTGGTCGGAAGGAGCTTTGCTGTTGCCCCGAAGCCTGTGAGGAGCATTGTGGCCTTTGTTGTTGGCTTCCTCTGTCATCATTTTGTGTAGAGTTATGAATTGATCTCACGTGCCTCGGGTAGAACCTCCCTCCGAAGCCCCTGGTCATATCAGAAAACGTGAAAGCCTCCTCCCTTCTTTGGCGAAAATCATTATCGGCCCGAATGTACTCATCCATCTTCTGGAGAAGCTTCTCCAAAGTTTGAGGAGGCTTCCTGGCGAAGTACTGAGCTGACGGACCTGGCCGAAGCCCCTTGATCATGGCCTCGATGACAATTTCATTGGGCACCGTTGGTGCCTGTGCCCTCAAACGCAAGAACCTTCGGACATACGCCTGAAGGTATTCTTCATGATCCTGAGTGCACTGGAACAGGGCCTGAGCAGTGACCGGCTTCGTCTGAAATCCTTGAAAGCTAGTTAACAACAAGTCCTTCAGCTTCTGCCATGAAGTGATCGTTCCTGGTCGAAGGGAGGAATACCAGGTTTGAGCAACACTTCTGACAGCCATAACGAAAGATTTGGCCATGACTGAAGCATTGCCACCATACGAAGACACCGTTGCTTCGTAGCTCATCAAAAACTGCTTCGGGTCTGAGTGGCCATCGAATACGGGGAGCTGAGGCGGCTTGTAGGACGGAGGCCAAGGTGTAGCCTGCAGCTCAGCGGACAGAGGAGAAGCATCATCAAAAACAAAATTCCCATGATGGAAATTGTCATACCAGTCATCTTCGTTGGGAAAACCCTCCTGATGAAGGTCTTGATGCTGAGGCCTTCGGTGTTGCTCATCCTGAGCAAGATGACGAACTTCTTCAGAGGCTTCGTCTATCTGCCTCTGCAGTTCAGCTAGCCTGGCCATCTTTTCTTTCTTCCTTTGTACTTGTTGATGAAGCATCTCCATATCTCTGATTTCTTGATCTATCTCGTCCTCTGGTGGTGTCGGGCTGATAGCCTTCCTTTTCTGGCTTCGGGCCTCCCGCAGGGAGACTGTTTCCTGATTGTGGTCTAGTGGCTGCAGAGCTGCACCCCAGTCGCTGAAGCCTTCTTCGGCGCCATAACGAAGGTTTACGATCGCCGAAGGTGTTCAAAAAAAACTCAGAGTGGAAGTGAGTTCACCGGAGGTGGGCGCCAATGTTGGGGACTTGTTCTCAAGTGCTATGAGTTAAGAACAAGGCAACATAGAAAACGTTAATCGTTAAAGTCCTTCGTCCTCCGAAGCATTATTTCCCTTAGGATGTAATGGCTTGTGGACGAAGGTTATGAAGGACATACCTTCATATATTCATTAAACAATGGCGAAGGATGAAATATAAAGAATATAAAAGACAACATGAACAATCACATATTATTATCGGACATAAACAAAAACATTGTTGAATTACAAGTGTACCTTCAATCGGAAGGAGACGACAGTACAAACGTGACGCAAAAAGCGAATGCCAAGTCAGCGTGAACGGTACGGGAGTACTGTTCACCTATTTATAGGCACGGGACGCAGCCCGTGCAAAATTACATTAATGCCCTTTACACTCGATAATAATTCTATAGTAATCTGTCGAGGTCTAAACAGCCTTTTCATCTTTAAGTCGGTTTCACCTGCTGCTATCACGCCGAAGCTTTCCTGCTTACACCTTCGGCGCTTCACCAACCTTCGTATCATTCTGGTCTATTGTGATGCCTGACTTCAGTCCGAAGGTACCTGTTCACATATTATACTCCAGAAACACTATTAAATCCTGTTTTTGAGGACCTTCGGATGCCGAAGGTCCCCAACAGGAAGGAATAATGCAAATAAGATAAATTTGATAAGTAGATTTGATTGGATCGATTGTGGGGATTTAATCGGTCGTATCCTTTTATCTATATAAAGAGAGGTCTGCATCCATTATAAGTCGATTGTGGAGCTTATCTTCTGGATTTTGCTAATAAATCCCGCAAAAAATCCGGAACCTAATTTTGCGCACGCGCGGACCGTCCATACTGCCACTAGGGATGAAAACGGACGGAAAAACCCCTCTCCCATTTCCGTATCCGTGTTTTATCATCGGAAACAGGATCAGGTCCAGAATAGTCGGGAACGGAAACGGGAGCGGGATAGACGGAATTGCGAAAACGAACGGAAATGGAAATACTAACGGAAACTCATAATTTAATACAAATAGAAATGTTATTGATGTTTGACTAGTGATTGATTGGCAGAACAATAACATAAAACAAATAGATATAGAGAGGCAATATTCTATTGTTGTTTGGTTGCTAAATGTGTACATTTAGCTACATCCGATGTTGTTTAAGACTTTAGATCACTTGTCATTTGAAAAGAGCCGGTGATTACAATGACCAATTGTGCTATAATTTGTCACCTAAATACACGAGGATTTAGTTTATATACTAATGCATATTAGGCTCGTCCCATATTTGTCAAATACTGAATAAATACGGGTTCAATCCGGAAAAAAAAACGGGATCCCGTAAAAACGGACGGAATAAGCTCCCTCCCATTTCCGTCCCGTTTCCATATTTTTCCGTAAATACGGAAACGGTCGGGTCAAATATAGAAAACGGTACGGGTCGGGACGAGATTTTTTCCGTCCGTTTTCAACCCTAACTACCACCTCGAACCGTCCGCCAAGACATTTTTTTGCGCTCAACACTAGTAAGGGGGAGGAGTTGGATCAAAAAGTGTTATCTACATTTGTATTGCGTGAAGTGATTGATGAGCATACTGCATCCTCCTTATAGAATCTAGAGTAACATACGAAGACTAGTCTCGCTAAATTGGTCTAAAGGAGCATATGTACATATTGCGTATTGTAGAAGGTACCCCAATTCAACCTCATGTAAATAAATGAGTTTAGTTCTCTTAGCATTTTTGTTGGTCGTTTTGTTGCCTTCTACCTTTAAGTATTTTTTAAAATGCTATATGACAATAATGATTCTTTGAAAATTAAGGATGTTGATAGCACCTAGAGGAGGGTGAATAGATGATCCTGTAAAAAATAGCTCAACAAAACAAACTTAGACTAATATTAAATTAGTGAAAGCAAAAGGCCAAGTGTGAATAAAGAGTATGAGAAGATTGAACTTCTTCACTTAATTACTTTCACAAAGTGAGTATTTAACTTAGAACAATTAAGAAGTAAAGTGAACCACTAAAAGTAGTAGAATCACTATAAGGTAAAAAGGCAAGTGACACGACGATTTTATCTCATGGTTCGGTCAAGCGTAAAATGCTTGCCTAGTTCACTTTGCGGTGTCCCAATGGACGAGGGTTGCACTCAACCCCTCTCAAGTGATCCTCTGAACAATTTGAGTACCACGGTTCTCTTTCTTATCTCAACCTTTTCCCGTTGTGAGGAATCTCTATAATTTGGAGTCTCTCACGCCTTACAGAGTTGATGACAAACAAATCACAAGAGTAAGGGGGATTAGAAGTACACACATAAGAGATAAAATCAAAGCGACACACGCACACAAGTCGAGAGAGGAGCACAACAGACAACACAACGTTGTTTCAGCTCAAACACTTGCTCGAATCTCAATCTATCGAATCAAAAGTGTGGTCACAATGTCTCGGCGTTGTAGAATGTTCAATGGATGCTTAGAGTGTTGCTCCATGCGCCTAGAGATCTCTTTTATAGCCCAAGGGACCTAGGAGTCGTTGGAGCTCTATTAGGCAGGCTCTGATTGCCTTCTGTCCATGGCGCACCGGACAGTCCGGTGCATCACCGGACAGTCCGGTGCATCACCGGACATTGAACAATGCACGATTGCCTTCCTTGTTTGGCGAAGCCGACCATTGCCAGCCTCTGGTCCCATGGAATACTGGACAGTCCGGTGGCGCATCGAATAGTCCGGTACAGCCTAGTGACCATTGGATGAGAACACGTGGTGCCCGCTGATCGCGCGGCCGACCGTTGGCTGAGCGCGCGGCTGACACACCGGACAGTCCGGTGTACACTGGACAGTTCGATGAATTATAGCTGCGGCGCCGTGGCTTTTTCCCGAGGGCGGCCTATTCACCGGGTGCGCCAGCCTGACATCAGACATTGTCCGGTGCACCGCAGGCTGGTGCAAGTTTGGCTAGACTTAGCCAAACTTCTCCGTTTGAATTTCTCTCGATTTGAGAAGTTCCCTAGCACTTAGTAGAACATAGTTTGTACCAGAAACAATTTACTAATTGCTAGAATCGTACCTTTGTTTCTCCATGGTTGTAGATTTTGCAATTTATCCTTACAATTCTCAATTTGCTTCATGTACCTATGCTCATTGCTAATGTTAGTCTAAACATAATGTGTTGTGCATTTAATCACCAAAACAATATATAAATAGCCCAAGGGTGTAATACCCAATTTGTAAACCATAAGAAAGGAGTTGATTCCCTTATATGTTTTGCCTCTATTTATTAGAACATGTGAGCAACCACATTTAAAGTGATTAATTAGATAATGGCTACACTGTGAGGGGGTTTCTTAATACGGCTAGTAGGATAGTCCCTAGTGCACGTTCTCTTTTCCAAGGGAGTTCTTCTAGCCAGAGCAGACAGGAGGCGTTGTTGAGACACGCCCGCCCAGAACTGCGTGATAGACCTATCGCTCTACAAAGGAGTACCGATGTAAATGTTTATGTAATTGATCTTATTTTTCATTCACTTATATATAAATGTGTCTTACTGTAACGCCCTGAATTTGGGGGTAGAATTTTTTCTTCTTTTATCTCACCAAATTCAGGCGTTACTCTTTCCTTTTCCCTTTTCTTCTCGCTAAGCCTTGATCTTTTCCAAAAGTTATAGCGAGAATTAGCTCGACATCTTGTGTAAGCAAAACCTAGAACTATTTTTGGTTGTTGCATCATGTCGGATTATGCACTCTTCTGTTTGTGGTTGGGTGAATTGAAGAATTAGGCATATAAGAAAATATGGAAAATAGGAAAAAGAAAAACCTTTTCTTTTTTTCTCTCCCCCTTTCTCCCCTTTTGGCCCAGCCGCCCCTCCCCCTTCGCGCCGGCCCAGTCGCCCCCTTCCCCCCCCCGCCGTGGGCCGTCCCGACCGGCCCACCCCGCGCCATCCCCCCTTTGGGCCCAGCCGCCCCCTCCCCTTTCTTTTTTCCAAAACCTCCCTCCCCGCGGGCCCCGCCCGTCATCCCCTCCCCCAACTCCCTCTCCCCTAACCCTAGCCGCCGCCGCCCTAGCGCCGCCGCCGCGCCCTCCCCCGCCCCCGGTGAGGCTTCCCCCCCTCCTCCCCCTTCTCCCTCCCCTCCCTCCTCCTTCCCCCTCTCGTCGGCGCCCTCCCCCGCGCCCATGGCGCGCTCGCCCGGCCCCGTCCGCTCGGCGCTCCGGCGAGCCGCCGTGCTCGGCCGCGCTCGGCCTCGCCCCGCCCCTCCCCGCGTCGGCCCCGCCTCGGCCGCTCCGGCCGGCCCGCCCCCGTCCCGCGCCCGCCCCGCCTCGCCCCCGGCGAGCCTGCCCCCGTGCCGCCTCGCCCCGGCGAGCCCGCTCTCGCCCGGCCTCGCTCCGGCGAGCCCGCCCCGCCCCGTGCCCGGCTCGGCCGCCCCCCGCCGCGCCCGTCCCCGACGAGCCCTGCCCCGGCTCGGCCGCCCGCCCCCGTGCCCGGCTCGGCCGCGCCGTCCCCGCCCCGGCGTGGTGGCCGGCCGTGTCCTCGCTCGCCCGTGCTCGCTTGCCCCAGTGTGCTTGCCCGCTCGCCCCGCCGTGCCTTGCTCGCGTCGTGACGGTCCCGGCGTGGCCTCGAGCTCGGCCCAGCGTGCCCATGGCGCGCGGCCTTGAGCTCGGCTAGCGCACGGCCCCGACGTGCGCACGACTAGTTCGTGGCGTAGTGCGCGTGCCTTGGCACGACACGTCGTGCCTTCGTCTACCCCCAGACGCCCCGTCTACCCCCCCCCCCCCCGTGTCCTATGCACGCTAATCACATGTTTATATTAATAAGATAGGAGTCTCAATTTGGAAATTGGTTACGTTAGTTAATTTGTATTGCTAATCGTCTATCTCATTCAATGTTAATCTACTAAAAGTGGTCACGTTTACATTAGTGCATGTAACTAATCCTTTTGTTAGAACCAATTGGAATTAGAGCACGTAACGTCTAGTTATTCGCCTACCCGTAATGCGCCTCGAGCATAAGCTTTAACCCTCGCGAGACATTTCCCCGCCTCTTTCTAACCATGGTAAATTCATTATCGTATGTGATATTCTATGCATATTTACTTTATTTGTTCTCTTGTATGGTGTACTGTTTGTTTCCTAATTTGAATGGATGGATGTATGTATGCTTGCAATCGCATAGAGAACGATCCGGTTGAAGAGCCCGAGGAACTCGCAGGAGAAGCCCCTGAGCAGCAGTCAGTTGGTGGAGGCAAGTGTCCCTTGACCTATCTCTGTCCTATTCATTCTTTAATTCACCTCCCACTTTACACATTTATGCCTAAGGATTGACTAGTTTTGTTGTCCATGTCCTTGTTTACCTATTTGGGTTGGATTATTATTGTTTAGCTTTATGCTATTGCTCAAACTCTAATCAATGAACATGATGAGATTATCTATGATACGCTGTTTTCCCTTCTCTTATTATGATGTTGTACTTGTGGCCTTTAAGGGGGCTCGAGCGGTTTCTCGAGTGCCTCTCCATAAGGACCTGTTCTATGGATGACCGCCCGGGAAAACAGTGCAACCATGAGGGTGGAATGGGATGCCCTTAGCTGAATAATTAGAGGATCTGGGGTGTAGTTCGCTTCGCCGTCGTGCCGTCAATGGGGCTCGGTGTATGCGGCTCGCTCTGCCAAGGTTGATTTGTCCCTTGGGGAGGAGTGCGGTACATTTAGGAAACCTACTAACGGATGGCTACAACCCCGGGGAATCTTTGTAAAGGCTACGTAGTGATGCCCTGCTAGGCCACCTAGGTAGTGGTCAATGGGGAGTAGCTCTCTCCGGGCAGAAAGGGAATCACGACTTGTGGGTAAAGTGCACAACCTCTGCAGAGTGTTTGAAAACTGATATATCAGCCGTGCTCGCGGTTATGAGCGGCCAAGGGAGCTCCAGTGATTAGTGGTACTTGATCAGAGACATTTCGGTTTACAGGTGGCAATGAGACTGATGGTTTTGGTTATGTCTATGGTGCTGGTAAGTGGTATTCTTTCCGTTTGGAAAGGGTACATTGGGCTAATAACTTGGGTTAATGTTAAAACCTGGCTTTCTACTAGTAAATAATAATCTGACCAACTAAAAGCAACTGCTTGACTTATTCCCACATAAAGCTAGTCCACTACAGCCAAACAGGATACTTGCTGAGTATGTTGATGTGTACTCACCCTTGCTCTACACACCAAACCCCCCATCCCCAGGTTGTCAGTATTGCAACCACTGCTCAGGCGAAGATGAAGCTGTGGAAGGAGACTTCCAGGAGTTCCAAGACTACGACGAGTTCTAGGCGTGGGTTAGCGGCAACCCCCAATCGGCTGCCTGTGAAGGCCGCGGTTATCTACGTTTCGTTTTCGCACTTTGATTTATTGTAAGGACTATATGGACGTCTCAGACGTATGATGTAATCGACTATTATTTCCCTTTTTAATACTATTTTGAGCACTGTGTGATGATGTCCATGTTATGTAACTGCTGTGTACGTGAATTACTGATCCTGGCACGTACATGGTTCGCATTCGGTTTGCCTTCTAAAACCGGGTGTGACATAGGTGGTATCAAAGCCGTGCTGACTATAGGACCGCTAACCTAGAATAGAATGGTCGTTCTAAGGACTATAGACCTTTGTCCCTGCCTTGACTTTGATATCCCTTCAAAAGTTGGTCATACCGACCAAACCTATGTTCTACTATATAATATACCTTGCTGAAAATTGTGTTTTATTCTAATCCTTCATTTACTTATGGTTCATTATTTGCTGGTCATATTAATTCTGTTCTCACTCTTTTGCTTGCGGTGTCTTTTGTAGATGGCTCGTCTTAGACACACTGCACGAAAGTCTGTCATCCCCTTCTTACCCTCCCGCCTTGCTGAGCGTCCGCTTCGCCGTCCCGTGGCCGGACAGTCCAGCCACTTGGAGAGGCTACACCACCGCCTGCATGAGGAGCAGGAACATCGACGACAGGAGCAGGAGCAGCAGGGCTCTTCTTTCTCGCTCCAACAGGAGACAGAGTCCGTGAGGAGCTGCTCCCCTGTGCTTCCTCTGGAGGCGCCCCCTGCACCACCACTGGGCGCCCCATCCTCTGGAGTAGCTGCTGGAGGAGACCCAGACGATGGAGGTGGCGACGACAGCTCGAGCCACGACACCGACTTTTCTGCTGACCAGGAGCCGGAAGGATGGGTTGCTCGACCCATCACTCGCGACGCTGCTCGCGGGTGTCACTTCCACGACGCGCTCGACACCCTGCTACGTCGGGCACTTAACCGACGTACTTGGTCCATCGAGTATCGCTGTGTGGTCTACCAACATAGTCGCGGGGTCTACCCGGACCACTGGGAGGCGACCTTCTTGGTGCGCCGCCCGGAGAACAGTCTCCAGGGTGCTGAGGTCTGCTCAGAGCACTATTCTATCTCTGAGCGGGACTCAGCTGAGGCGGCCATGTAGGATGCTGCACGGCGTGCGCTTTCGCACTACTGCTCGGTGCTCGGTGGGGTAGCTGACGGTCTCAACCTGAAGTATTACCCCCGCCGTCCATCTAGCAGCACAAGAGGCGTGATTGTCTCACCTGTTGGTGAGGACAATCCTAGGTTGAGCAGCACAGTCAACCTAGCCGCCGTGCTAAACACGGAGCTGGACCATGCATTAGACGAGCTGAGTAGGGCTCGTGCTGAGATCGCCCTGCTGCGGGCTGAGCGCGCGGAACGTCGTCACCTGGATGATGGTTCCCCCGCTCCCGTCGGGACTCAGCACCCGTACCGCTCACCTCGGCGTGGACGCTAGCCTTATGGCAATCCCGACTGCAAGACCAAGATAAATCTAGAACCATAGATCGTTAGAGTTGGATCTTGTAATTAATACAAAATATATACGTAGAAGCTACAGTCTTAGCGTTAGTCTCGCTCTTAGTTAGTCTTAGTTAGACAGGGTAGTTTGCTATATCCTGTGCATTTATGTTTGTCATGATGAACTATGTTTGGTTTGGATCTTTGTAATGATTGTCACTAGAGTGTGGGTATTCCGTGCATTTTGGTCTACCTATTATGTTAATGGAGTTAGTTATATAGTTGGGAAACCTTTTATTCCACTTTCCTCTTTATCTGAGAAGTTGTGTGGTCTGTGTTGGAGATCAGTGAAGATGGTCACCTGTTCAGTGCTGTTGAAGAATTCTATACTCTTTTCTTATGCTGCAAGATTTGCCAGATCAGTTCTGATGTGTGGTTGCATTCTGCAGATGTCAGAGAACAGGCGCAGAGGAGGAAGGCGTGCTCAGCAAGAGCGAGCCGCTCAGCAGGATGAGGTGCCCCAGCAACAGCACCTACCGCCCCCGCCCCCGATGTCGATCGAGCAGATGTTTCTGATGCTGACTCAGGCAGTTCAAGACATCGATCAGACTCTGGCCGCCATTCAGCAGCAGTAGCAGCAGGCACCACCTCAGCCTCTGATGCCTCAGATGCCCAGAGACAAGCGTGCTGAGTTTATGAGAGGTCATCCACCAACGTTTGCTCACTCTTCTGACCCCATGGATGCTGAAGACTAGCTGCGCACTGTGGAGCGGGAGTTGCATACCGCTCAGTGCGATGATAGGGAGAAAGTCTTGTATGGTCCCCGTCTGTTGAGAGGAGCAGCTCAGTCATGGTGGGAGTCTTACCTCGCCACCCATGCCCACCCCGAGACCATCACCTGGGAAGAGTTCAGAGGAACTTTCGTCAGTACCATGTTCCTGCAGGTCTGATGACAGTGAAGAAGGAGGAGTTCCTGGCCCTCAAGCAAGGGCCATTGTCTGTCAGTGAGTACCGGGACAGGTTTCTGCAGTTGTCTCGCTATGCTCCTAAAGATGTCAACACCGACGCCAAGCGACAGTACCGTTTCCTAAGAGGCTTGGTTGACCCTCTTTAGTATCAGCTGATGAATCATACCTTCCCGACATTCCAGCACCTGATTGACAGAGCAATCATGACAGAGAGGAAGCGTAAGGAGATGGAGGATCGTAGGCGCAAGATCAGTGGACCCCAACCTAGAAGCAGCAATCGTCCTCATTTCTCAAGCAATCAACCTCAGCAGTTCAGGCAGAACCAGCATCCACCTCAGCAGCAGCAGCAGTTTCAAAGGCAGTATCCTCAGCATCAGCATTAGAATCGCCAGAATAATCAGCCAGGAGGAGGTCAGTTCCAGAGGCAGAATCAACAGGCACCTCGTCTTCCTGCCCCAGCAAACCAGCAGAGCAATCAGGCAGCACCAGCTCAGGTTGGAAACAGGGCATGTTTCCACTGTGGAGAGCAAGGCCACTGGGTGATGCAATGTCCGAAGAAGGCAGCCCAGCAGCAGTCAGGCCCCAATGCCCCAACAAAGCAGAATGTGTCTCAGCCTGGAGCAGGCAACCGCTCTCAGCCGCGTTACAATCATGGAAGACTGAATCACTTGGAGGCTGAAGCAGTTTAGGAGACCCCCGGCATGATAGTAGGTATGTTCCCAGTCGACTCCCATATTGCAGAAGTGTTATTTGATACTGGAGCAACACATTCTTTCATTACTGCATCATGGGTAGAAGCACATAATCTTCCAATAACTACCATGTCAACCCCCATTCAAATTGACTCAGCCGGTGGTAGAATTCGAGCTGATAGCATATGTTTGAATGTATGTGTGGAAATAAGGGGGATAGCGTTTCCCGCCAACCTCATAGTAATGGGTACTCAGGGAATAGATGTCATCCTAGGGATGAATTGGCTAGATAAGTATCAGGCAGTTATCAGTTGTGATAAGAGGACAATCAAGTTGGTGTCCCCACTAGGAGAGGAAGTGGTGACCGAGTTAGTCCCACCTGAGCCAAAGAAAGGAAGTTGTTATCAGATAGTTGTCGATAGCAGTGAAGCAGACCCAATTGAGAGTATCAAGGTTGTGTCCGAGTTCCCAGATGTGTTTCCAAAGGACTTACCGAGTATGCCACCAGAGCGGAAAGTTGAGTTTGCCATAGAGCTTCTTCCTGGAACCGCCCCTATCTTTAAGAGAGCTTACAGAATATCCGGACCATAGTTGGTTGAACTTAAGAAGCAGATTGATGAGCTGTCAGAGAAAGGTTATATCCGGCCAAGCACCTCGCCTTGGGCCGCTCCTGTCTTGTTTGTGGAGAAGAAAGATGGCACCAAAAGGATGTGTATCGATTACCAAGCTCTGAATGAAGTCACGATAAAAAACAAGTACCCCTTGCCTAGAATAGAAGATCTGTTCGACCAGTTGAGAGGAGCCAGTGTGTTCTCCAAGATTGATTTGAGGTCAGGTTATCATCAGCTCAGGATCCGACCTTCGGACATTCCGAAGACGACATTCATTACCAAGTATGGGTTGTATGAGTTCACAGTGATGTCTTTTGGTTTGACCAATGCACCAGCGTTCTTCATGAACTTGATGAACAGTGTATTCATGGATTACCTTGATAAGTTTGTGGTGGTATTCATCGATGACATTCTGATTTATTCTCAAAGCGAAGAAGAGCATGCAAGTCATTTGAAGATGGTATTGCAGAGATTGCGAGAGCACCAGTTGTATGCAAAGTTGAGCAAGTGTGAATTCTGGATCAATGAAGTCCTATTCTTGGGTCACATAATCAATAAAGAAGGATTGGTTGTGGATCCGAAGAAAGTGGTAGACATTCTGAACTGGAAAGCGCCAACAGATGCCCGAGGAATCAAGAGTTTCACTGGAATGGCCGGATATTATCGACGATTCATTGAAGGGTTTTCGAAGATTGCGAAACCAATGACAGCGTTGCTAGGCAACAAGGTTGAGTTCAAGTGGACCCAGAAATGCCAAGAGGCCTTTGAAGCGCTGAAAGAGAAGTTGACTACAGCGCTTGTCTTAGTCTTACCTGATGTGCACAAGCCCTTCTCGGTGTATTGTGATGCTTGCTACACTGGTTTGGGATGCGTGTTGATGCAAGAGGGAAGAGTTGTGGCTTACTCGTCCCGACAGTTGAAGGTTCATGAGAAGAATTACCCAATCCATGATCTAGAGTTGGCAGCAGTGGTTCACGCACTGAAGACATGGAGGCACTATCTGTATGGGCAGAAATGCGATGTTTACACAGACCACAAGAGTCTGAAGTACATATTCACTCAGTCAGAGTTGAATATGAGGCAGCAAAGATGGTTAGAGTTGATCAAAGACTATGAGTTGGAGATTCACTACCATCCAGGTAAAGCAAACATAGTGGCAGATGCTTTGAGCAGGAAGAGTCAAGTCAACCTGATGATCGCTCGTCCGATGCCTTATGAGTTGGCCAAGGAGTTTGACAGGTTGAGTCTCGGATTTCTGAACAATTCGTGAGGAGTCACAGTTGAGTTGGAACCTACCTTGGAGCGGGAAATCAAAGAAGCGCAGAAGAATGATGAGAAGATCAGTGAGATCCGGCGACTGATTCTGGAAGGCAAAGGCAAAGATTTTCGGGAAGATGCAGAAGGTGTGATATGGTTCAAAGACCGCTTGTGTGTTCCCAATGTCCAATCCATTCGGGAGTTGATTCTCAAGGAAGCTCATGAGACAGCCTATTCGATTCACCCTGGCAGTGAGAAGATATATCAAGATCTGAAGAAGAAATTCTGGTGGTACGGAATGAAGAGGGAAATCGCAGAGCATGTGGCTATGTGTGATAGTTGTCGAAGTATCAAGGCAGAGCACCAGAGGCCTGCTGGATTGTTGCAACCGTTGCAAATTCCTCAGTGGAAATGGGATGAAATCGGTATGGACTTCATAGTCGGATTGCCTCGCACTCGAGCCGGCTACGATTCCATTTGGGTAGTAGTGGACCGCTTGACCAAGTCAGCCCACTTCATACCTGTCAAGACCAACTACAGCAGTGCGGTATTGGCAGAGTTGTATATGTCTCAGATCGTTTGTCTTCATGGTGTGCCAAAGAAGATAGTGTCAGACAGAGGAACGCAGTTCACCTCTCATTTCTGGCAGCAACTGCATGAAGCCTTGGGCACACATCTGAATTTTAGTTCAGCGTATCATCCGCAGACATATGGCCAGACCGAAAGGACCAATCAAATTCTTGAAGACATGTTGAGAGCCTGTGCGTTGCAAGACCAGTCCGGATGGGACAAGAGATTGCCTTATGCAGAGTTTTCCTATAACAACAGTTACCAGGCCAGTTTCAAGATGTCACCATTTTAGGCGCTTTATGGAAGGAGTTGTAGAACTCCGTTGCAATGGGATCAGCCTGGAGAAAAGCAGGTGTTTGGGCCAGACATTCTGCTTGAAGCCGAAGAGAACATCAAGATGGTCCGAGAGAATCTGAAGATAGCGCAATCAAGGCAGCGAAGCTATGCAGACACAAGAAGAAGAGAGCTCAGTTTTGAAGTCGGAGACTTTGTCTATCTGAAAGTGTCACCGATCAGAGGAGTCAGAAGGTTCGGAGTCAAAGGCAAGCTAGCACCCCGCTACATTGACCCGTACCAAATTCTCGCCCGGCGTGAAGTGACCTATCAGCTCAGTCTGCCAGAAAATTTGTCTGTTGTGCATGATGTCTTTCATGTGTCTCAGTTGAAGAAATGCTTGCGTGTGCCAGAAGAGCAGTTGCCAGTTGAAGGTCTCGAAGTCCAGGAGGACTTGACCTACACAGAGAAACCAGCACAAATCCTTGAGACTGCAGATAGAGTCACCCGAAGGAAGACCATCAGAATGTGCAAAGTCAGATGGAATCACCACTCGGAGGAAGAAGCAACCTGGGAGCGTGAAGATGATCTGATGGCTAAATACCCTGAGCTCTTTGCTAGCCAACCCTGAATCTCGAGGGCGAGATTATTTTAAGGGGGATAGGTTTGTAACGCCCTGAATTTGGGGGTAGAATTTGTTCTTCTTTTCTCTCACCAAATTCAGGCGTTACTCTTTCATTTTCCCTTTTCTTCTCGCTAAGCCTTGATCTTTTCCAAAAGTTATAGCGAGAATTAACTCGACATCTTGTGTAAGCAAAACCTAGAACTATTTTTGGTTGTTGCATCATGCCGGATTATGCACTCTTCTGTTTGTGGTTGGGTGAATTGAAGAATTAGGCATATTAGAAAATATGGAAAATAGGAAAAAGAAAAACCTTTTCTTTTTTTCTCTCCCCCCTTTCTCCCCTTTTGGCCCAGCCGCCCCTCCCCCTTTGCGCCGGCCCAGCCGCCCCCCCCCACCGTGGGCCGTCCCGGCCGGCCCACCCCGCGCTCGCCCCCTCCCCCTTTGGGCCCAGCCGGCCCAGCCGCCCCCCTCCCCTTTCTTTTTTCCAAAACCTCCCTCCCCGCGGGCCCCGCCCGTCATCCCCTCCCCCAACTCCCTCTCCCCTAACCCTAGCCGCCGCTGCCCTAGCCGCCGCCCTAGCGCCGCCGCCGCGCCCTCCCCCGCCCCCGGTGAGGCTTCCCCCCTCCTCCCCCTTCTCCCTCCCCTCCCTCCTCCTTCCCCCTCTCGTCGGCGTCGTCCCCCGCGCCCATGGCGCGCTCGCCCGGCCCCGTCCGCTCGGCGCTCCGGCGAGCCGCCGTGCCCGGCCGCGCCCGGCCTCGCCCCGCCCCTCCCCGCGCCGGCCCCGCCTCGGCCACTCTGGCCAGCCCGCCCCCGCGCCCGGCCTCACCCCGGCGAGCCCCGCCCCCGTCCCGCGCCCGGCCGCGCCCGCTCGGCCCCGCCCCGCGCCGCCCCGCCTCGCCCCCGGCGAGCCCGCGCCCGCCCCCCTCCAGCGAGCCCGCCCCCGCGCCGCCTCGCCCCGACGAGCCCGCCCCGCCCTGCCCCGTGCCTGGCTCGGCCGCCCCCCGCCGCGCCCGTCCCCGGCGAGCCCCGCCCCAGCTCGGCCGCCCGCCCCTGTGCCCGGCTCGGCCGCGCCGTCCCCGCCCCCGGCGTGGTGGCCGGCCGTGTCCTCGCTCGCCCGTGCTCGCTTGCCCCGGTGTGCTTGCCCGCTCGCCCCGCCGTGCTTTGCTCGCATCGTGACGGTCCCGGCGTGGCCTCGAGCTCGGCCCAGTGTGCCCATGGCGCGCGACCTTGAGCTCGGCTAGCGCACGGCCCCGACGTGCGCACGGCTAGTTCGTGGCGTAGTGCGCGTGCCTTGGCACGACCCGTCGTGCCCCCGTCTACCCCCAGACGCCCCGTCTACCCCCCCCCCCGTGTCCTATGCGCGCTAATCACGTGTTTATATTAATAAGATAGGAGTCTCAATTTGGAAATTGGTTACGTTAGTTAATTTGTATTGCTAATCGTCTATCTCATTCAATGTTAATCTACTAAAAGTGGTCACGTTTACATTAGTGCATGTAGCTAATCCTTTTGTTAGAACCAATTGGAATTAGAGCATGTAACGTCTAGTTATTCGCCTACCCGTAATGCGCCTCGAGCATAAGCTATAACCCTCGCGAGACCTTTCCCCGCCTCTTTCTAACCATGGTAAATTCATTATCGTATGTGATATTCTATGCATATTTACTTTATTTGTTCTCTTGTATGGTGTACTGTTTGTTTCCTAATTTGAATGGATGGATGTATGTATGCTTGCAATCGCATAGAGAACGATCCGGTTGAAGAGCCCGAGGAACTCGCAGGAGAAGCCCCTGAGCAGCAGTCGGTTGGTGGAGGCAAGTGTCCCTTGACCTATCTCTGTCCTATTCATTCTTTAATTCACCTCCCGCTTTACACATTTATGCTTAAGGATTGACTAGTTTTGTTGTCCATGTCCTTGTTTACCTATTTGGGTTGGATTATTATTGTTTAGCTTTATGCTATTGCTCAAACTCTAATCAATGAACATGATGAGATTATCTATGATACGCTGTTTCCCCTTCTCTTATTATGATGTTGTACTTGTGGCCTTTAAGGGGGCTCGAGCGGTTTCTCGAGTGCCTCTCCGTAAGGACCTGTTCTATGGATGACCGCCCGGTAAAACAGTGCAACCATGAGGGTGGAATGGGATGCCCTTAGCTGAATAATTAGAGGATCCGGGGTGTAGTTCGCTTCGCCGTCGTGCCGTCAATGGGGCTCGGTGTATGCGGCTCGCTCTGCCAAGGTTGATTTGTCCCTTGGGGAGGAGTGCGGTACATTTAGGAAACCTAACGGATGGCTACAGCCCCGGGGAATCTTTGTAAAGGCTATGTAGTGATGCCCTGCTAGGCCACCTAGGTAGTGGTCAATGGGGAGTAGCTCTCTCCGGGCAGAAAGGGAATCACGGCTTGTGGGTAAAGTGCACAACCTCTGCAGAGTGTTTGAAAACTGATATATCAGCCGTGCTCGCGGTTATGAGCGGCCAAGGGAGCTCCAGTGATTAGTGGTACTTGATCAGAGACATTTCGGTTTACAGGTGGCAATGAGACTGATGGTTTTGGTTATGTCTATGGTGCTGGTAAGTGGTATTCTTTCCGTTTGGAAAGGGTACATTGGGCTAATAACTTGGGTTAATGTTAAAACCTGGCTTTCTACTAGTAAATAATAATCTGACCAACTAAAAGCAACTGCTTGACTTATCCCCACATAAAGCTAGTCCACTACAGCCAAACAGGATACTTGCTGAGTATGTTGATGTGTACTCACCCTTGCTCTACACACCAAACCCCCATCCCCAGGTTGTCAGTATTGCAACCACTACTCAGGCGAAGATGAAGCTGTGGAAGGAGACTTCCAGGAGTTCCAAGACTACGACGAGTTCTAGGCGTGGGTTAGCGGCAACCCCCAGTCGGCTGCCTGTGAAGGCCACGGTTATCTACGTTTCGTTTTCGCACTTTGATTTATTGTAAGGACTATATGGCCGTCTCAGACGTATGATGTAATCGACTATTATTTCCCTTTTTAATACTATTTTGAGCACTATGTGATGATGTCCATGTTATGTAACTACTGTGTACGTGAATTACTGATCCTGGCACGTACATGGTTCGCATTCGGTTTGCCTTCTAAAACCGGGTGTGACACTTACATGTCTCTATTTCATGTCCATAGGAAGAGGAGGACGAGGAGGAGGAGGTGCAGCACCACGAGGGGATGCTGAGGAGGAGGTGGTCACTGGCATAGATGCTGAGGCGGATGATGATACCATCGAGGCTCCTGCCTTTCGACGGAGTGGCACTTGGAAGGACCACTTTGTCCTACCTCCTTCAGCGCCTGCACAATCAGAAGCTCGGGTACTGATCATCCCGATTGGTGATAGGTACTCACATTTGGGTATTTTTGTTCTTACTTATTTTCTTATTTTACTGTACATTATATATATGACATGACTTCCTTATTTTTTTGTCATGCGACCAATGGGATGACACGTCTTTTGACAGCCGAGATCACCATAGACAGGTTAATCAAGTCTTAGGTAACCTATGTCATCTACATAATCCAGGAATTGTGACTGACTTGAAAGGTATGGTGGTTCCTTGCACTAGCTGCTCACACTTCGTACTAGCTCCACATGCTACATATTGAATAGCTCAGGGCACCGTCAAGCACGACTTTTGGGTAAGAGTATTGTTTGAAACTAACATTTTATGATTTGTTTCATACTAACTTTATTTTCGATGTTGGACAAAGATGCTATCGTGTGGAACCTAAGGCTCAAGAGCATGCATACTTAGTATTAGAGAAAAATGCGAAGAAGGTGTGCAAGGATGCATTTTCTAATGCTCGTCTATAGGTTATGAACGCATACATGAAGCGCCGAGGGCATTCTATCAACAACTTTTGACAATATTCAGATGTCTACTTGACTATGAACCAGTACATGGAGGTAAAAAATCTAATTTAGCAGATCATTTAGATGTTAATGTAATTTTGTGCTAACGCTTAGATACATGTAACCCTTACATGGATGGAACACCGGTCGTAGGCTTACAAGGCTTTGTGTGAGATATGGGCTTCGCTAGAGTGGATTGAGAAGTCAAACAGGAATCGACATAGGCAGTGCCATCAGCAGGACGGGGACGATGATGAGGTCATAGTCAACCATACCTATGGGCTGATGGACACATTCGGTTGGCGAAGCGAATGGTGAGTATGTAGTATTCTATTTTACTCAGAAATAGAATCGGTTTAAACTCCTATATTTTTAGGAGGCTCAAACTGGAGTTGTCCCGAACCCAATCGATGTTTATAGGCGACAGCATAGAGCGAAAAATAGTGAAATCTCCGATGAGCTATGTAGTCAAGCGGTCATTGAGCGTATGGTTAGTTATTGTTAAGATTAATGTTTTCTTGCCATATAAATATACATTACATGTGTGCTGAACCTTCATATTGTATTGCAGGAGACTTACGGGCAGGAGATAGTTAGGAAGTATGGAGAAGACTATGATTGATGAGGAGTGCCTACCATCGACGCTGAAGTTGTGCATTCTATTGGAGGAAAGGCCCATGAACGGTATTAACTTGTGATTTTTTAATAATATTGAAACCATGACCGAATAACTAATTTTCTTATTTTTCAAGATATTCTATGTTTACCGGTGTGATCGATTCAACGAAGTTGCTGTCTTGTGGTGGCTCTTCGTCGTAGGTGGGTTGTGGTAGCAGTCGTAGTTGGCGCTTGAGCATGGAGGACGCTATGAGGGAGCAGCAAGAAAGGTTTCGTGAAGAACTGCAGCAACAATAAATAACATTCCTCCAACAACAATCAGAGCACATGGCTGCTTACAACGCACAGGTGCAACAAGTAATGAACGTGAGTATCTTATTTATTCTCAACACGGTCGTATATTTGTCCTATAACTAATATATTGTATTTGCAACAGTCTTGGTTTCTAGAGCGGGCACAGCAATAACCATTCGTTTTCCCTCAATTTCAGTCATCGATGCCTTAGTGGGGATTACATGCTCTGCCACCTCCACCTCACTGCTTCAATTTAGTTTAGACTTGTGGTTTGTATTAACCTTTCAAATCTTGACTAAACTTGATTTTGTAGGGATCCGGGGTTATGGGCCACAACACGTCACCGCCGATGGTACCAACACCAGGAGGAGCTTATGCAGGGGAGGGATCTGCTACAGGAGAAGTTAGTTTGACAAACAATTTGTTTGAATAGTGGTCATGTAAACACTTGAGTTATTAATGTCTTCTTTTTTTTCTTTAGAATCCAAATCAGTTAAACGACTTCGTTAACGACTTGTTCACTTCTGTAGGTAGTGGCCACAACTCAAACGACCCCGATATGTGATGATTTGAGCCTTGTAGTGAATTGTCAGTTTGTGTTATGTTGTAATTGTCGGGTACCGTAATTAGGGGTACCCCCAACACTCCTAAACACGACTGGTAAGCACCATCAGCACAAACTGCAGAGACTGATGGGCACGGTTCAGGTCAAGACCTCGCCTACCAAGGGACGCAATCTCGCCTAGCCCGACCCTGGCCTCGGGCGGGAACAATAGTCCCGGACGAATTCACGCCTCGCCCGAGGGTCTCCTCAGGCAGTGGGCGCACCCTCGGCTCGCCCGAGGCCCAGCTCGGGCAGGCTTCGTCGAGAAGCAACCTTGGCCAAATCGCCTCAACAACCGACCGTATCGCAGGCGCATTCAATGCGAGGATCGCCTAGCACCTTATCCTGACACGCGCGCCTCAGTCGGCCAGGTCGAAGTGACCGCAGCCACTTCGCCCTTTCACTGACCGATCTGACAGGAAAACAGCGCCGCTCAACCCGCTTCGACTGCTGTGCCAGCCACCCGGGCAAGGCTGACAACAGCAAGTTCAGCCTCGGGCGCAACAGGAAGCTCCGCCTCGCCCGACCTTAGGCCTCAGCCTCGAGAGGAGGTCTCCGCCTCGCTCGACCCCAAGACTCGGCCTCAGCCTCAGCCTCAGGAGGAATCGTGTCCTCGCCCGACCCCGGCCTCGGCCTCAGGAGAAGTCTCCGCCTCGCCCGACATTGGGCTCAGACCGACCACGCCACAGGGGATACATCATTACCCTACCCCTAGCTAACTCAGGCTATGAGGGAACAAGACCGACGTCCCATCAGGCTCGTCCCGGTAACATGTAATGATGGCTCCCCGCGTGCGTTCATGACGACGGTGGTTCTCAGCCCCTTACGGAAGCAAGGAGACGTCAGCAGGATCCCAGCAGCACCGCCAGCTGTGCTTCAACAGGGCTCAGACACTTCTCCGAAGGCCACGTTATCGCGTACACATGGCTCAAGCTCCTCTCCGACAGCCACGTTGGCATGTACACAGGGCTTAGGCACCTCTCTGCCAGACACGTTAGCGCATAAGCTACACCCCCCATTGTACATCTGGACCCACTCCTTGCATCTATAAAAGGGAGGTCCAGGGCCTTTCTGCGGGAAGGTCGCGTGGAGGGACGAGCAAACGAACAGGCTCACTCTCTCTCTCTCGCGAACACTTGTAACCCCTATTACGAGCACACCCCCCTGGTGCGAGATAATACGAGCCGCGTTTTCCGCTTGTGTTCCATCTCGCGCCAACCCATCTCGGCAGGGGCACGCAGCGAAAAATTTACTCGTTGGCTCACGGACCCTCCGGGTCCGAAACGCCGACAGTTGGCGCGCCAGGTAGGGGCCGACTGCGTGTTAACGAACAACTTCCCGTTGAGTTCCAGATGGGTAGTCTTCAGCAACCTCTTCAGCCCGGGACGGTGCTCCGCTTCGGGAGTCTCGAGTTCATGCCCCTCGACGGCAGCTACGACATGGTGCTCCTCCCCCCGCAGCGCGACGGCAATAACGACGGTCGTCAGATCGCCCGACGGCGACGAACTCGACGACGTCTTCCCCCCGTGGTGGAAGAGCAGCATCCGGGTTTGCCTCGCCACCCTCCTCGCCGCAGAATGAGGAGACGGGGCAATTGTGGCCAGGCAGGAGGCGGCGCCTCGTCGGCTGTCAAGCGAGTCGACGACACCGGCACCCCAGCGGGGTACATGTCGAGCGTTGTCCTCGCACCTGAGACAACGACGGATGTCGTTTCCCCGCAACGTGCCAACCCCAAGCGGACTGATGACGCCAGCACTCTCGCGAAGGACTTGCTGGGCGTTAGCCTCGTACCTAAGATGATGGTGCAGTCTGTCCCCGATGCTACTTCCTCACCATCCATCGACCAAGAGGTACCGTCCGTTTTCCATCCTGTGCCTTTTAGATTCAACTTCGATCCACCAAGCGACCCCCCTGCGGTGAGCGCTTTCTTAAAGGCATACCCTAACCTTCCGGGGTACCATATGTGGTCATCTTGGGACTGACTGATGGTCGTGTCAACCTACGGGCCCCCGGGTTCCGAGGAAGAGGACGACCCTGACTCCGGTTGGGATTTCACTAGGCTCAGTGATCCCAGTGCCATGCGAGACTTCATGACCGTATGTGACTACTGCCTCTCCGGTTGCTCTGATGATGGCCACAGCCTTGGCGACGAGGGTTGTGGCCCGAGTCGCGAATGTTTCCACGTCGATCTGGGGGATCGCGACGAAGGCAACCACCTTGGTATGTCGGAGGATGATGATCCCCCTGTGCCTGCTTCACGCGTTGATATCCCGTGGGAGCTAGTTGTGGTCCCAGTCCCTGCGGGGGGTCAGGACACACAGCTCGAGCAAATATGCGAGATGCAAGCCAAGCTCGACGAGGAAGCAGGGCAACTTGTGCAGCTCCCGCAAAACATCGAGCAGGAGTGGGCAGGTCGAGCACTCGCCGGAGAAGCGCATCATCGGGCCCAGGACGTCCAACGCCGTATTGTTGACGATGCCAGGGCAAGGCTGCCCCCGGCCTCCAGCGGGGTCGGCCAGAATCTAGTTGCAGCGGCAATACTACTCCGAGCGATGCCGGAGCCATCCACCACCGAGGGGCGGCGTATCCAGGGAGAACTCAAGAATCTCCTGGAGGATGCTGCGGTCCGATGGGCCGAAAGCTCTGCCTCCCGAAGGCAAGGGTGCCCCCCGGAGCATCGCGCGATGACTTCCCGACTCATGCGGGAGGCCTCGGTCCACACCGGTCGCACGCGGGACGGGACACCTGCAGCCCCGGGTCACCTCGGCGACGAGCCACACCATCACAACCGTCGAGCCCGCCTCGACGAGAGGGTGCACCAAGGCTACCACCCCAGGCACGAAGGACGCTACAACAGTGAGGAGGATCGGAATCCCTCGCCCGAACTACCAGGTCCGCAAGCCTTCAGCCAAGCCATACGACGGGCGCTGTTCCCGGCTGGTTCCTGGCCCCGACTACGATCACCAAGTACTCGGGGGAGACAAGGCCGGAGTTGTGGCTTGCGGACTACCGGCTGACATGCCAGCTGGGAGGGACGGACGACGACAACCTCATTATCCGCAACCTCCCTCTGTTCCTCTCCGACGCTGCCCGGGCCTGGCTGGAGCATCTGCCTCCCGCGCAGATCTCCAACTGGGATGACCTGGTCAGGGCCTTCGCTAGAAACTTCCAGGGCACGTACGTGCGCCCTAGGAACTCATGGGATCTCTGAAGCTGCCGCCAGCAGCCAGGGGAATCCCTACGAGAGTACATCCGACGGTTTTCAAAGCAGCGCACCAAGCTGCCAACATCACCGACTCGAATGTCATCAAGGTGTTCCTCGCCGGCACCACCTGCCGAGACCTGGTGAACAAACTGGGGCGCAAGAATCCCACCAAGGCGAGCGAGTTGATGGACATAGCCACCAAGTTCGCCTCTGGCCAGGAGGCGATCGAAGCCATCTTCTAGAAGGACAAGCAGCCTCAG
Organism: Zea mays; assembly: GCF_902167145.1. NCBI lineage: Eukaryota > Viridiplantae > Streptophyta > Magnoliopsida > Poales > Poaceae > Zea > Zea mays. The sequence goes on from NC_050098.1 coordinate 68,473,171, forward strand.
GGACGGCAGCAGGAAGACGTCCCCGAGGCGTCCGCCCAGCGTGGCACGAAGAAGAAGGCCAAGAAGAAGGCGCAAGCAAAGCGCAACGCCGCTGACGCGGATCTCGTCGCTGCTATCGAACACAGGAACCCTCGGAAGCCTCCCGGAGGGGCCAACCTGTTCGACAAGATGCTCAAGGAGTCGTGCCGCTATCACCAGGGTCTCGTCAAGCACACCCTTGAGGAATGCGTCATGCTTCGGTGCTACTTCCATAAGGCCGGGCCCCCGGCTGGAGATGGCAAAAGCCAAGACAACAACAAGAAAGAGGGCGACAAGCAGGAGGAGTTCCCCAAGGTCCATGGCTCCTTCATGATCTACGGTGGGCAAGTGGCGAATGCCTCGGCTCGGCACCGCAAGTAGGAGCGCCGGGAAGTCTGCTCGGTGAAGGTGGCGGCGCCAGTCTACCTAGACTAGTCCGACAAGCCCATCACCTTCGACCAAGGCGACCACCCTAACTACGTGCCGAGCCCAGGAAGATACCCGCTCGTTGTCGATCCTGTCACCGGCAACGCCAGGCTCACCAAGGTCCTCATGGACGGAGGCAGCAGCCTCAACATCATCTACGCCGAGACCCTCGGGCTCTTGGGGATCGATTTGTCCACAATCCGGCCCGGTGCGGCGCCCATTCACGGGATCGTCCCTGGAAAGCGCGTCCTCCCCCTTGGACAACTCGATTTGCCCGTCTGCTTCGGAACTCCCTCCAACTTCCGCAGGGAAACCCTCACGTTCGAGGTGGTCGGGTTCCGAGGGACCTACCACGCGGTGCTGGGGAGACCGTGCTACACCAAGTTCATGGTCGTCCCCAACTACACGTACCTCAAGCTCAAGATGCCAGGCCCCAACGGGGTCATCGCCATCGGATCCACATACCGACACGCGTACGAATGCGACGTGGAGTGCATGGAGTACGCTGAGACCCTCGCCGAGTCCGAGGCCCTCATCGCCGACCTAGAGTGCCTCTCCAAGGAGGTGCCTGATGCGAAGCGCCACGCCGGCAACTTCGAACCGGCTGAGGCGGTTAAGTCCGTCGCCCTCGACCCCAGCAACGACGCCTGCAAGCAAGTCCGGATCGGCTCCGAGCTCGACTCCAAATAGGAAGCAGTGCTCGTCGACTTTCTCCGCGCAAACGCCGAAGTTTTTGTGTGGAGTCCCTCGGACATGCCCGGCATACCGAGGGATATCGTCGAGCAATCACTGGATATCCGAGCCGTGCCCGACCCGTGAAGCAGCCTCTGCGCCGTTTCGACGAAGAAAAGCGCAGAGCCATAGGCGAGGAGCTCCACAAGCTGATGGCTGCAGGGTTCATCAAAGAGGTATTCCATCCTGAATGGTTAGCTAACCCTGTGCTTGTAAAAAAGAAAGGCGGGAAATGGAGGATGTGCGTAGACTACACTGGTCTAAACAAAGCATGTCCGAAGGTTCCCTACCCTCTGCCTCGCATCGATCAAATTGTGGACTCCACTGCTGGGTGCGAAACCCTGTCATTCCTCGACGCCTATTCAGGTTATCACCAAATCAAGATGAAAGAGTCCTACCAGCTCGCGACTTCTTTCATCACACCTTTTGGCATGTACTATTATACTACTATGCCATTTGGCTTGAGGAATGCAGGTGCAACATACCAAAGGTGCATGAACCACGTGTTCGGAGAGCACATCGGCCGAACGGTCGAGGCTTATGTCGATGACATCGTTGTCAAGACGAGGAAAGCCTCCGACCTCCTCTCCGACCTTGAAACGACATTCAAGTGTCTGAGAGCGAAAGGCGTGAAACTCAATCCCGAGAAGTGTGTCTTCGGAGTCCCCCGAGGCATACTCCTGGGGTTCATCGTCTCCGAGCGGGGCATCGAGGCCAACCCGGAGAAAATCGCGGCCATCACCAACATTTTGCCTATCAAAGATTTGAAAGGAGTACAAAGGGTCATGGGATGCCTTGCGGCTCTGAGCCGCTTCATCTCGCGCCTCGGCGAAAAAGGCCTACCCTTGTACCACCTCTTAAGGAAGGTCGGGCGCTTCACTTGGACCCCCAAGGCCGAGGAAGCCCTCGGAAACTTAAAGGCGCTCCTTACAAACGCGCCTATCTTGGTGCCCCCCGCTGCGGGAGAAGCCCTCTTGATCTACGTAGCCGCAACCACTCTGGTGGTCAGCGCCGTGTTCGTAGTCGAGTTACGAGAAGAAGGGCATGCACTACTCGTCCAGAGGCCGGTCTACTTCATCAGTCAGGTGTTATCCGAGACCAAGATCCGCTACCCACAAATCCAGAAGCTACTATACACAGTAATTCTGACGCGGCGAAAATTGCGACACTACTTCGAGTCTCATCCGGTGACTGTGGTGTCATCCTTCCCCCTGGGGGAGATCATCCAGTGCCGAGAGGCCTCGGGTAGGATAGCAAAGTGGGCGGTGGAACTCATGGGCGAGACAATCTCGTTCGCTCCTCGGAAGGCCATAAAATCCCAAGTCTTGGCGGACTTCATGGCTGAATGGGTCGACACCCAATTGCCAACAGCTCCGATCCAACCCGAGCTTTGGACCATGTACTTCGATGGGTCGTTGATGAAAATAGGAGCCGGTGCGGGCCTGCTCTTCATCTCACCCCTCGGGAAACATGTGCGCTACGTGCTGCGCCTCCATTTTCCGGCATCAAACAACGTGGCCGAGTACGAGGCTTTGGTTAATGGGCTACGCATCTCCGTCGAGCTAGGGGTTCGGTGCCTCGACGCTCGTGGCGACTCGCAGCTTGTCATCGGCCAAGTCATGAAGAACTCCCACTACCGCGACTCGAAGATGGAGGCCTACTGCGACGAAGTTCGGCGCATGGAAGACAAGTTCTACGGGCTGGAGCTCAACCACATCGCTCGACGGTACAACGAGACTGCGGACGAGCAGGCGAAAATAGCCTCGGGGCGGACAACAGTTCCCCCGGACGTCTTCTCCAGAGACACACATCAACCCTCCGTCAAGATCGACGACACGCCCGAGCCCGACGAGACCTCGGCTCAGCCCGAGGTACCCTCGGCCACCGAGGGCGAAGCCTTGCGCATCGAGGGAGAGCGAAATGGGGTTGCGCCAAACCGAAACTGGCAGACCCCATACCTGCAATATCTCCACCGAGGAGAGCTACCCCTCGACAAGGCCGAAGCTCGGCGACTGGCTCGGCGCGCCAAGTCGTTCGTCTTACTGGGTGATGAAAAGGAGCTCTACCACCGCAGCCCCCAGGCATCCTCCAACGATGCATATCTGTCGCCGAAGGACAAGAGCTGTTGCAAGAGATACACTCGGGGGGCTTGCGGTCACCACGCAGCACCTCGAGCCCTCATGGGAAACGCTTTCCAACAAGATTTCTACTGGCCGACCGCGGTGGCCGACGCCACTAGGATTGTACGCTCCTGCCAAGGGTGTTAATTCTACGCAAGACAGACGCACCTGCCCGCTCAGGCCCTGCAGACAATACCCATCACCTGTGAAAGGATCACGGTGCCCAAGAGGGGGGTGAATTGGGCTTTTCTAAAAATCAACACTAATAAAAACCTAAGCAAGGGCTAAACAAGAGCCCAACTTCACCCCAACAACTAGCACTAAGAATATAATACTAGAAATGTAACAAAGCTAAGATAATACTTCAAATACTTGCTAAACAAATACACAATGTAAAGTGCTTGAATTAAGTGCGGAATGTAAAGCGAAGTTTAGAAGACTCCTCCAATTTTTCCCGAGGTATCGAAGAGTCGGCACTCTCCACTAGTCCTTGTTGGAGCACCCGCGCAAGGGTATCGCTCCCCCTTGGTCCTCGCAAGAACCAAGTGCTCACTACGAGATGATCCTTTGCCACTCCGGCGCGGTGGATCCCTCGAGACCGCTTACAAACTTGAGTCGGGTCACCAACAAGATCTTCACGGTGATCACCGAGCTCCCAACGCCACCAAGCCGTCTAGGTGATGCCGATCACCAAGAGTAACAAGCCGTAGACTTTCGCTTGACCAAGAGAAGCCTAATGCAAGTGGTGTGTGCTCTAGGTGGCTCTCACTAGCGCTAATGAGGAACAAGCGCGGATTATGATTCTCTAATCTCCTCACTAGGCTTTTGGTGCTTGCAATGCTCTACCAATGTGCTGGAATAAATGTGAAGTGCAAGACATTGAATATGGTGGGTGGAGGGGGTATAAATAGCCCTCACCCACCAACTAGCCGTTACAGGCATTTACTGCGCGATGGCGCACCGGACAGTCCGGTGCGCCACCGGTGCGCCAATGGTGCGCCACCGGTGCGCCAACGGTCACTTCCAACGGCTAGTTCTGACAGAGAGCCGTTGGCCTCATGGCGCACCGGACAGTGAACAGTCCACTGTCCGGTGCACACCGGACAGTCCGGTGCGGTGTCCGGTGCACCACTAAAATTCAACTCCAAAAACTGTGCTCTCGGGTTTCTGCGAAGGGGAGAGTCTCTGCCGTGGACCAGCCTGGCCCCACCTGGCAGAGGGTGCACCGGACAGTCCGGTGCCCCAAAGCCAGAAACACTAAGTCTTGTTTTTCAGCTGATTTTCAAATCGGTTCTCGCTCTAACTTGTGTGTGAGTTCTAGAGTGACACCTAGCACTGTATATGAGTGTGATTGTGCACCAACACTACACTAGAACTCTCTTGGTCAAACTACTCATCGACAACCCCTCTTTATAGTACGGCTAAAAGAGAATAAAAGACCTAACTAAATCGCGAGTGTCCACATCTCCTTGACACTCGGACTCCGTAGACCTTCACCTTTTGTTCCGTCGTTTTAGCCGTCGCTTCGAGTTCTTATTTCCGGGATTGTTTTCACCGTTGTAGTACTTCTACCTGTCATGCGACCTAACTTACCATTTGTCTCTGCAAAACACACGTTAGTCACATATAATATTACGTTGTCATTAATCACTAAAACCAACCAGGGGCCTAGATGCTTTCAATCTCCCCCTTTTTGGTGATTGATGACAACCCTACAAGTTTTGAGAGAGTAGTTTGTTTTGAAGATTCTGTCAATAGAGAGAATGGTTAGTTATACTCAGTAATCTTTGACAGAAGGAATGTGTACCATAATAAGTAAGAGTGAGCGCATACACATCATAAGATTCTTGTTCATATAAAAGTGAAGTTAAATTAATGAAACAAGAGCTAGAAGACTGGTGATAAAATATAAGGTGAAAACGTAATACACACAGTCAACCATAAGCAACGAGAGTATATGACGAGTTTGTGAGCCAAAAACATCAAGCTAGTACAGAGAGTAGCAGGCACATATATTACATCAAAATGACTCTGACTCTCTACTAACTCTCTAACTCCCCCTAGCTCTCACAACTCATATCTCCTCCCCTTTGGCGTCAAACACCAAAAGGGACCTGAACCTAAACGCCTGAAGCAGGAGGAGGCGGCGGGGGCGCATCCGGTCGAGGTCGAGGTAGCAGAGCGAACGCTGACGGAGGGTCAGAGTCAGTCTCGGATCCAGGATCTGCGGTAGAAGCTGGAGCTGGTACTGACTCGAACTGCGGCCGCGCAGCAGGAGCTACCGGAACAGAAGCGGTCACAGATACTGCCACAACGGTAGTGGTAACAGCAGATGCTGGTGGCACTGGCGGCTGCGGACAGACAGAGCTGAGAACCGGAGAGGTGAACGCCAAAGTGACTGGCCGGAGCGGAGAGGTACCAACAGGGGGTCCAGACAAAATCGAAGGCACCACTGGAGCGTGAAGCGGAGGAGGCAGAGCAGACTGAACCGGAGGTGCTGAGATACCAGAATGCTGAAGCATGAGAGCCATGAATGCCCTATTCTCTGCCCTATCCTGAATAAGCTGCTGCTGAAGTGCATCCTGCCTGTCCTGCATGCTCTAAAACATCGAGAGCATCGTCTCGGATAACCGGGCCTGCTCGGCTGCCAGGTTGGCCAGAATCGCCGCAAGAGCAGGGTCCAGAGCCGGAGGAGGAGCAGGGGCAGCACGAGAACTCCCAGCCTCATGATCATGGGAGCGTGGAGGCATAGGAGGCGGAGGCGGAGGAGGAACCCCAAAATCATCATCATCATCATCATCATCATCAGCTGCTGTACCCTGAGTGTCAAACTGACGAAGAGCTGCATCCTCGGCCTGAGAGTCAAACACAGAAGCAGAAGCTGGCACGGTAAGATCCAAATACAAGGCGTGAGGCCTCAAGGGTGCTCTGAAATCGAGGTGGCTGAATCAGCTGCGCAAAGATGTGGCACAAGTAGTGAGCATAAGGTAGCTGCCGACGAGCACGAATCCCATCCAGAACGGTGTCCTCAATCTCACAGATCAGAAAGTCCACAACATCAAACTCAGAGTGGGATACCAGGGCACCAAGAAGCCAAAGCTGAATATGAGTGGTAGCCTCCCTGTATCCCATCCTCGGCAGGAGTGTCCGTCTGATGAGCTCATATAAGTACTTCGCTGCTGTAGTAAAGTCTGCTGGTGAACGTCGCGACCCATCTGTGAAAGGCGGGCGGAACAGAGCCGCGACGTGAGCTGTCCCTGGAGCCACACCGCCGTGAGGGCGACGAGGAGGATCAGAAGTGCCGTAGCAGAGGCTGTGAAGGCGAGTCGTCGACTCAGGGAATCCAAATAGCTGTCGGATCTGACTGGCAGTGATCGTGACATCCTCGCGCTCAAAGCGGAACCTCATCCAGTGATGATCCGGGTCAATCCAAACAGAGGCGTAGAAGACGCGGACCCACTCCTCAACATATCTGCCGCTGATAGTCAGAAGGGTCAGGAGGCCAGGCTGTAACGCCCTGAATTTGGGGGTAGAATTTTTTCTTCTTTTCTCTCACCAAATTCAGGCGTTACTCTTTCCTTTTTCCCTTTTCTTCTCGCTAAGCCTTGATCTTTTCCAAAGTCGCAGCGGGTTTTGGCTTTAGACCTCGTGTAAAGCAAAACCTTAAAACACTTTATTTTGTGTGATGCACCATGCCGAACCATGCATATTTTTTGTTTGATTGAAAATGTGAATGCTTTCGTCTAGAGAAAATTAGAAATTAGGAAAAAAAGGAAAAAGCCTTTTCTTTTTTTCTTTCTTTTTCTTCCCTCTCTCTCTTCCCCCCCTTCTCCCCTATTCGGCCCAGCCGCCCCCCTTCGGCCGGCCCAGCTGGCGGCCCAGCCGCCCCCTCCCCCCTTCCGCGTGGGCCCCACGCCGGCCCAGCCGCGCGCCCCCTCTCCCCCCACTTTGGGCCCAGTCGGCCCAACCGCCCCCCCCCCCCACCCCTTTTTCTTTTTTCCAAAAATCCTCCCACGGGCCCCGCCCGTCATCTCTCTCTCTCTCCCTCACCCTCACCCTAACCCTAGCGCCGTCGCTGCCTCTCCCCTCCCCGGCGCCGCCGCTGCGCCGCCCCTCTCCGGTGAGGCCCCCCCTCCTCCCCCCTCCTTCCCCCTTCTCCCTCCTCCTCCCTCGCCCGCCCGGCCGCCCGGTCCGGCCGCCCCCGCCCCGGCGTCCCGCGTCCGGACTCCCTCGGCCGGCGCCGCCGCGCCCGACCCCGGCCCCGGCGAGCCGCCCCCGCCCCGACCCCGTCCGGCCCCGGCGAGCCGCCTCGGCCCCCGGCGAGCCCGCGCCCCCGACCTCCCCCGGCTCGGCCCCGCCCGCGCCGCCTCTCCCCCGGCCGTCCGCGGCCTCCCGCGCCCGGCCGCCCTCGCCCTCGTCCGCCCCGACCCCGGCCCCGGCCCCGGCGAGCCCGCGCCCGTCCCCGGCCCCGCGCTCGCGCGCGCCGGCAAGCCGCCCGGCCGCGCCGCGCCCCGCCTCGCCGTCCCCGGCCCCGCCCTCGTCCGGCGAGCCCGCGCCGCCCGCTCGGCCGGCTCCCAGGCCGCCCCCCCCGGCGAGCCGCGCTCGGCCCTGCCCCCCGCCGCCCTCCGGCGAGCCGCCCCGCCCCGTGTCCCGGCTCGGCCGCCCCCGTGCCCGGCTCGGCCGCCCGTCCCCACGCTCGGCCTCGTCCGGCCGTATCCTCGCTCGCCCGCGCTCGCTTTCCGTGGCGTGCTTGCCTGCTCGCCCCGCCGTGCCTTGCTCGCGTCGTGTCGGCCCCTGCGTGGCCTCGAGCTTGGCCCAGCGTGCCTATGGCGCGCGGCTTTGAGCTCGGCTAGCGCTCGGCCCCGACGTGCGCACGGCTAGTCAGTGGCGTGTGCGTGCGACCTCGCGCGCGTACCCGCGTAGTGCGCGTGCCTTGGCACGACCCGTCGTGCCCCGTCTACCCCCAGACGCCCCGTCTACCCCCCCCCCCCCCCCCCCCCCGTGTCCTATGCGTGTTAATCCCATGTTTATATTAATAAGATAGGAGTCTCAATTTGGAAATTGGTTACGTTAGTTAATTTGTATAACTAATCATCTATCTCGTTCCATGTTAATCTACTAAAAGTGATCGCGATTACATTAGTGCATGTTGCTAATTCTTTTGTTAGAACCAATTAAAAACTAGAGCACGTGACGTCTAGTCATTCGTTTACCCGTAGTGCCCCTCGAGCATAAGCCTTAACCCTTGCGAGACCTTCCCTCGTTTCTTTCTAACCAAGGTAAATTCATTATTGTATGTGGTATTCTATGCATATTTGCTTTACTTGTTCTCTCGTATGGTGTACTGTTTGTTTCCTAATTTGAATGGATGAATGTATGTATGCTTGCAATCGCATAGAGAACGATCCGGTTGAAGAGCCCGAGAAACTCGCAGGAGAAGCCCCTGAGCAGCAGTCGGTTGGTGGAGGCAAGTGTCCCTTGACCTATCTATGTCCTATTCATTATTTAATTCACCTCCCGCTTTACACATTTATGCCTAAGGATTGACTAGCTTTTGTGATCCATATCCTTGTTTACCTATTTGGGTTGGATTATTACTGTTTAGTTTTATGCTATTGCTTAAACTCTAATCAATGAACATGATGAGATTATCTATGATACGCTGTTTTTCCCTTTTCTTATTATGATGTGATACTTGTGGTCATCAAGGGGGCTCGAGCGGTTTCTCGAGTGCCTCTCCATAAGGGCCTGTTCTATGGATGACCGCCCGGGAAAACAGTGCAACCATGAGGGTGGAATGGGATGCCCTTAGCTGAATAATTAGAGGATCCGGGGTGTAGTTCACTTAGCCGTCGTGCCGTCAATGGGGCTCGGTGTATGCGGCTCGCTCTGCCAAGTTTGGGTTCGCCCCTTGGGGAGGAGTGCGGTGCATTTAGGAAACCTAACGGGTGGCTACAGCCCCGGGGAATCTTTGTAAAGGCTACGTAGTGATGCCCTGCTGGGTCACCTTGGTAGTGATCAATGGAGAGTCATGATCTCCGGGCAGAATGGGAATCACGGCTTGTGGGTAAAGTGCACAACCTCTGCAGAGTGTTTGAAAACTGATATATCAGCCGTGCTCGTGGTTATGAGCGGCCAAGGGAGCTCCAGTGATTAGTGGTACTTGATCAGAGATACTTTGGTACAGGTGGTTATGAGATCGACGGTTTTGGTTATGACTATGGTGCTGGTAAGTGGTATTCTTTCCGTTTGGAAAGGGTACATCGGGTTAATAACTTGGGTTAATGTTAAAACTTGGCTTTCTACTAGTGAGTAATAATCTGACCAACTAAAAGCAACTGCTTGACTTATCCCCACATACAGCTAGTCCACTACAGCCAAACATGATGCTTGCTGAGTATGTTGATGTGTACTCACCCTTGCTCTACACACCAAACCCCCCCCCCATCCCCAAGTTGTCAGCATTGCAACCACTGCTCAGGCGAAGATGAAGCTGTGGAAGGAGACTTCCAGGAGTTCCAAGACTACGACGAGTTCTAGGTGTGGGTTAGCGGCAACCCCCAGTCGGCTGCCTGTGAAGGCCGCGGTTATCTACGTTTCTTTTCCGCACTTTGATTTATTGTAAGAACCTATATGGACGTCTCAGATGTATGATGTAATCGACTATTATTTCCCCTTTTAATACTATTTTGAGCACTGTGTGATGATGTCCATATTATGTAACTGCTGTGTACGTGAATAACTGATCCTGGCACGTACATGGTTCGCATTCGGTTTGCCTTCTAAAACCGGGTGTGACATAAGTGGTATCAAAGCCGTGCTGACTGTAGGACCGCTAACCTAGAGTAGAATGGTCGTTCTAAGGACTATAGACCTCTGTCTCTGCCTTGACTTTGATATCCCTTCAAAAGTTGGTCATACCGACCAAACCTATGTTCTACTATATATTATACCTTGCTGAAAATCATGTTTTATTCTAATCCTTCATTTACTTATGATTCATTATTTGCTGGTCATATTAATTCTGTCCTCACCCTTTGCTTGCGATGTCTTTTGTAGATGGCTCGACTTAGACACACTGCACGAAAGTCAGTCATCCCCTTCTTACCCTCCCGTCTTGCTGAGCGCCCGCTTCGCTGTCCCGTGGCCGGACAGTCCAGCCACTTGGAGAGACTACACCACCGCCTGCGTGAGGAGCAGGAACGTCGACGACAGGAGCAGCAGGGCTCTTCTTTCTCGCTCCACCAGGAGATAGAGTCCGTGAGGAGCTGCTCCCCTGTGCTTCCTTTGGAGGCGCCCCCTGCATCACCACTGGGCGCCCCAGCTTCTGGAGTAGCTGCTGGAGGAGACCCAGACGACGGAGATGGCGACAACAGCTCGAGCCACGACACCGACTTCTCTGCTAACCCTGAGCCGGAAGGATGGGTTGCTCGACCCATCACTCGCGACGCTGCTCGCGGGTGTCACTTCCACGATGCGCTCGACACCCTGCTACGTCGGGCATTTAACCGGCATACTTGGTCCGTCGAGTATCGCTGTGTGGTCTACCAGCACAGTCGCAGGGTCTACCCGGACCGCTGGGAGGCAACCTGCTTGGTGCGCTGTCCGGAGAACAGTCTCCAGGGTGCAGAGGCCTGCTCAGAGCACTATTCTATCTCTGAGCGGGACTCAGCTGAGGCAGCCATGCAGGATGCTGCACGGCGTGCGCTTTCGCACTACTGCTCGGTTTTCGGTGGGGGCAGCTGACGGTCTTGACCTGAAGTATTACCCCCGCCGTCCATCTGGCAGCACAGGAGGCGTGATTGTCTCACCTGTCGGTGAGGGCAATCCTAGGTTGAGCAGCACAGTCAACCTAGCCGCCGTGCTAAACACGGAGCTGGACCATGCATTAGACGAGCTGAGTAGGGCTCGTGCTGAGATCGCCCTGCTGCGGGCTGAGCGCGTGGAACGTCGTCACCTGGATGGTGGTTCCCCCGCTCCCGTCGGGACTCAGCACCCGTACCGCTCACCTCAGCGTGGACACCAGTCTTATGGCAATCCCGACTGCAAGACCAAGATAACTCTAGAACCATAGATCGTTAGAGTCGGATCTTGTAATTAATACGAAAATATATACATAGAAGCTTCAGTCTTAGCGTTAGTCTCAGTCTTAGTTAGTCTTAGTTAGACAGGGTAGTTTGCTATATCCTGTGCATCTATGTTTGTCATGATGAACTATGTTTGGTTTGGATCTTTGTAATGACTGTTACCAGAGTGTGGGTATCCCCTGCATTTTGGTTTACCTATTATGTTAATGGAGTTAGTTATATAGTTGGGAGACCTTTTATTCCACTTTCCTTTCTATCTGAGAAGTTGTGTGGTCTGTGATGGAGATCAGTGAAGATGCTCATCTGTTCAGTGTTGTTGAAGAATTCTATTCTCTTTTCTTATGCTGCAAGATTTGCTAGATCAGTTCTGATGTGTGGTTGCATTCTGCAGATGTCAGAGAACAGGCGCAGAGGAGGAAGGCGTGCTCAGCAGGAGCGAGCCGCTCAACAGGAGGAGGTGCCCCAGCAGCAGCACCTGCCGCCCCCGCCCCCGATGTCCATCGAGCAGATGTTTCTGATGCAGACTCAGGCAGTTCAAGCCATCGGTCAGACTTTGGCCGCCATTCAGCAGCAGCAGCAGCAACAGCAGCAAGCACCACCTCAGCCTCAGATGCCTCAGATGCCCAGAGACAAGCGTGCTGAATTCATGAGAGGCCATCCGCCAACGTTTGCTCATTCTTCTGACCCTATGGATGCTGAAGATTGGCTGCGCACTGTGGAGCGGGAGTTGCACACCACTCAGTGCGATGACAGGGAGAAAGTCCTGTATGGTCCCCGTCTGTTGAGAGGAGCAGCCCAGTCATGGTGGGAGTCTTACCTCGCCACCCATGCCCACCCTGACGCCATCACCTGGGAAGAGTTCAGAGGAAGCTTCCATCAGTACCATGTGCCTGCAGGTCTGATGACAGTGAAGAAGGAGGAGTTCCTGGCTCTCAAGCAAGGGCCATTGTCTGTCAGTGAGTACCGGGACAGATTTCTGCAGCTGTCTCGTTATGCTCCTGAAGATGTCAACACCGACGCCAAGCGACAGTACCGTTTCCTGAGAGGCTTGGTTGACCCTCTTCAGTACCAGTTGATGAATCACACCTTCCCGACATTTCAGCACCTGATTGACAGAGCAATCATGACAGAGAGAAAGCGTAAGGAGATGGAAGATCGTAAGCGCAAGATCAGTGGACCCCAGCCTGGGAGTAGCAATTGTCCTCGTTTCTCAGGCAATCAACCTCAGCAGTTCAGGCAGAACCAGCGTCCACCTCAGCATCAGCAGTTCCAAAGGCAGTATCCTCAGCACCAGTACCAGAACCGTCAGAGCAATCAGCCAGGAGGTCAGTTTCAGAGGCAGAATCAGCAGGCACCTCGTCTTCCTGCCCCAACAGCCCAGCAGAACAATCAGGCAGCACCAGCTCAGGTTGGAAACAGAGCCTGTTTCCACTGTGGAGAGCAAGGCCACTGGGTGATGCAATGTCCGAAGAAGGCAGCCCAGCAGCAGTCAGGCCCCAATGCCCCAGCAAAGCAGAATGTGCCTCAACCTGGAGCAGGCAATCGCTCTCAGCCGCGCTATAATCATGGAAGACTGAACCACTTGGAGGCTGAAGCAGTTCAGGAGACCCCCGGCATGATAGTAGGTATGTTCCCAGTCGACTCCCATATTGCAGAAGTGTTATTTGATACTGGAGCAACACATTCTTTCATTACTGCATCATGGGTAGAAGCACATAATCTTCCAATTACTACCATGTCAACCCCCATTCAAATTGACTCAGCCGGTGGTAGAATTCGAGCCGATAGCATTTGTTTGAATATAAGTGTGGAAATAAGGGGGATAGCGTTTCCCGCCAACCTTATAGTAATGGGTACTCAGGGAATAGATGTCATCCTAGGGATGAATTGGCTAGATAAGTATCAGGCAGTTATCAGTTGTGATAAGAGGACAATCAAGTTGGTGTCCCCACTAGGAGAGGAAGTGGTGACCGAGTTAGTCCCGCCTGAGCCAAATAAAGGAAGTTGTTATCAGATAGCTGTCGATAGCAGTGAAGCAGACCCAATTGAGAGCATCAAGGTTGTGTCTGAGTTCCCAGATGTGTTTCCAAAGGACTTACCGGGTATGCCACCAGAGCGGAAAGTTGAGTTTGCCATAGAGCTTCTTCCTGGAACCGCCCCTATCTTCAAGAGAGCTTACAGAATATCTGGACCAGAGTTGGTTGAGCTTAAGAAGCAGATTGATGAGTTGTCAGAGAAAGGTTACATTCGGCCAAGCACCTCGCCTTGGGCCGCCCCTGTCCTATTTGTGGAGAAGAAAGATGGCACCAAGAGGATGTGTATTGATTACCGAGCTTTGAATGAGGTCACGATCAAGAACAAGTATCCTTTGCCCAGAATAGAAGATTTGTTCGACCAGTTGAGAGGAGCCAGTGTGTTCTCCAAGATTGATCTAAGGTCAGGTTATCATCAGCTCAGGATCCGACCTTCGGACATTCCGAAGACGGCATTCATTTCCAAGTATGGTTTGTATGAGTTCACAGTGATGTCTTTTGGTTTGACCAATGCGCCAGCATTCTTCATGAACTTGATGAACAGCGTATTCATGGATTATCTCGATAAGTTTGTGGTGGTATTCATTGATGACATTCTGGTTTATTCTCAAAGCGAAGAAGAGCACGCAGATCATTTGAGGATGGTATTGCAGAGATTGCGAGAACACCAGTTGTATGCAAAGTTGAGCAAGTGTGAGTTCTGGATCAGTGAAGTCCTGTTCTTGGGTCACATAATCAACAAAGAAGGATTGGCTGTGGATCCGAAGAAAGTGGCAGACATTTTGAACTGGAAAGCGCCAACAGATGCCCGAGGAATCAAGAGCTTCATTGGAATGGCCGGATATTATCGGCGATTCATCGAAGGGTTTTCGAAGATTGCGAAACCAATGACAGCGTTGCTAGGCAACAAGGTTGAGTTCAAGTGGACCCAGAAATGCCAAGAGGCCTTTGAAGCGCTGAAAGAGAAGTTGACTACAGCGCCTGTCCTAGTCTTGCCTGATGTGCACAAGCCCTTCTCGGTGTATTGTGATGCTTGTTACACAGGTTTGGGATGTGTGTTGATGCAAGAGGGAAGAGTTGTGGCTTACTCGTCCCGACAGCTGAAGGTTCATGAGAAGAATTACCCAATCCATGATCTAGAGTTGGCAGCAGTGGTTCACGCACTGAAGACATGGAGGCACTATCTGTATGGACAGAAATGCGATGTTTACACAGATCACAAGAGTCTGAAGTACATATTCACTCAGTCAGAGTTGAACATGAGGCAACGAAGATGGTTAGAGTTGATCAAAGACTACGAGTTGGAAATTCATTACCATCCAGGCAAAGCAAACGTAGTGGCAGATGCTTTGAGCAGAAAGAGTCAAGTCAATCTGATGGTTGCTCGTCCGATGCCTTATGAGTTGGCCAAGGAGTTTGACAGGTTGAGTCTCGGATTTCTAAACAATTCGCGAGGAGTCACAGTTGAGTTGGAACCTACCTTGGAGCGTGAAATCAAAGAAGCGCAGAAGAATGATGAGAAGATCAGTGAGATCTGGCGACTGATTCTAGATGGCAAAGGCAAAGATTTTCGAGAAGATGCAGAAGGCGTGATATGGTTCAAAGACCGCTTGTGTGTTCCCAATGTCCAGTCCATTCGGGAGTTGATTCTCAAGGAAGCTCATGAGACAGCCTATTCGATTCACCCTGGCAGTGAGAAGATGTATCAGGATCTGAAGAAGAAATTCTGGTGGTACGGAATGAAGAGAGAAATCGCAGAGCATGTGGCTATGTGCGATAGTTGCCAAAGAATTAAGGCAGAACACCAGAGACCTGCTGGATTGTTGCAACCGTTGCAGATCCCTCAGTGGAAATGGGATGAAATTGGTATGGATTTCATAGTCGGATTGCCTCGCACTCGAGCCGGCTACGATTCCATCTGGGTAGTAGTGGACCGCTTGACCAAGTCAGCCCACTTCATACCTGTCAAGACCAACTACAGCAGTGCAGTATTGGCAGAATTGTATATGTCTCGGATCGTTTGTCTTCATGGTGTGCCAAAGAAGATAGTGTCAGACAGAGGAACGCAGTTCACCTCTCATTTCTGGCAGCAGTTGCATGAAGCTTTGGGCACGCATCTGAATTTCAGTTCAGCTTATCACCCGCAGACAGATGGCCAGACCGAAAGGACCAATCAAATTCTTGAAGACATGTTGAGAGCCTGTGCGTTGCAAGATCAGTCCGGATGAGACAAGAGATTGCCTTATGCAGAGTTTTCCTATAACAACAGTTACCAGGCCAGTTTGAAGATGTCACCATTTCAGGCGCTCTATGGAAGGAGTTGTAGAACTCCGTTGCAATGGGATCAGCCTGGAGAAAAGCAAGTGTTTGGGCCAGACATTTTGCTTGAAGCCGAAGAGAACATCAAGATGGTTCGAGAGAATCTAAAGATAGCGCAATCGAGGCAGCGAAGCTATGCAGGCACAAGAAGAAGAGAGCTGAGTTTCGAAGTCGGAGACTTTGTCTATCTGAAAGTGTCACCGATCAGAGGAGTCAGAAGATTCGGAGTGAAAGGCAAGCTAGCACCCCGCTACATCGGTCCGTATCAGATTCTTGCAAGACGTGGAGAAGTGGCCTATCAGCTCAGTTTGCCAGAGAATTTGTCAGCTGTGCACGATGTCTTTCATGTGTCTCAGTTGAAGAAGTGCTTGCGTGTGCCAGAAGAGCAGTTGCCAGTGGAAGGTCTTGAGGTCCAGGAGGACTTGACCTACGTTGAGAAGCCAGTGCAAATCCTTGAGGTTGCAGACAAAGTCACCCGAAGGAAGACCATCAGAATGTGCAAAGTCAAATGGAATCATCACTCTGAGGAAGAAGCAACCTGGGAGCGTGAAGATGATCTGATGGCCAAGTACCCTGAGCTCTTTGCTAGCCAGCCCTGAATCTCGAGGGTGAGATTCTTTTAAGGAGGATAGGTTTGTAACGCCCTGAATTTGGGGGTAGAATTTTTTCTTCTTTTCTCTCACCAAATTCAGGCGTTACTCTTTCCTTTTTCCCTTTTCTTCTCGCTAAGCCTTGATCTTTTCCAAAGTCGCAGCGGGTTTTGGCTTTAGACCTCGTGTAGAGCAAAACCTTAAAACACTTTATTTTGTGTGATGCACCATGCCGAACCATGCATATTTTTTGTTTGATTGAAAATGTGAATGCTTTCGTCTAGAGAAAATTAGAAATTAGGAAAAAAGGAAAAAGCCTTTTCTTTTTTTCTTTCTTTTTCTTCCCTCTCTCTCTTCCCCCCTTCTCCCCTATTCGGCCCAGCCGCCCCCCCCCCCTTCGGCCGGCCCAGCTGGCGGCCCAGCCGCCCCCTCCCCCCCTTCCGCGTGGGCCCCACGCCGGCCCAGCCGCGCGCCCCCTCTCCCCCCACTTTGGGCCCAGTCGGCCCAACCGCCCCCCAACCCTTTTTCTTTTTTCCAAAAATCCTCCCGCGGGCCCCGCCCGTCATCTCTCTCTCTCTCTCCCTCACCCTCACCCTAACCCTAGCGCCGTCGCCGCCTCTCCCCTCCCCGGCGCCGCCGCCGCGCCGCCCCTCTCCGGTGAGGCCCCCCCCTCCTCCCCTCTCCTTCCCCCTTCTCCCTCCTCCTCCCTCGCCCGCCCGGCCGCCCGGTCCGGCCGCCCCCGCCCCGGCGTCCCGCGTCCGGACTCCCTCGGCCGGCGCCGCCGCGCCCTACCCCGGCCCCGGCGAGCCCGCGCCCGACCCCGGCCCCGGCGAGCCCGCGCCCGCCCCGCCTCAGCGAGCCGCCCCCGCCCCGACCCCGTCCGGCCCCGGCGAGCCGCCTCGGCCCCCGGCGAGCCCGCGCCCCCGACCTCCCCCGGCTCGGCCCCGCCCGCGCCGCCTCTCCCCCGGCCGTCCGCGGCCTCCCGCGCCCGGCCGCCCTCGCCCTCGTCCGCCCCGACCCCGGCCCCGGCGAGCCCTCGCCCGTCCCCGGCCCCGCGCTCGCGCGCGCCGGCAAGCCGCCCGGCCGCGCCGCGCCCCGCCTCGCCGTCCCCGGCCCCGCCCTCGTCCGGCGAGCCCGCGCCGCCCCGCCCGCTCGTCCGGCTCCCTGGCCGCCCCCCCCCCCCCGGCGAGCCGCGCTCGGCCCTGCCCCCGGCCGCCCTCCGGCGAGCCGCCCCGCCCCGCCCCGCCCCGTGTCCCGGCTCGGCCGCCCGTCCCCACGCTCGGCCTCGTCCGGCCGTATCCTCGCTCGCCCGCGCTCGCTTTCCCTGGCGTGCTTGCCTGCTCGCCCCGCCGTGCCTTGCTCGCGTCGTGTCGGCCCCTGCGTGGCCTCGAGCTTGGCCCAGCGTGCCTATGGCGCGCGGCTTTGAGCTCGGCTAGCGCTCGGCCCCGACGTGCGCACGGCTAGTCAGTGGCGTGTGCGTGCGACCTCGCGCGCGTACCCGCGTAGTGCGCGTGCCTTGGCATGACCCGTCGTGCCCCGTCTACCCCCAGACGCCCCGTCTACCCCCCCCCCCCCCCCCCCCCCCCGTGTCCTATGCGCGTTAATCCCATGTTTATATTAATAAGATAGGAGTCTCAATTTGGAAATTGGTTACGTTAGTTAATTTGTATAACTAATCATCTATCTCGTTCCATGTTAATCTACTAAAAGTGATCGCGATTACATTAGTGCATGTAGCTAATTCTTTTGTTAGAACCAATTAAAAACTAGAGCACGTGACGTCTAGTCATTCGTTTACCCGTAGTGCCCCTCGAGCATAAGCCTTAACCCTTGCAAGACCTTCCCTCGTTTCTTTCTAACCAAGGTAAATTCATTATTGTATGTGGTATTCTATGCATATTTGCTTTACTTGTTCTCTCGTATGGTGTACTGTTTGTTTCCTAATTTGAATGGATGAATGTATGTATGCTTGCAATCGCATAGAGAACGATCCGGTTGAAGAGCCCGAGGAACTCGCAGGAGAAGGCCCTGAGCAGCAGTCGGTTGGTGGAGGCAAGTGTCCCTTGACCTATCTATGTCCTATTCATTATTTAATTCACCTCCCGCTTTACACATTTATGCCTAAGGATTGACTAGCTTTTGTGATCCATATCCTTGTTTACCTATTTGGGTTGGATTATTACTGTTTAGTTTTATGCTATTGCTTAAACTCTAATCAATGAACATGATGAGATTATCTATGATACGCTGTTTTTCCCTTTTCTTATTATGATGTGATACTTGTGGTCATCAAGGGGGCTCGAGCGGTTTCTCGAGTGCCTCTCCGTAAGGACCTGTTCTATGGATGACCGCCCGGGAAAACAGTGCAACCATGAGGGTGGAATGGGATGCCCTTAGCTGAATAATTAGAGGATCCGGGGTGTAGTTCACTTAGCCGTCGTGCCGTCAATGGGGCTCGGTGTATGCGGCTCGCTCTGCCAAGTTTGGGTTCGCCCCTTGGGGAGGAGTGCGGTGCATTTAGGAAACCTAACGGGTGGCTACAACCCCGGGGAATCTTTGTAAAGGCTATGTAGTGATGCCCTGCTGGGTCACCTTGGTAGTGATCAATGGAGAGTCATGATCTCCGGGCAGAATGGGAATCACGGCTTGTGGGTAAAGTGCACAACCTCTGCAGAGTGTTTGAAAACTGATATATCAGCCGTGCTCGCGGTTATGAGCGGCCAAGGGAGCTCCAGTGATTAGTGGTACTTGATCAGAGATACTTTGGTACAGGTGGTTATGAGATCGATGGTTTTGGTTATGACTATGGTGCTGGTAAGTGGTATTCTTTCCGTTTGGAAAGGGTACATCGGGTTAATAACTTGGGTTAATGTTAAAACTTGGCTTTCTACTAGTGAGTAATAATCTGACCAACTAAAAGCAACTGCTTGACTTATCCCCACATACAGCTAGTCCACTACAGCCAAACAGGATGCTTGCTGAGTATGTTGATGTGTACTCACCCTTGCTCTACACACCAAACCCCCCCCCCCATCCCCAGGTTGTCAGCATTGCAACCACTTCTCAGGCGAAGATGAAGCTGTGGAAGGAGACTTCCAGGAGTTCCAAGACTACGACGAGTTCTAGGTGTGGGTTAGCGGCAACCCCCAGTCGGCTGCCTGTGAAGGCCGCGGTTATCTACGTTTCTTTTCCGCACTTTGATTTATTGTAAGAACCTATATGGACGTCTCAGACGTATGATGTAATCGACTATTATTTCCCCTTTTAATACTATTTTGAGCACTGTGTGATGATGTCCATATTATGTAACTGCTGTGTACGTGAATAACTGATCCTGGCACGTACATGGTTCGCATTCGGTTTGCCTTCTAAAACCGGGTGTGACACAGGCAGATAGGTGAGATGCGCCTCAGACTCAGCACCGACCGCAAGCAGAAAAGCTGGAAGATCCAAGAGGCGGTGTACTCGCAGTGCTATCTGAGCAGACATCTGCGCTCTGAAGAATGACTTGAATCCGTGTGCTGAAAAGAACACCTGCTGCAGGGTCTCTCTGAGCTGGTAGCTAAGACTCCACGGGTACGTACCTGAACCGACGTACCCGTGCTGCAGTAGCGCGCTGAAGATCAAACAGACGAGGATCCAAAACCAGAGGACGGACCTCAGTCTCATCACGCTCCCGGAAGCGAGGTGGAGGGACAGGAGGAGCAGAAGCGGGAGCGGGAGCAGGGGAAGCAGTGGAAGCTGGCGTAGTAGTGGGTATGGCTGTGGAAGTGGATGGAGCAATAGGAGTGACGGGAGCAAGCAGAGTGGGTGGCGGAGTGGAAGCGGAGGTGTGAGTGGAGGAGCGAGGCCGGGAGGCGAGACGACGAGCACGGAATGCAATCTGATCGGATGGAACATGCGGCTGATCTCCAAGTGCGGCCTGCGCAGCGGCTGCTGCAGCTGCTGCCGCTGCACGAGCCTCTCTGTCCGTACGCCGCTTCTTGCGGCCTTCCTGCTGCTCCAAATAGACAGTCTTGCCCTTCACCTGCCTGAAGGGGCGACGAGGGTCCTTATCATCGCCACCCCCTGACGCCGACGCATTCTTCGTGCGCGGCATCCTGAATTAATGTCTGCAAATGAGATAGAGAGACTAAGCACAGAGCAAAAATGACCGATAGATTTAGCAAAGAGTGAGATGTCTACCTGGAAAGCTCACACGAGAGGTGACGATCCAGGCAGGACGGGAGACGGCACACGGTCACACAAGGTCACTGAAATGACAGAAGAGGTGAGCACGTATTAGTCACATAGTCATAAGCATATGAAATGTGAATAAATACATACACAGAGAGATATGGCACGAGACGGGACGTTCAAGAGGTCAAAAGACGTAAAAGTGACGTTTGACAGATAAATAGTGACATAGGAGGTTTGGAATTCGAAATGAGGCACAAAATGATATGGAATTGAGCCGATTCTTATATAGGTGAATATGAGTGAAGTGTGTGCTTGGTTTGAATTTAGGCGAAGAAAAAGGAATTTGGGCACACGGCTCGGGAACGATCGCGCAAAACGGGAATTTTGGTGAAATTTAAGCCTGGGATCTCGGATTGGTGTGAAATTTGGCAAGTAGGTTACTGGAAGTGTGGTGAAGGTGCCTGAAAAATTTGGGTTCAATTGGAGCAAGTTTGGCTGGTTTGGGCATTTCATCGAACACGTGAAGGGCGAGGAATTAGGGTTTTAGGGAAATGGCCTTTTGAGGTATGAAAACCCTCCCGAAGGAGCTAGAAACCTGCAAGAATGTTTGAGGCACACATAGGAACACAAATGGCCACAAGGTTTCACTGGATTTCACAGAGATTTGAAGAATTTGCAAAGGGTGGAAAATGGGAGCCTGGCAGCCTCAGACAGAGCACAGAGAGGAAGTGAGAACAGAGGGAGGCTCACCGAGGGAGGGAAGGAGAGGGGGATGAGGTCGCCGGAGGCCAGTCGGGGACGGTGGCCGCCGGTGGAGGGAGTTCGCCGGAGAATCGCCAGGAGCAGAGGGAGCGCCGTGAGACAAAGAGCAACGGGTGAGAAGTGTGCCTCTGGCTCGGCAGCGGGCTGGAGGCCTTTTTTTTAAAACGCGGTAATGGCGCACCGGACAGTCTACAGTGCCTGTCCGGTGCTCACCGGACAGCGCACAGTACCTGTCCGGTGAACCACCGGACAGCGCACAGGAAAATTGAGATTTAGCGTGCGGCTGCCGGTGCACCGGACATTGCACAGTGCAGTGTCCGGTGCACACCGGACTGTCCGGTGAGCCCAGACAGAGGAGAGTTTGGAAAAATTTGAATTTTTCTATCTAACTCCCAACCAAACCAAATCCCAACTTATAATCACACAAAATAACACTTGTTGGGACAGGTATTGGCACCCTCATATACTTTTCAAAATATTTTGCCATAGGCTAGATAATTTTTAGAGAAAATAGGCAAATGGTGAAATTTGCATTTTGGTTTGCACTAGGGGTTTTCATGAGTGATTTGAGTTTTGAATACTCCCCCTAAGTGCAGTACCTCATGCATATTTCAAGAACCAATAATTGCATAAAAAGTAAGAATTTAAGTGCTAAAAGCTTAAAACTAAGACTTGTCAGGTTTGACCCAAGTTAAGCTTTTTCACTCGCTTTGTTGGCGGTTATCTCAACTAGGTTAGACAAGTCCTAGATGCAATACAAGGAATTTAAAAATGCAATGCAAGCTTGACAACACCATTTGATATTTCACATAAAATTTCTGAGATCAAGAATATTTAGTTCATTCCTCAACATGCAAAAGCGGGTTTTATCAAGTGGCTTAGTGAAAATATCCGCTAATTGATCTTCCGACCTCACTCCTTCTAAAATGATATCTCCTTTAGCAACATGATCTCTAAGAAAGTGATGACGGATATCAATGTGCTTGGTGCGAGAGTGTTGTACAGGATTATTAGCAATTTTAACAGCACTCTCATTATCACACAACAAAGGTACCTTTTCTAGAACTACGCCATAGTCTAGAAGAGTTTGTTTCATATATAAAATCTGTGTACAACAAGCACCTGCGGCAATGTATTCCGCTTCGACAGTTGACAAGGCAACACTATTTTGCTTTTTGGATGTCCATGAAACTAGTGATCTACCAAGCAGATGGCATCCCCCAGAAGTACTTTTCCTATCAATTTTGCAACCGGCATAATCCGAATCGGAATAGCCAATTAAATCAAAAGTAGCTCCTTTGGGATACCACAGGCCAACACTTGTGGTGTGCCTGAGATACCTAAGAATTCTCTTAACAGCGCGAAGGTGAGCTTTCTTAGGATTAGATTGAAATCTAGCACACATGCAGACACTAAACATAATATCGGGCCTAGATGCGGTAAGGTATAATAAACTACCAATCATAGAACGGTAGAGAGTTTGATTAACCGGGTTACCTCCCTCATCTAAGTCGAGATGTCCATTTGTAGGCATGGGGGTCTTGATTGGTTTGCACTTCTCCATGTTGAACCTTTTCAACAAGTCTTTGGTATACTTCTCTTGTGAGAGAAAGTTACCATCTTTCATTTGCTTGACTTGAAAGCCGAGGAAGTATGTTAGCTCACCAATCATTGACATCTCGAACTCCTTCGACATCAACTCACCAAATTCCTTGCAATGATAGTCATTTGTCGAGCCAAAGATTATATCATCAACATATACTTGACAAATGAAAATATCACCGTTATGTTTCTTTGTGAAGAGAGTTGTGTCGACGGTCCCGATCTTGAAGCCCTTTTCGATGAGGAAGTCGCGAAGACGCTCATACCAAGCCCTTGGAGCTTGCTTTAGCCCATAAAGCGCCTTGGACAACCTGTAAGCATGGTTAGGATATCTAGGGTCTTCAAATCCCGGCGGTTGCTCAACATATACAAGTTCATTTATGAAGCCATTTAAAAATGCACTTTTTACATCCATTTGATAAAGTTTTATATCATAGCATGATGCATATGCAAGTAGGATACGGATGGCTTCCAGTCGAGCAACCGGTGCAAAGGTCTCTCCAAAATCTAAGCCTTCAACTTGAGAGAATCCCTTTGCGACAAGTCTTGCCTTGTTTCTTACAATCACACCTTGATCATCTTGTTTGTTTCTGAACACCCACTTTGTTCCAATGATTCTTGCATCTTGTGGGGGCTTCTCCAGGGTCCAAACTTCGTTACGGGTGAAGTTGTTAAGTTCTTCATGCATGGCATTCACCCAGTCCGGATCCTGTAGCGCCTCATCTATACAAGTAGGCTCAACACAAGAAACAAAAGAGTGATGTTCAATAAAATTAGCATGTCTATGTGATCGAGTAATAACCCCTTGTGAAGGACTCCCGATGATTTGGTTTTGAGGATGAGCTTGAAGTAGTGATGAGTTTCTCCTGTCAACCACTTGGGAAGAAGATCCTGGAGCATCAACATCTTCGGCTTGTACCCTTGCTTGTTCATGAGAGACAAATGTATCTTCATTTGCATTCCTCTCATCTTTTTCATCATCTTGTGGTACATTTGATGAAGAAGGCATGTCAATGATTTGCACCTCTTCTTCATCTTCTTTTGGTTTGATAGCTCCAATAGGCATGTTCTTCATTGCTTCCCTAAGTGGCTCATCACCTACATCATCAAGATTTTCAAGTGCTCCTTGGGAGCCATTAGTCTCATCAAATTCCACATCATATGTTTCTTCTACCACGCCAGTGGCATGGTTGAATACTCGATATGCTTTGGACTTTAATGAATAACCCAAAAGAAAACCAATATCACAACGTCTTTGAAACTTCCCTAGGTGATGGCGTTTCTTGTAGATGTAGCATTTGCACCCAAATACCCGGAAGAAAGAGACGTCTGGCTTTTTCCCATTTAGCAGCTCATAAGGAGTCTTCGCAAGTAGCCGGTGAGGAAATAGCCTGTTTGATGCATAGCAAGCAGTGTTGACAGCTTCGGCCCAAAACCTCTCCGGTGTGTTATACTCATCAATCATTGTTCTTGCAAGGGTGATCAAGGTCCTGTTTTTCCTTTCAACAACTCCATTTTGTTGAGGTGTATATGTGGCAGATACTTCATGCTTGATCCCAATTTCATCACAGTACTCATGAATGTTGGTGTTGTCAAATTCTTTGCCATTGTCACTTCTAATCTTCTTAATCTTGCAATCAAATTCATTTTGTGCTTTCTTGGCAAACTTCTTGAATATAGATGCAACTTCAGATTTGTCATGGAGAAAGAACACCCAAGTGTATCTTGAGAAGTCATCAACAATCACTAGACAATAAAGGTTGCCACCGGCACTGACATAATTTGTAGGTCCAAATAAATCCATATGAAGTAGTTCCAGTGGCCTTGATGTTGACATGAAAGCTTTAGTGGGATGTGTATTAGCAACTTGCTTTCCAGCTTGACATGCACTGCATGGCTTGTCTTTCTCAAACACCACATCCTTTAATCCTCTAACCATATCTTTCTTTAATACTTTCTTGAGTGTGCTCATTCCAACATGTGCAAGCCTCCTATGCCAAATCCATCTAAGAGAAGCTTTGGTGAAGAGGCAAGTTCTTAAGTCTGCATCTTCTGAAGTGAAATCCACTAAGTAGAGGTTGTTGTATCTAAATCCCTTGAATACCATTGATTCATCATCCATTTTTGTTACAATAACCTCTGATGGAGTGAATAAGCATTGAAGTCCAAGATCACAAAGTTGACCCACTGATAATAAATTGAAGCTCAAGGGTGCAACTAAGAGAACATTTGATATTGATAGATCATTTGAGATTGCCACCTTGCCAAGTCCTTGCACTTTTCCTTTTGAGTTGTCTCCAAATGTGATTTTATCTTGACCATCAACATTCTCATCTAGTGAGGTGAACATCCGTGGGTTGCCTGTCATATGTTGTGTGCATCCACTGTCAATAACCCAATGGCTCCCACCGGTCTTGTAGTTCACCTACATTCACAGACAATTCAAGCTTGAGTTTTGAGAGCCCTATATTGCATAGGACCAGTGACTCTCTCAATTAAGGACTTTGCCACCCAGATTTGTCTAGGTCTACTCTTATTTGGTGGACCTAGGAATGTAACCTTAATCTTTCCATTTGCAACCTTTCTTAGAACATAGTGAGCATTGAAAGCAAATGGTCTTGAGTGCTTAGGCAAGGGAGTTGGTGGTTTAGCTTTGCAGTTGTGGGCAAAATGACCTTCATTTCCACACTCAAAGCATTTGATAGGCTTGTGAGTCTGCTTTGGCTTGCATTGAGTGATAGCTTTCTTTTGCACAAAAGCATTGTATCCAATACCACTCTTGTTATTTTTCATAACAGTGTTCATAAGTAGCTCATTTTGGAGGTATTGACCCTTGTTGAACTTTTGCACACTTGTTGCAAGATGTTCATTTTCACTTTTTAGTTTCTTGACCTCATTCTTAAGCCTTTGATTATCCACTGCCAACTCATTGTTGAAATCATTGTTCTCAATAGCAACTTTTCCTCTAGTAGTTGCATCAGTCAAGTATTTCTTCAATTTTTGGTTGTCTAAAGTCAGGACTTCAACTTTTTCAGTCAATTCAGCATGTAGACTAGTTTGCTCTTCTTGAATCAAGTCATCACATGAGGTTGCTACATCAAGCTTAACAACAGGGTTAATAGCCTCATGTGTTTTGCAAGATAAAAGTTCATTTTCAACAAGAAGATTGTCATGATCAAATTTAATTTGAGTATAGTCTTCCTTGATCTTTACTAGTCTATTTTGCAACTCCCTATTAGCTTCATTTAATTTATCATATTTTTCCTTAGCATCTTTTAGGGAGTTTGTGAGCTCATTTACAGTTGATGACATAGTTTTATTTTCTTCTTTTATTTCATCACTAGCCTTTATAACTATGTCATACTTGGCATTTAAAGATTCATTTTCATTTTTCAACCTATCACATTTAGCTTTTGACTTTCTAATGATTTGAGTATATTCTTTAAGTAAGTCAGCTAACTCATCATATGAAGGTGAAGCAAATTCTTCATCACTATCACTATCACTATCATCATCAATATTAATATGATTTTGTACCTTCCGTTCACCCCTAGCCATGAGGCATAGGTGAGAAGTGGATGATGGCGATGGTGGTGGTGAAGAGAAGTCCCCGGCGATGGCCGCAACTTTTTCATCATTCTCTTCTTCACTTGAAGAAGACCCACTTGATGATTCGATGTCGGTGAGCCAGTCGCCAACAATATATGCCTTTCCATTCTTCTTCTTGTGGAACCTCTTTTGCTTCCCATCCTTTCTCTTGAAGAATTTCTTTTCCTTCTTTTCATCATCGCTGTCATCTTCTTTCTTGCCCTTGAACTTGTTCTTCTTGGGCTTGTTGCATTGATGAGCAAGATGACCAAGCTCACCACAGTTGTAGCAGTCCATCTCAGAAATGGGCTTTCTTTTGTTGGAAATGAACTTCTTCTTCCTTGAATCAAATTTGATGCCTTCTCTATTTAGCTTCTTCAACATCTTGGTGGTCTTCCTTACCATCAAGGCAATGTTTGCATCAAGGTCATCATCACTTGAGGATTCTTCCTCAACTTGTATTTTTGCTTTTCCTTTTCTTTCATGATTTGCTTTGAGAGCCAAATCCTTTCTTTTGGAAGATGATTCTTCTTTGTCGTTGATGTGCATGTACATTTCATGGGCATTGATCTTTCCCAAAATTTGTGTAGGTGTGGTAACCGAAAGATCCATTTGATGTAGCACAGTGACAATGTGTCCATATTTGTCTATTGGGAGGACACTGAGAATCTTCCTCACAACATCCGGTTGTGAGATTTGAGTAAGCCCCAATCCATTGACTTCCTCTACAAGAATATTAAGTCGTGAGTACATAGCATTTGCATTTTCATTGGTAAGCATTTCAAAAGTATTTAACTTTCGCATGGCTATGTGATATCTTTCCTCACGTTCACTTCTAGTTCCTTCGTGTAGAGCACAAATGTCCATCCACAAATCATGAGCATTTTTATGATTCCTTACTCTATTGAACACATCTTTGCAAAGGCCTCTAAAAAGGGTGTTTTTGGCCTTAGCATTCCATTTCTCATAATTGAACTCATCACCTACAAGATTTGTGGCATCTCTAGGTTCGAGGAACCCTTGTGTGGCGGCTTTATAGACACCGATGTCTATAGCCTCTAAATATGCTTCCATACGAATTTTCCAATAAGGAAAATCGTCACCATCAAAAACGGGAGGAGGTTCATCCCCACTGGACATCGTAACTCTAGCGGTTAAGCTAATCTATGAGCAACAAGGCTCTGATACCAATTGAAAGGATCACGATGCCCAAGAGGGGGGTGAATTGGGCTTTTCTAAAAATCAACACTAATAAAAACCTAAGCAAGGGCTAAACAAGAGCCCAACTTCACCCCAACAACTAGCACTAAGAATATAATACTAGAAATGTAACAAAGCTAAGATAATACTTCAAATACTTGCTAAACAAATACACAATGTAAAGTGCTTGAATTAAGTGCGGAATGTAAAGCAAAGTTTAGAAGACTCCTCCAATTTTTCCCGAGGTATCGAAGAGTCGGCACTCTCCACTAGTCCTCGTTGGAGCACCCGCGCAAGGGTATCGCTCCCCCTTGGTCCTCGCAAGAACCAAGTGCTCACTACGAGATGATCCTTTGCCACTCCGGCGTGGTGGATCCCTCGAGACCGCTTACAAACTTGAGTCGGGTCACCAACAAGATCTTCACGGTGATCACCGAGCTCCCAACGCCACCAAGCCGTCTAGGTGATGCCGATCACCAAGAGTAACAAGCCGTAGACTTTCGCTTGACCAAGAGAAGCCTAATGCAAGTGGTGTGTGCTCTAGGTGGCTCTCACTAGCACTAATGAGGAACAAGCGCGGATTATGATTCTCTAATCTCCTCACTAGGCTTTTGGTGCTTGCAATGCTCTACCAATGTGCTGGAATAAATGTGGAGTGCAAGACATTGAATATGGTGGGTGGAGGGGGTATAAATAGCCCTCACCCACCAACTAGCCGTTACAGGCATTTACTGCGCGATGGCGCACCGGACAGTCCGGTGCGCCACCGGTGCGCCAACGGTCACTTCCAACGGCTAGTTCTGACAGAGAGTCGTTGGCCTCATGGCGCATCGGACAGTGAACAGTCCACTGTCCGGTGCACACCGGACAGTCCGGTGCGGTGTCCGGTGCACCACTAAAATTCAACTCCAAAAACTGTGCTCTCGGGTTTCTGCGAAGGGGAGAGTCTCTGCCGTGGACCAGCCTGGCCCCACCTGGCAGAGGGTGCACCGGACAGTCCGGTTCCCCAAAGCCAGAAACACTAAGTCTTGTTTTTCAGCTGATTTTCAAATCGGTTCTCGCTCTAACTTGTGTGTGAGTTCTAGAGTGACACCTAGCACTGTATATGAGTGTGATTGTGCACCAACACTACACTAGAACTCTCTTGGTCAAACTACTCATCGACAACCCCTCTTTATAGTACGGCTAAAAGAGAATAAAAGACCTAACTAAATCATGAGTGTCCACATCTCCTTGACACTCGGACTCCGTAGACCTTCACCTTTTGTTCCGTCGTTTTAGCGGTCGCTTCGAGTTCTTATTTCCGGGATTGTTTTCACCGTTGTAGTACTTCTACCTGTCATGCGACCTAACTTACCATTTGTCTCTGCAAAACACACGTTAGTCACATATAATATTACGTTGTCATTAATCACTAAAACCAACCAGGGGCCTAGATGCTTTCAACCTGGTCGTTTGCCGTCTGGGGTCTGGACCTCGTCGGTCCCTTGCAGAAGGCACTCGGGGGCTTCTCGCACCTACTGGTCGCCATCTACAAATTCTCCAAGTGGATCGAGGTCCGACCCCTAACCAGCATCAGGTCCGAGCAGGCGGTGGCGTTCTTCACAAACATCATCCATCGCTTTGGGGTCCCGAACTCCATCATCACCGACAATGGCACGCAGTTCACTGGGAAGAAGTTCCTGGACTTATGCGAGGACCACCACATCCGTGTGGACTGGGCCGCCGTAGCTCACCCCATGACGAATGGGCAGGTGGAGCATGCCAATGGTATGATTCTGCAGGGACTTAAACTGAGGATCTACAACGACCTCAACAAGTTTGGCAAGCGGTGGATGAAAGAGCTACCCTCGGTGGTCTGGAGTCTGAGGACGACGCCGACCCGAGCCACGGGTTTCTCGCTGTTCTTTCTAGTCTATGGGACTGAGGCTATCTTACCCACAGACTTAGAATACGGTTCCCCGAGGACAAAGGCGTATGACGACCGAAGCAACCAGACCAGCCGAGAAGACTCACTGGACCAGCTCAAAGAAGCTCGGGACGTGGCCTTACTACACTCGGCACGGTATCAGCAGTCTCTGCGACGCTACAACGCCCGAAGGGTCCGGTCCCGAGACTTCCAGGTGGGAGACCTGGTACTTCGGCTGCGAAAAGACGCCCGAGGGCGCCATAAGCTTACTCCTCCCTGGGAAGGGCCGTTCATCATCGCCAAGATTTTGAAGCCCGGAACATACAAGCTGGCCAACGATCAAGGCGAGATCTACAACAATGCTTGGAACATCCAACAGCTACGTCGCTTCTACCTTTAAGATGTTTCAAGTCGTTCATGTACCTCGCTTTTCTTTACATACATAAATAAAGCCTAACCATCAAGGAAGGATCAGCCTTGCCTCGGCAAAGCCCGACCCTCCCTTGGGGACTAGAAGGGGGGAACCCCCCTCTGCGTCAAAATTTTCCTCGAAAAAGTCTTTTGCCAGAACATCTTTCGCGCTTTTCGTCTGCTTCGATAGCGAGGTCCTAAAAACGACGAGAGTACACGTAAGCGGCAAGGCCGACCGAGCCGCGGGACTCCTACGCCTCCGGGATACGGATACCTCACTCATCACCTTCCGCGAAAAGTAACTCTCGCTCGGACGAGGGATTCTGCTACCAAACAAGTCCTAACGCTTGAAAACTTTTCTGCCAAAACGACTTTCGTGCCGTTTCGACTGCTTCGATAGCAGAACCCTAAAAACGATGAGTGTACACGTAAGTGGCAAGGCCGACCGGGCCGAGGGACTCCTACGCCTCCGGGATACGGATACCACACTCATCACCTTCTGCGAAAAGTAACTCACGCTCGAACAAGGGATTCTGCTACCAAACAAGTCCTAACACACGAAACGAGAGGAAAGAAAATACAGCTTTATAATCCAGCGTTAAAATGTTTAGGCCTAAGCAGCCGCAAAAAACATACGCATGCTTCAGACAAACTGTTCCTGCAGATTCAGACATCGGCAGGGGGAGCAGCAGCACCCTCGGCGACGTTTTCACCCTCGGCGGAATCTGGCCCGGCCTCAGACGGCGACACGGGCGGAGGGATCTCCACCCCGAGGAAGACGCCAACACCGCGCTTGGGCCCTCATAGTCAGGTTCTCCGCAAGGGTTCCGGCCCGGGCGGACGCCTCGGCTGGCCACTCCGTAGCCTCAGCCAGTTGTCCCCCGAGGACCTCAGCCCGGCTCATGGCCTCGGCAGCGTGACTCCGAGGTTGGTCCCACCCGCGGATGACCTGGCCAAGCTCCAGCCGCCGCTGCTGCACCTCCTCGGCCTGGGAAGCCACATGCTCCCGGGCCGACGAAGCCTCTTTTCGGGCCAACTCCGCCTCGGTCCACGCCGACACCGCTGCCTCCGGCTTCAGCTCATCGCAGAGCGGCCGAAGGTTCTAAAACTGAGTAAAAGAAGCCTTGAGTGGCAAGGCCGACCGAGCCGAGGGACTCCTACGCCTCCGGGGTACGGATACCTCACTCGTCACCTTCCGCACAAGGCAACTCACACTCGGTTAAGTGGTTCCGCTAGCCGACACGCAAGTCCTAGTGCTCGAAATGAGGAAGAAACACTGCATTACGCTAAAATGCCCAAATGTTCAGGCCTCAGCGGCCACAATGAACAAACACCCATACTCAGGGTACCATTACAAACGGGACTCCGGTTCCACTCTCGCGGGTATGAACAACCTCTACACCAGAGGGCCTGCGAGATAACAAACTCCGGGTGGCTTGCCGGCGACCGCTCCAACAGCGCGGCAACGACCTCCGTCTCGGGCGGCAAGACGACTACAGCGATGGCCTCAGGGTAAACGCTGCCGCTGAAAGGCCCTCGTTCACGTCCCCTTGCGGGGACGAGAACCAGCCATTAAAGCCAAAGAGCCGGAGGTCCGGAGCGCAAGTGGCACGGATGGTCTCGTCGGCAGAAGCAACCGCTTCGGCAGAGGCAGCCTCACCTATGGCGACCACCACCTCAGCACCGACGACGGTGGCCACCTGCCCACCAACACCGCACCAGCGAGTGCCGGCCGCCCCAAAGCACACCGGCAGGTCCTCACTCCCGCTCTCGCCACAAGAACGAGAACGAGACTGTCCCAGAACACGAGTACCGCCCTCGCGGCGTACGACGTGTTGTGAGACCCCCCGGTGCAGCCGGCCACCGTCGCCCGGGTGGAAGACGGACAGCTGCACCTTGTCCTGGCAGCAGCAGTTCGCCTTCCCCTGCATGGCTGGAGGACGCCTCCTCCACAGAGCTGGAGGATGCCCTTCTCCCCCGAATGCCAGAGGAAGAAGCGGGTCACCAACCCACGCAGAGACAGGCCCCGACTCGGTGCGCCCCCCTCCCCAGCCCAGATGATGAACATCCTTGAAGATGAGGGCGGGGCAGAGGCCACAACCCAGCTTGCTTCTCCCCACCACGAAGTTGGTGGTCATCATCTTGGATGACCATTGGTGAGTGACTGCATCCGGGCTACGTGATGAAAATCCTTGAAGCCGAGCGATGACTGAAGAGCGCCAACTCCCATGGGGTCGCGCTCCTCCAACAAGCCGCAAGACGAAGGCAACATGGGTGCTCCCCATCCGGGGGCTCGGAAGGTGGAAGGGCGCAATGCATAAGGGGAGTGCGGAGGCATGTCCGCTGCCCGGGGGATCGACCCATTTTTAAAGGCGGCTCTCCCCACTCGCATTCCAAGCATCACGAGCAAAGTCTCCATCGACGAGCTCCAGGGTTCCCACCCTCCGGCATGGGGGCTGGGTCCCACACGTCATGCAGGCTGACCAGAAACGGAAGAAGCCAAACCACTGCACGCGAAGCAGGTAACCGCCCCGCGGTTATAAGCGTTCCCCCATTCTCACCAAAACCAGGGGGCGAAAGGGTGGACCGCCATGCAGGAGGCGTGCAACCGCACCACGTTTGTGCACCCTTTCGGCTTCATCGCATCCGATGGGTCAGCGTGAAGGCCCGGGCCCGCGTGACATGCAACCGGCGCAACGGTTACTGCGTGCAAGGAAACCGCACCGCCACTCGCGCCAATGCCGCATCTTCTCGACTGCGAAACCAGTGCCGTGACTCGAGGCAGCCCTGCGCATGACCCAACAGTGCCAATCGAGCACAACGATCACGGGTCAGTCAGCCGCAGGGGGAGGCGCGGCGGTCGATATGGCCAAAAGCGAACCGACAGTAATTGCAGCAGCAAACGGGCGGAGGCAGCGATCAAATCGCCTGCAGGCTCGCGTCCCCTCCTGAAGTGGCAGGAGAGCCCTCTCCCAAGGCATGAAGATGACGCGCCCGTGCTCCGTTCCTCGAGCACGCGCAACGGGCGCCCCGCGAATTGCCCGTCTCGTCGCATTAACTCTTCGGCAGGGCAAGCGACACCTTTGGCAGGTGAAGCGGGCGTCGTTTCGCCTCCGCCATGATGACCGCGTCAAAAAAGGTGTGACACATTATTAAAATTCATATCCTTTTCCCCTTCCTCTTTCTCTCTCTTTCTACAGGGACCGAGAAAGGGGATATTTTGAAAAGGATCCTTCCCGGCGAAGGAAATGGGCCCCCGAGCCCTCCTACTGATCATGGGTTCGAAGGCTGGCCCCTCGGTAGGGTTCGACGGCCGCCCCAGAGCACTTGGGCTCCGAGCCTATTACTGATCAGGGGTTCGAAGGCTGGCCCCTCGGAAGGGTTCGACAGCCGCCCCAGAGCACTTGGGCTCCGCGCCCATTACTGATCAGGGGTTCGAAGGCTGGCCCCTCGGAAGGGTTCGACAGCCGCCCTAGAGCACGCAGAGTGAGGGATGACTCTGGGTACGTCTGTTACATGGCCGAGGCTCTGGCTACGCTCCCGAGGTACCCTAGGACATTTCCGAGACCAGCAGGAGCGATTTTGTAACAGAATCCCACCAGAAGAAGGCATCGAGCCCTCGGACCCTATCGAATGGGTCCGGGTCCGGCAAATCACCTACAGGTACTTTTGGAGCGCGCCTCTGGGCCACTAGCCAACCCTTATCGAACGGGGCACGGGCGTCCACTCGGATCACCCGTTAGCAACTCACTGGAGACACCATGTTCGGCGCCCTCCGAGGGCAACATGGCGCTTCCCCCCCCCCCTTCCTCCTTGCGGAAAGGCGACGAAGGGTGTATAATAAAAGTCGAGACAGTCCTTGATCGTCCTCTCGCTCCGTGCAGAGGCTCGGGGGCTGCTCTCGCAACCCGGCTCCGGCCAAACCGTTGACAGCGTCAACAAACCAGCCTAAAAACTCGGAACCTAACCTTGCACCCGGGCTACGACCCGGCTGCATGAGGGAACAACAAGGCCGGCCGAAGCATCACGAAAAGCATTAAGACCTCAGAGGAGTCAAACCACTCCTCCGAGGCCTCGGGTGCTACATATATCCGGCGGGTGCGCTCGCGCGCACCCACCGGAACAAAAAGTATAACCGAGGAACACCGGTCCCCTCGCAAAAAAGTGCGGCAAAGCCTCCAAGCGAGTACCAACACTCCCTTTGAGGCTCGGGGGCTACTGTCGGGTACCGTAATTAGGGGTACCCCCAACACTCCTAAACCCGACTAGTAAGCACCATCAGTACAAACTGCAGAGACTGATGGGCACGGTTCAGGTCAAGACCTCGCCTACCAAGGGACGCAATCTCGCCTCGCCCGACCCCGGCCTCGGGCGGGAACAGTAGTCCCGGACGAATTCACATCTCGCCCGAGGGTCTCCTCAGGCAGTGGGCGCACCCTCGGCTCGCCCGAGGCCCAGCTCGGGCAGGCTTCGTCGAGAAGCAACCTTGGCCAAATCGCCTCACCAACCGACCGTATCGTAGGAGCATTCAATGCGAGGATAGCCTGGCACCTTATCCTGACACGCGCGCCTCAGTTGGCTAGGTCGAAGTGACCACAGTCACTTCGCCCTTTCACTGACCGATCTGACAGGAAAACAGCGCCGCTCAACCCGCTCCGACTGCTGTGCTAGCCACCCGGGCAAGGCTGACAACAGTAAGTTCAGCCTCGGGCTCAACAGGAAGCTCTGCCTCGCCCGACCTTAGGCCTCGGCCTCGGGAGAAGTCTCCGCCTCGCCCGACCTTGGGCTCGGACCGACCGCGCCACAGAGGATACATCATTACCCTACCCCTAGCTAACTCAGGCTATGAGGGAACAAGACTGGCGTCCCATCTGGCTCGTCCCGGTAATAGGTAATGATGGTTCCCCGCGTGCGTCCATGACGATGGTGGTTCTCAGCCCCCTACGGAAGCAAGGAGACGTCAGCAGGATCCCAGCAGCACCGCCAGCTGTGCTTCTATAGGGCTCAGGCACTTCTCCGACGGCCACGTTATCGCGTACACAGGGCTCTAGCACCTCTCCGACATCCACATTGGCATGTACACAGGGCTCAGGCACCTCTCTGCCAGACACGTTAGCGCATAAGTTACACCCCTCATTGTACACCTGGACCCTCTCCTTGCATCTATAAATGGGAGGTCTAGGGCCTTTCTGCGGGAACGTCGCGCGGAGGGACGAGCAAACGAACATGCTCACTCTCTCTCTCTCGCGAACGCTTGTAACCCCTATTACGAGCACACCCCCCCTGGTGCGAGATAATACGAGCCGCGTTTTCACCTTGTGTTCCATCTCGCGCCAACCCATCTGGGCACGGGCATGCAGCGACAAATTTACTGGTTGGCTCACGGACCCCCTAGGTCCGAAACGTCGACAGTAATGGACTATGTGATGTATTTGTGAACAATTGTGAACTGTGGACTCTAGTGGTATTTTGGTGAACCATGATGTACTTGTAAAGAATTGTGATATTTTGTGTTAAATGTGTAATTTTAGAATTACTGTTTCTGTCATATTATTGTGATTATATTGTTGTTGAAATTGCTGTTTTTTTTCATTTCTTTTATATTTTTTCTCTGAAATTTTTTATTTTCTGCGGCCAAATGGGGGCCGCCGAGAATAACTCTAGAAAAATTTCAGCCGTCTTTATTTTCGCTGGCCACCAAAAATTAACGTTTATTTTTTTATATTTTTTTGTGGCCAAAAGCCGCTGAAAATAGCTTTTTACGACGGCAAAGGGTCTATTTTCGATAGCTTATGGCTGCCGAAAATGACTGCTGTAGCAGAAGATTTTGATTTTTCCTGTTGTGCTAATTGTGTAGATTTATTTATATTCTAGGAACTTGGTTCGGTTAATAAAATATATAGACACTATTGATTTTGGTGAAACGGAAAAAATAAAAACAATTGCATGTGATATATACGGTTGGAAATGTTCAATCTCTGGCTCGAACCCGTATTGTGCACCTTGATATTTCATCATCTTCTTCTTTTCCGCTCCAAGTCTTACCGTGGATTCCACGCACTCCTTATCTTTGACTCGTCTTCGTCGTCCAAATATGACATGACTTTGGGGGGTGCTTCACAATGTGATGTACTGACGCTGACGTCGACTTGTGCAAGAAATTTGATTATTTAAATGAATTAAACTGATGTTGACAGGACTGTGCCGGCCACATATTAAAATTGTTTGACACAACAACAACGATGTGTCTCCTACCTGTTAGTTATCCTCGGTGTCGTTACCCCCACCATGGCCATCGTGCTGCTGGCCCTTCTCCTCTTCCCGTCCGCCTATGCCCAACCATGGTCAGTTTGCGGCAACACGGGCAACTACACGGCGGCCAGCACCTACCAGGACAACCTCAGCCAGCTCGCGGCAAGCCTTCCCAAGAAAGCCTCTTCGAACACGAGTCCCCTCTTCGCCACGGGTACCGCGGGTGCAGTGCCGGACCTGGTGTACGCTCTTGCACTCTGCCGTGGGGACATCAACGCCTCCGCCTGCAAGGACTGCGTCACCATAGGCTTCGAGGACGCGCAGCAGCTCTGCGCGTTCAACAAGGAAGCCACCGTGTACTACGATAGCTGCCTCGTCAGCTTCTCCAACGAAGACTTCCTGTCGACTACCGTCAACGGCAACGAGAACGAGGTCACCGTCCTCATGGACGCCCAGAACTTCACGGAGAGCGCGGACTACATCAGGCTCCTCTTGTTCACTCTGCTGAACGACACGTCCGAGTCCGCGATCAACAGCATCAGGAGGTTCACGACCGCGCGGATGGACATTAGCTCCCTGCCGACGATTTACTGCGCTGTGCAGTGCACGCCTGACCTCACCGCCGACGAGTGCGCCGCCTGTTTGCAAGACTTCCCGCAGGTGACGCTCCAGTACCTCGACGGGCAGCGAGGAGGTCGACTTCTCGGGGTGCGGTGTAACATGAGGTACGAGATCTACAAATTTTACCAAGGGGACCCCATGCTTCGTATTATCTCTTTGGCTTCGGCAGTGCCAACGATCGGTAAAACCCCTCCCGGAACACCAGTCACG
Organism: Zea mays; assembly: GCF_902167145.1. Classification (NCBI taxonomy): domain Eukaryota; kingdom Viridiplantae; phylum Streptophyta; class Magnoliopsida; order Poales; family Poaceae; genus Zea; species Zea mays. The sequence continues at coordinate 68,510,230 of NC_050098.1, forward strand.
GTGTATCCGCAGCCTCCACCTGCAGCGCCACCAGCGCCGCAGATGATAACCACGCCTATCGCAGCACAAGAAGAGACAGGTATTTCTGGCTCCAAATCTCAGTACTAGAAGCAGGTTATATAAAATACTATTTTACATTATTTTACACTGTGTAATATTTGTAGAGTGGATTTTAAATATAGCGATGGGATAAATAAGCTGCTAGATATAACCTTATTTAAGTAGTTATCCCGACAGTTACAATCTTAAGCAAAGAACTATATAGGTTTTTTAGAAAAAAACAAAAAATAATAATTAGTAAAAATAGTCAAAATTTCTTACAAGATGGTAGACAACCTCTTGTATAAATTTAAGAAGTTTTCTAGAAAAACTGTTCTCCAACGATTTTATAAATCAGGTTCCTAAATTTACAAACTCTATAAAAACCAATTTTATCCCTACTTTATCCCCAAGTCAACGTTAGTGTTAAGTCCATCATGAAAAGTATACTCCAACCACTGACTCACATCGTTCACATCGTCCCACCGCTAAGATGACCATATATCTTATCATCAACGTCTTGATGTCATCACCGCCAGACAACCTCTTATGTCGAGGCGCCGTTAGAGCACCTCTGTGCTGCCTTCACATCCTTGCCACGACTATCTGTTCTTACATGGATAACTCTGATCTCCCAAGACATCATAAAATTGATACTAATTTCTACCACCAGTTCAATTAAAACTAGAAAGCGGACCTAATTTTTTAGGGACAACATAAAAAATTAGTACCAATAAATAGAGAACTGTGATATTTTTTTACTTCTTAAAGTGTTTTGACAACTTCTTAGATCTATAATAACTTAGAGCATCTTCAAGAGACTAGCTAAATAGCTTGTCAAGCTAAATTTTAATTACTTAATAGCATAATAGCTCTCCAACAGAGTAATCATTTAACTTGCTAAGCTATCTGACTCTCTAAATTAACTTCCTCACTAGCCAAATTTGGCTAGCAACTCTCGCTAGCCAAGCTAAATTGCATTTTGGAGAGTATGTTGGATTGAGATGTTATATATAGAGTTTAATATTTATGAGGAGACAAATAAAGAGTTAAATAAAGAGTCAAAAATAAAGAGTGTTTTAGAGATGCTCTTAGGATGCTAAATATACATAAGTGTTGAAGATACTCTTAACGTGATTGCCTAGTACTAGTTGGGACATGTCATGATTCTTCCTTGTCACCTTTCTTTATTTTCCCCCGGCCGATGTGATGTGTGTTCCCGTTACTTTTCTGCCTGCCGTAGAAACGTACTCTCTATTCAACGTCCACGTTTTAGGGGGTGTTTGGTTACACCCCGCTAAAATTTAGCCCATGTCCCATCGAATGTTTGAACCTCCGTTCCGGGTATTAAATATAGTCGGATTATAAAACTAATTTGTCAGCCGAAGATTAAAAGACGAGACGAATCTAGTCCAGTTGGTTGGGTCTATATTTCATACTCCTATTTAAAAGTCAAACGCTTGATGTGACCCGAGCTAAACTTTAGCAGGAGCAACCAAACACCCCCTTAGGTCCGATTTCAAATCTCTAGATCCAATTATTAGTCAGTTTTTAGAGATTTGCAGCAAGACCTTAGGCCAGCGTTAGCGAGGTTTTTACGTGGATTTCATTAACATTAAATAAATTCTTATATAGTTATTAATTTTACACGATAGTGTAATTAAAAAGATAAAAAAATTAAAATTTACGTGGATGAAACTCATCACTAACTCTTTAAGAATGAGAAAAAATAAATATCTATAAACTATATAATGAATCTTTTTATTAAGAATGCATGTTTTATCTAATTTTATTTTATTATAAGATATGTCAATCTAATAAATAGTCAATGAAACTATTTGCTGACACTGACCTTGGCCTACATACAACATTTTAAGTACAATATAAGGTGTGAATAAATATGATGTCGGTGTTATGTTGTTAGCCTATGTTTGCCCCATTGTATTAAACATATAATATCTAATTATTATGCTTAATATGGTGTGGGTGTTATGTTGTTAATATGTTCAAAAAAATTGATAAATTATTGACAAAATTTTTTATTCCAAAAATAATTCAAATTATTAAAAATAATTTGAATTATTGTCAAAATAATTAAAATTACTATTGAAATAATTTGAATTATTCCCATATCTGTTATTATTTTTGAGAATATTCAAATCACTATTTAAATGATGAAAGGGTATACTTGTCGTTTTATCAAGATTAACAATGTTAAATGCAACTAACCGACTAGGGGCGTACAATAGTTTCGTTTTAAAAAATCTGGGGTGAACACGCAATGCCTAAAAAACAAGGGCAAAGCTACAGTTACACTAAAAACAAGGGGCACTGACGCAATTGCCCCATAAATGATTATGCATGAACACATAATCATATCAACACCATTTAAGTGGCACCAAAAATTTCTTCTTCATGCATAAGTCCAATTTTGTCCATCTAGAAAGTTTGTCTAGCACCTAAACTTTCATATTTCATCGTTTAAAGGGTCGTTGAACCACATATTTTAGTGTTTACATGTCTCTAACCACAATTTTATATCATCATTGAAACTGTTTTTACCAGTTTGATTGTTTAGATATGTTTAGTGTTTAGTTTAATAACTATGGCTTAAACTACACGTGTACCCACTGTTTATCATGTGTGTATGCAGTTATTTAAATACATTTAGATGAACATGACAAAAAACATGAAAGTCTCACATGTATCAGGTCCTTTACTCTTTTTTTGATATAAACGTGTATAAAATCCTATCACAACATTAATTATATTACGATATGCATCTTTCACGTACTTAAACACACATCAAGAGGTTCCTTAAATCTTTCATTTGGATAGATCATCTCATAGGGTCAGGATGCGAAAGGGGATGGTGAACTAGACTAATATAAAATTTCTCACAATAATTTAATCCTACTGAATAACCAACTTCACACTTTTGTCCTTAATTGTGTTCTATCCTTGTTACATATATTTCACATCAAAGGTTCCAATGATGTTCAGGCATGACAATTCTAGTAATGTAGATATAATATTTTAACTGCACAAAAGAAAATGTTCAAAGTGTAGGAAGAGTTAGAAATATAGCATGTTTTTAGGCATCAAAGAGTCGACACTCCTGACTAGTTATTGTTGGAGCACCCACGCAAGGGTGTGGGCCCCACTTAGGCCTAGTTTGTATACTTTAGTATTGACCCCAATCCACATGTATTAAGGTGGATTGGGGTGTAACTTAAACTAATTTACACCCCAATCCGCCTCAACACATGTGGATTGAGGTTAATACTAGAGTACCCCAAACAAAGCATTAATACGCTCAAATATCAAGTGCTCTCTACATGTCGATTATTAAACACTCTAGCATAGTCAATAACCAACTACCATTTACACCATGAGTTGGGCCACCCACACTCTCCATCGAGTGATCACCAAACTCTCGATCGCCACCAAACTGTGTAGGTGATGTCGATCTCGAAGAGTAATAAGAACAAAATCTCACTTGACCTGAACAAACCTAATGAGAATCATAAATGCACACTTGTCACTCTCTATGCACTAATGAGGTCCCTAGTCTCGCGATTATCAAAGCTCAAACACGTCACTAGACAAAGGCTCTCTCTTTCTCTTCAAAGGGTTTCTTGTACTAAACAAATGGATGACATGGATTGGTATTTATAGCCCTCAGGTAAAGGACTAGCGATTACCCATCGACTCAAGAGAATCGAGGGTATCGAGTGTGTTCAGTGCACCACTTCTTCCCACACCAAACACATCTGATGAGTCTATAATGGCTAGTTTCCAAACTAGTCATTAATATATGACACATCCAGTGAATACCATACTCATCCAGTGAACCATGCTAGTCTCTTGGGTTCTCCATCTACAAATAGATCGATTTAGTGATGAGCCCAGTGCACTACTAGGTACGTTCGATGAGTGCACTGACTCCCTAGTCAAAGTCTTTAACTTGCAATGATGCATGTACGATGGGAGATCTAGTGCATCACCAGATACATTCAATGACTCCAAAGCCTCCCCAACTACTTAGAGTTAGCATAGTAACTCTCGTATGGTGCACACCAGACTCAACAGTGTCGCATTGAATGAAACCAATCGAGATAAGGTGTTATGCATGTCTTGTGCATAGACAACATATCCAACTCTATCTAGTTCAAACAATCTTCAAGTTGGCTTTGATCTCAATAATATTTTGGCTTCCATAGAGCAAGCTAGCACTGGATTTTAGAAGACTCAACTAGATCAAGCTACCCAATCATGCCCCTTTATAGTATGGTAAAAGGGAAAAGTAAGGAATTTAAGTGTCCCTCACTCAACTCCAAGGACAATTAGAACTAGTCATCCATTAATCTTTATGCTCATCTTTATAAACTAGAATTGAATTCCATCAATAGGGACATGAGTAGCACATATGCCCAAGAAATAACTAGTACCATGACCTAATTTATAATGTTTTTGCAAAACATATATTAACCATAATAGTCTAGCGTATTCATTAATCATTAAAACCCAACTAGGACCTAGATGCTTTCAATCTCCCCTTTTTGGCAATTGATGAAAACACAACCTCAAGTATTTTGTATAATAGTGGAATTGAGGTTTGCAAACATCATTTGCATGGACTTGTGACAATAAGAGCAAAAAGGATATGGCATGTTCATACAAACCAAGTCCATAACTTCTATTGAAAAGATATGTGTTAAGTGTGAGTATTTTATTAAGAACTCGTTTGTCATAAGAATTAATATAGGTGCAACAAATAAGCACTGACAACATGATATATAGAAGACATAAATCATTATATATATATATATATATATATATATATATATATATATATATATATATATATATATATATATATATATGCAAGGACATAGTGTATCATACAATGCATAAAGATAAACATGCATGAAAAATGTGTGTATCAACTATAAAGATATCAAATCCTTCTCGGCTCTCTCCTCTCCCCTTTCATGCCAAGCACTTAAACCTAAGAGTCTTGTGGATGGATGGTAGCAATCATGTTAGGAACTAAGGTATGTCGAGCTGTTGAACTGGTCTCAATGTCTCTCAATGGCTAATACTATAATTGTCGCCTTTCTAGTAATAGAGGACGGAGAAGACTTACTCATGGTTATCTGCTACTATGGGTCTGATGACGTGATCGAGGAAGGTAATGTCTTGATGGTACTAGTCATAGGGGTTGTAGGAGTTAGAAATGGTGAAGACTCTCTTTTGACCTAACTCATGTGGCTTAAGCGCCCTAAGGAGTTAGAGCATCATAGGGTGGGGCAGGACACTTAATGGTGAGTTGTTGAGATACACCCATGGCCTCTAGTGCCACTCCCTATCTTGGTGAATTGGTGAGTTGTTGAGATACACCCATGGCCTCTAGTGCCACTCCCTGTCTTGGTGGAGTGAAAACTACCATCATGGGTGGGGCAGGACACTTAATGATAAAGGCCCTAAACTAAAGTCCTTCAAACTATATATCTAGCCTAGTATTTCTAAAGAGGGGCAAGGACTGCAATCTAGACTGGTGGTACTAAGGAAAGAACTCATGTATGTTGAAGGATATGCTAGAAATATGTAAAATTGAAGGCCCTATCTATTGCTAGATCTAGTCTTATCAAGGTGAAATCTACTCAAACATGTTAAACGTCCTCTTAATCTAGTGTTCTTAGAGGTTGGCCTAATGTCTCTGCTCTACCTTGACCTCTTCATCATAGTGTTCCTACTATACTAGAAGCCTTTACTGCTTTGCCCTCCACTACCATCTTCTATTGACCTACATTCATCTACACTAAAAGGTCAGATATCCTTTCATTAGATGATGGTGGGACAAATGGTGGTATGGTGCTAGATTCACCAACCTTAGAGTTGTGTGAACATGGTGGCAACAAAAGTTAAGATGGTGGCACAAGGTAGTCCTTGTATGAGCTTTCATCGATCACATCGCTGCTACAAAAGCTGATCTAACTCTACCTGCTCAACCTGACAAATAGCCTTATCATGTGTCTGCTACTATCTATGTTGCTCATCTAAAATCACTTGACCCCTCTAGCTAAGTGTTATAGCTCATGGGCACGCATCCACTATGTTGGTCAACATATAATACCCAAAAGCCTTGGGAGAGTTCTCATGTGTTAATGCCAATTCTAGATGTGAAATTAGCTAAGAGAACATATAGGATAAGTAGTGGGCGTGGGGAAGCTGACGATGAGCCTTAAATCCATCTGGCACTAGATCCTCAATCTCACATAATATGGAGTCACCAACATCATACTCTATGTGAGAGATGAGTGCATCTAGAAGCCACTATTTTATGTTGTTGAGAGACTCATCGTACACAACTTTTAGTAGTAGTATCCTCTTCATAAGTGCATGAAGGATCCTCACTACAGGTGGAATGTTCACTACAGCTCTATATGATTGCTCAACAAACAACTAGTGAGATAGAGAGGTTACATGGGTTGTAGGGGGTATCACTTGTTGTGTAGTCTATTGGGTGGGTCAGCGAAACCATAATAAACATTATGTATCCTTGTTAGTGACACTATAAAATCAGATAACTCTGATGTCCTTGGCATAGATCCTATAGTGGTACCCTTAGAATATGAACCAAAACCACTTGTAGTCCTAGTCAATCCAATGGTGACTGAGAGATCCCACATGATAGAGGAACTTAATGTTCTTATCATCACCGCATTGGCAATTTTCTTAACTAGTCTATGCAAATCCTAACTACAAAAGCAAGATAATTTAACATGGTTGTAAGTTAAAATGCATTCAAAGGGACAACACAAGCTCATATTTTAGTGAAATTACTTAGATCAAGAACATTGAGCTTGTTCCTCAACTTAAAAATGCATGCCTCATCTAAAGGTTTTGTTTTAGATATCTATAATTGATCTGTTGTCCTCACTCCTAGTAAAATGTCACCTTTTGCTACATGATCTCTAAGGAACTGATGGTGGATATCTTTGTGCATGGTGCGAGAGTAATGAATTGGGTTGTTGGCAAGTTTTACGATGCATTATTATCACCCAAAAGGGGTAACTTTTCAAGAATTACACCACAATCTAGAAGGTTTTGCTTCATGTAAAGAATTTATGCATGACAGGTACCCATCATGATGTACTCTATCTCATCGGTGGACATGGCAACACTATTTTTCTTGGGGAAATTCCCTGTATGCCATCGGAAAATATACTTATTCCTTGTGTGCCACTGGCCCCACATGTCATACACACAAAAAAATTACGTATATACCACTCAGTGGCACACAAGGATGAGTATAAGATCTGATGGTGTACAGGGATTTTTTCCATTTTTCTTCTAGATGTGAGATGCCCTTGACACTAGTGATTTAACAAGCATATGACACCCTTTGGTAGTGCTTTTCCTATTAATCTTGAAACCCGTGTAATCCAAATTGAAATAGCCAACAAGTTGGAAACTAGCTCCTTTAGGACACCAAAGGCAATGTTTGGTATGGGTTTAAGGCACCAAAAGAATTTATTAACTACAACTAACTGAACCTCTTTAGGATTTGTTTGGAATCTAGCACATATACACACACTAAACATTATGTTAGGCATAGATACAGTCAAATATAACAAGCTACTAATTATAAAATGGTTGAGAGTTTGATCAATTAATTTATCTCCTCATCTAGGTCGAGATTAGCATTGATGTCTTGATTGGCTTACATTGATCCATGCATATTGAACCTCTTGGAAAGATCCTTGTTATACATTTTTTTTAGAGATAGATATTTGGAATCACTGCTGACTTTTCATTTATTATGCGTAGGACGCAAAGGTAAACTGTGGATTATTGGTATAGCTATTCCACTGGTAGCAATTCTGCTATGTTCAACCTTTACCTTTCTGTGGCTGAGGAGGCCAAAGAAAGGTTTGTTGCGCTTCGTGGATGCTGTCGTCGTATTCATTTCCTAGGTTTCGACGGAACAGTTATTCTACCAAACTAATGCTAGATTTATGTACGCTTACAATTCAGGAGTGCTGAGTTCGCAGGACAGAGCTGGTGCTAATAGGATTGAAGAAAACGCCTTGGTTTGGACAATTGAACAGAAGAGTTCAGAGTTTACTCTTTTTGACCTTTCTGAGTTACTGGAGGCCACAAAATCCTTTGCAGAAGAAAATAGACTTGGACAGGGAGGTTTCGGCCCTGTGTACAAGGTAAATAAAATAAGCATCTTGCTAGGGCATAGCAAACACATCTTTTAGGAAAATGGAACAGTTACAGGATTATTAAGTGCCTTGCAAGTTACAACCATCATCAGAGAACACCATGACAATAGACATTAGTGGAAAAAATAAAAAAAATTATACGCACTTAGTAACCACATAAAGTTACTATTAATTACTACATCCGTTCTCGAATATTTATCGCTCGCTAGTTTATTTTTGAACTAAACCACGACAAATAAAAAATAACGGAGAGAATGAAAAAACTGTAAGGGTGTTATAGATGCTTTTGTGGGCCGCCAATTCACAAGGCGCAGAAATAGGGAAGAGTAGATAAGTCAGGAATAGTTTCTGTTTTATCAGTTCCTAAATAATAGGTTAGTTCCTTTTTATGTGGCTAAATAGTAGCAGTTCCTAAATAATAGGTTAGTTCCTTTTTATGTGGCTAAATAGTAGCAGTAGATATGTCTATCCTGAGACCGCCTATGGCTATAAAGGCGGCTGGGCATCAGCTGTAATAATCAACCAGGAATAAGATCTCCCTTCTGTTTGGGCGAGATCACCTGGGATCATCCTGGCCAGGCACGACGCCGGCGCAGGAGATCTGGGTGATCAGCGCCCTCTTCTTCCATACACCTTGCGCCACTCCAATCTCCCTCTCCACTCCCCATTGAAGGACACCAGGAAACCAAGGTTACAGACTCACCAGCGAGGAGTCGGTAAGGGGCCAGGCCGGCTGCTCCAAATCGACCGCGTTTCAGACGTCTAACACCAGAAGAATTAGCAGCGAAACGGGAAAGTGGAGAATGTTACCACTGCAACGAGAAGTACTCGACTGATCACAAGTGCACCGCAAGGGGGGTATTCTTGCTGGAAATGGACGACGACATGGAGGAAAATGCAGCAGCGGAAGACCTGGGCATTTCTCTTCATGCCCTCACGGGCATTGACATCAGCAGCACCATGAAGCTCCAGGTCAGGGTCAAGGATCGGACATTGGTGGCACTGGTGGACACAGGCTCTACCCACACATTCATCCGGGAAGCTGTGGCCACCCAGCTGGGCCTCCAAGTCACACCAAGACCGGGTCTCTCCATCAAGGTAGCAAACGGGGACAACGTCGCCAGCAACGGGATATATTCCAAGCTCCGAATTACTATTGCCGAGGAGACCTTCCACATCACCTGCTACGGTCTTCCTCTGGACGGCTTCGACATTGTCCTGGGGGTCCAGTGGCTTCGGTCATTGGGACCCATATTGTGGAACTTCAACGCCTTATCCATGGAGTTCTGGCGCCTGGGACGCAAGGTGCGTTGGATAGGACTGGGTGCGCCACATACTCAGTGCGCAGCCCTGTCTGAACCCCGTGAACTACTACAGGCATTACTGCATTCCTACGCCGACATCTTCGCTGAACCACGTGGCCTTCCGCCACCTCGGCGTCACGACCATCACATCAGGCTGCTGCCAGGGACGCCACCAGTTGCAGTTCGGCCCTACAGATACCCCCAATTGTTGAAAGACGAGATCGAGCGCCAGTGCGAAGACATGTTGCAGCAAGGCATCATTCGGGAGTGCACATCTGCCTACTCTTATCCAGTGTTACTTGTGAAGAAAGCTGATAAATCCTGGCGTTTCTGCATTGACTATCGGGCCCTCAATACCAAAACAGTCAAGGACAAGTTTCCCATTCCGGTGGTCGACGAACTCTTGGATGAGTTACACGGTGCCTGCTTCTTCACAAAGTTGGACCTCCGCAGTGGATATCACCAAGTACGCATGCACCCAGATGATATTGAGAAGACAGCGTTCCGCACTCATCGAGGTCACTTCGAGTTTCTAGTCATGCCCTTCGGCCTCACCAACGCACCGTCCACATTTCAGGCCCTCATGAATGATGTCCTGAAACCCTTCATCCGGAAGTTTGTCCTGGTCTTCTTCGATGATATTCTGGTATTCAGCACTTCCTGGGCAGCGCACTTACAACATGTCAGGGAAGTATTTACAGCACTCCGAGCAAACAAGTTATCAGTCAAACAGTCCAAGTGTTCGTTTGGCAAAACATCAGTCGCTTACTTGGGTCATGTTATTTCAGCTCAGGGCGTTTCTATGGATTTGGATAAGGTGGCAGCAGTAGAAGTTTGGCCGCACCCTCGGTCTATTCGGGCACTTCGAGGTTTCTTGGGTCTCACTGGCTATTACCGCAAGTTTATAGCGGATTATGGGACCATAGCTGCACCCCTCACGGCTCTTCTCAAGCGTGAGGCGTTCCGTTGGTCGGAAAGGGCAGAGGAGGCATTTCTTCAACTCAAGCAAGCCCTTATATCAGCACCACTGTTACAGATGCCGGATTTTTCTAAACAGTTTATAGTGGACTGTGATGCATCAGGGACTGGTTTTGGAGCAGTCCTTCATCAAGGAGATGGGGCCATTGCATATTTCAGTCGTGTTGTAGCACCACACCATCAGAAATTACCAGCATATGAGCGGGAATTGATTGGTTTAGTCAAAGCTGTGAGGAATTGGAGACCATATTTATGGGGAAGAACTTTTCTGGTACGGACAGATCACTATAGCCTTAAATTCCTCCTGGATCAACGGTTGTCTACAATACCGCAACATACATGGGTCAGCAAATTGTTTGGATATGATCTGTCAGTGGAGTATAGGCCGGGCAAATTGAATGGTGCAGCAGATGCCTTGTCTCGACGCGACGAAGACACCGCAGAAATTAACAGCATCTCGGCACCACATTTTCAGCTGTTTGACACCCTTCGCAATGAAGCTGCCACCGACCCACAGGTCTTAAGCTTGCGGGCTGCCATTACAGCGGGAACTGCAAAATCAGGATGGACGGAAGCTGATGGTCTGCTACTATTTCAAGGGAAGGTCTTCATTCCGGACGCTTCAGCAGTTTGGACAGAAATCCTGGCAGCAGCACACAATTGTGGTCACGAGGGCATTGAGAAGACTGTACATCGATGGAGAGCATCCTTCTACAGCCCACAGGCCTTACGACGGGTCAGAGAATTTGTGCAAGCATGCGCCACTTGCCAACGGAATAAAACTGAGCATCTACATCCAGCAGGTCTGCTGCAACCCCTACCGGTACCATCGGAAATTTGGAACGACATCTCCATGGACTTTGTTGAAGGATTTCCTAAGGTTGGTGGCAAGACAGTGGTATTAACAGTGGTCGACAGGTTCTCTAAGTTCGCCCACTTTATTCCTCTTGGCCATCCATATACCGCAGTGACCGTGGCTAGGGCATTTTTCGAAGGGATTGTGCGCCTTCATGGTATTCCGTGCTCAATTGTAAGTGATAGAGATACAGTGTTTACTAGTGCCTTCTGGTCCGAGCTTTTTCACCTTGCTGGGGTCAAGTTGTTACTTAGTTCCGCGTTTCACCCCCAGACCGATGGACAGTCGGAAGTGGTTAACAGAATTATTGTGATGTACTTACGCTGCTTGGCAGGTGATCGGCCAAAAACTTGGTTACAATGGCTTCCATGGGCTGAATTTTGTTACAATACGTCATACCAGACTGTGGTCAAGTGCACTCCATTCAGGATTGTATATGGCCGGGACCCTCCAACAATGCTTTCTTATACACCTGGGACAGCCAGAGTAGCTGCCGTCGATCAGCAACTTCAGGATCGAGATGTTTTCTTGGCAGACATCAAACAAAGGCTAATCCAAGCTCAGGTAACAATGAAGCAGGCGCAGGACAGTGTCCGTCGAGATGTGCAGTATGCTGTCGGCGATTGGGTTTGGCTGCGTCTACACCAAAGGTCGGCAGTGGGTGTCACTCCAGCAGCAACATCCAAATTAGGACCTAAGTTCTATGGGCCATATCAAATTCTGCAACGCATTGGAGAGGTCGCCTATAAGCTACAGCTGCCAACCAATGCAAGAATCCATGATGTGTTTCATGTGGCACTTCTCAAGAAATTCCAAGGGGAGCCCCCATCCGCACTAGTACCCTTACCAACGATTCTGCATGGCAAGGTACTTCCGGTTCCAGCACAAGTAGTGAAGGCTCGTTTAAATAGAGGTGTTTGGGAGTTACTGGTCCAGTGGCTTGGACGTGAGCCGGCTGATGCTACATGGGAACAATGTAATGAGTTCAAGAGAAGATATCCAGAAATACAACTCGAGGACGAGTTGTTTGTCGGAGAGGAGGGAAATGTTATAGATGCTTTTGTGGGCCGCCAATTCACAAGGCGCAGAAATAGGAAAGAGTAGATAAGTCAGGAATAGTTTCTGTTTTATCAGTTCCTAAATAATAGGTTAGTTCCTTTTTATGTGGCTAAATAGTAGCAGTTCCTAAATAATAGGTTAGTTCCTTTTTATGTGGCTAAATAGTAGCAGTAGATATGTCTATCCTGAGATCGCCTATGGCTATAAAGGCGGCTGGGCATCAGCTGTAATAATCAACCAGGAATAAGATCTCCCTTCTGTTTGGGCGAGATCACCTGGGATCATCCTGGCCAGGCACGACGCCGGCGCAGGAGATCTGGGTGATCAGCGCCCTCTTCTTCCATACACCTTGCGCCACTCCAATCTCCCTCTCCACTCCCCATTGAAGGACACCAGGAAACCAAGGTTACAGACTCACCAGCGAGGAGTCGGTAACAAAGGGCTAATTTGAGAGCTCTATTTTCCAAAAAAAATAAACTAATTTTCTTTAGAAATGAAAATCTCTTAAAAATGGGTTTCCAAACTAGCCCTCAAAGTCACTGTCAAGAGCGTGGTGATCAAGGGTAGGCGGCCCTCGACTACGGAGTTCGTAGTCTCCTGCCGTGTCTTCCAGGGCCGAAGGTTATACCCCTTACGGTGGCTGGGCTTGAGAGGAGACAGAGAGAGATGGATAATTGTTCTTTTTTTCCTTCTCAAGTGCTGATTACATGTATATATATAGCCCACGGCTGAACAGAAAGGGCTAATCCCTTCCTAAATAAAAGGCTAGATAACCTCTAACAGAAAGGAGCAATCCTCTCCTAAATAATAGGGTAGATATCTTCTATTGCCTAATCCTAGCGGCTAATTGGTTTGGGCAGCCGCCTCCTGTGCTGCATGCTCGGCTGCCCTGCGTACGTCGCGGGCGCGACGTCGCCTGGAGTAGGGGATGCCGTACATGACATCTCTCCCCCCCTCGACCACCAGCTCGTCCTCGAGCTGGAACGCTGGGTACTTGGCGGAGAAGGCGTCGAGGTCTTCCCATGTGGAGGATGCTACGGGTTCTCCCTTCCAGCGGATGAGCACCTGTCGAACCCCGCGAGCGACGCGAGTGCACACAGCACGTTCCGGCTCAGGGTTGATGGCTCCATGATGAACAGCGGGTAACGGTGGTGGTGTCGCGGGAGGCTCGCCCACCCATTTCTTGAGGAGGCCGACATGGAACACATCATGAAGCTTGGCGCGTGGAGGTAACTCGAGACGTACCGCCACCTCGTTGATGAGCTCGGTGACGCGGTACGGCCCAAAGAAGCGGGGCTGAAGCTTGCTCTTTGGCGCCTGAGAAATGGAAGCCACCGGCCGCTGACGGAGTCGGAGGAGCACCCAGTCCCCAACGGCATAGGAGACGTGGCGGTGAGCTTTGTTGTAGTAGCGCTTCTAGATCGCCTAGGCCTACTCTAGGCGGTGACGGACGTCGGCCAAGAATTCTTCACGGTCGGCCATTGTTTGGGCCACAGCAGCCACGCGCGTGTCCCCTGCTTCATACGATCTGATGGTGGGCGGGTCGCGGCCGTATACCACCCGAAACGGTGTCTCCTGTAGAGAAGACTGGTACGCGGTGTTGTATGTATATTCTGCCCAAGGCAGCCACCGCAACCAGTCCCGCGGTTGGTCGCCGGAGAAACAACGGAGGTACATGGCGATGACGCGGTTGGCAGCCTCTGACTGTCCATCAGACTGCGGATGGAACGCCGTGGTCATATGTAGCTTGGCGCCCATGAGCCGCATCAGCTCCCTCCAGAACGTGGAGGTGAACACCGGATCACGATCGGAAACCATGGATTGTGGCATCCCGTGGAGGCGTACAATGTCGGTGAAGAACGCCTGTGCCACAGACTCAGAAGAGTACGGGTGAGCTAAAGGGATGAAATGGCAGTACTTGCTGAAGCGATCCACCACCGTTAGGATGACAGATTTTCCTTTGACCCGGGGTAGAGCCTCGATGAAGTCTAGCCCGATGTCAGTCCACACTCCAGTCGACACGGGTAGTGGAAGAAGAAGACCGGCCGGTTGCAGATGATCCGTCTTGAAGCGTTGGCACGTAGGGCAGGCGCAGACGAAGTCCTGGATGACGCGACGCATGTTGGGGAAGTGGAAGTCGCGCCGAAGTCGGTGGAGAGTGCGCTGCATGCCCTCATGCCCATCCTCGTGCACCGCGGCCACGATCTCCAGCAGGAGTGGCGAGGCGGGAGGGACGTACAGCCGGCCATCATAGGTGACCAGCCCGTCGACGAGGCCCCACGGAGCTGTACGGGTACCCGCGGCCAGCTCATCCCGGATGGCGACGAGGTCGGGGTCGAGAGCGTGTGCCTGACGTAGCCGCTCGATGTAGTCGAAACGCGGGCCCGAGATGGTGAGCACTACGCCGTCAGGTGTGTCTCGGCGGGACAGCGCGTCCGCGACGGTGTTCTGGGCGCCCGGCTTGTATTCCACCTCGAAGTCGAAGCCGAGAAGTTTCCCGACCCAATGATGTTGCGGAATTGTCGCGAGGCGTTGGTCGAGGAGGAACTTCAAGCTGTAGTGGTCTGTCCGGACCGTGAAGCGCCGTCCCCACAGGTATGGGCGCCAGTGGCGTATGGCGTGCACGACCCCGATGAGTTCCCGCTCATATGCAGCGAGGGAGCGATGGCGTGGCGCGACGGGGCGGCTGAAGAAAGCGATGGGGTGCTTGTCTTGGAGCAGCACCGCCCCGAATCCGTGAGTAGAGGCGTCACACTCGACAACAAAAGGCCGTGTGAAATCCGGAAGCGCCAAGACCGGGGCCGAGGTGACTGCGGTCTTGAGGGCTGTGAACGCCGCCGCCGCGTCCTCAGTCCAGGAGAACCCCTCCTTTTCAGGAGCGCCGTTAGGGGTGCTGCGATGGTGCCGTAGTCGTGGACGAACTTGCGGTAATAGCCCGCAAGGCCCAAGAACCCGCGTACCGCGCGGGCGGAACGCGGTTGGGGCCAATCGGCCACTGCCTGCACCTTGGCGGGATCCATGGCGACGCTGATATCGGAGATGACGTGGCCGAGGTAGGCGATGGACGACACCCCAAACGCACACTTCGAGCGCTTGACGAACAACTGGTGTTGCTGCAGCACGGTGAGCACGGCTCGGAGGTGGCGGAGGTGGTCGGCCCAAGAGCAGCTGTAGATTAAAATGTCGTCAAAAAACACCAGTACGAACCGGCGGAGGAAGGGACGCAGAACGTCGTTCATGAGTGCTTGGAATGTCGCCGGAGCGTTGCACAGGCCGAACGGCATGACGAGGAACTCATATAGCCCATCGTGCGTGCGGAACGCCGTTTTGGCGATGTCGTCGGGACGCATGCGGACTTGATGATAGCCCGAGCGGAGGTCCAGCTTGGAGAAGAACTTGGCGCCGTGGAGCTCGTCGAGCAGCTCGTCGACGACTGGAATGGGAAAGGCGTCCTTGACGGTGATGGCGTTCAGGGCGCGGTAGTCGACGCAGAACCGCCACGAGCCCTCAGGCTTCTTGACCAACAGAACGGGTGAAGAGAACGCCGAGGAACTCCGGCGGATGAGCCCCTGGGAGAGCATCGTTGTGCACTGGCGTTCCAGCTCGTCCTTGTGAGTCGCGGGGTAGCGGTATGGCCGCACGACGACGGCCTGGGCGCCTGGTTGGAGGGTGATGCGGTGGTCGCGCGAGCGCGGTGGAGGTAGCCCCTGAGGCTCGGCGAAGACGGGGTCGAAGGAGTGCAGTAGCTCGTCGAGGAGGGACGCGGAGGCCGTGGTGGAGCAGATGGCCGCCGCGCTGGCGCCCTGGGCGCACGGCCAGCAGATCGGGCGCCCCTGCATTATGAAGGACATGGTGCGGCGCTTGAAATCCCACGTCACCGGCCCGAGCGTGCCGAGCCACTGGGCGCCCAGAACGACATCATACCCAGCCAGCGGCATGACGAAGAGATCCGTGCTGAACACGTCGCCCTGGACGGAGAACGTGACGTGGCGCAAAACGCCTGGGCAGGTGATTCGCTCGCCGTTGGCTACCGTCGCCGTCATGCGTGGCCGGGCGGAGATAGGGAGCCCAGTGCGGCGCGCTGCGGACTCAGAGATGAAGCTGTGCGAGGAGCCCGAGTCCAGGAGCGTGGAGAATCGGACGCTGCCGATGGTGACGCCGATCTGGAGGGTGTCGATGAAGCGGACCCCGGCGAGAGCGGAGAGGGAGAAACACGGCGATTCCTCGATGGACGCCCCTGGTGCGGCCCATAAGGCGAACACGGGCGCCTCGTTGTCGCCGGGATCCTCCGCTGCCGCGTTGCCGTCCCGTTCGACGTCATCGATCTCCACACCATTTAGGAAGAAAAGGCGGCGGCAGAACCTGTTGTGGCCACGAGTGAACTTCTCATTGCAATTGAAACACAACCCTTGGCGTCGTCGTTCCGCCATCTCCTCCGGTGTGAGACGCCTCTGGTTGCTCTCGCCGCGTCCCTGCTGGGCGGCCGCTGGAGGGGCCGGGAGCGCCAGGAGCGGCGCTGTTGCCGGCAGGGCAGCCCGCTGTGCGGGGCCCGGGAGACCGCGCGGTGCTGGCCGCGTTGGTTGCTGTACCGGCCGGTCGTTCTCCATCAGCTCCACTTGGCGAGCCAAGCTTATGGCCGCCGCAAGTGTGTCTGGATGGTGGATACGGACGGCGTGGCTGAGCGGCGGTAGAAGGCCCCCGGTGAAGAGCTGGACACGCTGCGCCTCTTCAAGCCGACCGGCGCGGGGTAGAAGGGCCTGGAATCGGCTGGCGTATTCTTCCACGGTTCCGGTGCGTCGGCAGTCGGCGAGCTCGAACATCGGGGCAGACCGGAGCGGGGGCCCGAACCGGAGGTTCAGGAGATCTTTGAAATGTCCCCACGATGGGGTGCCCTCATCGTCCTGAAGCTGGATATACCATAGCTGCGCGACCTCGTCCAGGTGATAGGACGCCATGCGCACGCGCTCCTCCGCCATGGTGCGATGTTGGCGGAAGTAAGCCTCGCACTTGTTGAGGAAGAGCATTGGATCGATCGTGCCGTCGAAGCGGGGAAAGTCCCACTTCTTATGGCTCGGGAAGAAGTCTTGATCGTGGGGTCTATCCGTCTGGTTGCCATCGGCGGTGCCAGACGCTGACGAAGTCCTGTCCTTCATGGCTGCCATGTCGGACTTGAGGGTCTGCATCTCCGAGGTCATGGTCTTGAGCATGTCCAGCACGTCGGCGAGAGACGGCTCAGACATGGTGGCTGCTGGGTTGGTTGCAGATTCAGATGAAGAGGTCGGCGAGGGTGGGTTGGGCGGTGATTTAGGGCTGGCGGCGGCTGGTGAGGAGGTGGAGGATCGGCTGGATCGCTGATACCAGATGTCAAGAGCGTGGTGATCAAGGGTAGGCGGCCCTCGACTACGGAGTTCGTAGTCTCCTGCCGTGTCTTCCAGGGCCGAAGGTTATACCCCTTACGGTGGCTGGGCTTGAGAGGAGACAGAGAGAGATGGATAATTGTTCTTTTTTTCCTTCTCAAGTGCTGATTACATGTATATATATAGCCCACGGCTGAACAGAAAGGGCTAATCCCTTCCTAAATAAAAGGCTAGATAACCTCTAACAGAAAGGAGCAATCCTCTCCTAAATAATAGGGTAGATATCTTCTATTGCCTAATCCTAGCGGCTAATTGGTTTGGGCAGCCGCCTCCTGTGCTGCATGCTCGGCTGCCCTGCGTACGTCGCGGGCGCGACGTCGCCTGGAGTAGGGGATGCCGTACATGACATCCTCCATGAATTCTGACGTACGGATACTTCCTATTTGCTAATAAACAACCCGGCAAGAATCGTCATCTAGAATCCTTGTCGACTGCTTAAGTGAATTAACATGTATTGGTTTGCACCCTACTCTATTTCCATTCCAAATTATAGTTTACTCTACTTTTCTTAAATCAAACCTCTCTAACTTTGTGTAAACTTGTAAAAGAATGCATAAGCAACTACAATATCAAAGATTAAAAAACCCAATTAAATATATTGAACTCCTAATGAAATACGTTATCACGGTACACTAGTTTGAATCTATAGATTTCAATACATTTTTATAAAGAAATATGTTGACACTTAAATTAGATCCAAGCCGGTTTTAGAATGGGCTCAAAATAACGCAAATTCTATAAGATGATAGTTTTTTAATGGCGAAGGATCATACAGCCGAGTTGATTAGATGGTCTGAGTAACACTCTTTAGATCCTGGGTTGGACTCATCGTAGAAGCAATTTTTAGGTTGTGGTTAAAAAATCTTTTTGTCTGTCACACGCCAAAGCACAGGTCTAAAGTCTGACCCTGATCATGGTTGTTCTCACATAAACTATAATGCCGCTATATATGGGTGAGAAAGTGGTTTAGAGGTTTTCTCGACCTAAATGAAAATTTCTTTCTCTTAATGTAATGTTGGGACGGTCGTCTCACGCATAGGTCGAGTTTTTTAATGGAATAAAATCACCTCTACTCCCTATAAAATAGCTCTATTTTAACAAATCATACTTGCCAATACATATACATGCTTTTCTACATACTTTCAGGGGCAATTATCAGATGGTCAGGAAATTGCAGTTAAAAGGCTTGCTTCGCATTCAGGACAGGGTTTCACGGAGTTCAGGAATGAAGTTGAACTTATAGCTAAGCTACAACACACAAATTTGGTTAGGCTCTTGGGATGCTGCATTCAAGCCGAGGAAAAAATTTTGGTGTATGAATATTTGCCGAATAAAAGCCTGGACTTCTTTATCTTTGGTATGCAGATCCTTGTACATGAACAAATTGTAGTGCTCAATATTTCAATTCACTTTTAACACTATCAACTAGACTCTTTATTTTGGTTTTATACCCGATTGGTTTGTAGATGAAAGACAAAGCAGTTTGCTTAATTGGTATAAACGGCGTGCCATAATTGAAGGCGTAGCGCAAGGTCTCCTGTACCTGCACAAGCACTCTCGGCTGCGCGTGGTACATAGAGACCTTAAAGCTAGTAACATTCTCTTGGACCAGGATATGGACCCTAAAATTTCAGATTTTGGGTTGGCAAGAATCTGTAGCTCCAATGATGCTGAAGGAAACACAAAGAGGGTAGTCGGAACATAGTAAGAACACATGAGTTTATCAACATTGTTAGCTTGTTACCTCTTAATTAGTATTGGGTGATCAAGCAATTCTAATATGTTAGGATAACATTTTTATCTTGCTTAATATAATGATTTCAGTGGCTACATGTCTCCGGAGTATGCCTCTGAAGGCATCTACTCGGTCAAATCTGATGTGTTCAGCTTTGGTGTTCTACTTCTTGAGATCCTTAGCGCGAAAAGGAATTCAGGTTTTCACCAATATGGAGACTTTCTTAACCTTCTCGGATATGTAAGTATATGTTTTCTCCGCAAAATGCACGCAAGTTGTTATGGCACAACAGCTGTACAGATCATGGAGGCTTGATGAGCTTTCTGCTGTTCTGCAGACATGGCACCTGTGGGAGATAGGAAGATGGCTTGATCTTGTAGAAGCATCCATTTCGAAAGAGATGCATGAAGCAGAGGCTAGGCGGTACATTAACATCGCACTAATGTGCGTCCAAGAAAATGCGGACGATCGGCCCACCATGTCCGACGTAGTTGCTGCGCTAAATAGTGAGAGTGTGGTTCTACCTGAGCCAAAGCATCCGGCTTACTTCAACCTCAGAGTATCTAAATCTGTGGAATCAGCAGTTGTTGTTGAGGCGTGCAGTCTGAATGAGATGACCATCACCCAAGATCCCCAAGGCAGATAGGTCTTCCACCTGATTTCGTTTCGCTGGTCATTATTGTACATGATAATGTGGACGTGAATGGCTATCCTTGTTCCAGCTTTGAAACTAATCATTATGGTCTTCATAGTGTCTTATTTTAAGGTGTTGCTTTTTCAATGCCTTAGTCTAAGTTATTTTAGTATCCTATAAAATATAAATACAAACAATATCAAACACATTAGTCTCAAACATCAAAATTATTTAGTTAAATGGGTCGAGGTCCATTTTCCTTACACTTTTCCTCACACTTGGTGAGCGATGACCGTATTGAAGCTCACTCTTGCTATAATCACATCAGGTCAAG
The DNA here is from genome assembly GCF_902167145.1 of Zea mays. Classification (NCBI taxonomy): domain Eukaryota; kingdom Viridiplantae; phylum Streptophyta; class Magnoliopsida; order Poales; family Poaceae; genus Zea; species Zea mays. The sequence continues at coordinate 68,530,823 of NC_050098.1, forward strand.
AGCAAGAACCGTCGGAGAAGTATCATGAGGATGAGTTTAGAGAGGTATAGGCCGTCATCTCCCAGTCAACCGCGCCTGAATTGGTCAATTATATTTAGCAATTAAATCAAATGAAATATCAAGATTAGGATTAATGTTATGTGAGATACTAGTAATGTCTTAGTAGATATTAGTGGGATGTTTTAAGATGGGTTAGTTATTGATTAGTGAGATACTAGTAATGGGACAATTAATTTGTGAGTTACTAATAACAAATAAGGTTTTTACACTATTATCAACGGAGTTGAATAGTGAATTACTAGTAATAAACAATCTTTGTCTTATTAGTAACTTAAATGATGTTTATTGTAAAGAAAATAGACCAAAGCTATTAATAATTGAGTTTTAGTGTTTAATGATCAAATAACTATTTGGACTAACAATATCTGCTAGTGTCCTTGGTTATAGTTTAAAGGATGCACAGTGAACTTGGATCAAGGAAAAGATGTGATTCGAAAAATAAACACCTTAAGAAAAGACATTAGAAGACTCATTGAAGACCTACAAGATGATGCAAGAGTTCAAGACACAAGTTAAAAGAAGACTTGATGAAGTTCATGAAGAAACAAACCAAAACATGTCACTTATCTGTACTAGAATTATTTGGACAAGCACCAAATACCAGTGATACCGTAGAGATAGAACACAACAGATAAGCATGTGTGCACGACATGTCACACTAGATGGGACAATTTCATACAACAATTTGGGAGGGCTACTACATGTTTGGAGAGAACCATATGGTATCAGCCATGTCAAGTATGCCACCAGATACCTTGCCAAACATGGTACTTCGCAAGGTTGCACAACAATATGAGAGAGACTATAACACACTGAACGTGTATGATGTAACATCGGTCAAAACGTTGGATGCCCTTACTCAAACAGTTGTCAACAACTAGTTCCAAAGTACAGCTAACATGGACAGTTGGCGCGCTAGGTAGCGGACTTGCGCGTTCCGCGACGAGACCATCCAAACTCCAGATGACTAGCAACAACAGCGGCATGGTCTGGACTACTGGGATGGACATTCGCTTCGAGAGTCTGGATTTCATCGACAACAAAGAAGGAGAGATGATGAGGGCTTCAGAAGACCCGTCTCCCTTGGCAAGCGACTTGCTCGACAAGCCAGAAGCCTCGGCGACCTCCGACTTGACCCGCCGCTGGACTACCATGGGTCGCAGGGCTCGCCACGACCCAATCGTACTGAGGTAGTGGTAGTATTGGACTGTGTCCGAGACTCGTTCCTGGATATCCTCTTGTTAGAGTCGTAAGATGGACTCACGTCCCCGCCTAGCAAGGAAAGTTGTGCCCCTGGTCAGGGATGCCTTGCCGCTAATACCACGGGAGATCACCTCCCCCACGTGGGGAGCCCAGGCGAGAACTTTCCTAGCATCATGGAATGCACCGCGGTGTCCACCCTGCTTCAGCTCAACCAACTTCCCAGGAGCTGTTGTTAGGCCCAAGCCTCTCGCGGAGTGAGCAGTACCACGCGACAAAAAGGCAAGGAAGACTATGGGGGGAGGGGGCGACCGCGCCAAGCGGTGGGGCGATAGCACGCTGCGGCGACAAAGGGTCGTCGTTGCCTGGTTTATGGCAGGGGAGCAACGCCACGTTTCCCCTGGGCGAGCGAAAACGTCGCATCTGCTGCGACACTTCTGGACAAGCTCCCTAAGGTGGAAACAACAAGCGAATGGAAGACCCACTAAGAGATCAAAGACGTCCTTGGTCTTGTTGTGCAGCAACAAGCCGAGAGCTCCATGTCCCGGCGTCATGAACCAGAGACCAACCGCTATGTCGTGTCCATACCAACGACAAATGATGCCACATCACGATGACCTCTTGAGCTAAAAGGAAGCGTGGCCTAGGTCCCACCTCGGCGACCCAAAAGCCAGGTTGAAGCGCGAGGAGCGCGCCTAGCCACGGGACTGGGGAGGAGCGATGTGACGGGTTGGCCGAAGAGCGAAAAAATAGCTGTGAATTATGGAGTTCAAAGGTTGGTTCACGAAGGGCTCGTGGCCGCTCCAGCGAAAAAACGAGTAAGGGGCAGCCGGAGATAGGCACACTAGTGGCCAGTACCTTGACGCGTGAAGCATTAAGGGTGTCACCAGCTCGTGTTTGAGTCCTGGGAAACTCGTACTCATAGTTTATCATGAAAAGAGGCAGTGAGTCATTGGTCCTGGTTGAATGGGATCGACAACTATATGAGTCGGTGCCTGGGAGTATGAGGACGGTCCGCAGCAGACCCCGCACATGGATCCTGCTAAAGGAGCAAGGGCCTCACTTGGATTACCCACTTGTAACTCACCGAGCGCCATTGCTAGCCCATAGAGGAAAGTATGGTACGGCTCACCTCCCCTCATACCCAGAAAGGGGATGCGCGTGGGAGAGTAAGACCAAAAAGATTAGGCAAGCCCCTAGACGGTCCCCTGCATCAAGCAGTGGATCGGGGGTTCGTCCCGCATAGGTATGGCAGACAGACAAAAGTTGCACGAATAGCACCCCCTGACTCATAGAGATCTTATAAAGGTAGGGTAAGGGGACCCAAAACCCATACGCGTCATAACCTAGTTGCGCGCAAAAGTTCTAAACAAAAGGGAATAGTGGGACCACAAATGCGCAGTTATTCCCTTCATGCCGACCCCCGCGTGATGTTCGTATCAGCACAGAAACCGCCCGTGAATGGGCCCTAAGCTGCAGTAGGCGAGCTCTCCAGATAGACCGATGATGTTCTAGGAAATGCCACCAATGGGAAGTTGCGAAGCAACTAAAGCTGTTATTGCACCCTGGTGAGGACCCGAGGATCCACAGTCTTACACACGGAGGCCGTGACATCAAGAAGGCACAAACTATAATCCCTAGGCAGATTCTGTAGTCAAACTCACGTGAAAAAAGGCTCAAGAGGTAGATTCCAATAGGAACAAACATCACCTGCCAAAAACAGAAAACGGTAAGCCAACTTCCCCTTTATTTCAAAAAAACCATAGCAGGGTGCGTTTACAATGCAGGATCAAGAGTGTCGCGAACAATTTCATCCATGAACAACCTGTGAACGACACGGCTCGCCGCATCATCATAATGCTTCAACAACTCCATCAGGCCTTCGTCCAGCAAGGCTGAGGGACGACCGACGACTTCCTGAAGATCATAGCCTATCCTATGTTCCTTGACGAGAAGTGCCACACGGCGCCTCGACGAACACCAAGACCAACGACACCCCGAACACGGTATGGGACGTCGTCGACATGCTCCACCAAGGAAGAGTCGCATGCCCCGATGAAATCCAGGACCAGACCCAGATGGCGCTACAGCTCCTAGAGCTCGGCCTTCAAGGCTAGTAGAAGAAAGAACGATCAGGCCATGACGGCGCCTAGGGTTCAAGGATGAAAGAGGAAGGCATCTTACCTGTCATGCAACTGTTGGACCTAACAAGCCAAGAATAGAGCAGCTCCACCTCAGCCTCGATATCCCTCGGCACTGCACGAAGGACATGAGGGCTCACCTAAGAGGCCGAGGAGGATAGGGGCCACTTCTTTAGCCATGACGAGCCAACGAACGACCACTCGATGGACCCCATCCGAAACTAGGATGTAGAAACAAAAACACACATGGGATGATGGTAATATACTCATCTAACCCACAATAAATAGAGGTAGGCCACGTCCAAGGAAGGTGCGCCTCGTGAAGACGTAGCCGTCGCGGCTGCTCAAAAGGCAGGGAGACGAACAATGCTCGAACCAAGAAAGTAGATAAGCCTCGGAGGTAGATACTCCCCTAGGGGCTACTGTCAGGGGAATTACCCCCAGACCTTGGGACCCACCGGTCAGTTAGCATGCTAAGGATAGAGCCCCTGATCGATGGGGCCCGTTAGCCAGTCGAAAGAGGCAGATACGTCAACCCGAAAAGGAACTGCCCCGGGTCGAACCCCGTGGCACTGAGCCTAGGGTCGAGCGTGACGGAACCTGAGGAGGGAGGTCGGGTGTGTCGGAAGGCAACCACTCGAGTGGATCCCGCACCTAGCCCCGGAATGACCCGCCATAAATGACTGACCACATTAACCATGCCTAGCACTGAGCCACAGCATGGGCACCGGTCCACTTCCCACTCATGACCTACGGGCCCCTCGGGACGCATACAACTGATGACCTACGAGCCCCCGGATTGACGCACATTAATGGCTCGCGTGCCCCTTGGCCTGTGGCACACTTATGGCCTATCGAACTAGGCCTGAGTGCGTAGACCTCCCACATGGCACTACACGATGGGCCACGTCGAGCCCAGACTATGGAAGCCTGGGGTCAGCATAGCCGAATGATGGTGCTTGGTACCATCACACCCCCACGTCATCCACCACGATAAATACGCAACATCCAAGCAGCCTTGGGCCCCACGAGTATGCGTGGCCTCACTCGGGGATAAAACACTAGTTTTACCCTTGCCTTACGTCTCCTTCCTAGAAAAGACACCACTGGTTGACCCCTCTCTCGGCCTATAAAAGGGAGAGGTTCAGCTCAAGGCAGGGGGATGAAGATCGAGAGGGATCACACTTGGACACCACCGGACGCCTTCAGACAGAGACAAACCCATAGAGACGAACAGGAGGAGGAGCATTAATAAAGACTAGGAGGTGGAGCCATGCCAAACCAATACTTAGCTAGGACTACACCTTGCAGCTTCTAAGCTCCACTTCCACCCCAATAAGAGATCTATGATCCTCTCCTCCCACTCTCGACTGCTTGTAACCCCTACTATGAGTTTGATCATCATTGGTGCCAGTAGCGGATGCCACCGATGACTGGAAGTAGGGACATTCTGTCTGAACCAGTATAAATCTTACGCCCTCCGCGTAAACCCTCAGCATAATAAATTTACTTGTCGGAGCGAGGTACGAAACATTGATTGTATGTACTTTGTGAAGTGCTTAAGTTAGTTAGATCATAACTATTTGTGCTTACTCTAGATTTTCCCTAGTGTTAGAAGTGAGCATTAGACAACTTTTATCCTTTGACACTTGCACTTGACATTGTAATGGTTTGTCACACCCGGTTTTAGAAGGCAAACCGAATGTGAACCATGTACGTGCCAGGATCAGAAATTCACGTACACAACGATTACATAGTTGGACATCATCACACATTGCTCAAAATAATAGCAGAAATAGTACTTTAGTACATGAAGATGTCCAAGACATCCACAAAGTCATTAACTTAAGTCATAATCATTATTATAATCAAAGTGCGAATACGAAACAAAGTACGATAAGGCCTTCATAGGCAGCTGACTGGGGGTTTGCCACTAAACAAAACTATATCTCGTCAAAGTCTTGGATCTCTTGAAAGTCCTCCATGTTGCCTTCATCTTCTCCTGAGCACTGGTTGTAATGAGGACAACCTGGGGGGTTGGTGTTTTAAAGCAAGGGTGAGTACACATCAACGTACTCAACAAATGTCCCGTTTGGCTAAAGCGGACTAGCTGTATGTGGAGTTAAGCTTAAAGCAGTTGCTTTTAGTTGGTCAAGTATTTATTACTAGTATAAAGCCAAGTTTTATCAATAATCCCAAATCATTAACCTAATGGCACTCGCTCCAAAAGGAAATACCAAATACCATAAAGATACTCATCATCATTAAGCATCATCATAAAGTTAACCCATAGTAACTCTAATCAAAGGAGCTCCCAAGGCTGCTCATAACCGTGAGCACGGGTGATATACCAGCTTCTAACACTCTACAGAGGTTGCACACTTTACCCACAAGCTATGATTCCCTTTCTGCCCGAGGAACACTACTCCCCATTGACCACTACTTAGGTGGCCTAGCAGTCATACAAACACAGTACTCCTCCCTAAGGTGGATAACTAATAAAACCAAATCGAATGAACCTCGACACCCACCCTTAGCAGAGCAAGCACTATGCCCCGACCCCCATTGACGGCACAACGGCGAAGCCAACTATACCCCAAGTTTATCCAATTAATTAGCTAAGGGCATCTCATTCCACCCTCATGGTTGTACTATTTTCCCGAGTGGTCATCCAATGAATAGGTCCTTACGGAGAGGTACTCGAGAAACAACCCGAGCCCCCTAAATGAACACAAGCTCATCATCATAGTCAAGATAGCATCATCGTATCATAAATGTTCTCATCCTGTTCATTGATTAAAGTAAAGCAATAGCATGAAGTTAACCATAGTAACCCAAATGGTAAATAAGGACAAGGTAAATAGAAAACTAATCAATCCTTAGGTTGATCATGGTATGCGGGACAATGAATTATAAAGTAAATAGGACATAATGGGTCAGAGGACAGTTGTCTTCACCAAGTTGCTGCTTAGGGAAGCCTCCTACAACACACTCAGAAACCTCATACTGCTCATTGTCTATGCAAAACAATCATGCATTCAACACACTTGGGAAACGATAAAGGAATAGTACACCGATCATATGCAACAGAGTAAACACAAGTTCAATGGAAAAGTACAAACACACAAGAGAACTCTAGGTTCTAGGGTAGATTAATATACTAGAGGTCTGTGGTTTCTCCAACTATTTCCTAACTCAATTGATTACATTACTTAACTTTATCTATCTTAATGAATTACTAACTTAATTAAAATTATTCCAGGGATGGGATCATATATTACATGGGATTGATTTCACAAGGTTAACCACTTAACTATTCGTTAGGGTTTCACTTTTATTCTCCCTTTAATAAAGATTCCACCACTTTAAATTAACCTAGAGTCTACCCATCAAATTAAGACATGCAAATAGTGAATGATTATAATTTAAACAGATAGAGAATAACGTTATGGACATTTTGCAATTTGAACCACCCAATTTGGAGTTCATATGCAAAAGATATGAAATTCACAAGTTTTAGAATTCAAAACACTAAATTAGACCTATTTCTATGATTAAAATAAAGACCAGGGGCTTCTCTACAAGAAACCGGGGGCCCAAGCGCTAGAACATAGGACTTTGGGTTGTTTTCTAAGAAATCGAGGGGTCTTTTAACAAGTTTTCCAAACAAACGGGTATCGGGTGTTCTCAGCCATCCGATCACAGATCAATGAATGAGATTAGATCATAGCATGAGCACGCGCGGGGGCGCGAGCGAGCGCTGACAAGCAGGCCAGGGTGGTCAGCGACTAGGGGAAAGGCGGGCTGACCGGGCGGGCCCAGCGCTAGGGGGCGTAGGCAACCGACGGGTGGGACCTAGGGGCAGGGCGCGCTTACGCGAAGCGGTATCCAGAGATCTGGACCGCTGGATCGAGACTAAACGGTTAAGATGAGGCGCCCAGGGGTTAACAGCGTGGTGACCAACGATGGGGTCGCCAGAGACAGGGCAGACATGGCGTATGGGGGTCTAAGGTCGCCGGGGTTAGCTAGGACTGGCGAGGAGGGACCGACGAACTTACTGGCGGGGCTCCGGCCATGAGAACTGGACCGGGGACGAGGGAACGGCGGAGGGAGCATCCGGAGCGGGTCGAGATAACTTTGGCGAGCAATCTTGGCCGTGGGGGAAGGGAATCGGGTGTGTTAAGGCCAAGGCTAACTCCGGCGAGGGATGGAGAATGCTACGGACCAAAGCAGGGGCTCGGGACGAGGCTGAATCGATCGGTCATCGCGCGGGCGTGGCGAACCAGCACGGTCGAGCTCCGGCGAACACAAATCAGCTAAGGCAGGGCAGAATTAAGGTAACCGGAGCACGAGAGTAGGTTTCTCACCTTGGGACAGCGCTCGGGAAGGCTTGGCACGACGTCTGATGCTCTGGATGGCTGGCACAACGGGTTCTTTACTCCGGCGAGCACTAGCGGCGGTAGCAGAGCGCGAGAGAGGGCGAGCGTGGGCGAAATGAGGCAGGGGAGAGAGAGCAGGTGCGTGCGAGGCTCAAAAGGGAGCTAGGGCATGTGGGCAGACGACGTGGCTGGGGTTCTCGGCGTGCTTGCGCGCTGGTCAGGGGAGGTTTGCTAGTAAGGCGGAGCTGATAGGGGGACCACGGCGCAACGAGAGAGAGAGGGAGGGCACAGAGTGAATGGTTAACGGCGCTGACAGGAGGGGTCCGCTGCACAGAGAGAGTATGGGGCGCGTGTGAGAGGAAGTGACACCGACAGGTCGGCCCCACCGAGCAAAGGGAGAGAGGGAACGGGGACGCGTGAGAGCGGGCGAAGGGAACGGCGCCGACGGGCGGGGTCCGCCTATTAGAGGAAGGGCGCACACGCATGCGCGAGCACGCGGAGATGGGCCGAGCTAGCCCGACTAGCTTAAGCCGGGCTAAAATGGTTTTTCCCTTTTTCTTTTGAATTTATAAATCCTTTTCTTTTTATTTTATATTTTGAATTCAAATCACCCCACAATTTCAAATTCAAATAATACAAAAAATAATACACTTCTCAAATAATAACACCTGAATGATGCATCACCCAAAAAACAAAGTTTAAGCTCAGCATGATGCAATATTTCAAGTCTCCCCTAGGTTTTAATATTCTAAAGAAAATAATACACTTATCAAATAAATACCCAAAACTCTATTAAAAGAAGAGAGAGGAAATCTATAGAGGTGAGAAAAGGAGTAACACCTGAATTTGATACATATTAGAGAAGAAATTTTATACCCCCAAATTAATGGTGTTACAAACCTATCCCCCTTAAAAAGAATCTCGCCCTCGAGATTCGGGGTTGGCTAGCAAAGAGCTCGGGATATTTGGCTTTCATATCATCTTCTCTTTCCGAGGTTGCTTCTTCCTCTAAATGATGGCCCCAATTGACTTTGCACATTCTGATGGTGCTTCTTCAAGTGACTTTGTCTGCTGTCTCCAGTATCTGAGTTGGCTTCTCGATATATGTTAGGTCTTCTTGAACTTGAAGATCTTCGATTGGTAATTGTTCTTCTGGCACTCGCAAACACTTCTTTAGCTGAGACACATGGAACACATCATGCACGACTGACAGACTTTCTAGTAGGCTGAGTTGGTATGCCACTTCTCCATGTCTTCCTGTAGCTACTGCAAAAAATGAGAAGTGAATTGGGTTCCTTGGTCGGACACTATCTTCTCGGAACACCATGCAAGCATACAATCCGGGACATGTATAACACTGCCAACACGACACTATTGTAGGTGGTCTTGACTGGTATGAATTGAGCCGCCTTTGTCAAGCGGTCCACTACTACACAGATAGAGTCATAACCGGCTCGAGTGCAAGGCAAACCAACTATAAAGTCCATTCAATCTCATCCCACTTACATTGAGGAATCTGCAACGGTTGCAACAAACCCGCGGGCCTTTGATGCTCTGCCTTAATTCTCTGACAACTGTCGCATATGACCACATACTCTGCGACTTCCCTTTTCATACCATACCAACAGAATCTTTTCTTTAGGTCTTTGAGAGCACCTAGAGGGGGTGAATAGGTGATCCTGTAAAATCAAACACTAAATAGCCACAGACTTGATTATTAAAGTATTTGTTAAATCAAGTGGCTATGGAACACGCTCGTGCGAACAAAACAGTCACAAGAAGCAACACACGAGACACGTGATTTTTATCCTGTGGTTCGGCCAAGTAACACTTGCCAACTTCCATGTTGTGGTGTCCCAATGGACGAGTATTGCACTCAACCCCTTTCAAGCGATCCAATGATCAACTTGAATATCACGACTTTCTTCCTTATAGTCTTTCTCTCGTTTGCGAGGAATCTCCACAATTTGGAGCCTCTCGCCCTTACAATGATGATCACAAAAGAAACACAGAAGTAAGGGAGGAGAACAACACACACAAGACTCAAATACGCAGCACAACCACGCCCACAAGTGAAGACTTGAGCTTAAAGGACAACACAGGGAGTTTCTCAACTCTAATGGAGCTCAAATCACTAACACAGCAAATTAAATGTGTGGGAGCGGAGTCTGGATGTCTTAGTATGCTTAGAGAATGCTTGGTGTTTTGCTCCATGCGCCTAGGGGTCCCTTTTATAGCCCCAAGACAGCTAAGAGCCGTTGGAGGCCAACTTGGAAGGCCAATCTTGCCTTCTGTCGAGTGGTGCACCGGACAGTCCGGTGCACCACCGGACAGTCACTGTAGCAGTCCAGTGCGCGATCTCCTTCCATATCTGGCGCATCCGACCGTTGGTCCTCGGGATCGGTTGGCGCACCGAATAGTCCGGTGTGCCCAACCGACCGTTGGCACGGGCCACGTGTCGCGCTTTGATCGCGCGGTCGACCGTTGGGCGCTGGCACCGTTGGCTCACCGGACAGTCCGGTGCGTCACCGGACAGTCCGGTGAATTATAGCCACGTCGCCTCTCTCTTTTCCTAAGAGCAGCTAGTTCACGTTTGACCAGCCTGGGGCACCGGACACTGTCCGGTGCACCACCGGAAAGTCCGGTGTGCCAGGCCCGAGTTGGTGTTGGCTGAACTTTGCCAACTTTTCTCCAATTTAAATCTTATTTTCTCGGCACTGTTTCTAGTACTTAGATAACCATGTTAGTACATAAAACAATTCACTAAGTCTAGAAACATACCTTTATCTCTGATTTGCACTTCTCACTTATTTAGCACATAAGAACTTAATCAAACGTGTTGGGCATTTAATCACCAAAACATCATAGAAATGGCCCAAGGGCACATTTCCCTTTCAATCCCCCCCTTTTTGGTGATTCATGCCAACACATCAAAAAGCAACAAAAGAAGTGCAACCTCAATGCAAATGAAGACCAAATTTTCTTTACTTAGGATTTGGTATATTTGGATCATTCTTTGCCACCACTTGGTTTATTTTTGCAAACCAATTTCTTTTTCCTATCTCTAAGTCAAACACACTTGTTTGGGCAAATCGAGAGATATTTCAAGAGTAAAATTTATCAAGTGCCAAAAACTCCCCCCTTTTTCCCATAATCAAAATTCTCCCCCACAAGAGACCAAATTTGCAATAAGAGTATTTTGACAAAAACAAATTTCTAGCTCTTCTATTTTTAAAAGTCACAAGTGGTTGGATGATCCATTTGCTTTGGCCTTAATTTCTCCCCCTTTGGCATTAAGCACCAAAACGGGATTATTCTTGGCCCTTTAACCCCATTGCCTCACCAAAAATGTCAATTAAGAGCAAAAAGGCAATGAGAGCATAAGTATGAACTTGGAATTAAATACACTAGTGCCGGAGTGCAGTGGAAGTCTTTGCGTCGTTCAAGTTCAGTTTCCCTTTCAATGTACCTTTGAGACTACACCAGGTGTACTTAAACAAACATGTTAGTCTCAAAGGGTCAAGTTGTAGCACATCTCCCCCTAAATATGTGCACCATTTGCATATGGACTTGTGAGGTCCGGGGAGGACTTGTACAACTTGAGCACCATAAATATACAACGAATAATGTAAATGCTCAAAGTAACATGATCAAAGGCAAAGAACACATGTATGCTATTGATCAATCCAAGTTACGTGAATCTAAGACATTTAGCTCACTACACAACCTGCAAAAAGTTTTCTCATCCAACGGCTTGGTGAAGATATCGGCTAGCTGGTTTTCGGTGCTAATATGATAAATATCGATATCTTCTTTTTGTTGGTGGTCCCTCAGGAAGTGATGCCGGATGTCTATGTGCTTAGTGCGGTTGTGTTCAACAGGATTATCCGCCAAGCGGATTGCACTCTCATTGTCACATAGGAGTGAGACTTTGCTCAGATTGTAGCCAAAGTCCCGGAGGGTTTGCCTCATCCAATGTAGCTGCGCACAACATTGACCTGCGGCAACGTACTCGGCCTCAGCGGTGGATAGGGCAACAGATGTCTGTTTCTTGGAACTCCAGGACACCAGGGACCTTCCTAGAAATTGGCACGTCCTTGATGTACTCTTCCTATCAACCTTGCACCCGGCATAGTCGGAGTCTGTGTATCCAATTAAGTCAAAGGTAGACCCCTTTGGATACCAAATCCCGAAGCAAGGCGTAGCAACTAAATATCGAAGAATTCGCTTAACGACCACAAGTTGACATTCCTTGGGGTCGGATTGATATCTAGCACACATGCATACACTAAGCATAATGTCCGGTCTACTAGTACAAAGATAAAGTAGTGAACCTATCATGGACCGGTATGCCTTTTGATCAACGGACTTACCTCCTTTGTTGAGGTTGACATGCCCGTCGGTTCCCATCGGTGTCTTTGCGAGCTTGGAGTCCTTCATCCCAAACCTCTTGAGAAGATCCTGAGTGTACTTCGTTTGGGAGATGAAAGTGTTGTCCTTGAGTTGCTTCACTTGGAATCCAAGGAAGTATGTCAACTCGCCCATCATCGACATTTTGAATTTTTACATCATCACCCTGCTAAACTCCTCACAAGACTTTGAGTTAGTAGAACCAAATATTATGTCATCGACATAAATTTGGCACACAAAGAAATCACCATCACAAGTCTTGGTAAAAAGAGTGGGATCAGCTTTCCCAACCTTGAAAGCATTAGCAATTAAGAAATCTCTAAGGCATTCATACCATGCTCTTGGGGCTTGCTTAAGTCCATAGAGCGCCTTAGAGAGCTTATACACATGGTCAGGATACCTGTCATCCTCAAAGCCTGGGGGTTGTTCCACATATACCTCCTCCTTGATTGGCCCATTGAGGAAAGCGCTCTTCGCGTCCATTTGAAATAGCCTAAAGGAATGGTGAGCGGCATAGGCTAATAATATTCGAATTGACTCTAGCCTAGCCACAGGAGCAAAAGTCTCCTCAAAATCCAAACCTGCGACTTGGGCATAAACTTTTGCCACAAGTCGAGCCTTGTTTCTCGTCACCACTCTGTGCTCGTCTTGCTTGTTGCGGAACACCCACTTGGTTCCCACAACGTTTTGCTTTAGACGTGGCACCAGGCTCCAGACTTCATTCCTTTTGAAGTTGTTGAGCTCTTCCTGCATGGCCAACACCCAGTCCGGATCCTGCAAGGCCTCTTCTACCCTGAAAGCTCAATAGAAGAGACAAACGAGTAATGATCACAAAAATTAGCTAATCGTGAGCGAGTGGTTACTCCCTTGCTGATGTCACCCAAAATTTGGTCGATGGGGTGATGTTTTTGGATCGACGCTCAGACTTGAGTTGGAGGGGCTCGTGGTGCTTCTTCCTCCACCACTTGATCTTCCTGTGCTCCCCCTTGATCCTGCCCTTCTTCTTGAGGTACTTGTCCATCATCTTGAGTTGGGGGTTGCACCAGTGTCGAGGAAGAAGGCTGATCTTGTTCCTGTAGTTCATGTGGTCGCACATCACCTATCGCCATCGTGCGCATTGCGGCCGTCGGAACTTCATCTTCATCTATATCATCAAGATCAACTTGCTCTCTTGGAGAGCCATTAGTCTCATCAAATACAACGTCGCAAGAGACTTCAACTAATCTCAATGATTTGTTGAAGACCCTATACGCCTTTGTATTTGAGTCATATCCTAGTAAAAACCCTTCTACAGCCTTGGGAGCATATTTAGAGAGTCTACCTTTCTTCACTAGGATGTAGCATTTGCTCCCAAATACATGAAAGTAAGAGACATTGGGTTTGTTACCAGTAAGAAGTTCGTAGGAGGTCTTCTTGAGGAGGCGATGCTGATAGAGCCGGTTTATGGCATGGCAGGCTGTGTTCACAGCTTCCGACCAAAACCGCTCGGGCGTCTTGAACTCTCCAAGCATTGTTCTTGCCATGTCGATAAGCGTCCTGTTCTTCCTCTCTACCACACCGTTTTGCTGTGGTGTGTAGGGAGTGGAGAACTCGTGCTTAATGCCTTCCTCCTCAAGAAACTCTTCAACTTGTAGTTTCTTGAACTTGGACCCATTATCGCTCCTTATCTTTTTCACTTTAAGCTCAAACTCATTTTGAGCTCTCCTTAAGAAGCGCTTTAGAGTACCTTGGGTTTATGAGTTATCCTGTAAAAAGAACACCCAAGTGAAGCGGGAAGAATCATCAACAATTACCAGACCATACTTACTTCCCCTGATGCTTAGATAGGCAACGGGTCCGAAAAGATTGATGTGAAGGAGCTCCAGTGGTCTTGACGTTGTCATCACATTCTTGTCGTGATGTGTGCTTCCCACCTGTTTTCCTGCCTGACATGCTGCACAAGGTCTGTCTTTCTCAAAACGGACATCAGTTAGTCCTAACACATGATCTCCCTTTAGAGGCTTATGAAGGTTCTTCATCCCAACATGTGTTAGACGGTGATGCCAAAGCCAGCCCATATTAGTCTTAGCTATTAAGCATGCATCTAGATCGGCATTCTCTTTCGAAAAATTAAATAAGTAGAGCTTGCCATCTAGTACACCCTTAAAAGCTAGTGAACCATCACTTCTTCTAAAAACAGATACATCTACATCTGTGAATAAACAATTATAACCCATGTTACACAATTGACTCACAGATAACAGATTATACCCGAGCGATTCAACTAAAAACACATTAGAGATAGAATGCTTGGATGTAATGGCTATTTTTCCTAATCCTTTGACCTTGCCTTGGTTCCCATCTCCAAAGATGATCGAATCCTGGGAATCCTTGTTCTTGACGTAGGAGGTGAACATTTTCTTCTCTCCCGTCATGTGGTTCGTGCATCCGCTGTCGATAATCCAGCTTGAGCCCCCGGATGCATAAACCTGCAAGGCAATTTACGCTTGGGTTTTAGGTACCCAACTCTTGTTGGGTCCTACAAGGTTAGTCACAATAATTTTTGGAATCCAAATACAAGTCTTGTCTCCCTTGCATTTGGATCCCAACTTTTTAGCAACTACTTTTGTGTTCTTACATGAAAGTACAAATAAAGTATTGCAAGCATGATAAATGGTAGAAGGTTCATTACACATTCTCCTAGGCGCATGAGACACAACATGATTTCTCCTAGGCCTACTTCTACCATGAACAAAAGTGGAGCTAGAGGCAAACATAGCATGTGAGTCATTATAAGAAGCATGTACATAACTCTTATTATAATGAGAATGGCTAGCAATTTTCTTATCATAAATAAAATCATGGTTCCTTTCTCCTGGTTGAGAACGGGAGTCCTTTGGCTTGTCAAGTTGTTGGTTTCCTTTCAAAAACCAAGTCCATCCTTAATTGAGGGGTGTCTACCAATGGTGTAGGCATCCCTAGCAAATTTTAATTTATCAAAATCAACTTTGCAAGTTTTAAGTTGAGCATTAAGACTTGCCACCTCATTGTTTAATTTAGCAATAGAAATAAGATGTTCATCACAGGCATCAACATCAAAATCCTTACATCTATTACAAATAATAACATGCTCTACACATGAACTAGTTTTATTAACTTCCTCTAGCTTAGCATTTAATTCATCATTTAAATTCTTTAAACTAGAGACAGATTCATGGCAAGCAGACAACTCAGAGGATAGCATTTCATTTCTTTTAATTTCTAAAGAAAGAGATTTTTGAACACTAACAAACTTGTCATGTTCCTCATATAAAATTTCCTCTTGCTTTTCTAGCAGTCTATCCTTTTCATTAAGAGCATCAATTAATTCATTAATTTTCTCTACCTTAGCTCTATCTAAACCCTTAAACAATTCAGAGTAATCAACTTCATCATCAGAAGATTCCTCATCACTAGAAGAAGAGTACTTAGGAGTATCTCGAATACGTACCTTCTTCTCCTTAGCCATAAGACATGTATGACGTTCGTTGGGGAAGAGTGAAGACTTGTTGAAGGCCGAGGCAGCCAGTCCCTCATTGTCGGAGTCAGATGAGGAGCAATCAGAATCCCATTCCTTTCCAAGGTGCGCTTCTCCCTTCGCCTTCCTGTAGTTCTTCTTCTTTTCTCTCTTCCCGCTCTTTTCTTGTCCCTGGTCATTTTCATTATCGGGGCATTGTGCTATGAAATGACCAGTCTTACCGCATTTGAAGCAGGAGCGCTTTCCCCTTGTTTTGTTCTTGTTGGGGTACTCCTTACGTCCTTTTAGTGCGGTCTTGAAACGCTTGATGATAAGCGCCATTTCGTCCTCGTTGAGCCCAACAGCCTCCACTTGTGCCACCCTGCTTGGTAGCGCCTCCCTGCTGCTGGTTGCTTTGAGAGCAACAGACTGTGACTCATAGACGGGTAGTGGACCGTTTAGTGCATCGTCTACGTATCGAGCCTCTTTTACCATCATACGCCCGATTACAAATTTTCCGAGTATCTCCTCGGGCGTCATCTTGGTGTACCTCGGGTTTTCACGAATAAGATTCACAAGATGGGGGTCAATAACCGTAAATGACCTGAGCATGAGTCGGACGACGTCATGATCCGTACATCTTGTGCTTCCATAGCTTCGGATCTTGTTGACCAGGGTATTGAGCCTGCTGTAGGTTTGTGGTTGCTCTTCTCCCCTGATCATGGCGAATGTCCCTAGCTCGCCTTCCACCAGTTCCATCTTGGTGATCATTGTAGCATCATTTCCCTCATGCGAGATCTTGAGGGTGTCCCAGATTTGTTTGGCATTGTCCAAGCCACTAACCTTGTTATATTCATCCCTGCACAGTGACAGTTGAGATGGAACCCACCCTAGAGCGGGAAATCAGAGAAGGTCAGAAAGATGATGAATAGATCAGTGAGATCCGCCAGCTAATATCAGAAGGGAAAGGCAAACATTTCCGGGAAAATGTGGAATGCGTAGTGTGGTTCAAAGATAGGTTGTGTGTTCCCGACATCAAATCGATTCGGGAGCTGATTCGCAAAGAAGCTCATGAAACAGCTTATTCCATACACCCTAGGAGCAAGAAATTGTAACAAGACTGAAAGTGAAATGTGCCCTTGGGCCATTTCTATAATGTTTTGGTGATTAAATGCCCAACATGTTTGATTAAGTTCTTATGTGCTAAATAAGTGAGAAGCGCAAATCAGAAATAAAGGTAAGTTTCTAGACTTAGTGAATTGTTTTATGTACTAACATGGTTATCTATGTACTAGAAACAGTGCCGAGAAAAGAAGATTTAAATTGGAGAAAAGTTGGCAAAGTTCAGCCAACACCAACTCGGGCCTGGCACACCGGACTGTCCGGTGGTGCACCGGACAGTGTTCGGTGCCCCAGGCTGGTCAAACGTCAACTAGCTGCTCTCGGGAAAAGAGAGAGGCGACGTGGCTATAATTCACCGAACTGTCCGGTGACGCACCGGACTATCCGATGAGCCAACGGCGCCAGCGGCCAACGGTCGGCCGCGCGATCAACGTGTGACACGTGGCCCGTGCCAACGGTCGGTTGGGCACACCGGACACCGGTGTGCACCAGACAGTGTCCGGTGCACCAACCGATCCTGAGGACCAACGGTCGGATGCGCCAGATATGGAAGGAGATCACGCACCGGACTGCTACAGTGACTGTTTGATGGTGCACCGAACTATCCGGTGCACCACTCGACAGAAGGCAAGATTGTCCATCCAAGTTGGCCTCCAACGGCTCCTAGCTGCCTTGGGGCTATAAAAGGGACCCCTAGGCGCATGGAGCAAAACACCAAGCATTCTCTAAGCATACTAAGACATCCAGACTCCGCTCCCACACATTTGATTCGCTGTGTTAGTGATTTGAGCTCCATTAGAGTTGAGAAACTCCCTGTGTTGTCCTTTGAGCTCAAGTCTTCACTTGTGTGCGTGGTTGTGCTGTGTATTTGAGTCTTGTGTGTGTTGTTCTCCTCCCTTACTTCTGTGTTTCTTTTGTGATCATCATTGTAAGGGAGAGAGGCTCCAAATTGTGGAGATTCCTCGCAAATGGGAGAAAGACTATAAGGAAGAAAGCCGTGGTATTCAAGTTGATCATTGGATCGCTTGAAAGGGGTTGAGTGCAACCCTCGTCCATTGGGACACCACAATGTGGAAGTAGGCAAGTGTTACTTGGTCGAACCACGGGATAAAAATTGCGTGTATCGTGTGTTGCTTCTTGTGACTGTTTTGTTCGCACGAGCGTGTTCCATAGCCACTTGATTTAACAAATACTTTAATAATCAAGTCTGTGGTTATTTAGTGTTTGATTTTACAGGATCACCTATTCACCCCCCTCTAGGTGCTTTCAATTGGTATCAGAGTCGTACTCTTCGTCTAAGGGACTAACCGCCCGAAGAGATGGATCCGAAGGGAAAGGGGATGGTGGTCAACGACAAGGAGAAGGAGTCCCTCTTCAACGAGCCAAGAGATGACAAGCCCATTGACTCAGGCTCGAGTCACAAAAAGAGGGACGGAAAGAAGAAGAGGCGCATCATGAAGATCATCTACTACGACAACGATGCATCTTCCTCTTCACCAAGGGACGACGATGATGACTCCTCGTCCAAGAAAAAGACGGTTAATCAAAACTATTCCTTTGATTATTCTCGTATTCCGTATAATTCAAATGCCCATTTACTTTCTATTCCTCTTGGAAAACCTCCACACTTTGATGGAGAGGATTACTCATTTTGGAGCCATAAAATGCGTAGTCATCTATTTTCTCTCCATCCTAGCATTTGGGAAATTGTTGAAAATGGGATGCACTATGATAGTACGGATAATCCTGTGATTATTAATGAACAAATTCATAAAAATGGTAATGACTTAATTTGACAATAAAACTAGATTTTTAAGGATCCACTGTTAGTAAGAATTTCTGCAAACAAAGTCTTTGATTCTTGAATATTCTTACCTTGACTCCCTCAAGCCAGCATATCCTTGAGAGTCTTTTTCTTTGTCGGGTAAGACTTGCGAAAGTACACTCCGTACTTAGGGTTTTCGAACCCATGTTGTTGTAGGAGAGGAAACAACAGAGTTTTGATGTTTCTGTTCAAAGGTGGTACCCAAGGAGGAGTCCCAGCAGTGAATATGGTCACGGGAGGATGTTGGTCTCCCACTTTGAAAATAATAAACTTTTGTGCGAGAGGGTGTTTTGCCTCCCTGATCTGTAATAATACTTTGTGCACACTAAATACCCTGGTATTGTAATGATAATACTCTCTCTATATATTTTATGAATGTAAATTAAGTTATTGTAATATGCTTCCGCTTATTCTTTCCTCCGATGTGATGTAATATCTGCGTGACGGGTGAAGCGCTCTTGGGTGAAATGATGAGGATACAGTTACCGAACTTGTCGAGTGATTATGTGCATCTACAGGGTTGTCGAAGGTCCTTAGGACAAGGACAACTGTAGGTGGGCCTAATACCTTGAGAGGTTCCGTCACAGCTGGTATCAGAGCGACGGCCATCTCTCCAGATATTACGTAGTACTTCAAAAGAATTTTTAAATACTCACCTAGAAATATTCTTTCCTTCTTACTTTACCACTTTCTGATAGTCCCTTATCTTGTAGAATTGGGTACCAGAGTGCAATATATAGGAAGTTGGGGATCTATCAACGAAGGTTGATTCCATAATTATTAGAATATGCATGAATCATGTTAAAAATATACTAATAAATCTTCCCCTCTTATGGAGATATGGCGCGTACTAGGAAAACAACACGCAAATCTACTGGACCTTTTGGCGTGCCACGACATCAGCTAGCTCCCCGGCACGAAGGAAGTAGTAGTGGCAGCAATGACCCAATTGGAGACCTGGAAGCCAGGGTGGAACAACTTCGGTCAGAGCTACGTCCCAGGAATAGGGCACGGGAGCATGACAGTCACCGTATAGCGGAATTGGCAGCCGAAGTCAGCCGCTTACAGTATGAGATTTCAGAACGGGATTCGGCCATTGATTGGGCCGTCAACTCGCGTTTGATCGCTTGGGACCGTGAAGTAAAAGCTCTAGCTCGTGTGGCAGAGCTTAGTGCGGCCCTCGAAAGCCTGTAAGTGTATTGTACTACTTTACATGAAGAAGTACATGTATTGTATGCTCGACTGCACCCGGACGTGCCTTTTGATGTTGCTGCAATGGGAGCCAGACCCTCGGGTACAACAAATGAAGGACCTGATGGGGAGTTGGACCTTTTTAGGCCCCCTCCTTCCATGAACCTTGCTGACGAACGGTCTCCTTCATCAGGAAATGAAGCAACAAAGGATGAAGAATACTAGAATAATATAGTTTAGATATTATACTTATGTAAAATAATTAATAAAGTCGAGTTGTACACTGGAGTCTGTAAAATTATTACATTTTGGTCAATAAAACTACTCCAATTAACTAAAACTGACCAAGACTAAGACACTGACTTAAACATTTATTACAAACTCCGACTCTAGCGATCCAAGGCTCCAAGTTTATCCTAGTCCTGCAGTCAGGGGTGCCATAAGCATGATCACCAAGAGGCGGTGAGTGGTAAGGATGCTCCGTCCTAACAGGGTGAGGGAACCACCCTCCTGATGGCGGCACTCCGCGCGCTCAGCACGCAGTTCTACAATCTCCACCCAAGCCTTGCCCAACTCGTCAAGGGCGTGGTCTAGCTCGGTGTTGAGAACGGCGACCAAGTTGACCATGCTGCTCAATCTAGGATTGCCCTCACCAATAGGTGAGACAATCATACCTCTGGCACTGTCAGTCGAGCGGCGGGGGTAATACTTTAGGTTGAGACCGTCAGCCACCCCACTGAGCAAGTAAACCAAAATCAAAATAAGATAAAAAAGAAATTTTGAAAGGTGGGGATATATAGTAGTATAATATAGAATTGGTCGAGATGACCAACTTTTGAAGTGACACTAAGGTCAAGGTGAGAGAATAAGGGTCTATAGTCCTTAAAGCAACCATTCTAGTCTAGGTTAACGGTCCAACAGTCAGCAAGGCTTTGATACCACTTATGTCACACCCGATTTTAGAAGGCAACCCAAATGTGAACCATGTACGTGCCAGGAACAGAAATTCACGTACACAACGACTACATAGTTGGACATCATCACACATTGCTCAAAATAATAGCAAAAATAGTACTTTATTACATCAAGATGTCCAAGACATCCACAAAGCCATTAACTTAAGTCATAATCATAGTCATAATCAAAGTGCGAATACGAAATGTAGTACGATAAGGCTTTCACAGGCAACTGATTGGGGATTTGCCACTAAACAAAACTAGAACTCGTCAAAGTCATGGAACTCCTGAAAATCCTCCATGTTGCCTTCATCTTTTCCTGAGCACTGGTTGCAATGGGGAGAACCTAGGGGGAGTTTGGTGTTTTAAAGCAAGGGTGAGTACACATCAATGTACTCAGCAAATGTCTCGTTTGGCTAAAGTGGAGTAGCTGTATGTGGAGTGAAGCTTAAAGCAATTGCTTTAATTGGTCAAATATTTATTACTAATAGAAATCCAAGTTTTCTCAATACGTCCCCAATCATTAACCTAATGGCAGTCCCTCCAAGAGGAAATACCAAATACCATAAAGATAGTCATCATCATTAAGCATCATCATTAAGTTAATCAGAGTAACTATAATCAAAGGAGCTCCCAAGGCTGCTCATAACCGTGAGCACGGCTGATATACCAGTTTTTAACACTCTGCAGAGGTTGCACACTTTACCCACGAGCCGTGATTCCATTTATGCCCAAGGAGCGCTACTCCCCATTGACCACTACCTAGGTGGCCTCGCAGGGTATCACTATGTAGTCTTTAGAAAGATTCCTCTAGTGTGTAGTTGCCCGTTAGGTTTCGCTAGTCCTACAAACATAGTACTCCTCCCTAAGATGGGTGACTAACAAAACCAAATCGAATGAATCTCGGCAACCACCCTTAGCAGAGCAAGCACTATGGCCCGGCCCATTAATGGCACAACGACGAAGCCAACTACAACCCCAAGTTCATCTAATTAATCAGCTAAGGGCGTCCTATTCCTCCCTCATGGTTGTACTATTTTCCTAGGTGGTCATCCAACGAATAGGTCCTTATAGAGATGTACTTGGGAAACAACCTGAGTCCCCTAAATGAACACAAGCTCATTATCATAGTCAAGATAGCATCATCGTATCATAAATGTTCTCATCATGTTCATTGATTAAAGTAAAGCAATAGCATGAAGCTAACCATAGTAACCCAAAAGGTAACCAAGCACAAGGTAAATAGAAAACTAGTCAATCATTAGGTTGATCATGGTATGCGGGACAATGAATTATAAAGTAAATCGGACATAATGAGTCAGAGGACACTTGCCTTCACTAGGTTGCTGCTCAAGGAAGTCTCCTGCAACACACTCGGAAACCTCGGACTGCTCGTTGTCTACACAAAACAATCATTCATTCAACACACTTGGGAAACGAAAAAGGAACAGTACACAAATCATATGCAACAGAGTAAACACAAGTTCAATGGAAAAGTACAAACACACAAGAGAACTCTAGGTTCTAGGGTAGATTAATATACCTAGAGGTCTATGGTTTCTCCAACTGATGTCTAACTCAGTTGATTACATTACTTAACTTATCTATCTTAATGAATTACTTACTCAATTAAAATTATTCTAGGGATGGGATCATATATTACATGCGATTAATTTCAAAAAGTTAACCACTTAACTATTCATTAGGGTTTCACTTTTATTCTCCCTATAATAAGTATTCCATTACTTTAAATTAACCTAAAGTCTAGCCATCAAATTAAGACATGCAAACAGTGAATGATTATACTTTAAACAAATAGAGAATAACATTATGGACATTTTTCAATTTGAACCACCCAATTTGGAGTTCATATGCAAAAGGTATGAAATTCACAAGTTTTCGAATTCAAAAACACTAAATTAGACCTATTTCTATGATTAAAATAAATACCAGGGGCTTCTCTACAAGAAACTAGGGGCCCGAGCGCAAGAATATAGGACTGCGGGTTGTTTTGTAAGAAATCGAGGGGTCTTTTAACAAGTTTTCCAAACGAACGGGTATAGGGTGTTCTCAGCCGTCTGATCATAGGTCAGCGGATGATATTAGATCACAGCGCGAGCGCGCGCACGGGGGCACAATTGAGCGATGACAAGCGGGCCTGGGCGGTCAATGACTAGAGGAAAGGCGGCTGACCGGGCGGGCCTAGTGCCAGGGGGCGTAGGCAATCTATGGGTGGGGCCTAGGGGCAGGGCGTGCTTACGCGAAGGAGTATCCAAAGATCTGGACTACTGGATCGAGACTTAATGGTTAAGATGAGGCACCCAGGGGTTAACAGCGCGGTGACCGGCGTTGTTCCTATCCACGGCGGCGGGGTTGCTGGAGATTGGACAGACGCGGCCTCCGAGGGTCTGAGGTCGCCAGGGTTGGCCAGGACTGGCGAGGAGGGCCTGGTGAGCTCACTAGATGTAACACCCCGGGATCCACAAACACCCCAGAATGCTACTGAACTACACATCTAACATTCATATATAAAATTTCAGCAACATCTCCTTTGAAAAATTGCATAAACGAGGGAGCAACAGTATATAAACATATATCATGACAAAAAACATACTAAGCATTATTAATCTGCTAGCAAAGGGAAGATAACCATAACGACATGAACTGAATTAACCAGTGCACACGACTAGTTAAAAAAACAAACATCCTTTGACATTGAGTTTCTAATTAAATCATGGCTGCAACTGGGCAGCGTTATTATAAGAGTGAAGGTGGACGTGCTGCTACTTCCCTCATTCCCAACATGAATCAAGTACCTGCATTGAGTAATGCAAGAGTGAGATGACACATCTCAGCAAGTAAAATAATATCAAACTGTTTAACCACATAAGAACATTCTTGTACCACCACTTGATTTCACAACCCTCTTCTTATTATCAAGGTGCTTCACGAAAACAACGTACAACGCACATGGTTACCACACCTCGCAGGTAGAAACCACAATAGTAACATAGCAATGTCACGCTTCATATATACCTCATGAATACAAATGAATGCAAATGCAAGGACCTTCATACCTCTAAGGATATGAAGCCGCATTGTACCCCTCCTCGGGCAATGTATGGTGCTAAAAGTACCGGTACGGTCGGACCATAAGATCACGACATAACTTCAAATGCAAGATGAATGATGCAATGTGCATGACATGCCAACAACACTTCACTTCATATAACATGCTTCAAATAGATATTTCAACTACATCAAAAATGTGAGTCAATCATTTATACCATTCTCAAATCATGATCATCAACATTATTAGACTATTGAGCATTAATACTTTCAATCAAATAAAATCTCACCATAGAATTCAATGATTAACACATTCAATACTTATGAATACTCAATGGTAGGGCATAGGATGCAAATCAAACGGTAGCAAACCACCACAGCATTTACTTGCCTTCGCCGGGAATTTAAAATGGTACTAAGTACGATCTGGAGGTCAACCACCTGTTGTGGCATAAAACTTAGTACACACATTCACATAACATTCGCTAATAACCAACACCGCTCCTACGCACAAAACCCAACATCAACGTGAACAACACCTCTCCCTACCACCCACCAAACTGTAGCAGCGCTGTTTGTTAATTTCATATCTTTAAAATTATAACAGCAGTGATATCAAACAAAAACTCTAGAAACATATACACAAAATTCCCTACAAGTTTTGTATTCAAAATATAATTAAATTTCGAAATCTCGATAGCCCCAAATAGCCGACAAAGTACACCTTGTGTTCTGTTTTTTTTTTGGACAGCAACCTAGCTGAGTTCAAAATGAGATATCTCCTAGAATATTTCACCAAATTGGACACATAAGTACTATATGAAAAGATATGATAATGCTCTACATGAATTTTACAATTATTACAGCTAATTGACCCCGCAAAAACCCTAGAAACAGTCGACACTACTGTTGTCTGCCCGCCACCAAAAATCAGGACAGCACCCCCGCCAATTCGCCTAGGGGAACGGATAACCCAATGAAACCGCAGCACAATTACAAAATAGAAAACAAGATCACCTTGAACTCCTTCTTCACCCCTTCCTTCTTCCTTCCACCAATCCTCCGATGGATATTTGCACAAACCAAAAGAGAACCAAGGGAGAGAGTGGCTGCACCTTGGAGGAGTGGAATGGGGGCGGCTTGGGTTTGGATGGGAAGGGGGCTGCTTGAGGGAGAGGGAGGGGTGACTGCAAAGGGGAGAGAGATGGGGCGGCTGCAAGGGGGGAAAAGGAGAGGGCGGCTAGGGTATAGAGGGGTGAGGGGCCTTCAATGCCTTTGATGCGAAATCAATGGCTCACAACCCGTTCTCCCATCCGAGCTCCCGTTCCCTGCGAATGAATACCAAAATGCTACTATTCAACTGAGATATTCACCTCCATGGACTCCAAAACTCTAATGGCACATATCACGAAAGAAGAGAGAAAACTATTTAACTTATTTTCATGAAATTGGGTATCACACTAGCGGGGCTCTGACCGCGAGAACTGGACCAGGGATGAGGGAATAGCAGAGGGAGCGCCCTAGGCGGGTCAGGATAACTCCGTTGAGCAATCCTGGCCATGGGGAAGGGAAATCGGGTGCACTAAGGCTTGGGCTAACTTTGGTGAGGGAGGGGGTATGCTACTGTGGCGGAACCGCCCGAATTATTCCAGCTTAAGTGCCCAAGTCGCACCCTTAAGGGCAGCAACACACTTAAACAGGAATAACCCGTCAGTCCCTCGAATCTAGTCAGATAAAGCCACTTATCCAGGATCGAATACCACTAGCTCACTCGAAGGTGAGGCACAGAGAAATACAATAAAACATAATACCACAATTTAATAAGTATCATTGGTGATTACATTATCGGAGTTTCAAAAATGATAAACATAAATTTATTGCAGCGGAAATAACTAACGGAGAAAACCGAGTAGCATGGCGAAGCCTGGCCACGCTACTCCTCCTGGTCCTCTCCTGCGGAAGCAATAACCCACTCGACCGTCTATCCCGGTGGCAGGGATGAAGGCCAAGTCACACCATCAACCAATCAACCTAAGAAGTACCTGCAAAAATTATGCCACAAGCAAGGCTGACTATACTAATACTCAGCTAGACTTACCCGGTGTGAGGAGTCTACTCCTCTACCTCTAGACATGCAGTTGTTTGGCTGTAGGGTTTGGTTGCCAAAAGCACTAGCTGAGTTTATAAATCAAGTTTTAGCTTTGTCAGGTTTAAGTGTGACTCTCTTAAGGCTAAATGTGTACTATCTACTCATTCATGGTATCAAACATATTTAGCAATCAACATCTTATGTCGACTCATCACATTTCCACTTGTTACTCAATGTAGCAGCATGGATCAAACAGTCTCATTAGCTGCGAGAAGCAGACGATTCGAATCGAGTTTTTATCCTTGCAAGGTAAACCTAAACACATGACATGTAGGGGCACTCCGTCCCCACACACATCAACCGTCCCCATCGATTCCCCGTCAGCAGATCAGGGCTCACCGCCTTGGCGTACAATGCCTCACTGACCCCGACTGTCGTCGTGCAGTGACCGCACTTGTACCCACCATAACCGGAATGGGAGACCACGTCTCAGGTCGCGTGAGGGGTAAAGTCTACTGCCAGGTTCAATCAGGTACTAGGCTTACCGATTTACAATATTTCTCGGCATGTGCTTAGTACGTTCAAACGCTTGACTCACGGTACCACACCTTAATCCTTATTCCAATTTTTATCCCGTGGACAACCAATCCCCATGGATTGTTGTCCACAAACCAGCATCATTATGATAAGAAAGTGGATACAACCAATTTCCTGACCTCGCGCGAGTGCTAGAAAAATCACTCGACTTCTACCGAGATCCTACTTAATAAAGCAGCTACTCGACCTAGCATACTAGTATTCACCTCAACAGGATTCATGAGATCATGCAACTAAGGTTTCAAACAACTCTTACACTTAAGTGCACATTCAATCCTACAATCAATAAGTGTAGTAAAATAGCATAATTAACAGGTTATGCATAAACCGGGGCTTGCCTTTAATTTAACAGTTAGATAGTGTTTGCTGGGGTGGGTACTCGCTTGGCGAGCATCCACTAGATAAGTCCATCATCTCTTCAGATCGTCCACCAACTGCATCTTGTGGTTGGCACCACATCACTTGCTCGATCATCATCTCTCGGTCCTAAATGAGATGCAAGATGCATATGTATGAATATGATGAAATGTATCACAAGACATTCAAATACAGGGTAGCGAACTAACAGTAAATTGTAAGACATCATAAACAACCATACGCTAGCATTAGTTATCTACACGTTATCGGCGTTCAATACTAACATCCTTAAAAGACGATAAATATTTATTATATTTACCCAATACAAACACGATATCACGAGCACAAACATTTACCACGTTCACTTAACTATCCATTAGTTA
Organism: Zea mays; assembly: GCF_902167145.1. Lineage (NCBI taxonomy): Eukaryota > Viridiplantae > Streptophyta > Magnoliopsida > Poales > Poaceae > Zea > Zea mays. The sequence goes on from NC_050098.1 coordinate 68,558,077, forward strand.
CCTAACCTTATATTAGTTAAGTCTATAAGTTCGTCACGGCTTTTCCTTAGTTCTTCTAGTGATCACACAAAAGCATCCCAAACACAAGTTTAACAGAGGACAAAGGCATCAATAACTACGGAACTCCTATATCGCAATCACTAGAGAAAGGAACATATAAAACATGACACACATGCATTATTAAGCTTAGTCATGGAAAGTCTATATTACTTAAGAGCAAACCAAACATTTTTAGCGAGAAGGGTGAACTAAACAATCAAAAGCGCACTAGCAGAATTTTTAGACAGCAATACAGCAGTCACTTGTTTCAGTCATAACTCACAAGATATTTACCCAAAAATAGTAAAATAGGAATTTCTAGAAAGCTTCAAAAGTGCTTTACAACTTTGGTATTGTCATCACAGCATGATTAAGCACTTAGCAAGGTCAAAAGGTGTTAACACAACAGCGTTGTCCAGATTTGGACAGATTCAGAATTGTGACTTTAAAAAAATTCATAACTGAAGATTCAGATATCAAAACAAAGTGATCTTAGACTTTCTGGAAAGGTAATTAAATTGTCTACATACCATTTATAAACATCTCCAGGTGATTCCCTATTTAACTAAGGACAAAATACACTAGAAGGCTTCGCTGTCCAGAATTTGACAGATTCAGTCTTCAGACTTTAAACATCCCTAACTTAATCTTCAGATCACCAAAAATAGTGATCCAAGACTTTTTGGAAAGCTTAGAAAAAGCACTACATAACATTTATAATCACCAAGAATTGATTCCATGTTGAACTGAATCAAACAATTCAGTTTTTGAAATCTGTTCTGACGGTGGACAGAACACAGCAAGCAGTTTGTAAAATTCATAACTCCTAAACTGTCAGGCCTATGGTTATTAAATTTTAACACAAGCAAGATAAGAAAAGCACCTACAACTTTCTTATAATGACCAGGAACAGATTGTAACATTAACTTAAGCAAACAGTGCAGTTTCTGACATCTATACAGAAAGTGGACAGATTCAGTTACTGAATTTGTAAAAAGCATAACTCCTAAACTGTTAGACCTGTGGCTGTCAAATTTTAACACAAGTAAGATAATAAAGTTATCTACAACTTTCTTGTGAATACCAATAACTAATTTCAAGATTAACTTAAGCAACCATTGCAATCTCTGAAATCTATTCAGAAATTCGACAGATTAAGGTGCTGGGCTTGTGAAAAGCACAACTCCTAAACAATCAGGTTTATGGCTGTCAAATTTCAGTACAAGCAAGATAATCATGTTATCTACAACTCTTCTATATGACTTTTCTACAGAAAACATGATTTGGTTTATCAAACAAACAGCACAACGAAAACAGTGCGTGCAGCCCAAAACAGCAATCAATAAATCACAGTTTCTATATAATTCAAGAATTGCAGCATTCTAGAGACTTGAATCATTCTAGCACTTTACCACTTCTTAGAGTTAAATTAATTACATGAGGACTAGCAAGTAGGCTTACAAATTTTATCCAAATCATTTAGTGCACTAAAATTACTACAACCAATTAACAACGCATTCTTCACGTTAATCACCCAACAATTTGCGTTTTAAATTAGACATCACATGGGCACTACTACTTTTCATCCGCGACCATAAACATACACATTTAGACTACAATAAGCAAATCATCGTGACTACGAGCTTAACCAAGTCATCTATTAATTCGGCTAACTAGCGCAACAACATAGGCTGCTATACATCCTACACGTCGACTTGCCTCTTATTATCGCAATCCGAGACAACACATATATAACAAACACTTAACGAAATCGACTCCTATTTAACATGAGTTGGCTAATCACGGTAGAAGACCTAGCGAACCATTTTAGACATCGTAACTCAAGAACATGGGTTGGAGCCGTTTGATCACTGTTTCTCAACCATTGCTTAACTTGAATTAGTTAACACACAAGTCACCTAAATAGCACATTTTTGGGGTCTATCGTGGAGGCATTTACACATGGCGTAAAACTCCATAAGACTACATTTGCTACTGACACCAACAATACCTACCGACCTATTATTCACCATACGAACGCAGTTACACCGCCTACTAGTTTCTAACATAATCCTCATATAGCTCGTAATTCAAACTACTCACTAACAATAAATCACGCACGGCAACTACCACATCGACCGTTTAATTTATTTGGACACCACCTGTCTAGTGTACCACTAGTATCCCGCATTTTGACTCGACTTATAAACATAGAGGAAGTGATACAACGACCAAACATTTATGTCGAGCACAATTATTTATGACCACATTTATCGACTAGACAAGTGAAACACTAACCGATTATTCGCACATCTCGTCCTTAAACACAAATCACATGTCTCATAATTTATATCTTCGACCCACTCTATCCTACACTACGATGAATACATAAAATATATTTAACATAGACTAACTCATTAGCCGACTATGGAAATTACTAAGTATGTTTTACGCTTTATTTAATTTACCACAACTAACACACTACTTTATGACGAAGTGCTTTAGCAAACAATTAATCCATCCGCGACCAATCCCTACGACGTACAAAAGAACTATCGCAGCCACATATACACTTATTGGCATTCCAATCGCAAACACATCTACGCGTACCACTTTCTCCTCCATGAGTATTAATTCGCATACAACATATTCACATACATGTATATATATAGGACAATGACAAATGTGCAAGTAAGTCAATCACATGGATTCAACCTGAACGAGTCGGGATTTAGCCGCATGGACTGTCCACATGGCTCGGCATTTCGTCGAACGGGCAAGGCGCGAAGCGCGGCGTCGACCACTAGCTGCGATAACACAAAAATTTGTTGACTACAGTTCATCGAACATTACAAACATCGGATAAATAAACAGCTAGGACAGTGGGGGGTTTCTCACCACGGGTTTCGACGGCGTTGCGGATGGGGCTGCGCAGCGAGCACGAGAGCGACGACACGCGACAAGGGGAGTGGAGATCGAACGGGAGGGCTGCTGCAGCGCACGGCTTGCTGCGCATTTTACCGAACAACCGGCGGGCACCACGACGAACAGCGAGAAAGGGGCTCGCTGTTGGTTTTCCATGGAAGAAAATGGGGCGCGCTGGATAGAGAGAGCTAGGCGCAGGGAACAGCAAGGGACGTCCATGGAGGGGGCAGATCCAGCCATGGCATGCTCCTGCTCGCAGCTCTGCGCAGAATCGCGACCACGGGGAAGAAGAGCAGAGGAGCCGAGCTGCTATTTTCTGGGCGCCATGGGGAGGGGAGCGAGGAGGGAGACGCAGGGAGGTCGAGCGCCCTGCGCAGAGAAGAAGGACGCGGCTTCCTGCAGCCCAGCGGCATGGAGAACAGGGAGCTCGACATGGCTCTCATGGCAGCAGCGACCACCCAGACCGGCCATCCAACATGGAGGAGGTGAGCGCCTAGGGCAGGGGGCATGAGCGCCATGGGAAGCTAAGGAGAGGTGCAGGGAGGGGTCGAGCCCATGGAGGTGCAGGGCATCGCGCCATGGCTGGAGAGCGCCTGCTCCAAGGGAGCTCGGCCATGGCGGCTGATGGAGATGGAAGCCGTCGGCCATGGGAGGGAAAAGCTCCTGCTCGCCATGGACAGAAAAAGGGAGGGAGGAAGGGCGCCGTCCCTGCTACAAGGGTGCCGAGCGCCATGGCTGGCCGAGGGGAGGAAGGGGACGAGCTGAGCTCCCTGTGCGCTGCCGTGTGGGAGGACTGCTGCGCGAGGGAGAAGAAGACAGGGAGGAGAGTGGCGGCTAGGAGAATTAGAGGGGTGGGAATGGAAAATTTCCAAATTTGCAAGGGAGAGGGGTCCTATTTATAGAAGAAGCCCTAGGGTTTGGGTTTCAAATGGGCCTAATGGGCTGGGTTTTAAATGGGCTTGGCCCGAAACATGTAATCGGGCTGCGCTAAATTTATTTTCCAGAATAAAATGCTCTCGCGGAAGTCGTCTATGTAAAAACAGAGCGAGCTGGAGTTCGGACGAACGGAAGATTGAGCGATTAATTCGACCGAGAGTTAGATTTGAATTCGCTCGAAAATAACTCCCTATGCGAGATTTGAAAATAAATCGTCCTGAGACATGATCGGATTTGGATTTTTAGTTGGAGAAGGCGAATTGCGATATTTTAAAATTGTTGTCGATACGGGGTTTTGAGTTCAGTTCAGACATGAGAAATTTGGCCGAGTCGAGTAAGAATTAATTTGAGGACGACATATTGAGCATTCCGTTTGAGAGTACGGACTCAGATTAAAATAGTCAGACATCGATCGAGGATCGAGGAATTAGACTCGGGCTCAAATCAAATAACAGCCGTCAAGAGTTTGATTTAATGAGCTTCAGGTGAGATTTATAATTCGAGAATAATTTTTGAGTTCGCATTCGTGTCGAGGATAAAAGTTTTAACAGGCTCCAAAATTGGCCTTTTGTGAGACTGAGAAACTCCGAATTCAGTGAAACATAAATGAATAGTCTGGATGATCAGAGACATACGCGAGCGAGAAATAGAAATTTTCACTGAGCATCCGAGATTAGGATAAATCTCGCGACGTAACACGAAACTGACACCTGGGGTGTCACAGCCTTCCCCCCTTAAAAAGAATCTCGTCCCGATATTCGAATGAGGATCTTCAATGGTGGAGAAGCATGTAACTCCCAGGCTGGAGATAGATGCAAAATTATGAGATGCGATCTGACAAGATAATGAAGATAGATTTGGATAGAATATCGCGGCATGTTGAGACAAAATGCAGCGATCACTCTGAGAGAATGTTCACAAAAGATAGCACATCAGTATAGTCTCGTAATGGATCACGACTATTAACCACAATACCAGCGCGTGCCGAGCAGCTCAACCATGTGTGCGCGCCCACAGGAGGCTCTCGGTTTCGTCGCGGCACCATCGGTCGTTAGTCATGACATCATTACCAAACGCAACCAATAAGAAATTCACATAGCACTGATAGTTGGAGCCTACGAGAGTATGGCTCAGAAAAATAAGAATATGACCAGAATTGAAGCAGAGATTGCTAGCAAAAAGAGCATCACATGAGAATTTTCTTCACTCTGAGAACTATTTCTTGATCATCATGTGTATTATTAGCCAAAGATTGATACGAGATTTGATATGAGAAGGAACCAACCATGAGATCGAGATTGATAAGCTTTTAGAGACATGAGAGATCCAAAGATAACAGCAACATCAATTAATCCACCTGGATATGTCGTTTAGAGATAAGTTGATAAAACAAGCGTCATGATCCTTGGAGAACGAGTATGAGCATTATTAGAATTGAGAGATTTAGGCAGATTAACATCCGATACTTGAGAACGGGTTATAGCAGATAACCAGATAACAGGGCAGAATCATTAAAGGATTCAGAGATTTGGATGATAAGGCAAATATGATTCACAAGAAAAAGGATTACCAGATCTAGGCAAAAGGAGAGGTAGGCAAACAGGATCAGTTAGGATGATTAACAGAAATGCTATGAAGTTTTAGGAGCAAGGATTTATGGAAGGAAACGTGGCCTTGATAGGGTTTGCGCAACTAGACACCAACAACAATATATTTTTTGACACAGGTGCACAAGGAGACTTGGGTTGGTCTAGCGGTCAAGCTGTGGGGGTCTATAAGCTGTGCAGGTGTAACTTCAAGCGTAAAACACACAAGGGTTAACAAAAATACCAGCTCAAGCATGAAATTCTTTTTATGAGGTTTCACTTGCTAAACTCAAGGTTGTTCAAAGTGGGGGGGTCTTTTCATGAGCGAAACAAACAACATTATTTTCTAGGTTGGGGGAAAAAGGGTTGAACAACTAAAACATTTCCTAGATAGCAAGACAAGAGAAACACGTGACACGACCTGACAAAACTTACCAATCTGACACGTGGTAAGGCATTCCTTATAGTTCCTAACATTGCAGTACATCACATTATTCACAAGTTCTTATTATTGGAATAAAGGCGAGAGAAGCATGTTGATGCACAAGACACAATGATGCGACAATCATGATGCATGCTCATTCTAGTCGTCTTCTCAGACCTAACTAATTTTTTTTCGGGTGCTTCTACAGCATCCTTATTAATAGTAGTAGTAGCCTCTATGGCCTATATACATAGCCACCTAGCTACCCATCTATTTCCTAAGGCTTCACGTCCTAGGTCTATCCTTATCGTCCTGACTTCTATCCAACTTGGTTTCTAAGCAAGTTTTACTTTTGAAAAGGTTGGTAATCATGACTTATTGACTTCTCTGTGATGGTATTCGCTCCGATACCAGCTGTGGCGGAACCGCCCGAATTATTCCAGCTTAAGTGCCCAAGTCGCACCCTTAAGGGCAGCAACACACTTAAACAGGAATAACCCGTCAGTCCCTCGGATCTAGTCCGATAAAGCCACTTATCCAGGATCGAATACCACTAGCTCACTCGAAGGTGAGGCACAGAGAAATACAATAAAACATAATACCACAATTTAATAAGTACCATTAGTGATTACATTATCGGAGTTTCAAAAATGATAAACATAAATTTATTGCAGCGGAAATAACTAACGGAGAAAACCGAGTAACATGGCGAAGCCTGGCCACGCTACTCCTCCTGGTCCTCTCCTGCGGAAGCAATAACCCACTCGACCGTCTATCCCGGTGGCAGGGATGAAGGCCAAGTCACACCATCAACCAATCAACCTAAGAAGTACCTACAAAAATTATGCCACAAGCAAGGCTGAGTATACTAATACTCAGCTAGACTTACCCGGTGTGAGGAGTCTACTCCTCTACCTCTAGACATGCAGTTGTTTGGCTGTAGGGTTTGGTTGCCAAAAGCACTAGCTGAATTTATAAATCAAGTTTTAGCTTTGTCAGGTTTAAGTGTGACTCTCTTAAGGCTAAATGTGTACTATCTACTCCTTCATGGTATCAAACATATTTAGCAATCAACATCTTATGTCGACTCATCACATTTCCACTTGTTACTCAATGTAGCAGCATGGATCAAGCAGTCTCATTAGCTGCGAGAAGCAGACGATTCGAATCGAGTTTTTATCCTTGCAAGGTAAACCTAAACACACGACATGTAGGGGCACTCCGTCCCCACACACATCAACCGTCCCCATCGATTCCCCGTCAGCAGATCAGGGCTCACCGCCTTGGCGTACAATGCCTCACTGACCCCGACTGCCGTCGTGCAGTGACCGCACTTGTACCCACCATAACCGAAATGGGAGACCACGTCTCAGGTCGCGTGAGGGGTAAAGTCTACTGCCAGGTTCAATCAGGTACTAGGCTTACCGATTTACCATATTTCTCGGCATGTGCTTAGTACGTTCAAACGCTTGACTCACGGTACCACACCTTAATCCTTATTCCAATTTTTATCCCGTGGACAACCAATCCCCATGGATTGTTGTCCACAAACCAGCATCATTATGATAAGAAAGTGGATACAACCAATTTCCTGACCTCGCGCGAGTGCTAGAAAAATCACTCGACTTCTACCGAGATCCTACTTAATAAAGCAGCTACTCAACCTAGCATACTAGTATTCACCTCAACAGGATTCCTGAGATCATGCAACTAAGGTTTCAAACAACTCCTACACTTAAGTGCACATTGAATCCTACAATCAATAAGTGTAGTAAAATAGCATAATTAACAGGTTATGCATAAACCGGGGCTTGCCTTTAATTTAACACTTAGATAGTGTTTGCTGGGGTGGGTACTCGCTTGGCGAGCATCCACTGGATAAGTCCATCATCTCTTCAGATCGTCCACCAACTGCATCTTGTGGTTGGCACCACATCACTTGCTCGATCATCATCTCTCGGTCCTAAATGAGATGCAAGATGCATATGTATGAATATGATGAAATGTATCACAAGACATTCAAATACAGGGTAGCGAACTAACAGTAAATTGTAAGACATCATAAACAACCATACGCTAGCATTAGTTATCTACACGTTATTGGCGTTCAATACTAACATCCTTAAAAGACGATAAATATTTCTTATATTTACCCAATACAAACACGGTATCACGAACACAAACATTTACCACGTTCACTTAACTATCCATTAGTTACCTAACCTTATATTAGTTAAGTCTATAAGTTCGTCACGGCTTTTCCTTAGTTCTTCTAGTGATCACACAAAAGCATCCCAAACACAAGTTTAACAGAGGACAAAGGCATCAATAACTACGGAACTCCTATATCGCAATCACTAGAGAAAGGAACATATAAAACATGACACACATGCATTATTAAGCTTAGTCATGGAAAGTCTATATTACTTAAGAGCAAACCAAACATTTTTAGCGAGAAGGGTGAACTAAACAATCAAAAGCGCACTAGCAGAATTTTTAGACAGCAATACAGCAGTCACTTGTTTCAGTCATAACTCACAAGATATTTACCCAAAAATAGTAAACTAGGACTTTCTAGAAAGCTTCAAAAGTGCTTTACAACTTTGGTATTGTCATCACAGCATGATTAAACACTTAGCAAGGTCAAAAGGTGTTAACACAACAGCGCTGTCCAGATTTGGACAGATTCAGACTTGTGACTTTAAAAAAATTCATAACTGAAGATTCAGACATCCAAACAAAGTGATCTTAGACTTTCTGGAAAGGTAATTAAATTGTCTACATACCATTTATAAACATCTCAAGGTGATTCCCTATTTAACTAAGGACAAAATACACTAGAAGGCTTCGCTGTCCAGAATTGGACAGATTCAGTCTTCAGACTTTAAACATCCCTAACTTAATCTTCAGATCACAAAAAATAGTGATCCAAGACTTTTTGGAAAGCTTAGAAAAAGCACTACATAACATTTATAATCACCAAGAATTGATTCTATGTTGAACGGAATCAAACAATTCAGTTTTTGAAATCTGTTCTGACGGTGGACAGAACACAGCAAGCAGTTTGTAAAATTCATAACTCCTAAACTGTCAGGCCTATGGTTATGAAATTTTATCACAAGCAAGATAAGAAAAGCACCTACAACTTTCTTATAATGACCAGGAACAGATTGTAACATTAACGTAAGCAAACAGTGCAGTTTCTGACATCTATACAGAAAGTGGACAGATTCAGTTACTGAATTTGTAAAAAGCATAACTCCTAAAATGTTAGACCTGTGGCTGTCAAATTTTAACACAAGTAAGATAATAAAGTTATCTACAACTTTCTTGTGACCACCAATAACTAATTTCAAGATTAACTTAAGCAACCATTGCAATCTCTGAAATCTATTCAGAAATTCGACAGATTAAGGTGCTGGGCTTGTGAAAAGCACAACTCCTAAACAATCAAGTTTATGGCTGTCAAATTTCAGTACAAGCAAGATAATCATGTTATCTACAACTCTTCTATATGACTTTTCTACAGAAAACATGATTTGGTTTATCAAACAAACAGCACAACGAAAACAGTGCGTGCAGCCCAAAACAGCAATCAATAAATCGCAGTTTCTATATAATTCTAGAATTGCAGCATTCTAGAGACTTGAATCATTCTAGTACTTTACCACTTCTTAGAATTAAATTAATTACATGAGGACTAGCAAGTAGGCTTACAAATTTTATCCAAATCATTTAGTGCACTAAAATTACTACAACCAATTAACAACGCATTCTTCACGATAATCACCCAACAATTTGCGTTTTAAATTAGACATCACATGGGCACTACTACTTTTCATCCGCGACCATAAACATACATATTTAGACTACAATAAGCAAATCATCGTGACTACGAGCTTAACCAAGTCATCTATTAATTCGGCTAACTAGCGCAACAACATAGGCCGCTATACATCCTACACATCGACTTGCCTCTTATTATCGCAATCCGAGACAACACATATATAACAAACACTTAACGAAATCGACTCCTTTTTAACATGAGTTGGCTAATCACGGTAGAAGACCTAGCGAACCATTTTAGACATCGTAACTCAAGAACATGGGTTGGAGCCGATTGATCACTGTTTCTCAACCATTGCTTAACTTGAATTAGTTAACACACAAGTCACCTAAATAGCACATTTTTGGGGTCTATCGTGGAGGCATTTACACATGGCGTAAAACTCCATAAGACTACATTTGCTACTGACACCAACAATACCTACCGACCTATTATTCACCATACGAACGCAGTTCCACACCGCCTACTAGTTTATAACATAATCCTCATATAGCTCGTAATTCAAACTACTCACTAACAATAAATCACGCACGGCAACTACCACATCGACCGGTTAATTTATTTGGACACCACCTGTCTAGCGTTCCACTAGTATCCCGCATTTTGACTCGACTTATAAACATAGAGGAAGTGATACAACGACCAAACATTTATGTCGAGCACAATTATTTATGACCACATTTATCGACTAGACAAGTGAAACACTAACCGATTATTCGCACATCTCGTCCTTAAACACAAATCACATGTCTCATAATTTATATTTTCGACTCACTCTATCCTACACCACGATGAATACATAAAATATATTTAACATAGACTAACTCATTAGCCGACTATGGAAATTACTAAGTATGTTTTACGCTTTATTTAATTTACCACAACTAACACACTACTTTATGACGAAGTGCTTTAGCAAACAATTAATGCATCCGCGACCAATCCCTACGACGTACAAAAGAACTATCGCAGCCACATATACACTTATTGGCATTCCAATCGCAAACACATCTACGCGTACCACTTTCTCCTCCATGAGTTTTAATTCGCATACAACATATTCACATACATGTATATATATATAGGACAATGACAAATGTGCAAGTAAGTCAATCACATGGATTCAACCTGAACGAGTCGGGATTTAGCCACATGGACTGTCCACATGGCTCGGCATTTCGTCGAACGGGCAAGGCGCGAAGCGCGGCGTCGACCACTAGCTGCGATAACACAAAAATTTGTTGACGACAGTTCATCGAACATTACAAACATCGGATAAATAAACAGCTAGGACAGTGGGGGGTTTCTCACCACGGGTTTCGACGGCGTTGCGGATGGGGCTACGCAGCGAGCACGAGAGCGACGACACGCGACAAGGGGAGTGGAGATCGAACGGGAGGGCTGCTGCAGCGCGTGGCTTGCTGCGCATTTTGCCGAACAGCCGGCGGGCACCACGACGAACAACGAGGAAGGGGGCTCGATGTTGGTTTTCCATGGAAGAAAATGGGGCGCGCTGGATAGAGAGAGCTAGGCGCAGGGAACAACAAGGGGCGTCCATGGAGGGGGTAGATCCGGCCATGGCATGCTCCTGCTCGCAGCTCTGCGCAGAATCGCGACCACGGGGAAGAAGAGCAGAGGAGCCGAGCTGCTATTTTCTGGGCGCCATGGGGAGGGGAGCGAGGAGGGAGACGCAGGGAGGTCGAGCGCCCTGCACAGAGAAGAAGGACGCGGCTTCCGGCAGCCCAGCAGCATGGAGAACAGCGAGCTCGACATGGCTCTCATGGCAGCAGCGACCACCCAGACCGGCCATCCAACATGGAGGAGGCGAGCGCCTAGGGCAGGGGGCATGAGCGCCATGGGAAGCTAAGGAGAGGTGCAGGGAGGGGTCGAGCCCATGGAGGAGCAGGGCGTCGCGCCATGGCTGGAGAGCGCCTGCTCCAAGGGAGCTCGGCCATGGCGGCTGATGGAGATGGAAGCCGTCGGCCATGGGAGGGAAAACCTCCTGCTCGCCATGGACAGAAAAAGGGAGGAAGGAAGGGCGCCGTCCCTGCTACAAGGGTGCCGAGCGCCATGGCTGGCCGAGGGGAGGAAGGGGAGGAGCTGAGCTCCCTGTGCGCTGCCGTGTGGGAGGACTGCTGCGCGAGGGAGAAGAAGACAGGGAGGAGAGTGGCGGCTAGGAGAATTAGAGGGGTGGGAATGGAAAATTTCTAAATTTGCAAGGGAGAGGGGTCCTATTTATAGAAGAAGCCCTAGGGTTAGGGTTTCAAATGGGCCTAATAGGCTGGGTTTTAAATGGGCTTGGCCCGAGACATGTAATCGGGCTGCGCTAAATTTATTTTCCAAAATAAAATGCTCTCGCGGAAGTCGTCTATGTAAAAACAGAGCGAGCTGGAGTTCGGACGAACGGAAGATTGAGCGATTAATTCGACCGAGAGTTAGATTTGAATTCGCTCGAAAATAACTCCCTATCTGACCGAGAGTTGGATTTTTAGTTGGAGAAGGCGAATTGCGATATTTTAAAATTGTTGTCGATACAGGGTTTTGAGTTCAGTTCAGACATGAGAAATTTGGCCGAGTCGAGTAAGAATTAATTTGAGGACGACATATTGAGCATTACGTTTGAGAGTACGAACTCAGATTAAAATAGTCAGACATCGATCGAGGATCGAGGAATTAGACTCGGGCTCAAATCAAATAACAGCCGTCAAGAGTTTGATTTAATGAGCTTCAGGTGAGATTTATAATTCGAGAATGATTTTTGAGTTCGCATTCGTGCCGAGGATAAAAGTTTTAACAGGCTCCAAAATTGGCCTTTTGTGAGACTGAGAAACTCCGAATTCAGTGAAACATAAATGAATAGTCTGGATGATCAGAGACATACGCGAGCGAGAAATAGAAATTTTCACTGAGCATCCGAGATTAGGATAAATCTCGCGACGTAACACGAAACTGACACCTGGGGTGTCACAGCTACGGACCAAAGTAGGGGCTTAGGACGGGGCTAAATCGACTGGTCGTCACACGGGCGCGGCGAACCGTTGCGGCCAAGCTTCGGTAAACACAAATTAGCTAAGGTAGGGCATAATTAAGGTAATCGGAGCACGGGAGCGGGTTTCTCACCTCAGGATGATGCTCGAGAAGGCTTGGCGTGGCGTATGTCGCTCTGGATGGCCGACATGGTGGGTGCTTTACTCCGGCGAGCACTGACGGCGGCGGTAGAGCGTGTGAGAGGGTGAGCATGGGCAAAATAAGACAGGAGAGAGAGAGAGCGGGTGCGGGCGAGGCTCAAAAGGGAGCTAGGGCGCGTGGGTAGGCGACGTGGTCGGGGTACTCGGCGTGCGCGCTAGTCAGCAGCATTTACAAGAAGGTGGAGCTGACAGGGGGGCCCATGGCGTAGAGAGAGAGGGAGGGTACGGAGTCAATGGTTCATGGTGTTGATGGGCGAGGCCCGCTGCGTAGAGAGAGGACAGGGCGCGCGCGCGAGAGGAAGCGGCACTGACAGGTCGGCCCCATCGAGCAGAGGGAGAGAGGAGTGGGGACTCGTGAGCACGGGCAAAGGAAACGACGCCGACAGGCGAGGTTCGCTTGTCAGAGGGAGGGTGCAGGCACACGCGCGAGCGCGTGGAGATGGGCCGAGCTAGGTCAACTGGCTTAAGCCGAGCTGAAATGGTTTTTCCTTTTTCTTTTGAATTTCTAATTATTTTTATTTTTATTTTCTCATTTGAATTCAAATCAAATCAAACCACAAATTCAAATTCAAATATTTCAAACATGTGCATCACCAAAAAAACAAAGTTTAAGCTCAGCATGATGCAACATTTCATGTCTCCCCTAAGTTTTAATATTGTAAAGAAAATAATACACTTCTCAATAAAAACCCAAAACTCTATTAAAAAAAAGAGATGAAATCTATAGAGGTGAGAACAGGAGTAACACCTCAATTTGGTAGATATTTGAGAAGAAATTTTATACCCCCAAATTCAGGGTGTTACATGGTTGCACCTAGAGGGGCTATAAGTCCTACATGATCACACCAACCACATTTGTGGTGTGGCATGACCATGTACTGGAAGGAGTGAGGCCTATGTCATTTCAACTATGAATGGTATTTGGGAGAGGCCACACCGAAGACCCACTTGCACATGAGGATGAACTAGTGCCATTCATGGAGTTAGCCAACCGAGAGCTTGACCCTTGTGTGGGCTTCCCTTGCATGGGGATTATTTGGGGGAATGCCCCCGGGTCCCTAGGACTTGCTAATCATAGAGCATGCTAGGGAAGGGATCCCCTGCTCGCTAGGGCCCACCAGTCAGAAGAGACAAGGGAGCCGACCCTAGAAGGACCCGGCCCTGGTTGAACCCCATGGCACTAGCTCGGGGCTGGGTGTGGTGGAGCCTGACAAGGGAAGCCGGGCGTGTCGGTAGGGAGCCACTCGAGTGGATCTCGTGCTCGGCTCCAGACTGATCTGACGTAAATGATTGGTTGTATTAACCACGCCTGGCACCGAGCCACAGTGTGGGCTCTAGTTTGCTTCCCACTCATGACCTATGGCCCCTGGACTATGTCGCTTTTAAGGCCTATCGAACTAGGCCTGAGTGCGCAGATCTCCTGCAGGGCACTACACGACGGGTCGCGTCGAGCCCCAGGCTACGGAAGATAGGGATCAGCATAGCTCAAATGATGGCGCCTAGGACCATCGCCGCCCCCACATCATCCACCACGATGAATACACGCACCGAGGTGGCCCTGGGCCCCACGAGCACACGTGGCCTCCTTCCGACTCCTTCCTAGAGAAACCACTGTTGGCTGACCCCTCTCTCGGCTTATAAAAGGGAGAGGCTTGCCTCAGGGCAAGGGGGTCAGACTTGGAGACAAACGTTGTTGGGGGCCTTCCTCTTCTCAAGGTCCTCAAAAACGTGACTAATATGTTTTTTCAGTGTAACATAGACTGTTACAGGAGGCTTCGGCTTTGAGATGAAGGTATGCGCGATATGAAGATACGACCTGAAGGAAGGATGAAAGGACGCCGAAGCTGTGGCTGAAAGAGTTTTGACTTAGTATAATGACGAAGGTGGAAGATGGAACCGACCTAAAGGAGAAAAGACTACTTAGTCCTTCATAGCTTGCCTTATGATTAATAGTAAATGTCAAGGACATGAATGTAATTTTGTCCGGGCTACGTCCCGTGCCTATAAATAGATGAACAGTAACATCGTACTGTACATGCTGAATTGTATTCACTCCCGCTCTACTCTCGCATTTTCACCTTCTGTCCAGCCAAAGGTAATAATGTAATATAAATGTCATTGATGTTTATCCATGTTTATAAAATGAGAATATAAATAATCTAATGTTTTGTAATGATTATTCATATTCTTTTGTGTTTCATGTGTCTTTATTTATACTCGTTCACTGAAATGATGAAGATATGTCTTTCATGACCTTCGTCCGAAGATCATTATATTCTAAGGGAAATAATGCTTCGATGGACGAAGGTCTCTAATCGTTAACAATTGTGTTGCTTTTTTCTTGATGTATAGCATTCGAGAACAAGGAACAACAACCGTACTCCTTCAGACATAGACGAGCCTATAAGGACGAACACGAGGAGGAGCGCCGACAAGGACCAGGAGGCTGGAGCCCCTCTAAGACAAGACTTAGCTAGGGCTCCACTTTGCAGCTTCTAAGCTCTACTTCCACCTCAATAAGAGATCTGAGAGCTTCTCTCTCTCTCTCTTGACTGCTTGTAACCCCTACTATGAGTTTGACCATCAATGATGCGGTAGCACAAGCCACCGATGACTGGAATTAGGGATGTTTTGCCCGAACTAGTATAAATCTTGCGCCCTCCGCACACACTCTCCGGTGCCCGGAACGCGCACAATAAATTTACTTGTCAGAGCGAGGTACAAAACACCAACAAGGATCTAATGAGGACTAGGAAAAGCTTGCGTCCTTCTTAATACCTTGTAAAATATCAAAGTCATTAATGAGAGTTTATATATCTATTACAGTTTAAGCTTCCTCATTTATATTGTGTTATCTTGGTTACGTGTTTTACCTTTCTAGCTTAGTTATAGGATAGTGAAAGTTTGGAACCTAGGTTGCATAACTCTTTGCGGTAGATATGGCAACACTTAGTCAAAACCATAGTTATACAAAACATAATTTATTTATTGCGTAAGTTTTGACTAGGAAAAAATTGGAGGCCTTAGTTTTAGAGAAAAATAGAGTTCCCAATTCTCCACATCTTAGGCATCAGTGTTCCTCCAGTTATTATCAGAGCCAATAGCTTAATTGGAATTTTTTGGCTTAAACATCAGTGAGCTAATGCTATTCGAATAGGGAAGGATGGATACCTCTAGGCCACCTTACATTGATGGCACTAACTTCCCATATTAGTGTTAGAGGGTTTAAGTCCATAATACCACAAATGTGGACATGTACACATGGAAATGGAAAGATAAGTATTACTCATGCCAACAATATTGGTATATTTTAATAGCATATGACCTTGCCTTTGCCTTGCATCCTAGAAAGTAGATAGTATGCATTTTAATTTTGCATCAAGTATTTGCTTGCTTTGTTCATGTTGTTAGCAATCACCAAAGAGGGGGTTCTATGGAAAATAGACCCTATGGCCCACTTAAGTTTGGTTTTGATGTTTGATGATCAATATGACCGTTTGGACTAACATTATTACTAGTGTCTTTCGAAACAATTCAAAGGATGCAAAGTGGACATGGACTTAAGAAACAATGTGATCCAACTCATTAACATGTCAAGCAAGACATTAGAAATAGTGATGAAGATCTTGAAGTACATGAAAAGGTAAAAAACAAAATGTGGAATCAAGCTAGATGCAAAGATTATAAAGGAAAAATAATAAGGGTTATAGGAGCATTGGACCAAGGTGTCGGACTAGACTTAGAGGGCATTGAAACATGGGCCTCAACAGACCCTAGCCTTAGCGTCAGCAGATGCATATTGGACCCTAAGTAGCATGGCGTCGAACTATATGCTACCACTATACTTTAGAGCAACCTCATTAAATCACACGACAATAGTTCCACTCTAGACCACAGTGTCTTAATCTGTTGGCTTCCATAATGGTTTTAGAGAGGGAGACTAGGCATATAATTTGTCTGCCTACACATTGAATCATATGCCATACAAGATCTATAAAGGTCGGTAACGACTAGTTCAACAACTAGTCATGGCAGTACCTGGTCCCGTGAGTGCATAGAATATGTGTACCTATTCCAACAACTATGGGGGATGCTATTTATACCGCCCTAGGCAAATAGAGTTTATATGAGTTTGCTAATGGCATAGGAGTGTTGAGTCACTTCACAAGTACTAGCCACCACGACAAATTAAAAGAAGATTAGGTGATTAGCAAAGTGGTTAGGCTAGTTATACCTCTTTATTTGTGCATGATCTATGTTTATACCTGGTGTTTATTGAGGTTTGCATATCTCTTATCTTGAGGTGCTTGTGCACACCATTGTTATACATCAAAGAGGCTTATAGTACTGCAAGACCACACCAAGCGCATTTTGTGATGTGGGTGCCATCATGTACCAAAGAGAATGGCGCTAGTAGTGGTTTGGTCAGAAACTCGGTAGTGGAGACAATAGAGAGCAATCCAAAAGAAGCCATCTTGGAGACCTAGTTGCTTGTAGGGAAGTCTTGAGGGCTATCCATGGAGTGATTATACTAGGAGCTTGGCCCTTGCGAGAGCATCCTTACGAGAGGCTCCAATAAGAACTAGATGAAAACTTGAGCAGTTCTCGATACATCAGTAAAAATATCAATGCCACAAAATGGGAGTTTGCATCTTTGGCACTATTTTTCTTTCACAATTATGTTGTGCTTCTTGGTTGTATGCTTTTATCTTCTTAATTAGCTTAGTTGATAGGATTGACACCTAGCTTGCATAATCCTTTACACATCTAGCAAAAAAATTAGTTACATATTTCAAAATTCTGGAATTCGAAATATTCAGCTCTATTAATTCCTCGTCGATGGCCTCCCACGATGGCGTATCTTGATTGGTTGTTCCAACGACATTCGGTGCTCTGTGTTTGGCTATGCTGTTGCAGCATAATTTGATTTCTTGAGCGGTTCAACTTCTTCTACATGTACTAACCTCGTCTCAGTATGTCGATGTTTTCACCAGGGAGCTGCGGACATCTACCTTCACAAATATAGATTAATTGCTCCCCTCTGTGTTTTGTACTCACCAATAATCATTATTAAGTAAAGCGTTGCGTGATTACCCTGCGCGCATTCAGAGTAATTAAGCTCGTGACCGAGCTGATGAGTTTTAAGATTTGTAATTTGTGTGCTTGTAGTTATGGCCCTATATATGCCGGTGTTGACACGGCAGAGAACCGAGAGCCGCACAACTTGGAATCCTCGGAAGACAGGACAAGCTCGTGATTTGTGTTTTTTTTTCGAGAGAGAAAAAATGCTGATGAAAAGAAAAAAGAGATATACAGGCTTAAAATGGGAAAGAGAACAAAATACACGCGAGCGTATCTCGAGGAGCCAACTCGTGGCGTGGGCCGCCGGCACTCCCTCAGGCCACCGCCGGCACTCCCTCAGGCCACCGACGGCAGGTCGGCAGCATTTTTTCCGTGCAGCGATTTGATGCACCGAATACCAACATGGGCACGATGGTGCACAGACTGCGGCCGGCGACGACGTACTTATTATAATAATAGATATAAACATGTATACAGAGATGATGACATACTCAAATCCAAGGCCATGTCGGCCGGCGAAACTCGGCACGTCGGCAAACGGGATCCACACATGCTTTCCAGTCATACTCTTTGGATAATTCGTGTGCGAACAACGGTTCGTGCGTGACATGTCAATGAAATGAAACAAAAGTGAAAGAAAAACGACAGGTGACACCGAGAAGGTTCTAGACCAAACGAGATTGCGTTGATTCGAACTTACCACTGCACCTTTAATTTCCTTCATCTGCGGACTGATGATGAATACACACGGGGAGTTCGTAGGGTTTTTTTTTTTAATAATAAAAAAATATCCGGCTTTATTTCCATAAATGAGAAATCAGATAAAAACTGTTACAACACACAAATAGTTAAAACAAAAGTTATCTTGAGCAGGTCTCATATTTCATCTTATCTCATCTTCTAGCTCAAAGTTCACTATATAATTATTGTTGTGTCTACGGTGCAAAATAGTATTTTTACATGATCAGCTAGACAATCTGCTGCGGAGACAGCCTCATAGGCCAAAAGCCATTAGCTTTCTTTTCATCGCTAGAGCACTAGCAACCCAAAAACCAGATAATTTATATGTTCACTACTTATGTCACCAACTAAATAAAGAAATGATGTAACATAAAAAGAATAAGTAGATAGTTTTTTACATAAGAAACTATGTCTCCGCATGACAGAGAGAAGACGTATGATTGTAAAGATATTTCATATAAACTACTCTCTCTTTTTTTCAAATTATAATTTATTTGACTTTTTACCCTAAGTTTGACTAGCTCGTCTTATTAAAAAAATATAATTATTGTTAATTTTATCGTGATATTGTTTAACATATATTAATATACTTTAAGTATGACTTTGAATTTTTCTTTATTTCACCAAAACATTGAATAAGAAGAGACGGTCAAACTTGATAAAAAATACAAAAGAATTATAAATTGGGACGGAGTGAATATAAGATAAAACGTAGTTTCTATATGAAGGGTCTATATAAATTGACATTTATAAAATTAACTGTGGTCTTCAGCATTAGACCTATATCTTATATGTAAACTTTCCATGTTTATCCCATATTGAAGCATAATTTTAAGGTCTAGTCTGGACCTGGTCGTTCTCATACTTGCTATGGTGCCACTTTATTGTATATGAATAGGACCGAGGTTCACAAATTGTTTCGATTAGCGTGAGTCCTTATTAATGCAATGTCTAAGAACTATCTTATCTTCGCATAGTTTTTTATATACAGTTACGTGTGCATCTATGCTTGAAGTGAATGATTTATTTATAATATTTATTACAAATTTAAATTTGTCTTGTTGTCTACCTATATTCTAGCAATGAAAAATCTAGATAATGACAGCTTCAAATGGCCCCGACGTCCCAACAGCCACACATCCTAGACACCCCAGGAGACACAAGAAGCTTCCTAAAGGCCATAGGCTGTCTAGACATCCCAAAGGGTCTCAAAGGGCTCTCGGCCTCACGACAACTATAATGGACGAGAGCACTATGAAGACCTTAGGATGTATAGACATATGAACCCCTTAGGATATTTTGAGAGTCGCGAGGCCTTATAGGATGTTCATTCACTATAGTTGTCATAAGGTCTCACGGCTCTCAAAATATTATAGATCTCTAATATTTTCAGAACGAGGCTCCTGCGTCTTGACTTTTCAATAGGCATAGGGCGCCTTTGATCGTTCTAAGAATATTGGAGACCTATAATGTTCTATAGTTTTATCTGTATCTAAAATTAAAGAATCATGTTGGAGATGTTCCTTCACCAAAATACTTCTCTTATATTTTTTACACTTATCTCTTTAGATACTCGTTAAAATACATATTATTTATGTGGTTGTACATGCCCTTAGTCCCCTTGAACATATTTGATATATACCTAGAATTAACTTGATTTAATTAAATAAAAATATATTATTATGTCAAATATAACGAAAAGGTATGCATGAGGCAAATACTGGTGTGTCGCTGATCTTCCATGATTTGTGATACTCATTTAATTTAACATCCTCCCTCAATTTTGTCCTCGGTAGACCGGTTTTCTCATTGGCTTCCTGTCTGTACCTACCTACCGCGATGTGAAACCTAGCAAGCATCGAATATTCAGGTTTCGATGGAACAGCTGACATTTTCATCTTGTGAGACACCATCTGTTGACGTGGACGGTGGACCTAATCAAATGTTGAACGTGCATATCGTCGTTAGTTAGTTAAAAAAAATAGTATAAATTCGTTCTAGGTCAATTTGTTTTGGCTAAATTCGCCACTCAAGCGCAATTTTTTAAGCAAAAAAGCTAATACGTCGTTCGTGCACGTACGTACCAACAAAAACACCCCGTCAATTTTGATGACCGCAACTATACGAAAGACAGATGAGAGAAATTTACAGGGACATGAACTCCTGCGCTAAATATAATTAAATCAGACTCATTAGCTAAAAGGTAGATACCATTTTAGAGTGGCTCTTTGTATGTCACCGTCGGTGGTTGTTTGTTCTCGTGCATTAAATAACTCATTTCTCTGTTATGCCAGTGAGCTGACTGTGTGTGCGATGTCCCTAGATCACAACAACAAAGCATACCAGATGAATCCTTAATCAAAGTTTAAGCTAGACCTTGGTTCCAGGTGCGGTGCCTACAGAGATGGAGAGAACAAATACGATCTCCATCTTCTTATCTTGCTGCTGATATCGACAATATTTACATGAAGAGAAGACAGAACAAGTGATGGGTCGAGGAAATTGAAAATTATCCTGTCCGGCCAAGAACAGACGCAAAGGTTCGCTGTGCAATCTCTCTTTCAGTTGGGTACATCATTCACATCAAACGTGTACTACTGATCCCCCCCCCCCCCCCCCCCCCCCCCCTCTAAAAACATACGCTATGTTATACTACTGCTATATAATATTAAAAACCCAGCCAATTGCGCGCGCGCCACTGCAGACGACGGACAAAGAATCGAGTGAGTTTACCAAAGCATGTCGGCCAAAGAGGAATCGGAACGACGAAGGGGCCGGATGGAGAGACCTTTCAGCTTGGCACCCGTCGGCGATCAGTAGCTGCGGTACACGACGTACGAGTTCCGGCGAGGCGGGCGTACGTGGCAGAGCATTAGAAGCACCAGGGCAATCATCATCGCCAGCAGGAACCCCTTGGGGTCGAGGCCGCCGCCGGCGTCAACTCCGCCCTCGTCGCCGCCGCCGCCGTTGCACCCTATGCAGCAGCACGATCCCGATCCCATGGCGCGGTGGGCGAAACCTGACACGCCTCTTCTATGGAGAGACTGGAGAACGAGAGTATGAGTGAGAGGGAGAGAGAAAGCGCCGGAGGAAGAGACAGTTGCTTCGAGTGTGGAGAAAGGAGGCACTGGTTGCTTGGGACGCAAAAAGGAAGGACGATATACACAAATAGAACTCGTTTTCTTTACTACCATCCATGGGAGCAGTCCGAGAAGCTTGGCAAAGCAGGGACTATAGCACTTGAGCACCCACATGTCAGTGAGGAGAACAATAGAGAAACCCGTTTCGACTTCTCGTCTTTCGAAAGTGTTGAAGTTGAACTTCACTGTTCTAACATCTTAACTTTGATTTATTTATTGGTGTAATGTCGTTTTCAAGGGTTTTTTGGAATTCCACTTCGGGTGTAAATAAAATGGGATATGGATGACTTTGACCTCGACCATTTGCTGAGTCCAATGATCTACATCACTTTCAGTTTTCAGTAGAAACTTCGCGCGACGTTTCCGCGCCATGGCCTGTTTCGTCGAGCCCGCGATGCGTGAGTAAAGAGACCTCACACGTTTACGTACGACTGGGAGCAACTCCACTAATGTACGAGACTCCTTAAATTAATAATTTAGGTAGTTAATCTAAAAGCTCTTATTAATGAGCTTCTTAAATTTATCTACTTTTTATCTAACTTTATTTTCTTCCTATATTTGACAATCATTTATCAACTTCTTAAATTAAAAAAAAACTGGCTGTGTTATGTACGTAATGTAGGTGAATTATTTTTTTTATGTGGATAGATTCAAAGCAAAACTACAACTTAGAGAGCTATTGAAGAATTCACGATTTTTTACACCTAGAGCTATTTAGCAACTCCTTAATATGTAATTTAGAGATCTAAAATTCACATGACTATCATAGCTACTCTTAATACAATTATTACGTGGGCAATGGATGCCTCATCATCTTATAACACCTGGTGATAGTTTAGGCCATTTTAAGATTCCTAGTGCTTAGCTAGGTTTCTTTTGCTTTTATAGCATTTGTTTGTCACACGAGTGATTTCCCTACATCGGACGTGATGTAAAACTAAAAACGATTTTAGAGCCATGACTTTATTATAGCATAAACATAATCTATTCTTGGTCACTCGTTTTTTTTTGTCTCTACGGGATTTCAAAAACAAGGCAAAATAGTTAAATTAAACTTCATCTTCACCTCTCAGCCTCCTCTTCTAGAAGAAGAGGTTGGATAAAGGATGAAGATGCAAGAAATGAATAGGAAAAATAAAAGATTTTAAGGTTATGTGGTGCATAACATAATAATAAAGCACATGATTAAACATCATGAAATATAATTTCCTTCTCTCATTATGGTTTACTAAAAGGTTACAGGTATACCTTCGACTTATCGAAATTACAAGACGAAAGGTAAGGAAATACAACTTCGTAGGCAGAGCGATTCAATTTTCTCTAGCCAAAAAAGCACATGAGGTCTATTACTCTATTTATAGGCATGAGGTACACCTTCAGTGGAATTACATGTATGCCCTTGAGCCTATACATTTGTACTAACGACTAAGCTAAGGGTAATGATGTCTTTTCTTCTTGTATCCTTGCTGAACAAGTCTTGGTGACCTTGTCTTGCCCCAGCCAGCATCTTCATCACGTGCAAGTGTCAGCAATCCAAAGATCTCAGCTTCGTTTCTCCAACTATGATGACTGCTCATCGTCCCTAGACGAAGATGTGCTACACTTAAAACAGGATAAAAATAAATGGTTAGTTAATGCTTTGAGGACCTTCAGCTAAAGAGAGCCCTCAGTGGTAGCCCCTCGCGTTTTGGTTCGTTTTTCATAACGTGCCCAGACCATGAAATGAATGAAGGTCTCGTGCCAAAGGTCCAAAAAACACCTTCCCTGAGCTTGTTAGCAAAAATGATTTATTGAGAATACACCTTTGTAAAAATTGCCAAGAAGGGCCCACTTGCAGCGATAAGCTATCTTTTGAATTTTTGGCTCCCGCGTTTTTACCTGCATTGTGTATAAGATGGGCTGAGGTCCACGTGCATCGGACACGACATTCATTTGCTTTTGCCATCCTACCATTGCTATTTACTCAAACTCTAAAGCTTACTTCGAAGATTTCGTTCTCTACGCAACTTGGTTTTCAAATTTTGGGATTTCTCAAATGGATGAAGAGGGGAAGATTGACAAGCTTGCTCTTGTTGCGTATTAC
Organism: Zea mays; assembly: GCF_902167145.1. Classification (NCBI taxonomy): domain Eukaryota; kingdom Viridiplantae; phylum Streptophyta; class Magnoliopsida; order Poales; family Poaceae; genus Zea; species Zea mays. The sequence goes on from NC_050098.1 coordinate 68,582,068, forward strand.
AATGCTACAGAGAGGGCCAACTTCGAAAAGATTACCGAAGATATCATGGCCGGCTTATCAGATCATTCTGATGAGAGTGAAGATTTTGATTTTGAAGATGATATCAGTGGTGTCGAAGATCAGCCCTCGAAGCTAAGCCATGTTGTCTTTAGTAAATCTACCATGAAGAAGGGGCATATCGAGGTGATGAAGAACAATTATTTTCTTAACATTTCCATTGTGAGTCTTGGTGGAGAGGATACTATCCCGTGTCCTAAAAAAGATGTGGTGGTGGTGTTCCAAAGATTTTTGAAAGCTGGACTTCGATTCCCACTTCATAAGATGCTAGTGGAGGTTCTAAAGAAGTTTGATATTTACCTTCATCAATTAACTTCTAATGCCTTGGTGAGGCTGGGAAGCTTTATTTGGGCGGTGAGGAGCCAAGGCGTGGAGCCAAATGCTGACTACTTTTGCAGTATTCATGAGCTTCATTATCAGGCAAAGGCGATTGAAAAAGAGCATCTTCATAATAACTTCAGCTGCTACAACTTTGCATGCCAGAAAGATGCTAGGTACCCTACCCTAGCGTACTAAAGCAAGTGCCTAACTTCTTGGATGAAGGTATAGTTTTACGTAAATAATGACTTGGAGAAGAGAGAAGACAACAAAGAAATCATCCAAAGGACATAAAACCACACTTCGACATAAAGAGGCCAGCTATTGTGATGACTGACGAAGCTCAAGCCGCTCTTGTGATTTTCAATGTCGTGTATAGCTATATTGGTGCAAGGGATTTGGTGCAAGAGCACCTAGCCTTCATAGTGTGGTCACTCATGAGTCACTAGGAGATGCCAGAAATAAAAGAAGATAGTCCAACTAGGCAAAGATGTAGAGAAGGGTGGCCTAGTGCATCTAAAGTATATGTATAGATACAGAAACCAGTTTGGTGAGTAGGATGACGATTGGTTAGAAGCCATCGAGTCAAAGTGCAATGAGATTTGGGGTAACTTTGTGAAAAAGGAAGACAAAGCCTTAACGACTGCCCTTAGAGCATGAGGAAAGAGAAGATTAAACTGGGTTTTTGACACTATTGACTTTGTTTACGTAAACTATACCCAATCGACACAAGGTGGGGGAAGAAAAGAAAAGGCGCTCTGAAGTCGCTAGTAGATATTCTGAAGTAGAAAAGAGTAAAGATTTTAGTAAATTGGCCAAGGTTTACTATAAAGAGAGAGCAACTATAATCGAACCAAGGTTGTTTATGGCAACTGTTTCTGTTGAGAAGACTACCGTCAAGTCTGCACTAGTTATTGAGCCGAAGGTTGATTCCTCTGGCTCAACGAAGGTAACGACTACTTGATTTCTTAACGACTTAAATATTTTTTTCTTGAAGGGTTCCTTAAAATAATTTTGTTTTTAATGCAGAAGGAGGGAAAAGGGTGGAAGGAGAGGTAGTCCAACTACCTATTCATGACGGAGTTTCGCTGGCTAGCCTGCAGTCAGAGTCAAGGCTGGAGTCAAAGCTAAAACCGACCACCGAGGGGACGCCTTGGAAGGGTAAGAGGATAGCTAACATCCTAAAAGCAATCCTAATGTCAGTCCTTTTTCTTCCCTAGTTTTGCTAGTTAAAAAAAGATGGCTCCTAGAGATTTTGTGTGGACTATCGAAAATTGAATGATATGACTATAACGAACATGATTCATATGCCCTTGGTGGAAGAGATACTAGAAGAATTGGCTCGCACTCAATATTTTACCAGCATGGACCTCATAGTTGGTTACCACCAGATAAGGATGGGAGCAGGAGATGAGTTCAAAACAACTTTTAAGAAGCATTAAGGACATTATTAGTTTAGAGTTATGAGTTTTAGCCTTACTAATGCCCCTCCCACTTTTCAATGTGCTATGAACTTAATTCTACCTTTCCTAAAGAAAATTTCTACGGTGTTCCTAGACACCATTTTGATTTATAGTTCTTCATGGTCTGAGCATTTGAACCACATTAGGTTGATATTTGAGAAGATGAGAGAGCATCAACTCTTTTAGAAGAGGACCAAGTGTGTTTTGGGAAGACCAAAACTTACCTATCCCGGGCATATTATTTCACAATAAGGAGTAGCCAAAGATCCCTCTAAAACTAAAGCAATGTTGAAGTTGCCCGCTCTTGTTTTGTGGCTAAGTTAAGATATTTTTTGGGGTTGGCTGGATATTACAGAAGATTTGTTAAGCATTTTGAGCTGATTGCTAAACCACTCAACAAGTTACTACAGAACAAGAATTTTTCAGTGGAGTCGAGAACTTGATTTAGCTTTTCAAAATTTGAAGCATGCAATTTCTACTACTTCAGTGTTGGCTTTAACAAAGTTTGATGAAACATTTGTGGTAGAAACGAATGCCTGTGAGAGTGGTATAGGTGTTGTGTTGATGCAACAACACAGACCTATTGCCTACTTAAGCAAGGCCTTCAATGCCAAGAATCAGATGCTATCTATATATGAAAAAGGAATTTTGTCTCTAATGTTGGCAGTTGTGTCACAACCGATTTTGAAGGTAAACTGAATGCAAACCATGTACGTGCCAGGATCAGAAATTCACGTACACGACGATTACATAAATGACTCATCATAGCACAATGCTTCGAATGACAATAAAGAGTAAGTAATAATACTACAGACTACAATCATTTACATAATATGAATCAAAGTGCACATAATAGAAACGTAGCCAACGTAAATAAACCCACCACAGACAACTGATTAGGGGAGGCCGCTAGCCTAATCCTCGAACTCATCGACGTCCTAGAACTCCTAGAGATCTGCCTCGATGCCTTCTCATCCTTCTTTACCTGATCAACGTACTCAGCAATTGTCCCGTTTGGCTGAGGTGGACTAGCTTTATGTGGGGTTAGGATCAAAGCAGTTGCTTTTAGTTCGTCACGTATTTATTATTAATAGAAACCAAGTTTTAGCAATAACCAACCCGTGAACCATTTCCTCATCGAGGAACTTCATTATCATCATCGTAACCGAAACCATAAATAGAACCATATATAGTATCTCAGATCATCTGTATCTCTAATCAAAGGAGCTCCCAAGACCGCTCATAACTGTGAGCACGACTGATATATCAGTTTCATTCCTCTACAGAGGTCGCGCACTTTACCCATGAGTCCTGATCCCTTTCATGGTAATTACATCTTATTGCAACAAGCATTAAATTTAGATATGTATTCAATTGGTTAGAGTCTAGTCTTTGTTTCCAATTTATGACTAGACAAGTTAAATCATGGTATGTCTGGTTCGGATATTTTCAGGATATGAAATTAATCCACATTTTTCTTGATCGGTGTGACATTTAAGTATTGTTGTTTTTTTGCACTTCATAAACTGATAAGTTATGTCGTTGTGTTCATTATGCAACTCTCTAATAAGTGAGAACTTAAGGACTTTGTAGCCTCTAAAATTTGGTTACTAAAGCATGCAATGAGTATTGCTGTTAATAAACTACAAAAATACAAAAGTTTGAAACAGACTACAAAAAGCTTGAAACAGACTATAATAAACTACACATTTGGCAATTCATTTCATGAAGGTTATAGATAACTATTTAATAGTAAACCTACTACAAAACGCTTTCCCTATTATTGCTACCATATTGGAATGGCATTGCTATATCATATGACCAAGTGCTCTACATGTGCCACATAAATTTATAGTTAGTCTTCATAAGCTGTTTGGAATTTTAACTTTAGGTCTAGCAAGTGGACTCATATATTTTTTATGTTTCTTAAAGGATTTTTTTCAGTTGCTACTGGTGACAAATTACAACTGGTGAAAAGGTCTGTATTGTTTTATAATGCAATGTAATACTATCTAATTCCATATAATTCTTTCATCAGGAGCATGCATACATTGACATTCTTATTTGTTGCTATACTTATCATGTTACTTATTTATTTGATCATATCTGTCACTCGATGATTGTGTCTTCTATTTTGTTCTTTGTTGAAGTGGAAGGCTTCTAGGTTCTCTATACTGAGCAGTGAAGGAGAAATCGTGGCAGTGGCTAGAGGTAGGGCTGGCAATCTCTGGAGGCAGAGGTAGATGATCTCTGGAGGCAGAGAACATCAGAGATCTGAACTGCAGAGAAGAGCATAGAAGCAGAATAAATATATGGAATTAGCTTGATCGGCTACACTTTTGTTTCTGTTGTATCAACTTGATTGACTACACTTTTGGCAGCTACAGCTGCGGTGACTGCATGTATGCAGTAACAATTTACAATATCTTTTAGATTAGATTTGTGCAGTACCAACTACAGGTGTAGCATGATAGGTGCAGGATATATATCAGATTTGGAAGTGATATTTTTCTTATTTTGGTTCTAAGAATAAGGACAGAAGGGATAGAGATCTCGATTGTCATGACACTTCTGTGCCCCTTTTGCTTCGGAATATTTTTATTTTTGGTATATACATATATATCAGATTTGAAAGTGATATTTTTCATTGTATTATTTTGGTTCTGTTTGGAGAGAAACAGAATAAGAGAAAAGGGCAGAGATCTGTCGTGATACTTTTGCTTCTATTATTTTCTATTTTTGATATATATATATATATCGATTAGATTTAAAAGTGATACTTTTCCTAGTATTATTTTCTATTTTTGGTATATACATATATATATCAAATTTGAAAATGTGTGAAAAGCTTTAATGCAACACCTGATAATTTTATTGTAACATGTACTAACCATACTAATTTTAAGATTTTGTCAACGATAACAAAATAATTTTTAAACAACGCTTTATAATTTTGGGGTAATGTATATCAACATTTCTTAATAAAAATTAAAATAAATATTTTAATACAATGTGTTATAATGTTATTGCAACAAATATATCAACCTTATGCAACAATATTAATTTTTGTGACAACATAGTAACTTCATGGCAATAAATTCTTTTTGAAGCAACGTCTTCTAATTTTCTTGTATTATGTATCAATTGTTGTAATATATATCAGTCATTGCAACAACATTTAAAAATATTACAATGCAGGAAAATCATGTCAAATATATCTTTTTTATTTACAACTTCTAATAATTTGGTTGTAATATATGTCGATCTTTTGCGAAAAAAATTAAAATTAAGACAACAATGTAAATTCGTTGCGAATTGACGAACTAATTGCAATCATTTCATTTTTTGTTGCAATTGACTAAAACCTTTTGCAATGAAATTCAATTTCATCGCAACAAAAAAATACATGGCATGACCGTCAACTAATTGCATCAACATTTTTAGTGGTAGCAATACCATCATTCTCTTGCAACGAAAGTCATAACGATCGCAATTCACAGACAACAGTGGCAAAAAAGGTGCATATATTGCAACTAGTTTTAAAGGTTGTAACAACAACTATACATAATGCAACAAGTTTAGTGCTATAGCAATATATGGTGTTCCATTATAATGCTTGTGCAACAACTTTTCTAGTGGTTGCAATAACATCTTTTTTTCTTGCAACGAAAGTCATGGTTATCGCAACGCACAAAAAAGTGACAAAAATGTACATATATTACAACCACTTTTAAAGGTTGTGGCAATAACTAACACCTAATGCTACAACTTTAGTGTTGTTGCACTATCCGGTGTCGCACTAGGGTAATTTTGCAACAACTATTCTAGTGGTAGCGATAACACCTTTCTCTTGCATCGAAAGTCATGGTTATCGCAATGCACAAAAATGGTAGCGAAACGGTCCATATATTGCAACCACTTTTAAAAGTTGTGGCAATAACTAACACCTAATGCAACAAAAATAGTGTTGTTGCAATGTTCGTTGTGGCATTAGGGTGATTTTTTTAGTAGTGTAGGTTACAGAGAGCAGGGGAGAGAACCCAATTATCTAACTATATGACACTCACCTAGTAAATTGATGTCATTGCGAACCAAGAGCCGCAGCACATCAACACTCATCACAAAGAAGCAAATCAGTCATAACACAAAGACAAATAGCACAAGCATACAACAACAAACATCTCGTTGGTATATGTTAATGTTAGTTAGATGGTGGTCTTTCTTGAAAAGGAATTAACTACTCTCTAAGGTTGTCGAAGGACGAGGAGAAGAACAAGACGTGCAGGATAGAGGCACGAGCACAATAAAGGATGGAGTTAAAGCAAGCATTGTAAGAGACTAGGAAAAGGATACGACCAAGGGCATAATGGGCAGAACACTACTCTCGAGTTGAGATGGAAAAAGGGGATATTCAAAAACGCAGACCTAAGATAAGCATCAAGGCAAGACCTAATGATTACAAAGGTAAGGGTGACATCAAAAAAAGCTAAGACCTGCAATATGGCAGAGGAAAAGAGAACGACCAAGAGCGGGATGGGTAAGACAACACTCTGGAACTGAAATGGGAGGGGAGGCATTAAAATACAAGTATAGGATAAGCATCAAGGTAAAGATCGAGGGATGACAAGGGTTAAGGTGATAACGGGCAAACACACAACAAAGGATGTATTTTAGCCAAAACTTGCAAGGTGTCAAAGAAGGGGGAGCAGTCAATGATGCAATAGATGAGGCATTATCCTCGAATAGGGGTGGAAAAGAGGAGGTTGTAAAGGGTAGGTTCAAAGTAAGCATGAGGGTAAGGGCATAGATATCACAAGGGTTTAAAGGTGATAATGGACAAGGATGTAGAAGAGGAGGTAAATGGGCATAAGAACCAAGGATATAAATACCACAAAGGATGGAGTTAAGACAAGACCTACAAGTGGAAAAAAGAGGATACGTCTAAGGGCTAGATGGGTAAATTGCCACTCTCAAATTGAGGTGGAAGAGAGGAGATTTTTTTAAGAGTAGGAATAAAGATGAGTATCAAGGCAAGATCAATGAATGACAAGGTGATGGTAATAGCAAATAAAAACACAACAAAGGATGGAATTAGGACAAAACTTGTAAGGTGACAAGGAGTAAAAAGAAATCAAGGGAGAGGTAGGTAACCTCATAGCTCTCAAACTGGGTCGAAAGAAAGGGGAGGCTTTTAAAGGGTAGGTTCAAAGTAAGCATTTAGGTAAAGACATCAATATTGCAAGGGTTAAAGGAGATAACGAACAAGTGTGTTAGAGAGAAGATAAAGACGTAGAAGAGCCAGTGGCATAAGTACAATAAAGAATGGAGTTACATCAAGGCTTACATGCGGTAAAGAAGAGGATATTACCAAGGGTGAGATAAGTAAAACACCGCTCTCAAATTGGGATAGGAGATTTTGGATAACAGACATAACGTAATCACCAAGGTATGATCGAGAGATGGGAGAGGTAAAGGCTATAACAAACAAAAGCACAACAAAGGATGGAGTTAAAACTCGCAAGCAACAAGGAAGGGGATATGACCAAGGGAAAATAGGTAAAATAGAACTCAAAAATTGAGATGGAAGAGAGAAGGTTTTAGAGGGTAGGTATAATATAAGCATCAAGGTAAGATATAGAGGTGACAATGGTAAAGATGATAATCGTGAAAAGCATAACCAAGGATAGAGTTAAGGCAAGACTCAAGAAGTGGCGAAGTTGATAAGACAATTAAGGGTGAGATAGGTAAGGTTCCAACATAATGGTTGAAGCAACAAAAGTTATTACTGAGGGAAGTTATAAGGAAACGATGAGATCATCAAGGATGTGCGAAATAGAATGGTCGCTTATGGACCATCAAGAAACAATGGTGGGCAAGGGCATGTTAATTGAAATGTCTTAAACAAACATTGGGGTATGAAGATAAGCATCCATAAAAAAATATGAGAGTATGCAAGACTCCAATGACACGAGCATAGCAAGACCAAGGAAATAGAAATTGTTGAAAGATAACGACCTAACAACAGAATAGGAAAGGGTCTCAAAAGACACGAAGATCATGAATATATAAACTGAAATGTTAAATAGGCAGTAGAAATTCAGAGGTAAGTATTTGAAACGACGGTATGGAAGAATCCAGGGATACAAGCATGTCAATACCAAGGGAACAAAGATGGTCAAATAGTAGCAATTTAATGGTGGAAGAGGAAAGAATCCCAAACGACAAAAAGGCTATGGTTAGGGGGCATCTACAAAGATGTCACAAGCACAAGAGTGAGATAAGCTCTAATAGAATGAATAGGTAAAGCATAGACAATACTAGAATAAAATACATTTAGCAAGGTGATATATAGAAGCATAAAATAGAATTAGCCAATGTGGCTAATATTTTGAAGCAACATCAAGGATGAGGTGAAGTAATAGCCAATAAGTACTTAAAACGGCCAATGCTACTCTAGGTCAGTGGTCCTACAGTCAGCAAGGCTTTGATACCACTTATGTCACACCCAGTTTTGAAGGTAAACCGAATGCGAACCATGTAAGTGCCAGGATCAGAAATCCACGTACACAGCAATTACATAAATAACTCATCATAGCACAATGCTTCGAATGACAATAAAGAGTAAGTAATAATACTACAGACTAGAGTCATTTACATAATATGAATCAAAGTGCACATAATAGAAACGTAGCCAACATAAATAAACCCACCACAGGTAGCTTACTCGGGGAGGTCGCTAGCCTAATCCTCGAACTCATCGATGTCCTAGAACTCCTGGAGATCTGCCTCGACACCTTCTCCTCCTTTACCTGAGCATAGGTTGCACCGAAGGCAACCTGGTGTTTTGTGAAAGCAAGGGTGAGTACACATCAACGTACTCAGGAAATGTCCTGTTTGGCTTAGGTGGACTAGCTTTATGTGGGGTTAGGATCAAAGCAGTTGCTTTTAGTTCATCAGGTATTTATTATTAATATAAGCCAAGTTTTTAGCAATAACCAACCCGTGAACTATTTCCTCATCGAGGAACATCATTATCATCATCGTAACCAAATCCATAAATAGAACCATAGTATCTCAGATCATTTGTATGTCTAATCAAAGGAGCTCCAAGGCCGCTCATAACCGTGAGCACGACTGATATATTAGTTTCATTCCTCTGTAGAGGTCGCACACTTTACACATGAGTCATGATTGAAAGAAATAGGTGACGCCTAAGAGGGGTGAATTAGAACTTCTAAAAATTTCTCTAAACTAGTCCACAAATAAATCCCTAGAGCAAAACCTATGCAAATAATCAAACTAGAATGTGCAAACTAGGTTTTGTCTAAGTGTTGCTATCTCTACTACAGTGGCTAAGTTTCAATCCTAAACAATATAGGTATGAATACAAGATTGAAACTTAAATGCTTAATGTAAATGTGAAAGCTAAAGAGCAAGGTAGAGATGCAAACTCTCGTGGATGACGCCGGTATATTTACCGAGGTATCTGGAACCATGCAAGGTCTCGACTAATCCTCGTTGGTGCCCCTACGCAAAGGGAAGCCCACGTGAGGGCCAAGCACCTCGGTCAAGTAACTCCATAGAGAGTCGCGGGTCTTCTCCACGTGCAAGTGGTGCTTCGCTTCCGGCTCCTCTCGGACGCTCCCCGTCGTCTCCACTATCGAGCTTCCAGCTGAAAACGCCGCGAGCCTCGTTCTCTCCAGTACACAGTGGCAGCCGTGACACAAACGCGGTTGTCACGGTCTCGCAAGACTCTCGCCCCACTCGGTACAATTACAACGGCTCGCGCAAGAGCCGAGGGGTTGTGTGGTATTTCTAAACTCACTCAACTAACTAGGTTTCACCTAGAGCAAGCGCTAAAGCGGTCTAACTAACCTAAGCACTTCGCAATGCACCTATGTTAATCACCAAGTGATTCTATTAAGCACTTGGGTGTATGAGCTCTTGGAGATGTCTACTATATGCCTTGGTATGTTGCTTGGGGTCCCACACCTTGGAATGGCTGGTTGGAGGTGTATTTATAGCCTCCAACACAAAACTAGCCATTGGAGAAAAGTTGTGCTCTCTGTGGCACACCGAACAGTCCGGTGGTGCACCGGACAATGCACTGTTCACTGTCCGGTGCGCCTAGCCGTTGGTCTGACACTGTAGCCGACCGTTGGCGCGCAGGCTTTTTACACCGGATATTCCGGTGGTCTTCTCTCCACAGTGCCACCTGGAACTAGCCATTGGGCTATTGTTCCTGGTGCACCGGACAGTTCGGTGCTTCAGACCAGACAGCCACAGGCAACACTTCCTTTGTTTCTTAGACTTCACTTGATCTTCATAATGTCTTCTTTTGAGGTGTTGCTTTCCTCAATGTCTTGGTCCAAGTGACTTTAGCATCCTGTGAACTACAAACACAAACACTAGCAAACACATTAGTCCACATGTTATGTTGATCATCAAACACCAAAATCTATTAAGTCAAATGGCCCGGGTCCATTTTCCTTACAATCTCCCCCCTTTTGATGATTGATGACAACGCAACCAAAGAAAGCAAATATTACAAACATTTGACTGAAAATATGCAATCTACTTGCTAGGATGCATGAGTGTCCCCACAAAGTGAGATTATGGACTTAATCCTCCCCTGACTCTATAATTCACTTGCTTCCTGTTGGGGGCCTTCGGCTTCCGAAGGTCCTCAAAAACATGATTTGACAATGTTTTCCAAGTGAAATATGTGAACAGGTATCTTCGGAATCGGGTCATGAGTATACAAGAGCATGGTCAGGACGAAGCCTGAGCGAGATGAAAGGTGATTATGACGAAGGATAAGGTGATCACGAAGCTGTGCGCAGAAAAGCTTCGTCATGATAGCAGAGAAGGGGAACCGACTTAAAGATGAAAAGGCAAATTAGACCTCGAAGAATTACTATAGAGTTATTGATAAATGTAAAGGGCATGAATGTAATTCTACATGGGCTGCGTCCCTTGCCTATAAATAGATGAACAGTACTCCTGTATTGTTCACGCTGACTTGACATTCGCTTTTTGCATCACGTCTGTACCTTTACTTTCCGTCAAACCGAAGGTACATTTATAATTTGTTATTGTGAATATGATAATGCAAATAAAAATGAGTTGATGATAATGTTTATATTATTTTTCATATTTTGTATATGAATTCTTCTTCATCGTTTATTGTGCTTATGAAGGCTTTTCTTTCACAACCTTCGTCCGAAGTTCATTATATCCGAAGGGACATAATGTCTTGAAGGACGAAGGACTTTAACATTTAACACTTTTCATGTTGCCTTGTTCTTAACTCTTAGCATTTGAGAACAAGTCCCCAACATTGGCGCCCACCTCCGGTGAACTCACTTCCACTTTTTGAGTTTTGAACACCTTCGGCAAGCATAGACCTTCGTCATGCCGCCGAAGAAAGCTTCAGCAACAGGGGCTGCAGCTCTGCAACCACTGGATCCCAACCAGGAGACTCTCTCTCTTCGGGAGGCCCGAAGCCAGAAGAGGAAGGCCACCAGCCCAACGCCTCAGGAGGATGAATTGGATCAAGAGATCAGAGATATGGAGATGCTGCATCAACAGGTGCAGAGGAAGAAGGAAAAGATGGCTAGGCTAGCTGACCTGCAAAGGCAGATAGACGAAGCCTCTGAAGAAGTTCGCCATCTTACTCAAGATGAGCAGAACCGAAGGCCTCAGCACAAAGAGCTTCATCAGGAGGGCTTCTTCAACGAAGATGACTGGTATGAGAATTTCCATCATGGAAATTTTGCTTTTGATGATGCTTCTCCTCTGTCAGCAGAACTGCAGGCTACACCTTGACCTCCGTCCTACAAGCCACCCCAACTCCCCATGTACGACGGCCACTCAGATCCGAAGCAGTTTCTGATGAGTTATGAAGCAACAATATCTTCATATGGTGGCAATACTGCAGTCATGGCGAAATCTTTCGTCATGGCAGTCAAGAGTGTTGCACAAACCTGGTACTCCTCCCTTCGGCCAGGAACAATCACATCATGGCAGAAGCTGAAGGATATGCTGATCACCAGTTTTCAAGGATTTCAAACGAAGCTGGTCACTGCTCAAGCCTTATTCCAGTGCACCCAAGATCATGAGGAATATCTTCAGGCGTATGTCCGAAGATTCTTACGCCTTAGGGCACAAGCGCCAACTGTGCCCAATGAAATTGTCATTGAGGCCATGATCAAGGGGCTTCGGCCGGGACCTTCGGCCCTGTACTTTGCCAGGAAACCCCCTCAGACTCTGGAGAAGTTGCTTTAGAAGATGGATGAATACATCCGCACCGACAACAACTTTCGACAGAGAAGGGAGGAAGCTTACAGATTCTCCGAAATTGCCAGGGGCTTCGGAGGGAGGTTTCATCCTAGACATGTCAGATCGATTCATTCCACCCAGAATGATGACAGGGGAAGCCAGCAGCAGAGGCCGCAATATTCCTCCCAGGCTTCTCAGGCTTCGGGGCAGCAGCAGAGTTATCCTCGGCCTCTAGCTCCAAGGGGCAGAGGTACCAGGGGCTTCGGAGGAAGATTTGGGGATCAGCCAAGGAAAATCTATTGCTTATTCTATGGTGAAGACAAGCGCCACACCACCAGGATGTGCCATGTTACCATCCAAAAACAAAAAGAAACACCAGAAGCTGCAGCCCAACAGACTCAGCCGAAGCAAGTCCTGCATACTGTTTCGTACCACTCGCCTTATATCCCAGAGTATGTGGGTAACCACCCTGCAGCTTCTGTTGCTTCGGCAAGTCAATCTCAGGCATCTTGGCAACAGCTTCCACCTCCACCACCAATGCAACGAGGCCAGCAGCCAGAAGGGAGTCAGCATACTCAACACCAACGAGACTTCAGAAAAGAGTCCGAAGCTCGCACAGTCAATAGTACTGTGCCAGAATCGAAGCACATTTATTGACAAATATCCTACCTCGGCAGCAGTTTTTGCATTCAGTATCATTTTCTTTTTAATAAGGAACAATTATTGAGACAATGTTTTTTGTCGTTTTCAATTTCTTGTAATACCTTCGACTTTGCTATAGTACAAGTATACCTTTTCCACAGAATAACGGAGTCCAAAAGTCGCCGAAGCATAAGAACTTATGGTTACGCGATGAATCTTCGAAATAACAAAAAATCGTTCCTAAGGGAGCGCAGCGTAAGTTTTCTGCACAAAAGTCGTTCCGAAGGGAATGCAGAGCTTACAGCGAAAAATAAACGCTGATTCCGCTGAAAGTAAAAGGCGAAGAAGCTCCTAAGGGAGGCTTACAGCGAAAAATAAACGCTGATTCCACTGAAAGTAAAAGGCGAAGAAGCTCCTAAGGGAGTCTTACAGCGAAAAATAAACGCTGATTCCGCTGAAAGTAAAAGGCGAAGAAGCTCCTAAGGGAGGCTTACAGCGAAAAATAAACGCTGATTCCGCTGAAAGTAAAAGGCGAAGAAGCTCCTAAGGGAGGCTTACAGCGAAAAATAAACGTTGATTCCGCTGAAAGTAAAAGGCGAAGAAGCTCCTAAGGGAGGCTTACAGTGAAAAAACGTCGATCTTCGACAAATATCATTTTGCATAACATCACATCATCACATCATTTGCATAGCATAACATCATACATCATATTGCATCAACGACGCAAGAAGGGGTCTCAGTATTGATATTCGAAGGTTGTTTCGAAGAAATAGTGCCAGGACACAAAAATAGTTATTGAAGAGTTATACCTTCGTCGAACTCTGAAATGGAAAGATCTATTGATTATTGATTTTACGAGGATTGGTTACTGATTTTATGAGAACACAGATATTATTTACGAAGCATGAAAAGAAGGGAAGGTGTTTTTTCGCCGAAGGCTCAAAAACGGTATGTATATGAAGTTTCATGCATCGTAAAGAATAGAACCATAAATAGCTAATATATTACATTCAAAGTTACAAAATATTACACATGTTTCTCAACAAACATTACATTCTAAATGTTTTTACAATAACATCTAATCTTCCCTTAGAACTATTTCTGCAGCTTCGTTTAGTAGCTGATCAACAACTTTATCCATGATGGCTTCGGCCATTTTTCTAATTTCGTCGTCCCCTTCGCGTGGGGGTCCGCCGATGGCTCGGTAGGCTCTGAGGGAGGAGAAAGTATGGCTTTATTACAAAATGTAAACAAGTTCGAAATCAAAAATTACAACAAAGAGCCGAAAACCACTAGTCAATACCTATTTGCCCTTCGGGATCCACACTTTTTTCAGCGGCCTCTGCTACTTTCCTAGCGTCATGAATGCCTTTCTCGCTTTTTTGTATAATTTCCTGGGCCATTTCCCGACCACCATTGTCCCAGATGTCGGTGAAAAATTTTCCACCGACCAAGCTCGCTTCGGCCGAAGGGTCTTTTATATCTTCAGAGGATAAGGCGGCTTCGGATTGTGCTAAGAATTTTACATGGTCACAGTCTTTCCTCTCCAAAATGGTAGTAATCCCCCTGGCACCCGAAAAGGCGCATATGTCTCCTCGACTATTTAAAATTTCTTCAAAAGCTTCAGCTTCGTGGCTGATCCATCCAATTGGGCCTTCGGGGTCACCCCTTATGAAGTTCTCCTCACTTGAGAATGCGCCAACGCTGGCGAAACTGGTTTTTATTGTCTTAACACATTCCATAGATTTTTCATAGCATCTTTTCTTAGATGCACGAAGCTCTTCAACATTTTTCTCCAAATGATTTGCCCATTGTTCACTGATTTCTCGTTTTGTTTCTTCAAGTGTGTGCTCCTCTTTAGCTCTGGCTAGTTGTTTTCGAAGATCTTCAATTTCACGCTTCTAAGCCTCAGCTTGAGCTTTAAAAGTAGCTTCATCTTCTTTTATTCTATTTATCAATGAATATAATATTTTATCGTTTTCGAGACCTTCGTTCCTTAGTTCAATTACTTCGGAACGAAGGTTGCTCAGGGCCATAACACACCCTTCGTCTTCAGCATCTTTTTGAGCCCTGAGGGCATTGCTAAGTATAAGGCCCTGCAAAAAGTTTGGTTTCAATAAGTTTAAACAAATGAAAATTTTTGGTTTCAATAAATAATACAAAGACCTCATTTTTGCACCTTAAAGCTATTGTACGCCAAGCTGTCGGCCAGCTCGTTTTTCGACAACACCAAGAGCCCGTCTTCTAGTGTTGGGAATCCGAAGCTCTTGCTCATCTCCCGACAGACAGAAATCTCCTTGCTGTCAGGGAGACAATACAAGAAGCCTTCTTCTCCGCTGCCGTTGAATATCAACGCCCCCTTTGGATATTTCAGTTTTTGGGCGTAAAACTGGGCCTCTTGCTTTTCTTTTTCAGTCAACTTTTTCCCCGAAGCATGTCGTAAAATATAATTGAAGGCTTCGGAAGATGCTTCGGGGGCGATAGTGCCAGTTTCTTCAGCCAAAATTTGTTCTGCTATTTCTGTTTCTTCGGCTTCCAAAGATTTCACCTTGGTGGGCTCTGAAGGCCCAGCTTCAGTCTCAGATTGGTGCTTTGAAGCTTCAGCACCAAAGGCTTCAATATGCACTTCGGAAGTTTCAACAATTTTCTTCGAAGTCGTGCTTGAAGACTTTATTGTCTCCAAAACATCCAGCACATTAACCATCCTTTTTCTTTTGGGGTCATTGCTGGACCCTTTTGGCTTTTTGGTGCTTCAATCTTTGCTGAAGGACTTAAAATTTCATATGTCCTTGTTTCTGTAGCCTTCGGGTCTTCTATTTTCTTCATTTCCGGCATTATGATTGGCTCTTCAACATTCGGTAGGGGAGTCGGCTCCTTGGCTTTGGTGGCCGAAGAGGTTTCACCGACATATTTAGGCACTGTGGCCGGTTCAATATAGTGTGGCCGGTGAGTAAGAACCTTTATCTTTTTCCTCTCCGGCGCTGGCTCACTGGGAACGGCTGAAGCAACTTCCTTTGCTGAAGCAGTATTTTTTCTTTTCTGACCCCGTGTTGGATAACGGTAGTCGGGGTAGACAAACCCAATTGCATCAAATACTCGGTTGAGTCTCTTCTTCTTTCGGCCTCCGAAGGCCGCTGATAGTGCAGTGTCTTCGGCCTTCGAGTATGATCCAAGCAGTTCATCACTTATGGCCTCAATACTTTTCAGCCAGTCATCATCTGGCTCGACGAACTTATCTCCGTATTTGAATGTGTATTTTAGTCTAACTAGTCCACCTTCGTCAGGTTCCCTGACGGTTTCCTTCGGCATTTCCCACTTTTCTGCAAGTGGCCATACTCTGAAGGCAATGTGTTCTTGGATCAAATCCCTTGTCCCAATAAAAGAGCAAACCACGCCGAAGGCTCTCTGGCATTCTTCGACTGCTTCATCCATTTCCACCTTCGGCCTCCGGAGGCCGAAGCGTTGCCAGATAGGGCGCATAATGATATCTTTAATATCTTCCAGTGTTTTCAAATCATTCTTCACATAAAACCATTCCGTCATCCAGTCGCCGGGCCACCTCTTTCAAAAGGTTGGCACGGGACAGCTTGACCCAGACTGGGCACCGAAGCTGTAGCAGCCAAAATTGTTGTGATACTGCTCTTTACCCCAGGGTTTTGTCTCATACAATAGCTCATGTATGTTGCAGAAACTTTTTGCATTTGGTTTTAAACCTTGGCTCCTCACGGCCCAGACGAAGATGCTCATCCTTATGATTGCTTCGGGAGTAAGTTGATGAAGGCAGATTTCAAATATCTTCAGTACTTCCACGACAAAACTGCTCAAGGGAAACCGCAGTCCAGTCTTTAAGAAGCTTTGGAATATCACGACTTCATTCTCCTCGGGAGTCGGACAAGTTTTCTCTCCTTCGTCAGCCCTCACAATAGACAAGTCCCGGAAATATCTACCCCTTATATTGACAAGATGGCTTTCTTTAATACTTGATTTACCAAAAACCGCATGGCTTGGTCGCCAAGGTCGATCTTCGGAATCTTCACCAACACTATCCACATCATAACTGTCACTGTCACCAGTGTCTTCAGATAAACCCTCTAAAATCTCCCTAGTAATCTTCTCTATATTTGTCTTTGCTATTGATTGAAGAAAGTCGAGATGCATCTCCTCAGAAAGGCTCAGCTTCGATTCAGCAACAGCTTTCTTATCTTCAGACATCTTCGAAAATGCTGAGAAAGTGCTCTCGAAACCGAAGCTTAAAAATTTAAAAAGCCAAGCAAGTGTTGTTGCGCAAGGGCTAAAAGTCGAGTGAGCAAAAGCAGATGGCAAGAAAGCGTGCCAAATGAACACGTGGTGAGCTCTTATTTATACACCTAGTGCGTTAAAAACTGGAGGGTCCCGCTTGTCAATGACTGTTGCTATTCTAGCAAAGGGAAGGTGTTTTTTCGAACCTTCGGCTTAAGGCCTTCGTCCATATCGCAATATGAATTTATCACTAATAAATTAATATTGCGAGGGGCTACTGTTGGGGGCCTTCGGCTTCCGAAGGTCCTCAAAAACATGATTTGACAATGTTTTCCAAGTGAAATATGTGAACAGGTATCTTCGGAATCGGGTCATGAGTATACAAGAGCATAGTCAGGACGAAGCCTGAGCGAGACGAAAGGTGATTATGACGAAGGATAAGGTGATCACGAAGCTATGCGCAGAAAAGCTTCGGCATGATAGCAGAGAAGGAGAATCGACTTAAAGATGAAAAGGCAAATTAGACCTCAAAGAATTACTATAGAGTTATTGATAAATGTAAAGGGCATGAATGTAATTCTACATGGGTTGCGTCCCTTGCCTATAAATAGATGAACAGTACTCACGTACTGTTCACGCTGACTTGACATTCGCTTTTTGCATCACGCCTGTACCTTTACTTTCCGTCAAACCGAAGGTACATTTATAATTTGTTATTGTGAATATGATAATGCAAATAAAAATGAGTTGATGATAATGTTTATATTATTTTTCGTATTTTGTATATGAATTCTTCTTCATCGTTTATTGTGCTTATGAAGGCTTTTCTTTCACAACCTTCGTCCGAAGTTCATTATATCTGAAGGGACATAATGTCTTGAAGGACGAAGGACTTTAACATTTAACACTTTTCATGTTGCCTTGTTCTTAACTCTTAGCATTTGAGAACAAGTCCCCAACACTTCCTATTTTAGACCAAAGAGCCAAAACCACTTGAAGGATCAAAATTTTAATTTGGTGGTGTTTGGTGTTTGATATAATTTTCATTGCTTTGGTCCCTAAACTTCTCCCCCTTGACATCAACCACCGAAAAGGAAGACATTAAAAGCATGTAGGAAGCAAATAAGTACTTGCCCTCATAAAATATTTATCAATTAAAACCAATTGAAGAACTTGACATTATAACTCCCCCTAAATGAGTGTTCTCCTTTAGAAATAATTTTCTCCCCCTTTAGGGACGAAGAAATACTCCCCCTAAACTTAAACGCTTAATGTAAATGCGGAAGCTAAAGAGCAAGGTAGAGATGCAAACTCTCGTGGATGACGCCGATATTTTTACCGAGGTATCCGGAACCACGCAAGGTCCCGACTAATCCTTGTTGGTTCCCCTATGCAAAGGCAAGCCCACGCGAGGGCCAAGCACCTCGGTCGAGTAACTCTGTAGAGAGTCGCAGGTCTTCTCCATGCGTATCACACCCAGGTTTCAGGGGTCCAAAACCCGGGCGCGAAATAATCACCAAGTGTGTGCTAGGATTAAGTCTCACACATATGATGACTCATGGTACAAAAACGAATGTCACATCATTAATATATAACGAAGTTCTGTACAAAATAGTTAAATAATTACATCATATGAAGACAACGATCCAGCAACCAAAGTTGACTCGGAGAACGACGCCCTAGACCACTCACGAACTCATCACAACATCCTTTATGCGCCACATCATGTGGTACCTGTTCTTGACCTAGGGGGATGTGAGTACAACAAGAGTGAGCTCACATACATTCATCGCTCAACAAGTTGTGCGGAATAATGTGCATGAACTCACCAAAGGTGGGAGCTCATGTGAAGTGTAAGGCTTACCAAAGGAGATGGTTAAAGCTGAGCATTGCTTTTAAAGTTGGTCAAAGTTTTATTAGCAGTTACTAAGTATAAGTAGATACCAACCCAAATAAGTAAGAGATCAAATTAATAACAACACCCACAATGCAATGCATATGACAAATTAAGTTTAGTTCCATAGATTAATCATGCGAGACTCCTGAGCTGCTCATTGTGATACCCCAGTGTCACCTAGGGTTTCTTCTTTAAGCTAACTTGAACCATTATCACATGTGAACCAAATAGAGGCATGAACATCAAAAATTAATAACAAAGGTTTAAAGTGAGTATTTTTCATCTTAAGAAACTCTCATTAATCATGTCATGAACCTCAAGGTAAGAAGAACTCTCAAACCCTAATTAATCCAAAGTGAACCATTAAGCACATAAAAGGGAATTTGGGAAAAGACTTGGGAAAAATACAAAATTTTGGTAAGAACCAAATAACAAAGTTTTACTACACTAAATGACCAACAAAATATAGTAATAAAGTTTTGCCATTTGGTTTTTCCAAAATCCCCAAATCAGCCCTTGAACCAAGATCCTATGGGGAAATTCTGAATTCTAAATTCTGAATTTCAGAACCCTTTTTCAAGATCAAATGCGTTCCCTGTTTTCCAAAACTCAAAACCAAAAA
Source organism: Zea mays (assembly GCF_902167145.1). Classification (NCBI taxonomy): domain Eukaryota; kingdom Viridiplantae; phylum Streptophyta; class Magnoliopsida; order Poales; family Poaceae; genus Zea; species Zea mays. The sequence continues at coordinate 68,601,587 of NC_050098.1, forward strand.
GTCCAAATATCAGAGTGGTGCCAAATTTCCTTGAACATGCTCTGGAAAATTTGAACTCAAACAAAAATCGTTTGGCATGATTTTGGCACTGTTTGTCCTCGGGACCCGACCATCTGACACTGGCACCTTGGTGACGCTATAACTCTCTGTCCCTAGCCTAAAACCACGCAACATCCACACACAAACGACAAAGCACAATCAGGGGAATAAATCCTTCACAACGATCTTGCCCAAATTCACGAAGATTTGTGCCCAATCGGCGTTAGAACTCGGGCAGAAGCAACAGTTCCACGTGTTCGACCGTGGCTGACACGCCCGGTTCACGCCCGTTCGCGCACCCTCGCTGCGCAGTGCACGCCCGCGCGCGCTCGCCGGTCCACGACCGCCCGTGCACCACGTCGTGCTTATAAAGCAGCCCCAGGCCTCGATCATACCTCCCCGCGCGCTCTCAAGTCCTTCCCAAGCCAAGTTCACTGGACTTCACCTCGAGCACGCCACGCCACCGCCCGCCATCACCACCCGAGCCTTGGCCACCGTGGCTAGCTCCCTCCAGTCACTTCCAAGCCGCGCCAGCCACTCGGTTAGCTTCGCCAATAGCCCGTGAAGCTTTCCAAATCCTTGGACCCGGCAGAACTTCACCAGAGACTCGAGATCGTCCTCGCCGGACTTTGGTCGCCCACGGCCGCACGTAGATCGAGCAATCCGGTGAACCATTCTCAAATTCTTCGTGCACATATCTTCCTTGACCTCTGGTGAAGCTCCCTGACCCATTCAATCGGATTATGGCACCGTGAGCAGGCCGGATTCCTCGCCGCCGACGAGCTCCCCCGCCTGCGCACGCGGACCGACCTACTCCGACCATAGCAGCCGACGATCCGTACCTCGACGTGATCGCCAGAGACTCACGGACCTCACCCGACCCCTCACCGGAGCAACCGCGCCGCCGTTAAGCCCCTCCACCCTTTTCTTCCGCCGCGGTCACTGTTCCATTAGGGGAAGGATCGCGGGTTTGATTTCGTGAAACCCTAGGGGGTTTTCTGCAGAGTCATAGACCAAGATGAATAGTGAACCGGGGACCTGTCTGTAATACACTTAAAACCTTTTGCCAGGGACCCAAGTGAAAAACCCTTTTCCTTTATCCATTTTTGTTTATTTTTTTAAATTCAGCAGAGAACTTAGAAAATTCATATCTCGAGTTATATTCAACCAAATTTAGTCAAACCAATTTTGTTGGATTCAAAATATTATGAACTATCACATAAAAATATTGAACCATATGCTTTCTGTTTTAAATTCTAGAGTTTGGAATTAATTAAAGAAACTTACCAAACCTTTTTAAAAGGAAGAAAATTAGTTATGCTTCTGTGCTGAACTTAAGAAAAATTGTAGAGGTTCAAACCCCACCTAGACACTACTTAAAAATATTGAACACCCCAGTATTGAAGATTTAAGTGGGATTATCTATTAAAAGCCATTTTTGCCCAAAACTTAAGAAAATAAGAAAGGTTAGAAAATAATGAGCAGTGGATGCAAATATTTTTCCTAGTCCACTTAAGCAATAGAGAACCTAGGAAAAATAAAGGGAACCCTAGTCCAGAACAGATTCAAGGTGAAATGTTTTATTAAGCACTAATCAAACTAGAAAGACAATTATTAGAATTATGAAAACAATTTCAAAATTTTTAAGAAAAATCCAGTGGACTTGTAACCACTAGGACCCCACTACAAAAATGATAAACACCTCAACCCATCATTTTAAGTAGGGTAAACAAATAGAACTTGATATTAAGCCATATTTCAATTAAATCATAAGCAATCCTAAAAGTGTGCAACAGTGGCCAAATAAATTTTTACCAGATTAATAATGAAGTAGGCCACCAGAGAAAAATGCAAAATCCAATTGAAAGCTACAAGTAATACCCATTGCCAATACTTCATGAAAAAGACCATTTAGTTCAAGAAATTCCTACCACCTTTCCCTTAAGCAAAAAGCTACCAATTTTTAGAATGATTGCTCTTGCACAAAGAAAAAGATAGGAAAAAATAGAAATCTGTTGTTTGATATTTTTTAAATATAGTGGTAGTAGAAAGCACCCCTTTGGCTAGAAACTTTGGAAAATCATAATAAAATAACTAATAAGTATTAGTGGCTGCAAATTTGTACAAAGTCATGTTATAACATCTAAATGCAAGCAAAAATAAGTCTTGGAAAATAACCCCCTGTTAAAAGAAGGTTGTAGTTCAAAACACCCCCTCTGCCCTAATATTTGATAATTTTATACAGAGAGAACCACTCACTTTTTAAGCCCCAAATTTTGAGATAGGGACTTATACACCAGTAAGAAGCCACTGTAATGTTTGCAGAAGTTTTGGATATTTATTAAGCTATCTTGTAGTTTGAACCCGCCTTAAAAGCATAAAAGAAATAGGAAAGAAGAGAGGGAATAATAAATCTCACTCCAATGAATTCAGCTAGAAATCTTAATAAACTCCCACTAAGACAGTAAAAAGAAATCAGTGGAACACCAAAATGAACTTAACAATTAGCTTAACCAAACTTGACCCTAGTTTGCTAAAGTGTGCCACAAAACCTTCAGTAGCAAGATTAAGCTCTACCTTATTAAATTGACCATCCCCCATCAAATTTTAATTGCAAAATTGCATATCATGCCATGCATGTATCTTACTCATTGCATTCATTAGATTGCAATCTCGCTGACGGAGAGTATGTGCTCATCCCCGAGCAAGGAGCTGTCCACGAGGAACACCCGGAGCAAGCTCCCGAGACTACCATCGAGGATCTCCCTGCAGCCCCAGCATTTGAAGGCAAGCCCCGGTTTTATGCATAACCGTTTATATATGCTACTTTACTACACTTAATGTTTATAGGCTTATAATGTGCACTTAAGTGTAGGAGTTGCTTGAAACCTTTAGTTGCATGAACTCAGGATTCCTTTTTGAGATGGATACTAGTATGTTAGGTCGAGTAGCTGCTATGCTAATCAGGATCTCGGTAGAAGTCGAGTGATTTTTCTAGCACTCGCGCGAGGTCAGGAATTTATTGTATTCATCTTGATAACGGGATCTATGATGGTCCATGGACTTGGATCCAGGGAGGATGCCTTGTCCGTGAGATGGGAAAAGGAATTAAGGATTAATGTGTGGATACCTGAGTCAAGTGTTTGAACGTACTAAACACATGCCAGGAAATATGGTAACCGGTAAACCTAGTACCTGAGTGAAGCCAGGCGCAGACTTTTCTCCTCACGCGACTTGAGGCTGGGTCTCCCATGCTAGCTATGGTGCGTACAAGTGCGGTAACTGCACGGCGGCAGCCAGGGTCAGTGGAGCATTGTATGCCAAGGCGGTGAGCCCTGGCCGCGAACGGGGAATCGATGGGGACGGTTGACGTGTGTGGGGACGGAGTGCCCTGACATGTCGTGTGTTTAGGTTTACCTTGCAAGGTTTAAAACTCGATTTGAATCGTCTGCTTCTCGCAGCTAATGAGACTGCTTGACCCCTTGTACTACATTGAGTAAGAAGTGAAATGAGGTTTACATGAGACAACTTGTTGATTGTACTAAATGCTTGTTACCGTGTATGCCTAGAAGGAGCAAATTTAGCTAAGATAATGATGCTAGAATTTGAAAAGCTAAAATTGTTTTTAGACTCAGCTAGTGCTTTTGGCAAACCAAACCCCTCAGCCAAACAGCTGCATGGTCTAGAGGTAGAGGAGTAGTTTCCTCACACCGGGTAAGTCTAGCTGAGTATTAGTATACTCAGCCTTGCTTGTGGCATAATTTTTGCATGTACGCTTCAGGATATGGTTGATGGTGTGACTTGGCCTACAACCCTGCCACCGGGTTGGACAGTCGAGTGGGATGCTGCTCCAGCAGGAAAGGAGCAGGAGGAGTAGTGGGCTAGGCCTTGCCCAATTCCTCGCTACTGACGATATCGATTATCCACTGCATTTTATTTTGTGAACTTATATCAGCTACTTGAAAAACTCCGATTTATGTAATAACTCCGTATTTAAATTGAGGTTTTCCTGTTTTATTGTATTTCTTCTGTGACTCACCTTCGAGTGAGTTTGTGGTATTTGATCCTGGTTAAGTGGCTCTATCAGACTAGATCTGAGGGATTGACGGGTTATTCCGATTTAAGTGTGTTACAGTCCCTGAGGAATGACTTAGGCACTTAAGCTGGAATAATTCGGGTGGTTCTGCCACACTCATGACCGCGAGCACGGCTGATATACCAGTTTTACACTATGCAGAGGTTGCACCCTTTACCCACAAGTAATGTATCCCGTCTAGCCATGGTTAGCTAGACCCTTAGACACTTCCCAGGTGAATGGCTAGGGATCCACTACGAGGCCTTTACAAAGTTCCACTAGCTTCAAAAAAACCCGCTACAGTTTCTAGGAAGCGCAATATAGGAATCCCTCGTCCGAAAAGCCATCGCAGCTTGATCAACCCGAGAACCTCCCTATACTGACAACTCCCCGACTGTCCTTGCCCCACTAGCTTCCCTAATTAGTCAGCCAAGGGCGTCCCATTCCACCCTTGTGGTAGCACGGATATCTCAAGTTAAGCTCCATGTTCCAATTAACACAATGATCTTGTCATGAACCATAATTAAAACAATAGTATAACTAGAACATGATAATAATGTAATATTAATCCCTAAAACCAGGTAGAGCAATTGCAAAACTACCCAAAAGATCAGTGGCAAACAAGGTGTGGGATAAACAAGTCTAGGGACACCTCTTAGGTCCCATCAGATTAACTTGAGCATGTCACAGTGATTAACAGGAACATTATGAGGTAAAGAAGAGTGATCAAGGGCATAACTTGCCTAAGACTCGAGATTCCAGGTACCAGGATGATCTTTAGATTCTCGTGACCTCACTGCTATTCGTAGCAATACAAATAAACATGTTATAAACAAAATTAAAATCACACCAAACATAAGCACAAACTGCATAATAATATTCTACTCGATGCTACGAGATCGTGGGTTCGAGAACGACTAAAATCAGAGTTATTGTTAGAGAGTTATGATTTCTTGAAGATTTAGGTGTTTAATATAGAATAACTTAAGTGTATAATTTTTAATCTATGTTTTATGACAAAACTAGGTTACAAGACGATGAACAATATTAGTATGAATTTAACGCAACTGGAATGGATCAAAACAGAGTTAAAATGAATTACTTATGAATTAAACAATTTTATGGAATTATTTTTATACTAAAAATCATTTTGTTTATTAAATTTACCCATTTTATTAACCTTTAGGCCACACCCACAATTTCCCAGAAGCTCAGGGGGTCACATGCAAATTTCAGGACTTAGTTGCTATGTTCTTTACATATATAGTTGGATGGCGGGTTGGTTTTGAATAAGCCGAGAGGCTCTTTTACAAAACAGACAAGCTGAAGGGGGTATCAGAGACTATGAGCCGTTGAATTGCAAAACGAGCGCTCGGATTAGATCACCACTCTACATCGAACCAGTATGCATCCCAACCCATCCGATCGAAATCCAATGACTCAGATTTAAAACGGACGATGGGGGGTACATCGAACGTGATCACAGTCGTCAATCCTCGATCAAATGGCCACCACACCTCCAGCCAAACCGTTACCCCTTAACTAATCTCAGGCGCACCTTCCCAATCGAACGGCTAGGGACCGCCCTCGCACAATCCATCCGCCCAGTGCCGGAGTGCGGCGGCGCCGACCCAGGCCATGGCGAACACCACATCGGAGAACAATGATTTGGCCCATGAGTGGCTTGCCCCGGACCAAAAGTGTGTGCTATGTGACGAGTAGTGCATGGCAAGCACACCTAGAACCCCAATTTTGAAGATCATCTGGCCGATCGACCCAGCCTACGGCGTCAGACAGGTCGTGGCGGACCCACACCCCACGGTGAGAAATCCCCAGCCGCCCGAGGCATCACGACACACGATGTTCGGAGCTACGCGTCACCGATGGGATAACAAACATTATGAAGGTAGCCTTACCCGAAATCGCAAGGTAGATAGCACCCCCACTGCGAGCAACGGTCCAGTGGTGAGCTTCGAATCCAGACAAGGATTAGCGGCCGTGTCGATCACAAATTGCGCCCCAGGACCAACCAAACACCTTCATGGAAACTCGATGAAGCCCCTGGATATAGCTTCGCAGAACACCCCCTTGATGACCAAGCGAACCAGGGGTGTCGGCGCCACGTTCACCTTCTATCACATCCAGGTTTCAGGGGCACCAAACTCGGGAGCGAATAATCACCAGGTGTGCTAGGAAAGTCTCACACATTTAATATATAACGCAGTTCTGTACAAAATAGATAAATAATTACATCATACGAACACAACGATCCAGCAACCAAAGTTTACTGGGAGACGATGGCCTAGACCTCTCACGAACTCATCACGACATCCTTCATGCTCCTCATCCTACGATACTTGTTCTTGACCTAGGGGGATGTGAGTATAGCAAGGGTGAGCTCACATACATTCATCACTCAACAAGTTGTGGGGAATAATGTGCATGAACTCACCAAAGGTGATAGCTCATGTGAAGTGTAAGGCTTACCAAAGGAGATGGTTAAAGCTGAGCATTGCTTTTAGAGTTGGTCAAAATTTTATTAGCAGTTACTAAGTATAATTAGATACCAACCCAAATAAATAGGAGATCAAATTAATAACAACACCCACAATGCAATGCATATGACAAATTATGTTTAGTTTCATAAATTTCTCATGTGAGGGTCTGAGCTGCTCATGACCGTGAGCACGGCTGATATACCAGTTTTATAGGCGTACGCCCAACCCCTCGTCCTCGGTCTCGATACTCAGCAGGAAATCCACGAGCACAAGTCAACAATGCAGTGCATCGTCATGTCACTCACAAGACGCCAAGACATCTCCCCTTGGAATACGACGTCCCTAGGCTTCACGGCATGCATCTCCTAGGTGTATAAATAGGGTAGTGTAGTTCCTCCAAGAGGGAGGGAAGACTCATTAGTTTTCCACAAAGTCTTTCGATATTGGCACTTGTCTCAATCAGTTCTAGGGACTTGGGGACTTCCCCTCTCCCACTGTGCTTGTAATCCCTACTGCGAGCACCCCGGTGTGAGTAATATAAGCCTCATCCCCCCTCTACTGGAAGTAGGGCTTTGCATTGCCCGAACTAGGATAAACTACTTGTATCAACTCGCACACCATCTAGATTCTAGGCACGCGGCATTATTTACTAGTTGGTTAGGACCTTTAGTCTGAACACCAACACCTAGTAAAGGTGAAAAAGCTCCAAAGTCGTTCCTAAGTGAATGCAGAGCTAAGCTCCAAAGTTGTTTCTAATGGGATGCAGAACTAGAATTCCACCTAGTAAGGATTTCATCAAAGGTGTCGACTTCACATTCGATCTATTTAATTACACCTTCAGGATCACCGCGAATAAAATTTTGGTCAGTCGAGAACGCACCAACTTTAGCGAAAGTGTTCTTCAACTTGTTAGAACAGTGCATGGCAATAGAAAAACATTCTTCCTTCGCTTGGCGAAGCTCTTCGATATTCTTTTGCAGTCTGGATCGTTCCGTATCAGATATTTCACGCTTCGCCTGTTCAACATTAAAATTCTCAATAGCTTTGTCAAGTTTCTTCTCTAGCTTTATCACTTTAGATTTGTGGAGCTCTACTTGAGCAGATAAGGCATATTCCAAATCTACTATGTGTTTTGCGTCAGCTTTTTTGTCTTTCTCAAGTCTTGAAATTTTTTGGTCTGCTTCAGAGAATGCAGCCAAATCAATCTAGTTTTTCTTCAATTTTTCAATTAAAGAAAGAAGAATTTTGTCTTTCTCGGTGGCCTGGTGTTGAAGGTCAATGACCTCGGACCGCAGATTGCTCAAGGCTATCCGGGTGCTTTCGTCTTCGGCATCTTTTTGGGCTTTCAAAGCCTTGCTAAGAATAAGACCCTAATAATAAAAACATAAAAATAAAAAATAATAATAAGTATTACAGTAAAGCATTCTATAAAATTTATAAGTCTAAAAGAAACAAATTTACAAAAATTAAATATGCAAACCTTCAAGTTGTTGTAGGCCAGACAATCTGCAAGATGATCCTTCAGCGTTGTAGATAGACCAAGTTCAAGCTTCGGATAACCCATCTTATCCATCATCTCTCGACAAACATCAATCTCCTTGTTGTCTGGCAAGCAGTATAAGTAATCATCTTCGTCATTGCCTCCATAAACCAGAGAGCCCTGGGGGTACTTCAAGTCTTTCGCATAATATTGCACTTCGGCAATTTGTTCTTCCGTCAATTGTTTCTCCGAAGCATGGCAAACAATGTATCTGAGATCACCAAGAGACGCTGCTTCAGGTATTGGCAATGATATTTTCTCTGGTAGGCTTTTGTTTACTTGTTCTATTGGCCTACATTCCGAAGGTCCAGCCTTAGCATAATCAAGAGCAATACTTTCGTCAATAGCCTTTTTCAATTCTTCAGCCTTGTCTTTGGAAATCTTTGTAGGAGCAGGTGTTGCCACTTTCGAGGGCCTCAGAACAGCATCTAGCACGTTTGCCATTCTTTTCCCCTTTTTAGGAGTTCCCGTCGGGGCAAGCGTTGTTTTTGTTTGTTCTTGTATCTTTGACAGATCTGCCATCTTCGGCTCTATAACAGGCAGATCAGTAGAGGCCTTCTTGATTTCCTCCTGCTCCTATTTAAAAAATTCAAAGGATTCAAAAAGAGTGCTGGTAGGACAGTTTAAAGAGAAAGCTAAAAAATTATTACCTTCGAAGCTAAGTCACTTACAGTCTCACTAACCGGCAAGGCAGGCAATTCTGCTGCTCTGTCTGAATAATATGTTTTTGACCGGTGTGTAAGAACCTTCACTTTCTTTTGCTTCGTCGCAGCAGAAGAAGCTTTTAGTGCATTTTTGTTTTTAGTCCTCTCCTCCGATCGGGGAAGCAGTAATCAGGGTAAATAAATCCAACAGCGTCAAAAACCTTGTTCAATCTCCTCTTTCCTCGGGCACCAAAGGCAGAATTCATAGCTTCGTCTTCATCTTTGGTATAAGCCCCTAATAATTCATCACTTGTTGCTTCGATGGCGTCAAGCCAGTCATCATCAGGTTCACCAAATTGATTCTTGTACCGATAAGAGTACTTCAAATGAACCAAATTGCTTTTCCAATATTCTGACTTGTTTCAGCCCCAACATCCTTCGCCATTTCCCACTTGGCAGCTAGGGGCCATATCTTGAAAGCGATGTGCTCTTGCACTAAGTCTCTAGTGCTGATGTAGCTGCACACAGCGTTGAACGCTGCTTAGGCAGGTTAACATGTGAGGCGTTGCGTGACGGAAGTGAGGCAAGGTGGTTGATCGGGGTAGATGGGGTTGACACCAAGAGTAGACGGGGGTAGACACGAGCGACACACTGTTCGCGAGGAGAGTCGGTCTGGTGATCCCATGAAAATGACACGAGATCTGGAATCGGCTCAACGAGAGGAAGATATGTATATATTATCATGGTTTTCGAAATATTTCAGTTTTCAAAAATACTTGATTTTAGGGATTAAAATAATATCAGAAAAGGCTGAAATTCATATTTAGTACTCGAAAAACGTTCCGAAGGTTCCAAAATTTCCCATGACATCCTCCAGATAATTTTACATATTTCAACTTTTCGCACTCATAACCACTATGCAATGGCATGAATGCAACAATCGAAGCTTCTCTAGGATTTTATTTTGCTACGCTAAAAACTTATATATATATATATAGTAAAATAACTCTCCATTATTTAGAAAAAAGAGAAGAGAAGTAATTAAAGGAGAGGGTAACACCTGAATTTGGTGGATATCAAAAAAGAAATTTGATACCCCAAATTTAGGATGTCACAGTATGACTCAGCTTTTATTAGGGAATCAAGTGTTTCAGTGCCTGGTGATCTCACTATGAGGGAGTTGTTGGCTGCTCGATAGAGTTACTCCAAGTTGTTATCAGTGACGGTCCTGATATTTTAGAGGCTCGGGACAAAACTTATATGAGAGGCTCTTTATAATTATTACACTTAGATATAATGTGTATATATTATCAATAAATATTTATGTATATCTGAAAAAGGTATTAATATTAAATAAAAAGTAATTAAAATATAGCCAAACATCTCGCATAAAAATGCCACATATATATGTGTCCAAATAACTCAAAAGAAGGTTACCTCGAACATTGATTAATGGATGCACGTTGTTAAATTAGTCGATCAGGTCTTTAGTTTCGTTTTCACCGTGTAGAGCAGGACGAAAGCATCACCGTACCGATGCTCGTGCGCTCGCTACCAAGAGGATAGGGCATGACCGTCTGTCTGTCTGCGACTATGCGAGAGATAGAAATGAAACGGCAAACATTGTTGTCTCACTACACACTGAGAGACTAGGCGGCTGGGCCTGAGACTACGAAGTCAAGATTAATGGGCTACAATGAATTATCCTTGCTTGTTGCTGCTGTGTTGTTGAATTATAATTAGACCTTTAAAAAATTCTATAGAGCCAATATATAGATCTATACACAATATGTTATATACTTGTATATATGTACTGGTTTTTAGTACCTAGGGTGATTTTCAGTATCTAGGGTGAGGCCCCGTTAATATGGGGGCCCTGGTCGGGGGCACTGCTCGACCCCCACCAGGGCCGGCGCTGGTTGTTATTAGGGATAAAAACGGACGGAAACGAACGGAAAAACCTCTCTCCCGTTTCCGTATCCGCCTTTTATCATCGGAAACGGGATCGGGTCTGAAATAGTCGGGAACGGAAACGGGAGCGGGATAAACGGAATTGCGAAAACGAATGAAAACGGAAATACTAACGGAAACTCATAATTTAATACAAATAGAAATGTTATTGATGTTTGACTAGTGATTGATTGGCAGAACAATAACATAAAACGAATAGATATAGAGAGACAACATTCTATTGTTGTTTGGTTGCTAAATGTGTACATTTAGCTACATCCGATGTTGTTTAAGACTTTAGATCACTTGTCATTTGAAAAGAGCCGGTGGTTACAATGGTCAATTGTGCTATAATTTGTCACCTAAATACACGAGGATTTAGTTTATATACTAATGCATATTAGGCTCGTCCCATATTTGTCAAATACGGAATAAATACGGGTTCAATCCGGAAAAAAACGGGATCTCGTAAAAACGGACGGAATAAGTCATCTCTCATTTCCGTCCCGTTTTCATATTTTTCCATAAATACGGAAACGGTCGAGTCAAATGTAGAAAACGGTACGGGTCGGGACGGGATTTTTTCCGTCCGTTTTCAACCCTGGTTGTTATAGGAAAGGTTGGCCACTGTTAAGAACCATATGAAACTACAAGTTGATAAACATCGAACTAATCGTGTATGATTCAGTTCTTTTGAAACAACAACCATATGTTTAGAGCTTGGAAGTCAATCGACGCTGTCTGAAGTTGGCATTCAGATACTTTGGACCATTTACAATATTGTAGCATATCGGTTCAGTGGCCTATAAGTTGGATTTGCCAACAACTACATTGATTCACTCAATATTCCATGTTTCCTGTTAAAACCATTCACTCCTAGTTCTACTCTGATTTATCTGGTTTGTCTCATATGGTTGATTTATCTAGAGTGGACGTGAGACCGGTTCAAATACCGGAGCGTCGCCTCATTTGTAAAGGCGGTCATCTAGTGGTGCAGGTCAAGGTTACTTGGTCTCATTTATCTCCAACTGATTCTACTTGAGAATTCTATGAGGCATTGAGGACGATATTTTCGGATGCTCTTGATTGGGGACAATCAAGTTCTGGTGCAGGGGGAGATCTTAGAGTTCATATGGCTAACTCTAACATAGCATATTCTTCATTGGGTGTTTAAGTCAAGGATGAGGTTGGCTAGAACAGATTGGGAGGGTGAAGGCGCCAAAAAAAACAACATTATGAAGTCCATACCTGAGTTCTTTGGCCCGGGGCGCGCTTACTAGCGGGTGGGTGCTCACATCAAGGGCTGGATGCGGCTCGGCCAGGGCCATGGCACGGCCTTGTGACCTCGCGCCGTCGCCTATCCAAGCGGACTCGCGCGTTCCGTGTCCTAGGAGGCAAAACAATTGGTGAGGTGAGCGAGGCCCTAAGTTTTATCTTAATAGCCCACGAGCCGTGATGACTCTGATCCAACTATGGGTATCCCGTGATCTCCGGATCCTATGTTTTACAAGTTAACGAGTGACATGACACTCTTGAGCGTCTGCTTCGGGTGTTAAGATTTATATCAAGGCTAGTTTAGGATTACGGTGGAAATAAACTAATTTCCCTTTCAATCCCAAGGATCGAGTTTCTAAACTAACCCTTATAGATCAAGGGTGGTTCAACGACCTATTCAGTCAATAACCATATTTTACCAAACTTTAATAGGCTGTTTATGACAATTTTTTGTTCACGCCACAGTTTTAAAACCCGCCTAACGTACTTGTTCTTCAGTAAAATCTTATCTACAAAGTTGTAGGTCAAACACTAGTTCTAACACTTTCAAGCTTTATCAATCGTACTATCGACCATGCTAATGACCATCCTCGGTTCTTATATATTGTGATTCTCCAGTATATAATCTTTATCGTTAGCCTACATCCACCTCATTGTCATATTATTTTTTTCCAGACTTAGTTGAAACGAAACATGGTATTTTATTAAAATAAATCATCCGAGTAATTAAGTAAATAAAAAATAAAAACACATAATTTATAAAAACAGTAAAAAATTACATAACTAAAACATAAAAATAAAAAATACATAATTTATAAATAAAAATACATGACTTAAACATAAAAATAAAAATGCATAAGTAAATTTTAATTTATAGACTAGATTTTAGAATTTTTGGACTTCAAATAGTAAAAAGAACTAGCTGACATGACAAACACATACAACAATAAGAACATGTCATATCACTAAAGACGACTGTTACGGAGCGAGTTAGATCGATACCAACTGAACCATATAATATAATGCAGCGGTCCGACTGTCCGAAGAGACAGATCCACAGACCTATCGAACCACGTGGAATCAGCCGTTACCAACATCCCCTGATTGAAACCAGCCTAACTGCACCAGACAACTACTTCCTCTGGTCCAGTTTATAAAATAAACACAAAACAAGATTCAAGCTTCTTAACATGTGACCAATAATTTGGTGAACAATTTCTAAATATTGTAACACACGGGATATAGTTAAATTCATGATCAGAATATAGTATCCAATAATCATAGCTTTATAATCATAGAATTTTAATATTTAATAAATAAACGGTCAACCTGTAATTTGGGTGACGTATTACGATGAACTACGTCTCATGAACCGGACCTGAAGTACCTCTCCGTCCTTAAATAATATTCGTTTTAGCTTTTGAATTTTATATGTATATCTAAATAGATGAAGATGAATTTAGAAACATAAATAAAACATATATATTAAGTATTATATGAGCCTATTAATTAACTAAAATAAATTTTAATTTAGAACAGAGTGGGTAATAAACAACTCGTAACTATCTCCAGCAACTTAAAATCTTCATTCTCATATTTAAACTCTACCCTATAAACAGTGCAGTTTATCGTACAAAATAGTGTTTTGAATGACTAGATAAACTGCCGGATACGATAAGTGTGCTAAAGAACCAAGTCTGCACGCGTTCGCATTTGGTTGATTATTCGTTTATTCGGTAGTTGACTGTCAATTCTCTGCAACAATTTCAGTTTGTTGAAATCAATTTGCAGCGCGATAGTCGGTAGAGTATACCATATGTAGCCACGTAGGTTCATGATCGACAAATCCACTCACGTGACAATATATATTATCCGATGGGATGGGGTGGCATCTGTCTGGTTCATAGCTCAAATAGTGTGAAAATCAAAAATACTGGGGACAGGCCCAAAGTAGGCTGAGATGTACACCATCACCGGTTCAGGCCATAAAAATTCAAACGATGGTACAATCTAATCACGGTTGCTACTCAGCTGAGTCAGACTAACTGAACAGTATGCAAGGATGTTAACTGCTGATACCAAGGAATTCGGTGAAGCTTGGATACTTTGGTTCCCAACCGATCTCAGCCCGAGTTTTTGAATTCTCCATTCTCTTCCCCAATGGACCGTCAGTACCTGGAGTTAAAACACACTTCGGGTTAATTAAGCTATATGCTATTGCCTGTGCACTCAAGAATATGAAAGAATCAAAGAACCATATCAGGTCGTACAAGACTAACCAGTAAAGCCTCCAAACTTCGTGTCAAATTTTCCACTATTGTTAACAGCATCCATTATTTCTTGCCTGTAAAGTTTTTTTTCCTTTAAAATTAGGCAAACCAGAAGAGTAACTCTGCACAGCAAAACTGACTACAAAACAAAGAAACCGATATGAACAAGGTCAGCAGTTACCTGGAAAGGGGCTTGTTGTCACAACCCAGAAATATTCGACTCCGCAGTCCCTTTTTCATGATTGCTACAGCAAGGGAGGCAGCATCCTGGCAACAATATTATATGTATAATCACAGCTAATAATATAGTGTTCGTTGAGGAACAAGCTATACCCACACCAGTCCATGTGATTGACATGGTAAGGACCTTAAGAATATGTAAAGACATCAACAGCTCTATAGGGAACCAAAGCATTCACGGGCATGCTAGGATCACATCGAACAATGCTATGGTAAAACTAAATTAAGTGAATATATAGTAACTTCTAATTAGATAGCGTTGCAGTATATGAAGTAACAAACTAACAACAATCACTTTAGTAGCTTGCTTCATAGACTACAACAATATAAGCTCCAGGATTTACAGGCCACATATATAGTTTTGAAAACCAATGCTTTTGTATTTCATAAATAAGTACAATATTAAAATTACTAACATTTCAGAGATAATAGTCACTCTGCTTAGCTTTTTTTTAGCCAAATGCAAGGCTATGTAAAGAAATTGTAGCATCCATTTACAGATTTTGGACATAACATAAATATTAAATATGGTCAAGTGCTCAACCAGATCGTAAGATGTGTAACACTGCAAAATAAATCTGTACCTCATAATGAATCTGGTTGATGATATGATCTGGTCGTGTGTCTAAAGTTCCTTTCCTCAACCAGAAAACATGTGCACCTCTGTCTATCTTGTGTGTCCAAGTCAAGGAAATGCTAACCGCTTTCACCCATAGTAATGTGCAAGAGTTTGGAGTTCGTATTCATAATAATATTAGGATAATTGTATAGCCTAGTTTTTTATACCAGAAGTCGTACTTCACTTGTACAACATGTAAGTGAAGTAGAATGCAGGAATTGTGTGTATATTGATAGAGAAGGGTGTTGTTACATATATAGGGGAAGAGCCAGAGGTAAAAGGAAACCTCCTAAACAAGGAAACAGCAGGACCCTAATTGACCCTTACCATCCTGGACTCTTCCCCAAATCTCTCTCTATCCTAACCTGCTATACAAGGCTGGCCGGCTGCATAAGGAAGCCAGGCATCACACCTATATACAAGGCAATGAATATTGTTGTCTAACATCCCCTCGCAGTCGATACGTCCGTTGAGCGAACATTGAGGCTGGACCGAAAATCAGTGAATACCGAAGACGGCAGGCCTTTAGTGAAGACGTCAGCATACTGTGAAGTTGTCGGTACATGTAGGACACGGACATTGCCAAGAGCAACATGTTCCCGAACGAAGTGAATGTCGATCTCCACATGTTTAGTGCGCTGGTGCTGAACGGGGTTGGAGGACATGTAGACAGAACTGATGTTGTCACAGTATACCAAGGTCGTCTTCGGAAGAGGAGCATGCAATTCAGTCAAGAGCTGTCGAAGCCAGGTTGCCTCAGCAACGGCATTAGCAACAACACGGTATTCGGCTTTAGCACTGGAGCGAGAGACTGTGTTCTGGCGCTTGGAAGACCAGGAGACCAGGTTGTCACCGAAGAAGACAGCATTGGCAGATGTGGATCTGCGGGTGTCCGGACAGCCCGCCCAATCGACATCAGAGTAAACGATCAACTCAGTTTGAGAAGTTGGTCGAAGAAACAGCCCCAGATGCAAAGTGCCCCTGATGTATCGTAGGATGCGTTTGAGGGCAGCCAAGTGTGGTTCCCGTGGATCATGCATGTGAAGACAAACCTGTTGAACAGCATAAGCAATGTCTGGACGGGTGAATGTAAGGTACTGAAGATCTCCTGCAAGACTGCGGTAATCAGTGGGATCCAAAACTGGAGCGCCATCAGAGGGGAGCTTGGGGTTCACATCAACTGGTGTAGTACATGGCTTGCAATCACTTATACCAGCTCGCTCAAGAATCTCAATCATGTACTGATGCTGGGAAAGATAGATGCCTGAGGTAGAGTGCTGAACATGCATGCCGATGAAATGGTGAAGTCTGCCAAGATCCTTCATAGGAAATTCTTGTTGGAGGGCACTGATGATTCGTCGTATTGTTGGCAGGGAGGAGGCAGTGAGCACAATATCATCCACATACATAAGAAGATAGGCCATGTTTGCACCCTTGTGATAGACAAACAGGGACGTGTCTGTTTTGGCCTCAATGAAACCGAGCTGCAGAAGATGAGAAGCGAATCTGTTGTACCATGCACGGGGGGGCTTGCTTGAGTCCATAAAAAGAGCGGTTGAGACGACATACATAATCCGGATGAGTGGAGTCTTCGAAACCAGTGGGCTGAGCACAGATGACAGTTTCAGACAACGTGTCGTGAAGAAAGGCATTATTGACATCCAACTGATGAATAGGCCAACCTCGTGAAAGAGCCAATGAGAGGACTGTCCGAACTGTAGCAGGTTTGACCACATGACTAAAAGTCTCAAAGAAGTCGATGCCAGGGCGTTGTGTGAACCCGCGAAGGACCCAGCGTGCCTTATACCGTTCAAGAGAACCATCGGCGTTGAACTTATGCTTGAATATCCTCTTGCCTGTCACAACATTGGAGTGAGGTGGCCGAGGAACGAGATCCCAGGTGTTGTTTCCAACCAGAGTTGCATACTCCTGTTCCATAGCAGCACGCCAGTGGGGATCGGCCAGTGCAGCGCGATAGCTGCGAGGAATTGGAGACAGTGCTGAAGCTTCAAACAGAGCGGGGAACCAAAGGCCACGCTTGCCCCGAGTGGTCATACGGTGGTGGTTGACCACATGGGGGGACAACAACAGCGCCGGCAGGGACAGTTGGAGTAGTTCCTGGATCATCAGGAGGCCCAGTAGCATCAGATGTCTGGGCTGTAGGTGAAGGAGACGCTGCAGTGGGAGGTCGACGGCGAGAGTACACCTGGCCACCGAAACGGTCGACGGTGATCGCTCTGGGGGCAACCGGGGTAGCTACTGGTGGAGCCGGCTGCACGACGCGAGTCCCTGTAGCATCAGGAAGTGTCAGGGCTGCTGGTCCAGCAGCATGAGGCGCCGAAGCTGCTGATCCAGCAGCAGGAGACGCCAAGGCTGCTGGTGAAGGTGAGGAAGCCTGCTGAATTTCACGTGGTTGTCCAAGGGACTGTGGTGAGGAGTCTGGGACAGCCACAGGTGGTTCGCCAGGTGAACAGTCCTTTGTTGCAGCAATACCTGTAGAAGAAAAAACTGGTGACAGAACTGAGACCGTGTTAGGTGAGACGTCCAGGAAATCAAGTGCAGCACGCGTGGGAGGGGAAGAAGCCTTGGAGAAGGGAAAAGAGGCTTCATCAAATACCACGTGGCATGATATGATTATGCGATTGGATTGACGATAGAGACAAAGGTAGCCCTTGTGGTGAGGGGGAATACCCGAGAAAAACGCAGAGGTTGGAGCGGGGGGAAAGTTTGTGGGTGGCGGTGGCTGACAGGTTGGGATAACAAGTGCAACCAAAAACACGGAAATGCTCATATGAAGGATGTTTACCAAATAGATAGAAGTGAGGCGTGGAATGGTTGAGGGTTTTGGTGGGTAGGATGTTTATGAGATAGGTGGCAGTGCCTACAGCTGCGGCCCAAAAGGCGGGGGGGAACACTAGCGTGGAAAAGAAGGGAACGAACGACATTGTTTATGGATCATATAATGCGTTCGGCTTTGCCATTCTAGGCGGAGGTGTAGGGGCATGACATACGAAGGTGAATGTCATGCGAGGAGAAAAATGTGCAGGCACGTAGGTTGTCGAACTCACGGCCGTTGCCGCACTGAATACCCTGAATGGTGATTCCGAACTGGGTGCGGACATAGGCAAAGAAAGTAGTGAGGGTGGACATGGTGTCGGATTTGAGGCGCAAAGGGAATGTCCACAGAAAATGGGAGTAATCATCTAAAATGGCAAGATAATATTTATGACCAGAGACACTAGTTAAAGGGGAGGTCCACAAATCACAGTGTATTAACTGAAAAATTTAGTAGCCCTGGAGGTGGATGTATGAAAAGGAAGACGAACATGATGTCCTAATTGACAAGCATGACATAAAGGAGCAGTGGCACTCTTATTACAGGAAATGACTGACGGCTGGGCTAGATGTGATAAGACAGCGTGACCAGGGTGCCCAAGACGCTGGTGCCACAGGGACGTAGTAGGTGTTGTTGATGCATGAAGGGTGGTAGCAGGAGCCGAAGGGGGTATAGGGGCCCAGAGCTATCACATCTGAGGATCTCGCGCCGAGTAGGAAGATCCTTCACAGAGCAACCAAGCGGGTCAAATTCAACAGAACAATTGTTATCGGTGGTGAATTGACGAACAAAAATCAAATCCTTAATGAGGGACGGTGAGACAAGGACATTATTAAGGGATAGATTATGTGGAAGGTGAGTGGTGCCAGTGGAAGTGACAGGAATGAGATGACCATTACTGACAACAATATGTGAAGGAATATGACGAGAAGGATGGGTTTGAGAGATGATACCGGCGTCAGAGGTCATGTGGCTGGTGGCACCAGTGTTGAAGTGCCACTCATGCTGAACAGGTTGTTGAAGAGCAACAGTCTGTTAGTTGGCAGCCAGGGTCTGCTGATCCCAGACCGGAGTGGGAGCGGGTGGGCCGACGTAGCCGGGAGGTGGCCCATAGGAGGCCGGGGGAACACCCCATTGTCCGGTCCACTGACCAGGGGGTCCGGCCAGCAGAGCCTGTGGAGACGAGGGCGCACCTTGGGGTGGGCGAGGCGTGGTAGGTGGTCGCTGACCCGGCCACATGTAGATAGCCCCAGACCAGGGGTTGTAGTAGCTGTATTGGGACCCCTGGCCAGCGGAAGGTCCAGCGTCGGCGCGGTTGGTGGAGTGCCTACCACCGCCGCGTTTGCCCCTCTTGCCGCGCTGGTTGGAGTTGTAGCGGCCGCCGGAGGCTCCCCAAAGGGTTGCGAGGGGGCCGGCAGCTGTGTGGCCAGCTGCTGGGAATGACGAGGAGCGCCGGTGGAGGGCGCGGGAGAAGTGTTGCCCATGCTGCCAGGCGCAGTGAGCGCAGCAAGGGCAGCAGCAGGTGGAGCCTTCGCCATGGTGAGCTCCTCAAGAGCAAGGTCGTCGCAGACCTACAGAAAACTGGGCAGGGGGTATGTGCGGCAAAGATGCAGACCCAGCGCAAGGAAGCGCTCGTTAAGACCCCGGATGATGTTGAGGACAAGAGTTCTGTCGGAGACGGGCTCGCCAAGGTCGCGAAGATCCTCGGCAGGCTTTTTGTAGCGACGGCACTATTCAGCAACGGGAAGGTCGCCCTGGGAGAAGGAGCGGAACTCTTGGTCGTCGTAGAGAGCACGGGTGGTGCGGTTCCCTAGGAACTGTGACTCGATAGAGAGCCACAAGACGCGAGCTGTGACGCCGTGCTGGGATACAGTGTCGGTGAGGTCGTCGGAGATGGTGTTGAGAATCCAAGTACGGACGACGGCGTCCATGCGAACCCAATCGAGGGAGGTGTATGCAGTGATATTGGAGAGAACATGACCTTCCAGGGAGAACTTGGTGAGGGTGAGGAGGAAGGTATCGCACCATCGGGCGTAGGATGTGGAGTTGACGTCGAGGAGGAGCGGGATGAGGATGCGAATGTTCTGCACTGCCACTGCCTAGGACAGCAAGGGGATCAGATTCATCCTCCTGGATGGCATCATCCTCTTGTGGGACAGCAAGGGGATCAGATTCGATGCCGAAGATGGTAGCGGCCATGGAGCAGCGCCGAAGAGAAGGCGCGTTGGAGCAGTGCCAAAGAGAAGGCGCGCTGGAAGCGGAAGCGGCAGGGAAAAAAAGCCTAGACTCGTGATACCATGTAAGTGAAGTAGAATGCAGGAATTGTGTGTATATTGATAAAGAAGAGTGATGTTACATATATAGGGGAAGAGCTAGAGGTAAAAGGAAACCTCCTAAACAAGGAAACAGCAGGACCCTAATTGATCCTTACCATCCTGGACTCTTCCCCAAATCTCTCTCTATCCTAACCTGCTATACAAGGCTGGCCGGCTGCATAAGGAAGCCAGGCATCACGCCTATATACAAGGCAATGAATATTGTTGTCTAACACAACACATGGCTAATATATATATATATATATATATATATATATAATCAAAGACTCGGACTTAGGTCTGGTTCTCTGGCCACGCATGTCCCTCAGTCGCTGCCAACTCCCATCCGTGATGCGTTGCCCGCTGCCGAGGAACTCATCTCGCTCTCGCCAATGAGGGCAGGTCGCCTCCCAGACTGCTATATGTGGGCCGACCCTCTTGCGGCATGGTGCCTCATGGCCTCCACTAGCCTGGGCGTCCACGGCCAGGGCGATGGCAGCCACAACACTAGCGACGGTTCTGATCGTGGCAACTTGGCCATGGCAGTCATTGGGGCGGCGGCAATGGCACAACCGTAACAAGAGAAAGGGTTGTGGCAGTAGCGGCCAGTATCTAGTCATGGCCGCGGCACATCACCACTGGTCGGCCCTTGGGTGGCTGGGTGTGCTTCACTCCCTGGGGAGGCCAGAAGCCACAGTGGCATCCCCCGGCGCCGCAGCGGCGCAGCCCACCTAGCACGCTGCGGGTGGCCCCGATGTGCTGGGCGCGTTCCCGCAGGTGCGCACCACCTTCGTGTCCCACAATACCTTTCTACAAACAATTAAGCATTAGTTGGGGATATATAAAGTCCAGCCAGCCTGAGAACACAGCCTCCTGCCTCAAGAACAACATTTTCCACTTTTAGAAGAATATCAGTACGAGGGCTCCTGCCAATTGGCACTGACAGACAATCCTGCAAAAAAAAACATTTATTGTTAATACATCACAAAAAAAAGAAGGAAAGCAGAACAGCCAAAGTTCTCCAACTGATAACTAAAATATAGATATGGATGCATAACATGGTTTGTGGTTACTTTTAAAATCTTCCCAATTGTACCCACCCAAAAGAGACAGATAAAATAGTGGAGACAAATATAATCCCTGCAGAATAAGTGTTTCTCTAGTACCTCGTTGCACATGCTGTTGTCACTGCAATCATACAGAGCTGTACTTGATGTAAACAGGAAAGATCCTTCACCAGTCCAATTTGATGCTGCCAATCTGCACGCATTTTCTGAAATGAGGATTTATCACATGTTCACATTCCATAAGATATAATTTAATTATTGGAAGAAAGATGAATGATGAATTCATAGCAGTCTCACATGCAACAGTTGCAAAATGCAGTCAAGTATGGATTATGAATGGTTATGATGTGATGCACAGATGTGTTGACACTAAAAAAAGCTAGCAATGCCCATCTTTATATAGTATCCACGTGATTAACCAGCAAGTACGTTATATTCTACAAATTGTGAAAAACCCTTTTTAATTCATTGTTAGCATAAATAAATATTTACGGACAACACCAAGTACAGGATAAAATGCAGCACCTAGATTCCATGATAGCCATAGCCAAACACAATATGTTACCTTAGTTTCTAACAAGTCGATATGTTACCTTCTTTGGTCAAGAAATCCAAAACACTTATCACCAATTGGGAAGTTGTTTCAAGCATAATATACTTGGTAAATTCAAGGATGGATAAAGTCTTCTGTCATATCTGTAGTTTCATCTGAGTATTCTTATATAGCCTAACTAAAGTAAAATAAATCATCAGGTCCTACCTCAAGAATTGAGAAATCACCCATGTTTTACAGCCCCTTTCTCTGTCACTATGCATGATACTGTGATGGTTGAGCTTGTCTAAACATAGCAGGTCCCAAGCCCTAGCCCTGGTAAAGGAGTGGGGTGTTAGGCTTGGCGAGCCAACCTCTACTTAGCCATTCTATGGAAATGAAACCCATGAGAAATTCGTTGGGGCATAAACCTCTTAGCGACACATCATATCAGAACCCGGGTATGTTGTTAAATGAGCAAGGGTTAGGTCATCTCCCCTTGGGACGCACCGTGTCGTCTAGACACGGTGTTAAGTGAGCAAGGACCGAGTCATCATTTCCTTAGTGGTGCGCTACATCGGCACCCGGGTGTAGTGAAAAGTGAGCAAGGGTCTTCACATCTCTCTCGACGGGTGTGAAGAGTAAGGAAGCTAGTCGAACCAACTAGGTTTCGTGTAGGTAGTTGGAACGTAGGGTTCCTAACAGATAAGTTACGAGAGCTAGTGGATGTAGCAATTAGGAGGCGTGTAAATATTCTATGCATCCAGGAGACTAAATGGAAAGGCCAAAAGGCGAAGGAGGTGGATGATACTGGCTTCAAGCTTTGGTACACGGGGGCAAGTTCGGGTAGGAATGGTGTCGATATCTTGATCGACAAGAGCCTTTAGGATGGAGTCGTTGATGTTAGGAGGCAAGGTGACCAAATTATCCTAATCCGACTGGTAATTGGAGATGCGGCTTTGAATTTGATCAGTGCTTATGCCCCTCAGGTAGGTCTTAGTGAGAGCACCAAGAGGCAGTTTAGGGAAGATCTGGATAGCATGGTTAGTATTGTGCCTATTAGTGAGAGACTCTTCATAGTAGGAGACCTCAACGGCCATGTGGGTGCGACTAATGTAGGTTGCGTGTGAGTGCACAGGGTAGTAGGAACTAAGAGGGGGAGGATGTTTCGAACTTCGCGTTAGCCTATGACTTGTTGATTGCAAATACCTTCTTTAGGAAGAGGGAATCGCATATAGTGACCTTTCACAATGGTCAACACTCGAACCAGATCGACTTTATCCAAGCAAGGAGGGAGGATAGACGTGCTTGCTTACATTGTAAGGTGATACCTAGGGAGTGTGTTGTCCCTTTACACGAGCTTGTGGTGACAGACTTTCATTATCGGGTATGTGTCCATCAGGACAAACGTGCCAAGATCGCGAGAACAAAGTGGTGGAAGCTTAGAGGGGAAGTGGCACAAACATTTAAGGACAGGATTGTAGGAGAAGAGCCTTGGGAAGAAGGAGAAGATGCAGACAACATGTGGCTAAAGATGGCTACATGTGTTCAGAATGTGGCTTCAGAAGAGTTTGGTGTGAGTAGGGGAGGCAAACAGAAAGCAAAAGACAACCGGTGGTGGAATGACGAGGTGCAAAGGGCCATTAAGGAAAAGGAGTGTTTCAAGCGCCTCCACCTTGACAAGAGTGCAACCAACATCGAGGGCTATAAAATAGCAAAGAGGGTTGCAAAGTGAGCTGTGAGTGTAGCAAAGGGGCAGGCGTACGATGACCTTTACCGGCGGCTAGGCACGAAGGAGGGAGAGAAGGACATTTATAGGATGGCTAGGATCCGTGAGAGGAAGACAAGGGACATCAACCAAATCAAATGCATCAAGGATGAGGTCGATCGACTTCAGGTAAAGAAAAGGAGATCAAGGATAGATTGCGAGAATACTTTGATATGTTGTTTAATGGGGGGAATGGAAGTTCTACCCTTGTGTTGGATGACTCCTTTGACGACACCAACAGTCGCTTTGTGAGGAGAATTCAGGAGGAGATCGTTGAGGCTTCGAAGAGGATGAAGGGAGGTAAAGCGATGGGCCCTGATGGCATCCCCTTGGAGGTGTGGAGATGCCTAGGTACCAGAGCAATAGTATGGTTAACTAAGCTTTTTTAACCTTATCTTTCAGTCAAACAAGATGCCTGAAGAATGGAGAAAAAGTATATTACTACCATGGGATTAAGCTGATGAGCCATACGATGCTCTGCTAGAGGGTTATCGAGCATCGCCTAAGAAGAGTGACAAGTGTGACCCAAAACCAGTTTGGGTTCATGCAGGAAGGTCGACTATGGAGGCGATTTTCCTCATATGGCAATTGATGGAGAGATATAGAGAGCAGAACAACTTGCACATGGTCTTTATTGGCCTTGAGAAGGCGTATGACAAAGTACCGAGAATTGTCATGTGGTGGAGCCTTGGAGAAGCACAAAGTCCCAACTAAGTACATTACCCTCATCAAGGATATGTACAAGGATGTGATGACATTTGTCCGAACATGTGACGCCGACACTAGCGACTTTCCAATTAAAATAGGACTACATCAAGGATCAACATTGAGTCCTTATTTATTTCCTTTGGTGATGGATGAGGTCATAAGGGACATGCAAGAGGATATTCCTTGGTGTATGCTCTTTGCTGATGATATGGTGTTAGTTGATGAGAGTAGGGAAGGGGTTAATAGGAAGCTAGAGTTGTGGAAGCACACATTGGAGTCAAAAGGTTTTAGACTTAGGAGGACCAAGACTGAGTACATGATGTGTGTTTTCAGAGGACTAGACATGAGGATGGAGATGTTACCCTTGATGGGCAATTGATGGCTAGGAAGGAGTCTTTTCAGTATTTAGGATCAATGCTACAAAAGGATGGTGATATTGATGAAGATATTAGGTATAGAATTTCAGTCGATTGGTTCAAATGGTGTCATGCTTATGCCGTCCTCTGTGACAAGAGGCTGCCACAAAAGCTTAAAAGTAAGTTCTATATGACAGCGATTCACTCGGCGATGCTATATGGTGCTGAATGTTGGCTGACAAAAAGGCGACATGTCCAACAACTGAGTGTAATAGAGATGCACATGTTACGTTGGTTTTGTGGGCACACAAGAAGGGATAGAGTCCGAAACAAAGATATTTGGGATAGGGTTGGGGTGGCACCAATTGAAGAGAAATTGATTCGGCATTGGTTGAGATGGTTTGGACATGTCCAAAGGAGAACACCTGAGGCGCCGGTGCGTAGAGGGATTTTAGAGCGGGCCGATAATGTAAAAAGAGGTAGGGATCAACCTAAAATAACTTGGGACGAGGCGGTTAAGAGAGGTCTTAAGAAGTGGAATATCTCAAGGAAATATCTAAGGATAGGTGCGCTTAGAGACTAGCAATCAATGTGCCCGAACCATTATTTTTTTAACTCTATTGTCTTTCTTTTACCCTTTCGGTGTTTTTTCTTTCTATCCTTGTTTCTTGTGGGTTTCTTTTTTTCTCGAACGCGCAGGAGAACTGCACATCTTTATATTAAGGAGAAAAGGACAAACTCTAATACAAACCCCATTAAGGAGGCCAAAAACTAAGAAACCAAAACACACTCATTAACACAACCATAGCTACAACCGCCTAACCACCCCATTCAGCACCTGAGTGGCTGCCAACAACAGGGAGATACCCCTGGCTCCAGCAGCCACCATAAATCACACTCCTCCCCTGCTTGCCTAAGCACCTGTGCTAAACAGGGGGCTAAACCATCAAAGACACTTGTTTCTGTGATTCCAAATTGTCCAAGCTCCCAAAGTAATAAGAGAGTCCAATCCTTTGTTAATGAGACTACCAACAGTTGCATTGTTCCCACCAGCCTCAGAAGGAGACTGTCATAGGTTGCGGTGAAAGGTCTTGCAAACCAAACGCCCAAGCCAAGAAAACCAAAAATCTCTTGTGAAGACGTAGGCAACAAGGATGTGATTCAGGATTTCCTCAACTTGATCACAAAGGGGACATTTTTCAGGATGATCAAGGTTTCTCTTAGCAAACATGTCAGTTGTCCAACATTTTTTAAGTGCTGCTAACCAGAGGAAAAACGACATTTTGGGGGCGCCCACGTTTTCCATACTATACATCTAGTGGAGCACGATAATTCGGACGACGAATCCACAGATATATGTACCGCTGAACTTGTTTGGCCAACAAAGGCCAAACCTTCACCTTGTTCTTCTTTACAGCCGGTTCAAAAGAATCGGCAAGAAGAAGTTAAATTTACTTTTAATGTTGCTAAGTGTAATAAAATATTTGATGAACTAGTGAAAAGTGGCAACATTAAAGTAACTCATAAACTTCCTCCTCTAGATGAATTAAAGAGACGTGCTTACTGCAAGTGGTATAATTCTTTTTCCCATGCCACCAATGATTGTAACATTTTTCGTCATAGATACAATCGGCCATAAATGAAAGTCGGTTGAGTTTTCAAGATATGCAAGTAGACACGCAACCATTTCCTGTCAATGTAATATAACCAGCAAGCAAAAATGTCTTGGTTCGGCCGGAAGTGACCGATAAAGGCAAAGGCAAAAACATTGTCATTGGTGATCCTCGCACGTCGAATATATCAAAAGGAGGGATTGGTCGAAAAACTCTTGATAGGAAGACTAACAAGTCCGAAGGCGCCGGGGGGTACGCCCAATCGAGCAGTCGGGCAAAGCTCCCTGACTCAAGCATCGCGGATGGTCCGGCACCTGCGCGCGGACGGTCCAGTGCTCAAACAGACAGTCCGGCTGACTCAGCCGGACAGTCCACCCATGGCCAGAGGCGTCGGTCTCCACACAAAGCGAAAAAGAAGACGCAGGAGCAAAGCACATATAACGCAAATGGTCAGCTGGTCAAAGCCAGCACTACTTTTGATAAATTGCTCTCCAAATACGCTAGCAGACTCAGCCGGACAGTCCACCCATGGCCAGAGGCGTCGGCCTCCACACAAAGCGAAAAAGAAGACGCAGGAGCAAAGCACATATAACGCAAATGGTCAGCTGGTCAAAGCCAGCACTACTTTTGATCAATTGCTCTCCAAATACGCTAGCAAGAAGGTAGTGCATATGCATTAGAGCTCTATTGAATTATCACGCTATCGGATTGAAAAAAGCCGGTGACTTGCATCAGGCTTTGTTCTTACTTCGGAAACAAGATGACTTGTGAGGTCTATTATTTCCTGAAGGGTGCTGACAGTACATATGCTTTTGGTTCGTCAACCTCCAGCAAAAGGCAGGGGGCATATGTTGACCACCGAATTTGGCCTAACGAACTGTCTGCCCCTGGACGGACAATCCGCGGTCCGGACTATCTGCGGTCTACAGAATCAGTTAGGGTTCCAAATTTCTAGTGTGATTTGTTAGCAAAACTTGCGGGATTAACTCGAGAACCGACTTGTAACGGGTCCAGACCTCCCCCTTTATATAGATGAAGGGTTACGACCGATTAAACCCCCCACAATCCATCCATTCAACTCTACTTATCGTTTTTACCTTATGCATTAGAAGTAGCCCTAGTTTAGCCTTCCTCTACCTCGAATCTTCACCTCTCTTCAGCTCTACGTCGACTAGAGGCGTCTTGGGTGACCTGCCAACGCCAAGACACACCCTAGGATCTCTCCTCCCCGATGTGGTTCATCCCGGTAGGCGAGATCTAGGTCTGCTACGAAGAAGACGACCTCTGCGCCATCGTGGACCGTCCAAGCCCAAGGCGCCAAGGTCGCGGACCTCATGCGCCAAGGTTACGAACCGTTTGCGCCTCCACAGAGAGCACCGCCAAGTATAGTTGCCCAAACGAGCGGCCCAACCCGACCCGGCACGGCACGGGCCCGTTAGGCCCGACGTCTAATCGGGTCGTGCCTGACCAACCCGCGTGTCGCAGTTGTGGCCCAGGCACGGCACATCGGCCTGGTTGCCGGGCCGGCCGGCCCGTTAACCTGTCTACGCTGTCCAATTAAACCAGGAAAATAGCAAAAATAGCGCGGGGTCGAGTTTCAAACTCACGCCCTCGTGGTCCAACGCTGAGAAACGCTACATGAAGGAGGCTAACCAGTAGAACTCTAGTGTGTTTGTTGTAAATAACGAATATAAAATCTAAATATATATATACTATGTTTTGTAAAATAAAAAATATATAATCGTGCCGGGCTGGGCCGAGGCAGCGGCCCAAGCATGGTACGGCTCTCGCGTCGGGCCCGACACTATTAAATGGGTCGTGCTTCGGGCCAGCCCGTCAGGCATGGCCCATTTGGCCATCTAAACCGCCAGGTGGTTCATCTCTCGGTGTTTCGAGCCCAGATTGGCGCCAACAACTGCCATCAGTTTAATCAGATTAACCCAACTGATATTTAAATAACGGGGACATATCTGATGCACATGAGCCTTTGGTACACATAGGTTGCACATGAATTAATAAAGTTCACCAAAAAATTTTGAAAACATTGATACATATTCTTTCCACCCTAATCCAATTATATACAAAATTTCAAATTTAAATTCGTTATACTTTAGCTGTAATAAAAAAGAGAAAACATTTTAGCTGATTTTCTAATTTAAACTTGTCAGAAATTTTATCTTTTTTATTACTCTTCATGTAATACGAATTTAAAATTGAAATTTTGTATATAATTGGAGTAAAAATTTTGTATATAATTGGAGTAGGGTGGAATAATATGTATGAAATTTTTTATATTTTTTTGTGACCGTTGTTAGTTAATGTGCAACCTATGTGCACCAAAGGCTCATGTGCACCGTATATGTTCCCTTAAATAAGATATAGTGTCCAAATTCCCATGAAGTTTGATTTGGATAAGAAATCTCAACCTGAACAGACTAACACATCCCAAAACAGATTTTGGTACCGGTGGTCCTAATTTTTTTCAAGAAATGTTATCTACTGTAATGCAGTAGAAGAACACAGATTTGGATAGCTTCATTATTTCAAAAAAAATAGTAAGCCAGGTCATACCATTATCATTAGAAGTGAACAAAGTGCTAAAATATGGCACTGGAAAAATTGAAATACATTGATGAAATCATCATTCCCATTGCAGTCATTTACCTGACATCCCTAGGGTAATCATCTGAACCAGACGGGGGAGCGCAGAAAATAACATGTGGAACCTTCTGATGAATAGTGGTGCCTTTCAATGAGGGGATGATGCCAAGATCTGTTAACTCGTTGTGATGATTTTTGCTTGCGGTCTGGCCATAAACTTTGCAACTTGGATGCTCCTATAGGATGAAAATATTATATAATTTAAGGGCTTGCAGCATTGCTTTAAAATTTGGTTTCTACCAAGAAGGCAAGAATTTAGCCTTATATTTCTCATAGAAGGAAATAAATATGGAATTATGCAAGAGTTGATATACAACCCCCCCCCCCGGTACATTGTTTGATTGAAAGGGATCATACCAAAAAGAATCGGTGCTTTTCATAAAGAAATTGTTGGCATTTCTTACAGAGTGCTTGAAAACCAATGATTAATAGTTTTCCACAACATCAACAACAAAGATCTAAAACTGATTTGAAAAAATAAAATCATTGGTTGAGTAAGCTGTTCGGGGTCATGATTCTCAATGTTAAGGTGATTGAGGAGCCGAGTAAATATGTCAGAACTATTAATCATAGCTAGGAATACCTTTTTCCACTTCTCAGCTATGATTCGCCCAAGAACACCAGGGCCCACAATCAGTAAATCATTCTGTCCAACAACATTGGGGTCAGAAATGTCGAACCCTTTATCATGAGATATCCCTGCAAGAAGCACACACAAGAAAAAAGAAAGAAGAGTTACAGTCATCTCTGTGAACATCCAGGTTTGGAAATAAAGAACATAACACAAGAACCTTTGCAAGTTACAACTTTGAGCACGTCGCAATCAATAAAAATTGATTATAGATGGACAGATTGTGTATAATGTGTGGGATGTATTGCATTGAGCCTCTGGAGTGAATATATAGAAGTACATGGCTTGGAGATAAGGAAGGTTATCCCGAGATCACAATCAATCCTAAACCAACCATATCAGGAGTTGCCTAGTACACTCTAACATCCACCCTGCAGTCGTAGCGTTAGCAATACGAACGGACAGACTAGATAACAATAGAGTTATCCCCCGCAGTCAGAAAACCAGTGTGAATGTTGCGACTGGAGTAGCCCATGCAGATGATAGCTCTTTATGCCAATAACGTTAAGGTAGCCGAGTGGAAGGGCGCGGAGCCATTGTCGAGGTGTCGTGCGTAGGGTAGTTGTGGTCGATGTAGCTGTCGAGGATGCCAAAGAAGACAAACCGCACAAGTCACGGGTGCAAGCGCAGCATGCGAAAAGGCCGACAACACGCCAAGAGGCGTCAGGGTGAATGGTGGCGCAGGAGAAGGGCGCCATAGTCGAAGACGACGACGTAGTCGAGGCAGTCGTAGAGGAAGAAGCTGAGCCGAGGATGATGTTGTCAAACCGTTGTGGACGATGTGTGCACCAGGTTTGCCACGCTTGGAAACGCGTCATAAACAAATGCATGTGTTGGTGTTGCCAATACCGGAAGTATTAGGTAGAAAGCCCCAACCAAGTGTCAGCGTCTGAAGGGACCAACAGAGAAGGCCTCAATGACGGTCGTAGTGTGCAAAAGAACGGCAAGGAAGAAGGTTTTGATGCAGCCCGCTGTTGTCGGAGTGAACAAAGTAGGCGACGAAAAAATGGTGACGCTGGCGATGAGGTTGTGCTGGACGAAGGCAAAGAGGTAGTCGCGGTAACAAATCAAGGTTCCTAGAGTTGCCGCGGCGACAAATCCATGGTGCATAGAAAGAAGATCCTCGACAGCGCCACTGTAGCGCGGCAGCAGTGCTTAAAGGAGGCGAAGAACTCGAACAACTAGAAAAGACCATGCACGAGAGACATGCACCTAGGGCTGGAAACGAGCCGAGAGCTCGTCTCGGCTCGGTGTAGCTCGTTGGTAGACCGAGCCCGCCTCGTTCACTCAACGAGCTGAAAGAGGAGGCTCGGCTCGGCTCGGCTCGAAGTTGGCTCGCGAGCCAGCTCGGCTCGCGAGCTGGACCTTGATAAATAATATTGCATTATATAGTGATTTAATAGTATACAAATGTGAAAAATATAATCATCATTCAACATTATAAGTAAAATTCTCCATTATCCATCATTATTATATAGTTTGATTAATTTGGCACAGCTCACGAGCTAGACCTTGATAAATAATATTGCATTATATAGTGATTTAATATTATATAAATGTGAAAAATATATCATCATTCAACATTATAAGTAAAATTATCCATTATCCATCATTATTGTATAGTTTAATTAATTTGGCACATCTCGCGAGCCAGACGAGCTGGCTCGGCTCGGTGGACCAGCGAGCTCGAAAACCAGGCTCGACTCGCTCAAGGCTCGTGAGCCTCTCTGAACCGAGCCGAGCCACCCCGAGCTCGAGCTGGCTCGCGAGCCTCGAGCTTTTTTTCCAGCCCTACACCATGCACCTATAGAGTCGATAGCGTGTAGATGCAACAGTGAGGACGACGACAGGCGATGACGTTGCGGCCCTCGGAGGCAACTCAGTGACAGCCCTCTTGCTTGGCGAAGCATCACGCAATGGATGACAGACGACTCAGGAGGGTGGTTCGCCCGCGATCGATTGATCAGGTAGATGGCGTGCGAGACGGAGACGATGATGGCGATGTCGATGGTGGAACCTCCTGATCGGTGGTGGCGACGATGAGCTGGCGTAGATGGACGTGCAGACGAAGAGGCGTGGATAGGCAGTCATTCCGGTTACGCCGCAGGCCACGCCAATTGCACGCTCGAAGAAGATGAAGCTGGTGTTGTCGAAACTAATGTCGATGACGTGCGAGTCAACAGGCGGTGGGCAATGGGGAGGCATACCAGATGATAGGTCGGGTAAAAAATACGGAGCAACAATAGATCTGGGTACACATCTGATACCTTAGCCACTCTACTTTCTCTCCTCATGCTTGTTAGCGTAAAGAATAAGTCACAGAGAAAGACCAAAGCTGGTGCCCTAGCTCCTCTCCTCTCATCGTTCTTCACACAAAACAGAAAGGATAGAGAAAGCAAATCGGGTATGAGGATGGCGAGTGCAGCCGGCCGAGCATGGGACGATAGAAAATCAAGCACATAGAGAGCGACGAGGCACGGCAGGTGTGGTTCTCCAAGTGACGCACATGGTTGTTCATCCTCTGCGGCGCCGACATGGCCCCACTGGCAAGGCCTTCTCCTTCGACCACCCCTCCATGGAGTCCGTCGTCAAGCGCTTCCTCGCCTCGTCCTCCCCCTCGCCTGCAGGTGTCCGTGCCACCCACTCCTCTACCGGCAACAAGGATTGCGCGGTAGGAAGGGCCAGCGCGCGACGTCGCGGCGCAGCTAGATCGTCGAAGGCGGAGCCGCAGAGGGTCCATCGTGCGACACGGCCAGCGGTGTGGCGTAGGGGCGCGCGGTGGGGCCTAGTGTGCGGAGGGGACGCCCTCCAAAGCCGTCTCCATGATGGTGAGAGGAGAACCTTGAACGCGGCAGCCTGGTCGCAGTCGTCACCATGATGACGTCTAGATAGAATGGAGCGAGGCATACACAACCAACGATGGAGGCGATAGACACCACACCAGGGAAGTAGTGAGAACCCTGATTTGCTATGCCTGACGACGACGACGAGCACGATGGATGAGATGAACTCGCGACGCATCCTATGAGGGTGCTGCCCCTGGTGGAGATGGACGTCCTTGAGGCTTTGTTTGGGTATTCTTTGGGTATTCTAGTATTGGCGTCAATTCACATGTGTTGAGGTGGATTGGGTTGTAAATTAGTTTAGATTACACCCCAATCCACCTCAATACATGTGGATATGGTCAATACTAGAGTACCAAAACTAGGCCTGAGGGCAATGCGAGTGAAGTGGGAGCTAGAGGCCTAGGGTTTGAACTTGGACTCGTGATACCATGAAGGAAGGACAGATTGTGTATAATATATGGGATGTATTGTATTGAGCATCTGACATGAACATATAGAAGTACATGGTTTGGAGATAAGGAAGGTTATGGCGGGATTACAATCAATCTTAAACCAACCCTATCAGGAGCTAACTAATATACTCTAGCAATAACTAGCGCCCATCCAAAGCAGCACCACTTATACTCTTCTGTCCGCATGAATCGCAACCTACTCCTTCATTTCCATCGGAAACAGAGGGTGTGGTCATCAACGAACATGTAGCTTGAGAGGATTGGATACGTCCTCCAAATTGTTTTGATGTCAAGCTCTATTAGCAGCGGTTGCGAACATAACCGAGAAATGATGTGTCCTTCAATCCAATTGGTCAATTCAAGGCGAAGCCAGGACAAGCATCGCAAATTTGAGAGAGAGAATGTGCATATGAGAAGGGCAGGGAAGCGGTGACACGGTTACCGAGAGAGGCGCAGACAAGAGGCGCCCGGCCGGCGAGCGAGCGGAGGCGAGGTGGCCGAGCAGTCGGCGCAGGCTTCAGGGAACAGGACTCTGTGGTGCAGCCGCGGCGATGGGCCGGTTTCGTGGCGGGTGCCAGATGGAAGGAGGCCGCAGCGGCGGCTCTCATCTCGTCGGCCCGCGGGTCGCGGCAGCGGCGATGTGATGGTGAGGAAAGAGTAAACGGAGAGGACGGATACCCTGTACGCTGTAGCCTGTAGGCCTGTTCGTTATTTCCCAAACCAACAAAAAAACCTTATATTTTATTTCTAAAAGATAAAATAGGATATGATTTAAAGTGTTTAGGATCATAAAATACTTATTGTTACACAGTTAAGTCGTATCATGTTATTCAAAAATATATTATGTTATTTACGAAATAAAATTATTGGCATCGATTTGGTGCCAAATACTAGGGATGTATCGTCTCGTGGTGCCCTTTGTGACGGCGCGGATTGTTCGCGACCTTGCTACAGAAGCAGCTCTTTCTCTATGTCGCGCTCGGACGGTCCACGCTCTAGACCAGTCCGCAATGCCGCAGGATCATCTTCTTCGTGCGGGAACCTAGATCTCGCCCCTTAGAGAGATCTTATGGTGCTCCGAGTTGACAGGCCACCTGGAACGTTCCCAGGCGACGTAGAGTCACCTAGAGATTAGAAATCCAATCGAAGAAGAGTATCTTGAATGAAGTGGATCTTGCTTTCTGAGAGGATAAAATCCTAGGGTCGACTTAGGATGACAGGTAACCCAAGACGGATCTAGACGACATAAAGTCTGATAAGGTGGAGGTGTGTATGCGGGAAGCTACAACTAGAACTACGCTACATCTACTCTTAGGGCAGGAATGATAAATGACTGATAAAGAAAGTAATACATTGGTTCGATTGGAATAATGTTGGCGTCGAATTAGAGCCAAACACTAGGATGAACCAAATGGTGGTGCTCTCTGCGTTAGCGTGGACGGTCCACGGCTCTGGGCCGGACGGTCCGCAACCTTGCTGTAGGAGCGACTTCTCCTTGTGCGCTCGCCTCCCGGGAGGAACCCCATCGAGGAGAGAGATACTAGAGTTTTCGACGTAGATGCAAAGAGAGGTAAAGATTTGAGGTAGAGGAAGGCTGAAAGGGAATTAGGCTTACACCTATTTCCTAATTGATTTTGGTGGTTGAATTGCCTAACACAAATAATTGGACTAACCAGTTTGCTCTAGTCTATAAGTTATACAGGTGCCAAAGGTTCACACTAAGCCAATAAAAAGACCAAGAAAAGGGTTCAACAAAGAGAGCAAGGAACAACCGAAGGCTGCCCTAGTCTGGCGCACCGGACAGTGTCCGGTGCACCAGGGGACTTCAAGATGAACTATTCACCTTCGGGAATTCTCAGAGGCGCTTCGCTATAATTCACCGGACTGTCCGGTGCACCACCGTACAGTGTCTGGTGCTCCAGGGAAGAGCGACTCTGAACTCGCCAGCTTCGGGAATCCGCTCCGCTATAATTCACAGGACATGTCCGGTGCACACCGGACTGTCTGGTGAGACAGCGGAGCAACGGCTACTTCGCGTGCAACAGTCGACTGCAACGCATTAAATGCGCGCCAGCGCGCGCAGAGGACAGAGCACGCGCGGGTGGCACACCGGACAGTCTACAGGACTTGTCCGGTGCACCACCGGACAGCCAGGCGGGCCCACAAGACAGAGCTCCAACGGACGGAACCTAACGGCCTGGTGACGTGGCTGGCGCACCGGACACTGTCCGGTGGCGCACCGGACACTGTCCGGTGGCGCACCGGACTGTCCGGTGCGCCATGCGACAGCAGCCTCCACCAAACGACTAGTTTGGTGGTTGGGGTTATAAATACCCCCAACCACCCCACATTCAAGTCATCCAAGTTTTCCCACTTCAACTACTTACAAGAGCTCTAGCATTCAATTCTAGAGACACCCAAGTGATCAAATCCTCTCTCAATTCCACACAACACTTTAGTGATTAGTGAGAGAGATTTGCTTGTGTTCTTTCGAGCTCTTGCGCTTGGATTGCTTCTTTCTTTCGATCTTTCTTGCGATCAACTCAATTGTAACCAAGGCAAGAGACACCAATTGTGTGGTGGTCCTTGCGGGGAAGTTTGTTCCCGTTTGATTGAGAAGAAGAAGCTCACTCGGTCCGAGGGACCGTTTGAGAGAGGGAAAGGGTTGAAAGAGACCCGGTCTTTGTGACCACCTCAACGGGGAGTAGGTTTGCGAGAACCGAACCTCGGTAAAACAAATCCGCGTGTCACACTCTCTATTCGCTTGCGATTTGTTTTGCACCCTCTCTCGCGGACTCGATTATATTTCTAACGCTAACCCGGCTTGTAGTTGTGATTAAGTTTGTAAATTTTAGATTCGCCCTATTCACCCCCCTCTAGGCGACTTTCAATTGGTATCAAAGCCCGGTGCTTCATTTGAGCTTAACCGCTCAAAATGATGTCGGGAGATCACGCCAAGAAGGAGATGGAGACCGGCGACAAGCCCACTACAAGCCACGGGAAAGCTTCATCGGAAGAGTCCCGCAACAAGGGGAAGGGGAAAGAGAAGAAATCCTCTTCCCACAAGTCGCATCGGAGCGGTGACAAGAAAAAGAAGATGAGGAAGGTGGTCTACTACGAGACCGATACTTCATCACCTTCCACCTCCGGCTCCGACGCGCCGTCCGTCACTTCTAAGCGCCATGAGCGCAAGAAGTTTAGTAAGATCCTCCTACGCTATCCTCGCACTCCTAGACATACACCTTTACTTTCCGTCCCATTAGGCAAACCACCAACATTTGATGGTGAAGATTATGCTAGGTGGAGTGATTTAATGCGATTTCATCTAACCTCACTCCACAAAAGTATATGGGATGTTGTTGAGTTTGGTGTACAGGTACCATCCGTAGGGGATGAAGATTATGATGAGGACGAAGTGGCCCAAACCCAACACTTCAACTCCCAAGCCTCAACTATACTCCTCGCCTCTCTAAGTCGAGAGGAGTATAATAAGGTGCAAGGATTAAAGAGTGCCAAGGAAGTTTGGGACGTGCTCAAGACCGCGCAAGAGGGAGATGAGCTAACTAAGATCACCAAGCGGGAGACGATCGAGGGGGAGCTCGGTCGCTTCCGTCTTCGCCAAGGGGAGGAGCCACAAGACATGTACAACCGGCTCAAAACCTTGGTGAATCAAGTGCGCAACCTCGGGAGCAAAAAATGGGATGACCACAAAATGGTTAAGGTTATTCTAAGATCACTTATTTTCCTTAACCCTACTCAAGTCCAATTAATTCGTGGTAATCCTAGATATACACTAATGACTCTCAAGGAAGTAATCGGGAATTTTGTGAGCTTTGAGTTCATGATCAAGGGCTCAAAGAAGATCAACGAGCTTGACGGTCCCTCCACGTCCGAAGCACAACCAGTCGCATTTAAGGCGACGGAGGAGAAGAAGGAGGAGTCTACATCGAGTAGAACACCCATCGACGCCTCCAAGCTCGACAACGAGGAAATGATGCTCGTCATCAAGAGCTTCCGCCAAATCCTCAAGCAAAGGAGGGGGAAAGATTACAAGCCCCGCTCCAAGAAGGTTTGCTACAAGTGTGGTAAGCCCGGTCACTTTATAGCAAAATGTCCTATTTCTAGTGACAGGGGCGACGACAAGAAGGGGAGAAGAAAGGAGAAGAAGAAGTACTACAAGAAGAAGGGCGACGATGCCCATATTTGCCGGGAGTGGGACTCTGACGAGAGCTCCACCGACTCCTCCGACGAGGACGCCGCAAACATCGCCGTCACCAAGGGACTTCTCTTCCCCAACGTCGGCCACAAGTGCCTCATGGCAAAGGACGGCAAAAGAAAGAAGGTAAAATCAAGATCCTCCACCAAATATGAAACCTCTAGTGATGAGGAAAATGCTAGTAATGAGGAGGATAACTTGCGCATTCTTTTTGCCAACCTCAACATGCAACAAAAAGAAAAACTAAATGAATTGATTAGTGCTATCCATGAGAAGGATGATCTCTTGGACACCCAAGAGGACTTTCTTATTAAAGAAAATAAGAAGCATGTTAAGGTTAAAAATGCTTACGCTCTAGAAGTAGAGAAATGTGAAAAATTTTCCAGTGAGCTAAGCGTTTGCCATGAGACTATTGACAACCTTAGAAATAAAAATGCTAGTTTAATTGCTAAGGTTGATTCAAATGCTTGTAATGTTTCAATTCCCAATCTTAGAAATGATAATGTTGATTTGCTTGCTAAGATTGAAGAATTAAACATTTCTCTTGCTAGCCTTAGAATAGAAAATGAAAAATTGCTTGCTAAGGCTAGAGAATTAGATGTTTGCAATGTTTCCATTTCCGACCTTAGAAGTAAAAATGATATCTTACATGCTAAGGTTGTAGAATTAAAATCTTGCAAACCCTCTACATCTACCGTTGAACACACTACTATTTGCACTAGATGTAGAAAT
The DNA here is from genome assembly GCF_902167145.1 of Zea mays. Taxonomy (NCBI): domain Eukaryota; kingdom Viridiplantae; phylum Streptophyta; class Magnoliopsida; order Poales; family Poaceae; genus Zea; species Zea mays. The sequence continues at coordinate 68,639,470 of NC_050098.1, forward strand.
GTTAACATTGATGCTATTCATGATCATATGGCTTTAATTAAACAACAAAATGATCATATATCAAAATTATATGCTAAAATTGCCGAGCATGACTTAGAAAACGAAAAAATTTAAATTTGCTAGAAACATGCTCTATAAAGGGAGACGCCCTGGCATTAAGGATGGCATTGGCTTCCAACAAGGAGGCAATGTCAAACTTAATGCCCCACCTAAGAAATTGTCCAACTTTATTAAGGGCAAGGCTCCCATGCCTCAGGATAACGAGGGTTACATTTTGTACCCTGCCGGTTATCCTGAGAGCAAAATTAGGAGAAGTCATTCTAGGAAGTCTCACTCTGGCCCTAACCATGCTTTTATGTATAAGGGTGAGACATCTAGTTCTAGGCAACCAACCCGTGCTAAGTTGCCTAAGAAGAAAACTCCTAGTGCATCAAATGATCATGACATTTCATTTAAAACTTTTGATGCATCATATGTTTTAACTAACAAATCCGGCAAGGTAGTTGCCAAGTATGTTGGGGGCAAACACAAGGGATCAAAGACTTATGTTTGGGTACCCAAAGTTCTTGTGTCTAATGCTAAAGGACCTAAAACCATTTGAATACCTAAAGTCAAGAACTAAACTTGTTTTGTAGGTTTATGCATCCGGGGGCTCAAGTTGGGTAATCGACAGCGGGTGCACAAACCACATGACAGGGGAGAAGAAGATGTTCTCCTCCTACGAGAAAAACCATGATCCCCAACGAGCTATCACATTCGGGGATGGAAATCAAGGTTTGGTCAAAGGATTGGGTAAAATTGCTATATCCCCTGACCATTCTATTTCCAATGTTTTTCTTGTAGATTCATTATATTACAATTTGCTTTTCGTTTCTCAATTATGCAAAATGGGCTACAACTGTCTGTTTACTGATGTAGGTGTCACTGTCTTTAGAAGAAGTGATGATTCAATAGCATTTAAGGGAGTGTTAGAGGGTCAGCTATACTTAGTAAATTTTGATAGAGCTGAACTCGACACTTGCTTAATTGCTAAGACTAACATGGGCTGGCTCTGGCATCACCGACTAGAACATGTTGGGATGAAGAATCTTCATAAGCTTCTAAAGGGAGAGCACATTTTAGGATTAACAAATGTTCATTTTGAGAAAGACAGGATTTGTAGCGCATGCCAAGCAGGGAAGCAAGTTGGTGCTCATCATCCACATAAGAACATCATGACGACTGACAGGCCACTGGAGCTCCTACACATGGATCTATTCGGCCCGATAGCTTACATAAGCATCGGCGGGAGTAAGTACTGTCTAGTTATTGTGGATGATTATTCTCGCTTCACTTGGGTGTTCTTTTTGCAGGAAAAATCTCATACCCAAGATACTTTAAAGGGATTCTTGAGACGAGCTCAAAACGAGTTCGGCTTAAGGATCAAGAAAATTAGAAGCGACAACGGGACGGAGTTCAAAAACTCTCAAATTGAAGGCTTCCTTGAGGAGGAGGGCATCAAGCATGAGTTCTCTTCTCCCTACACCCCACAACAAAATGGTGTAGTGGAGAGGAAGAATAGAACTCTTTTGGACATGGCAAGAACCATGCTTGATGAGTACAAGACTTCGGATCGATTTTGGGCCGAGGCGGTCAACACCGCTTGCTACGCCATCAACCGATTGTATCTACACCAAATCCTCAAGAAGACATCATACGAACTCCTAACCGGTAAAAAGCCCAATATTTCATATTTTAGAGTCTTTGGTAGCAAATGCTTTATTCTTGTTAAAAGAGGTAGAAATCTAAATTTGCTCCTAAGACTGTAGAAGGCTTTTTACTAGGATATGATTCAAACACAAGGGCATATAGAGTCTTTAACAAGTCCTCTGGACAAGTTGAAGTTTCTTGTGACGTTGTGTTTGATGAGACTAACGGCTCTCAAGTAGAGCAAGTTGATCTTGATGAGATAGGTGATGAAGAGGCTCCATGCATCGCGCTAAGGAACATGTCCATTGGGGATGTGTGTTCTAGGGAATCCAAAGAGCCTCCAAGTGCACAAGATCAACCATCTTCCTCCACGCAAGCATCTCCACCAACTCAAAATGAGGATGAGACTCAAGTTGATGAAGGACAAGATCAACAAAATGAGCCACCTCAAGATGACGGCAATGATCAAGGGGGAGATGTAAATAATCAAGACAAGGAGGATGAAGAACAAAGGCCGCCACACCCAAGAGTCCACCAAGCAATCCAACGAGATCACCCCGTCGACACCATCCTCGGCGACATTCATAAGGGGGTAACCACTAGATCTCGTGTTGCACATTTTTGTGAGCATTCTCTTTTGTTTCCTCTATTGAGCCACACAGGGTAGAGGAAGCACTTCAAGATTCGGATTGGGTGGTGGCGATGCAAGAGGAGCTCAACAACTTCACTAGAAACGAGGTATGGCATTTGGTTCCACGTCCTAATCAAAATGTTGTAGGAACCAAATGGGTGTTCCGCAACAAGCAAGACGAGCATGGTGTGGTGACAAGAAACAAAGCTCGACTTGTGGCCAAGGGATACTCCCAAGTCGAAGGTTTGGATTTCGGTGAAACTTATGCACCCGTAGCTAGGCTTGAGTCAATTCGTATATTATTAGCCTATGCTACTTACCATGGCTTCAAGCTCTATCAAATGGACGTGAAGAGTGCCTTCCTCAATGGACCGATCAAGGAAGAGGTCTATGTTGAGCAACCTCCCGGCTTTGAAGATAGTGAGTACCCTAACCATATGTATAAACTCTCTAAGGCGCTTTATGGGCTCAAGCAAGCCCCAAGAGCATGGTATGAATGCCTTAGAGATTTCCTTATCACTAATGGATTCAAAGTCGGAAAGGCCGATCCTACACTCTTTACCAAAACACTTGAAAATGATTTGTTTGTATGCCAATTTTATGTTGATGATATTATATTTGGGTCTACTAACGAATCTACATGTGAAGAGTTTAGTAGGATCATGACACAAAAATTCGAGATGTCTATGATGAGGGAGTTGAAGTATTTCTTAGGATTTCAAGTAAAGCAACTCCAAGAGGGCACCTTCATTAGCCAAAAAAAGTATACTCAAGATATTCTAACCAAGTTTGGGATGAAGGATGCCAAACCCATCAAGACACCCATGGGAACCAATGGGCATCTCGACCTCGACACGGAAGGTAAATCCGTAGATCAAAAGGTATACCAGTCGATGATAGGCTCCCTACTCTATTTATGTGCATCTCGACCGAACATTATGCTTTCTGTATGCATGTGTGCAAGATTCCAAGCCGACCCTAAGGAAGCTCACCTTACGGCCGTAAAACGAATCTTGAGATATTTAGTTTATACTCCTAAGTTTGGGCTTTGGTATCCTAGGGGATCCACATTTGATTTGATTGGTTATTCGGATGCCGATTGGGCGGGGTGTAAAATTAATAGAAAGAGCACATCGGGGACTTGCCAGTTCTTGGGAAGATCCTTGGTGTCTTGGGCTTCAAAGAAGCAAAATTCCGTAGCTCTTTCTACCGCCGAAGTCGAGTACATTGCCGCAGGCCATTGTTGCGCGCAACTACTTTGGATGAGGCAAACCCTTAGGGACTACGGTTACAAATTAACCAAAGTTCCTCTTCTATGTGATAATGAGAGTGCAATCCGCATGGCAGATAATCCCGTTGAGCATAGCCGCACTAAACACATAGCCATTCGGTATCATTTCTTAAGGGATCACCAACAAAAGGGAGATATCGAGATTGCATACATTAATACTAAAGACCAATTAGCCGATATCTTTACCAAGCCACTTGATGAACAAACTTTTAACAAACTTAGGCATGAGCTAAATATTCTTGATTCTAGGAACTTCTTTTGTTGATTTGCACACATAGCTCATTCATATACCTTTGATCATGTCTCTTTTATACGCTATGACTAATGTGCTTTCAAGTTTATTTCAAACCAATTCATAGGTGTATTAAAAGGGAATTAGAGTCTTCGGCGAAGACAAAAGGCTTCCACTCCGTAACTCATCCTTCGCCGTAGCTCCAAGCATCTCTCCGGCTTTGGTATAATCTTCACTCCTATGTTTTATTTACCAAAGGGGAGAAAGTAGTTATAAAATGGCTTATATTTCACTCAAAGTATCCGTTTTGGCGATTCATGCCAAAGGGGGAGAAAGTATTAGCCAAAGCAAAAGGACCGCACCACCACCTAATTTTAAAAACTAATGATTTTCAATCGGTAAATTTCAAATGGTATCTTATTGTGTTCAAAAGGGGAAGAAAGTAGTATTTTCAAAATCGATATCTTAAAACCCTCTTGAACACTAAGAGGAGGATTGCATTAAGGGAGAGTTTTGTTTAAGTCAAAGGATAAGCATTTGAAATAGGGGGAGAAAATTTCAAATCTTGAAAATGCTTCGCAAAATCTTATTCATTTACCTTTGACTATTTGCAAAAGGACTTTGAAAAGGATTTACAAAAGAATTTGCAAAAACAAAACATGTGGTGCAAGCGTGGTCCAAAATGTTAAAAATAAAGAAACAATCCATGCGTATCTTAAGTATTTATATTGGCTCAATTCCAAGCAACCTTTGCACTTACATTATGCAAACTAGTTCAATTATGCACTTCTATTCTTGCTTTGGTTTGTGTTGGCATCAATCACCAAAAAGGGGGAGATTGAAATGGAATTAGGCTTACACCTATTTCCTAATTGATTTTGGTGGTTGAATTGCCTAACACAAATAATTGGACTAACCAGTTTGCTCTAGTCTATAAGTTATACAGGTGCCAAAGGTTCACACTAAGCCAATAAAAAGACCAAGAAAAGGGTTCAACAAAGAGAGCAAGGAACAACCGAAGGCTGCCCTGATCTGGCGCACCGGACTGTCCGGTGCACCAGGGGACTTCAAGATGAACTCTTCACCTTCGGGAATTCTCAGAGGCACTTCGCTATAATTCACCGAACTGTCCGGTGCACCACCGGACAGTGTCCGGTGCTCCAGGGAAGAGCGACTCTGAACTCGCCAGCTTCGGGAATCCGCTCCGCTATAATTCACCAGACATGTCCGGTGCACACCAGACTGTCCGGTGAGCCAGCGGAGCAACGGCTACTTCGTGCGCAACGGTCGACTGCAACGCATTAAATGCGCGCCAGCGCACGCAGAGGACAGAGCACGCGCGGGTGGCACATCGGACAGTCTACAGGACTTGTCCGGTGCACCACCGGACAGCTAGGCGGGCCCAGAAGACAGAGCTCCAACGGTCGGAACCCAACGGCCTGGTGACGTGGCTGGCGCACCGGACACTGTCCGGTGGCACACCGGACACTGTCCGGTGGCACACCGGACTGTCCGGTGCGCCATGCGACAGCAGCCTCCACCAAACGGCTAGTTTGGTGGTTGGGGTTATAAATACCCCCAACCACCCCACATTCAAGTCATCCAAGTTTTCCCACTTCAACTACTTACAAGAGCTCTAGCATTCAATTCTAGACACACCCAAGTGATCAAATCCTCTCCCAATTCCACACAACACTTTAGTGATTAGTGAGAGAGATTTGCTTTTGTTCTTTCGAGCTCTTGCACTTGGATTGCTTCTTTCTTTCGATCTTTCTTGCGATCAACTCAATTGTAACAAGGCAAGAGACACCAATTGTGTGGTGGTCCTTGCGGGGAAGTTTGTTCCCGTTTGATTGAGAAGAAGAAGCTCACTCGGTCCGAGGGACCGTTTGAGAGAGGGAAAGGGTTGAAAGAGACCCGATCTTTGTGACCACCTCAACGGGGAGTAGGTTTGCGAGAACTGAACCTCGGTAAAACAAATCCGCATGTCACACTCTTTATTCGCTTGCGATTTGTTTTGCACCCTCTCTCGCGGACTCGATTATATTTCTAACGCTAACCCGGCTTGTAGTTGTGATTAAGTTTGTAAATTTCAGATTCACCCTATTCACCCCCTCTAGGCGATTTTCAAAGGCTAAACTAGGATTAGACTAAGGCTAGATTACTTCTACTCCTAAGGAATAGAAAGACCAATACAATAAGATAAAATTGGATAAATAGGTTTGATTAGATCGATTGTGTGTTCTCAATCGGTTGTACCCTTTATATTTATAGGGGAGGAGGTCTGAACATATTCCTAGGTGAGATCCAACAGATGTCTATGGATAAGTTAGGATAACCATGCATGCAATAAGTACTTTCGCCTGTATTAATCCGGGGGTGTGGACCGTCCAGGCCATAGGGCCGGGCTGTCCGGTTGTGCCAGGTGCCAAATATGGTGCTCCACACATGCCCGCTACCTTTTGGTGGAGCTTGGCAAACCAAAAGCACCTTGTACTACCAAACTTTTTCAGGAAACAATAGATTTGCAACTTGCCTTGTTCCCGAAATATGAATTCTATCCAAATGTAAGGGGTGTTTGGGATGGCTCCAAGGTCCAGCTCTAGTGTGAAGCTGTAGATTATAATATCAATTTAAATAGTTTTAAAAATATTTTTAATCAAAATCATAAACAAAACAACTTATCTAAATATCTTATAAAGACTTACATCTCTAACTTCACGATTTTCTAGAGCACCTAATGACCTACTCCACCAACTCCACTAAATTTCTTGGAACTGAAGATATCCCAAACAGGGTCTAAGTCACCGGCTCTTGTGATAAGATAATATAACTATTTTATAGAACTCTAATGCATAGAGGTCGTTTCAGATTACATCCTCTTCGGTCATATCTACCTGATCAACATGTCAATAGGCAAAAACTTGTGGTGCCCCCCAGCCTAGATAAGTAAACGGATTGAGCCAGTAATACGGATTCAACGCCATACCACCCCATACTTGAGTAGAACAACACATCGATGATGAATAGAGTGGAAAGCACCATAACATCCCTAGAGGAGGATGCCCAGGCGATCTTGGTTGCACCACTTCCTGGGCCAGTTTAGTCAGCCTCTGCTTTTGCATAGATCGTCTTTTTGACTTTGTTTGTTTTATTGGTCGATCATGTGGAACAACCTTCTTCTTTATATGTTTAGCAAGCAATTGATCAAAAGTAGGGTCGACTCTACTGAGCCGGGCAAATGTCTTGGAAGTATTTTGCTTCCTAGTACATGTTTTAGGACGCTATGGTCTGACGATCTAAGGCTGTTGCTGCTTCTGGTTGTGTGTGGACCATCCGGCCTTCATAGTCGGATTGTCCACGTCTGTCCCGGACTATCCAGCCTTAGTTACCAGACCGTCCGCCAAACACAGGATAGGTGACCATGATCAGGTGTTCAATCGTGCTTGCCCCCAGTGGCTCATGTCTTTATTTTGTCTGGAGCCTTTCGAGTAACCACTCAGTGTGATATATTTGGCATGCGAGGGTCACCAATGATAATATTTTTACATTTCCCTTTATCGGTCGCACATGGCCGAACTAAGACTTTTTTGCTCGTCGGCTGTTGGTCACTTGTTCTCAAAAGCTATGAATCAAGAACAAGGCAACACAAATGTTAATGGTTAAAGACCTTCGTCCTTCATCACATTATCTCCTTTAGGATATAATGATCTTCAGACGAAGGTCAAGAAGGACATACCTTCTTCATCGCAATATACAGAGATAAATATGATTGTATAAAATATAGAGAAAGCATGAATAATCATTTTAAATCATTAGATTACTCATAATATCATCATATATTTATGAACAAACATCAAAGGTATTGAATTACATTTGTACCTTCGGCTTGACAGAAGGTAAAGATCCAAGAGTGACGTGCAAATGATTACAAGTCAGCGTGAACAGTACGGAGGTACTATTCACCTATTTATAGGCACGGGAAGCAGCCCGGACAAAATTACATTTGTGTCATTGATAACTAATTTTAACCATGACACAAATTATCAGGTACTAAGCGGTCTTTTCCTCTTTAAGTCGGTGCTGCCCTTCGTCTCAAGCGTGTCATCATGTCGAAGCTCCCTCGATTGTAGCTTCAGCATATACCTTCATGTTGTGCCTGCTTGCATATCATCTTGCTGAAGGTGTTTTTGCTTAGAGGACCTTCGGCGGAGAAGAAGGCCCCAACAGTAGCCCCTTCGCGGTGCTAGATCGTTTTTCGTAACGAGCTCGATCCTCAAAAAACTCGAAGGCTTTGGAATGCCGAAGGTCCGAAAACACCTTCCCTGAGCTCGTTGCTGAGAAACGATTATAATATTCCAAGCGTCGAGTGGTCCACCATTCAGCGAGTGCATGCGATCTGGCGGTTTGCCTTCCCACCTGCAGCACTATATAAACAGACGGGTTGGTGAAGAGTTACCACAACATTTATTGTCATTGCACTGTTGTGTTGTTAAAAAATTTAACCATAGCCGAAGCTTTTTGCACCGCGCTTTCAAGCGAAAACTTCGTTGTTTAAGGTTAACTTCGTCAAACGGGTTAGCTTCGTCAGAAAAAATTCATCAAAAATGGCCAGAGTGCGATCAACTGCAAGGGTGTCTCGTGAGGGGGAAGAAATTGAGGCCACTGAAACAGCACCAATTTTAGAAGTAATGGAACGATCATGTCTAGTTGTGACAGAGGGAGTTGTTGATGAAGGTGCTCCTGATGCCGAAGCTGAGCAAACTGTTGCTGAAGAAGAAAATGTTGATGAAAGCGAAGAAGATTATAGTATTTTGATCCCAAGAAAGCCCAATCACTTAGATTTTGAAAAATCTACTGTATCTGAAGACGACATGCCTATGATGATGAAGCTAGGCTATTTTGGAGAAGCTGAAAGCAAACTTGACCGATTTGCCGGAGAAGAAACTACCCCAGAGCCAAAGAAGGATGAAGTTGTGGTTTTCAAGAGCTTCTTCAGAGCAGGATTGCGATTTCCTCTGAACAAGATGATAGGGGAAGTCTTAAAGAACTTCGAAATATATCTTCATCAGCTAACCCCTAACGCCATTGTTAGGCTCAGCGTTTTTATCTGGGCCCTCTAAAGCAAGGGATGAGCTCAGATGGTGAAGCTTTCTGCTGAGTGCACGAGCTGCACTATCAGACGAAGGCCAGAGCAGATGGCCTTCACGAAAGTTTTGGATGTTACAATTTTGCGTATCGAAAAGATACGAAGGCGCCAGTCCTCAGCTACCGCACAAAGTGGCCAACCAGCTGGAAAAATGAATGTTTTTATATGAAGGCTGATGAGAAAATGAGGGAGAAGTTGATGACCATGGTCATGAGTCCGGTGTCTTTGAACTTCGGAATGACCAGGCCCCTATGTAATATGCAATTGGGGTCACCATGTCAATTGGCCAAAGTAGAGTTCAGAGTGGTGGCTGAGCAAATCAGTACCAGGGACCTGGTGTAGGAATATCTGGCCAACCGGACGTATCCAACGTCAAGTGGCTGGGGAATGCCGAAGATGAAAGAAACGAAGAAGAAGCATGAACTTGTTCGACTAGCTTATCATTTCAAGTTTGAAAAACAATTCAAGAAGCCTTGCAAGGAATGGCTGGACATGATTGAAACAATGTGCAACGAAATACTTGGGAATTATACCAATAAAGAAGATCAATTGATGACAGCAGCCTTCAGCACCCGGCCAAAACGAAGGTTAAACCGGGTAATGGATGCTTTGAAATTTGAATATCCTGATTATGAGAAGCTTAACGGAGGTGCCAAAGGGATTAAAAGGAAAAGAATTGTCAGCATTTTGAGCAGGAAAGCTGCTAGAATGGTAAAGGAGGATGAAAAGGCTTCAAAGAAAAGAAAATACATTCCTGAGCCGAAGGCGGCAACTTCGAAGAAGAGGAAGGCTGAAAGTCCAGAGCCGAAGATAACCGAGGCAAAAAAGGAGATTCCTTCGACGCCTCCTGCTGCCGAAATAGCAGAAATTTTAAAGGTAATGACTGAATCTTTACCCATCAAGCTGCTAAGTCCTCTGGGGCCAGAACTGGCGAAACTTTTACAAAAGAAGGATGAGCCTTCGGCTACAAAGAAGAAGGCTGACGGGAAGAAAAACGAAGAATCGTTACTGTCATGCAAGCCATTGAACGGACGCCACCATTGGCCTCGGCATCCAAAATGGCACCCATTGCAAGCGTCGAGGCCACTGCCGAAGCTGATACCTCTGCCGAAGCTGCAGCTGCTGCCGAAGCTGCCAACCTTGAGAGTACACTGTCTGGGATTGATAAAATGCTTTCGGATATGGCTGCGGAAGAAACAGCTGCGGCTCCAGAGAAGGTCATGGCCACAATGCCTGACAAAGGGAAAAAGATTGCCAATGCTGCTTTGGAAGAAAAGGACTTCGACCTTCAGAACCTGGTCGGGCAAGAATTATCCGAGGCCGAAAAGAAGGAGCTACAGGAATATGGGATATCTTGTGGCTACCAACCAGGAGCTATGCTCTTTGGTGGAATTGATGAAGGTGCCTTAGAATGCATTCGCGATCGCGCTGGGGCAAAGATAATCGGCACTCTATCGAAGAGTGTCGGTTTCCCGAAGCTTGAAGCTGATATTAGTGGCTACCAGTGACAACATATCGTCGGCAGTTTGTTCTACTCCAATTTCAAGGTAAAATTCCTTTTGCTAGGTTTCTTTTATTTTTGTGATGAAGCAAAGTTTTCTGATGTCGGCTTATTTCTACAGAGTATGCTGCTAAGTAAGGCACTGAGAATGCAACAAGACCTCGAAGACAAGAAAAATGAAATCATAATCGAGGGCTTGGAAAATAAAATTAAAGATTACGAAGCTTCTCTTGAGAACAAAGACTTCCTGCTCCAGGCAACGGAGGGTTCCCTCGTGGATCTTCAAACTGAAAATGCCAGATTAAACGAGGAGCTTCTCTAGGCTCAAATAGCTTTAAAGAAAAATTTAGAATGCTTCAAGCAAGAGAAGCAAGAACTGCAAGCAAAATGCAAAACCGAAGTTGATAATAATATGAAGTTGTAGGAGTCTTTGAAAGAGCTTCGGAATAAATGCCTGGAATTTAGTAGCCGTTGCGTGCAACGGTTGAAAAAGGTCTTTAGCTCGGTTGGGGCCAGCTCCGAAGATATTACCCCTTCGGCTGAAGACATACAAAACACCTTCGAACATATTGAAAATGAAGTTGATGCTCTTGATGAAGTGATAGCAGGGCACAGTGACTTTTGTGCCTTGCTAGCTTCTCGCAGCACAGCTGCAACATTTTTGATGGCTGGTTGCACACACGCAAAGACAATAAATAGACCAACCTTGAGACTATCTCCAATAGATTTGGTTGACATTCCCAGTGAAGCCCGAAGCATCGGAAACAGATTCATAACTCAGATTTGGGCTAAGGGTGGACGAGAGTTGGCTAGGGACGAAGCCCGAAACTTGCTTAAACCGGTATGGAACTTATCCCATTGCTTGCCTTGTCTCTTTCAATTACTTTTTACCTTATACCGTTTGTTTGTCTGCAGGATGGTGGTGCCGAGGGTTGATAATCCGAAGCACATTCCGAAGGCTGCTAAAGCTTCTCTTTAGGCCTGCCTGTGTAGAGCTTAGGAATATTTGTATTATCTTTGTAAAAACTGTTATCGAGAATTAGACACTTCTATGTATATTTGTCCATACCTTGTAATATATTTTTAACTTTTCATCCATGTACAAATTGCTTTGTTGTGGACGAAACTTGTATCTTTTGAGCCAAAGGCGAAAAACACCTTCCCTTCTTTTCTTACACAACGAAGCATGCCGTTGCATAAAATGTATATGTTTGAAACGAAGCCTTTTCGTGTTCATCGAAACATTGTCGTCGAAGCTGGAGTATTTCTGTTCGTGCTTCATGTTATGATGATGATGATCCTACGAATGTCTAAATGAATGTATGTATGAATGCAATGAATGATGTAATGTAATGTGCAAATGAATATCCCAAACACACACAAAGCCACACCCAGACTCTGCATCCCCTTAGGAACAACTTTGGAGTCTTTAAGCTCTGCATCCCCTTAGGAACGACTTTGGAGCTTCTTCACCTTCTATTTCGATGGTATTTAAGCTCTGCATCCCCGTAGGAACGACTTTGAAGCTTCTTCACCTTCTATTTCGGTGGCATTTGGCTATGCATTCCCTTAGGAACGACTTCTGAGCTTCGGAACTTTCGCTGCGCTCCCTTAGGAACGACTTCTGTAGCTTTGAAACTTACACTGCGCTCCCTTAGGAACGACTTTTGTAGCTTCGTCATCCTTTGTAGTGATTACAGCTCTGCATCCCCTTAGGGACGTCTTTTGAGCTTCTCCCTGTTTTTCTTTTGCACTCGATGGTGCAGGCTCTGATTTTATATATTACATCTTTGGGGGATTTTGGCCCTTGTATTGCGTAGGGCTAAATAAGAATGAAAATTACAAATATGGCCCCATTAAAAACCTTTCTCCCCTCCTGAAAGGAAAAGGGTGCCATAGGGAAAATGAAAAAAGATTACACCATTTACACATAGTACCGTCAAAGCTCATCCACATTCCAAGATCTAGGTATGTTGTTGCCGTTCATATCCTTCACTCTGTAAGAACTGGGTCTTGACGAAGATACTACCAGAAAAAGACCTTCCCACTTCAGTTGTAATTTGCTCATTGTATCTGGGTTGGCCACTCTCCGAAGCACCAAATGTCCTGGCTTGATGTTTTTCAATCAAACTTTTCTATCACACCATCTTATTGTTTCGACCTGATATTTATTGATGTGTTCTATGGCTTGAAGTCTGGTCCCTTCTATAGTATCTTTTGTTGTTTGATAATCAGCTTCGTCCTCTGCCGAAGCTATTGTTCTTATTGATCTTGTATTTGCTTCTTCTGGTAATATTGCTTCATCACCGAACAGAAGCTTGAAAGGTGTAAAACCTGTTGACCTTGACACAATTGTGTTGTGGCTCCACACCACTTTAATCAACTCATCTGACCACTTTCCTCTGGGCTGGTTGAAGATTAACTTCATTATTCCTGTCATTATAATTCCATTTGCTCTTTCTACTAACCCATTTGATTCTAGATGCCTTATTGATGCAAAATGAATTTTTGTACCAATTCGGTCACATAAATCTTTAAACGTTTCAGCATCGAACTGAGTTCCATTGTCCACAGTTATTGCCTTCGGCACGCCGAAGCGACAAACAATGTTTTGCCAAAAGAATTTATGTACTATGGCCGCATTTATTGTGGCTAAAGGCTTTGCTTCGATCCACTTAGAGAAATATTCCGCTACTACAACGACATATTACAAATTTCCTTGTGCAGGTGGAAGTGGACCTAAGAAATCCAGACCCCACCTTTGCAGTGGCCAACTTGGCTGTATTAACTGGGTTAGAGACGAAGGTTGTTTCTAATCTTTTGCACATCTTTGACAATTTTCACACTTTTGAACCAGATCTACTGCATCCGAAGCTGTCTTCAGCCAATAAAATCTTTGTCTGAAAACCTTCCCCAGCAAAGGCTTAGACCCAATATGAGATCCACATAAACATGCACGTATTTCCTTCATCAGCTCTCGACCTTCGGTTCTGGATAAACACTTGAGTAGTGGAGAGCAGACTCCATGTTTATATAACTCCCCTTCTATGATCACATATGGTCTTGTTCTTGCTTCCATTATTTTATTATTAGCTTCGTCATCCGAAAGACAGTCACCTTGGAGGAAAGATATAATTTCAATCCTCCAATCTTCACTATGTACAGGTGATATTGCAATCACTGCCCTCTCCATAAGTTCAACTGGAGGTGCTTTTATTGTCTCAAAGAACACTTCCGAAGGCAAAGGGAGCCCCTATGCCGCTGATTTGGCTAGCAAATCTGCATGCTCATTTTCCCCTCTTGGAATATTCTTTACAGAAAATCCTTCGAAAGAAGCCTCCAATCTTCGGACTGCATCCAAATATTTTTCAAGCTTCAGATCCCTTGCTTTGCTGCTTTTGTCTACATGGCCAGAAATAACTTGGGAATCAGTTTTAAGGACTGCCCTTCTTATTCCCATTGCCTTTAGCTTCTAAAGTCCTAACAGAAGAGCTTCGTATTCAGCAATATTATTTGTACAACTAAAGTCCAGCCTTGCTGCGTAGCATGTCCTGACTTTAGAGGGCGCTACTAGAATAGCAGTCGCTCCTGCGCCGAAGGTTCCCCAAGAACTGTCACAGAATATTGTCTAGGCTTCGGCGTCTTTTGTTGCTTCTTCTCCCTGAGCCCTTGGCGTCCAATCAGCAATGAAATCTGCTAACGCCTGAGACTAAATTGAGGATCTATGTACATAATCAATAGTGAATTCATTGAGTTCTGCAGCCCGTTTTCCAATTCTTCTTGTAGTTTCTCTGTTTCTCATTATGTCTTTCAGAGGTTGTGATGAAGGGACTATTATATGATAGGCTTGAAAGTAACGCCGAAGCTTTCTGGAGGCCATTAGCACAGTATACAACACCTTCTCCAATTCTGTGTAATTTTTCTTTGATAAACTGAGTACTTCAGAGACGAAGTATACTGGTGCTTGTCTTTTTACTTGGCCATCTTGCTTCTCCTGTACAAGTGCCACACTGACTACAAAATGAGAGGCTGCCACATACAGGAGTAACGGAGTCCCTGATGAAGGTGGAGTTAGAGTTGTTAAGTCTATCAAGTATTGCTTTAACTCTTCGAAAGCCTTCTGTTGAGCTGGACCCAATTGAAAAACTTTGGCTATTCAGCGACACCAGCCTTCCTGCCAATCGTTGAGCCCCCTTCTTTGAATTTGGTGGCTCCATCCGAGGATAGCTTCGATCTTACTTGGGTTAGCTTCGATTCCCTTCGTTGATACCAGACAACCAAGGAACTTGCCCTTCTTTACTCCAAAAACACACTTTCTGGGTTTAACTTGAGACCAGCTTGCCTGAAATTGGCAAACGTCTCTTGCAAGTCGGCAATATGATTCTCTTGTTTCATGCTTTTTACTATGATGTCATCAACATAAGTCGACACATTCCTGCCTATTTGAGAGTGAAGAACCTTGGTTGTCATTCTGTTGAAGCTTCCTCCAGCATTCTTGAGCTCCTTGGGCATCCGAAGGTAACAATAAGTACCATTGGGAGTTATGAAGCTTGTTTTGGCTCATCTTCTTTCTTCATCCAAATTTGGTGATAGTCTGAGTAGCAGTCCAATAAGCTCATGAGTTCCGAAGAAGTTGCTGCATCTACAAGGTAGTCTATTCTTGGTAAAGGGAACTCGTCCTTCGGATATGCCTTGTTGAGATCTGTGAAATCAATACACATCTCCATTTCCCATTAGCCTTCTTCACCATAATAGTGTTGGCTAGCCACTCTGGATATGTTACTTCTCTGATAACACCAACACCAAGAAGTTTCTTTACTTCGTTCCGAGCACCTTCGGCTTTATCCTTAGACATTTTTCGAAGTCTTTGCTTTCTTGGCCTGAAAGATGGGTCCACATTGAGTGAATGCTCAATGACATCTCTGTTAACACCACAGAGATCATTAGCTGTCCAAGCGAAGACATCTTTATTGTTGAACAAAAATCTTAGCAGGGTTCTTTCTTGTTCATTAGATAACTGAGATCCCAGCAACACCTTTTGGTTTGCTATATCTTCACACAGGAGCATAGGCTTTGGTTGATCTACCGAAGCAGCCTTCTCTCTTTTGTGCTTATATTGTTGACAAGCTTCAACTCCATCTATATTATGGATTGCCTTTGAATCCGTCCAACTCCCTTCAGCCCTTCTGGCAGCTTCTTGACTCCCATGAACAGCAATGGGCCCTTGTTCCGAAGGTATCTTCATGCATAAGTATGATGGATGAAGTATTGCTTCGAAGGCATTAAGCATCCCTCAACCAATGATTGCGTTGTATGGGTACTCCATGTTAACAATGTCAAAGACAACTTGCTCAGTTCTTGTGTTGTGAATACAACCGAAGGTAACTGGCATCGTTATTTTGCCAAGTGCCACAATCTGTCTCCCTCCGAAGCCACAAAGAGGGTGTGTTGCATCATGAATCTTGTCTTCTGGTTCTTGCATCTGTCTGAAAGCCTTTGCAAATATGATGTCCGCTGCACTGCCTGTGTCAACCAGAACATTGTGGACCAGAAATCCCTTGATGACACAAGATATAACCATAGCATCATTGTGAGGATAGTCTTTAAGCTGAAGATCCTCCTGGGAGAAGGTGATTGGGATGTGAGACCACTTGGATCTAATGAAGGGTCCTTGCACCCCAACATGTTGCACTCTTCTCTGTGCTTCCTTTTTCTGCTTCTTGTTAGCTGGCTCTGAGCTTGAACCACCTGTGATTGGGAGCACTAGCTTCATAATAGCTTGGTCGTTGTACGAAGCCATTGTTACAATCAGTGGAAGTGAGTTCACCGGAGGTGGGCGCCAATGTTGGTCACTTGTTCTCAAAAGCTATGAATCAAGAACAAGGCAACACAAATGTTAATGGTTATAGACCTTCGTCCTTCATCACATTATCTCCTTTAGGATATAATGGTCTTCAGACGAAGGTCAAGAAGGACATACCTTCTTCGTCGCAATATACAGAGATAAATATGATTGTATAAAATATAGAGAAAGCATGAATAATCATTTTAAATCATTAGATTACTCATAATATCATCATATATTTATGAACAAACATCAAAGGTATTGAATTACATTTGTACCTTCGGCTTGACAGAAGGTAAAGATCCAAGAGTGACGTGCAAATGATTACAAGTCAGCGTGAATAGTACGGGGGTACTATTCACCTATTTATAGGCACGGGACGCAGCCCGGACAAAATTACATTTGTGTCCTTGATAACTAATTATAACCATGACACAAATTATCAGGGACTAAGCGGTCTTTTCCTCTTTAAGTCGGTGCTGCCCTTCGTCTCAAACGTGTCATCATGTCGAAGCTCCCTCGATTGTAGCTTCGTCATATACCTTCATGTTGTGCCTGCTTGCATATCATCTTGACGAAGGTGTTTTTGCTTAGAGGACCTTCGGCGGAGAAGAAGGCCCCCAACAACGGCTCTAATGTGCTGACAGTGATATGTAGTCTATCAATCTTCATTTCTTGAAATCTCAACTTGCCTTCTTTTATAACCGATTGTATTTGTTGACAGAAGACATTACAATCATTGATGTTATGAAAAAAAGGAGCCATGCTATTTACAATATGCATGCCTTATCAATTCTTCTATCAGGAGAATTATATGTGACAATTTAATGGTACCATTCTTATGTAACTCATCAAATATTTTATCACACTTAGCAACATTAAATGTAAAGTTAAGTTTCCCCTTCTTCATGTAGTCTTCTAATTCCTCATTCTCAATGCCCGATAAATTAGTCAACCTTGTGTCGCTGTCTGGGGAAACATCATTGCGATCTTTGTGATCGACCATCATGGCCGATCTAATAGATCTTACCTTGTAGATCCAATTTGATGGATCTGATCTAATAAATCTAATCTTTGTCTTCCCAGTGGAGTCGTCAAAAAGTGTGTTGTCGCTGAATTAGGGCCAAAGACTAGGATGAACCACTTGGCTGTGCTCTATGTGCGAATTCAGACGGTCCACGGCTCTAGGTCAAATGGTCTACTACCTCGCTGTAGGAGCGGCGTCTCCCTGTGCGCTTGCCGGATGGTCCACACATGCGCAAAGGGTCTTCTTCCTCACGAAGAACCTGAATCTCGCAACCTAGGAGGGACCCCGTATGGGAGGAGAGATCCTAGGGTTGTCTTCGGGTCAGTAGGCCACCCAAGACGCCGCTAGTCGACGTAGAGCCGAAGTTAGGGGTGGACACTTTTTTACCATAAATCGAAAACCGAACCGTACCGAACCAAACCAAAATTTCGGTTTTTCGGTAGTTCGGTTCGGTTTCGGTTTTTGTATCTAAGAAGTTTGGTTTTCGGTATCATAATCGGTTTTCACCGTATACCAAACCGAAATACCAAAAAACCGAATACCAAACTTTATCAATTCTCAAATTTGACTATTCAATTAGGTGAACTAAATATGTGATACAATTAAATTGTTATTCACTTATTTGTATGTGATGTATGATGTATTTGTAAATATTTGTACCAATATAATTTTTACTTTTTAAAATTATGTGTAATCTATCATGTAAGCTTGTTGTATGTATTGTCTTGAGTATAAGTTTGGTATTCGGTTTTTACCAAAAAACCAAAGTAAAAAACCGAAACCGAACTTCTCGGTTTTTCATTTTCTAGAAAACCGAACGATTTCTAATGTCCGAAAATCCGAAGTTTTATAAAACCGAAAAACCGAACCGAAGCTTAGAAAAAAAATCTGAATGTCCAGCCCTAGCCGAAGTGAGGTGAAGATTTGAGATTGAGGAAGGCTAAACTAGGTCTAGACTAAGGCTAGATTACTCCTACTCCTAAGAAATGGAAAGAACAATGCAAATAAGGTAAATTTCATAAATAGATTTGATTGGATCAATTGTGGGGGTTCTCAATCGACCGTACCCCTTTATATTTATAGAGGAGGAGGTCTGGACCTATTCTTAGGCGAGATCCAACATATTCCCACAGATAGGTTAGGATAACCACGCATGGGATAATTACTCTTGGCCGTGTTCATCTAGTTGCGGGGGCGCAGACCGTTGAAAGGGAAATGTACCATTGTGCCATTTCTAATTGTTTTGTTGATTAAATGCTCAACCCACCACATTGGACTAGCCACTTTGATATGAGCATGAGCACAGGGTCTAGCAAAGTCAAGTTGAAGGCAACAAGTCCATATGAGTTGAATTGAAGGGCCAAAAGTGTAACTTTGAGCAAACCAACATAAACATGAGGATGACGTGTTTTGATAAGTTGCACACACCCTACTCTATCTGATGGATTATGGGGAGGCTACACTAGCGCAACACAAAATTTTCGACCTCATAAAACCAGAATCTACTATGGTTACAGATCATGGAATTACCACTAGACGCGCAGGGCAGTGGAAGACGTCTCGATGTAGACGAACGCGTCGAGCAGTATTGTGCAGTCATCGGTGACCTTCACGTCCTCACGCAATTCGTCCTAGTGCTCCATATGCAGCACCTCTGAGGTATCTACACCTACAGGGAGGAAGCATCGCGTTTTGAACTGCTAGGTTCACAATGGTGGCTAGGCGAGGGGCGGGCGACTGCTCGCTTACTAGTGGTGAGTTAGGGTTCGCTAAACCGTGCCCCTGCCCCTCATTATATAGGCGTTCTGGTGGGCTTCTAACTCTGAGGCCCATCAGTAACCCTAAAGGCCTGCCTATTTTCAGATCTAATCCGAGTTAGGCTTCCTTCCCCTTAAGTGTGTTACCCTATAGGTTCACATACATATAAACATGGCCCAAGTACTCTTACTTGGCCCAATAATTGACAACGGCCTCTAACAAGACATGTCAACTCCTATGCGCACGCAAAGATCATATCAGACGAACCATTGCAACATTACGTACATGTTGTTCCCTTTGTCTCACGATATTTGGTCTGGCTCTAAGCTGACCTCTCTTTCTCGATACTATGAATTGGAATCCTTTCATTGGTACACTTAACCATAGCACGACCATGCATTTCTTGATCCAATCACTCGAGGGGCCTAGAGATATCTCTCTCAAGAAGAGAGGGACAAATTCCATCTTGACTGACCATGCCTCACAACATGTTTCCTGACAAACCCAAAACTACATTTATAATTACCCAGTTACGGAGTAGCGTTTGATAGTTACTAAGTAAGTCAATTCACATCTTGAGAACATGCAAGAATCTTAGGTCTAAGGATACAATATACATGTTGCAAAAAGAAAACTATATTACAATATCTCACGTTGGGTCGGTCCAGCCTCATGTCATACATGTGCCCACATTATTAGTTTTACATCTCCTTGTCCATGACTTGTGAAATGTAGTCATCAACTAATACATGTGCTAGTCATCGACTCTGACTAGGGACATCATTTAGAATAACCATACAAGTAAAGAATCTCACAAACAATTAGCATAATTGCTAATCAAGATAAGGTGCCTTTCATGGATATTCAATTAAGCAATATATATATCATGGATACAAAGAAATATGATCATCTCTGTGATTATCTCTAGGTCATATTTCTGACAATATCTTCCTACACCTTATTTTGGCTACTAACTCAGTTTTGAAAGGAAGTGCTTTTTGGACTTAGTTTTAGGCATACTGCAAATCTTGGTGAAACCAAGGAGAAAAGGTATGTTTCCTACACTTAGTCCATTGGATTAAGTGCTAATTATGTTTGTCTAAGTCATAGAGAAGCTACCAAGAAGAGCCAAAAGAAGTTTGAGGAGTTTGGCTCAAAAGAGCCAAACTTGTGCTGAACTGGGCGACACCACACGATTCGGTGCCCCCTAGAAAAAGTGTAACACCACAAAACCATCAATGAAAAAAATAAATTGCATTTAAAATATAGTAGAGAGTAAAGTAAAGAAATTTTTAAATCAAGTGTTTGATATTATTTATCTTCAGAATGATTTTTGTTTGCTCATAATTGATTGATGATTTGTATTCATAAAAATTCTTTTATAAGAAAACCCAATTAATTAATATAGGAACTTTGGTCCAAAAATAAATAGTTTATTTATAAATAATTTTAGTATAATTATTATGATTTTTTGAAATAATTAAAAATATATTTATCTACATTCTTATTGAATATATATAAAAAACGAAACCCTAATCTAACCGGCCGAACCGGCCCACTAGCGGTCTAGCCGCCCCACCATCCCCCTCACTTCCCCTCTCTCTTACACGCAGGCCCCACCCGCAGGTCCCTTCCTCTTCCTCCTCCAGTCGCGCCGCCCACCGGCCAAACTGCCCCAGCGCCTCCTCATCTCCCCTGAGCCTGAAACCGCCACCCCTTCCTCTTCCCCCAGCGCCCTCTCGTCTCCCCCACTCCCTCTCCCCTCATGAAACTACCACCGTCATTAAGGCATTAATGGAGTCGTCTGCCTCTCTCTCTCCATCTCCCCGCCGACCCCTCCCTCTCCCTCTCCTCTCCCTATAAAAACCAGTTGGCCCCTGCCGAGCTCTTCCCTCCCCTCAACCGCGCTCTCCCCTCTCTCCCTCTCCTCTTGCCGAGCCACCTCCGCGCGCCGCCGTTCACCGTCCGGCCGCGCCACGTGTTGGTAATAAAAACGCTAGGTAAGTAGTTTCATAGTTAATTTTGTTTACGATGAATTTTAGAATTAATCTAGAAGTTTATAATCATATGTTCATTTAGACCCACTAAATAAATAATAGAAACTTTCTTAACAAGGAATTAGTAAGTGGTATAGAATTCATAATAATACAAATATTATAGTTTAATCAGTGGTTTAATTTATTATTAAATGTTTTGACCTCTGATTATTATAATGACATTTTCTTTTAGAAAGAAAAGGTAAAACTAAAAGGAAATCATTTTTCATAATCGAAATAATTAATTGATAATTAATTTATTTCTATAGAATTGGTTAAGTCATTATATCTAAGTTATGTTATGTAAAATACTTTCATAGTCAAATGTCCATATAACTTTCCCTAGTGACAATCCAAAATAGAGTTATAGTGGATTAATAAAATGAATATGAATTAGGTTTTATTCTAAGCACTATCTTAAGTATGGTTTGTATGGTATATGTTTGTTCATGTAATGGTGAATGTTATCCATGTAATGGTGTATGTTTATTTATTTGGTGATTGTTTTTTGTATGTATGATATGCTAATCTATATTAGAAGCTAACTGTGTGGTAGAAGAACCGAATACGTTCGAATATGACTGTTTTATATTTATTCTAACCGAATACTTTCATAGTCATTATATTTATTTGGTGATTGTTTTTTGTATGTATGACAACGCAATAAAGGCATAAAGAGAGTAGAGTACTTTATTACATCATCTGAATCATTGTATCTTTAACAAGTATCAACATCAAAGTATGGCGGAATTAAATATGGGCACTCTTCCACAAGAAGGTGACTGGCGCATCGTTAGACTTAAAACTCATCATCGTCATCAGCGAAGTCTCCAGCATCACCCTCTGATCAAAATATTAGCAAGGGTGAGCTCACTTATGGTCGGGGCTCAGCAAGTGGGGGAAAATTAATGCAAGTTAACAAGGTAGGCTATGGATAAGCGGTAAGCATTTTAGTTGGTCAATATTTTATTAGCAACACCTGTCTTACTAATAAGTGTGTATCCCAAGTATCCCAATTAAATAAAGGTATAAGTGTATATCAAAAGCACTTAAGTGAAACCACTTAAGCAAACCATTGGTAGATCATTAGATCTCGATTTATTGTCCATCTTTAAGTTCAATTATCATGTGAGGGTCCAAGTTGCTCTTAACCGTGACCACGGCTGACATATCAGTTTTACACTCTGCAGAGGTGGTACAACTTTACCCACAAGCCATGTATCTCATCTAGCCTAGGTTGATCGGACCCATAAACACTGGCAAGGTGAATGGCTAGGGATCCATTATGAGACTTTCACAGAATATCCTTAGTACAAAGCCACCCGCTAAGGTTTCCACATCAGTATTGATGGCCATCTAGGTGAGGTAACTTAACCAAGACTACCACCCCATGTTTACATGAGCTGCCACCAAACCACTGCCGCCCCCTCTTGCCCATCTTTTAGGTAGGGTTGCTAAGCACTAAGTCTATAGAGCTAATTACCAAAGCCAGAGCCATGATAGCACTCGTGGTTGCACTGTTATCCTGGGTGGTCACTCCATGTTCCATTTAATACGAAATGATCTTGTTTAACCATCAGGTTAACATCATAATACTAATTCTAAGTACTTAAGTGCTATACTTATGAATACATTTATTCTGACTACTAAAATTCTATTTTTCATCTGACCGAAAATACGTGGTCTAGTATTTTCTTCTACTTCCTTATATCAATAAAATTACACTTAAAATACTACTAACAATTATCATTCGCGTGCTAAAGTGAGATCAATCGTAATCGTTTCTAGTATAAAAATCACCAAGTTAGTGATTAGTGACATAATTTATTTTTGAAATATAAACTTGTACATGTGTCAAAATATTGTTGCGAGGCTTGTTTACGACTACACGTATACATCGGAGAGTAGCACATTAAGTTTTTGAATCACTTTTACATACATTTGTGATGCATAAAATACAGAAATAATTCTCGGAATTTCGGAGGGCCAAAACGCAAAACTGTCATCTTGTACCTTGAGCACTTGCTCGTGTGTAGGGAGAGCTCGGCGAGCAGGGGAGGGCTCGATCGGGCGCGGGAGCAGGGGAGGGGCTTGGCCAGGGTGTGGGGCGTGGCTCCGGTCGACGGCGAGGCGCGAGCGAGCAAGAGAGAGAGAGAGAGCGCGGGGAGTGAGAGCGAGCTCAGGGAGGCAGAGAGGAGGGAGGTGCTCGGCTTTTATAGAAAGAGGGGAGGAGAGGGAGAGAGAGGGACGTCGGGGAGGAGGAAATGGCCGTCAATGGCCATTAATGGCGGTGGCTATTAATGGCGCCATTAGAGAGAACGTGGGGAGAGGGAGAGGAGGGAGTAACAGCCATCGGTTTTGGCTTCAGGGGAGGCAGACGGGCGCGGACTAGGGCGCGGGGTCGGGCGCGCGCCTAAGCGGCGCGCGGGGAAGACGGACCGCGGGGCCCTGACAGGTGGGTCCCGCCGGTCGGTGAGAGAAAAGGGAGGGGGAAAGGGTAATGGGGGGCGCGGCGGCTGGGCCCTTAGTGGGCCGGTTTGGCCGGCTAGGGTTTTCGTTTTTCTTTTATTATTTAAAAATATAAATAAATATATTTTTAAAAATTCAAAAAAAATCATAATAATTATACCAAAATTATTTATAACTAAAATATTGATTTGTGGACCAATATTTCTATATTATTTAATTGGATTTTCAATATAAAAGAATTCCACTAAACATCCAAAAATAAAAAATGAGCAAATAAAATTATTCTAGATGCAAATAAAAATCAAACATTAGAAGAAAAATTCATTACCATAATTACCACTAATAAACTAAGTGCATTATTTTTAGTTGATGGTTTTTATAGTGGTAGAAACCTACCCCCTTAAAAGAATCTCGTCCCCGAGATTAAGGAACGTCTGAGAATAACTGGGGGAATTCTGCTCTGAGTTCATCTTCTCTTTCCCATGTGGCCTCTTCTTCCGAATGATGACTCCACTGAACTTTACACATGTTGATAACTTTATTCTGTGTAATTTTGTGAGATGTTTCCAAAATTTTGATGGGGTACTTCGAATAAGTCAAATCCTCCTTAACATTGAGTTCTTCCATAGGTAATTGTTCTTCCGGTACTCTTAAGCATTTCTTAAGTTGTGACACATGAAACACGTCATGCACATCCGACAAACTATCGGGTAGCTCTAACTGGTATGCTACTTCACCTTTCCTTTCCAAAATCTTGAACGAGCCAATGTAGCGAGGAGATAGTTTTCCTGTTGGTGACTTGTTCTTAAATGCTATGGGTTAAGAACAAGGCAACACAAAATGTTAATGATTAAAGACCTTTGTCCTTCGAAGCATTATTTCCCTTAGGATATAATGATCTTCAGACGAAGGTTATGAAGGACGTACCTTCATCGTCTCAGTGTATAATAACTAAAGTAGAAGCATATGGAACATGGAAGATAATGTGAATAATCATATGACATCCTCAATATATCTTTATTATATCATCATGAATAAACATGAGCAATATCGAATTATTTTTATACCTTTGGCTTGATAGAAGGTGAGAATCCAAGTATGGCGTGCGAGTGAATACAAGTCAGCGTGAACAGTACGGTGCTACTGTTCATCTATTTATAGACACAGGATGCAACCTTTGTGAAATTACATCCATGGCCTTTATGTTTACTATTGACTTAAGGATAATCTATCGAGGGCTAGATAGCCTTTTCCTCTTTAAGTTGGTTTCATTTTCCGCCGCTAAGCCGAAGCTTCTCTACGCGTAGCTTCGGAACTAGTTCAATCTTCTCCTAGATCATGCTTTTTATATCGTGTATAGCTTCATTCCAAGGCCGAAGGTCCTTGTGAATGTATCAAACTTGGAAAACATGTTAGTTGTGTTTTTGAGGACCTTCAGAAGACGAAGGCCCCCAACAGTAGCCCCTCGCAGTATTAATTTATTATAATAATAAATTCAGGCTACGACGTGAACGAAGGCCTTAAGCCGAAGGTCCAAAAAAACACCTTCCCTTCGCTAGAATAGCGAAAGTCAATGACAAACGGGCCCCACCAAGTTGCAAAGCGCTAGGCGTATAAATAGGAACCCACAGCGGCATCATTTGATGCACCATTTTTGTTGTTTGCGTTATTTTCTCAAATTTCTAACTCTTGCTTACCAGCGTTTGTTTTGATTTTCGAGCTTCGGTTTAAAGACGTGCTTGCTCCAAGTCTGAGGAGAAGAAGATGACCGAGGAAAAGATGACTGAGGAGAAGAAGCTTACTGAGGAGAAGAAGCTATATGAAGAGAAAAAGTTGCAGATTCTTTTCTCGCTGGGTTTTATGAGTCTATGGCAAAAATGAATACAGAGAAAATTACTAAGGAGATAATGGAGGGTTTGTCTGAAGATTCTGATGATAGTGATAGCTATGATGTGGAGAGTGGAGATGAAGATTCTGAGGACCGGCCCTGGTGGCCAAGCCATACCATCTTCGGGAAATCGAGCATTAAACAAAGTCTTATTGACGCCATGAGAGGGAGATATTTTTGCGATATGTCTATTATGAGGGTTGGAGGAGACAGCACTGCCCCTGCCCCTGAGGAAAATAAAGTTGTTATTTACCGAAGCTTCCTGAAGGCAGGCCTTCGGTTCCCGCTGAGCAAATTTGTGGTTGAAGTATTAAGGATATTCCAGATATTTCTTCATCAGATTACCCCCGAAGCTATAATTAGGATGGGGATGTTTGTCTGGGCTGTAAGAAGCCTGGGGCTGGAGCCGAGCGTGAAGTGCTTCTGCAATATGCACGAGCTATTATACAAGACGAAGGCTACCGGGAAAGAACAATACCACAACAACTTCGGTTGTTACAGGTTCATTGCCCACTCTAATGCAAGTTACCTGGTGCCAACATACCGAAAAAGATGGCCCGGGACCTGAATGGAGGATGGTTTTATGTTAAAAATGATCTGATTAAAAGGGAAGACATCAAGGAAATTATCCAGCGCCCCATCTGGTCTCACTTCGGCCTTCGAAGGCCGAAGGTCACTATTGAAAGTGACGTCGAAGCATGCCAGAAGGCATTTAGCAATGTTTGCGCCTTCATTGGCACAAGAGATATAGTCCAAGAGCATATAGCCTATAGGATGTGGCCACTTGTGGAGAGCTAGAATATGCCGAAGGAGACTACTATCGAATCCAGTGAAAGTGGCCTAGTTCGATTGAAATATACCTTCAGATTTAGAGAGAAGTTTGATGAACCAAATGATGACTGGTTGAAATGCATTGAAGCTACCAGCGACGAGCTACTCGGGACATATTCCAAGCCCGAAGATGATGCCTTGTCCGCAGCCTTCGGGGGCCGAGGGAAGAAAAGATTAAACAGGGTATTTGATGCAATTGGCTTCGTATACCCTGATTATCACTACCCGTTGCGGAGACAAGGAAAGAAGAGAAAAATTGTCGCTTCGACCACCACTGCTGTGCCGAAGGGCAAGAAAATAAAGGTTCTGACCCACCGGCCGCGATATATTGAACCAGTCATAGTGCCTGAATTTGGCGAAGGTACAAATGTAATCTAATATTGTTCATGTTCATTCATGATGATATGAAAAGAAAGATATATTAATGATGTCATATGATGATTCATGTTATTTCTCATATTTTATATGCTTCTACCTCCATTAATATACACTGTGATGATGAAGGTATGTCCTTCATAACCTTCGTCTGAAGATCATTATATCCTAAGGGAGATAATGCTTCAAAGGACAAAGGACTTTAACCACTAACGTTTTGTGTTGCCTTGTTCTTAATTCATAGTATTTGAGAACAAGTCCCCAACAGTGATGGTGCTAGAAAATAAAACACAACAAAGGATGAAATTAAGACAAAACTTGTAAGGTGACAAGGAGTAAGAAGAAATCAAGGGGGAGGTAGGTAGCTCACAGCTCTCAAACTGGGTTGAAAGAAAGGGGAGACCTCTAAAGGTAAGCATTTAGGTAGAAGACATAAATATCGCAAGGACGATAACGGACCAGGGTGTAAGAGAAAAGATGAAGGCTTAGAAGAGCCAGCGGTATAAGTACAACAAAGAATGGGGTTACATCAAGGCTTACACACGGTGAAGAAGAGGATATTGCCAAGAGTGAGATAAGTAAAACACTGCTTCCAAGTTGGGATAGGAAATTGGAGATTTTAGGTAACAGATATAACATAATCACCAAGGTATGGTCGAGAGGTGGGAAAGGTAAAGGCAACACTAAACAGAAGCACAACAAAGGATGGAGTTGAAAACTCGCAAGCGACGAGGAAGAAGATACCACCAAGAGAAAATTGGTAAAGTACAACTTTAAAATTGAAATGGAAGAGAGAAGGTTTTAGAGGATAGGTATAATATAAGCATCAAGGTAAGATATAGAGGTGACAAGGGTAAAGATGATAATCGTGAAAAGCATAACCAAGGATAGAGTTAAGGCAAGACTCGCAAAGTGGCGAAGTGGAGAAAATAATCAAGGGTAAGATAAGTATGGTTCCAACAGAAGGGTTGAAGTAAAAAATTCATTACCGAGGGAAGTTATAAGGAAGCAACGAGATCACCAATCATGTGTGAGATAAAATGATCGCTCATGGATCATTAGGAAACAAGGGTGGTCAAGGATATGTTAACTGAAAGGTCTTGGACAGTCATTGGGGAATATAAAGATAAGCATATATAAAATAAGAGTATGTAAGAATCCAATGATACGAGCATGCCCCGACAAGGGAATAGAAAGAAAAAAGGCAGAGGATAATGACTTAACAGTGAAATAGGAAGGGATCTCAAAAGACCAGAAGTTCCTGGATATATAAACTAGAGTGTTTAAGTAGGTTGGAGAAATTCAGATGTAAGTATTTGAAACAAGAGTATTGAAGAATCTAGGAGTATGAGCATGTCAATACTAAGGGAATAAAAATAGTTAAAGGGTAGCAATTAATGACCAAGGAGGGAAGACTCCCAACAGACAAAAAAGGTTATGGTTAGGGGGCATCTACAAAGATATCGTAAGCACAAGAGTGAGATCAGATCTAATAGAATGAATGAGTAAAGCATAGACAGTACTAGAATAAAAATACATTTAGCAAGGTGATATATAGAAGCATAACATAGAATTAGTCGAGGTGACTAATATTTTCAAGCAGAATCAAGGATGAGGTGAAGTAATAATCAATAAGTCCTTAAGATGGCCAATGCTACTCTAGGTCAGCGGTCCTACAGTCAGCATGGCTCTGATACCACTTATGTCACACCCGGTTTTGAAGGTAAACCGAATGTGAACCATGTACGTGCCAGGATCAGAAATTCACGTACACAGCGATTACATAAATGACTCATCATAGCATAATGCTTTGAATAACAATAAAGAATAATTAATATTAAGACTAGAGTCATTTACATAATATAAATCAAGGTACACAGAATCGAAACATAGCCAACGTAAATAAACCCACCATAGGCAGCTGACTGGGGGAGGTCGCTAGCCTAATCCTCGAACTCGTCGAAGTCCTGGAACTCCTGGAGATCCGCCTCGACGCCTTCTTCTTTACCTGAGCATAGATTGCACCAAAGGCAACCTGGTGTTTTGTGAAAACAAGGGTGAGTACACATCAGCGTACTCAGCAAATGTCCCGTTTGACTGAAGTGGACTAGCTTTATGTGGGGTTAAGGTCAAAGTAGTTGCTTTTAGTTGGTCAGGTATTTATTATTAGTAGAAGCCAAGTTTTATCATATAACCAACCCGTGAACCATTTCCTCCTCGAGGAACATCATTATCATCATCGAACCAAAATAATAAATAGAACCATTGTATATCGAACCATCTGTATCTCTAATCAAAGAGGATCCCAAGGCCGCTCTTAACCATGAGCACGAGTGATATATCAGTTTCTAACCCTCTGCAGATGTCACACACTTTACCCACAAGCCGTGATTCCCATTATGCCCGGAGATCATGACTCTACATTGATCACTACCAAGGTGACCTAACAGGGTCTCACTACGTAGCCTTTACAAAGATTTCCCAGAGGTCATAGCCGCCCGTTAGGTTTCTCTAGTTTGATAAACATAGTACATCTCCCCAAAGGAAGGGTGACTAACAAAACCAAATCAAGAACCTCTGCAACCAGCCTCAGCAGAGCAAGTGTTGTGCCCGGACCCCATTGACGGCCCTACGACGAAGCCAACTACTCCTCTGGTTCCTCTAATTAATCAGCTAAAGGCGTCCCATTCCACCCTCATGGTTGCACTGTTATCCCGGGTTGTCACTCCCCAAACAGGTCCTTACGGAGAGGCACTCAGGAAACAGCCTGAGCCCCCTAAAGTATCACAAGAACATAATCGGGATAACATCATCATATCATAATATTCACATCATGTTCATTGATTAAGTTGAAGCAATAGCATAAGCTAACCATGATAATCCAAAAGGTAAACAAGGATAAGATAAATAGAAAGCTAGTCAATCCTTAGGTTTCAATTAAGTAATGCGGGATAGTGAATTATAAATAGATAGGACATAATGGGTCAGAGGACACTTGCCTTCACCAAACAGATGCTCAAGGTCTTCAACTTTGTAGAACTCGAAGAGCTAGATCACTTGGTCGCCAACGCTTGACCTTCGATCCCTCGGAGCGCAGAAACAAATTGCGATCTAATCGCAACGCGAAGCGAAGACGAACAAGCACAAGCAAACGAACATATATAAATGCATAAGAACATTACACTGTATAAGATAAAATGTTATAAAGACATGCAACATAAAATAGAGCTTGATTCTATGGTCACGCGAGGGAAAGAAACGTGGCACTCGAAGCTACGGTCGAGAAGATCTCGCATTTACACTAAATAAATATTAAGTAAAACATTTAATTCGACATTATCAAATATAAACAATATCTATCATTTAGTTCGATCAATATGTTATACTAACAAATGTCAGTAAAATAAGTAATTTAATTAACACGAGAGATTCTACGCGAGGCGAATATACGACGCATGAAACAACACGACAGTGTGCAACCGACGCGCGGACACACATGGTTTAGCATACGGACAACGCGCGAAACAACGTATGAGACAGCACGCACGCGACTAGAGCGAACGACGAGCGAACGAGCATGCCACCATGTACGGAACAACACGCGCGACAGGCGAGGGAAACTAAATAGGTGACGCGTTTATACTAAACAAATATTAAATAATTACAAAGCAGTTAAGTTAATATTGGTCATGTTAATATTTATTATAAAAGCGCAGTTGAACACTACATATTTAATCTAATTGAAATATTAGTCTAATAAATATGAGTCGAGCGAACCTTAAGTTAATTATCTAACATATATGACTTGACGATCTAACGTCACTAATATGAGTGTTTATAAGTGGCAAACTATTTATTATCACGCGCAGACACCGTGCGACACACGTGATCGACACGCGAGATACACGCTAACGACGCGCAGTAAGGCAAGCGACATGCAAAACTAATAAATAAAAGCATGATTAATCTAAGCAATTATTAACAAAGAATATTTCAGTTAAGATTAATCATGTTGGTGCAAATCGAATTCCTAAATTAGATTTTAAAGTCAAAATGATGTTCCAGGGGTAGACGAAAGGGTAGACGGAAGGGTAAACAATTACTTGACTAATTAATTAATTAAAGCATGTGTCGTGACGAAACAATGTTACTAATAAGAATGTGACGTTGTTACAGAGTTGACGCGACCGAAACGAGTCAAAACAGGTTTTACGATGCATAATATATTAAATAACTGAACAATTCATGGATGATGAACGACGTGTCCTACGAATACTACTGAATTATGATTAAACGTGTAAAACTATATTTCCAAGTTAATTAGCGAAATTCTTTTACGGGAGGTTCTTCAAAGAAATATCCCTTCCAGTTTTAATCCGAATCGTAATCCAAACAAAAAGCACATTATAAACTCGACATCTATAAGTTGTTACGTAGAATCCGTGATGACTAAAGAATTAATTCAAAACGAACGCGATAAGCAGAAACACTTAATCGACATTCCGTCAAACATAAACTAAGATACTTTGAATTAGCACAATCACATGAACAAATACTTCTAAATCGCATGACTAAGATTACCAATTTGTTTCCGATTGAACAATTACTTTATTAGTCGACATACACGAAAATTAATAACGCGTGCGGCAATGCGCGCGACATACACGAAACAATGCTCGCGGCACGCGCGAACGACGCGAATAGCACAGCGACAACACGCGAACGACACGCGGATCAGCACGTAACCACGTGCAACACGTGCGCGCGATACACGAAATAAACTAAATAAACGTCGCATTCATATTAACGGGCATTTGGGCAAGACGTTTGAGTTACTAATATTGATATGGATTTATTAGAGCATAAGTTAACTACCATAAATTAGTTTAGTTAAAAGGTCTAATTAACTAACGTTAGTTAAACAAAAGTATCATTAATTATTTAAAACGTGCGACATGGTGAAACAAAATTACTAACGCATCGACGATGCTCACCTACGTGCGGACATGGACAGCGCGACGCCAGTCCTTCTTCATCGGTGCCTGGGAACTGCCGAGCACGATGGCGGTTCGCCGGCCGAACAGGGCCACAAGCCGCGCTGCCGCGGGTTGGCTGGTCGCGCCGCCACGCAGGCAGGCCGTTGGCCGCCACGCTGGCTGGCTGGCCGAGCCACCGCGCCGGGCAAGCTGAACCGGCCACGCGCCGCAGGCAAGCCACGCAAGTCACGCGCCACGCCGGGACGCGCAGAGCAGGCCCAGGCACGGCCATGGGCGATGCTCGCGGGTAGACTGGGTTGGTTCGGCCGAGCTCCGTGGCGAGCGAGGGACACATCGAGCGAAATGAGGGAGAGGAAGAGGGAATGGAGAGAGGAATGAGAGGGGATCATTATGGGCGGACGGAGAAGAACGGCATGGGTTCGACGCGGCCTCCGGCGGACGATGGTTTTGGGCGAGAGAAAGATGATGTGGGCGAGGTGGCTGCTATGCGCGTCGTGGGGAAATAGGGAGAGAGAGGTGGGCGAGTGGGCAGTGGCGCCGGGCAACGGCTGGGGCACGCGGGTGCACCGGCGTGTGGGTGGCTGGGAGCACGCGGAGGGAGAGGAGCGCGCTGGCGGCTAGGGTTTGGGGCGCGGGGCTGCGGGAGCTGGGCTAGGCAGCGGCAGGCCGAGCAAGCTGGGCGGGGGCTGCGACGCGCGCGAGGTGGGCCGGGGAGGGGCACAGGGCTGTGCGCGGGGATGGCCTGGTGGGCCAGAATGGCCGAGCGGCCTAGGATGGGGAAGAGGGGTTGGCTGGGCCGGCCAGGGGAAGGGAGGGGGCTGAAGGCTGTGTTCTTTTTGTTTTCTTTTATTTCTCTTTCTTTTCACTATTTGAATTTAGGTGTAGGTTATATAAATGCACTTCAAAACACAATCATCACCCATAAATATATACTTCTTCAGTTTGAATGGATGCATAACCACCACAATTCAACGTACAATAAAAAGTATCGGCATGCTATGCAATAGTCAAGGGTTCTTTTAGGGTTTCATCTTACTACACTAAAAACCTTTGTATATAAAATAACTCTCCCGATACTTATGAAAAAGGAAGTAAAGCAAAGAAAATAGAGGGTAACACCTGAATTTGGTGGATATTAGAAAAGAAATTTTACACCCCCAAATTGAGGGTGTTACAGTTCCATGTGTGCAGTTTGCTTTTTTTTATGACACTGTACTATCTGAGTCTGTTGAGTGAGCGGTAGATATGCGAGTTTACCCAAACAGAACCAGATGCAACCTCTTGGGTAAAACGCATAAAAATAGGTTTACCAACAAGTGGTCATTGGAATTTCATAGCACATAAGACGAGTGTGGATGTCAAATAGCATCACAGTTAACTCGTGTTAGCCAGAAAATCCAAGTCCAAGAAAAATGATAGAGACTCGAAAAATCACTGGTGAAGGGATCTGTAAATGCTGACTTCATGTCTAATCCATTTTATCAAGCACTAGGCATGGCTCGACTTGATCACACATGCTGGAAAAGCACACGTGAGGCGATCGAGGCTTGACTAGAGCGATAATTATGTGGTTATTAGTCGATTTAACTTGATTTTTGTAAGTACTTTCTCAGAATGAGTTGAACTAAAGTGCGTTTAGACAACTCGACAAAACGATCTCTCAACTCAACCTTTGATCACAATGAAGTTACAAGTTAGTAAAACCAACTTGTTGAACTACTTTTGACATTGAGTAAGCCTTTTTATTATCCATCGGCAATCCAATGGTTGAGGGTTCATTCTTGTTAACAGGAGATCATACATTTGGGTAGAAATCCATTTGGTCATGTGGTTCATCCGTTTCTTCATGCGAGATGAGTTGACTTGGTTCGGAAATACATATATTAAATAGGAGAGCGAATGAACAAACTCCTGCATTTCAGCAGCAGGGGAAACAGATCTCCGTTTTGAGAGCTAATCAGTTGTCTCTCAACACTAAAAACTTACAAGGCTTCACCTTTACACAAAGGACGTAAAGGGAACTTGTATGAGTAGTCACTACCAAGATCAAAAGAAAAGAGACCACACATGAAAGTGGTATGCCCTTTTGATCCAACAAAGATGATAGATGTTGCTTGATCACTTGATAAACAACATAGAAATTGATTCAAGGGAAATGTTTACGGAGGATCACACATCAGTGTAGTTCCACAATGGATCATGACCAGAGACCTTGATACCAGCATGCGCCAAGCAGCATATCCTTGTGTGTACATTCACAAGGGGCTCTCAGTTTCGCTGCGGCACCATAATTCATTAACCATGACACCATTACCGAATTGGCACCAATAAAGAATCTCACGTGGTAAGAACAATTGGTGCAGAGATAACATATCGATATAGTCTAATAATGGATTACAACTACTAACCGTGGTACCAGCGCGTGCCGAGCAGCACAACCGTGTGTGCGCACACACAGGAGGCCCCCGGTTTCGTCACGACACCGTCAGTTTTAGTCATAACGCCATTACCAAACATAACCAATAAGAAATCTCACGCAACACCAATAGATTGGGCAAGGGTGACAATATACAAAGAGACTCTACCTGTCAAAATGGTTACAAGTAGAGAGCCAAATAGATCATGGCCCGATGAAATGAACAAGGCATGGTCATAACCTAAATTGGTTGTTGAGGGAGTACGATGGGAGACTGATACTTCAGCCCCAAGCATATTTTTATGCCCACCACAGAGATTACAAGGTCAAGAACTACTATCTGATTAGATACGGAGGGAAAACAATCATAAGATTAAGTTGGCATGCCTTCGATAGATATGAGAAAACCAAAGGCATCAAACTTAAGAAAATGATCGGACATGTCTTTCCTGGGTCAGGTTGATAAAGCAACATGGCGATCCTTAAGAATAGGCCAAACTGGATAAGGGACATCAGCTTGTGCCAATCGAACAAGGGCATGGTCTAAGATGGAAATATGACAACCAAAACGTCATGGATTAAATAGCAAGAACAAAGACTCGAGATCTTAGCTTTAAGCCCATGCACATCTCACATTGGATAAAGAAATTATCCAAACATCCATTTGCATGAGTTTGGTCATGGAGTGATAATGGAGAATTCAAATTTGGGTCATGGTTCACTAAATAAGAACATGGCCTAATTTTCGGTTTTAAGCAAACAAGCCACAAACATTCTATCGGCACATCAAGTACCAGAGCAAACACATATAACACCTAAACATATTACCTAAAGAACGGAGGACAGCTATTTCATCGAAGTTCATAATACAACATTACACCACATTATCTACAATCACTGGTTACCGGAATAAGGATGAGAGAAGCATTTTGGATGTATAGGTGACAAACATGATGCAACAATCAAGATGCATGCTCGTCCTATGCGTCCTCACAAGTTTTGCCAACATAATGTGGCAATAGCGTTCTATATCGGTGGCATACTTACGACTCTCTCGATATTTTGCTAGTCGTCAGCTACACATACGTTTTCGAGGTTAGTGTACCTGCAGAAAATTCCATCACAGCCCATTTTCCAATGATGCAATTCACACATGACAGTTTAACACAATTTATACTCCATATATTGCTATATGGAGGCCAGCTCTTCATTAAGCGTCGAGCCACGCATAGGCGCCGCTGCTACACTTTAACCATAGGGCAGCTCATTATGGTAACTCACCTTCTTACCTGAGCATAGGTGCGTCGTTGCAAGTACATTACACTTCTCAGTATTCCCATCTCTGTATACCCATACACATCCATGGGGTACTAAATTCCCATAAAAGTTAATACTCCACATCGTAGCCTACATATGTGGAACATGTATATAATCAAGCACATTTTTATGCTCTCCCCTAGACCGACGTTTGTTCGGTCATGCTCTCGCATTTCACCTTACCTGAGCGTCGATCCATTCAAAACTGAATGGCCTAAAAAATAACATTACACATGTATGCAATACCCCCGGTTGTGGGTTATGGTTTTTAAACTAAGCCACCTGATAGTCCTTAGTTTAGGGCTTAACAGAGGATGTCGCTAGCATTATAGTTTTGCAAAGCTGTTTTTCAAAGCCAAACAATGTGTTTAGTTGAAAATAGGTTTTCTAAAACCAAAACTTTGTTTTTAAAATACGTATGTGACCATATTATACTTAATCTTGCTCCGATACCAGCTGTGGCAGAACCTCCCAAGTTATTGGGCCCACATGCACCTGCCCTTGCCTCAAAGACCTCAGACGGCTATGCATGTGCACCAGATAACTTAACAGGATCTGTTCGAGTACCCCAAGGACCCCGGATAAACCACTTCCAACTAGGATCGCAAGATTAAGTAAACACAAATCACACACCAACATTTTACAGTGGAACTTCTTTATTACAAAAGGTTACAAGTTACATTGATTACATTATACAAGATCGGAGTGATTATAAAATAAATCCAAAGTATTTCACTTTGAATGATGTATAAATTATTTGTAAGTTTGAAATATATATGCTAGCTCAAGTGACCATCCTCAATAAGAAATATAAAAGAGTTACTTAGACTTATAAGAAGGCCGTGCCCACCGGCGCTTAACACCATCCACAGCAGCACAACTCTAGTACCTGCAACAACATGGGTTCGAAAACCCTGAGTATGAAGTGTACTTTTGCAAGTCTTACCCGTCTAAGGAAAAAGACTCTCAAGGATATGCTGGCTTTTGGGAATCAAGGTATGGTTTATCAAGAATCAAAGACTCTATTTGTAGAAAAGCTTACTATGAGTGGATCCTTAAAAATCCATTTTTACTTGTCAGGTTAAGTAAAGTTACCTGCATCTAGAGTTCTTTCTATCCTAGTTCAAACACTTGGCCTATACTACCTGTTTTTTTATCATCCCTTCAGTTCACTGGATTGCTACGTGTAGGGCAGTGACCAAGTCTTCATATCCGAGAAGTAACGGCGATCCGAATCGATTAATACCCAGCTGGGGATATCCAACCACACGACATATGTAGCACTTAACCCTTGCATATGTCAACTCGCCACCGGGTTTCTTAAGACTAGATCGGGTTCACACCAACCGAGAGCACATATACACCACCGTCTAGCCTCTTGCCACGGAGGGTACACCCTACTCTCGCCATCTCTCCACTCCCATTGCGTGTTGGCCTTTCTGGTATTAGTCTGCTCGAGGCAAAGCTTACCCATGACGAGGCATGTGGCCAGTTAAAAGGTCCTCAATCAGCAAGCCTACATCAACACGGTCCTTACTCGACTCAGACGGAGACACTACACCGAGACTTCCTTCTCGTGCAAGTCACCCACCCGGTCTCAGCTTTATTATTTAAAACCCAAAGTTTGGTACCTAGCAGAGGTACATCTTTTCAGATGTTGAACCCATCAAGGCCCTGATGGATCCATCATCACAAGTTTTTCTTTGTAAAAATTCCCATCCAATCTGAAGCATCACTTTTTGTTTTAAAACAAAACATTTTGTTTTTTCTAAAGCAAGGCTAAGCATCATAAAAATCATTTTCATAAAAGAGTATCAAGGGAGGGTAATCAATTTTCCAAGGAAGGAAATGCATCAATTGTTTAGCACACAACTCCTATCACCTAATGCATCAAACAAGGTGATAAAGATTTTAAAACAGCAAGGAGGTGTCAAATGCACCGGGGCTTGCCTGGAAGAACACTAGGTTAGTGTTGGTTAAGTGGCGACCACTTGGCGATCATTCTTTGTCTTGGCACTCATTCAGATTATCCATCTTCAGGTTCGTTCAACATCATCTTTCAGAGTAGGTCGTGCTTTACGACATTTTGGGGTCGACTCAGCTCTGGTCCTCCATATCACGTAGTCAATAAACGTACTTAAATGATTTGTATAATGCACATGAATGCATATAAACAGGAATATCACAAACCTAAATAATGCTACACGACAGCGAATTAAACACCTAACAACGAGGCGTTGTACCATTTCATACGGAAACACTAGTTATCAACGTATGACTAAGTGCAATAGCCGTGCCTTTCTAGCTTAACCAAATCTAATTCAAACATCATAGAGTTCTATAAAACGACCTTCTAAACAACCAAAAATCTAACTCGCTTATGCGCACTCTCCACTAATAGTCCTCGGGTTTTCACAGGAATAGACTTAATGATGTTACTTGTTTTCTAATTAATTTGGGTAAGAACAATTATTTATCTATGACGGTTACTCTATAGATAAGCCTAGAGAGTGCGATGACTGATATGTCAGGGCATCGACTTTATCTGATAACACACTTGGCACACTTAATAATAACATAAGTTATCCGCTAATTGCTAGAAAGACTAATTCATCCTACTCATCACCAATAAACCACACCCCAAACAATGTCGAGGGCATACTAACATTGGAGAACAGATTAGAAGCAACCGAATTTTATCATGGTTCATATGCTAATATATTACCAATTAGTTAAATCAGTACAACCCTTTTCGCATAACACGCCCAAGTATCAAAAAAACCATGACCCATACGTATAACTACATGGACATTTCAGCGCACGCCTTACATATAATTACATGAGCACAAAAGAGTAAACGAAACTAATTCCAAGCCATAAGTATCATGACTGGTATATCTATCCTATTCACTAATAATCCGATGAGTAGTAGTAAACCAGAGTACTATTATTAACCCGCCACGAATTCCACAAAAACAACGACGACTCAGGTTCCGACTTTCTACCAAACATATTATTTAATCGATTATAACAATAATAGGTATGCTACAAACAAGATGATCATCGTAACCAATGCATTCATACAAATAAACTATTTATCTGACTAACAGAAATAATGGATCAACTTAACACGATTAAACTTGACGCGACGTTCGCGAACACAACAATGGTTTTGACTTTGATCTTTCTATCGGACACACAAGCGTCACCCGAACCTTGGGATTTCTTGATGACGCACGGAACGACGACAACCCATGATAACAGGAACAAGAAGGCTTGACCGAAGCAGGGTCCGAGCGGGTTGATGGTGAGCCGGGACGCGACAGATCGAGGCTGCAGCGCAGTAACTCCAAATGAAATTAGGAGGAGACCGCGCATGTGCTCACGACGGCCAGCCAGGGAGGAAGCGGCTTGGCACGTCCATGGCTGAGGTCGAGCTGGGCAACAGCGCGCGACCTGGACGAGCGCGGACATGGGAGGGACGCCGAGGGAGCTCGGCATGGGAAAGCTCAGACCAACAGGGGCGGATATGGGCCCTGGGCCACCTGGGCCGTGGCCCGGGTCGTAGCACAAAAATGCAGTAGAGATTTTAGTCCAAATAAAATCAAACCCTAACTGTACAGGTCTCAGCGTTCATATTATGCGTCCGTGCCGGCTGGCGGCTGCCTATGCTCGTGTCGTCGTGCGTCCAGCGGCGTCCCATTCGGCCGTCCACCCGCTCGTGACTCCTCCCGTCGTCCACGCCCAGCTAGTTGACCAGGCGTCCAGTCCAGCCGTCCGGCCGTCCACGCCCAGTCAAGCCAGTTTTCTCCCCGTCCGGCAGTGCGTCCAGCTGCCGCGTCCAGAGGCCAGAGCGGTAGAGCCTCTCCGTCCGGCCGTGAGTGACGACATGCGTCCAGCAGTTCCAGCACGGTCTCCAGCCAGCTAGCTAGGCGTCCAGACCTCCAGCCGCTAGCCAATCCTAGTTACGGTAAGTAC
Source organism: Zea mays (assembly GCF_902167145.1). NCBI lineage: Eukaryota > Viridiplantae > Streptophyta > Magnoliopsida > Poales > Poaceae > Zea > Zea mays. The sequence continues at coordinate 68,678,900 of NC_050098.1, forward strand.
TTCTCATTTTCTTATTTTTTGTCACTAGAACAACAAACTAAATACTAAATTGTTAAATATTTATGTTATGGTAGATTGATCTCAAAACAAGGGAATGAAGAGAACAAAAACATTGAGATTATTTATTGTCTGGCTCCTACACGTTTGATACGAACTGTTTCATTAACACCAAACCAACTGTCTATTATTTCCTTTTATTGTCCCTAGATTCCTTTTATTGCAAACACTTGTTTTTCGTAGACATGCTGAATCCTCTACCTCAAGCAATAAGGAAAACTTATACAATATGACCATTTTCAAGAATTGGCTAAGATTTATTCTGCAGACTTCTCTCAATATGACCATTTTCAAGAATTGAAGAGTCCAATGAAAAAGCTACCTCCACAAAGTTTAAGTGGTATATTTTTGTACTCACTTATATATTTTTGCATTTATTAGTTATATTGTCATGTTTTATCTCTTATTTTATACAAATATTTAACTTGCAATGTGTAGGTTCAAATTCACGTGCTAATGTTGATGAAGTTATTAGAGGGGGAAGGACCAAATCGTCTCTAATTAGGTACTTTGTATATTTTTAATCAAGTTTATTGTATTTTTAGATGCTGAATTGAAGTAAATACTATCTTAGTCTATTTTTTTTGTATATTTTGTTTTAGCGGTATATTTAGTCGTACAATTTATTAGGGGATGTTTAAAGTAACCTTTAAGTTTTATAGAGTGACCGGGACGTTAATTTTATAGAGCTCCGCCACTGCAGACCAAGGCACACACGGCAAGGAAAGTCGACGACAAGCTGAAGCCAACGGAAGGCAAGGTCGCGACTAGCTGAGGAGCTCGAGCGCTGAAATGGAGACCGGCAAGCTGACGGCGCTGGTTCTTGGAAATCGGCGATGAGGCGAGCCAGCGCGAGGGTCAGGGACAAGTAGGGCACACGGACGCGCGACACCATGGCGGGCTGGTCGGCCATGGACGAGCAGGAAGGGAGCAGCGACGGATGCGCACGACCTGGCACCAGAGGAGAGCTCGCACCGGGCGCTGGAGCTGGAGGCCGAGCAAGCTCCAAGCTGGGGCCAAGGAGAGGGGCGCGCCATGGCTGGAGAGAAAGAGAGAGAAAAGCAGGGGGCGCCGCGAGCTGGGAAGCAGGGAGGAAGCTGGGGCCAGGGCGCGACGCAGGAGGGGCGAGCCAGGGAGACAGAACGAGCGGCCGCCATGAGAAGGAGGCCGAGCTCGGCTGGGCGCGAGCGAGCAGAGGGAGAAGACGAGGGCGCGCGCTGGGGAAGGAGATGAGAGGAAGGAGCCGAGCGCCTGCACTACGTAGGAAACGGAGATGGGAGGGGATAAGGAGAAGCATCAAGCGGTGGAAAAGAAAAATCTCCAGGAGACCAACGCCTGCGCGCGGCAGTGAGAAATATCAGGGAAAAACGGCGGCAGGGGATAACGCTGACGGCTCCAGTGTGACAAAAAAAATCAGAGGGAGAGAGAGAGGCGTGAGGATAGGGATGGGCTAGGATATTTTCCATTTCTTTTTACTCCAGCGACAGATATCCATAACTCTCATATTAGAGTTAAAAATAGACATCAACAAGTTGGATCAGGACAGTATTAGATATAAAATTCGGATAGAATTTAATTTAGCGGATACTCTAGAATTCAGATGAATTTTTACCAGTTACATATATCCGAAGATTTAGATCCGGGCGAGAAACGACAATCCGAATTGAACTGATTCCGACTTCGATAATTTGCTCTGCGTGATTCGACTGAAATTGGCCGAAACCATATCTGCTAATGTACACTCGATTTCGTCGCCAAAATAGCATGCTGAAGAAACAATCCAATTTAAGATCATTAAATGCAATTTCTCTATGAAAGAGCGAGGACTGAATTATTTGGCACTGGAAATTCTAGTCGTCGAGTTCTCGGGTCATGATTTAGATGAGAGGCAAAAAGGCCGGATTAAAACGACATTTAGGCTACACATATTATTTTCTCGGATTTTGAACTAGGAAACTGAATTGGCTAGCAATTATTCCGGTTTCGGTTTATCTAACAGCCTATCCCAAGTAGTGCAATTTCTGAATTTATAGAGATTGCTCGAACCGAACGAAATACTTAGGTGACAATTTCAATCTGTCTTAATCGATTAATTTTTAATTGGCATTAGACTCGACACTTTAGAAATAAATAAATTAAACTCTCGAAGATGATGTCAGCATCGTCACGGTAGCGAGATGTAGACGGATTTAAACCAGACAAGATCAGATTCGATATTTTAGTCGACGTTTGATTTGGTTGAACCTAAACGAATTTCGTCGTTATCCGATAAATTTGAATAGCACCAGACTCAGCATTTTTGAACGTCACTAAAGTCCGAGCTTCGTGAAATATTTTGGGCAGTCGTCCATATTTGTCGTTAAGTGTACAGTAACACCTAGGGTGTTACAGTCCCGCTCCACCGTCACCGCATGAAGGCTCTCCTTCGCCTACCGCAGCTCCTCCTCGCGATGGTCCGCCTTCGCCTTTAGGCCGTGGACTTCATCCCTCAGGCGACACACACTCTTTCTTCAGCCCCTCGCATCGGGACATCAGTTCTGCCACTTCGACGCTCCTTCGTGCTAGCTGCTCGTTGGAACGAAGCAGTGCGGCCCAATGGCGCCGCAACGTGGCCCAGACGTCCCGTTCACGACGAACGAAGATGGATTTGGACATCGACCTCATCATCAGCTCCTACAGGAGAAGGAAAACTCTCGTCACCACGCTGCCAAGGGACAAGAATTCCTACAACGGAAGGAAATAATGCCCTTACATGGGTCACCGCCCTTAACTCGTCCCAGAACTCCCGCTCCCGAGGTCGTCGAGGACAAAGTACGGGTCACCCTCGGTGGACATCCACGCCAGGGTCGGTCCTCCCCATATCAAGGGGTCTGGCACGGCGCGGACAAGGTCATCGCTACCCCTTGAGAGTGGGGGCTCGATGATGATCTCGTCGCCGAGCAGACTCCCGTCGACTATCCTCCTGGGCAGCTCCGAGGAACTGGCCTCCTCAGTGCGCCCCGCCTTTGAGCTCAGCTCAACTTCGGGGTGTCGGGGATGGCGCGTAGGAGGTCGGAGACCATGGGCGACGCTGCGAGCGGTGCAACATGACCCACCTCTACCTCATCCTCGGAGGAGACAATGAAGGCCTCCACCGGTGACGCAGGAGCCACCTCAGCTGCGGTGGTGTCGGGCTCGACCGGTGTCCCAGGAGCGAGCACAACCACCTCAGTGCCCTCCTGAGGTGTCTCCCAGGTAGAAGGGGGCGAGACGAGGCCCCCTCGGACGTCCCCACGCCATGCTTCACCGCCTTGGTGGCAGTAGAGATCGGCGCGTTGGCTCGACGTTTGGAGCTAAGGACAAAAACGACAGTAAGAGAAAAAGCCTTACACGTAAGATGTTCTCGTATTTCGACAACTTACCCAGAGACAGGCATGGCGGAAGGCCTCGGCCTCCGGCTCCCTAGCACTTGCTACCTCGCCACGAGCGTATGCGGCGGGGTGGTGGCCCTCTCTTCTACAAGCCCCTGCGCAGGGGCCGGGGATGGAACAATGGTCGGAGCCACTACGGGCCCTGGAACGACTGCAAGAGGGGGGTGACGCCCCCCTCCTCCGTGTTCCCCACAGCGGGTAGCCGCTGAGGGGTCCCGGCCTCCGCACCCGCATGCGCCACGCCGGCTTCCTCGGGGAGGGGGCGACTTCCCCCTCCACGGCCCCCGCCTCTTCCACTAAGGCAGGGATGGGGTAGGCTCAGCTGACGCCCACGCCCTGGATAGGGACGCCGCCAGCCTCTGCGCGGATGGGACCGCACCGCAAGAGGGGCCGCCAAGGCCATCGCTGATCTAGGCCCGGCCTCGGAGCTGAAGCCCATGCGAACCTCCATCCCCTCATCATTGTTGTTGTCGTCCTCCTCCTCGGTGCTGGGAGAGGCCTCGAGCGGAAGCCCCTTCCTCGCCTGCGCTCTACAACGTTTCTCCAGTGAATTGTGGGCCAGCATCTTCTTGCAGGCCCGCTTCTTCTCCCCGTCCTTCTTCTTCGCCTCGGCCGCCAGCCGACACACCTCCCTAGCAATCGCGTCCTCCGAGACCGGGGGTCGAGCGGTTCGGAAGCTCTGCCGCCCCTGTAGAGGAGATGAGAAGCTAAGAAGAAGAGAGGGAAGAAACCGAAAATAGAGAGAAAACAGGGCACTCACCAGGGACACGTAGCCCTGCTCAGGGCGCATCGACACCATGACGGAGTAATCCACCTTCCCCACTGTCCCCTTCACCCGCCGGAGAAGTTCATCAGTGAGGAGGGTGGCCGAAGCCATCCGAGAGCTTTCCACGGAGTCCTTAGGTGTCATCTCGTTGAGGCGAAGCCGGAGGTTGGTCAGCAGCAAAACCTGCCGCGGGTGGAATGCTGCGACAACTTCGGTCACAGTGAGACCATGATCCTAAAGCTTCCGGAGGGCCTCCAACATCGACTTCATGTGGGTCTGGAGCTCTCAAGGCAGGCCCCACCTCCATCGCTCCTCCACTCTAAGGACGACATGGTGTGTGAACACCAGCAACCGCTTGTCATCGTTGTGGAGGTAGAACCATCGACTCTACCACCCCTTATTCGACGAGGTGAGTGTGGCAGGGATGTACAGATGCGCTCGGTTCGAGCACAGCTGAAGCGTGCAACCATCGGCCCAAACAGCGTGACGCACCCTCCTCACCTCGCTAGGGAGAGAGAAGGGCTCCGCACAGAAGAAGTGGACGCACAGGTCCCAGTGGGGATCGATCCCCAAGTACCCCTCGCAAACGACAATGAAGATGGCCGCCTGGGCGATGGAGTTGGGGTTGAAGTTGTGTAGCTCCACCCCATAGTAGTGCGGTAGAGCCCGCATGAAGCGGCTCGCTGGAACTCCAAAACCTCGTTCATGGAACGAGGTGAAGCTCACCATGTAGCCCATGGGCGGATTCGGCACCTGCTCATCACCCTGCACAAACCACTCGGGCTACGTGCCGGTGGAGCGGGGGCGGAGCAGGTCAGCTTCAATCAACGCCTCTAAATTCTCATCGGTAATGGAGGAAATGGGCCATGGGTCTAAGGAGGAAGAATGTTGATCTTTTCAGCCATCAGAACAGAGGAAGAAGGCGAGGGGAAGACAAAAGGCTCTGTTTGTAGAAGGCGAAAACAATGAATGAAAGCAGGAAGGCTGAAGCGGCAAAGGTAACGGTTCGAAGCCTCTGTCCTGGTCGACTTTATATAAGAATAGGCGAAGCCACCGAGGTATGAATCGTAACGGTCGGACGATGGTCATTTTGAATCTTGTGCGCACGCACGCCACAAACGGTCGGCTGACCGACATGACGTCCCGTTGCATTAAATGGTCGTGCCCCCTCTGAGAAAAAATGCGTCGAGCGCCGTTTTGCATTCCGCCTCAAAAGGTACGCCCTTCGCTCTCTGCCTCGCCACCCTTTATGCTCTAAATAGTCAAACCGGAAGAAGGCGTCTTATGTCTCGGGCAACTCACCTTAGAAAGGAAGCAGCAAACCAGAAGAAGTCGTCTTCTGCCTCGGGCATCTCATCTCGGGAGGAAAAAAGGCAAGGAAGAATAATGTTCAGAGGTTCGAAGGTTCGACCCTCGGTAGGGTTCAGAAGAGCCACCTCCGGACTCCAGGGCTCCGAGCCCAATACTGATCAGGGGTTCGAAGGTTGGCCCCTTGGAAGGGCTCCATAACTGCCCCAGAGCATAGAGTCAGGGATGACAATAGGTATGCCCGTACATGGCCCTAGTTCAGGTTGCGAACCGAGGTACCTTAAGACATATTCGAGACCCTCGGGAGCGATTCATGACGGTATCCCATTGTAGAGAGGCATCGAGCCCTCGGACCCCATCAAATGGGTTCAGGACCAGGCGAATCACCCGTAGGTATCTTTTGGGGCGTGTCTCTGGAACACTAGCCGACTCTAATCGAAAGGAGCTCGAACCCCCACTCGAATTACCTGGTAACAGCTCAATGGAAACATCATGCTCGTCGTCCATCGAGGGTAGCATGACGCATTCCCCCCTTCCTCCTCGCAGAGAGGCGACGAAGGGGCGTATAAACCAAATGTCGAGACATCCTTCGATCGACCCCTTGCCCCGTGCAAAGGCTCAATGATGAGGACATCCTCCACTATTACCCGTTGGCAAAGACGCAATTGGCCCAGTTGGTCCAATTGTAGTCGTACGGCGACCGTGTGAGCCTCAAAATTATCCCACCTTGCTTAACTTGGGAGGAGGAAGCCACTTTAAAAGGGAGAGCCACCCTTCCCCCATTGGGCTAGTCTTTTGGGGTGATTGAGCCTTTCCCTGAGTTGGGTGTGCTTAATGAACTGTTGGGCTCCGGGCAACCCTAATTTGTTGGGCCTCGGCCAACCCACCTGGGGTGTATCATCTGGTATCAGAGCTAGGGCCCATTTTAAGAAGGTGGGAATGATGAGGACATCCTCCACTATTACCCGTTGGCAAAGACGCAATTGGCCCAGTTGGCCCAATTGTAGTCGGACGACGACCGTGTGAGCCTCAGAATTATCCCACCTTGCTTAACTTGGGAGGAGGAAGCCACTTTAAAAGGGAGAGCCACCCTTCCCCCATTGGGCTAGTCTTTTGGGGTGATTGGGCCTTTCCCTAAGTTGGGTGTGCTTAATGAACTGTTGGGCTCCGGGCAACCATAATTTGTTGGGCCTCGGCCAACCCCACCTGGGTTGGGTGTATCACTCAAGGGCTGCCCTCGCAAACCACGCCAAAGGTTCCAACAAATCGACTGGAGATCAAACAGGTCCTATCAAGAACAAAAGCTCCCAAATTAGTCAACTACTCCTTCGGGGCCTCGGGGGCTACACCCAACGGGTGCGCTCGTGCGCACCCATCGAAAATCAAGCGTCCTACTCCTCAAAAAGATGCGGCACGCCCACGGGCAAACAACATAGCCTCCAAAGCAAGTACCAAAAGTACCTCCTTGGAAGACTCGGGGGCTACTATCGGGGGTGATAATTAGGGATACCCGAATTACCCCCTGAAGAACGCACTCTGAGGAGTAACAACAAAACTCCTGAGGGGAAACAACCGAGGCTTCTCCCCAAGAGTCTATCACCTCGAGCAGAACTCCGCCTTGCCCAAGGTCACTATCGCTCCGTCCGTCTTGCCCTAGCTGATCTTTGGCAGGTAAGACAAAAGCGCCCGAAAATAGGAAGGGAACATGCACATTTAATGCGCATACCTACCCCACGCCGCGGCAGCAGGTGCACCGTAGCTAACAAGACATCAATCACATCCAGGCGCAACAACATGATTACGTCCCCACTACAATGCGCGCACGTCGCCTGCCATCCCTCGATGGGACATCTAATACGATAGGCAAAGCAGACTAGCCCTTGGGCGCAACTCTCTGCCTCGCCTGACGCCGAGTCCAACCCACGGGCACAATCTTCGCCTCCCCCGACGTCAAATCTGGCCCTCGGGCGATTTCTCCGCCTCGCCCAATGCTGAGTTCGACCCTTGGATGATTTCTCCGCCTCGCCCGAGCTCGGCCTCGGCCACCTACTCCGCCATGAATCCCGCAGACGGACACTCCGCCAAACTGTGGTGCACGTCAAGGGATGGCTCATCCAACACCTCGGGAAGACTTCCACCTCACCCGAGTAGGGCTCTGACCTCAATAAGCGCAGTAGGGATCTCAACGTCATCCCACGCAAGGACGCTGACGCACCCCGTAAGCAGGCCTTTAGCCAATGACCCAACGCTTTTACAACAACTATGGTATGGGAAGCCTCTCCCTGGGGTCTCGGGCGTACGGACAAAACCTCGGCCTCTGCCTCGGCTCTCAGCCGGAAACTAGTAGGCATAAGTCAACAATATAGGGCGTCGTCACGTCGGTGTGCAGGGCGCCAAGACATCTCTCCTTTGAATATACGACACCAGGCTTCACTGCGGACATCCCCTTCATGTATAAATAGGGTAGTAGAGTCCCTCCAAGGTGACAGACAAGTAGGACACAGATGAACACTCACTTCTCCACCCAGTCTTTGATATTGGCACTTGCCTCAATCAGTACTAGGGACTTGGGGACTTCCCCTCTCCCGCCGTGCTTATAATCCCTACAGGCGCCTCGGTGCGAGTAATATAAGCCTCATCCCCCTCTGCTGGAAGTAGAGCCTTGCATTGCCCGAACCAGGATAAATCGCTTGTGTCTACTCGCACACCATCTAGATTCTGGCCACACGACATTATTTACTAGTTGGTTAGGACACGCACGACACACGGGACATTGTGCGACAAGGCGAGGTAAAACAAGGTGGAGTTGACGAATTGTAGATAGGGGTAGCAAACGCGAGCAGCATGTCGTTCACGAGGAGAGGTGATTTGGTGATCTCGCGAAAAGGTCATGAGATCTAGAACGGGTTCGACAAGAGTAAGATATATAAATATATTATCAGGTTCTCGGAATATTGCACATTTTGCAAATGTTGATTTTTAGGGATTAAAATAGTTTTAGAAAAATCGAAGTTCATATTTAACATTTGAAAAATGTTCCGAAGGTTCCAAAAGCTTCAGGAAATATCCTCGAGATAAATCGACATGTTTTGAAAACTTTTTGCACTGATAAACACTACGCAACGACATTAAAGCAACAATCAAAGGCCCTCTAAGGTTTTATTTTACTATATATATATATATATAAACTCTCCATTATTTAGGTAAAAGGATATGAAAGAAAAAAAAGAGAGGGTAATACCTGAATTTTGAGTATAGAGGAAATAAATTTTTACACCAAAATTCAGGATGTTACACTATGGCACTGGATTTAGGTGGTGGTGGTGACGATGATGGTTTCATGAAGGAGGAAGGGAGCATCGTGAGAGCAGTCGAGCCACATATTGAGAGAAAGGGATGGTGGGTGCAGACTGTGTAACAACCTATCCACTTCTAGACCGGCTGTACTTATTCCAGCAGCACTCTAGAATCAAAGACCGTCCCCACTAACCAACATGAGTCATTTGTACGCACTTTGTTCTCACTCGTGCACACCAGAGAAAACTTTCCGTCAGTTACATATCCCAAGATTTCTCTAGACCAAGTATGCTTAATCTGGAGGTTGTTTCGAGACAAATTTTTGAAAAAAAAAGATGCACCTTGTTGGTATAAATATTATATCAATTCTATTAACCCTTAGGTCAGCATATCACGTAATCGACCGAGGAAGAACGAAGTGGCCTTATCCAATGGCAATACATGTAATTTCGACTAAATATCCATATACAGTGAGTTTTTTACTAAAAATAATCTAAAATAAGCATATCAAAGCTAGTGAAATAATGGTGGTTTAGCCTTCGGTTATATAATCCAAGCAAACAACCGAATTGTTTGTTTTAGATTATTTAACTGAAATAAACATGTACATATATGGATGTAAATGGTACGTATATCATCTATCCATATTCAAATTTGATTTGTCTAAATCCATATCCGAGTTTGGGTACTTAGTATCTGATTTGTATTTAATCTTTATCCGTATCTGTATACTCAAAGTTGGTTAGTTAAAATGTTGATGTTCATTCAAATCTTATCCGACACAACTTGGTAATATTCGTATCTGATCCGAATCGGAAAAGAAAATATGAAAACAAATATGGAAAAAGTAATATTCGTCCGATCCGATTACAACCTATGCAACTGCACTCCTACACCGTGATTAGCGCTGAATATCGAGTTAGCTCGGCTCGTCTTGTTAAGCTAACGAGCTGGCTCGGCTCATTTACGAGCTCGATCTGATTTGTTTGGCTCGCGAGACAGAACAAAAAATCAATATATATAATAATCAATTTTAGTTAATTTCAAACTAATTTAACAATAGAAAATAGTAATTATACCCATAGTTTAACAGACCACATCAATATAACACCAAATTAACATAACTCATCACTCATCAACTCACAATTCACACATATGTTCATCAGTTTAACCCACAGTTATATTCATAGACCAATTTAACAAATAGACATAGTTCATCAATCAATAGTTTAACTCAGTCATAGACAACATACATATATATAACATGTTCATCAATTATTATGTAAATGGTATGCATATAGTTTCGCTTTGCTGAAATGTGGTAGTCCGTTTAACTCACGAGCTGGCTCGTTAACGAACCGAGCTAGAATATCAGCTCAACTCGTGAAAAAATTAAAATGAGTTTGTCGGCGTTTCGACCCCGGGGGGTCCCTGGACCGACGAGTAAAATTGTCGCTGCGTGTCCCAGCCCAGATGGGTTGGCGCGAGATGGAACACAAGGGGAAAACGCGGCTCGTGTTATCCTGCGCCACGGGGATGCGCTCGTAGTAGGGGTTACAAGCGTTCGCGAGAGAGAGAGAGAGAGAGAGAGAGGGTGAGCCGGTTCGTCAGCTCCTTCTCCCGCGCGACCCTCCCGCATGAAGGCCCTGGACCTCCCTTTTATAGATGCAAGGAGAGGGTCCAACTGTACAATGGGGGTGTAGCTATGCGCTAACGTGTCCGACAGAGAGGTGCCTGAGCCCTGTGTACATGCCAACGTGGCTGTCGGAGAGGTGCTAGAGCCCTGTATACGCGGTATCGTGGCCATCGGAGGAGCGCTTGAGCCCTGCAGAAGCACAGCTGTCGGGGCTGCTGGGACCTTGCTGACGTCTCCTTGCTTCTGTAGGGGGCTGAGAACCACCGTCGTCATGGACGCACGCAGGGAGCCATCATTACTTGTTACCGGGGCAAGCCTGGATGGGACGCCGGTCTTGTTCCCTCGTAGCCTGAGCTAGCTAGGGGTAGGGTAATGATGCATCCTCCGTGGCGCGGTCGGTCCGAGCCCAAGGTCGGGCAAGGTGGAGACTCCTCCTGAGGCCGAGGCCGGGGTCGAGCGAGGACGCGATTCCTCCCGAGGTCGAGGTTGAGGCCGAGCCCTGGGGTCGGGCGAGGCGGAGACCACCTTCCGAGGCCGAAGTTGAGGCCGAGCCCTGGGGTCGGGCGAGGCGGAGTCCTCCTTCCGAGGCCGAAGTTGAGGCCGAGCCCTGGGGTCGGGCGAGGCGGAGATTCCTGCTGCGCCTGAGGCTGAACTTGACTGTTGTCAGCTTCACCCTGGCGGGTGGCACAGTAGTCGGAGAGGGGCGAGCGGCGCTGTTTTCCTGTCAGGTCGGTCAGTGAAAGGGCGAAGTGACTGCGGTCACTTCGACCTTGCCGATTGAGGCACATGTGTCAGGATAAGGTGTCAGGCGATCCTCGCATTGAATGCGCCTGCGATACGGACGGTTGGTGAGGCGATTTGGCCAAGGTTGCTTCACAACGAAGCATGCCCGAGCTGGGCTTCGGGCGAGTCGAGGGTGCGCCCATTGCTTGAGGAGGCCCTGAGGCGAGACGAGAATTCATCTGGAACTACTGTTCCCACCCAAGGCTAGGCTCGGGCGAGGCGAGATCGTGTCCCTTGAGTAGACGAAGCCTTGACCTGAATCGTGCCCATCAGTCTCTGCAGCTTGTGCTGATGGTGGTTACCAGCCATGTTTAGGAGTGTTGGGGGTACCCCTAATTACGGTACCCAACAGTAGCCCCCGAGCCTCAAAGGGAGTGTTGGTACTCGCTTGGAGGCTTTGTCACACTTTTTTGCAAGGGGACCGGCCTTTCTCGGTTACTGTAACGCCCTGAATTTGGGGGTAGAATTTTTTCTTCTTTTCTCTCACCAAATTCGGGCGTTACTCTCTTTTCTCTTTCCCCGTTTGCTCCTTCTTCCCAATTTCAAACCAGTATAGCGGCAGGTGTCCGTGTCATGTATAAACCAAAACCTAAGTGTCATGGGTGTTGCATCATGCCGAAGCACATTTCTTTGTCTGATGTTGAGTGTTCGTCTTGTTTCGTTCCGGATTTCGGTTCGCGATTTAATTCCGTTTAGTGGTCGTGCACGTCGTGGGTTTTCGATCCGCGAAGTGGCCCGGCCCAACCTAGTCCAGCTCAGCCCAGCCGGCCCAGCCCGCCCCGGCCTGCGCGCCCCTGGCGCCCAAACCCCCCATGCGCCCCCCTCCCCTCTCTCTCTCTCTCATTTGGATCTCCCGCGCAACAACCTCTCCTCTCCCTCTTCCACCTCTCTCTCCCCGTGGTGCCCTAGGATTTGGAGACGGCGATCACCGGATTTTGGACCCCGAGGTGAGCTCCCCTCCCCTTCCCTTCTCCCTCTCTCTCTCCCTCCTCTTCTTCCCCTCGCGCGCGCCCTCCCACTCCCCCTGCCCGCGCGCGGCCCCCGCTCGGCCCCTCGGCGCGGCGGCGCGGCCCCCGCTCGGCCCCCTCGGCGCGGCGGCGCGGCCCCCGCCCGGCCTCCCTCTCCGGCGGCACGCGGCCCCGTCCCGGCCCCGCCCCCTGCCCCGCCCCGGCCCCCGGCGGCGCTCGGCCCCGCCCCCTGCCCCGCCCCGGCCCCCGGCGGCGCTCGGCCCGCCCCCTGCCCCACCCGCGGCGCGGCGAGCCCCGCTCGCCCGCGCGCGCCCGCCCCCGGCTCGGCCGCCCGCCTCCCGGCGAGCTCGGCCGCCCCTGGCCGGTTCAACCACCCCGGCCCCGGCCCGGTCGCCCTGCCCCCGTCCCGGCCTCGCCCGACCGTGTCCTCGCTCGCCCGCGCTCGCGGTGATTATTTGTTAATTAGCGTGTTGCGTCGCGCGCTTCGCCGCACGACGGATTTGTCTAATTTCAGATTCTATCTTGTGTTGCGTCGTGCGCTTCGTCGCGCGACGATCCATTTTTGTTTCAGGTTGTTTAAGGTGTAACGTCGCGTGTGTATTCACGCGACGTTCCACTTTGGACTCAGTTTAGTCGACGTATGCCGTCGTGCGCTTCGTCGCGCGACGCTTAACGTCTCCTCATAACTAAGGCGAAGTGTCTCGTTGCGTGCTCGGTCGCGCGACGAGTCGTTAACTTCTTAATTTGTTTTAGAGAGCTTTGTCGCGCGTCTCGCCGCGCGACCATTCTTTTATTTATCTCCACCTGCTTATAATAATTAGACATGAAACATGACTTTACTTTACGCTAAACATAGTGTCTACATTAAATTTCCTTCCATTAAGCGAGTGGTTAATTTATAATCATGTAACGTGATCGTTTCTCGACTGTCTTTTCCTCTTTCTCTCTTAACCGTACTCGCGAGCCCGCGTGGAACGTCTGTTTACTTATTGCATTCTATTGTATGATGCACTGTTCTTTTGTATTAAATGTGTGGATATATGTGTGTTTGCGCTCGCATAGAGAACGATCCGGTCGAAGAGCCCGAGGAACTCGCAGGAGAAGCCCCTGAGCAGCAGTCGGTTGGTGGAGGCAAGTGTCCCTTGACCTATCTCTGTCCTATTCATTATTTAATTCACCTCCCGCTTTACACATTTATACCTAAGGATTGACTAGCTTTTGTTATCCATGTCCTTGTTTACCTATTTGGGTTGGATTATTATTGTTTAGCTTTATGCTATTGCTCAAACTCTAATCAATGAACATGATGAGATTATCTATGATACGTTGTTTTCCCGTCTCTTATTATGATGTTGTACTTGTGGTCTTCAAGGGGGCTCGAGCGGTTTCTCGAGTGCCTCTCCGTAAGGACCTGTTCTATGGATGACCGCTCGGGAAAACAGTGCAACCATGAGGGTGGAATGGGATGCCCTTAGCTGAATAATCAGAGGATCCGGGGTGTAGCTCACTTAGCCGTCGTGCCGTCAATGGGGCTCGGTGTATGCGGCTCGCTCTGCCAAGTTTGGGTTCGCCCCTTGGGGAGGAGTGCGGTGCATTTAGGAAACCTAACGGGTGGCTACAGCCCCGGGGAATCTTTGTAAAGGCTACGTAGTGATGCCCTGCTGGGTCACCTTGGTAGTGATCAATGGAGAGTCATGATCTCCGGGCAGAATGGGAATCACGGCTTGTGGGTAAAGTGCACAACCTCTGCAGAGTGTTTGAAAACTGATATATCAGCCGTGCTCGCGGTTATGAGCGGCCAAGGGAGCTCCAGTGATTAGTGGTACTTGATTAGAGATACTTTGGTACAGGTGGTTATGAGATTGATGGTTTTGGTTATGACTATGGTGCTGGTAAGTGGTATTCTTTCCGTTTGGAGAGGGTACATCGGGTTAATAACTTGGGTTAATGCTAAAACTTGGCTTTCTACTAGTAAGTAATAATCTGACCAACTAAAAGCAACTGCTTGACTTACCCTCCACATACAGCTAGTCCACTACAGCCAAACAGGATACTTGCTAAGTATGTTGATGTGTACTCACCCTTGCTCTACACACCAAACCCCCCCCATCCCCAGGTTGTCAGCATTGCAACCACTGCTCAGGCGAAGATGAAGCTGTGGAAGGAGACTTCCAGGAGTTCCAAGACTACGACGAGTTCTAGGCGTGGGTTAGCGGCAACCCCCAGTCGGCTGCCTGTGAAGGCCGCGGTTATCTACGTTTCTTTTCCGCACTTTGATTTATTGTAAGGACTATATGGACGTCTCAGACGTATGATGTAATCTATTATCTCCCTTTTAATACTATTTGAGCACTGTGTGATGATGTCCATGTTATGTAACTGCTGTGTACGTGAATAACTGATCCTGGCACGTACATGGTTCGCATTCGGTTCGCCTTCTAAAACCGGGTGTGACATAAGTGGTATCAAAGCCATGCTGACTGTAGGACCGCTAACCTAGAATAGAATGGTCGTTCTAAGGACTATAGACCTCTGTCTCTGCCTTGACTTTGATATCCCTTCAAAAGTTGGTCATACCGGCCAAACCTATGTTCTACTATATAATATACCTTGCTGAAAATTGTGTTTTATCCTAATCCTTCATCTACTTATGATTCATTATTTGCTGGTCATATTAATTCTGTTCTCACCCTTTTGCTTGCGATGTCTTTTGTAGATGGCTCGACTTAGACACACTGCACGAAAGTCCGTCATCCCCTTCTTACCCTCCCGCCTTGCTGAGCGTCCGCTTCGCCGTCCCGTGGCCGGACAGTCCAGCCACTTGGAGAGACTGCACCACCGCCTGCATGAGGAGCAGGAACGTCGACGACAGGAGCAGCAGGGCTCTTCCTTCTCGCTCCAGCAGGAGATAGAGTCCGTGAGGAGCTGCTCCCCTGTGCTTCCTCTGGAGGCGCTCCCTGCACCACCACTGGGCGCCCCAGCTTCTGGAGTAGCTGCTGGAGGAGACCCAGACGACGGAGGTGGCGACGACAGCTCGAGCCACGACATCGACTTCTCTGCTAACCATGAGCCGGAAGGATGGGTTGCTCGACCCATCACTCGCGACGCTGCTCGCGGGTGTCACTTCCACGATGCGCTCGACACCCTGCTACGTCGGGCATTTAACCGGCATACTTGGTCCATCGAGTATCGCTGTGTGGTCTACCAGCACAGTCGCGGGGTCTACCCGGACCGCTGGGAGGCAACATGCTTGGTGCGCCGCCCGGAGAACAGTCTCTAGGGTGCGGAGGCCTGCTCAGAGCACTATTCTATCTCTGAGCGGGACTCAGCTGAGGCAGCCATGCAGGATGCTGCACGGCGTGCGCTTTCGCACTACTGCTCGGTTTTCGGTGGGGTAGCTGACGGCCTTGACCTGAAGTATTACCCCCGCCGTCCATTTGGCAGCACAGGAGGCGTGATTGTCTCACCTGTCGGTGAGGGCAGTCCTAGGTTGAGCAGCACAGTCAACCTAGCCGCCGTGCTAAACACGGAGCTGGACCATGCATTAGACGAGCTGAGTAGGGCTCGTGCTGAGATCGCCCTGCTGCGGGCTGAGCGCGCGGAACGTCGTCACCTGGATGGTGGTTCCCCCGCTCCCGTCGGGACTCAGCACCCGTACCGCTCACCTCAGCGTGGACACCAGCCTTATGGCAATCCCGACTGCAAGACCAAGATAACTCTAGAACCATAGATCGTTAGAGTTGGATCTTGTAATTAATACGAAATATATATGTAGAAGCTATAGTCTTAGCGTTAGTCTCGGTCTTAGTTAGTCTTAGTTAGACAGGGTAGTTTGCTATATCCTGTGCATCTATGTTTGTCATGATGAACTATGTTTGGTTTGAATCTTTGTAATGACTGTCACCAGAGTGTGGGTATCCCCTGCATTTTGGTTTACCTATTATGTTAATGGAGTTAGTTATATAGTTGGGAAACCTTTTATTCCACTTTCCTCTTTATCTGAGAAGCTGTGTGGTCTGTGTTGGAGATCAGTGAAGATGCTCATCTGTTCAGTGCTGTTGAAGAATTCTATTCTCTTTTCTTATGCTGCAAGATTTGCCAGATCAGTTCTGATGTGTGGTTGCATTCTGCAGATGTCAGAGAACAGGCGCAGAGGAGGAAGGCGTGCTCAGCAGGAGCGAGCCGCTCAACAGGAAGAGGTGCCCCAGCAGCAGCACCTGCCGCCCCCGCCCCCGATGTCCATCGAGCAGATGTTTCTGATGCAGACTCAGGCAGTTCAAGCCGTCGGTCAGACTTTGGCCGCCATTCAGCAGCAGCAGCAGCAGGCCCCACCTCAGCCTCAGATGCCTCAGATGCCCAGAGACAAGCGTGCTGAATTCATGAGAGGTCATCCACCAACGTTCGCTCTCTCTTCTGACCCCATGGATGCTGAAGACTGGCTGCGCACTGTGGAGCGGGAGTTGCATACCGCTCAGTGCGATGACAGGGAGAAGGTTCTGTATGGTCCCCGTCTGTTGAGAGGAGCAGCCCAATCATGGTGGGAGTCTTACCTCGCCACCCATGCCCACCCTGACGCCATCACCTGGGAAGAGTTCAGAGGTAGCTTCCGTTAGTACCATGTTCCTGCAGGTCTGATGACAGTAAAGAAGGAGGAGTTCCTGGCCCTCAAGCAAGGGCCATTGTCTGTCAGTGAGTACCGGGACAGGTTTCTGCAGCTGTCTCGCTATGCCCCTGAAGATGTCAACACCGACGCCAAGCGACAGTACCGTTTCCTGAGAGGCTTGGTTGACCCTCTGCAGTACCAACTGATGAATCACACCTTCCCGACATTCCAGCACCTGATTGACAGAGCAATCATGACAGAGAGGAAGCGTAAGGAGATGGAGGATCGTAAACGCAAGATCAGTGGACCCCAGCCTGGAAACAGCAATCGTCCTCGTTTCTCAGGCAATCAACCTTAGCAGTTCAGGCAGAACCAGCGTCCACCTCAGCAGCATCAGCAGTTCCAAAGGCAGTATCCTCAGCACCAGTACCAGAACCGTCAGAGCAATCAGTCAGGAGGTCAGTTTCAGAGGCAGAATCAGCAAGCACCTCGTCCTCGTGCCCCAGCAACCCAGCAGAACAGTCAGGCAGCACCAGCTCAGGTTGGAAACAGAGCATGTTTCCACTGTGGAGAGCAAGGCCACTGGGTGATGCAATGTCCGAAGAAGGCAGCCTAGCAGCAGTCAGGCCCCAATGCCCCAGCAAAACAGAATGTGCCTCAGCCTGGAGCAGGCAATCGCTCTCAGCCGCGCTATAATCATGGAAGACTGAACCACTTGGAGGCTGAAGCAGTTCAGGAGATCCTCGGCATGATAGTAGGTATGTTCCCAGTCGACTCCCATATAGCAGAGGTGTTATTTGATACTGGAGCAACACATTCTTTCATTACTGCATCATGGGTAGAAGCACATAATCTTCCAATTACTACCATGTCAACCCCCATTCAAATTGACTCAGCCGGTGGTAGAATTCGAGCCGATAGCATTTGTTTGAATATAAGTGTGGAAATAAGGGGGATACACTACCGGAATCCAAGGCTTTGCCGAGTGTTGAAATCTTTGCCGAGTGCCTTTTGTCGGGCACTCGGCAAAGAAGGATTTACCGAGTGCTGCACTCGGTAAAACTAGACGCTCGGCAATGAGGCTCTTTACCGAGTGCTGGACACTCGGCACAGAAAGACACTCGACAAAGACTGATTTGCCGAGTGTCAAACACTCGGCACAGGGGGCTCTCGGCAAAGGGCCGTCAACGGCCGTCCCAAAGCTGACGGCAGTCAGTCTTTGCCGAGAGCCAGCGGCTGGCACTCGGCAAAGAGGATTCTTTGCCGAGTGTCACACATCTAGCACTCGGTAAAGAACTCGTTGCCGAGTGTCATCTCTAGACACTCGGCAAAGTATATTTTTATTTTTTTGATTTTGTCTCCCAAACTTTTTGTGGTATGTTCCTACACTATGTAGACCTACATGTATCATTTGTGGACAATTATAACAGAGATTCAATCGTTAGTAGATTTAGTTCGTTTATTTGAATTTCTTCGGAAAATTCAAATTTGAACTGCAGGTCACTCGAAACTTGGAAAACCGTGCATGAAAAAATGATATTCATGATACTTAGCATAAGTTACGACCGATTTTAGAAGTGTACCGGAAACTTCGAGCAACGTGCTCACTAAACATGGCCGTGAACTTGGCATCCACGTGTTTAAAAATTGTATAAAACACAAATAAAGTCAGAAAATCATGAAACTTGTCCCCGTGTCATGATATCACATGTATAGGCTGTGATAAAAATTTTAGAGTATTTGGAGAAAGTTGTGAGACACTATGTGTAGAAACCTAAGAGGACTACACATGAAATCATAGAGTTTTAATGTGGATCTCTTAGGTTTCTACACATAGTGTCTCACAACTTTCTCCAAATACTCTAAATTTTTTATCACAGCCTATACATGTGATATCATGACACGGGGACAAGTTTCATGATTTTCTGACTTTATTTGTGTTTTATACAATTTTTAAACACGTGGATGCCAAGTTCACGGCCATGTTTAGTGAGCACGTTGCTCGAAGTTTCCGGTACACTTCTAAAATCGGTCGTAACTTATGCTAAGTATCATGAATATCATTTTTTCATGCACGGTTTTCCAAGTTTCGAGTGACCTGCAGTTCAAATTTGAATTTTCCGAAGAAATTCAAATAAACGAACTAAATCTACTAAATATTGCAAACACTGTTATAATTGTCCCAAAATGATACATGTAGGTCTATATAGTTTAGAAACATACCACAAAAAGTTTGATGCTGAAAACAAAAAAAAATTCAAATGTACTTTGCCGAGTGTCGAGTGGTGGACACTCGACAAAGAAGAGGAAAGTAGTCTTTGCCGAGTGCCCCGGATGGCACTCGGCAAAGAAGGCGTCTTTGCCGAGTGCCGCCGATCTGGCACTCGGCAAATCCTTTTTTAAAAATAAAAAAAAATCTTTGCCGAGTGCCGCATCGCGGGCACTCGGCAAAGAACATGAACTTAGCCGATCCAACGGCTTCTCCCTGTTCTCTCTCTCACTCACGCTCACTCGCTGCACGCCCGCGCCGCCCGCTCGCCGCCGGCCTGCGCGCCCGTGCCCGCTCGCCGCCACCCACCGCCGGCCACCTCGCCGCCGGCCTGCGCGCCCGTGCGCCCGTGCGCCTGCCGCTCGCCGCGCGCCCGCGCCGCCCGCTCGCCGCGCGCCCGCGCGCCGCCCACGACCACCGACGAACCCGCGCCGACGACCTCCACGCCGTCAACCGCTCACGACCTCCACGCCGTCACGCCCGTTCGCCGTCGTGCACCGTCCACGCCGAGCAAATAGGTATAAACTAATTTTTACATTTTAGTTGCTAACTATTATCAAATAAATGTATATGTGTGGTTGTGTATTGTGATTGTGTATTGTGAAATAGAATTAGGTTTTTTGTGTGTGATTGTGTATTGTGAAATAGAGTTAGGTTTTTAGTCCTCACTTTGCATGCATTAGGTAAGTCTTCTAATTGTTTATATGGTTATTTAGGCATTAATATATATGTGTGGATATGTATATGTGTGGATGTCAGCCATCGTGCTGCTACTTATATTTACAGGCTTTGAAAACCTCCCCGTGCAGGGGAGGTGCTGCCGGATTTTTTTGTTGATAGGCTTTGGTTAAATATGTTATAGGATGGAGCAACGTGAGTGGATGTACACGGGGCGTAGAGGAAGAAACGATGTCACTACTGAATGGATTAGAAAGACCGATGATTTCGTTGAACGGGCATATGGCGAAGCTGCTAAAGGAGCGAGTCTAGTCCCATGCCCGTGCAGCAAATGTGACAACCGGAAAAGAAAACCAAAGAAGACCATGGTAGAACATATTTGGAAGAATGGATTTACGCCGGGCTATACTCGGTGGATATTTCATGGTGAAGCGCATCGTACGAGAGAGGAGGTGCTGAGACAACGTGTCGAGGATTATGACGCGGATGCGGGGGTAGCAGATATGTTGAACGACTATCAGGAGGCACAGTACACGGGAGGATGTATGGATGACGAGCCAGAGCCGACTGCAAAAGCGTTCTACGACATGTTCGACGCGGCACAGAAGCCCCTTCACGGCCAGACAAAGGTTTCTCAACTGGATGCCATTGGGCGTGTAATGGCGTTCAAGTCGCAGTATAGCATGAGTAGAGACGCATTCGATGGCTTGTTGACGGTTATTGGGAGTCTGCTTCCGGATGATCACGTTCTGCCAAAGAGCATGTACGAGGCACAGAAACTACTTCGTGCACTCAAGATGACGTATGAGCAGATTCATGCTTGTCCGAAGGGCTGCGTGCTATTTAGGAAAGAATACGCGGAGGCAAAGTACTGTCCCAAGTGTAATTCGTCTAGGTTTATGGAGGTAGACTCTGGTGATGGACAAAAGAGGCAGCTCGACATCCCCTTGACAATCCTACGACACCTTCCGTTCGTACCGAGGATCCAACGTCTGTACATGACAGAGGAATCCACGAAACAGATGACTTGGCACAAAAATGGAAAACGATACAATCCTGACAAGATGGTGCACGCATCAGATGGTGAAGCATGGAAACACTTTGATGACATTCACCGTGAGAAAGCCGAAGAGGCTCGTAATGTACGTGTTGCGTTGGCCACAGATGGGTTCAATCCCTATCTTAGCAGGAGACGATGTCTATATCGTGGCCCAACAGGCCACATAAGTGTATTATCTCCCATATGCGTGTCAAACGAAAGAACATCTTAAGGGTTGGGATGTTGTGTATAAGGTATCGCCGCATGGGAGGTTACCTGTTCATAACGATGAAGATTACAACTTAGACCCGGACACATATGATGGAGAGTTCTTCCAAGAAGATGGGCTAGAAGGGCGATTTGAGATAGACTTAACAGAAGCTATCGGAGTGGACATAGATATTGAAATGGTTGTTGATGAGGAGGATGATGAGGTGCAAAATGATAATGACTTAGTAATCCTTGAAGGCAATGATGAGGTTGCGTCTTCCGATGGTGTTGAGATTGAAATGCTTGATAGTGATGATGAGAGTTTTGATCCGGCTAACCCCGACACATATGAAGATTATTTTTAATCGATGTAATGCTATATGACTTTTTATTTCGCACCTGTTTTTAAATACATCTTTTTATATGTGCTTATTTGTTTACTCTTAATTGCAGGTTGTTGGACAAATATGGTGGGCGGTTTCCTGAGGAGGAGGAGGGGGAGGAGGAGTAGGACGGCGGACGATGCAGAGCAGGCAGCGCAGCAGCACGAGGCAGAGCAGGCAGCGCAGCAGCACGAGGCAGAGCAGGCAGCGCAGCAGCAGGCGGCGCCTCAGGACGACGACGACCAGCAGCAGGACGACGACGACCAGCAGCAGGACGCCTCGGGTTCAGGCGGCTCTAGTTCGAGGAGCATCTACCTGCGAGGCCCCGCGAGTCTCCCGCCGCGTCCCATACTTCGGGACAGACGGCCGTTGATTCGGCCGGAAGGGGAGAGGTATGTAACTTTATGTTCTTCATTCTTGTTCATATTATGTGTTCAAAATCATAATATAAACTAATACTTTTTATTTATCACTTGGACAGGTCTTGGACGGTTTTGGATTATGCTGGGGGTCATCGTCGCCCCCCCCCCAACAACATCCTCGGCCTGCTGTGCAGGGAACACTTCCCTGGACTTGTGGAGTACGCCGGAGTGACGGGCCCAGCCTTCACCTTCGACCACTACGCCGTCGCCCCCGATGCAGTAGACCGGGACGGCAGGGAATTCAATAACAAGGCGGAGCGGGTCAAGCAAGAGCTGTGGGTAAGTCTTAGTATAATATAAAATATGTCGCATTCGTTGCAAATTCTTGAAATAATGTATGGATACATCGTTTTTGTATGCAGGATTTCTTCAGATGCGATGCTGGATACGAGGCTAGGGCGGATGTGGTGGCCACCACGTGCTGTAAGAAGCTCGTCGTGGACATGCACTATGAGGCCCGCATCCAGGCCATCATCACCTACCACGGCTCCGTCCTTGGGGAGAAGGTGACCAAACCTCAAGCCCGAACCATGTCGTTGACCAGGGAGCAGTACCTGCAGGTAAAGTCATGCATGTTTGGTACCAGTACTCCATGCATGAATTTTATTTTATCTTCTGATATGCACTTTATGTGTTTACTTTGCAGGTGATTCCACATTGGTGCGCCGCACATCCTCTGTGCTGGGAGCAGATGGTGGATAGGTGGTGTTCGGCTGAGTGGGACGAGGCGCACACAGCTAGCCGGGAACGGCGTTTGCAGATGCAAGGCCCCTCGCACCACCAAGGCAGCCGGAGCCTGGACCAATATGCCGAAGCATGGGTACGCCACCTTTTTTATTTAGATATATAGCACTAAGTTAGATATTATTTCTAACTATCTTGTTGGTTTTCGTTGCAGTCGGCGTCACATGGTGGCAGGCCTTGTTCGACCTTCTCGGCCTATGCTATGGCCCATAAGGGTAAGGCGACGTCCGACGTCACCTACAACCCGGATGACGGGCCCGAGGCCTACACCAACCCCGCCGTCTACAGCCGCCTCCATGACTACACCGCCATGACGCAGGAGGTCCATGGCCCAGACTATGATCTGAGCACCGAGCCTATCGACCCAGATGTGCTCATGAGGGTCGGAGGAGGCAAGAGACATGGGCGGTACTGGATTACCGACGGGGCAATCGACTCGTCCTCCACTCCCACTCTGTCTCAGGTGAGAGCAAGGAGCACGGGCTCGAGCCCAGCCATTCGACCTCGGCACGACAGCTCACAGCATCGCATACAGCAACTCGAGGTTAGTGCTTCTATAACTCGTCCTTCCTTTAGTTATATATCTAGTCTTTGAGTTACTATAACGTTGGCTTGTAATATTACAGACCCAACTAGAAGAGATGGAGGCGAGGATAATGGCGGAGCGGGCGGCGGCTGATCAGAGGATGGCGGAGATGTTCCAGTACATGCAGAGCCTTGGCGCCGCACAGGGCATCGCTCCGCCACCTCCATTGTTCCCCCCAGTTGACCCTACTCTCTTCCACACTCCTGTGAGTATCAAAATTGTAGTTAGATGTTTGTAATGCATCTGGTATAACACATGCTATCTCTTCTCTGTGCAGGGCCAATCTGGGGCGGCATCCAACAACCCTCCGGAAGGGTTCAGCCCAACGCAACCCCGGCCAAACCGCCCACCTCCATGAGTCATTGTTTTAGACTTCAGAACTTATGTATAATACTTATGTTTCTGTTTGATACTTATGTGAGAGCTTGCGACGTTTGAGACTTATGTTTGTGTTTAATACTTGTGTTGAACACTTATGTTTGTGATGGATATATATGTTTGTGGTTACGGTTTTATGTTTGTGCTGGCTATTTATGTCTGTGATGATATCTGTGATGTATATATGTGATATATATGTGATATCTTCTGTTTGTGTGGATGGAAAACAAAAAACAAATAAAAAAGGTACATACTGGGCACTTTGCCGAGTGTAACACTCGGCAAAGAGGCTCTTTGCCGAGTGTCTGGGTCATAACACTCGGCAAAGAGCACAGACCTGGGCACCGGCTTAGGTTCTTTGCCGAGCGTTATGTCGCTGGCACTCGGCAAAGAGGTCGGCTTTGCCGAGTGCCCGTTGGGACACTCGGCAAAGAGCCTGACATGGGGACCCTCCCTGGCGGGCTCTTTGCCGAGTGTCCCAACTGGCACTCGGCAAAGAAGGCGGCTTTGCCGAGTGCTGCCAGGACGGCACTCGGCAAAGATATCATCTTTGCCGAGTGTCACCGTTGACACTCGGCAAAGCTGCCGTCTCCGTCAACCGGCGCCGTCACGGTCACTTTTCTTTGTCGAGTGCTCCCTGACACTCGGCAAAGATATTTGCCGAGTGCCCGAGAAAAAGTACTCGGCAAAGAAGTCTTTGCCGATGCACTGTTTGCCGAGTCTTCTTTGCCGAGTGTTGCACTCGGCAAAGCCTTTGCCGAGTGTTGCACTCGGCAAAGCCTTTGCCGAGTGTTTTTAAGGCTTCGCCGAGTGCTTTCGGCACTCGGCGAAGCTATTGATTCCGGTAGTGATAGCGTTTCCCACCAACCTTATAGTAATGGGTACTCAGGGAATAGATGTCATCCTAGGGATGAATTGGCTAGATAAGTATCAGGCAGTTATCAGTTGTGATAAAAGGACCATCAAGTTGGTGTCCCCACTAGGAGAGGAAGTGGTGACCGAGTTAGTCCCGCCTGAGCCAAAGAAAGGAAGTTGTTATCAGATGGCTGTTGATAGCGGTGAAGCAGACCCAATCGAGAGTATCAAGGTTGTGTCCGAGTTCCCAGATGTGTTTCCAAAGGACTTACCGGGTATGCCACCAGAGCGGAAAGTTGAGTTTGCCATAGAGCTTCTTCCTGGAACCGCCCCTATCTTCAAGAGAGCTTACAGAATATCTGGACCAGAGTTGGTTGAGCTTAAAAAGCAAATTGATGAGCTGTCAGAGAAAGGTTACATTCGGCCAAGCACCTCGCCTTGGGCCGCCCCTGTCTTGTTCGTGGAAAAGAAAGATGGCACCAAGAGGATGTGTATCGATTACCGAGCTCTGAATGAGGTCACCATCAAGAACAAGTACCCCTTGCCCAGAATAGAAGATCTGTTCGACCAGTTGAGAGGAGCCAGTGTGTTCTCCAAGATTGATCTGAGGTCAGGTTATCATCAGCTCAGGATCCGACCTTCGGACATTCCGAAGACGGCATTCATTTCCAAGTATGGTTTGTATGAGTTCACTGTGATGTCTTTTGGTTTGACCAATGCGCCAGCGTTCTTCATGAACTTGATGAACAGTGTATTCATGGATTACCTTGATAAGTTTGTGGTGGTATTCATCGATGACATTCTGATTTATTCTCAAAGCGAAGAAGAGCATGCAAGTCATTTGAGGATGGTATTGCAGAGATTGCGAGAGCACCAGTTGTATGCAAAGTTGAGCAAGTGTGAGTTCTGGATCAGTGAAGTCCTGTTCTTGGGTCACATAATCAACAAAGAAGGATTGGCTGTGGATCCTAAGAAAGTGGCAGACATTTTGAACTGGAAAGCGCCAACAGATGCTCGAGGAATCAAGAGCTTCATTGGAATGGCCGGATATTATCGGCGATTCATTGAAGGGTTTTCGAAGATTGCGAAACCAATGACAGCGTTGCTAGGCAACAAAGTTGAGTTCAAGTGGACCCAGAAATGTCAAGAGGCCTTTGAAGCGCTGAAAGAGAAGTTGACTACAGCGCCTGTCCTAGTCTTGCCTGATGTGCACAAGCCCTTCTCGGTGTATTGCGATGCTTGTTACACAGGTTTGGGATGTGTGTTGATGCAAGAGGGAAGAGTTGTGGCTTACTCGTCCCGACAGCTGAAGGTTCATGAGAAGAATTACCCAATCCATGATTTAGAGTTGGCAGCAGTGGTTCACGCACTGAAGACATGGAGGCACTATCTGTATGGACAGAAATGTGATGTTTACACAGACCACAAGAGTCTGAAGTACATATTCACTCAGTCAGAGTTGAACATGAGGCAACGAAGATGGTTAGAGTTGATCAAAGATTATGAGTTGGAGATTCATTACCATCCAGGCAAAGCAAACATAGTGGCAGATGCTTTGAGCAGAAAGAGTCAAGTCAATCTGATGGTCGCTCGTCCGATGCCTTATGAGTTGGCCAAAGAGTTTGACAGGTTGAGTCTCGGATTTCTGAATAATTCGCGAGGAGTCACAGTCGAGTTGGAACCTACCTTAGAGCGCAAAATCAAAGAAGCGCAGAAGAATGATGAGAAAATCAGTGAGATCCGGCGACTGATTCTAGATGGCAGAGGCAAAGATTTTCGAGAGGATGCAGAAGGCGTGATATGGTTCAAAGACCGCTTGTGTGTCCCCAACGTCCAGTCCATTCGGGAGTTGATTCTTAAGGAAGCTCATGAGACAGCCAATTCGATTCACCCTGGCAGTGAGAAGATGTATCAGGATCTGAAGAAGAAATTCTGGTGGTACGGAATGAAGAGGGAAATCGCAGAGCATGTGGCTATGTGCGATAGTTGCCGAAGAATTAAGGTAGAGCACCAGAGACCTGCTGGATTGTTGCAACCGTTGCAGATCCCTCAGTGGAAATGGGATGAAATTGGTATGGATTTCATAGTCGGATTGCCTCGCACTCGAGCCGGCTACGATTCCATTTGGGTAGTGGTGGACCGCTTGACCAAGTTAGCCCACTTCATACCTGTCAAGACCAACTACAGCAGTGCAGTATTGGCAGAATTGTATATGTCTCGGATCGTTTGTCTTCATGGTGTGCCAAAGAAGATAGTGTCAGACAGAGGAACGCAGTTCACCTCTCATTTCTGGCAGCAGTTGCATGAAGCTTTGGGCACGCATCTGAATTTCAGTTCAGCTTATCATCCGCAGACAGATGATCAGACCGAAAGGACCAATCAAATTCTTGAAGACATGTTGAGAGCCTGTGCGTTGCAAGATCAGTCCGGATGGGATAAGAGATTGCCTTATGCAGAGTTTTCCTATAACAACAGTTATCAGGCCAGTTTGAAGATGTCACCATTTCAGGCACTCTATGGAAGGAGTTGCAGAACTCCGTTGCAATGGGATCAGCCTGGAGAAAAGCAAGTGTTTGGGCCAGACATTTTGCTTGAAGCCGAAGAGAACATCAAGATGGTCCGAGAGAATCTGAAGATAGCGCAATCGAGGCAGCGAAGCTATGCAGACACAAGAAGAAGAGAGCTGAGTTTCGAGGTCGGAGACTTTGTCTATCTGAAAGTGTCACCGATCAGAGGAGTCAGAAGGTTCGGAGTGAAAGGCAAGCTAGCACCCCGCTACATTGGTCCGTATCAAATTCTTGCAAGACGTGGAGAAGTGGCCTATCAGCTCAGGTTGCCCGAGAATTTGTCTGCTGTGCATGATGTCTTTCATGTGTCTCAGTTGAAGAAGTGCTTGCGTGTGCCAGAAGAGCAGTTGCCAGTGGAAGGTCTTGAAGTCCAGGAGGACTTGACCTACGTTGAGAAACCAGTGCAAATCCTTGAGGTTGCAGACAGAGTCACCCGAAGGAAGACCATCAAAATGTGCAAAGTCAAATGGAATCATCACTCCAAGGAAGAAGCAACCTGGGAGCGTGAAGATGATCTGATGGCTAAATACCCTGAGCTCTTTGCTAGCCAACCCTGAATCTCGAGGGCGAGATTCTTTTAAGGGGGATAGGTTTGTAACGCCCTGAATTTGGGGGTAGAATTTTTTCTTCTTTTCTCTCACCAAATTCGGGCGTTACTCTCTTTTCTCTTTCCCCGTTTGCTCCTTCTTCCCAATTTCAAACCAGTATAGCGGCAGGTGTCCGTGTCATGTATAAACCAAAACCTAAGTGTCATGGGTGTTGCATCATGCCGAAGCACATTTCTTTGTCTGATGTTGAGTGTTCGTCTTGTTTCGTTCCGAATTTCGGTTCGCGATTTAATTCCGTTTAGTGGTCGTGCACGTCGTGGGTTTTCGATCCGCGAAGTGGCCCGGCCCAACCTAGTCCAGCCCAGCCCAGCTGGCCCGGCCCGCCCCGGCCTGCGCGCCCCTGGCACCCAAACCCCCCATGCGCCCCCCCTCCCCTCTCTCTCTCATTTGGATCTCCCGCGCAACAACCTCTCCTCTCCCTCTTCCACCTCTCTCTCCCCATGGTGCCCTAGGATTTGGAGACGGCGATCACCGGATTTTGGACGCCGAGGTGAGCTCCCCTCCCCTTCCCTTCTCCCTCTCTCTCTCTCCCTCCTCTTCTTCCCCCCGCGCGCGCCCTCCCTCTCCCCCTGCCCGCGCGCGGCCCCCGCTCGGCCCCTCGGTGTGGCGACGCGGCCCCCGCCCGGCCTCCTCGGCGCGGCGGCACGGCCCCCGCTCGGCCCCCTCGGCGCGGCGGCGCGGCCCCCCCGCCCGGCCTCCCTCCCCGGCGGCGCGCGGCCCCGCCCCGGCCCCCGGCGGCGCTCGGCCCCGCCCCCTGCCCCGCCCTGGCCCCCGGCGGCGCTCGGCCCGCCCCCTGCCCCACCCGCGGCGCGGCGAGCCCCGCTCGCCCGCGCGCGCCCGCCCGCCTCCCGGCGAGCTCGGCCGCCCGTGGCCGGTTCAACCGCCCCCCTGGCCAGTTCAACCGCCCCGGCCCCGGCCCGGTCGCCCTGTCCCCGTCCCGGCCTCGCCCGACCGTGTCCCCGCTCGCCCGCGCTCGCGGTGATTATTTGTTAATTAGCGTGTTGCGTCGCGCGCTTCGCCGCGCGACGGATTTGTCTAATTTCAGATTCTATCTTGTGTTGCGTCGTGCGCTTCGTCGCGCGACGATCCATTTTTGTTTCAGGTTGTTTAAGGTGTAACGCCGCGTGTGTATTCACACGACGTTCCACTTTGGACTCAGTTTAGTCGACGTATGTCGTCGTGCGCTTCGTCGCGCGACGCTTAACGTCTCCTCATAACTAAGGCGAAGTGTCTCGTTGCGTGCTCGGTCGCGCGACGAGTCGTTAACTTCTTAATTTGTTTTAGAGAGCTTTGTCGCGCGTCTCGCCGCGCGACCATTCTTTTATTTATCTCCACATGCTTATAATAATTAGACATGAAACATGACTTTACTTTACGCTAAACATAGTGTCTACATTAAATTTCCTTCCATTAAGCGAGTGGTTAATTTATAATCATGTAACGTGATCGTTTCTCGACTGTCTTTTCCTCTTTCTCTCTTAACCGTACTCGCGAGCCCGCGTGGAACGTCTGTTTACTTATTGCATTCTATTGTATGGTGCACTGTTCTTTTGTATTAAATGTGTGGATATATGTGTGTTTGCGCTCGCATAGAGAACGATCCGGTCGAAGAGCCCGAGGAACTCGTAGGAGAAGCCCCTGAGCAGCAGTCGGTTGGTGGAGGCAAGTGTCCCTTGACCTATCTCTGTCCTATTCATTATTTAATTCACCTCCCGCTTTACACATTTATACCTAAGGATTGACTAGCTTTTGTTATCCATGTACTTGTTTACCTATTTGGGTTGGATTATTATTGTTTAGCTTTATGCTATTGCTCACACTCTAATCAATGAACATGATGAGATTATCTATGATACGCTGTTTTCCCGTCTCTTATTATGATGTTGTACTTGTGGTCTTCAAGGGGGCTCGAGCGGTTTCTCGAGTGCCTCTCCGTAAGGACCTGTTCTATGGATGACCGCCCGGGAAAACAGTGCAACCATGAGGGTGGAATGGGATGCCCTTAGCTAAATAATTAGAGGATCCGGGGTGTAGCTCACTTAGTCGTCGTGCCGTCAATGGGGCTCGGTGTATGCGGCTCGCTCTGCCAAGTTTGGGTTCGCCCCTTGGGGAGGAGTGCGGTGCATTTAGGAAACCTAACGGGTGGCTACAGCCCCGGGGAATCTTTGTAAAGGCTACGTAGTGATGCCCTGCTGGGTCACCTTGGTAGTGATCAATGGAGAGTCATGATCTCCGGGCAGAATGGGAATCACGGCTTGTGGGTAAAGTGCACAACCTCTGCAGTGTTTGAAAACTGATATATCAGCCGTGCTCGCGGTTATGAGCGGCCAAGGGAGCTCCAGTGATTAGTGGTACTTGATTAGAGATACTTTGGTACAGGTGGTTATGAGATTGATGGTTTTGGTTATGACTATGGTGCTGGTAAGTGGTATTCTTTCCGTTTGGAGAGGGTACATCGGGTTAATAACTTGGGTTAATGCTAAAACTTGGCTTTCTACTAGTAAGTAATAATCTGACCAACTAAAAGTAACTGCTTGACTTACCCTCCACATACAGCTAGTCCACTACAGCCAAACAGGATACTTGCTAAGTATGTTGATGTGTACTCACCCTTGCTCTACACACCAAACCCCCCCATCCCCAGGTTGTCAGCATTGCAACCACTGCTCAGGCGATGATGAAGCTGTGGAAGGAGACTTCCAGGAGTTCCAAGACTACGACGAGTTCTAGGCGTGGGTTAGCGGCAACCCCCAGTCGGCTGCCTGTGAAGGCCGCAGTTATCTACGTTTCTTTTCCGCACTTTGATTTATTGTAAGGACTATATGGACGTCTCAGATGTATGATGTAATCTATTATCTCCCTTTTAATACTATTTGAGCACTGTGTGATGATGTCCATGTTATGTAACTGCTGTGTACGTGAATAACTGATCCTGGCACGTACATGGTTCGCATTCGGTTTGCCTTCTAAAACCGGGTGTGACAGTTACACTTTGTTCCGGTGGGTGCGCTCGAGCGCACCCGCCGGGTGTAGCCCCCGAGGCCTCGGAGGAGTGGTTTGACTCCTCTGAGGTCTTAATGCCTTTCGTGATGCCTTGGCCGGCCTGGTGGTTCCCTCATGCGACCTAATTGTAGCCCGGGTGCATGGTCAGGTTCTGAGTTTTTAGGCTGGTTTGTTGACGCTGTCAACGGTTTGGCCATTGCCGGATTGCGAGGGCAGCCCTCGAGCCTCTGCACGGAGTGAGAGGACGATCAAGGACTATCTCGACTTTTATTATACGCCCCTTCGTCGCCTTTCCGCAAGGAGGAAGGGGGGGGGGAAAGCACCATGTTGCCCTCGGAGGGCGCTGAACATGGTGTCTCCAATGAGTTGCTAATGGGTGATCCGAGTGGACGCCCGTGCCCCGTTCGATAAGGGTCGGCTAGTGGCCCAGAGGCGCGCTCCAAAAGTACCTGCAGGTGATTTGCCGGACCCAGACTCGTTCGATAGGGTCCAAGGGCTCGATGCCTCCCTCTGGTGGGATTCCGTTACAAAATCGCTCCTGCTGGTCTCGGAAATGTCCTAGGGTACCTCGGGAGCGTAGCCCGAGCCTCGGCCATGTAACATACGTACCAAGAGTCATCCCTCGCTCTGCGTGCTCTGAGTGGCTGTCGAACCCTTCCGAGGGGCCAGCCTTCGAACCCCTGATCAGAAGTGGGCACGGAGCCCGAGTGCTCTGGGGCGGTTGTCGAACCCTTCTGAGGGGCTAGCCTTCGAACCCCTGATTAGTAATGAGCATGAAGCCCGAGTTGGGGCGGCTGTCGAACCCTTTCGAAGGGCCAGCCTTCGAACCCCTGATCAGTAGGAGGGCTCGGGGCCCGCTCCCTTCGCGAAGAAGGATCCCTTTCAGAATATCCATGTCGGCGTTTCGACCCCGGGGGGTCCCTGGACCGACGAGTAAAATTGTCGCTGCGTGCCCCAGCCCAGATGGGTTGGCGCGAGATGGAACACAAGGGGGGAAAACGTGGCTCGTGTTATCCTGTGCCAGGGGGATGCGCTTGCAGTAGGGGTTACAAGCGTTCACGAGGGAGAGAGAGAGCCTGTCCGTCAGCCCGTCCTCCCGCGCGACGACCCTCCCGCATGAGGGCCCTGGACCTTCCTTTTATAGATGCAAGGAGAAGGTCCAGGTGTACAACGGGGGTGTAGCTATGTGCTAACGTGTCCGGCAGAGAGGTGCCAAAGCCCTGTGTACATGCTAACGTGGCAGTCGGAGAGGTGCTAGAGCCCTGTGTACACGGTGTCGTGGCCGTCGGAGGAGCACTTGAGCCCTGTAGAAGCACAGCTGTCGGGGCTGCTAGGACCTTGCTGACGTCTCCTTGCTTCCGTAGGGGACTGAGAACCGCCGTCGTCATGGACGCACACGGGGAGCCATCATTACTTGTTACCGGGGCGAGCCTGGATGGGACGCCGGTCTTGTTCCCCCGTAGCCTGAGCTAGCTAGGGATAGGGTAATGATGTACCTCCTGCGGCGTGGTCGGTCCGAGCCCAAGGTCGGGCGAGGCGGAGACTCCTCCTGAGGCCGAGGCCGGGGTCGGGCGAGGACGCGATTCCTCCTGAGGTCGAGGTTGAGGCCGAGCCCTGGGGTTGGGCGAGGCGGAGACCACCTTTCGAGGTCGAGGTTGAGGCTGGGCCCTGGGGTCGGGCGAGGCGGAGACCACCTTCCGAGGCCGAGGTGGGGGCCGAGCCCTGGGGTCGGGCGAGGCGGAGACCTCCTCCTGAGGCCGAGGCCCAATGTCGAGCGAGGCAGAGCTTCCTGTTGCGCCTGAGGCTGGACTCAGCTGCTGTCAGCCTCACCCTAGCGGGTGGCACAACAGTCGGAGAGGAGCGAGTGGCGCTGTTTTCCTGTCAGGTCGGTCAGTGGAAGGGCGAAGTGACTGCGGTCACTTCGATCTTGCCGACTGAGGCACGCGTGTCAGGATAAGGTGTCAGGCGATCCTCGCATTGAATGCGCCTGCGATACGGTCGGTTGGTGAGGCGATTTGGCCAAGGTTGCTTCACAACGAAGCATGCCCGAGCTGGGCTTTGGGCGAGTCGAGGGTGCGCCCGTTGCTTGAGGAGGCCCTCGGGCGAGGCGAGAATTCGTCTGGGATTATTGTTCTCGCCCAAGGCTGGGCTCGGGCGGGGCGAGATCGCGTTCCTTGAGTAGACGAAGCCTTGGCCTGAATTGCGCCCATCAGTTTCTGCAGCTTGTGCTGATGGTGGTTACCAGCCATGTTTAGGAGTGTTGGGGGTACCCCTAACTACGGTACCCGACAGTAGCCCCCGAGCCTCAAAGAGAGTGTTGGTACTCGCTTGGAGGCTTTGTCGCACTTTTTTGCGAGGGGACCGGCCTTTCTCGTTTACACTTTGTTTCGGTTGGTGCGCGCGAGCGCACCCGCCGGGTGTAGCCCCCGAGGCCTCGGAGGAGTGGTTTGACTCCTCTGAGGTCTTAATGCCTTTCGTGATGCCTCGGCCGGTCTGGTTGTTCCCTCATGCGATCTGATTGTAGCTCGGGTGCATGGTCAGGTTTCGAGTTTTCGGGCTGGTTTGTTGACGCTGTCAACGGTTTGGCCGTAGCCGGGTTTGCGAGAGTAGCCCCCGAGCCTCTGCACGAAGCGAGAGGACGATCAAGGATTGTCTCGACTTTTATCATACGCCCCTTCGTCGCCTTTCCGCAAGGAGGAAGGGGGGGAAAGCGCCATGTTGCCCTCGGAGGGCGCCGAACATGGTGTCTCCAGTGAGTTGCTAACGGGTAATCCGAGTGAACGCCCGTGCCCCGTTTGATAAGGGTCGGCTAGTGGCCCAGAGGCGCGCTCCAAAAGTACTTGCAGGTGATTTGCCGGACCCGGTCCCGTTTGATAGGGTCCGAGGGCTCGATGCCTCCCTCTGATGGGATTCCGTTACAAAATCGCTCCTGCTGGTCTCGGAAATGTCCTAGGTACCTCGAGAGCGTAGTCCGAGCCTCGGCCATGTATCAGACGTACCCAGAGTCATCCCTCGCTCTGTGTGCTCTGGGGCGACTGTCGAACCCTTCCGAGGGGCCCGCCTTCGAACCCCTGATCAGTAGTGGGCGCGGAGCCCGAGTGCTCTGAGGCGGCTGTCGAACCCTTCCGAGGGGCCAGCCTTCGAACCTCTGATCAGTAATGAGCCTGAAGCCTGAGTGCTCTGGGGCGGCTGTCGAACCCTTCCGAGGGGCCAGCCTTCGAACCCCTGATCAGTAGGAGGGCTCGGGGCTCGCTTCCTTCGCGGAGAAGGATCCCTTTCGAAATATCCCCTTTCCAGGTCCCTGTAGCAAGAGAGAGAAAGGGGAAGAGGAAAAGGATATGAATTTAAACGGTGTGGCGCACCTTTTTTGACGTGGTCATCATGGCGGAGGTGAAACGACGCCCGCTCCGCCCGCCAAAGGTGTCGCTTGCCCTGCCGCGGAGTTAATGCGACAGGACGAGTGGTTCGTGGGGCGGCCGTTGCGCGTGCGCGAGTCGTTCGAGGAATGGAACACGGACGCGTCATCTTCACGTCGTGGGAGAGGGCTCCCCTGCTGCTCCAGGAGGGGACGTGAGCCTGCAGATGATTTGACTACTGCTTCCATTCGCCTGCTGCCGCCATTACTGCCGACCCAATTTTGGCCATATCAATCGTCACGCCTCCTCCTGTGGCAGACTGACCCGTGATCAATGTGCTTGATCGGCACTGTTGGGCCATGCGGAGGGTTGCCTCGAGTCGCGGCACCGGTCCCGCAGTCGAGGAGGCGCGGTATTGGCGCAAGTGGCGGTGCAGTTCTTGCACGTAGTAACCGGCGCGCCGGTTACATGACGTGTGGGCCTGGGCCTCCATGCTGGATGCGACAAAGTCGGAGGGGTGCGCCCCTGTGGTGTGGTTGCACGCCACCTGCATGGCGGTCTGCCCTTTCAACCGCTGGTTCCGGCGGGATGGAGGAGTGCTTGTAACCGCGGGGCGGTTACACGCTCCGCGTGCGGCAGTTTGGCTTCTCCGTTTCGGGTCAGCTTGCACGACGTGTGGGACCCAGCCCCCATGTCGTAGGGGGAGGACCCTAGAGCATGTTGGTGAAGACTTGGTCCGTGACGCCTGAGGACGCGAGTGGGGAGAGCCGCCTTTAAAAAGGGATCGATCCTCCGAGCGGTAGCCATGCCTTCGCACTCCCCTCATGCATCACGCCCTTCCACCTTCCGAGCCCCCGGATGGGGAGCGCCCGCGTTGCCTTCGTCTTGTTGTTGGAGGAGCGCAACCTCACGGAGGTTGGCACCCTTCAGCCATCGCTCGGCTTCAAGGATTTTCATCAGGCAGCCCGGCTGCATTCCCTCACCAATGGTCACCCAGGATGGTGACCACCAGTTTGATGGTGGGGAGAAGCAAGCCGGGCTGCGGTCTCTGCCCCGCCCTCAGCTTCAAGGATCTTCATCATCCTTGCTGGGGAGGAGGGCGAGGCGAGCTGGAGCTCTACCTCCCGCATGGGCCCGCGGGCCACCTCTTCCTTCAGCATTCAGGGGAGAGGGCGCTCACCGGCCTAGCAGAGGGGGCGGACTTCGACAACGCGGGACCGGTCGGACGCAAGCGTCGTCAGCTCTAGCATGCATGGCTCGCTGGCTCAGCTGGCTCTGGTGCTGCTTCCGGTGCCACCTCCTACCGCTGGGACGGAGCATGGCTGTCTGCCCACCGTACGGGCGGCTGTTGCGCCGTGCGCACCGGGGGACCGTCCAAGACGTCGCATGCCGCTAGGGCGGCGTTCGTGTTCTTGGATTGTCTTGTCCTCACTCCGGCACGACGACTCCGCGCGGAGGTCGATGCCTGCCCGTCCGCGAGGACTTGAGTGGGGATCTACCGGTGCGGGCTGGGGCGGCCGCCATTCGTTGGCGTAGCGCCGGCGCGCAGGTGGCTGCTGTCGTCGGCGCGGAGGCGATGGTTGCCAGAGGCGGTTTCTCCACCGACGAGACCGTTGGAGCCACCCG
Organism: Zea mays; assembly: GCF_902167145.1. NCBI lineage: Eukaryota > Viridiplantae > Streptophyta > Magnoliopsida > Poales > Poaceae > Zea > Zea mays. Next base: position 68,714,452 of record NC_050098.1, read on the forward strand.
CGGACAGACCTCCGGCTCTTTGGCTTTGATAGCTTGTCCTCGCCGCTCGGGTGAGGACGTGGGCGAGGGCCTTGCTACAGCAGCATTTGCCCTGAGGTCATCGCTGCTGCTATTTAGCCGCCCGAGGCAGAGGTCGTTGTCGCTGCTGCTGCAGTGGTCGCCGGCGAGCCACCCGGAGTTTGTCGTCCCGCAGGCCCTCCGATGTGGAGGTTGTTCATACCCGCGGGAGTGGAACCAGAGTTCCGTTTGTAATGGCACATTGAGTGTCAGTGTATGTTCGTTGTGGTTATCGGGGCCTGAACATCTGGGTATTTGGGCGTGAAGCCATGTTTCTCCCTCATTTCGAGCACTAGGACTCGCCTGTCGGCTGGCTGAACCGCTTAACCGAGTGTGAGTTGCCTTGTGCGGAAGGTGACGAGTGAGGTATCCGTATCCCGGAGGCGTAGGAGTCCCTCAGCTCGGTCGGCCTTACCACTCAAGGCTTCTCTTGCTCAGTTATGGAACCCTCGGCTGCTCTATGATGAGCCGGAGCCGGAGGCAGCGGTGTCAGCGTGGACAGAGGCGGAGTCGGCTCGAGAAGAGGCTTCGTCGGCCCGGGGGCATGTGGCTTCCTTGGCCGAGGAGGCGTAGCAGCGGCGGCTGGAGCCTGGCCAGGTCATCCGTGAGTGGGACCAACTTCGGAGTCACGCTGCCGAGGCCGTGAGCCGGGCTGATGTCCTTGGGGGACAGCTGGCTGAGGCTATGGAGCGGCCGGTCGAGGTGTCTGCTCGGGCCGGGACCCTGGAGGAGACCCTGGCTGCAATGGCCCAAGCACGGTGCTGACGTCTTCCTTCGAGGTGGAGATCCTTCCGCCCGTGTCGCCGTCCGAGGTCGGGCCAGATCCCGCCGAAGGTGGAAACGACGCCGAGGGTGCTGCTGCTCCCTCTGTCGATGTCTGAACCTGCAGGAACAGTTTGTCTGTAGTATGCGTATGTTTTTCGCGGCCGCCGAGGCCCAAACATATTATTGTCGCGTTATAAAGCTGCGTTTCCTTTCCTCTTGTTTTGAGTATCAGGACTTGTTCGTCGGTAGCAGAATCACTTATCCGAGCGAGAGTTACATATCGCGGAAGGTGATGAGTGAGGTATCCGTATCCCGGAGGCGTAGGAGTCCCTCGGCTCGGTCGGCCTTGCCGCTTACGTGTACTCTTACTCGTCCGTGGGATTCTGTTATCAATATAGTTGAGAAGGCACAAAAATCATTCTGGCAGAAAAAGTTTTCGAGCGTTAGGACTTGTTTGGTTATTATAATCGCTTATCCGAGCATGAGTTACTTATCGCGGAAGGTGATGAGTGAGGTATCAGTATCCCGGAGGCGTAGGAGTCCCTCGGCTCGGTCGGCCTTACCGCTTACGTGTACTCCATCGTTTTCAGGACCCCGCTATCGAAGCAGTCGAAAAGCGTGAAAGACGTTCTGGCAGAAAGACTTTTTCCGAGGAAAATTTTGACGCAGAGGGGGTTCCCCCCTTCTAGCCCCCGAGGGAGGGTCGGGCTTTGCCGAGGCAAGGCTGACCCTTCCTTGACGGTTAGACTTTATTCTTGTATGTATAGAAAACGAGGCATATGAACGATTTGAAAACATCTTAAGGGTAAAAGCGACGTAGCTGTCGGATGTTCCAAGCGTTGTTGTAGACCTCGCCTTGATCGTTGGCCAGCTTGTATGTCCCGGGCTTCAAAATCTTGAGGATGATGGACGGCCCCTCCCAGGGGGGAGTAAGCTTGTGGCGCCCTCGGGCATCCTGCCGCAGCCGAAGTACCAAGTCTCCCACCTGGAAGTCTTGGGGCCGAACCCCTCGGGCGTGGTAGCGTCACAAAGACTGCTGATACCGCACCGAGTGTAGTAAGGCCATGTCTCGAGCCTCTTCCAGCTGGTCCAGTGAGTCTTCTCGGCTGGTCTGGTTGCTTTGGTTGTCGTACGCCCTTGTCCTCGGGGAACCGTATTCTAAGTCTGTGGGCAAGATAGCCTCGGCCCCATAGACTAGAAAGAATGGCGAGAAACCCGTGGCCCGGCTTGGCGTCGTCCTCAGACTCCAGACCACAGAGGGTAGTTCCTTCATCCATCGCTTGCCAAACTTGTTGAGGTCATTGTAGATCCTCGGTTTAAGTCCCTGCAAAATCATGCCATTGGCACGCTCCACCTGCCCATTCGTCATGGAGTGAGCCACGGTGGCCCAGTCCACACGGATGTGGTGGTCCTCGCAGAAGTCCATGAACTTCTTCCCAGTGAACTGGGTGACATTGTCGGTGATGATGGAGTTCGGGACCCCAAAGCGATGGATGATGTTGGTGAAGAACGCCACCGCCTGCTCGGACCTGATGTTGGTTAGGGGTCGGACCTCGATCCACTTGGAGAATTTGTCGACGGCGACCAGCAGGTGCAAGAAGCCTCCGGGTGCCTTCTGCAAGGGACCGACGAGGTCCAGACCCCACACAGCAAACGACCAGATGATGGGTATTGTCTGCAGGGCCTGAGCGGGCAGGTGCGTCTGTCTCGCGTAGAATTGACACCCTTGGCAGGAGCGTACAATCCTAGTGGCATCGGCCACCGTGGTCGGCCAGTAGAAGCCTTGTCGGAAGGTGTTCCCAACGAGGGCTCGAGGTGCTGCGTGGTGACCGCAAGCCCCCCGAGTGTATCTCTTGCAATAGCTCCTGTCCTTCGACGATGGATATGCATCGTTGGAGAATGCCCGAGGGGCTGTGGTGGTAGAGCTCCTTTTCATCACCCAATAAGACGAACAACTTGGCGCGCCGCGCCAGTCGCCGAGCTTCGGCTTTGTCGAGGGGGAGCTCTCCTCGGTGGAGATATTGCAGGTACGGGGTCTGCCAGTTTCGATTAGGCGTGACCCCATTCCGCTCTCCTTTGACGCGCAGTGCCTCACCCTCGGCGGCCGAGGGTGCCTCGGGCTGGGCCGAGGCATCCTCGGGCTGGGCTGAGGCTTCCTCGGGCTGGGGCGTGTCTCGGTCTTGACAGAGGGTTGATGTATGTCTCTGGAGAAGACGTCCGGGGGAACCGTTGTCCGCCCTGAGGCTATTTTAGCCAGCTCATCCGCAGTCTCGTTGTACCATCGAGCGATGTGGTTGAGCTCGAGCCCGTGGAACTTGTCTTCCAGGCGCCGAACTTCGTCGCAGTAGGCCTCCATCTTCCGGTCGCGGCAGTGGGAGTTCTTCATGACTTGATCAATGACAAGCTACGAGTCGCCACAAGCGTCGAGGTGCCGAACCCCTAGCTCGATGGTGATGCGCAACCCGTTAACCAGAGCCTCGTACTCGGCCATGTTGTTTGACGCCGGGAAATGGAGGCGCAGCACGTAGCGGAGGTGCTTCCCGAGGGGTGAGACGAAGAGCAGGCCCACGCCGGCTCCTGTTTTCGTCGGCGACCCATCGAAGTTCATGGTCCAGAGTTCCGGTTGGATTGGAGCTGTTGGTAGCTGGGTGTCGACCCATTCAGCCACGAAGTCCGCCAAGACTTGGGACTTGATGGCCTTCTGAGGAGCGAACGAGATTGTCTCGCCCATGATCTCAACCGCCCACTTTGCTATCCTACCCGAGGCCTCTTGGCACTAGATGATTTCCCCTAGGGGGAAGGATGACACCACAGTCACCGGGTGAGACTCGAAGTAGTGTCGCAATTTTTGCCGCGTCAGGATTACTACGTATAGCAGCTTCTGAATTTGCGGGTAGCGGATCTTAGTCTCGGACAACACTTCACTAATGAAGTAGACCGGCCTCTGGACGAGCAGTGCATGCCCTTCTTCTCGTCTCTTGACTACGATCGCGGCGCTGACCACCTGAGTGGTTGCGGCTACGTAGATCAAGAGGGCTTCTCCTGCAGCAGGGGGCGCCAAGATGGGCGCACTTGTAAGGAGTGCCTTTAAGTTTCCAAGGGCTTCCTCGGCCTCGGGGGTCCAAGAGAAGCGCTCGGTCTACCTTAAGAGGCGATACAAGGGTAGGCCTCTTTCGCCGAGGCGCGAGATGAAGCGGCTCAGAGCCGCAAGGCATCCCATGACCCTTTGTACTCCTTTCAAGTCTTTGATAGGCCCCATGTTGGTGACGGCCGCGATTTTCTCCGGGTTGGCCTCCATGCCTCGATCGGAGACGATGAACCCCAAGAGCATGCCTCGGGGGACTCCGAAGACACACTTCTCGGGATTGAGTTTCACGCCCTTCGCTCTCAGACACTTGAATGTCGTTTCAAGGTCAGAGAGGAGGTTGGAGGCTTTCCTCGTCTTGACTACGATGTCATCGACGTAAGCCTCGACCGTTCGGCCGATGTGCTCTCCGAACACGTGGTTCATACACCTTTGGTATGTCGCACCTGCATTCCTCAAACCAAACGGCATAGTAGTATAGCAGTACATGCCAAAAGGGGTGATGAAAGAAGTCGCGAGCTGGTCGGACTCTTTCATCTTGATTTGGTGATACCCTGAGTAGGCGTCGAGGAATGACAGGGTTTCACACCCAGCAGTGGAATCCACGATTTGATCAATGCGAGGCAGAGGGTAGGGAACCTTCGGACATGCTTTGTTTAGACCAGTGTAGTCTACACACATCCTCCACTTCCCACCTTTCTTTTTCACAAGCACAGGGTTGGCTAACCATTCAGGATGGAATACCTCTTTGATGAACCCTGCAGCCATCAGCTTGTGGATCTACTCGCCTATGGCTCTGCGCTTTTCTTCGTTGAAACGGCGCAGAGGCTGCTTCACGGGTCGGGCACCGGCTCGGATATCCAGTGAGTGCTCGGCGACATCCCTCGGTATGTCGGGCATGTCCGAGGGACTCCACACAAACACCTCGACGTTCGCGCGGAGAAAGTTGACAAGCACTGCTTCCTATTTGGGGTCGAGCTCGGAGCCGATCCAGACTTGCTTGCAGGCGTCGTTGCTGGGGTCGAGAGGGACGGACTTAACCGCCTCTGCCAGCTTTAAGTTTCCGTGTGGCGCTTTGCATTAGGCACCTCCTTGGAGAGGCACTCCAGGTCGGCGATGAGGGCCTCGGATTTGGCGAGGGCCTCAGTGTACTCCACGCACTCCATGTCGCATTCGTACGCGTGTCGGTACATGGATCCGACGGTGATGACCCCGTTGGGGCCCGGCATCTTGAGCTTGAGGTAGGTGTAGTTGGGGACGGACATGAACTTGGCGTAACATGGTCTCCCTAGCACTGCGTGGTAGGTTCCTCGGAACCCGACCACCTCGAACATGAGGGTTTCCTTTCGGAAGTTGGAGGGAGTTCCGAAGCAGACAGGCAGATCGATTTGTCCAAGGGGATGGACGCGCTTCCCGGGGATGATCCCGTGAAAGGGCGCCGCACCGGCCCGGATCGTGGACAAATCGATTTCCAAGAGCCCGAGGGTCTCGGCGTAGATGATGTTGAGGCTGCTGCCTCCGTCCATGAGGACCTTGGTGAGCCTGACGTTGCCGATGACGGGGTCGACGACAAGCGGGTACTTTCCTGGGCTTGGCACGCAGTCGGGGTGGTCGCCTTGGTCGAAGGTGATGGGCTTGTCGGACCAGTCTAGGTAGACTGGTGCCGCCACCTTTACCGAGCAGACCTCCCGGCGCTCCTGCTTGCGGTGCCGAGCCGAGGCATTCGCCACTCGCCTGCCGTAGATCATGAAACAGCCGTGGACCTCGGGGAACTCCTCTGCCTTGTCGCCCTCCTTCTTGTCGTTGTCCTGGCCTTTGCCACCTTCCGCCGGGGGCCCGGTCCTATGGAAGTAGCGCAAAAGCATGACGCATTCCTCAAGGGTGTGCTTGATGGGACCCTGGTGGTAGGGGCACGACTCCTTGAGCATCTTGTCGAACAGGTTGGCCCCTCTAGGAGGCTTCCAAAGGTTCCTATGCTCGGCGGCAGCGACAAGATCTGCGTCGGCGGCGTCGCGTTTCGCTTGCGACTTCTTCTTGCCTTTCTTCTTCGTGTCGCGCTGGGCGGATGCCTCGGGGACATCTTCCTGCTGGCGTCCCTGAGGATGCATGTCCTTCCGGAAGATGGCCTCGACCGCCTCCTGACCAGAGGCGAACTTGGTGGCAATGTCCATCAACTCGCTCGCCCTGGTGGGAGTCTTGCGACCCAGTTTGCTCACCAGGTCACGGCAGGTGGTGCCGGCGAGGAACGCCCCGATGACATGCGAGTCGGTGATGTTGGGCAGCTCGGTGCGCTGCTTCGAAAATCGCCGAATGTACTCCCGCAAAGATTCCCCTAGCTGCTGGCGGTAGCTTCGGAGATCCCAGGAGTTCCCAGGGCGCACGTATGTGCCCTGGAAGTTTCCAGCGAAGGCTTTGACCAGGTCATCCTAGTTGGAGATCTGCAGGAGGCAGATGCTCCAGCCAGGCTCGGACGGCGTCGGAGAGGAATAGGGGGAGGTTGCAGATGATGAGGTTGTCATCGTCCGTTCCACCTAGATGGCAGGCCAGCCGGTAGTCCGCAAGCCACAGTTCCGGCCTTGTTTCCCCCGAGTACTTGGTCATGGTAGTCGGGGCTCAGAACCAGGTCGGGAACGGCGCCCGTCGTATGGCCCGGCTGAAGGCTTGCGGACCAGGTGGTTCAGGCGAGGGGCTCCGATCCTCCCCACTATCGTAGTGTCCCCAACGCCTGGGGTGGTAGCCTCGGTGCACCTTTTCGTCGAGGCGGGCTCGACGGTCGTGGCGGCGGTGCTCGTTGCCGAGGCGACCCGGGGCTGTAGGCGTCGCGTCCCGCGTGCGCCCGGTGTGGACCGAGGCTTCCCGCATGAATCGGGAAGTCGCGGCGCGATGCTCTGGGGGGTACCCTTGCCTTCGGGAGGCAGAGCTCTCGGCCCGCCGGACCGCGGCATCCTCCAGGAGATTCTTGAGTTCTCCCTGGATACGCCGCCCCTCGGTGGTGGATGGCTCTGGCATTGCTCGGAGTAGAATTGCCACTGGAAGTCGGGGGCAGCCTTGCCCTGGCATCGTCAGTGATACGGCGCTGGACGTCCTGGCCTGATGACGCGCTTCTCCAGCTAGTGCTCGGCCTGCCCACTCATGCTCGATGTTTTGCCGGAGCTGCACAAGTTGTCCTGCTTCCTCGTCGAGCTTGGCCTGCATCTCGCGGATTTGCTCGAGTTGTGTGTCCTGACCCCCCGCAGGGACTGGGACCACAGCTAGCTCCCGCAGGATGTCAACGCGAGGCGTAGGCCCAGGGGGATCGTCATCCTCCGGCATACCAAGGTGGTTGCCTTCGTCGTGACCCCCTAGATCGACATGGAAACATTCGCGACTTGGGCCACAACCCTCGTCGTCAAGGCTGTGGCCATCATCGGAGCAATGGGAGAGGCAGTAGTCGCATGCGGTCATGAAGTCTCGCATGGCACTGGGATTGCCGAGCCCGGAGAAATCCCAACCAGAGTCGGGCTCGTCTTCTTCCTCGGAACCCGGGGGCCCGTAGGTCGAGACGATCGTCAATCGGTCCTAGGTCGACCACATATGGTACCCCGGAAGGTTAGGATATGCCTTTATGAAAGCGCTCACCGAAGCGGGGTCGCTTGGTGGATCGAAGCTGAATCTAAAAGGCACAGGGTGGAAAACGGACGGTACCTCTCGATCGATGGATGGTGACGAGGTCGCGTCGGGGACAGACTGCACCGTTATCTAAGGTACGAGGCTAACGCCCAGCAAGTCTTCCGCGAGAGTGCTGGCGTCATCTGTCCGCTTGGGGTTGGCATGTTGCGGCGAAACGACGCTCGTCGTTGTCTCAGGCGCGAGGGCAACGCCCGACATGTCCCCCGCTGGGGTGCCGGCGCCGTCAACTCGCTCAATAGCCGATAAGGTACCGCCTCCTTCCTGGCCACGATTGCCTTGCCTCCTCCTCCTGCAGCGAGGAAGGCGGCGGGACAAACCCAGATGCTGCTCTTCCGCCGCGGGGGGAATACGTCGTCGAGTTTGTCGCCGCCGGGCGAGCTGACGGCCATCGTTGTCGCTGTCGCGCTGCGGGGGAAGGAGTACCATGTCGTAGCTGTCGTCGAGGGACATGAACTCAAGACTCCCGAAACAGAGCAGCGTCCCGGGTTGAAGAGGTTGCTGGAGACTACACATCTGGAACTCAACGGGAAGTTGTTCGTCAACACGCAGCAGGCCCCTACCTGGCGCGCCAACTATCGGCGTTTCAACCCCGGGGGTCCCTGGACCGACGAGTAAAATTGTCGTTGCGTGCCCCAGCCCAGATGGGTTGGCGCGAGATGGAACACAAGGGGGGGAAACGTGGCTCGTGTTATCCTGCGCCAGGGGGATGCGCTTGCAGTAGGGGTTACAAGCGTTCGCGAGGGAGAGAGAGAGAGCATGTCCGTCAGCCCGTGCTCCCGCGCGACGACCCTCTCGCATGAGGGCCCTGGACCTTCCTTTTATAGATGCAAGGAGAGGGTCCAGGTGTACAACGGGGTTGTAGCTATGTGCTAACGTGTCCGACAGAGAGGTGCCAAAGCCCTGTGTACATGCCAACGTGGCAGTCGGAGAGGTGCTAGAGCCCTGTGTACGTGGTGTCGTGGCCGTCGGAGGAGCGCTTGAGCCCTGTAGAAGCACAGCTGTCGGGGCTGCTGGGACCTTGCTGACGTCTCCTTGCTTCCGTAGGGGACTGAGAACCGTCGTCGTCATGGACGCACGTGGGGAGCCATCGTTACTTGTTAGCGGGGCGAGCCTGGATGGGACGCCGGTCTTGTTCCCCCGTAGCCTAAGCTAGCTAGGGATAGGGTAATGATGTACCTCCTGTGGCGTGGTCGGTCCGAGCCCAAGGTCGAGCGAGGCGGAGACTCCTCCTGAGGCCGAGGCCGGGGTCGGGCGAGGATGCAATTCCTCCCGAGGTCGAGGTTGAGGCCGAGCCCTAGGTCGGGCGAGGCGGAGACCACCTTCCGAGGTTGAGGTTGAGGTCGGGCCCTGGGGTCGGGCGAGGCGGAGACCACCTTCCGAGGCCGAGGCGGGGGCCGAGCCCTGGAGTCGGGCGAGGCGGAGACCTCCTCCTGAGGCCGAGGCCCAAGGTCGGGCGAGGCGGAGCTTCCTGTTGCGCCTGAGGCTGGACTCAGCTGCTGTCAGCCTCACCCTGGCGGGTGGCACAACAGTCGGAGAGGGGCGAGCGACGCTGTTTTCCTGTCAGGTCGGTCAGTGGAAGGGCGAAGTGACTGCGGTCACTTCGATCTTGCCGACTGAGGCACGCGTGTCAGGATAAGGTGTCAGGCGATCCTCGCATTGAATGTGCCTGCGATACGGTCGGCTGGTGAGGCGATTTGGCTAAGGTTGCTTCACAACGAAGCCTGCCCGAGCTGGGCTTTGGGCGATTCGAGGGTGCGCCCGTTGCTTGAGGAGGCCCTCGGGCGAGGCGAGAATTCGTCTAGGATTATTGTTCTCACCCGAGGCTGGGCTCGGGCGAGGCGAGATCGCGTTCCTTGAGTAGACGAAGCCTTGACCTGAATTGCGCCCATCAGTTTCTACAGCTTGTGCTGATGGTGGTTACCAGCCATGTTTAGGAATGTTGGGGGTACCCCTAATTACGGTACCCGACAATCCCCTTTCCCGGTCCCTGTAGCAAGAGAGAGAAAGGGGAGGAGGAAAAGGATATGAATTTAAATGGTGTGGCGCACCTTTTTTGACGCGGTCATCATGGCGGAGGTGAAACAACGCCCGCTTCGCCTGCCAAAGGCGTCGCTTGCCCTGCCGAGGAGTTAATGCGACGGGACGGGCGATTCGCGGGGCGGCCGTTGCGCGTGCGCGAGTCGTTCGAGGAATGAGCGTTTCGCCTTCAAGTTTGAATTTCGCGGCGGGTTCGGGCGAAGTTTTGAACGGACTTTGCCCGGGCCTTTATATACCCGGAAGAGGGGCCGGTCAGTGGTTCTTTACTCTGCCATTTGTGCTTGCCTTCTGCTTTGGTTTCCGCAACCTAAGAGAATAGCCAGAGAAAAGAAAACCGTGCACCTTGTTCCTTCCGCCTCCACCCCCTTCGTTCAGCGATGGCTGACAGGGTGACCGTCGTTCCGCCGCGCGATCCGTGGCCTTCCTCCACCATCACAGTGGATGATCTGGAGGCCCTCGTCGCCGATGGTTTGCTTCGTCCCCTTTCCGGTGGCCCGTAGCCGTAGTGGATGGCCCCTGCGAGCGAGGCTGACTTGTCCCCGCCGCCGGGGTATGTGGTTAGTGTCGTCTCCTTCCACGAGCGGGGGTTCGGAGTTCCAGCGAGCCGTTTCATGCGGGCGCTCCTGCACTACTACGGGGTGGAGCTGCACAACTTCAACCCCAACACCATTGCACAAGTGGCCATCTTCGCGGCGGTATGCGAGGGTTTTTTGGGGATTGACCCCCACTGGGATCTATGGACCCATCTCTTCTCCGCAAAGCTCTTTGCCTCGACGACGGAGGCGAAGAAGATCCGTATGGCGGTGCGGGCCGGTGGCTGCACCCTCCAGCTGAGGCCGGGGCGTGCGCAGCTGTACATCCCTGCCATCCTTGTGTCTTCGAACAAGGGGTGGCAGCGCCGGTGGTTTTACCTTCGAAACGACGACGGAAGGCTTCCGTCGTTTTCTCAATGAGTGGTGACCGCCGTCGGCAGCAACTAGCGTTGGGGGGCCACGCGCGAGAAACAGGAGAAACTCCAGCCTCTTCTGGAGGCCTTGTAGAGGTTACGAGATGGGGGCTCACCGCCGCGGGGGTGGTTGCCGCCATCCATCGCTGGAGGGTGCTTCCTTTGGCAGAGCGGCGGTTGCCGCTTTCGGAGATGAAGTCGGGGGTTGACTTGGAGGGTTCGCAGACGTCCTCGGCCTCCCTCTCCGCCGACGACCTCTGCAGGCGGGTAGCGGGCACGGTAAGGAGGCTAGATGCTGGCGCCCTTACCCAGCCCGTGATGCGTCTCGAGCGTGGGTACGTGTCCCTGGTGAGTGTCCGCTCCTTCTCCTATCTTGTGTCGAGTTGCCTTTGATTCTTACCATCGGGATTTCCGTTCGTCTCCAGGGGTTGGGGTTTTACAAGCCCTCCCTGCCACCGGTCCCGGAGGACGCGGTGGACCGAGCCGCGCGGAGGGTCGCCACAGAGAAGAAGAAGGAGAAGAAGGACGCGGAAAAGGCCTGGGCCCGCGAGCGAATGCGGGCTCGGGAAGCCTTGGAGAGGCGCCGTCGGAGGCAGGAGAGGGACGGGCTCCCGAGGGAGCCGTCGCCAGAGACGCCTGACGACGATGATGATGACGATGATGACGAGGATGACAACATGGCGTCCCGTCTTGGCCTTAGCCCGGATCTGAGGCTGGGCCAGGGGTCGTCGAGCCAGCCTCCAAGTGGGCTGGCGCCGTCGGTATCTGGGGCCGGGACATCAAGGTCCTGGTCCGAGGAGCAGGGATAGGCCGAGGGGGTACTTGACCCCTTGGCCGAGGTAGTTGAGGTGACTCCGAGGAGTCAGGCCGATCCGCCTGTCCCCCAAGAGTAGTCGCCTATGCCGGCTGTACAGGAGGTTGATCCTCGGGCCGTCGTGACGGCGCCTGGGCAGGCTGTCCCTTCGGCGCCTCAGGCGCCCGAGGCGGGAACGGCGCTGAAGCCGGCAGCGGGGCAATCCTCGGCAGCGCCTGCGGGGACCGAGGGCCTCCCCGCAGGCACGATTGGCCATGGTCTAGAGCGGGTAAGTATCTGAGGATACCTCTATTTTGGCTCTTTCTCCGTGTGCCCTAATCCTGCTTTATCTCTTCCTTTCAGCAAACGGAGGCAAGGCTCAGCCGGTCTAGCCCCCCAGAAGGCCCTTAAGACAGTGCCGGCTTTTGCAGCCAGTGTCGCAGCGCGCCACGCCGGTTGGCCGGCCTCCGCACAAGACGCCCTCGAGCGGGGGGCCCAGGTGGCACAAGTTGCCATGGGGCAAGCCTCCCAGGCTGACCCCTCCATTGGGACAGCCATCGTGCCGGGGGAGGCCGCTGACGTGGTCGCGGCCCCGAGCCCACCTGACGTGTTGCCGGTGCCGGCACCTGCTCCTGCCGAGGCCGTCGCTGGTTTGCCCGTGGAGCCACCCGTCGCCACTGATGCTGGGATGGCTGAGTCGAGGTCGTCTCCGACCTCCCCAGTCTCGGCCATAAGGAGAGGGCGGCCGCCATTACCGAGGTCGGTGATCGGAAGCCCGCCTCCTTAGCCGAGGGGAGGCCCGGTACGTCGTCAACGATGGTACCCGATGCGTCGACTGCAGGGGGTCCCGACGCCTTGGAGGAGGGGCGCGCAGAATCGCAGCCTGTCTTGGGGAGCGACGACCTTATCCCCGTGCGGTGCAACCCCAATGAGTGGTGTGGGCAGGCGCTCCGGTTCTGGACCCGCGGTGCCTCGAAACCCCTCTTCGTCCTCGACGATGAGCGGGAGGAGCAGTCTCGAGATGAGCTCCGTGAGTATACCGAGGCGGCATTGGGGTCGCTTTGGTCGACCATGGAGATCCTTTCCAGGGACGTTCCCAGGGTCCTCCAGGTAAGGATTTTAGGCATACCTTTTGCGTGACCAGGACATTCTTTGTAACACCCTGCTTCCCTTCCTCAGGAACTGACGGATGTGAGCACCGCCAAGTCGCTGTTCATCCACCGCGAGACCGACGTCTGGGGTTCGCTGCGGTTCCTGAGGGCCGCGCTTGTCGAGGCTAATGAACGCCTCGCCCAACGGAGCACCGAGGTGGCGGACCTTCGGCTGCTCTGTGATGAGCTAGAGGTGGAGGCAGCGGTGGCGCAGGCAGAGGCAGCGTCAGCACGGACAGAGGCGCATCAGCGGCAGCTGGAGCTTGGCCAGGTCATTAGCGAGCGGGACCAATCTCGGAGTTAGGCTGCCGAGGCTGTAGGCCGGGCTGAGGCCCTTGGGGGTCAGCTAGCCGAGGTGTCTGCTCGGGCCGGAGCCCTTGCGGAGGACCTGGCCATGGGCGTCGGGTCTGCTCAGTTCGCCCAAGCCGTAGCCTCGGAGCAGCGTGCCCGGGCTGAAGGTGCGTTTCGGCCGCTTTGTGACTTCGACTCAGCTTCATTCTTCAACTCGTGTCTGAAGAATTCTGCTCGGCTGTCTGCAGAGTTCGAGACAGCTCTTAACGAGTCCGTCAAGGCACTTGCCCAGGCGGCTGAGCAGGAGGCCGACCGCGTGGCCATGTCCGGGCTATCTCGGCCTTCTGCCAGGTCTTTGTCCTCGATGACGTCCCCTCGGGTAGCTCCCCCCAGAGTCGCCTGCGGGCCTTGGGCGGCCTTGTGCACAGCAGACTCCGCGGGGCGCTGCATCACGACGTTAGGCGGGCCTTCGCTGTGCTCGCTTCCCACTACGACGTGGATCTGGAGTGGGTCAGCGAGGGGTACTGTCTACCCGACGAAGATGAGGCTACCTTAGCCGAGGTTCAGAGGCTTGACGCGGCCGTTGCGGGCCCAAGCGCGGTGCTGGCATCCTCCTTCGAGGTGGAGATCCTTCCGCTCGCGTCGCCGTCTGGGGCCGGGCCAGATCTTGCCGAGGGTGGAGACGGCGCCGAGGGTGGAGACGATGCCGAGGGTGCCGCTCCTCCCTCGGGCGATGTCTGATTCTGCCGGAGCAGTCTGTTTGGAGCATGCATGTGTTTTTTGTGGCCGCCAAGGCCTAAACACCTTATTGTCGTGTTATAAAGCTGCATTTCTTTTCCTCTTATTTCGAGTATCCTGACTTGTTCATCAGTAGCAGAATCGCTTATCCGAGCAAGAGTTACTTTTCGCGGAAGGTGACGAGTGGGGTATCCATATCCCGGAGGCGTAGGAGTCCCTCGGCTCGGTCGGCCTTGCCGCTTACGTGCGCTCTTACTCGCTTTGCAGGATTCTGTTATCGATATAGTCGGGAAGCACGAAAGTCGTTTTGGTAGAAAACTTTTCCGAGGAAAATTTTGACGCAGAGGGGGTTCCCCCCTTCTAGCCCCCGAGGGAGGGTCGGACTTCGTCGAGGCAAGGCTGACCCTTCCTTAACGGTTAGACTCTATTTGTGTATGTAAAGAGAAACGAGGTATATGAACGACTTGAAACATCTTAAGGGTAGAAGCGACGTAGCTGTTGGATGTTCCAAGCGTTGCTATAGACCTCGCCTTGATCGTTGGCCAGCTTGTATGTCCCGGGCTTCAAAATCTTGGCGATGATGAACGGCCCTTCCTAGGGAGGAGTAATCTTGTGGCGCCCTCGGGCGTCTTGCCGCAGCCGAAGTACCAAGTCTCCCACCTGGAAGCCTCAGGGCCGAACCCCTCGGGCGTGGTAGCGTCGCAGAGACTGCTGATACCGCACCGAGTGTAGCAAGGCCACGTCCCGAGCCTCTTCGAGCTGGTCCAGTGAGTCTTCTCGGCTGGTCTGGTTGCTTCGGTCGTCGTACGCCTTTGTCCTCGGGGAACCGTATTCTAAGTATGTGGGCAAGATAGCCTCGGCCCCATAGACTAGAAAGAACGGCGTGAAACCCGTGGCTCGGCTTGGCGTCGCCCTCAGACTCCAGACCACCGAGGGTAGCTCTTTCATCCACCACTTGCCGAATTTGTTGAGGTCGTTGTAGATCCTCGGTTTAAGTCCTTGTAGAATCATACCGTTGGCACGCTCCACCTGGCCATTCATCATGGGGTGAGCTACGGCGGCCCAGTCCACACGGATGTGGTGGTCCTCGCAGAAGTCCAGGAACTTCTTCCCAGTGAACTGGGTGCCATTGTCGGTGATGATGGAGTTCGGGACCCCAAAGCGATGGATGATGTTGGTGAAGAACGCCACCGCCTGCTCGGACCTGATGCTGATTAGGGGTCGGACCTCGATCCACTTGGAGAATTTGTCGATGGCGACCAGCAGGTGCAAGAAGCCCCCGGGTGCCTTCTGCAAGGGACCGACGAGGTCCAGACCCCACACAGCAAACGACCAGGTGATGGGTATTGTCTGCAGGGCCTGAGCGAGTAGGTGCATCTGTCTCGCGTAGAATTGACACCCTTGGCAGGAGCGTACAATCCTAGTGGCGTCGGCCACCGCGGTCGGCCAGTAGAAGTGTTGGGGAGAAGGCGAAGACGCCACCCTTCGCTCGATGCCTTCGCCGTCCTCGCTACACCAACGGAGACAAGACAACGGGCAGACTTACCCTTCGTCCCATACGCCATCGGACGAAGACCTATGACGAGGTCGTCTCATCTTGCGACCTCGTTCAGCATGGAGGCCCACGTGTGATCCGGCCCATTGTAACAGGCCCTGCGTGGCCGCTGCGCATTATGGGCCTAATTTGTAAAGGCCTCCCTGTAATTACGGTCTGTAACCCCGCTTTATGGGAATATTCCGGGGATAACCTAGGTGTCTGAGGGCACATGCGTCCTTAACACAGGACGCTGGGCACTCAGATACCTATAAATACCCCCGCACAGTGCCCTTGAGAGGCTAGATTAACAGAGCTATTGCCATCTCGTGCAAAAACCCTGTTTGCGTTGCTACACTCCCCCGTTGGATCAACTTGCACCGGAGAGCAAGTTCCAACATTTGGCGCCCACCGTTCGTGCTACGAAAAAACCACCCGCGATGGCACCCAAGAAAGCTAGCTTGAAGGTTGACGAGGCTGCGAAGGCAGCACTGCTGGCCGCAAAAAAGGGCAAGGCCCTCGCCCTCACCCACACCACCCACCAAGAGGCCACTGAAGACGACGCTCTCCGCACCTGCGGCCCTGAAGGACAGCCGCAACCTCCCCCAGGCTTCGCTCCACCGGAGGGCGCGGACCTAACCGAGGATGGTGAAGTCATCGGTGTCTCCGCGGAAGAACAGCTATAGCTGTGCGCCCTGCGCATCAAGAACCGCAATCTCCAGAAGCAAAAAGAGATACTTGAGGCCAAGCGCCAACGTGTGTCTGCACAAGCCAAGGTGCGGCAAATGATACGAGACAAAGAGCAGAAGGCCCAGGAGCTCGAGTAAGAGATCGCGCTAATGCAGCGCGAAGGCCACTTCGGCCTGCAACACGGGCCACCCCTGCAACAGCGCGCACAAGTCGAAGACCTGCACTTCCCCCAGCGCGACCACGCCATCCCACACGCCGCGGCATTCCAAGGTGTCAACTACCTCGACGAGCGAAGTCCCCTGGCGTCACACCTGCAAGTGACACCCTGGCCTGCCAACTTCCGGGCAGGGACCTATCCCAAGTACAACGGCAGCACTGACCCAGCACAGTACATCATGAGTTATCAGGTCGCCGTTGCATCTTCCGGAGGGGACGACGCCATGATGGCCAAGTCTTTCATCATCGCCCTCGAGGGCCCAGCTCTCACCTGGTTCACCAGGTTGCCCCCGTTGTCCATTGACTCCTGGAGAAGCCTCCGGGACAAATTCCTGCTCAACTTCCAAGGGTACCGCCCAAACACCGACGCCTTGGCCAAACTCTCACTCTGCAAGCAGCTGGAAAAAGAGACTCTGCGGGAGTACTACCGCAAGGTTTTGATGACCAGATCGCCATCCACTACGCCATCAGTGGCCTTCGAGCCGGCGTCCTTTACAGCCACTGCATCAGGGATCCGCCCAAGAACCTCTAGGAGTTGTATCAGCTATTTGAAAAATACGCCAAATCCGAAGAGCTCCACTAGCACAAAGTTGAGTCTCGGAGGAAACCCAAAGATGCTCCACAGTCCAGCCGCACGTGGACAAGGACTCCGCAGCCAGACTCCGGTCGGGACGGCCGCAATCAGCAGCAGGTGCACAACATCGCCAACCAGCACCCCGCTGGTGAGGCCCCTCGCCGCCAGGAATATCCCCCCAGGGCCGCGGAAATGGAACTCGCGGTCGGGGCCGGGGACGTGCGCAGCCGCCGTGCCGATTTTACTGCCTGTTTCACGGCGAAGACTGCGCCCACCAAACCAGACACTGCCCAGAGACGAAGGCCACCAAAGACAGGATGGCACGTGCGCAACCAGCCGACAACCCTAGGGTTGTCGCGCACACATATCAGCAACCCCTCCACCATACATCCACGCCCCCGCTCCGCATCCACCGCACCACGAATACCAACACCACCAGGAAGTACAAATCGTACCTCCCCCACCACCACCTCCACACCAACAACAACAAAACATCCATCACCCCCATGCCCCAAAGCAAGAAGACTTTGCCGATCAGCCATATCGCGGAGTCATTCATATGATCACTGGGGGGTCCAGCACCGACTTCGACACAAAGCGGCAGAAGCGGGACCACTACCGCAGCATCAACCACGTCGCCATCACCAGTCCGGTCGTGCAGACGAAGTGGTCCCACGTACCGCTAACCTTCGACGCCCGAGACGTCGATCTGCGCAGCGCCCCCCACATCGACGCCATGGTTATCAACTGCAGCGTGGCAGGCTGGGACCTGCACAAAGTCCTAGTCGATAATGGCAGTCAAGCAGACATCATTTTCCTCCATGCCTTCGATCGCATGGGCATAATCTACAACCTGCTCAAGCCTTCGGACAACCCGTTGTATGGTTTCGGTGGCAAGGGCACATTTCCCGTCGGCAAAATAGAATTGCCTCTTTCCTTCGGTGTAGCACCCAATGCCCGAAGTGAGCAAGTGACCTTCGATATCGTCGATATGGTGTATCCGTACAACGCCATCATGGGTCGGGGCTCCATCAACAAGTTTGAGGCAGCCATTCACGGACTGTACCTGTGCATGAAGATACCAGGTCCGCTGGGCGCCATCACGGTCTACGGCAACCAGCAGACTGCGCGCAACATAGAGCGGGATTTCGTCCCCGGGCAAAGAAACGTGCACTACCTTACGGCCCAGCGCGAGGTGCCTGCGTCCGCCAGTCCAACTAACAAAGAACACGACAAAGCACAGCTACAGAGCAACGATGGGACCAAGACTGTTCCCCTAGACCAGGCCACACCCAAGCAGACGGTCACCATCAGCGAAGACCTCACTTCGCATGACGAGGAGAAACTCCTCTGCTGCTTGTCCAAGAACAAAGACGTCTTCGCCTGGTCCGCCCTCGACCTGGTCGAGGTCAGCCGATCCATCATTGAGCACAGCTTGGGAATCGACCCTTCGGTGAGACCGAAAAAACAGCGGCTCCGCAAAATGTCTGACAAAAAGACAGAAGCCGCCAAGGCCGAGGTACATCGCCTCCTGGAGGCCAAATTTATCGAGCCAGTGGCCTACCCCACGTGGCTCGCCAACGTTGTGATGGTGCAGAAAAAGAGCGGCAAATGGCGGATGTGCATTGACTTCACCAGTCTCAACAAGGCCTGCCCGAAAGATAACTTCCCGCTGCCTCGGATCGACAAAATAGTCGATAGCGCGGCCGGGTGCGAAGTCATGTCACTCCTCGACTGCTACTCCGGTTACCATCAAATATATATGAAGGAGGAGGACAAGGCCAGCACCAGCTTCATAACACCCTTCGTCACATATTGCTTCATCAGAATGCCGGAGGGACTCAAGAACGTCGGGTCCACTTTCTCCCGGCTTACCAAAACGGTGCTCGAGGGGCAAGTCGGCAGAAATATATTCACGTATGTGGACGACATCGTCGTCACCAGCAGGAGCAAGGAGGACCATCTTGCTGACCTCGCCGAAACATTTGCGAACATGCGGGACGCACGACTTCGCCTAAACCCCGAAAAGTGTGTTTTCGGCGTTCGCCAGGGGAAAATATTGGGCTATCTGGTATCACACCGCGGAATCGAGGCCAACCCAACCAAAATTCAGGCCATCATCAACATGACGCCCCCGCAGTCAGCCAGAGACGTCCAGCGCCTGACAGGCAGATTGGCCGCCCTCAACAGGTTCATCTCCAAATCCGCAGAGCGAAGTCTCCCCTTCCTCAAAACTCTCCGCGGCGCAAAAGACTTCGCTTGGGGACCAGAGCAGGCGGCGGCCTTTGCCTCCTTGAAACAGTACCTATCAGAATTGGCAGTTCTTACAAGCCCCGACTCTTCGCTACCCCTGTTGCTTTATGTTGCGGCCTCGCCGCACGCGGTCAGCGCGGCACTGGTTCAGGAACAGTCAGTAGAAGGCGTGATGAGGCAGTGCCCAGTTTATTACGTCTCCGAAGTGCTCACACCATCAAAATGTAACATGACGGAACTGGAAAAGATTTTCTATGCAGTTGTTATGTCTTCGCGCAAATTGCGCCACTATTTTGAAGCATTCAAGGTCCGAGTCACCTCAGATAGGGGACTCGGCGAATTATTCAGGAACCCGAAGGCATCGGTACGGATCGCCAAATGGGCGGCCGAACTATCCGGCTACCACATCACTTTCGAGCCCAGGACAGCCATCAAGTCACAAGTTCTGGCAGACTTCGTCGTCGACTGGACTGAGCCAATAACACAGCCGGACCCGTCCGCAGAGAAGGTTTGGACAATCCACTGCGACGACGCATGGTGCCATGCGGGGGCAGGCGCTGCTGCAGTCATCACCTCACCCGCCGGGGTCAAGCACAGATACGCGACACGCCTTAGCTTCGCTCTGGAATCTGACAGATGCACAAACAACAAAGCAGAATACGAAGCTGTCATCCTCGGCCTCCGCAAGCTAAGGGCCCTTGGTGTCACCACCTGCATTGTCAGAACAGACTCCAAGGTAGTCACCGGCCAAGTCGAGAAAGACTACGCAGCAAAGGACCCCGCACTTATGCAATACCTCGCGGCCATCCGAAGTCTCGAGAGACAATTCAAGGGATTCACCTTGCAGCATGTGGACCGGGCCAAGAATGAAGAAGCCGACGCATTGGCCAAGGCTGCTGCCAGAGGCGAGTCCCTGCCCTCCGACGTGTTCTACCATGTTATCGGCACGCCAGCCGTCCGGAGCCCCGAAGGGCTCCAAATAACCAATGACAGCGAGGGCCACTGCATAGTCAACCTTATTATGACCGAAGACTGGCGGGCACCAATAACCCTATTCCTACAGGGGTACTACCACCCAACCGACATCAACGAGGCCAAGCGTCTCAAACATCGAAGCCGGGACTTCGCACTGATTGAGGGCCAGCTTTACAAGAAGGGGGTCAGTCAGCCAATGCTTAAATGTGTCACCGAGACCGAAGGCGTCCAAATCCTGCGCGAAGTCCACAGCGGTACTTGCGGCTCTCACGCAGGGCCAAGGGCCCTAGCCGCAAAGGTGATCCGTCAAGGTTTCTACTGGCCCGCAATGATCTGCGCCGCAAATCGGGTCACAAGGTCCTGCGAAGCCTGCCAGAAGTTTTCTCCTCGATCAGGCAGCCCTTCGCAATTCACAAAACTAATCGCCCACACATGGCCTCTCCAGCGCTGGGGCCTGGACATTGTCGGGCCCCTGCCCACGACTCAGGGGAACCTCAAGTTCACCTTCGTCGCTGTCGAGTATTTTACCAAATGGATCGAGGCGAGGGCTGTATCCACAATAACATCAAAGACTGCACAGAAATTCTTCTGACAAAACATTGTTTGCCGCTTCGGAGTACTATCCGAACTCACAGTTGACAACGGCAAGCAGTTTGGCAGCCAAGACTTCAAGGATTTCTGCTTCTCCATTGGCACCAAGCTTGCCTTCGCCTCAGTATACCACTCGCAGTCCAACGGAGTCGTGGAACGCACCAATGGCAAAATTTTCACAGCTGTCAAGAAGATGCTCCTCGACGAGAAAAAGGGCAGGTGGGCCGATTTGTTACCTGAAGCGGTCTGGGCGCTAAACACGACTGAGTGCAGGGCGACTGGGTTCACCCCTTTTCGCCTTCTATATGGAT
The DNA here is from genome assembly GCF_902167145.1 of Zea mays. Taxonomy (NCBI): domain Eukaryota; kingdom Viridiplantae; phylum Streptophyta; class Magnoliopsida; order Poales; family Poaceae; genus Zea; species Zea mays. Next base: position 68,735,128 of record NC_050098.1, read on the forward strand.
CGGAGGCCATGACCCCGCAAGAAATAAAACATGGGTCCCCACAGACAGTCTCGTCAGCTGTCCCCGACGTGGACGAACCCACTTCGAAGGATCTCATCGATGGAGACCGCGTCTTCGCCCTACAGGCTCTAAATAAATACCAAGCCCAAACAAAAGCATGGCACGACCACTCAGTCATCCCGAGGGAATTCAGCGAAGGCGACCTCGTACTCGTCCGAACAGCTCGGACAGAGTCCAGGGGCAAGCTGGAGCCCAAGTGGGAGGGCCCTTTCATTGTCAAGACGAAGGCATCCCCAAGCGCATACAGGCTCGCAACGCCAAACGGCGAAGACTTGGAGCATTCCTGGAACATTGATAATCTTCGCAAATTTTTTGTTTGACTTATCAGGGTCAGCTCGCCCTTGTAATTCGCAAAAAACAATTTTATTCTGGCCCGCACTCTTTTCCTCCCGGGGGGTGAGGTTTTTAACGAGGCGGAGTCATGTAATATACAAGTGAAAAATCCCCCGCAAAAATCTACGTCGAAAAAAGACCGCGCCGACGGTCTTCGACATTCGACCAATACAAAGTCACCGCGAGGTCCAGCGCTAGCTACCCTCGCGTGCGACACTCCGCGCAAAAGTCGCCTAAGGGTGCAGCCGGACTAGCACAACAAGTGCGAAAAATTGAAGTCTTCCTCAAAAAGACTATCCATGCAAAAGTCGCCTAAGGGTGCAGCCGGACTAGCACAACAAGTGCGAAAAATCAAAGTCTTCCTCAAAAAGACTATCCGTGCAAAAGTCGCCTAAGGGTGCAGCCGGACTAGCACAACAAGTGCGAAAAATCAAAGTCTTCCTCAAAAAGACTATCCGTGCAAAAGTCGCCTAAGGGTGCAGCCGGTCTAGCACAACAAGTGCGAAAAATCGAAGTCTTCCTCAACAAGACTATCCGTGCAAAAGTCGCCTTAGGGTGCAGCCTGACTAGCACAACAAGTGCGAAAAATCGAAGTCTTCCTCAAAAAGACTATCCGCGCAAAAGTCGCCTAAGGGTGCAGCCGGACCAAGCACAACAAGTGCGAAAAATCGAAGTCTTCCTCAAAAAGACTACACCAAACTGTCCGCGCAAAGACCGACTACATACGCGCCGGATCGACATAACAAATACACCAGACCAAGTGTGCAACGCCTTTGTGAGCATAGCCGAATGTGCGAAGGCACACAACCTCATCATACAAGCCATTACATATGTACAGCGAGGGCATCACACCTTACATCGGTTCAACCTTCGGAATGATTCCCATCTTCCTATAGTTAAATAGCATTATCCTCAGCTCCTCACCCTCAAAAAGACTTCGCAGCTCCCCCTCACCTACACTCGCAACAGCCGGCGAGGACAACAGTTCCTGCTTGCCAGCCCTGCCCACACGAAGCCGACCGCCGTCCGCCTCACTCACTCTACGCTTCGCAACCGCCCTTCGCCGCCTACGCCCAGCACTTGGACCAGGCACAACTTCAGCATCCGCAGCACGCGGCGAAGCCTCCGCCGCGGCCACATCTAAGGCCGCAAAGTAATCCAAGTCCTCATCCGACGACTCTTCCGTCCACCCAACTGAACTCCCAGAGTCACCAAAATCAGAAAACTTAGACGCAGACTCATCCGATTCATTCCCAGCATCCACGGTCGAAGCCGCCAAAAAAATTAGCAGTAGCGGTTGCGTGCGCAGGCCCAAAATCTTGAACCTGCGCAGCAACCAAGGTTCAGCAACATATACAAAATTCCCTAACTACCCACACCCACTAAGCCACCTGCGAAGACCCAGCCACCGTGGGATCCTCCGCTGCCAGCTCCGTCGCCGTCTTCGGGGGATCCTCAGCCCTCGGCACAGCGGTTGGCGACGAGCCACCACCGGCCACAGTGGCTGCGGGGGCATCGAGGGAGCCTTCGACGGTTTCTGGTGGCGGCGCCGGGGCGACCTCGGGCCCAGCCGCCACCGGGTTCGACTCCGCCTCAGGTCGCGCGCTGTTCAAAGCCCCGAAGTCATCCACCTTCTCGTCACGCGCCGCCTGAAACACAACACACAGATTCAGCAAACCCACATATAACCCACATTGAACAACACTAAACAAAAGTCAAACATTACCTGACCCCTCGCCGTGTCGGACCGCTCCCTGACCACCTCCCAACCGTGGGGGCCCCACATCCGGTCAAAGAGGGCTCCCGCAGATTCCTTCACCACAGGGTCCTCAACCTTGTAAATCTCGCGCTCGAAATCCTCATCAGATCGGTCGAAGACCTCATAGTGATGGCACCCTTCGCGGGACAGCGCGTTCATCGCCCCTTCGCAGGTGACCAAGGAGGCATAGGACATAAATCCCTCCACGATGGTCGGGAGCGCTAACAACTCCTCTTGCAGCCACTCGAGGCAACGAAGGCCTGACTCTCGGTCAGGCACTTCGAAGTCAGTGGTCCGCGCGCCCAGCTCGTGGTACGAGTCCATAAGCTGCTTGCGCGTCCGCTCAACTTCCGAGCGCGTAGAAGCCTCGGCCCTCTCCATGCGGGCCTGCAGAGCGTTGAACCGCTCCTCCCATTCCTCGGCGCGTTGCCTGGCGAGGCTACCCTCCACCCGCGCCACATTGGCCTCCGCTTGCGCAGACTGCGCCTTGGTGAGGGCCTGATTAGCTTCCCTCCTCTCCTCCGCCAGCTGGCGCCGGAGCTCAGTCCTCTCGCCCTCCAGCGCGGCCACCTTCTCCACCAGTTTGCGGCACTTGCTATCGGTGGCCGACTCTAGCGATGTCTTCGGCACCAGATGACTTAGTCGAACCGATCCCTCGGAGGGCAAATGTTGGGGCGAAGGCGAAGACGCCACCCTTCGCTCGATGCCTTCGCCGTCCTCGCTACACCAACCGAGACAAGACAACGGGCAGACTTACCCTTCGTCCCATACGCCACCGGACGAAGACCTGTGACGAGGTCGTCTCATCTTGCGACCTCGTTCAGCATGGAGGCCCACGTGTGATCCGGCCCATTGTAACAGGCCCTGCGTGGCCGCTGCGCATTACGGGCCTAATTTGTAAAAGCCTCCCTGTAATTACGGTTTGTAGCCCCGCTTTATGGGAATATTCCGGGGATAACCTAGGTGTCTGAGGGCACATGCGTCCTTAACACAAGACGCTGGGCACTCAGATACCTATAAATACACCCGCACAGTGCCCTTGAGAGGCTAGATTAACAGAGCTATTGCCATCTCGTGCAAAAACCCTGTTTGCGTTGCTACACTCCCCCGTTGGATCAACTTGCACCGGAGAGCAAGTTCCAACAAGAAGCCTTGTCGGAAGGCGTTCCCAACGAGGGCTCGAGGTGTTGCATGGTGACCGCAAGCCCCCGAGTGTATTTCTTGCAATAGCTCCTGTCCTTCGGCGACGGATATGCATCGTTGGAGAATGCTTGAGGGGCTGCGGTGGTAGAGCTCCTTTTCATCACCCAGTAAGACGAACGACTTGGCGCGCCGCGCCAGTCGCCGAGCTTCGGCCTTGTCGAGGGGTAGCTCTCCTCGGATGAGATATTCCAGGTACGGGGCCTACCAGTTTGGGTTAGCGTGACCCCATTCCGCTCTCCCTCGATGTGCAGTGCCTCACCCTCGGCGGCCGAGGCCTCCTCGGGCTCGGGCGTGTCGTCGGTCTTGACGAAGGGTTGATGTATGTCTCTGGAGAAGACGTCTAGGGGAACCGTTGTCTGCCCCCGAGGCTAATTTAGCCAGCTCATCCGCAGTCTCGTTGTACCGTCGAGCGATGTGGTTGAGCTTTAGCCCGTAGAACTTGTCTTCCAGGCGTCGGACTTCGTCGCAGTAGGCCTCCATCTTCCGGTCGCGGCAGTGGGAGTTCTTCATGACTTGGTCAATGACAAGCTGCGAGTCGTCACGAGCGTCGAGGCGCCGAACCCCTAGCTCGATGGCGATGCACAACCCATTAACCAGAGCCTCGTACTCGGCCACGTTGTTTGACGCCGGGAAATGGAGGCGCAGCACGTAGCAGAGATGTTTCCCGAGGGGTGAGATGAAGAGCAGGCCAGCACCTGCTCCTGTTTTCATCAGCGACCCATCGAAGTACATGGTCCAGAGTTCCGGTTGGATCGGAGCTATTGGCAATTGGGTATCGACCCATTCCGCCAGGAAATCCGCCAAAACTTGGGATTTTATGGCCTTCCGAGGGACGAATGAGAGTGTTTCGCCCATGAGCTCCACTGCCCACTTTGCTATCCTACCCGAGGCCTCTCGGCACTGGATGATCTCCCCCAGGGGGAAGGATAACACCACAGTCACCGGATGAGACTCGAAGTAGTGTCGCAACTTTCGTCGCGTCAGAATTACTGCATACAGTAGCTTCTAAATTTGTGGGTAGCAGATCTTGGTCTCGGATAGCACTTCACTGATGAAGTAGACCGGCCTCTGGACGAGCAGTGGTTGCCCTTCTTCTCGTGTCTCGACTACGATCGCGGCGCTGACCACCTGAGTGGTTGCGGCTACGTAGATCAAGAGGGCTTCTCCCGCAGCGGGGGGCACCAAGATGGGCGCGTTTGTAAGGAGCGCCTTTAAGTTTCTGAGGGCTTCCTCGGCCTCGGGGGTCCAAGTGAAGCGCTCGGTCTTCTTTAAGAGGCGGTACAAGGGTAGGCCTTTTTCGCCGAGGCGCGAGATGAAGCGGCTCAGAGCCGCAAGGCATCCCATGACCCTTTGTACTCCTTTCAAGTCTTTGATAGGCCCCATGTTGGTGATGGCCGCGATTTTCTCCGGGTTGGCCTCGATGCCCCGCTCGGAGACAATGAACCCTAGGAGCATGCCTCGGGGGACTCCAAAGACACACTTCTCGGGATTGAGCTTCACGCCCTTCGCTCTCAGACACTTGAATGTCGTTTCAAGGTCAGAGATGAGGTCAGAGGCTTTCCTCATCTTTACAACGATGTCATCGACGTAAGCCTCGACCGTTCGGTCGATGTGCTCTCCGAACACGTGGTTCATGCACCTTTGGTATGTCGCGCTTGCATTCCTCAAGCCAAATGGCATAGTAGTATAGCAGTACATGCCAAAAGGTGTGATGAAAGAAGTCGCGAGCTGGTCGGACTCTTTCATCTTGATTTGGTGATAACCCAAATAGGCGTCGAGGAATTATAGGGTTTTGCACCCAGTAGTGGAATCCACAATTTGATCGATGCGAGGCAGAGGGTAGGGAACCTTCGGACATGCTTTGTTTAGACCAGTGTAGTCTACGCACATCCTCCACTTCCCACCTTTCTTTTTCACAAGCACAGAGTTGGCTAACCATTCAGGATGGAATACCTCTTTGATGAACCCTGCGGCCATCAGCTTGTGGATCTCCTCGCCTATGGCCCTGCGCTTCTCTTCGTCAAAGCGGCGCAGGTGCTGCTTCATGGGTCGGGCTCCCGCTCGGATATCCAGCGAGTGCTCGGCGACATCCCTTGGTATGCTCGGCATGTCCGAGGGACTCCACGCAAAAACTTCGGCGTTTGCGCGGAGAAAGTCGACGAGCACTGCTTCCTATTTGGGGTCGAGCTCGGAGCCGATCCGGACTTGCTTGCAGGCGTCGTTGCTAGGGTCGAGAGGGACAGACTTAACCGCCTCAGCTGGTTCGAAGTGCTGGCGTGGCGCTTCGCATCTGGCACCTCCTTGGAGAGGCACTCCAGGTCGGCGATGAGGGCCTCAGACTCGGCGAGGGCCTCAGCGTACTCCACGCACTCCACGTCACATTCGTACGCGTGTCAGTACGTGGATCCGACGGTGATGACCCCGTTGGGGCTCGACATCTTGAGCTTGAGGTAGGTGTAGTTGGGGACGGCCATGAACTTGGCGTAGCACGGTCTCCCCAGCACCGCGTGGTAGGTTCCTCAGAACCCGACCACCTCGAACGTGAGGGTTTCCTTTCGGAAGTTGGAGGGAGTTCCGAAGCAGACAGGCAGATCGAGTTGTCCAAGGGGCAGGACGCGCTTCCCGGGGATGATCCCGTGAAAGGGCGCCGCACCGACCCGGATCATAGACAGATCGATCTCCAAGAGCCCGAGGGTCTCGGCATAGATGATGTTGAGGCTGCTGCCCCCGTCCATGAGGACCTTGGTGAGCCTGGTGTTGCCGACGACGGGGTCGACGACGAGCGGTTACTTTCCTGGTCTCGGCACGCAGTCGGGGGTGGTCGCCCTGGTCGAAGGTGATGGGCTTGTCGGACCAGTCTAGGTAGACTGGCGCCGCCACCTTTTCCGAGCAGACCTCCCGGCGCTCCTGCTTGCGGTGCCGCGCCGAGGCGTTCACCACTCGCCCACAGTAGATCATGAAACAGCCGTGGACCTCGGGGAACTCCTCTGCCTTGTCGCCCTCCTTCTTGTCGTTGTCTTGGCCTTTGCCACCTTCCGCCGGGGGCCCGACCTTATGGAAGTAGCGCTGAAGCATGACGCATTCCTCAAGGGTGTGCTTGACGGGGCCCTGGTGATAGGGGCACGACTCCTTGAGCATCATGTCGAATAGGTTGGCCCCTCTGGGAGGCTTCCGAGGGTTCCTGTGCTCGGCGGCAGCGACAAGATCTGTGTCGGCGGCGTCGCGCTTCGCTTGCGACTTATTTTTCACCTTCTTCTTCGCGCCACGCTGGGCAGACGCCTCATGGACGTCTTCCTGCTGGCGTCCCTGAGGCTGCTTGTCCTTCTGGAAGATGGCTTCGACCGCCTCCTGACTAGAGGCGAACTTGGTGGCGATGTCCATCAACTCGCTCGCCTTGGTGGGAGTCTTGCGACCCAGTTTGCTCACCAGGTCGCGGCAAGTGGTGCCGGCGAGGAACGCCCCGATGACATCCGAGTCGGTGATGTTGGGCAGCTCGGTGCGCTGCTTCGAAAATTGCCGGATGTACTCTCGTAGGGATTCCCCTGGCTGCTGGCGGCAGCTTCGGAGATCCCAAGAGTTCCCAGGGCGCACGTACATGCCCTGGAAGTTTCCAGCGAAGGCTTTGACCAGGTCATCCCAGTTGGAGATCTACGCAGGAGGCAGATGCTCCAGCTAGGCTCGGGCGACGTCAGAGAGGAACAGGGGGAGGTTGCGGATGATGAGGTTGTCATCGTCCGTTCCACCCAGCTGGCAGGCTAGCCGGTAGTCCGCAAGCCACAGTTCCGGCCTTGTTTCCCCCGAGTACTTGGTGATGGTAGTCGGGGCTCGAAACCGGGTCGGGAACGGCGCCTGTCGTATGGCCCGGCTGAAGGCTTGCTGGCCTGGTGGTTCGGGCGAGGGGCTCTGATCCTCCTCGCTGTCGTAGCGTCCCCCACGCCTGGGGTGGTAGCCTCGGCACACCTTCTCGTCGAGGCGGGCTCGACAGTCGCGACGGTGGTGCTCGTTGCCGAGGCGACCCAGGGCTGCAGGCGTCGCGTCCCGCGTGCGCCCGGTGTGGACCGAGGCCTCCCGCATGAGTCGGGAAGTCACCGCGCGATGCTCCGGGGGGCACCCTTGCCTTTGGGAGGCAGAGCTTTCGGCCCGTCGGACCGCGACATCCTCTAGGAGATTCTTGAGTTCTCCCTGGATACGCCGCCCCTCGGTGGTGGATGGCTCCGGCATCGCTCGGAGCAGTATTGCCGCTGCAGCCAGATTCTGGCCGACCCCACTGGAGACCGGGGGCGGCCTTGCCCTGGCATCGTCAGCGATACGACGCTGGATGTCCCGGGCCTGATGACGCGCTTCTCCGGCAAGTGCTTGGCATGCCCACTCCTGTTCGATGTTTTGCCGGAGCTGCACAAGTTGTCCTGCTTCCTCGTCGAGCTTGGCCTGCATCTCGCGGATTTGCTCGAGCTGTGTGTCATGAGCCCCCGCAGGGACTGGGACCATAGCTAGTTCCTGCAGGATGTCAACGTGAGGCGCGGGCCCAGGGGGATCGTCATCCTCCGGCATACCAAGGTGGTTGCCTTCGTCATGACCCCCCTAGATCGACGTGGAAACATTCACGACTTGGGCCACAACCCTCATCGTCAAGGCTGTGGCCATCATCGGAGCAATCGGAGAGGCAGTAGTCACATGCGGTCATGAAGTCTCGCATGGCACTAGGAGCGCGGAGCCCAGAGAAATCCCAACCAGAGTCGGGCTCGTCTTCTTCCTCGAAACCCGGGGGTCCATAGGTCGAGACGGCCGTCAGTCGGTCCCAGGTTGACCACATATGGTACCCCGGAAGGTTAGGATATGCCTTTACGAAAGCGCTCACCGAAGCGGGGTCGCTTGGTAGATCGAAGCTGAATCTAAAAGACACAAGGTGGAAAACGGACGGTACCTCTCGATCGATGGACGGTGACGAGGTCGCGTCGGGAACGGACTGCACCGTTATCTCAGGTACAAGGCTAACGCCCAGCAAGCCCTTCGCGAGTGTGCTGGCGTCATCTGTCCGCTTGGGATTGGCATGTTGCGGGGAAACGACACTCGTCGTTGTCTCAGGCGCGAGGACGACGCCCGACATGTCCCCCGCTGGGGTGCCAGCGTCGTCGACTCGCTCGACAGCCGACGAGGTGCCGCCTCCTGCCTGGCCACGATTGCCCCGTCTTCTCCTCTTGCGGCGAGGAAGGTGGCGGGACAAACCCGGATGCTGCTCTTCCGCCACGGGGGGAAGACGTCATCGAGTCCGCCGCCGCCGGGCGAGCTGACGGCCATCGTTGTCGCTGTCGCTCTGCGGGGGGAGGAGTACCATGTCGTAGCTGCCGTCGAGGGACATGAACTCGAGACTCCCGAAACGGAGCAGCGTCTCGAGTTGAAGAGGTTGCTGGAGACTACCCATCTGGAACTCAACGGGAAGTTGTTCGTCAACATGCAGCAGGCCCCTACCTGGCGCGCCAACTGTCGGCGTTTCGACCCCGGGGGGTCCCTGGACCGACGAGTAAAATTGTCGCTGCGTGTCCCAACCCAGATGGGTTGGCGCGAGATGGAACACAAGGGGAAAACGCGGCTCGTGTTATCCCGCGCCAGGGGGATGCGCTCGTAGTAGGGGTTACAAGCGTTCGCGAGAGAGAGTGAGAGTGGGTGAGCCGGTTCGTCAGCTCCTTCTCCCGCGCAACCCTCCCGCATGAAGGCCCTGGACCTCCCTTTTATAGATGCAAGGAGAGGGTCCAGGTGTACAATGAGGGTGTAGCTATGCGCTAACGTGTCCGGCAGAGAGGTGCCTGAGCCCTGTGTACATGCCAACGTGGCTGTCGGAGAGGTGCTAGAGCCCTATATACGCGGTATCGTGGCCGTCGGAGGAGCGCTTGAGCCCTGTAGAAGCACAGCTGTCGGGGCTGCTGGGACCTTGCTGACGTCTCCTTGCTTTCGTAGGGGGCTGAGAACCACCGTCGTCATGGACGCACGCGGGGAGCCATCATTACTTGTTACCGGGGCGAGCCTGGATGGGACGCCGGTCTTGTTCCCCCGTAGCCTGAGCTAGCTAGGGGTAGGGTAATGATGCATCCTCCGTGGCGCGGTCGGTCTGAGCCCAAGGTCGGGCGAGGCGGAGACTCCTCCTGAGGCCGAGGCCGGGGTCGGGCGTGGACGCGATTCCTCACGAGGTCGAGGTTGAGGCCGAGCCCTGGGGTCGGACGAGGCGGAGACCACCTTCCGAGGCCGAAGTTGAGGCCGAGCCCTGGGGTCGGGCGAGGCGGAGCCCTCCTTCCGAGGCCGAAGTTGAGGCCGAGCCCTGGGGTCGGGCGAGGCGGAGACCACCATTCGAGGCCGTGGTTGAGGCCGAGCCCCGGGGGTCGGGCGAGGCGGAGATTCCTGTTGCGCCTGAGCCTGAACTTGACTGTTGTCAGCTTCACCCTGGCGGGTGGCACAGCAATCGGAGAGGGGCGAGCGGCGCTGTTTTCCTGTCAGGTCGGTCAGTGAAAAGGCGAAGTGACCGCGATCACTTTGACCTTTGCCGACTGAGGCACGTGTGTCAGGATAAGGTGTCAGGCAATCCTCGCATTGAATGCGCCTGTGGTACGGTCGGTTGGTGAGACGATTTGGCCAAGATTGCTTCACAACGAAGCCTGCCCGAGTTGGGCTTCGGGCGAGTCGAGGGTGCGCCCGTTGCTTGAGGAGACCCTCGGACGAGGCGAGAATTCGTCTGGGACTACTGTTCCCGCCCGAGGCTGGGCTCGGACGAGGCGAGATCGCGTCCCTTGAGTAGACGAAGCCTTGACCTGAATCGTGCCCATCAGTCTCTGCAGCTTGTGCTGATGGTGGTTACCAGCCGTGTTTAGGAGTGTTGAGGGTACCCCTAATTACGGTACCCGACAGAGTTGATTAGAGCCGAGTCGAGCTTACGAGTATTTCATCTAGCCCTAACTGTGATCACTTATTTCCGTGGGAACGTGTAGATGCTTCGAATGTGGAATCTAAGATTGAGGTGGCATTACAACACCAATAGCGACAGATTATTCCTCTGGATTGAGGTATGAGGGCATGTACAATAGTGTTTAATATAGAGCTTTCGAGATGTAAAGGGAACAATTACAAAAAAATAAAAATAAATTGTGGAGCCATCTCTCCGTAAAAGACTCGTAAACTAAGTAGTAACAGACACTTTATAATATAAAATTTAATTTAAAAATAAATAAAAATAAAGTTCGATCCTTATTCAATTTAATTTAATCTGATATAATTCTTAAATCTTATAATGTAAAGTTTAGAGTTCATAATCACATCAGCTTAAACCCCGCCGGCCGCCGCAGCCGCAAGTCCGCAACAACAAAACGATCAAACCGCCTTTATCGCCCGCCCCAGCAGGCACACCCATCGGCCATCGCCAGCATCTGGCTTGATTGGATTTACAGATCGCCAGCTGTTGATCCCATCTGACCCCAGGGCCCGCTAGTCAGCCCCACCGCCACGTGACCTATTAAATGCTCATCCACACACACAAGCGGCCCCTCCGGTGGCTTCTCATTCATTGTTGATTGATTGATCCTCCCCGCCTCACTCCTTTGTCTCCTCGCCTCGTGCTCGCTCGCTCCCCTCGCCCTGGCGAGGAGGGCAGCAGAAACCCTAGCGGCTCAGGCCGGGCGGGGGTTAGATGCTCCAAGGTTCGAGAGGGAAGGGTAGGTTAGTGGTGCGCCATCGACTATGGGCTGCGTCTTCGGCCGGGCGGCTGCGTCGTCCTCTGCAGCGCCGAAGAAGAAGTGGGGCAAGGGGAGGTCGTCCCCGCAGCCCGAAGCGGGGTCGCCCTCCGCAGTCGCCGCCACCGACGGGGACGGGAGGCCGCGGCGGCGGCTCGGGGGCCGCAGGGCGTCGGGACCCAGGCAGGGTTGCGTCCCCGCTGCTGCCGCGGCGGAGCAGCTCGCCGCCGGTTGGCCACCGTGGCTCGTCGCAGTCGCCGGGGAGGCCCTCCGCGGCTGGGCGCCGCGCCGCGCCGACACGTTCGAGAAGCTTAATAAGGTAGGCGAAAACCTCTCCCCTGAAATCTGGTCGTGGTACGGAAGTACCGTACTGATTCGCCATTCCCTTGTTGTGTTGGCTTTGTCCGGCGATTCACTCTTAGATAGGATCGGGCACGTACAGCAACGTGTACCGGGCGAGGGACACCGTCTCTGGCCGGATCGTCGCTCTTAAAAAGGTCCGCTTCGATAACCTCGAGCCAGAAAGCGTCAAGTTTATGGCCCGGGAAATACTGATCCTAAGGAGACTCGACCACCCCAACATCATCAAATTAGAGGGCTTGGTCACCTCCAGGATGTCATGCAGCCTTTACCTTGTCTTCGAGTACATGGAGCATGATCTTGCTGGTCTTGCGGCAAGTTGTGATGTCAAGTTCACGTTGCCTCAGGTGTGTGAAACTGGGTTGCTGTTTCAGATACGGTCGATTACATGGTGGAATAATGTGGGTTTGATGTCACTATGTTATCTTGCAGATAAAATGTTACATACAGCAGCTGTTGTCAGGGCTTGAGCATTGTCATGACAATAATGTATTGCACCGGGATATCAAGGGGTCAAACTTGTTGTTGGATAATAATGGGATTCTTAAGATTGCGGATTTTGGGCTGGCAACATTCTTTGATCCACGACATAAACGACCAATGACGAGCCGAGTGGTCACGCTATGGTACCGTCCACCAGAATTGTTACTTGGTGCCACTGAGTATAGTGTAGGTGTTGATTTGTGGAGTGCTGGATGCATTCTTGCAGAGCTCCTGTATGGAAAGCCCATAATGCCTGGGCGCACTGAGGTGAGTCTTGAACATGGGGTTGCTCTGTACTCTACCATATTATTTTTTCAGTAATCCTTGGGGCTATGCTGTTAATATCAGAACTATGGTTAAATCTTCCCTTCTCACTTCCCACTGTTCCCAATATAAAGAATTATGTGGTAGTGGCTGAAAATGTTGACTTTTCACTCAGATATCCTTGTGAGGACAGCGTTATCTCTACGCTGTTTGGTGGTTTGTTTTTTTATGTTGGCAAGTATTTGTTTGTAAACATGTCATTGTCATTATGGGAAGACATGGATGACCTATTGCACTTATTGTATGCGTGGTTTCTCTATTGTGGACTTCCATGGGGTGTTGCCTTTAGTGGGAACTTCTGTTGACAAACATGCTTGTGACTTTTCTGCTGTAATAACCTTTTGATGCAATTGTATCCATTACTGGAAATATCCAAACAGATTTGTTGTTTCTAATTATTGTGCTCACATATCTGTTACTGGTGGACTGGCATACATAACAATAAGGTTGAATTCAACATACATGTTTAATTCTTAATTAACTTTTACAGATTCAATGCTTAGCTCCCCTGTGGTAATTATTATGCTTTTTATCATTTGACAACCTCTTTCAGTAGTCACCAAAATTTCCAATATGGCCTGTAGTTGCAATTTATTTTCACATTTATTAACAAAAACCTGTTGTATTGGACAAACCATTGTTGTCTAGGACTCTTGTTCTTTTAGGAAAGTTATTAGAAACTAGTTTCCATCAATACATTGTATGTCAGCAGCATCCAAAAACACTAGACATAAAACAGTAATCTTCTTCGATTTGGTTTATTTATAACGATACTCAGGGTATTAGTGTAATCTCCTAGTCTAGGATTTCCCTCTTGTGTCTTATGTACTCTATAATAATCCTCATCGGGCCTTAATACAATCATCCAATTGAGTCTCTGGTATCAAAACTCTAGTTTTGAGATCCTACACTACTCTCTCCCGTTGCGCCCATCCTAGGAAAATCTATCCCCGCTCCTCCCAGGGGTAGCATTCTAGACTTCCATTAGTTTGTTTTCTGGATGAATCTTCAGTGCCATTACCGCAGTTGAGAGTCTGCCCATGACCCCTTCAGCCAATCTATGCCATCTTGCATTGGCCACTCATCCAAGCCGTTCATTGTTGTGATCGTCGCAAGGTTCATCATCTGCCATCTTCGTTGGCGAGGTTGTGCGTGCAGGATCTTCATCTGCGTGGGGCGTCACGAGTCCTCATCCATGCCGTTATGTGGCCCTACGCCCTCTCATCGAGTGAGCGCCTATGTGGCTTTTCTTGACCTTGTGTTTCTCGTCTTGGTATCTTCTGTGGTCGCCGTCTTTGTACGCCCATCTTCAAGCATGACGAGATTCCTTATCCTTTTTCTGCCCATCTGTGGATCCATTGCATAAGTCGCCTTAGTTGGTCGTCACGTCCTAGAGTCCCCGCCCATCATGGACCCTCTGCGACACGACTTGTACACATGGCCTACCCGCTTGTCTCTGCGCCATCCGTGCTTCCCTCCATCTGCGAGCCTGTTGGCTATCTTGGAGGGGGGCAACCACGCGATGGAGCAACAGACGCACGACAGGGCGGCGGGAGAGGAGCGTGACGGTACTGGAGAACGGGGCAATGGAGCAAGGGCGGCGACACTAAGCAGGCCGCACACCGCGTACAGGTGCCGGTGGCTACAGTGTTGTGTATCCAGGACTCCAGGTAGGGCAAAACAGTGTATTTAGACCTTTAAAGATGGTGGGTCGGCCCATAGAAAAGAGACCGGATACTGGCCCAAAATAGACAAAATTAGTCGGTCGTAACCCTAGTCGGATGACTAATCGCGATTAGTCAACGACTAGGATGACTAATCACTTCCTAGTTGAGTCGAAGACCCTGATTGAGCTTGCTCCAGTGATAAGGCTGACTAATCGCGATAAGTCGGATGACTTTAAAACCTTGGTCCCCATTGGGCATCCAATACAATCATCCAATTCAGTCTCCTTTATTCATAACAACTCTTACATTTGAGCTAAAGATTAGTATCTCATGACTTTCTTGCTGCAGTTGTTGTGCATGGATGATTAAGATGGTCTATTATATAAGTTCAAAGTTGCACACGTGAACCAATCCATATACTCTTAGTCTTATTGGCCTGTGAATCCCATGAACAACCCTTTCCCTTTCCAATATCAGCTGCTCATGCAAGGTTTAGTCTTAATGTGCAATGTTTTAAAGTCGGCTAGTCGACTCTAGTCGCCTGAGCATCGATAAGGTGACTAATCGCGATTAGTCGTCGATTTGCTCGATTAGTCGAGTCTAGTTGACTCCTAGTCGTCCTATAGTCGTCCACCTATAACAAGACCATATGTATATATCAATATATAAAGTTGTAGTAGGACTTTAATACAACAATACACTAGCTGTAGCAGGACAACAGTACACTGATTCAGTGGCGGACCCAAGATTTCTTGACTGGGTATGCGAGATCAAGAGATGTCTTAGGGACATTGCCGTAGTGGCCTAGTGGGTCGGGAGGATAGCTGTGGAAGGCATAAACTAATGGGTCTGATAAGATCGTAGAGGAAGTTTTGAAGAGTATAGATAGTGTTGCATACATACATATACTATATGCTATTTATATTTTGCAAAACAGCGTTGGAGGGGGGGGGGGGCTCTATAGACTACAGCTGCCGCGTGATGGAGGGGGCGCAGCTGACGCTCGAGCACAACAGGGCGACAGGAGAGGAGGGCAGCAGCGCTGGAGAAGGCGCGTCGTCGCTGGAGAAGGGCACACTGCGTAATGCGTGTACCATATTGGTACAAGTAGGGCAAAACAGTGTTTGTGCTGTACAGATGGTGGGCCGGCCCATGTAACAGAGACCGGATTGGTGGTCCAAAACAGGCAAAACTAGTCGACCACTATACCTAGTCGGACGACTAATCGCTTCGTAGTCGCTCTAGTCGAGTCGGAGACCCTAATCGAGCTCCCTCTAGCGATAAGGCGGACTAATCGCGTCTAATCGTGATTAGTCGGACGACTTTAAAACCTAATGTGTAACTCTAGAAAATAGGTTGATTCTGCCTAACTTTGTGGGACTAAAGTAAAAGGTGAAATTCTGATGTTCCAGATATTACGTCGAAACTAGGAGGCGATCGCCAATAAACTGTGCAATATATGAACGAGTGAAATCATAGAAAATACTGACTTTAATCTTTTGAAATTGCTTAGAAGATTGGTATGGAGTGGGCATGATGGTTGAGTTGCCAATGTCCATGTACATACACTTTGGTTATTCCTAAATCTATTGAGCTGTAAATTCAGCAAGAGTACTTACACAACAAAAACATTTTTTCTTTATTTTCTGTTCATGTTCCTCCAGCTACCAGATATTCTTTTTTTATGCACACTTAGTCTGCCAAATTGTAACTCGATTCCAGGCCTCTTGGATGAATAGTGCGCTTTTTAGTCTGCCATATTTGCTTAATTTGAATGCAACTACTTTGTCTCTACTGTTAAAACTGGGATGTACACTATTTGCCAGGTGGAACAGTTGCACAAGATTTTCAAGCTATGTGGTTCCCCTTCTGAGGAGTACTGGAAGAAGTCTAAATTGCCACACGCAACAATATTCAAACCTCAACAACCCTATAAACGTTGCATCAGGGAGACATTTAAAGATTTTCCTACATCGGCTCTGCCATTGGTTGAAACTCTGCTTGCAATTGATCCAGCTGAGCGACAAACTGCCTCAGCTGCATTACACAGTGATGTATGTTCCTATCCTATCTCTTCTGTTTTGTTAGAAAGAATTTTTTAGGTGCATAATCAGAAATGTTACTATGAAGCAAAGTATGGTGCTGCAGGAAAACGATTTAGGTGTAGAAAAAAAGTATTTGCTTAAAAATGTTAATAACCAGATATGGAGCAGAACTCCGTTGGCTAGGTGAACATGTATGGTTTGTATGGAAGTTCTCAAATTTTAGTTATGGATTGAATATATTGCAGTCTTTGCAAGTAAGCAATATATGATTAGAATTTTAATTATGGATTGCATATATTGCTGTCTTTGCAAGTAAGCAATATACGATTCTATTTTGGATACATATATGTTTGTACAACTGTGAAGGACAGGCCTGGCACAGTGGTGAGAAGCCTTTCCACTGAACCAAAGGTCCTGGATCGACGCAGTCTCTCTGTAAAATACAGGGGTAAGGCTTGCCTCGGTTATCCTTTCCTCAGATCCCACTCATGTGGGAGCCGTCAGCAGTCAGCACTGGGTTTGTCCTTTTGTTTATGTTTGTACAACTGTCTTGTGCCTTGTACTATTATGCAGTGTGCAGTTCAATCATATATACAGCATGTCGTAGAAAAATGGTGCTCTCCTACTAGGATCAATATAGTATATATCCATTTTACTTTTGGATTTGCAGTCTCGTGATATTGCCTTATCTCTAGGCGAGTCATCCATTGAATTACTGCCAATCCTTTCTTGTTTACATCCAGCCCCATTTCCTTGACACTTGCAGCATGCTTCTGTTGACGGGTGAGAGAGAAGTGCTCCTCCTCTTTCCTTTTCTTTTCCTTTCCCTTAGGATCGGACGATGAAGATGGTTGCATTTTTTAATGGCCTTATGCATTTATGCTGCTTGTAATGAACTATTATTCCGTCATAACTACCAGTTACTCATCATGTGCTCTTTTTTTTATTAAAAAAATGGACTTAGTTTTTTTCAACCGAGCCTTATGCTTGTAACCCTTCAAGTCTGCCAACATATCCACCAAGCAAGGAGATGGATGCCAAGTTAAGAGACGAGGAGGCTAGAAGGTGTGTCACATTTACCCTTTTTACTTTTTGCTGGACATACATGTGGATATAAACATGTTTGAGGCTTTGAGCCATACCTACAACATTTACATCACATGTTGAATTGGTTGCGTGAACCTTCTTGTGTCAAGTTTGGATTAGTGTTTTGAGTCATAAATAATGAAATGTTGATATTGAACACATTCCAGATTCGCATCATTCTTCATTTAACTATAACTTATATTATTTATTTGTAACCTATCTGATAGGAACTTCCTGTGTTTTTTCTGAATCTGTCATGCAGCCACTTTCTGTTATTTTCTGTGTGGTTTAGTGTTCGTTTTTTACCTTTTACTGTTACGAAATAGGAGTTAGCTAGAAGCACAAAAAAGGAAAGAAAAGAAAAGAAAATGAGACCATCAACCTGTTATTGGAAACTTGAATGTCATATATCTGCATGCACTACAATTGCTACTGCTTAAACATCCTCTTTTCAATCAAGAGTCACTGCACCAGTAAGCAGTAAAGGATATATTCATCTTTGTAACTAGTTTATGTTTCTGTGTCACCCTTCAGACTACGAGCGGCTGCAAAGGCCAAGGGAGAACAGAAAAGGACTCGACCACGTGATCGATCTCGGAGGGCTGGACCAGCACCAGAAGCTAATGCAGAGATTCAAGCAAACTTAGACGTAAGTCAAAGCTATTTATGACTGAAGAATATGCTTGTTTTGCTTGCTATGACTTTTCACCACTGAGAAATACAGAAACTGCCAAGTTGATTGCGATTATCTGATACTGTTACTGTTAGGTAATTCACTTTTTGATTTCACAAGGACAAGTTATCCCTGTTTAGGGGAAACAAGAGCTGTTCACTAACCTGTCCTGCATGCAATGAACATTTTTTTGCAAAGCTTGCACAAGAAAATGACATGTCCATGGAAGTCTTCCTTTTCCCCCCATTTTAGGGAAGAAATATAGACACGTAAAAATTCGCTACTTCAAAAAAGGGCAGCCAAGTGCATGTGCTCGGTGCTCCCACTTGCGTTGGGTCTATAGGACAACTTTTCCCTGCATTTGCAAGAGGCTCGATTTATGCGTTTGCAAGAGGCTGTTTCCATGACTCGAACTCATGGTCACAAGGCAGCAATTTGACCACTATGCCGAGGCTCCCCCTTTTAAAAGTTCACTACTTCAACACATGAAAATTACCAAGTGTTTTAAAAAAAGTTGAATTAACTAGTGTTCTTATGTCACTGACAAGGCACTAGGGATGAAAGTGGGTATCCGAATTATTAGGAGAAATTTAATATTTTAATATATATATATATATATATATATATATATATATATATATATATATATATATATATATATATATATATATATATATATATATATGATTGATGTTGATATTTTCTTATGTTATCAAGCACATTATTACAAATAAGAATAAAATTTTGCATAAATTGTTTTATGCATTATTTGCTCCCTACACAAAAAGGTGAAAAAACTATCTGTATTCAATCTGTATCCGAATTTTATATCTATCATTCGAGAAGATATATTATAAATTTAAGGTTTATCTTTTATGAATCTTTACAAGCTCATTATTAAAAACAAGGACACAAATTTGCATAGTAGATCATATATCCTATTTATTCGTAATCAAAGAAAAAAGACCAAAAAATTGATATCTGAATAAGTATCCATTTTCATCCCTACAAGGCACTAACTGGTGCCAAGGTGTCGCCACTGCCTAGCAAAAATCTATGCTATCATAGATACAGATACATGGTGGACCTATTTTCCTTCTCTGATATACATGACTATGGTGTCTGTTTTGCCTGCCTTAGTGCCTCACCTTAAGCGCCTAGGTGATAAGAGGATGGTGGGCTGCCACACCTTGTCTTGTTGCTATAAGAACAATGAAATTAACATAAAAATATGATTAAAGCCAACATTATTTGATTCAATACTGCTAAGTGCTGCTTAAATTGTTACAAAATCATTAGCTCTGTATTTAATTTGTGGCAAAACCTTTCAAGAATTATCCCTTGTCTCTTAGTACATTCACTATTACTGCAAAACAGGGAGATTTATCATACTTTTTTTTTTTTGCTTCTGACTCAAATGAGTTGTTCCAGATCAATTAACATGGATTGAAATTGTAACTGATGTGCCATAGCCCATAAGTAAACTCAGGCTGTTTGTCACTTTCAAATGTTATTGCTTAATATGATACTGAATATTGAGGTTTCCAAATCTCTTATTAACAGCAGAGGCGACGAATGATAACTCATGCAAATGCAAAGAGTAAAAGTGAGAAGTTTCCTCCTCCGCATCAGGATGGAGGTACGGGTAATCCGCTTGGATCCTATCATCATATGGAGCCTATGTTCGAGCACCAGGATGCTTCCTTCAGTACAGTAGTCCCCATAGAGAAGGGGACCTCACAAACATGGTCCGGGCCGTTGTTTGATCCAGCAGCTCTCGGGCAGTCGAGGCGGAAGAAGCAAACTACCCTAGATGCTAAGGCTGCTGCTTACTCAAAGCAGCTCCAAAAGGAAAAGGGAGGGATACGAGCCCGATAACAAAATGTCGTTTTCCTGGTGAGCATGTGGAGGGACCGTGGGAAAGGTTCATCGCCTACGGATGAATTTTCTTGTTTTGTTCCTCTGGTGGTTGGAAACAGGCAACAATGCGCTGCTGTAGGGTGAAGTCTTCCGGATTGTGTACATGTCATGTGGTAGCGTTTCCAAGTACTGTTTAGATGCTTCTGAACAAGCTGCCGTCACCCGGACGGGACTTTAGGGGTTTGAGACTCGTATTTGTGCTCTTTATGGCAATTCAGTTGCCCATGTGTATATATGGAGCAATTCTTTCTTGTGTATGTACAGAGACGGCGGTAGCTTTGATTTCTTAATAATGAATCAAGTGTGATGGCGACCTTCCTCACGTAACAGTGGTCCAGTAATTGTTGGTTGTTAAACTTGCTGCGGTGGATTGCTTCGCCTTGTGATTCTCAACAAGAAGGCAATGTTCTTTCAGTTTTCTTGTCTGTAGGTGCTACCGTAAACAATAAACAGGCAGTCACTCTTTGCTTTCAACAGATTGATTATTTATTTATTTCATACTCCTTCTATTTTAAAATAATATTCGTTTTAGCTTTTTTATATCTATATTTAAATAAATGATGATGTAGACGTATATATAACACATAAGTATTATATGAATTTATTAATTTCCAAAAATAATTTTTTAGCTTTGGATAGAGGGAGTATTATTTATGATTAGAACCTTATAATTAGTGGATTCTACATATGATTATAATAACTTGTATCAAGTTTGTATTACAATAGTTGAAGGCTGTTATCTAAATTATTGAGAAAAAATAGAGTCTGACTTGACATACAGGAAATGTCTTATAAACTGGATTGGAAATAATATTTAGACGTTCCATCCAGCGTATCTTATATCAACGTTTTGTTTAGACCATTTAAACACTCTAACCATTTGATACTTATAATTAGCGGATAGTACATATGATTAGACCCTCTTTGGAACAAAGTAAATATTCCTGAATCCTGTGTTTTTGAATTAATTTCTGTGAACAAAGAAACCATTCTTATAAAATTCCTTCGTACCAAATGAGCCCTTATAATTTTACTTGTATCAAGTTTGTATTGCAATAGTTGAAGGTTGTTATCTAAATTATTGATAAAAAGTTATAAAGTCTGACATGACGTACATGAAATGTCTTCTAAACTGGATTGAAAATAATATGTAGACGTTCCATTCAGTGTATCGTATCATTACCATAACTACAAAAGTTTCGTTTAGACCATTTAAACAGTCTAAACATTTAATGGACTATTTGAAAATTGATAATTACTAGTAACACGGAGGTGTCATTACCCTGATAGTTTTGAAGATCGGTGGAGCAACGACAACAATGAGCGAACTCCGGCGGACGATGACGAGATGGAATAAGTCCGGTAACGAGTGGTGAGTAACGTGTAGGGAACGATGATGGCTGAGAGAGAGAGGTTGAATTAGAATAACTATTTTTTGGTATTAATGTAGGTCTCTAATTTTTCTATATAACTAAGGTTTTGTCTAAACCTCATTATCTTTATCGAAAAAGAGTTTTTCTGTCTATGTTCTGGACCTATTATCCACTGTCCTATAATAAAGACAAAACTCATAACCAAAGGCAAGAATATAAATATGGAAGTTTAAATAGATAAAGATATAAATTTTTGTTGGCGTCGATATTTTAAGCGAGATATCAAGAAGCGCACAAGCTTCTTACTAATCCCCGTTGAAGCCCCTATGTAAAGGGTAGTCCACGCGAGGGTCAAGTTCTCGGTCAGATAACTCTATATATAGTCGCCGACCTTCACACTTTCTGTCTCTCTCGGATGCTCCACATCGTCTCCACTATCGAGTTTCAAGCTGAAACGCGATGAGCCTCAGTCCCTCCAGTACACGGTGGTGGTCACATCACAAACACAATTGACGTGATAATCTCACAAGATACAACCCCTTTTGGTACAAATACACCGACATGCACATGTCAGTGTCGATGGATAATGGTGCACACAAGCACTAAGGGTTTGAGAGTGTCTAACCCCACTTCTAATCAACTAGGCAAAACCTACAACTGTAGGAAATTTACCTTGGCCCATTTGCTAGTGATTTTGGTGTTTGATAATTAACTTAACCTTTTGAACTAATGTGTTTCCTAGTCCTTATGTTTTTTAGTTTAAAGGATGAAGCGTGGATTTGGACTGAGGCATTTAGGGAGCAATTCCTCAAAGAAGACATTAGAATGCTCATTAAAGACTCACCAAACTCATGCAAGAGTCCAAGACACAAGACAAGAAACACTACACGACGATTGATCTTTAGCGATCCTTATTAGGCACCAACTGTTGGTTGCTAAAGGTTAGGGACTGACGGTCAGTCGCTAAATCCTTTTGTAGCAACGGTCGGTTGGTCGCTAAAAGTCTAGAAATTTAACAACTTATAGTTGGTCGCTATAGATGTCGTCGGAGACTAGCGGTGGGTCGCTATAGAGCAAGGATCACTATCAAATCTTATAGCCTGAACGTACCTGTAGATGTTAGTGACTAAAAATTAATTAAAACAAGTAAACATGGATCGCTAAATTGCGTGGTGATTTATTTCTTTTTAATATTGCTTGTATGTTTATTTCATGGTTTGTTTATGTATGGACATGACTATAGTATGCAACTGTGTTCTTTGTGCTTATATGGTATTAGATTCGAGTTGAAAGTCGTTTCAAATCCTACATAAAGAGTATGGATAAATCATGGATCACAAGTGAATGGTTTTCTAGGGAGACAAAGGTTTATAAACAAGGGATGAATGGTTTTCTAGCTTTTGCTACAGAAGATGATGCAATATCTGAGTTGTTGTAACACTATAAAAGCCATCAACTAAAAATAATGAATTTAGTTATTACGATAAATAGGGTAATAAATTTTTATTCAAATGTTTATTATTTATTTGCATTCGTAATAATTTATTCAAATGTTTATTATTTATTTGGTAAAATTTTTATGAATTTTTGAGTAATTTAAAAATGCATTTTGAAATAAAAAGAAAACCCTCCCTAACCCTAAGGCCCACTAGGGGCCCATCTCGCCACCGCACCCTTCCCTTCTCGCCACCGCCCCCGTCCCCCACCACTGGCACTCAGGCGAGGGGATTCCTCTGTCGCCGCCTGCCCTCGCCTTCTGCCTCCCGACGCTCACTCGGCCTTGCGGATAGTATTTGCGGCTCGGCCCCGGGCGTGCTCAGTCTCGGTTCCAGTGGCCGCTTCGATGTACCTGACCGCCGTTTCCTCCCCCCCACAACCGCCTTCTCGTCTTCATCCCAGAAGCTGCTGCCCAGGTCGGCCGGGGTCGACCGACGCCTGGTGGTGTGGGCATACGTCAAGTTCATATCGACGGGCGAGGCTTGCCGCCGCGGGCTTGCCGCCGGCATCGACAAGCTCGCCAACGCCGTCAGCGTCACCCTCGGCCCCAAAGGTGAGTCTCGCGTAAGCTTGCTTCGGTTCCTTTGCTGGGGAAGTATTGAGGTTTCGAATATCGATTGGGTGTCAAATCTTCACAACCAAGCTACACATAAACACTAGCTTACTACACACCATACACTAGCTTGATCTTCACAATCAAGCCCTATCTTCTCTATCTGGCTCACATAGCTCCAATTTCTGTTGGGCTGCTGCTTGCTGGTGCCTTTACTTCTTATTTATAGGTGAAAAGAGAGTAATAAAACAGCCCTAGTGGCTAGTGGCTTTCCAAGAAACTAAGAGGAAGACTAGAGTAGGCTGACCCACTAACAAAAGACCATCAACAACTAGGATTCTACTAACACTGAATTCATGTAGCTCTTCATCCATACATGACAAGATTAGTCCTAACAGGTCAAAAGTGTAAACTTCGGAGCATTTTTCAGTGAAGATTCTATTTAAGCTCTTAGGTTCATATCCCATGCTGTTCTTACTATACAGATACTCTGTGTGTCTTGTACTCTATTGATTGTTGAAAGCTCAGATGTTCATTGTAGGGAGGAATGTTGTTATTGACCAAGATGATGTACCTAAAGTAATTAATGATGGTGTCACAATTGCCAAGGCTATAGAGCTCCCAAATGCACTTGAGCATGCAGGTGCCACGCTACTTCAAGAAGTAAGGTGCTACATTTCTTGTGTCCTTAAATCAATTAATACCACTGCTACAAACAAGTTCTAAATTGGTTATACACATCTAAAGCTCAAGTCATGTGCCATATGATATTTTATACATTTGTAGAGAAAGGAGCTTTAGCTTGGTTAGGTTAGAAAAGTAAGACTGCACCCCTGCATATGCTCAAATGATGGAAAAATACGAGCCATCTTTTTTGGTTACTTCTAAAAAACATTACTTTGAGGTATGACATGTCATGTTTGTGTATGCATGAACCGGCCAAGAGCACTGGAAAGGGGAAGGCACAGCTGGACCGCCACCTGGTGTTCCCCCTGCTGGAGTTCCTCCAGGAGCGGCAATTCTACTCGGAGTCGGAGATCCTGGAGGCCAAGATCCGCCTCCTCAACGGCACCAACATGGTCGACTATGCCATGGACATCCACAAGTCCCTCTACGACACCGACGACGTGCTCGAGGACATGGTGAAGCGCCGAGCCGAGGTCGTCTCCAGGCTCAGGTCGCTCGAGGAGGCCGCAGCCCCGCTCGTCGCCTTCCTCCAGAACCCGCTCGTCGCCCCGTTCAGGTTTATGTTCTTTCAACTCTAGTAAGGGACAATTCACAGTGAGAGTTTTCTCTGCTGGAGCACTATAGGGAAAGGACAATGCATATTAAATAAGATCAAAATTCAGATGAAACGTTGAAGCTGTGCATTTTTATTGCTATAGCTTGTTTTGTGATAAATGCTAATGAATTGATCAATCCTTGTTTACCAATGCAGATAGTTCCTGACCAGATTGAAGTTGTGTATCAGTATGCCAAATTTCAGTTTGAGTGTGGTAACTACTCAGGGGCTGTTGATTACCTTTACCAGTATCGTGCTTTGTGCACAAACAGTGAGCGAAATGTGAGTGCCCTCTGGGGAAAGCTGGCAGCAGAAATCCTAATGCAGAACTGGGACGTAGCTTTGGAGGAACTCAACTGCTTGAAGGAAATAATTGATTCAAAGGTTCTAACTTCAATGTTTTGTTCTGTGTTCTTTGTTCTTTGTGTACACTATATCGCCAACCATGTTCCTTCCTGATCTTTGGGCAGAACTTCTCATCACCTCTGAATCAGCTCCAGAACAGGATATGGCTGATGCATTGGGCTATGTTCATATTCTTTAACCATGAAAATGGTAGAAATGGGATCATTGATCCGTTCTTCCAGGACAGGTTTGTCTGTTACAATCTCAATATTTGTCATTTGCTGACATTAAATTACAATTTGTACCATTCTGGCAATAGTAGTTTTGGAAGCAACATTTTATTATCAACAATTATTGAGATATTAAAACATTCTTCGACATCTCCACATTTCTGTTTAGATGCACATAGATATTTTGATTCATAATTAGTGAACACTGCATTTTTTTATTGACGAAGTTCTTAGTTTTTTACTCTTAAATAAATGTATCAGGTGATATACGTGCATGTTTAGAACTACACTGTTTTCCACTATTAGGTTTCACATAATTCTTTTTTTTGGAGAAATTTGAGCTTGATCCAAACTCGTTCTTTTGCAACTGTGTAATCCAGTTTGAGTCGCTACTATTTTTTGTCTTTAAGATTATGTATGCTCAGAATATACTAGTAAATTTACATTCACTTGTTTCCCTTACAGGTACTTGAATGCTATGCAGACAAATGCACACCATCTTATTAGGTATCTAGCTACTGCAGTTGTTGTCAACAAAAGGAGAAGGAATATGCTTAAAGAGTTGATTAAGGTCATTCAACAGGAGCACCATAGCTACAAGGATCCCGTAACTGAATTTCTGGAATGCTTATATGTTAACTATGATTTTGATGGTGCTCAACAGAAACTCATAGTGTGAGCACGTAACTCTGGAGCAGCTAGAGTGATGTAGTTGTGGGCTTTTGAACAATAGCTAGAGTGATATGAAACATTAGTGATGTAGTTGTGGGCTTTTGAACTGCTTCAAGCTGGAGTGATGTCATTGTGGTGCTTTTGTGACTGATCATCTCTGGAGCTTTTATGAATGATCTAGCTAGCTATCTGTAAATGATCTAGTTGTGAATGATATTATAATTGTGATGCTTTTGTGAATATATAATTGTGGTGCTTTTGTGTTTATGTGATGGATCTATGACTGTGGTATACTGATTAACTGTGTATGTATTTATGATTTGTGTATAAAAATCTGTGATTTGTGGTGCTTAATTAAATGTATATTATTATTAATAACAACTGTAAAAAGGGTGACTTTCTGTTGGTTGCTAAATGTATAGTATGACGACTTACGGTTGGTTGCTAAATCTATAGTACAACAACCCACTGTTGGTCGCTAAATGTACAATATTAGCAACGAACGGTCGCTGAAAAGATGTCGGTCGCTAAAGCTTTTAGCGACGACACTTACAACGACCATCCTTATGGGTCACTAAAAGTTTTTAGCGACCAACCGTAGGTCGCTGAAGGCCGTTTTATCAACCAACCGTAGGTCGCTGTAAGTGAACCGTCGTGTAGTGAAAAGCTCAAGTGAAAAAACTTGAAGAAAAGAAGATTGGGTTGAATCTGGGTGCACCAGACTGGTCGTGTGGTGCAATAGACCTGGCACTAGACTCGATATCAAAGAAGGTGCAAACTACACCTGAGCCTCGTGGCACACCAGACTAGTCTAGTGCACACTGGTGGTACACCGGACCCTAGAGACTCAATGGTCGGCAACAGTTAGCTCCAACGGACAAGCGATATGGCAGACACTGGACTGGTCTGGTGTACACTATTGGCACATTGGACCAAACCTATGGTGTGTAGCAGAGAATCTGTTAGGACAATAATGACTGACGTGGAAGGGCACTGAACTAGGTCTGGTGTACACATATGGTGCACCAAACTAGTCTGGTGTGACATAGAAAAATCTGCTTCCTTTCAACGGCTCTTGTGGGCTTGGGACTATATATATATACCCACCCAACCGATTATTCTCAAGTGTGGAGAGCTGAAAAACATTGTGTATGAGTTGAGACTCTAACTCATAGCTCAAAACACCCAAGTGCTTAATAGAGTCACTTGGTGATTAACATAGAAGTGCTTAAATTAATTAGACCACTGTATAACACTTGCTTTATGTTTGTTTCTAGTTGATTAGAGTGATGTTATATACTCTCATACCCTTCGACGCTTGTGCACATTATTGTAATTTTATCGAGTGGGGCAAGAGTCTTGTGAGATCACACCAATCACATTTGTGGTGTGGCTGCCACCATATACCGGAAGGAATGAGACCCATACCGTTTCATCCAAAAGCTCGATAGTGAAGGGGGTAGGGAGCATCTGAGAGAGGTCGGAAGCGGAGCACCACTTACACATGGAGAAGGCTCGCCACTGTTGGTCACTCGCTTTTTATCCCTGAAGGGTATTCAAAAAGCAGGCAACACAAGTGATTAGATTATAAGATTCTCTCTTTAATTAACTCTTCTTTGAAGATTAACTAAAGAGGGAAGGTTAGAAGCATTAAAAGGCAACCAACAAGAATAAATCGTGACATGTATGAGATAAAACAATTTACTCATATCAATATATTGTTGCTTCGCTTTGTATTTCACAATCTAGTAAATGATTACAAATATACCTTCAACTTTGGTAGCAACAATGCGAAGGTAAAGGAAAGGTAGCTTCGTAGGCAGAGTGATGCAATTCTCCCAGGCCAAAAAGTGTTCCCAATGCATGGCACTGTTCCTCTATTTATAGTCATGGGGTACAACTTCATATGAAATTACAAACTGTCGGGTACTGTAATTAGGGTATCCCCAATGCTCCTTAGTCCGGCTGGAAAACATCTTCAGAACAAACACGACCACGGCTGATAAAGCGCGGTTCGAGTCAAGGTCACGCCTGCCGAGGGATGCGGCCACATCCGAGCCCAGCCTCGGGCGGGAACAGTAGTCCCAGACGGATTCACGCCTCGCCCGAGGGTCCCCTCAGTCGGCAGACGCACCCTCGGCTCGCCCGAAGCCCAGCTTGGGCAGACTTTGTCGTGCAGCGACCTTGGCCAAATCGCCTTACCAGCCGACCGTATCGCATGCGCATTTAATACGGGGATCGCCTGACACCTTATCCTGACACGCGTGCCTCAGTCGGTAAGGTCGAAGTGACCGTAGTCACTTCGCCCCCTTTACCGACCGATCTGACAGGAAAACAACGCTGTTCGCCCCGCTCTGGCTACCGTGCCAACCACCAGGATAAAACTAAGTCATGATCTCCCACGAGTTTGGCCTCGAGCGCAACAGGGAGCTCCGCCTCGCCCGACCTCAGGCCTCGGCCTCAGCCTCGGCCTCGGAAGAAGATCTCCGCCTCGCCCGACCCCAGGCCTCGGCCTCAGCCTCGGCCTCGGGAGGAGTCACAACCTTGCCCGAGCCCAGCCTCGGCCTCAGGAGAAGTCTCCGCCTCGCCCGACCTGGGCCTCGGACTGACTACGCTATAGGGGATACATCATTACCCTACTCCTAGCTAGCTGCCTCAGGCTATGAAGGAACAAGACTGGTGTCCCATCTAAGGTTACTCCGGTAACAGGCAATGATGGTTCCCCGCGTGCGCCCATGACATCGGTTGCTCTCAAACCCCCTACGGAAGCAAGACAACGTCAGCAGGATCCATGCCGCCCGACAGCTGTGCTTCTACAGGGCTCAAGGTGCTTCTCCGACGGCCACGTTAGCCCGTCTACAGGGCTCAAGGCGCTTCTCCGCCAGCCACGATAGCACATAGCTACACCCCCTTGTACAGCTGGGCATCTCCTTGTATTTATAAAAGGGGATGTCCAGGGCCTTCCTAAGGCACGTCGGGAACACCCGTTGGAAGTCGCGGACACACGTTGGACACCGGGGCAGACGTGACAGGCAGCACGTAGAGACACGGACCCTGTCTCTCTCTCGCTCTCGCCCTCGCTCCCTCGCGTGACGCTTGTAACCCCTACTACGAGCACCCCGGTGCGAGATAACATAAGCCTCATTTTGCCTCTTGTGTTCCATCTTGCACCAACCCATCTGGGCAGGGACACGCAGCAACAAATTTACTAGTCGGTTGACAGTCCTCGCGGGTCCGAAACACCGACAGTTGGTGCGCCAGGTAGGGGCTCGCTGCGTGTTAACGAACACATTCCCGTTAAGTTCCAGATGGGTAGCCTTCAACAACCTCTTCAGCCAGGGACAGTACTCTGCTTCGGGAGTCTGGAGTTCATGTCCCTTGACGACAGCTACGACATGGTACTCCTCCCCCCACAGCGCGACGACAACGACGATCGTCGGCTCGCCCGACAGCAGCGAACTCGACGACGGCTTCCCACCATGGCAGAAGAGGAACACCCGGGCTTGCCCCGCCACCCTCCTCGCCGGAGGAGGAGGAGGAGACGGGGCAACCGTGGCCATGCAGGAGGCAGCACCTCGTCGGCTGTCGGGCCAGAGCGAGTCGACGACGCCGGCACCCCTGCGGGGGCCATGTCGGGTGTTGTCCTCACACCTGAGACAACGACGGGTGTCTCTTCCCTGCAACGTGCCAACCCCAAGCGGACTGATGACGCCAGCACCCTTGCAAAGGACTTGCTGAGCGTTAGCCTCCTACCTGAGATAACGGTGCAGTCCGTCCCCGACGCGACTTCGCCACCGTCCATCGACCTAAAGGTACCGTCTGTTTTCCACCATGTCCCTTTTAGATTCAGCCTCGATCCACCAAGCGACCCCGCTTCGGTGAGCGCTTTCGCAAGGGCGTACCCTGACCTTCCGGGGTATCATATGTGGTCATCTTAGGACCGACTGACGGCCGTCTCAACCTCCGGACCCGCGGGTTCCGAGGAAGACGACGACTCCGACTTCGGTTGGGATTTCTCCGGACTCCGTGATCCTAGTGCCATGCGAGACTTCATGTCCGCATGTGACTACTGCCTCTCCGGCTGCTCTGACGATGGCCACAACCTCGGAGACGAGGGTTGCGACCCGAGTCGCGAGTGTCTCCACATCGATCAGGGGGATCTCGACGAAGACAACCACCTCGGCATGCCACAAGAAGACAACACCCCTATGCCTGCGTCTCGCGTTGACATCCCGCGGGAGCTAGCTGTGGTCCCAGTCCCTGCGGGGGGTCAGGACACACAGCTCGAGCAATTCCACGAGATGCAGGCCAAGCTCGACGAAGAAGCAGGGCGGCTTGTGCAGCTCCGACAAAACATCGAGCAGGAGTGGGCAGACCGAGCACTTGCTGGAGGAGCGCCTCATCGGGCCCGAGACGTCCAGCGCCGTATCGTTGACGAAGCCAGGGCAGGGCTGCCCCCGGCCTTCAGCGGGGTCAGCCAGAATCTAGCTGCAGCGGTGATGCTACTCCGAGCGATGCCGGAGCCATCCACCACCGAGGGGCGGCGTATCCAGGGCGAACTTAAGGGTCTCCTGGAAAACACAACGGTCCGACAAGCCGAGAGCTCTGCCTCCCGAAGGCAGGGGTGCCCCTGAAGCATCACGCAACGTCCTCCGGACTCATGTGGGAGGCCTCGGTCCGCACAGGGCACACGCGGGACGGGACGCCTGCAGCCCTGGATCGCCTCGGCGACGAGCACCACCGCCGCGACCGTCGAGCCCGCCTCGAAGAGAAGGTGCACTGAGGCTACCACCCTAGGCACGGAGGACGCTGCGACAGTGGGGAGGACCGGAGCCCCTCGCCCGAACCGCCAGGACCGAGGGTCTTCAGCCGGGCCATATGACGGGCACCGTTCCCGGCCCGGTTCCGAGCCCCGACTACCATCACCAAGTACTTAGGGGAGACAAGGCCGGAGTTGTGACTTGCGGATTACCGACTGGCATGCCAGTTGGGAGGGACGAATGACGACAACCTCATCATCCGCAACCTTCCCCTTTTCCTCTCCGACGCTGCCCGAGCATGGCTGGAGCATCTGCCTCCTGCGCATATCTTCGACTGGGACGGCCTGGTCAAAGCCTTCGCGGGGAACTTCCAAGGTACGTACGTGTGCCCTGGGAACTCATGGGACCTCCAAAGCTGCCGCCAGCAGCCAGAGGAATCCCTGCGAGAGTACATCCGACGGTTTTCGAAGCAGCGCACCGAGCTGCTCAACATCACCGACTCGGACGTCATCGGGGCATTCCTCGCCGGCACCACGTGCTGAGACCTGGTGAGAAAACGGGGGCGCAAAACTCCCACCAAGGCGAGCGAATTGATGGACATCGCCACCAAGTTCGCCTCTGGTCAGGAGGCGGTCGAAGCCATCTTCCGGAAGGACAAGCAGCCTCAAGGAAGACAGAAGGAAGACGCCCCTGAGGCGTCCGTCCAGCGTGGCTCGAAAAAGAAGGCCAAGAAGAAGGCGCAAGCAAAGCGCGACCCCGTCATCGGCAACGCTAGGCTCACCAAGGTCCTGATGGATGGAGGCAGCAGCCTCAACATCATCTACGCCGAGACCCTAGGGCTCTTGGGGATAGATCTGTCCACGATCCGGGCTGGTGCAGCACCCTTTTATGGGATCGTCCCTGGTAAGCGCGTCTTGCCCCTTGGGCAACTTGATTTGCCCGTCTGCTTCGGAACTCCCTCCAACTTCCGC
The DNA here is from genome assembly GCF_902167145.1 of Zea mays. Classification (NCBI taxonomy): domain Eukaryota; kingdom Viridiplantae; phylum Streptophyta; class Magnoliopsida; order Poales; family Poaceae; genus Zea; species Zea mays. Next base: position 68,766,439 of record NC_050098.1, read on the forward strand.
AGGGAAACCCTCACGTTCGAGGTGGTCGGGTTCCGAGGAACCTATCATGCGATGCTGGGGAGACCATGCTACGCCAAGTTCATGGCCGTCCCCAACTACACGTACCTCAAGCTCAAGATGCTGGGCCCCAACAGAACCATCACCGTCGGATCCACGTTCCGCCATGCCTACGAGTGCGACGTGGAATGCGTGGAGTACGCTGAGGCCATCGCCGAGTCCGAGGCCCTCATCGCCGACCTGCATAGCCTCTCCAAAGAGGCGCCTGATGCGAAGCGCCACGCCGACAACTTCGAACCGGCCGAGGCGGTTAAGTCCGTCTCCCTCGACCCCAGCAACGACGCCTGCAAGCAAGTCAAGATCGGCTCTGAGCTCGACCCCAAATAGGAAGCAGTGCTCGTCGACTTTCTCCGCGCAAATGCCGAAATTTTTGCGTGGAGTCCCTCGGACATGCCGGGCATACCGAGGGACATCGTCGAGCACTCGCTGGATATCCGAGCCTGTGCCCGACCCGTGAAGCAGTGCCTGCGCCGTTTTGATGAAGAGAAGCGCAGGGCCATAGGTGAGGAGGTCCACAAGCTGATGGCTGCAGGGTTCATCAAAGAGGTATTCCATCCCGAATGGTTAGCTAACCCTGTGCTTGTGAAGAAAAAAGGTGGGAAATGGAGGATGTGCGTAGACTACACTGGTCTAAACAAAGCATGTCCGAAGGTTCCCTACCCTCTGCCTCGCATCGATCAAATTGTGGACTCCACTGCTGGGTGCGAAACCCTGTCATTCCTCGACGCCTATTCAGGTTATCACAAAATCAAGATGAAAGAATCTGACCAGCTCGCGACTTCTTTCATCACACCCTTTGGCATGTATTGTTATATTACTATGCCATTTGGCTTGAGGAATGCAGGAGCAACCTACCAAAGGTGCATGAACCATGTGTTTGGGGAGCACATCGGCAGAACGGTCGAGGCTTACGTCGATGACATCGTTGTCAAGACAAGAAAAGCCTCCGACGTCCTCTTTGACCTCAAAGTGACTTTTGGGTGCCTGTGCGCAAAAGGCATAAAGCTCAATCTCGAGAAGTGTGTCTTCGGAGTCCCCCGAGGCATGCTCCTAGGGTTTATCGTCTCCGAGCGAGGCATCAAGGCCAACCTGGAGAAAATCGCAGCCATCACCAACATGGGTCCCATCAAGGATTTGAAAGGAGTACAAAGGGTCATGGGATGCCTTGCGGCTCTGAGCTGCTTCATCTCGCGCCTCGGTGAGAAGGGATTGCCCTTGTACCGCCTCTTATGGAAGGCCGAGCGCTTCACTTGGACCCCCGAGACCGAGGAAGCCCTCAGAAAGCTAAAGGCACTCCTTACTAACGCGCCCATCTTGGTGCCCCCCGTTGCGGGAGAAGCCCTCTTGATCTACGTAGCCGCAACCACTCAGGTGGTCAGCGCCGCGATCGTAGTCGAGAGACGGGAGGAAGGGCATGCACTGCTCGTCCAGAGGTCAGTCTACTTCATCAGTGAGGTGCTATCTGAGACCAAGATCCGCTACCCACAAATCCAGAAGCTACTGTACGCAGTAATTCTGACGCGGCGAAAGTTGCGACACTACTTCGAGTCTCATCCGGTGACTGTGGTGTCATCCTTCCCCCTGGGGGAGATCATCCAGTGCCGAGAGGCCTCGGGTAGGATCGCAAAATGGGCAGTGGAACTCATGGGCGAAACAATTTCATTTGCTCCTCGGAAGGCCATAAAATCCCAAGTCTTGGCAGACTTCCTGGCTGAATGGGTCGACACCCAATTACCGACAACACCAATCCAGCCCGAACTTTGGACCATGTACTTCAATGGGTCGCTGATGAAAACAGGAGCAGGTGCTGGCTTGCTCTTCATCTCACCCCTCAGGAAACATGTGCGCTACGTGCTACGCCTCCATTTTCTGGCGTCAAACAACGTGGCCGAGTACGAGGCTTTGGTTAACGGGTTGCGCATCGCCGTCGAGCTAGGGGTTCGACGCCTCGACGCTCGGGGCGACTCGCATCTTGTCATTGACCAAGTCATGAAGAACTCCCACTGCCGCGATAAAAAAATGGAGGCCTATTGCGACGAAGTTCGACGCTTGGAGGATAAGTTCCATGGGCTGGAACTCAACCATGTCGCTCGGCGGTACAACGAGACCGCGGACGAGCTGGCTAAAATAGCCTCGGGGCGAACGACGGTTCCCCCAGACGTCTTCTCCAGGGACATATATCAACCATCCGTGAAACTCGACGACGCGCCCGAACCCGATGAGACCTCAGCCCAGCCTGAGGTACCCTCGGCCGCCGAGGGTGAGGCCTTGCACATCGAGGAAGAGCGGAATGGGGTTGCGCCAAACCAAAACTGGCAGACCCCGTACCTGCAATATCTCCTCCGAGGAGAGCTGCCCCTCGACAAGGCCGAAGCTCGGCGACTGGCTCGACGCGCCAAGTCGTTCGTTTTACTAGGTGATGAAAAAGAGTTGTACCACCGCAGCCCCTCAGGCATTCTCCAACAATGCATATCCGTCGCCCAAGGACAAGAGCTGTTACAAGAAATACTCTCGGGGCTTGCGGTCACCATGCAGCACCTTGGAACCTCGTCGGAAACGCTTTCCGACAAGGTTTCTACTGGCCGACCGCAGTGGCCAACGCCACTAGGATTGTACGCTCCTGCAGAGGGTGTCAATTCTACGCAAGACAGACGCACCTGCCCGCTCAGACCCTGCAAACAATACCCATCACTTGGCCGTTTGCCGTATGGGGTCTGGACCTCATCGGTCCCTTGCAGAAGGCACCCGGGGGCTTCAAACACCTGCTGGTCGCCATCGACAAATTCTCCAAGTGGATCGAGGTCCGACCCTTAATTAGCATCAGGTCCGAGCAGGCGGTGGCATTCTTCACAAACATCATCCATCGCTTTGGGGTCCCGAACTCCATCATCACCGATAATGGTACGCAGTTCACTGGGAATAAGTTCCTGGACTTCTGCGAAGACCACCACATCCGTGTGGACTGGGCCGCCGTAGCTCACCCAATGACAAATGGGCAGGTGGAGCGCGCCAACGGTATGATTTTGTAGGGACTGAAGCCGAGGATCTACAACAACCTCAATAAGTTCGGCAAGCGATGGATAAAAGAACTACCCTCGGTGGTTTGGAGTCTGAGGACGACGCCGAGCCGGGCCACGAGGTTCTCACCGTTCTTTCTAGTCTATGGGGCCGAGGCCATCCTACCCACGGACTTAGAATACGGTTCCCCGAGGACAAAGGCTTACGTCGACCAAAGCAACTAGACCAACCGAGAAGACTCGTTGGACCAACTAGAAGAGGCTCGGGATGTGGCCTTACTACACTCAGCATGGTATCAGCAGTCCCTGCGACGCTACCACACCCGAAGGGTTCGGCCCCGAGGCTTCCAAGTGGGAGACTTGGTACTTCGGCTGCGACAAGACGCCCGAGGGCGCCACAAGCTTACCCCTCCCTGGGAAGGGCCCTTCATCATCGCCAAGATTTTGAAGCCCAACACATACAAGCTGGCCAACAATCAAGGCGAGGTCTACAACAACGCTTGGAACATCCAACAACTATGTCGCTTTTACCCTTAAAATGTTTCAAGTCGTTTGTGTACCTCGCTTTCTTGACATGCATAAATAAAGTCTAACCATCAAGGAAGGATCAGTCTTGCCTTGGCAAAGCCCGACCCTCCCTCGGGGGCTAGAAGGGGGGAACCCCCTCCGCGTCAAAATTTTCCTCGAAAAAGTCTTTTTCCAGAACATCTTTCGTGCTTTTCGACTGTGTTGGTAACAGAGTCCTGAAGACGAGTGAGAGAGACCTTGAACGACAAGGCCAACCGAGCCGAGGGACTCCTACGCCTCCGGGATATGGATACCTCACTCATCACCTTCCGTGAAAGGTAGCTCACGCTCGGATAAGCGATTCTGCTACCGAACAAGTCCTAACACCCGAAAACTTTTCTGCCAAAATGACTTTCGTACCGTTTCGACTATATCGATAACAGAATCCTAAAAACAACGAGGGACCACGTAAGCGGCAAGGCCGACCGAGTTGAGGGACTCCTATGCCTCTGGGATACGGATACCTCACTCATCACCTTCCGTGAAAAGTGACTCACGCTCGGACAAAGGATTCTGCTACCGAACAAGTCCTAACACACGAAACGAGAGGAAAGAAAACACAACTTTAAATCCGACATTAAAATGTTTAGGCCTCGGCGGCCGCAAAAAACATGCGCATACTTCAAGCAAACTGTTCTTGTAGGACTCAGACATCATCAGAAGGAGGAGCGGCACCCTCGGCGTCGTTTCCACCTTCGGCAGAATCTGGCCCGGCCCCGGACGGCGACACGGGCAGAAGGACCTCCACCTCGAAGGAGGAAGCCAGCGCCGCACTTGGACCCTTGACAGCCGCGTCAAGCCTCTGGACCTCGGCTAAGGCAGCCTCCTCATCGTCGGGTAAGCAGTACCCCTCGCTAACCCGCTCCAGATCCACGTCGTAGTGGTAACCGAGCAAGGCCCGCCTAACGCCGTGGTGCAGCGCCCCGCGGAGTCTGTTGCGCACATGGCCGCCCAAGGCCCGCAGATGACTCTGGGGGGAGCTACCCGAGGGGACACCATCGAGGCCAAAGGCCTGGCAGAAAGCCGAGATAGCCTCGGACACGGCCACACGCTCGGCCTCCTTCTGCTCAGCCGCCTCGGCAAGCGCCTTGCAGTTCTTGACGGCCTCGTCAAGAGCCATCTCGAACCCTGCAGACAGCAGGACAACATTCTTCAGACGCAAGGAGAAGAATGGAGACAAAAACAAAGTCACAGAGCGGGCAAGACATACCCTCGGCTCGGGCACACTGCTGCGAGGCCTCGGCTTTGGCAGACCGGGCAGACCCGACGACCACGGCCAGACCCTCCGCAAGGGTCCCGGCCGGAGCGGTCGCCTCGGGTCTAGAAAGGGGGAAGCCCCCCTCTGCGTCAAAACTTTCCTCGGAAAAGTTTTTTGCCAAAAAGACTTTCGTGCTTTTTCGACTGCGTCGATAACGGAATCCGAATGACGAGCAAGAGAGACCTTGAACGACAAGGCTGATCGAGCCGAGGGACTCCTACGCCTCCAGGATAGGGATACCTCACTCGTCACCTTCTGCGAAAGGTAGCTCACGCTCGGATAAGTGATTCTGCTACCGACGAACAAGTCCTAATGCTCGAAACAAGAGGAAAGAAGCACGACTTTATACCCAAATGTTCAGGCCTCAGCAACCACAAAGAACAAACACACGTACTTGGGGTAACAATGGTACCTAGACTCAGACGTCGGTAGCGCCCTCGGCGGCTGTCCCGACCTACAACAGTTACACCTCTCTTAGGTTGTGGAAACCAAAGAAGAGGGCAAGCGCAAATGGCAGGGTAAAGAACCAGCACCGGCCCCTCTTCCGGGTATATAAAGGCCCAGGCGAGATCCACCCAAGGCTTCGCCCGAACCCGCCGTGGAATTAAAACTCGAAGGTGAAACGGTCTTTCTGTTCCTCGAACGGCTCGCACACGCGCAACAGACGCCCCGCGAATCGCCCGTCCCGTCGCATTAACTCCTTGGCAGGGCAAGCGACACCTCCGGTAGGAGAAGCGGGCGCCGATTTGCCTCCGTCATGATGACCGCGTCAAAAAAGGTGCGCCACCTTATTTAAATTCATGTCCTTTTTCTTTCCCTCTCTCTCTCTCTCTTGCCACAGGGATCGGGAAAGGGGGTATTCCGAAAAAGGACCCTTCCCAGCGAAGGAAACGGGCCCCGAGCCCTCCTACTGATCAGGGGTTCGAAGGTTGCGCCCTCCGGGGTTCGGCAACCGCCCCAGAGCACTCGGGCTCCGTGCCCTTTACTGATCAGGGGTTTGAAGGCTGGCCCCTCGAAAGGGTTCGACAGCCGCCCCAGAGCACGCAGAGTCAGGGATGGCCCTGGGTACGTCCCTTACATGGCCGAGGCTCGGGCTACGTTCCCGAGGTACCCTAGTACATTTCCGAGACCAGCGGGAACAATTTTGTAACGGAATCCCACCGGAGGGAGGCATCGAGCCCTCGGACCCTATCGAATGGGTCCGGGTCCGGCAAATCACCTGCAGGTAATTTTGGAGCGCGCCTCTGGGCCACTAGCCGACCCTTATCGAACGGGGCTCGGGCGTCCACTCGGATCACCCGCTAGCAACTCACTGGAAACACCATGTTCGGCGCCCTCCGAGGGCAACATGGCGCTTTCCCCCCTTCCTCCTTGCGGAAAGGCGACGAAGGGGCATATAATAAAAGTCGAGACGATCCTTGGTCATCCTCTCGCTCCGTGCAGAGGCTCGGGGGCTGCTCTCGCATCAGGCTACGGCCGAACTGTTGACCACGTCAACAAACCAGCGTGAAAACTCGAAGCTTGATCGTGCACCCGGGCTACAGCCAGGCCGCATGAGGGAACGACAAGGCCATCCGAGGCATCGCAAAAAATTAAGACCTCAGAGGAGTCAAACCACTCCTCCGAGGCCTCGGGGGCTACACCCGGCGGGTGCGCTCGCGCGCACCCACCGGAACAAAATGTAACCGAGAAGGGCCGGTCCCCTTGCATAAATCCGGCAGAACCTCCAAGCGAGTGCCCACACTCCCTTTGAGGCTCGGGGGCTACTATCGGGTACCGTAATTAGGGGTACCCCCAATGCTCCTTAGTCCGGCTAGAAAACATCTTCAGAACAAACACGACCACGACTGATAAAGCGCTGTTCGAGTCAAGGCCACGCCTGCCGAGGGACGCGACCACATCCGAGCCCAGCCTCGGGCGGGAACGGTAGTCTCGGACGGATTCACGCCTCGCCCGAGGGTCCCCTCAGTCGGTAGACGCACCCTCGGCTCGCCCGAAGCCCAACTTGGACAGACTTTGTCGTGCAACGACCTTGGCCAAATCGCCTTACCAGCCGACCGTATCGCATGCACATTTAATGCGGGGATCGCCTGACACCTTACCTGACACGCGTGCCTCAGTCGGCAAGGTTGAAGTGACCGCAGTCACTTCGCCCCCTTTACTGACCGATCTGACAGGAAAACAGCGCTGTTCGCCCCGCTCCGGCTACCGTGCCAACCACCAGGATAAAACTAAGTCACGATCTCCCACGAGTTTGGCCTCGGGCGCAACAGGTACTCCGCCTCGCCCAACCTCAGGCCTTGGCCTCGGAAGAAGATCTCCGCCTCGCCCGACCCCAGGCCTCGGCCTCAGCCTCGACCTCGGGAGGAGTCACAACCTCGCCCGAGCCCAGCCTTGGCCTCAGGAGAAGTCTCCGCCTCGCTCGACCTGGGCCTCGGACCGACTACGCTACAGGGGATACATCATTACCCTACTCCTAGCTAGCTGCCTCAGGCTATGAAGGAACAAGACCGGTGTCCCATCTAATGTTACTCCGATAATAGGCAATGATGGTTCCCCGCTTGCGCCCATGACGTCGGTTGCTCTCAAACCCCCCTACGCAAGCAAGACAACGTCAGCAGGATCCATGCCGCCCGACAGCTGTGCTTCTACAGGGCTCAAGGTGCTTCTCCGACGGCCACGTTAGCCCGTCTACGGGGCTCAAGGCGCTTCTCCGCTAGCCATGATAGCACATAGCTACACCCCCTTGTACAGCTGGGCATCTCCTTGTATCTATAAAAGGGGATGTCCAGGGCCTTCCTAAGGCACATCGGGAACACCCGTTGGAAGTCGCGGACACACGTTGGACGCCGGGGCAGACGAGACAGGCAGCACGCAGAGACACGGACCCTCTCTCTTTCTCTCGCTCTCGCCCTCGCTCCCTCGCGCGACGCTTGTAACCCCTACTACGAGCACCCCGGTGCGAGATAACATAAGCCTCATTTTGCCTCTTGTGTTCCATCTTGCATCAACCCATCTGGGCAGGGACACGCAACAACAAATTTACTGGTCGGTTGACGGTCCTCGCGGGTCCGAAACGCCGACACAAACATATCCACAGGTCCTATACATGTCAACTATAAATCTTGTAAGGGTAATGTCGTTCCTTTTCTTTGCTTGTCCTATCGATCGAGTCTTCTGGATTCTTTACCTTCTCCTCTACTTCGTAATTCGCCATGTATCACTTGAAGCTCTCTTTTTGGCCTTGCTTGACACAATGCTTCTACATAGTCGAAGCTTCTTGGCTTCGTCCCCTCTTTAGGCATTGACTCAAACGAAGGTGAATCTTATTACTTGATGCGAACACCCAAAGTTTGTTGAATCGATGAAGTTGCTGTTTTGAAGACCTTTGGTGATGTAGCCCCCCCAATAGTAGCCCTTCGTGGAACAAGATCATTTTCATAATGAGCTCAGACCGAAGGTCTAGAAAACACCTTCCTGGGGCTCGTTACTAAAAATGACAAAAATGAATAGCTTCAAAGTGAATGAATGCATTTTACGGTCCACCAAGCAGAGAGAAGGAGGGTGCTGTGGCTGCTCAGATCCCACACCTGATTTTTGTATAAAATGGGAGAGAGTTGTATAGTGGAACAACATTTACTACCCCTGCATCCACCTGCTGTTGCTTTTTTTCTCTACCTCCAAAGTTCTCCGCTAACTGCCACTCGTGAAATGAGCTTCTAGGGAATTTCTTGAATGGTTAGAATCCGCACAACCGCTAGACTCGCCATGCCTACATTGTCGAAGGGCCTTCAAAGGGGTGAAATTGCTTTGGATACTGCACCAATTTCTGAAGTTATGAGAGCTAATGTGGTGCCGAAATCCAAGGGGGATCCAAAGGATGCGACAGAGAAGATCTCAGAGGTTGTAGAAGAAGAATACAAAGGTTGTCAAACGAAGCTAAGTTATATTGAAATGGGTCGATCTACTTTAAAGGCTAATGATTTGGAAGCTATGAAGGATATATGATATTTTGGTGATAAGGTTAAAGTCCGTCTTGCTAGCGATTAGATGACTCTGAAGTTGAAGGATAATGAACTTTTGGTTTTCAGAAGCTTCTTCTGAGCCAGTCTTCGGTTACCGATATATAGGATGATTGCGAAGGTTCTGAAGAACTTTGAGATATGTATGCATCGGCTCACTCCTAATGTTATCGTTAGACTTGGTGTATTTATATGGACAGTGCAAAGTCAAGGGGTTCACAATGAAGCTAATGCTTTTTGCAGAGTGCAAGAACTGCACTAATAGACAAAGTCCAAGCCTTCAGACAAGCTTCATAATAACTTTGGTTGTTATAACTTAGTTTACCGAAAGGATTCTGTTACTCTTGTGCTTGTGCATTGGACCAAGTGGCAAAGTTATTGGACAAAGGAGTGATTTTATGTTTAGGTGGATTTAGAGGAACGAAAGGACTTTAATCCTATAGTGATGAGTCCATTAAAGGTCAACTTCGGTCTAACGAGGTCGAATTGTAGGATGAGCGGAGCTACCCAAGAGGCCTTCAAAGCTTTTAACATTGTGGCCGAAAGGATAGGGACTCAAGATCTGATTCAAGAGTTTCTAGCATATAATGTTTTCCCTACACAAATTAGGTGGAAGGTGCCGAATGTTTCAAAGGCATTGAAGATGAAGGAGAGCAACAAGGATGAAGGGAATTGGAAGGAGAGCAACAAGGAGTGCAAGCTTTGTTCCGGGCTCCTTTTTAAGACTGGCTGAAGTATATTGAATCAAGGTGCAATGAGATTGTTGGAAACTACCTTGTTAAGGAGGATGGTGCCATGGCCACGGTTTTTGGGTCTCGACAAAAACGAAGGTTGAATAGGGTAATGGATGCTCTAGGCTTCGACTACCCAGACTATTCCAAGCCAACTAGTAATATCGAGGCTGGAGAGAAAAGAAATAGAGGTGCACAAGTGGCTGGTAAAGGGGCCTCTAAGAAGGAAAAGCAAAAATAAATTGGTAGTGAAAAGCCGAGGGCCGGAGAGAGTGATAGATACGAAGGCTCACACTTGATAGGGCGACTCCCTTGAAGAGGAAAAAGGCTAAGGTTGCTAAGGCCAAAGCCGAGAAAACCATTGGAAAAGAGTAAGGGAAAGTGAGTGCATCTACTTCATCTTTGGGGTGCACTCAGATACTTGAGGTAATGACTCAATCCTTTCCTTTTTTCTACTTTGAGCCCACCGGGATTAGATCTGACTAGCCTGTTGTTGATTGCGAAGGGTGTGGGTGAAGAAGGGAAGGAAGGTGCTTCAATGCCTACAATGGAAGAGGACTCGACAATGATGAAGAAGAGTCCCCAGATTGAGTCTCTTATAGATGCGATTTTTGGACCTTCTTCACTAAAGGAGGAAAAGAATTATGAAGAGGCCACCGAGGCAGCTAAAACTTTAGAGTCTGAAAAAGCTATAAAAAACCAAGCAATGCTTTGGAACCGAATGTGGCCAAAATTGCTTGCTCTTCTAGCGAGGAGTCAAATGAAGAGGTTGACTTATATACTAGACACCTTGCTGGCGGTGACCTGAGTGAAGAGGCTTCTTTAGAGTCGATGGAACAAGATGAAGCTCTTGGGTATCCTTCCAGGGCTACAATTTCTGGTGAAGGGAAAGATGTCTTAGTTTGCGGTCTCGATGCTTGGGAGGCCGCTGTGGTTAAAAATGTGGTTCAAAGCATTGGGTTTCTACAAATCGAAGAAGCATTGAGCAAATTGAAGAAGCGAAAACTTTTCCAATTGTCACACCCGGTTTTGAAGGTAAACCGAATGCGAACCATGTACGTGCCAGGATCAGAAATTCACGTACACAACGATGACATAAATGACTCATCATAGCACAATGCTTCGAATAACAACAAAGAGTAAGTAATAACTGTGGAATTCAAATCAAATTCAAACCCAATTCAAATTCAAATAATCCAAACATGTGCATCAAACAAAAGAATAATTTAGGCTCAACATGATGCAACATTTCATGACTCACATAGGTTTTGCTATATTAAATAAATAGTTAACCCCTCACCTAATTGACATAATTCTAATCAAAAGGAAGAGAGAAGAAGTCTAGAGAGAGAGAAACAAGAGGTAACATCTAAATTTGGTAGGCGTTAGAGAAGAAATTTTATACCCCCAAATTCAGGGTGTTACACTCTGTTTTCTGAGGTCCCTGTGTCAGGAAGTTGTGCAACCCTCTCCAAGAAGTACGACTATGGTCGGTGGGTTAAAACCTTCACCCTCTTTTGCTTCGGTGCAACAGAAGAAGCCCCCGTCACACTTTTCCTTTTTAACCCTCTTTTCCAGGTAGGGGAACGGTAATCAGGATAAACAAATCCGATAGCAGCAAAGACCCTGCTTAGTCTTTGTTTCCCTCGAGCATCGAAGGCAGTATACATAGCTTCGTCCTCAGCCTTCATATAGCCCCTGTAAGAAAAATGGACCCCGGGCCATTTGGCTAATTGAGTTTTGGTGTTTGATGATTAACACAATCTGTGAACTAATAAGTTTCCTAGTGTTTGTGTTTGTAGTTCACAGGATGCTAGAGTTACTTGGACTAAGGAATTGAGGAAAGCAACACCTCAAAAGAAGACATTAAGAAGATCCACGAAAAGTCCAAAAATGAAGATGTGTGTTGCCTGTGGACTGTCAGTGCGTGGAGCACCGGACTGTCCGGTGGCACACCGGACTATTCGGTGCCCACACGCCGGACTGTCCGGTGCACCAGGAACCTCAGCCCCAATTGCTAGTTCCAGGTGGCACCCGGAGGGAAGACCACCGGACTGTCCGGTGTGAAGTCCGGACTGTCCGGTGTAAAAGGTCTACGGCGCCAACGATCACTTGCTCTGACAGACCAACGGCTAGGCGCACCGGACAAGAAACAATGCGCTATCTGGTGCACCACCAGACTGTCCGGTGTGACCGCAGAAAGTAGCAACTTTCCTCCAACGGCTACAATTGTGTTGGGGGCTATAAATACACCCCAACCGGTCATTCTCAAGGGTGGGAGCCCAAGCAACATACCAAGACATATTGTAGACATTTCCAAGTGCTCAAACACCCAAGTGCTTAATAGAATCACACGGTGATTAGCATAGGTGCTTTGCGAAGTGCTTAGGTTAGTTAGACCGCATTAGCGCTTGCTCTAGGTGAACCCTAGTTAGTTGAGTGAGTTTTGTAAAACCACACAACCCCTCGGCTCTTGCGCGAGCCGTTGTAATTGTACCGAGTGGGGCGAGAGTCTTGCGAGACCGTGACAACCGCGTTTGTGAAGGCCCGCGACTCTCTACAGAGTTACTCGACCGAGGTGCTTGGCCCTCGCGTGGGCTTCCCTTTGCGTAGGGGCACCAACGAGGATTAGTCGGGACCTTGCGTGGTTCCGGATACCTCGGTAAAAATACCGGCTTCATCCACGAGAGTTTGCATCTCTACCTTGCTCTTTAACTTCCACATTTATATTAAGCATTTAAGTTTCAATCTTATCTTTATGCTTATATAGTGTAGATTGAAACTTAGCCATTGCGGTAGAGATAGCAACACTTTGACAAAACCTAGTTTGCACATTCTAATTTGATTATTTGCATAGGTTTTGCTCTAGGGATTTATTTGTGGCCTAGTTTAGTAAAAGTTTTAGAAGTCCTAATTCACCCCCCTCTTAGGCGTCACCCGTTTCCTACAAGTGGTATCAGAGCCTGGTTTGGCTCATTTGAAACGCTTTAGCTTCACCGCTAAAAGAGCCGACACTTTTTAGAGGAAGGGATGGATACCCATAGGCCACCACACTTCGACGACACTAACTTCCCATATTATAGTGCTAGAATGGCTTGTTACCTAGAGGCCTTTGATCTAGGTGTTTGGAGAGTCACTCGTGACTGGATGAAACCTCCTAAGAATCCCAAGAAACCCACCACGAGTGAGGAAAAGAAATTCATTTAAATGCTAGAGCCAAAAATTGCTTGTATGAATCTCTTAGCATGGATATTTTTAATCAAATATTTACATTTAAAACTGCTAATGAGATTTGGCTAAAATTGCATGAGGTCCATGACGGCACATCAAATGTCCGTGAGCAAAAACATTGCCTAGTCTTAAATGAGTATAATTCTTTTGCTATGAAAGAAAATGAGCTTGTTAGAGATATGTATTCTCGTTTAAATGTAATCATCAATGAGCTCAATTCTATTGGCATTAATAAGCTAGGTGATGCGGACATTGTAAGGAAGATTATCTCCCTGCTACCACAACAAAGATATGGGAGCATCATCACCATCCTTCACAACATGGAGGACTTGAGTATAATGACCCCGACCACTGTGATTGGGAAAATCGTGACCTTTGAGATGTTGCGAAAAATGTGTCGGAGAGAGGAACAAACTTTCTCAAGGCCATATGCTTTTGCATGTGATGAAAGGAAGGGTAAAAACAAGGCTCCCACTCCAAGTTCCTCAAGTGAAGAAGAGGAAGAAGAAGAAAATGATGATGAAGAAGATAATCAACCATCAACATCATCCTCCGAGGACGAAGAAACAATCCGACGTGTCCGAAAGGTGTAAGGAAAAATGGACCCCGGGCCATTTGGCTAAATGAGTTTTGGTGTTTGATGATTAACACAACCTGTGAACTAATGTGTTTGCTAGTGTTTATGTTTATAGTTCACAGGATGCGAAGAGGATTGGACTAAGACACTGAGGATGCAACACCTCAAATGAAGACATAAAAGGAGCTTAGAAGTCCAAGACTCAAGACCAAAGGAGCCCAAGAATAAAATACAGAAGACCTAGAAGATGGGCTGTCAGCTGGCGCACTGGTGGCACACAGTTGGCTCACCGGTGGCACACAGTTGGCGCACCGGTGGCACACAGTTGGCTCACTGGTGGCACACAGTTGGCGCACCGGTGGCACACAGTTGGCTCACCGGTGGCACACAGTTGGCGCACAGGACAGCCAACAGAGTTTTCTGAGAGAAGGCACCGGACTGTCCGGTGTGCACCGAACAGTCACTATTCACTGTCCGGTGCACCTAACGGCTAGCTCAGAACTAGTCGTTGGCTGTGCACCGGTGGCACACAGTTGGCTCACCGGTGGCACACAGTTGGCTCACCGTTGGCACACAGTTGGTGCACCGGACTGTCCGGTGTGTCAGAACTAGCCGTTGGCTGCACAGCATTGGCGCACTATTGGCGCACCGTTGGCTCACCGTTGGCGCACTGTTGGCACACAGTTGGCGCACCGTTGGCTGACAGGACTGTCCGGTGTGTCAGAACTAGCCGTTGGCTGCACAGCGTTGGCACACTGTTGGCGCACCGTTGGCGCACCGTTGGCTCACCGTTGGCGCACTGTTGGCACACAGTTGGCGCACCGTTGGCTGACAGGACTGTCCGGTGTGCCACCCTTACAACAGTCTGCTTTCCAACTGCTAGTTGAGTTGGGGCCTATATATACTTCATCCAATCAACCATTTGAAGGTGTGGGAGCCCAAGCAACATACCAAGGCATATTGTAGACATTTCCAAGTGCTCAAACACCCAAGTGCTTAATAGAATCACTCGGTGATTAGCGTAGGTGCTTTGCGAAGTGCTTAGGTTAGTTAGACCGCTTTAGCGCTTGCTCTAGGTGAACCCTAGATTGTTGAGTGAGTTTAGATAAACCTCACAACCCCTCGGCTCTTGCGTGAGCCATTGTAATTGTACCGAGTGGGGCGAGAGTCTTGCGAGACCGTGACAACCGCGTTTGTGTCACGGCCGCCACCGTGTACCGGAGGGAACGAGGCCCGCGGCGTTTCGGCCGGAAGCTCGATAGTGGAGACGGCGGGGAGCGTCCGAGAGGAGCCGGAAGCGGAGCACCACTTGCGTGTGGAGAAGGCCCACGGCTCTCTACGGAGTTACTCGACCGAGGTGCTTGGCCCTCGCGTGGGCTTCCCTTCGCGTAGGGGCACCAACGAGGATTAGTCGGGACCTTGCACGGTTCCGGATACCTCGGTAAAAATACCGGCGTCATCCACGAGAGTTTGCTTCTCTACTTTGCTCTTTAAGTTTCCGCATTTATATTAAGCATTTAAGTTTCAATCTTGTATTCATACATATCTAGTGTAGATTGAAACTTAGCCTTTGCGGTAGAGATAGCAACACTTAGACAAAACCTAGTTTGCACATTCTAGTTTGACTATTTGCATAGGTTTTGCTCTAGGGATTTAATTGTGGCCTAGTTTAGCGAAAGTTTTAGAAGTCCTAATTCACCCCCCCTCTTAGGCGTCACCCGTTTCCTACAAGTGGTATCAAAGCCCGGTTTGGCTCATTTGAAACGCTTTAGCTTCACCGCTAAAAGAGCCGACACTTTTTTGAGGAAGGGATGGATACCCATAGGCCACCACACTTCGACGGCACTAACTTCCCATATTATAGTGCTAGAATGGCTTGTTACCTAGAGGCTGTTGATCTAGGTGTTTGGAGAGTCACTCGTGACGGGATGAAACCCCTCAAGAATCCCGAGAAACCCACCACGAGTGAGGAAAAAGAAATTCATTTAAATGCTAGAGCCAAAAATTGCTTGTATGAATCTCTTAGCATGGATATTTTTAATCAAGTATTTACCTTAAAAACTGCTAATGAGATTTGGCTAAAATTGCATGAGCTCCATGATGGCACATCCAATGTCCGTGAGCAAAAACATTGCCTTGTCTTAAATGAGTATAATTCTTTTGCTATGAAAGATGATGAGCTTGTTAGAGACATGTATTCTCGTTTGAATCTAATTATCAATGAGCTCAATTCGATTGGCATTAATAAGCTATGTGATGCGGACATTGTGAGGAAGATTATCTCCCTGCTACCACAACAAAGATATGGGAGCATCATCACCATCCTTCACAACATGGAGGACTTGAGCAACATGACCCCGACCATTGTGATTGGGAAAATCGTGTCTTTTGAGATGTCGCAAAAAATGAGTCGGGGAGAGGAGCCAACATCCTCAAGACCATATGCTTTTGCATGTGATGAAAGGAAGGGCAAAAAGAAGGCTCCCACTCCAAGTTCCTCAAGCGAAGAAGAGGAAGAAGAAGAAAGTGATGATGATGAAGATAATCAACCATGCACATCATCCTCCAAGGACGAAGAAACAATCCGACGCGTCAGAAAGGTAATGAGGATGATCCGCAAGATTAATCTAATGGGTGTGCCCCTACAGGTCGAGGATCTTCTCTTTAACATTGACAGGAAAAAGCAAAGGAAGAGAGGATGCTTCGCATGTGGGGAGAAGGGCCACTTCAGGGACAACTGTCCAAATATGGCCAAACCCAAAAAGGAGAGGAGCAAAGGCAAGGCGCTAACAAGTATTAGAACTTGGAATGATTCTTCAAGTGAAGATGAACCTCCAAGGACGCGTAGCCACCGGTCCTCATCACGCTCATCACGGTCATCACACAAATGCCTTATGGCAAGAGGTAACAAAAGCATTCCATCCTCTAGTGATGAAAGTAGTAGTGATGATGAAGGTGAGGGAAAGCCCTCTGTAGATGAGCTTGCGGAAGCCGTAGAATTTTTCCAGGATGTTTGCACTAAGCAAAAATCTCAACTTAAAACTTTGAAAAATAAGTTGATTAGCTCCCAAAATGATTATAAAGGTTTGCTAGAAAAATTTGAAACTTTTGCAAACTTAAATAGTGAGCTGTCAACTAAAATTGAGCTATTAGAATCTAGTGCTCCATCCACTGCTACCGATGATAGCCTTATTAAAAAGAATGAAAAACTTAAGGCTAAGTTAGCTAGCTCCCAAGAAGCTATTGAAAATTTGCTAGAGAAAATGGAAATTCTTAGCATACACAATAATGAGCTAACTACTAAGCTAGAAAACATTGGTAGCACCCCAACAGCATCTTTAGTTGAAATACCTGAAATAATTAAGAAAGATGCTTCTACTTCCTGCTTTGATTTAATTGATGATTCTAACTCCTGCAACCAAGTCGTTGTTGAGAATATTGTTGTAGAGAAATGTTCGGATGAGGTTGCAAAGGAAAATGAACAATTAAAGCAAGAAGTGGCTCGCCTTGGAAAGGCTTTGTATGACAAGAAAGGCAAAGCCAAACAAATCCGACCTCCACAGGATAACACCACTGCGGGAGTGAACAAGCCTATAGAGGGAGAAACTGTGATTTGTAGGCTATGCCACATGGAAGGCCACAAGTCTTTCCAATGCAAGGTGATGACCAGGGATAATCAAAGGCAAAAGCTCAAGCAAAAGCCATCAAGCAAAATCTCCAGCACCTACATCAAAAAGGTGAACAAAAAGGATGCTACACCATATTTGATCAAGAAGAAAAAGAATGGAAATGTGATAGCAATCAAGGCCAACAAGCAAGGCAACAAAGGAAAGGGGGCCAAACGCATCTGGGTGCCAAAGGAAATAATTTCAACCATGAAAAGCACCAAGAAGGTTTGGATCCCAAAAGGGAAGTGAGTGGACCGAAGGTCTGCGGGAAATTTGGAGACTTGGCAAAGTTGGGATGTATATCATGGGATACATCATATTGGATCAAGTTTATTGCCAAGTGGGTTAGTGAAAATTTTGGACCCAAATTTCGCACCCATGACTAAGGTAACTAGATTTATTGTATCTCTTGTTTTTAGATATGCGTATCTATTTACCTTGTATCTAGTTTACCTTTCTTGCCTAGTATTACATTTGTTATTTACCTTTGTTTTAAATTATGCATACTAGGTGAATCATATGGTAGGATTGCTTGTTTTAAATTCATACACTTAAGCAAACCTACATGGCTTAAAATATTTATTTAAGCACGACACATAGCTTCTATATCACTCCATAGTAAATGATGCATCAATTGAAAATTTTGATTTCTACAAGTTGTATCATTTAACTTATATGTGCCAAAGTTCGGATTATAGATAATTTGCCCCTCTTGATATCAAATCAAAGTGCATGTCTCCAACAAGTATTCAAAACTTGTATGCACATCTTCAGGGGGAGGTTACTCTATAATCTAATACTTTGAGACTAACACCTTTTCAAGTCTATTTCATGTGATAGTCTCATTGTAAGGAAAATGAGGTCCCCGGAGAAAGACAACAATCTTCCACTGCAAAATCTCCAAGAACTCTCATGTCTCTCAAGCTCGCCATTGAATTTCAATCGGTATCTTTTGAGACTACATCTAGTATCATTTACATGTCTTCTCCAATATTTGATTAGACTATATTTCATATCATATACTTCCATGTTGCTAAAAATGCATAAGTGGTTAACTCATATTCTGTTACCTATGCATAAGGGAAGTTAGTCTTTTCAAATCATGTCTTGCACCTCTAATTTTCACATGCTTTTTCCTAAGATCTCTATCAGGGGGAGCTTTCCTTCATCTCTAAAGGGGGAGAAAAACTCTTTCTAAAGGAGAATACTCATTTAGGGGGAGTAATCTTTTGAGGACAAGCTTTTATTTACTTCCTACATGCTTTTAATGTCTTCCTTTTCGGTGGTTGATGCCAAAGGGGGAGAAGTTTAGGGACCAAAGCAATGAAAACTATATCAAACAACAAACACCACAAATTTAAAATTTTATATGTACAAATGGTATTTCAAGTGGTTTTGGTTATTTGGTCCTAAAATAGGAAGTAAGTGAATTATGGAGTTAGGGGGAGGCTTAAGTCCATAATATCACTAAGTGGGGATAAAACATGCATCCTAGCAAGTAGATTGCATATTTTCATTCAAATGTTTGTTATATTTACTTGCTTTGGTTGTGTTGTCATCAATCACCAAAAAGGGGGAGATTGTAAGGAAAAATGGACCCCGGGCCATTTGGCTAAATGAGTTTTGGTGTTTGATGATTAACACAACCTGTGAACTAATGTGTTTGCTAGTGTTTATGTTTATAGTTCACAGGATGCGAAGAGGATTGGACTAAGACACTGAGGATGCAACACCTCAAATGAAGACATAAAAAGAGCTTAGAAGTCCAAGACTCAAGACCAAAGGAGCCCAAGAATAAAATACAGAAGACCTAGAAGATGGGCTGTCAGCTGGCGCACTGGTGGCACACAGTTGGCTCACCGGTGGCGCACAGTTGGCGCACCGGTGGCACACAGTTGGCGCACCGGTGGCACACAGTTGGCTCACCGGTGGCACACAGTTGGCGCACAGGACAGCCAACAGAGTTTTCTGAGAGAAGGCACCGGACTGTCCGGTGTGCACCGGACAGTCACTATTCACTGTCCGGCTAGCTCAGAACTAGCCGTTGGCTGTGCACCGGTGGCACACAGTTGGCTCACCGGTGGCACACAGTTGGCTCACCGTTGGCACACAGTTGGTGCACCGGACTGTCCGGTGTGTCAGAACTAGCCGTTGGCTGCACAGCGTTGGCGCACTGTTGGCGCACCTTTGGCTCACCGTTGGCGCACTGTTGGCACACAGTTGGCGCACCGTTGGCTGACAGGACTGTCCGGTGTGTCAGAACTAGCCGTTGGCTGCACAGCGTTGGCACACTGTTGGCGCACCGTTGGCGCACCGTTGGCTCACCGTTGGCGCACTGTTGGCACACAGTTGGCGCACCGTTGGCTGACAGGACTGTCCGGTGTGCCACCCTTACAACAGTCTGCTTTCCAACGGCTAGTTGAGTTGGGGCCTATATATACTTCATCCAATCAACCATTTGAAGGTGTGGGAGCCCAAGCAACATACCAAGGCATATTGTAGACATTTCCAAGTGCTCAAACACCCAAGTGCTTAATAGAATCACTCGGTGATTAGCGTAGGTGCTTTGCGAAGTGCTTAGGTTAGTTAGACCGCTTTAGAGCTTGCTCTAGGTGAACCCTAGATTGTTGAGTGAGTTTAGATAAACCTCACAACCCCTCGGCTCTTGCGTGAGCCATGGTAATTGTACCGAGTGGGGCGAGAGTCTTGCGAGACCGTGACAACCGCGTTTGTGTCACGGCCGCCACCGTGTACCGGAGGGAACGAGGCCCGCGGCGTTTCGGCCGGAAGCTCGATAGTGGAGACGGCGGGGAGCGTCCGAGAGGAGCCGGAAGCGGAGCACCACTTGCGTGTGGAGAAGGCCCACGGCTCTCTACGGAGTTACTCGACCGAGGTGCTTGGCCCTCGCGTGGGCTTCCCTTCGCGTAGGGGCACCAACGAGGATTAGTCGGGACCTTGCACGGTTCCGGATACCTCGGTAAAAATACCGGCGTCATCCACGAGAGTTTGCTTCTCTACTTTGCTCTTTAAGTTTCCGCATTTATATTAAGCATTTAAGTTTCAATCTTGTATTCATACATATCTAGTGTAGATTGAAACTTAGCCTTTGCGGTAGAGATAGCAACACTTAGACAAAACCTAGTTTGCACATTCTAGTTTGACTATTTGCATAGGTTTTGCTCTAGGGATTTAATTGTGGCCTAGTTTAGCGAAAGTTTTAGAAGTCCTAATTCACCCCCCCTCTTAGGCGTCACCCGTTTCCTACAGGTAATGGGGATGATCCGCAAGATTAATCTAATGGGTGTGCCCCTGCAGGTAGAAGATCTTCTCTTTAACATTGACAGGAAAAAGCAAAGAAAGAGAGGATGCTTTGCATGTGGGGAGAAGGGCCACTTCAAGGATAGCTGTCCAACTATGGTCGAACCCAAAAAGGAGAGGAGCAAAGGCGAGGCGCTAACAAGTGTCAAAACTTGGGACGATTCTTCAAGCGAAGATGAACCTCCAAGGACGCGCAGCCACCGATCCTCATCATGCTCATCACGGTCATCATGCAAGTGCCTTATGGCAAGAGGTAAAATGAGTATTCCATCCTCTAGTGATGAAAGTAGTAGTGATGATGAAGGTGAGGGAAAGCCCTCTGTAGATGAGCTTGCGGAAGTCGTTAAATTTTTTCAAGATGTATGAACTAAACAAAAGGCTCAACTTAAAACTTTGAAAAATAAGTTGATTAGCTCTCAAAATGATTATAAAGGTTTGCTAGAAAAATTTGAAACTTTTGCAAACTTAAATAGTGAGCTATCAACTAAAATTGAGCTATTAGAAACTAGTGCTCCATCCATTGCTATCGATGATGGCCTTATTAAAAAGAATGAAAAACTTAAGGCTAAGTTAGCTAGCTCCCAAGAAGCTATTGAAAATTTGCTAGAGAAAATGGAAATTCTTAGCATACACAATAATGAGCTAACTACAAAGCTAGAAAACATTGGTAGCACCCCAGCAGCATCTTTGGTTAAAATACATGAAATAATTAAGAAATATGCTTCTACTTCCTGCTTTGATTTAATTGATGATTCTAACCCATGCAACCAAGTTCTTGTTAAGAATATTGTTGTAGAAACATGTTCGAATGAGGTTGCGAAGGAAAATGAGCAATTAAGCAAAGAAGTGGCTCGCCTTAGCAAGGCTTTGTATGACAAGAAAGGCAAAGCCAAACAAATCCGACCTCCACAGGATAACACCACTGCGGGAGTGAACAAGCCTATGGAGGGAGAAACTGTGATTTGTAGGCTATGCCACAAGGAAGGCAATAAGTCTTTCCAATGCAAGGCGATGACCGGAGATAAGCAAAGGCAAAAGCTCAAGCAAAAATCAACAAGCAAAATCTCCAACACCTACATCAACAGGGTGGACAAAAAGGCTGCTACACCATATTTGATCAAGAAGAAAAAGAATGAAAAGGTGATAGCAATCAATGCCAACAAGCAAGCCAACAAAGGAAAGGGAGCCAAACGCATCTGGGTGCCAAAGGAAATAATTTCAACCATGAAAAGCACCAAGAAGGTTTGGATCCCGAAAGGAAAGTGAGTAGTCCAAAGGACTCCGGGAAATTTGGAGACTTGGCCAAGTTTGGATGTATATCATGGGGTACATCATATTGGATTAAGTTTAATGCCAAGTGGTTTATTGAAAATTTTGGACCCAAATTTCCCACCCATGACTAAGGTAACTAGATTTACTATATTTCCTATTTTTAGATATGCGTATCTATTTTATATCTAGTTTACCTTTCATGCCTAGTATCACAGTTTGTACTTAATCTTGCTTAAATGCATGCATACTAGGTAAATCACATGGTAGGATTGCTTATCTTCAATTCATACACTTAAGCAAACCTACATGTTTTAAAATGTTTATTTGAGCACGACACATAGCTTTTTATCACTCCATAGTAAATGATGCATCAATTGATATTTAAATTCTATAAGTGGTAAAACACTCATTCTACAATTTGTATCATTTAACTTATATGTGCCAAAGTTCGGATTATAGATAAATCGACCCTCTTGATATCAAATCAAAGTGTATGACTCCTACAAGTATTCAAAACTTGTATGCACACTTTTTAGGGGGAGGTTACTCTATAATCTAAGACTTTGAGACTAACATCTTTTCAAGTTTATTTTATGTGATAGTCTCATTGTAAGGAAAAATGAAGTCCCTGGAGAAAGACAACAATATTCCACTACAAAATCTCCAAGAAATCTCATGTCTCACAAGCCTGCTATTGGTTTTCAATTGGTTCACCATTGACAGTCAATCGTCATCTTTTGAGACTACATTTAGTATCATTTATATGTCTTCTCCAATATTTTGATTAGACTATATTTCATATCATATACTTCCATGTTGCTAAAAATGCATAAGTGGTTATCTCATATCCTATTACCTATGCATAAGGAAGTTAGTCTAATCAAATAATGTCTTGCACCTCTAATTTTTTTCATGCTTTTTCCTAAGTAGAAGATCTCTGTCAGGGGGAGTATTTCTTCGTCTCTAAACAAGGGATAAATTTTCTTTCTAAGGAGAACACTCATTTAGGGGGAGTAATCTTTTGATGGTAACCTGCAAGTGCTTTCAATTGGTATCCTACAATTGGTATCAATTGACAAATTTTTTTATGAGGGCAAGCCTTATTTACTTCCTACATGCTTTTAATATCTTCCTTTTCGGTGGTTGATGCCAAAGGGGGAGAAGTTTAGGGACCAAAGCAATAAAAATGTATCAAACACCAAAACCCACTAATTTAAAATTTTAATATGCAAGTGGCTTTTCAAGTGGTTTTGGTTATTTGGTCCAAAATAGGAAGTAAGTGAATTATGGAGTTAGGGGGAGGCTTAAGTCCATAATATCACATTGTGGGGGACAAACATGCATCCTAACAAGTATATTGCATATTTTCATTCAAATGTTTGTATTATTTGCTTGCTTTGGTTGTGTTGTCATCAATCACCAAAAAGGGGGAGATTGTAAGGAAAATGGACCCCGGGCCATTTGGCTAATTGAGTTTTAGTGTTTGATGATTAACACAATCTGTGAACTAATAAGTTTCCTAGTATTTGTGTTTGTAGTTCACAGGATGCTAGAGTTACTTGGACTAAGGAATTGAGGAAAGCAACACCTCAAAAGAAGACATTAAGAAGATCCAAGAAAAGTCCAAAAATGAAGATGTGTGTTGCGTGTGGACTGTCAGTGCGTGGAGCACCGGACTGTCCGGTGGCACACTGGACTATCCGGTGCCCACACGACGGGCTGTCCAGTGCACCAGGAACCTCAGCCCCAACGACTAGTTCCAGGTGGCACCCGGAGGGAAGACCACCGGATTGTCCGGTGTGAAGTCCGGACTGTTCGGTGTAAGAGGTTTGCGGCGCCAACGGTCACCTGCTCTGACAGACCAACGACTAGGCGCACCAGACAAGGAATAGTGCGCTGTCCGGTGCACCACCAGACTGTCCGGTGTGACCGCAGAAAGCAGCGGCTTTCCTCCAACGGCTATAATTGTTGGGGGCTATAAATACACCCCCAATCGGTCATTCTCAAGGGTGAGAGCCAAAGCAACATACCAAGGCATATTGTAGACATTTCCAAGTGCTCAAACACCCAAGTGCTTAATAGAATCACTCGGTGATTATCGTAGGTGCTTTGCGAAGTGCTTAGGTTAGTTAGACCGCATTAGCGCTTGCTCTAGGTGAACCCTAGTTAGTTGAGTGAGTTTTGTAAAACCACACAACCCCTCGGCTCTTGCATGAGCCGTTGCAATTGTACCGAGTGGGGCGAGAGTCTTGCGAGACCGTGACAACCGCGTTTGTGTCACGACTGCCATCGTGTACCGGAGGGAACGAGACCCGCGGCGTTTCGGCTGAATGCTCGATAGTGGAGAAGGCGGGGAGCATCCGAGAGGAGCCGGAAGCGGAGCACCACTTGTGCGTGGAGAAGGCCCATGACTCTCTACGGAGTTACTCGACCGAGGTGCTTGGCCCTCGCGTGGGCTTCCCTTTGCGTAGGGGCACCAACGAGGATTAGTCGGGACCTTGCGTGGTTCCGGATACCTCGGTAAAAATACCGGCTTCATCCACGAGAGTTTGCATCTCTACCTTGCTCTTTAACTTCCACATTTATATTAAGCATTTAAGTTTCAATCTTGTCTTTATGCTTATGTAGTGTAGATTGAAACTTAGCCATTGCGGTAGAGATAGCAACACTTTGACAAAACCTAGTTTGCACATTCTAATTTGATTATTTGCATAGGTTTTGCTCTAGGGATTTATTTGTGGCCTAGTTTAGTAAAAGTTTTAGAAGTCCTAATTCACCCCCTCTTAGGCGTCACCCATTTCCTACAGCCCCTAGCAATTCATCACTTGTTGCTTCAATGGCATCTAACCAATCATCATCTGGCTCACCAAATTGATTCTTGAATCGATAAGTGTATTTCATGTGAACCAGACTGCTCTTTCTGGCTTCTGTATCAGCTTCAGCACCCTTCAACATTTCCCATTCGGCAGCATACCTTGAAGGCTACGTATTCCTGCACTAAGTCTCTAGAACTAATGTAGTTGCATACAACATTAGCCTTGCGATTTTTCCTTATTCACGATAGCAGGCCTCCTCAGTCCGAAGCAGGATCGGATAGGCCACTGGATCACATCCTTAATATCGCTTATTTGACTTAGGTCATTCTTTACATAAAACCGCTACTTCATCCATGAACCCAACTATTTTTTTCCGAAAATATGGCACAGGATGCCTTGCATCAGACCAGTACACAAAGGTATAACATCCGAAATTGTTATGATATTGCTCTTTCCCAGTGGCCTTCGTCTGATAAGACAACTCGTGGATATTGCAAAAGCAATTAGCATCCAGTTCTAATCCCTGGCTCCTTATTGCCCAAATGAAAATCCCAACCATAATTAATGCATCAGGGGTGAGCTGATGAAGGAAAATTTCAAATTTCTTCAAAACTTCGACTAGAAACTTGTGTAAGGGGAACCTGTGACACCCCTGTGTCTATTTCGTGTTATATCATTAGATTTGTCCCTAGCTCAGATCGTCAGTGAAAATTTCTATTTCTTGATCACATTTATCTCCATTTATCAAGTTACTCATGAAAGTTTCACCAAGTTTGGAATAATTCGATCTCAAGAACAGCCAGATTTGGAGCCTGTTAAAACTTTATTTCATGAAGCAAATGCAAATGCTAAAGTCAATCTTATCTCGCAAATCCTGTCTAGACTCATTTATTCGTACTCTTGACAGTTGTTATGTTATTCGATCTGTGTCTGAATCCGCTTTCTCGATATTCGGTCTATGTCCAAATACGTAGTCTGAATCCACATTCTCTAGCAGAATCTCTGTTGTGCCAACCTCTAATTAATTCTTATGCAAATCGACTTGTTATCTCTATATCATCATTCATCTCTATCTATCCAGTGTATTTTAAAGATTTCTCGAAGTTGAACCAAATGCTCGCATGAGAAGATAAATCCTGTGCTTGCTTGAAACTGCTTGTTTGAACAAATGCAAATTTTGAAATTCAACCAAACCATGTCATATTGCTCAAACAACGAAAAATTTGCTATTTTAGCCTTTTTAACGTGGGCTAAATGCTATTATGTGACCCTCTGTTTATGACTTGTGGGACCATCTATGTCTATGATTTGTGGGCCTGAGTCTAAAATAGAGAAGTTCGCAACTGAGAGTGACAAAATAGCAAATTCCCCCTCAAACAACTCTATATGAACTCTACAACAAAAGGTATTGAGGGTCCATGCCAAAAAAATGTCTAGAAAATACTTCGATTGCCTTAAAAATATAATTTGAAGCTTTATAACGATACTACTTTGACCAAAGTGAAACTTCGATTTATATTCAAGATACGGGGTTTGACCTTTAATATAAGTTGTACAACCTGTGTTATACAAAAAATGTTACAATTACATATATCCTTGATTCAATTTCTAAGTATCTCAAACAGTGCCCTCAAGACAGAATAAAAATCTGATTTTAGGATTCAAATCCTTCTAAGTTTGGAATCAGTGTCGATCGGGTTGACGTCTCACGTTCCCAAATTTTTGTTGAACAACTCGAGTTTCCCCAAATATAGAAGTTGTTAATAACTAATAGAGGCACAACATGTTAAAAGATGGCATTCATCCGATTTCGTTTGACATGTTTTGACACTCAGTTTTAAAAAGTTTCCATTGATTTCTAAGGCACTGACAAACCAATTTTTGTGGGTCTATAACTCTCTAACCAGTGCACGATTGACCTCAAGTTCTGTACAAAATTTGTAAATTGTAGATCAAGGAAAATATCTCGTACAGTGACCTAGATCCGAATCCAAACAGAAAACGCCAAAAATGTCCGTCCAAAGTCACAACTGTAGCACCTGCCACCTGTTGGACACTAGCAGGCATGCTTTGAAACTTTTGCTCTATAAATGGCAGCTCATCCCCCTTTCTCTTCTCCCCACACCATTTCCTTCTCCAGCCAGGCCTCCTACGCCAGCCCCACGCTGAGCCCTCTGCTCCCATCTCATACACCAATGCCCTACTCCTTCCTCATCCATGGACGGCAAGCACCCTGCTCCGTCTCTCACCAGCAGCCTTGGCGTGCATGCATCTAGCTCCCTGCATCTGGCCATTTTTTGTGTAGCAAAGTCCTTTCCCCAAGCCGATCTCGCCCTGCGCTCACTACTCCTCTCTAGCATGTGCCCCAGCTCTTCCTTGCTCTTCGTGAGTGAGCAAGGCTGTGGATGGCTAAAGGTTGAAGAAGCCCTTCCAAGTCTATGACGCGTGGGTTCAGGTGACTAGTTCATGTGTGCACATATTACAAATTTTTACACTTCATATCAAACCCATATGTTGTTTACTGTTTTCTTGATGTGTTAATTAAATCATGTTAAATAGGAAAATATGATTGATTTGCTTATTATTTTTGGATCTGTAGCTCTACTGCTCCAAATGGTTTGAAATTTTTACAGTAGACTCTTGGTGTGATGCTCAGTGATTGGTAGACAGTTCATGATTTATGGTTGATGTATCACTGAGTTAGTGATTTAACTTGCTTGATGCACATTAAGTAGCTTTAAATGATTTACAAATAATATATAGATGTAAAAATGAAAAATGTTATTTCACTGTCCTTGCATGATATTATAGTAGCCTAAGAAAACTTAATATGGTCATGCATCCACAGAAAATAATTAGTTTTAGTTTTAACTTGCTCTCACAAACTTTATTGCATTAACAATTTGTTATTTTTGTAGTAATAAAATATAAAACCTGAGCATGTGAAATTTATACATTAGTCATAATGTTTTATTACATACGCCTCATAAAAATTCCAGCCCCAAATTAGATAGTTTCATATGGTGCTAAAATAACACCCATTTTATAATTATAAGAAGAGTTAGTGAAAAATTAGAAGTAGACAAATGGTATAATGAATGATGCATGGTTAAGTCTTCCTAAATTAGTATGCTTCTCACAATTGGTAGAGTAAAATTATAAGAGTCCAATGGTTAGTTAACTTCAATCAACCTTAAGTTAGCAAATGTAGTGATATAGTCGAAGCAATGAAACTAGTGATTAATATATATACATACATATATGTATAACACTTGAGTATATGAGGTTTTGTTCCTTGATGTCCATTACTAGTTGATAACTAAGTCATGATAATTTATACTTGAGAATTGGTGGTAGTATCTCTCTATGATTTTGCTTGGTGATTTAGTTGAGTGCTCTTGTGCTAGCAAAATGAAATTCCTACATCTACAGTTCTGGTTGTGTGATTAATCTGGTAGGGTAAAGTGTGTTTTCTATAGACATATGCTATATAAAAGTTGTAGTTGACTTAGATATCTATCTTGTCCTAAAATTGCATGAGCTAAGAATTAATGGTTTAGAAGTTATGCTTTTCACAAATTGAGTATTTGAATATGTCAAATTTCTGTACAGGTTTCAGAGATTGCAATGGTTGCTTCAGTTAATCTTATAATCAATTCTTGATGATCATAAGGAAGTTGTAGACGACTTCATTATCTTTCTTGTGTTAAAAATTCATTACCATAGGCCTCGTAGTTTAAAATTTATGAATTTTACAAAATGATTGTTGTGTTCTGTCTACTGTCTGGACAGATTTTGAAAGCTGTATTGTTTGGGTTGACTAAAATTGAAACCACTTCTTGGTGATTATAAAGTTATGTATTAATTTTATTAAACTTTCTAAAAAATCTTTGATCATCCTTTTTGGTGGTCTAAAGGTCTAGATATAGCTGTTTGTAGCGTGAAGACTGAATCTGTCCATATTTGAACAACAAGGCCTTCATAGTGTCTTTTACCCTTGATACATATTAAACCAACCTGAGATGTTTATAAATAATTTATAGACAATTTATTTAGATTTGCAGAAAGTTTAGGGTCAATTGATTTGGATACCTGAGTCTCTAGTTATAAATTTTTGAAGTCACAAGTCTGAATCTGTCCAAATCTGGACAGAGCTATCGTTTATCACTATTTAACCTTGTTAAGTATCTAATCACATTGAGATGACAATACCAAAAATGTAGAGCATTTCTTAAACTTTCCAAAAAGTATTTGTTCACTGTTTCTGGATTAATACCTTGTGAGTTATGACTGAAACAAGTAACTACTGTGCTGCTATCCTAAACATGTTGAGTGTGATTGATTGCTCTACCCTGTTGTATTTCTTGAGTCGACTCCTTGATTGTTTTGATCTTGGCTGAACATGTAATAATGATAGCAACTAATATAATTGGGCCTAAATATATATGTTACTAATACACATCTCACTAAGTTAGTGAACTAATTTTGTTAAGGTCTAATAAGTAGCTTAGCTTGATCAACACTTAGCAATTGTAGTTCTATGTTCGGAGAAACAAAATGAATAATGTACTCTCTTTAGCTTTTTGCTAGTCCGGGATGCTACAAAGTAACCAACCTTATTAAAGTAGTATAATATGTAATTGTGATTAAACTACCTCATTTTGTGTGTTCTCTTGGGTGTGTGCTTCCAGTAGAATATTGCGAATGATTGTAAAACCCGATTAAGTAACTATTTGTTTTAACTAAGTCTGTCTATATATAAGTCATAGCAAATTTATGTGTACTTAGCTGGTTTAATAATAAGTAACGAAGGAACGATTAAAGTGAACATGGTAAATGCTTGTACACGTGATGTCATGTTTGTGTTGGGTAAATATAGGAAATGTTCGTCGCACTTCTAGTGGTGTTGATGTTGTGCGTTCAATGACGTGTAGTTAGCTAGCGCTAGTGTATGTGGTTGTTCACGATGCCTCGCTATTTAGAGTTTAATTCGCTACCGCGTGTTTTGGTATTGTCTTATGATATTTTTCATCATATTCATACATATGCATCATGCATCTCATTTAGGATCTAGAGATGATGATCGTGCAAGTGATGTGGTGCCAACCACAAGATGCAATTGGTGGACGATCGAGTGCCATCTAGCAAACACTATCTAGTGTTGGATTACAGTCAAGCGTTTGAAAGTACTAAGCACATGCCGAGAAATATGGTAAATCGGTAAGCCTAGTACCTGAGTGAACCTGGCAGCAGACATACCTCCCCTCATGTTCATGAGATAGGGTCTCCCATTCTGGTTATGGTGGATACAAGTGCGGTCACTGCACGGTGACGGCCGGGGTCAGTGGAGCATTGTATGCCAATGACAGTGGGCCCTGTTATGCTGACGGGGAATCGATGGGGATGGTTGACGTGTGTGTGGGGATAGAGTGCTCCGACATGTCGTGTGTTTAGGTTTTCCTTGCAAGGTTAAAAACTTGATTCGAATCGTCTGCTTCTCGCAGCTAATGAGACTGTTTGATACATGCTGCTACATCGAGTAAGAAGTGAAATGAGTTTTCATGAGATAAAGTGTTGCTTGCACTAAATGTTTGTTACCATGAATGTTTAGAAGGATGAAACCTAGCTTAAGGAATATTATTAAACTTGCAAAAGCTAAAATTTGATTTTAGACTCAGCTAGTGCTTTTGGCAAACCAAACCTCTCAGCCAAACAGCTTCATGGTCTAGAGTAGAGGAGTAGACTCCTCACACCGGGTAAGTCTATCTGAGTATTAGTATACCCAGCCGTGCTTGTGGCATAATTTTTTTACAGGTACCTTCGAGGAGGACATGTTTTCTGGGTTGGACAGTCGAGTGGAACCCTACCTCAGCAGGTGATGACCAGGAGGAGTGATGTACCAGGCTTTGCCTCGCTCTTCATTTATCGTTAGTTAATTTCCGCTGCAACAAGAACAATGTTTCCTGTTTTCAAACTGCGATGATGTAATAACTCTAAGTACTCATTTTAATTGTGGTATTATGCTTTATTGTATTTCTCTATGTCTCACCTTCGTGTGAGAAATTGATATTCGATCCCTGGGTAAGTGGCTTCAACCGGACTAGATCCAAGGAATGGACAGTTTATTCCGTCTTAAGTGCGGGTCATTGCCCTTAGGGTGAGACTAAGACACTTAAGCTAGAATAATCTGGGCGGTTCCACCACAGCTGGTATCGGAGCGAGTACCACTTCAGAGAAGTCAATAAGTCATAAATACCAACTTTTCAAAAGTAAAACTTGCTCAGAAACCAATGTTGGATAGATGTCAGGACGATAAGGATAGACCTAGGTCGTGAAGTCTTAGGAAATAGATGGGTAACTAGATGGCTATATATGTATGTCGTAAAGGCTACTACTATTAGGAAGGATGCTGTAGCAAGCACCCGAAAAGTAGTTAGGTCTGAGAAGACGCCTAGAATGAGCATGCATCATGATTGTCGCATATTGTCTCTTGTGCATCAACATGTTTCTCTGACCTTCAGTCCAATAACAAGAAATTGTGAATAATGTGATGTATTGCCACTTTGTGAACTATAGGAGATGTATTATCTTGTGTTGTTATGATAGTCTTAATTAGGTTGTGCTATGTGTTTCTTTTGCCTTGCTATCTAGAAGGTATGGTAACTATTCAATCCATTTTGCCTTTAACCAATAAAAACATTGTTGTCTGTTCTGCTCATAAAAAGACCCCAGTTCAAACAATCTAGTGGTCCCCTAGTGAAACCATTATAGAAAAAAAATCACATGCTTGTCGCAGTTTTTTTCTAGCCCTTGTGTGTTTCACCCTTGAATTTACACTTGCACAACTTGCAGCTTGTAGATCCCCATAGCTTGACCGCTAGCCAAACCCAAGCTTCCTTGTGCACGTGTTTATGTCAAAGAAATTATTTGGTGTCTAGTTGCGCAAACCATATGCAAGCCATGTTTCTTTCTATAAATCCTTAATCCAAAACTTCATAGCATTTCTGCTGCTCATCCTAGAAGATCTTGTTTTCCTACCTCTCCTATGTCCGAATCTGGTAATCATTTTCCTTGTGAATCATGTTGTGGCCTATCATCCGAATCTTCAGATCCTTCATTTATTCTGCCCCCATTATCATGTTATCTGCTATAACCCGTTCTCAAGCATTGGATGTTGATCTGCATAAATCTCTCATTTCTGGTCTTTCTGATGCTCTTTCTCTAGGCATCATGACGTCGTTTTATCAATCTTATCTCTAAATGGCATATCCATGTCCATGTGGATTAATGGATTTTACTGGTATCCTTGGATCTCATGTGTCTCTAAAAGCTCAACAATCTATTTTGATCTCATGGTTGGTTCCTCCTCACATCAAATTTCGTACTAGTCTCTTGCCAAATAATCTTCATGGTGACCATGAAATAGTTCTCAGAGTTGAAGAAAATTCTTATTCGTTGCTCTTGTGTCAACAAATCTATGTTTCAACTCCTACCATGTTCTTGTTTTTCCGAGCCATACTCTCAAGGGCTCCATCTATCTATGTCCCGTGGATTTCTCATTGGTTACGTTCAGTAATGGTATTAGGGATAATGGCTAATGGTGCCGCAACGAAACCGAGAGCCTCCTATGGGTGCACACATAAGGTTGAGCTGCTCGGCACGCGCTGGTATCACGGTTAATAGTCGTGATCCATTATAAGACTATACCGATGTGCTATCTTTTGTGGACATTCTCTCAAAGTGATCGCTGCATTTTGTCTCAATATGTAGCGATAATTTTGTCCAAATCTACCTTCCGTATATTGTTGGATAACATCTCATGGATTGGTATCTGCCATCAGCCTGGGAGTTACATGCCTCTCTACCCTTAAGAGTCTTTGTTCGAATCTCGTGACGAGATTCTATTAAAGGGGAAGGTTGTGACACCCCTGGTGTCTATTTCGTGTTATGTCATGACATTTGTCCCTAGCTCGGATCGTCAGTGAAAATTTCTATTTCTTGATTACATTTATCTCCATTTATCAAGTTACTTATGAAAGTTTCACCAAGTTTAGAATAATTCGATCTCAAGAACAGCCAAATTTGGAGCCTATTAAAACTTTATTTCTTAAAGAAAATGCAAACTCGAAAGTCAATCTCGTCTCGTGAATCCCATCTAGACTCATTTATTCGGACTCTCGACAATTGTTATGTTATCCGATCTGTGTCCGGATCCGCTTTCTCGATATTCGGTCTATGTCCAAATACATAGTCCAAATCCGCATTCTCTAGAGGAATCTCTGTTGTGCCAACCTCTAATTAATTCTTATGCAAATCGACTTATCTCTATATCATCATTCATCTCTATCTATCAAGTGTATTCTAAAGATTTCTCGAAGTTGAACCAAATGCTCGCATGAGAAGATAAATCCTATGCTTGCTTGAAACTGCTCGTTTCAACAAATGCATATTTTGAAATTCAACCAAACCTTGTCATCTTGCTCAAACAATTTTATATGAACTCTACAATAAAAGTTATTAAGGGTCCATACCAAGAAAATGTCAAGAAAATACTTCTATTGCCTTAAAAATATAATTTGAAGCTTTATAACGATGCTACTTTGACCAAAGTGAAACTTCCATTTATATTCAAGATACAAGGTTTGACCTTTAATAAAAGTTGTAAAACCTGTGTTATACAACAAATGTTACAATTACACCTAGCCTTGATTCAATTTCTAAGTATCTAAAACAGTACCCTTAAGACAGAATAAAAATATGATTTCAGGATTCGAATCCTTCTAAGTCTGGAATCAATGTCGATCGGGTTGACGTCTCGCGTTCCCAAAGTTTTGTTGAACAACTCGAGTTTCCCTAAATATATAAGTTCTTAATAACTAAAAGAGGCACAATGTGTTGAAAGATGTCATTCATCTGATTCTGTTTGACATGTTTTGACACTCATTTTCACAAGTTTCCATTGATTTCTAAGGCACTGACAAACCAATTTTTGTGGTTCTATAACTCTCTAACCAGTGCACGAATGACCTCAAGTTCTGTACAAAATTTGTAGAGTGTAGATCAAGAAAAATATCTCGTACAGTGACTGAGATCCGAATCCAAACAGAAAACGTCAAAAACGTCCGTCCAAAGTCACCACTGTAGCACCTGCCACCTGTTGGACACTGGCAGGCATGCTCTGAAGCTTTTTCTCTATAAATTTCAGCCCAGCCCCCTTTCTCTTCTCCTCCACGCCATTTCCTTCTCCAGCCAGGCCTCCTCACGCCAGCCCCACATCGAGCCCTCTGCTCCCATCTCACACACCATCGCCCTACTCCTTCCTCATCCATGGACGGCAAGCACCCTGCCCCGTCTCTCACTAGTAGCCTGGGCGTGCATGCATCTAGCTCCCTGCATCCGGGCATTTTTTTGTTAAGCAAGGTACTTTCCCCAAGTCGATCTCGCCCTGCGCACACTGCTCCTCTCTAGCATGTGCCCCAACTCTTCCCTACTCTTGGTGAGTGGCCAAGGCTATGGATGGCTGAAGGTTGAAGAAGCCCTTTCGAGTATGTGACACATGGGTCCAGATGACTAGTTCATGTGTGCACATATTATAGATTTTTACACTTCTTTCTAAAACTCATATCTCAAGTTTGGGAGCTCAGAAAATAGTGAAACTTATTTAGTTAGCTTCATTATAAAATGCTCTAACTATTGGATCTATAAGTTGGCATGTTTTAGTGGAAACTTTCTGCTGTAGAAATTCATATTTAAAACTGGTTTAGAAAATAAATGAACTTGCTTCTCTCCATAGTTTTAATTTTAAAAATCCAAAAATTATGAGCCTTGTTTTGTTAGTTAGATGATGTCATACTCTAGCTAATCTCTACTACTTATTAAGGTTGCAATAGTAGTCGGCCATTCCGCGTTCTGCCCATTCCGTGTTCTGCCTTTCCGATTCCCTCCCCTCGCACAGTCCATTCCCATGTTCTGCCAGCATTCCCCATCCCCGCAAAGCCCATTCTCATTCCCCTTTCCCCAGTACAGCCGACGCCTAGCTAAAATTAAAAAAATACACATGTCCCCAAAGGGATTCGAACCCACGACCTCTCAAGCAAATGCTAGCAGTAGCTACCACTACACCACATGTGTGTTTATGTCTACATCTATAACAGAAAACACATCTACTACATTTCTCCCCAAGCCCACCTGCTATCCTTGCACAATGCATAATAGTAGATAAGTATCACCGAGATTCTTCAATTATATTTTTGGATGAAGAGAGTAGTATTTAAAGAAGAGCCTTGCATGCAATTTCTTTTGTTTGAATAATGTTTTCAACTTAAATTCTTTTTTTGCATGCGTGACATTTATTCTTCGTAATATTTTTCCATGGATCTGACTTGTGAGTCATTTTTATAAACCAACGCCAAACATGAATTCATGTTTCGTACTTGAAAACCCCGAACAAACACCATTAGCTGGAGGCACTCGCGTTAGGGTCGCTCATCGACGACAAGAAGAAACTTGGCGACTGCCAGTTCGACCTCTAGAAACAGTCCTACGTGACAGCATGTGTCGCTATGTACGACAAGCTCCGGCGCAGCCGCCGCTTGGACGCGGTGCAGAGCGGCTGCTCCGCGTTGTCCATCGTCAAGCAGGGGAACCTCATGGTCGTCGCCAACGTCGGCGACTCTCGGGTTGTTATGGTCACAACATTTGACGACGACGCCATCACGTCGTCCAGCTCATCATCCACCTGAAGCCCAACCTGCCACGTAAGTCGCTACTGACTGGCCATGAATTCTTGTGCGCTAAGACGATGGCTGTTGCTGACGTTGTATGAGTATCCTCGAACACGATGTATGTAGAGGAGTAGCGCATCCGGTGGTGCAATGGCCAGGGGTACTACCTTGCTAATGAGCCCGGGGTGCACTTCGTTTTACAGCCCAGCCAAGAGTCATCAGTACTCGGTATGTCGCGCGCGTTCGACGACTACTATATCGAGGACTGTGGCGTCATCTTGGCGCCAGATGTGACGCAGTGGAGGACCGACAACAATGACCAGTTCGTCATCCTCGCCACCGTTGGGGTAGCTTTTGTGCCGACTTGCCTTTAATTCTCTTCGTAAACACACACTTGCCTTTTTGTTTAAGCAAAAGCGTATGGTGGTACGTGTCTGATGACTAACGATGTACGAGAAAATTTCTTCCGGTATGTGTGGAACGTGCTCTCCAATGATGAGACCATGCAAATCATAACATATATCGAAGTCTGCATGATACTGATGGTTGCAATGTAGTGGTGAAACAGATAGATTATAAATAACAAAATTTATGTATGGCCATAATCATAAATTGGTTATGAAACATTTTCTCATAACGATATAACATACATTTTGTATATAAGTTATCGTATTATACTGGTATTATATATTCCCATTGCAACGCACGGGCATTCAGCTAGTAAAAATATAAAACCCCATATGCTTTACTTTTTGCATGATGTGTTGATTAAATCATGTTCAATAGGAAAAATATGATTGATTTGCTTGTTATTTTTGGATCGGTAGCTCTAGTGCTCCAAATGGATTGAAATTTTTACAGTAGACTCTTGGTGTGATGCTCGGTCACTGGTAGACATTTCATGATTTATGGTTGATGTATCACTGAGTTAGTGATTTAACTTTCTTGATGCATATTAAGTAGTTTTAAATGATTTACAAATAATATATAGATGTAAAAATAAAAAATGGTGTTCCACTGTCCTTGCATGACATCATAGTAGCCTAAGAAAACTTAATATGGTCATGCATCCACATAAAATAATTAGTTTTAGATTTAACTTGCTCTCACATGCTTTATTGCATTAACAATTTGTTATTTTTGTAGTAATAAAATAGAAAACCAGAGCATGTGAAATTTATACATTAGTCATAATTTTTTATTACCTATGCCTCATAAAAATTCCAGCCCCAAATTAGATAGTTTCATATGGTGCTAAAATAACACCCATTTTATAATTATAAGAAGAGTTAGTGAAAAATTAGAAGTAGACAAATGGTATAATGAAAGATGCATGGTTAAGTCTTCCTAAATTAGTACACTTCTCACAATTGGTAGAGTAAACTTGTACGAGTTCAATGGTTAGTTAACTTCAATCAACCTTAAGTTAGCAAATATGGTCGAAGCAATGAAACTAGCGATTAATATATATACAAACATATATTATAACACTTGAGTATATGAAGTTTTGTGCCTTGATGTCTATCACTAGTTGATAACTAAGTCATGATAATTTAGACTTGAGAGTTAGTGGTAGTATCTCTCTATGATTTTTCTTGGTGATTTAGTTGAGTGCTCTTGTGCTAGCAAACTGAAATTCCTACATGTACAGTTTTGGTTGTATGATTAATCTGGTAGGGGAAAGTGTGTTTACTGTAGACATGTGCTATATAAAAGTTGTATTTAACTTAGATGTCTAGCTTGTCCTAAAATTTCATGAGCTAAGAGTTAATTTAGAAGTTATGGTTTTCACAAATTCAGTACCTGAATCTGTCCAATTTCTATACAGGTTTCAGAGATTGCAATGGTTGCTTCAGTTAATCTTAGAATCAATTTTTGATGATCATAAGAAAGTTGTAGACAATTTCCTTATCTTTCTTGTGTTACAATTTGATGACCATAGGCATGGTAGTTTCAAAGTTATGAATTTTACAAAATGATTGTTGTGTTCTGTCTATTGTCTGGACAGATTTCGAAAACTGTATTGTTTGGGTTGACTAAAATTGGAACCACTTCTTGGTGATTATAAAGTTATGTAGTACTTTTATTAAGCTTTCCAAAAAGTCTTGGATCATCCTTTTTGGTGGTCTAAAGGTCAAGATATAGATGTTTGAAGCGTGAAGACTAAATCTGTCCATATTTGAACAGCAAGGCCTTCATAGTGTCTTTTACCTTGATACATATTAAACCAACCTGAGATGTTTATAAATAATTTGTATACAATTTAATTAGGTTTCTAGAAAGTCTAGGGTCAATTTATTTGGATACCTGAGTCTCCAGTTATGAATTTTTGAAGTCACAAGTCTGAATCTGTCCAAATATGGACACAGCTGTCATTTATCACTATTTAACCTTGTTAAGTGTCTAATCACATTGAGATGACAATACCAAAAATGTAGAGCATTTCTTAAAATTTCCAAAAAGTATTTGTTCACTATTTTTGGATTAGTATCTTGTGAGTTATGACTGAAACATGTAACTATTGTGCTGCTATCCTAAACATGTTGAGCGTGATTGATTGCTCTACTCTCTTGTGTTTCTTGATTCGACTGCTTGCTTGTTTTAATCTTTGTTGAACATGTAATAATGATAGCAACTAATATAATTGAGCCTAAATATATTTAAGTTACCAATACATATCTCACTAAGTTAGTGAACTAGTTTTGTTAAGGTCTAATAAGTAGCTTAGCTTAATCAACACTTAGCAATTGCAGTTCTATGTTCGGAGAAACAAAATGAATAATGTACTCTCTTTAGATTTTTGCTAGTCCGGGATGCTACTAAGTAACCAACCTCATTAAAGTAGTATAATGTGTAATTGTAATTAAACTACCTCATTCCGTGTGTTCTCTTGGGTGTGTGCTTGCAGTAGAATATTGTGAATGATTGTAAAACCCGATTAAGTAACTATTTGTTTTTAACTAAGTCTGTCTATATATAAGTCATAGCAAATTTATGTGTACTTAGCTAGTTTAATAATAAGTAACCAAGGAACGATTAAAGTGAACATGGTAAATCCTTGTACTCGTGATGTCATGTTTGTGTTGGGTAAATATAGGAAATGTCCGTCGCCCTTCTAGTGGTGTTGATGTTGTGCGTTCAATGACGTGTAGTTAGCTGGCGCTAGTGTATGTGGTTGTTCATGATGCCTTGCTATTTAGTGTTTAATTCGCTGTTGTGTGTTTTGGGATTGTCTTGTGATATTTTTCATCATATTCATACATATGCATCATGGATCACATTTAGGATCGAGAGATGATGATCGTGCAAGTGATGTGGTGCCAACCACAAGATGAAGTTGGTGGATGACCCAAAGAAGGATGGACTTAACCAGTGGTTGCTCGCCAAGCGAGTGTCATCTAGCAAAAACTATCTAGTGTTGGATTCCAGTCAAGCGTTTGAAAGTACTAAGCACATGCCGAGAAATATGGTAAATCGGTGAGCCTAGTGTAACACCCCTTGAGTTAACAAAACTAAAACTCTGGCATGACATTATATGCATTAGCATTTCATTATGTATGTTACACCTAGAGTGCATCCACTAGGTAAAAATTCCAAAACAAGCTTGTGATGTGATGACTTGACTTGATCTTTAACCCTAGGATAGGGCACTTTTCCAAGGATTAGAAGCATGTGGGTGTGTGAGATGAGAATTAGAGTATGATCTTAAACGTTAGTAAAGATGTTCAAGAAAGACTAAACTTAGAGAGTTTAAGTGCAACTTAAACCATAGAATACTCAAAACCCTAATAGAAACCCTAACAACCCAAATTAGTGTCCTATAAGGTGACTTCAATTTTTATGCACTTTTGGACCAAAGTGCATATATCAAAGTGGTACAGTAACAAAAACTAAGAAACTTTTATATTTGGAGATTTCCAAGTTTTGTGGAACAAATTGGAGTAAATTGCAAAAGATCTCAAAAGCACCCATATGGCTAACTCTGAAAACAGTGTTATCAGGCCAAGTTTAAGCCTTAATATCTCTTGATCTATGGGGGTTTTGCCATGGGTCACTACAACAAATTTGTAGAGTTACTATAGTAGTCCAAGTTTGATTAAAGTATTGATCCCTAGAACTATACAGAAACTGGAGCAAAATGGACTAGAATGTGGCAGAACCACCCGAATTATTCCAGCTTAAGTGCCTAAGTCACGCCTCAGGGGCCGTAACACACTTAAATCGGAATAATCCGTCAGTCCCTCAGATCTAGTCTGATAGAGCCACTTAACCAGGATCAAATTCCACAATCTCACTCGAAGGTGAGTCACAGAAGAAATACAATAAAACATGAAACCTCAAATTAAGTACTGAGTTATTACATAAATCGGAGTTTTTGCGTAGAAAATAAAGTTCACAAAATAAAGTGCAGCGGATAATCGATGTCGTCGGTATCGAGGAATTGGGCAAGGCCTAGCCCACTACTCCTCGTGCTCCTCTCCTGCCGGAGCAACATCCCACTCGACCATCCAACCCGGTGGCAGGGTGGTAGGCCAAGTCACACCATCAACCATTTCCTGAATGGTACCTGCAAAAATTATGCCACAAGCAAGGCTGAGTATACTAATACTCAGCTAGACTTAACCGGTGTGAGGAGTCTACTCCTCTACCTCTAGACTATGCAGCTGTTTGGCTGAGGGGTTTGGTTTGCCAAAAGCACTAGCTGTTTCTAAAAGCAAATTTTTAGCTTTTCAAATTCTATCATCATTAACTTAGCTAGATTTGCTCCTTCTAAGCATACATGGTGACAAGCATTTTAGTTCAATCAATAAGTTATCTCATGTAACCACATTTCACTTCTTACTCGATGCAGTACAAGGAATCAAGCAGTCTCATTAGTTGCGAGAAGCAGACGATTCGAATCGAGTTTTAACCTTGCAAGGTAAACCTAAACACACGACATGTCAGGGTACTCCGACCCCACACATGACAACCGTCCCCATCGATTCCCCGTTCGCGTCCAGGCCTCACCTCCTTGGCATACAATGCTCCACTGACCCCGGCTGCCGCCGTGCAGTGACCGCACTTGTACCCACCATAGCTAGCATGGGAGACCCAGTCTTAGGTCGCATGAGGGATAAAGTCCGCGCCCGGCTTCAATCAGGTACTAGGTTTACCGGTTACCATTTTTCCCGGCATGTGCTTAGTACGTTCAAAAGCTTGACTCAGGTATCCACACATTAATCCTTAATTCCTTTTTCCCGTCTCATGGACAAGGCATCCTCCCTGGATCCAAGCCCATAGACTAACATATATCCCATTATCAAGATGAATACAATCAATTCCTGACCTCGCGCGAGTGCTAGAAAAATCACTCGACTTCTACCGAGATCCTGATTAGCAAGCAGCTACTCGACCTAGCATACTAGTATTCATCTCAAAAAAAAGGAGTCCTAAGTTCATGCAACTGGAGGGTTCCAAGCAATTCCTACACTTAAGTGCACATTACAATCCTACAAGCATTAAGTGTAGTAAAGTAGTATATAGTAATACGGTTATGCATAAAACCGGGGCTTGCCTTCAATTGTTGGGGCTGCGGGGAGATCCTCAATAGCAGCCTCTGAAGCCTGCTCTTGGTCCTCCTCTTGGACAGGTCCTTGCTCGGGGATGAACACGTACTCTCCGTCGGCAAGATTACAATCTAATGAATGCAATGCGTAAGATATATGCATGATATGATATGTGCTTTTAGAAATTACAACTTTAAAGGTGTATGATCTTTTTGAGTTAAACAAAGTTAACTTTACTTATGTAAGACCCTTGGATGGTATACTTGGTAAATTGGGTCAAACTTAGTTAAGGTAAGTGGTAGGTTTATTTTTGGGGTTCCACTGAATTCCTTTTAAGTCTTAGGGAGAATTGACAAGTTCTCAAGTTAGGCTTATTGGGGTGAGGTTTATTTCTTCTTTCCTTTTTTTTATTCTCTTAAGGTTTTGGAGTAGGTTTGAACTACAAGTTGCTTTTATAAAATTCTAAAAATTCTGCAAAAATTACAGTGGCTGGGTACTGGTGTATGTTTCTCTGTCTCAAAATGTGGGGATCAGAAAGTGAATATTTTTCTCTGGACAAAATTACCAAAGTTTAGGGCAGAAGGGGTACTTTGAACTACAACTATTATTTAACAGTGGGTAATTCTTTAAAACTTATTTTTGTTGGCTTTTGGGTGCTATAACATGACTTGATACAAATTTCTAGTCATTAATACCTTTTAATTATTTTTCTATGGTTTTCTCAAGTTTCTAGCCAAGTGGGTGATTTCTACTACCACTATATTTGAAAAATATCAAACAACAGAGTTCTCATTTTTCTTGGTTATCGTTTTGCGCAAGAGCAATCATTCTGAAGTTTGGCATCTTTTTGCTTAAGGGAAGGGGTGGTATGCATTATTTGAATTAAGTGGCCTTTCTCTTAAATCATTAGCAATAGGTATGAGTTTGCTCCTTTTTCATGGGTTTGCATTTTTCTCTGGTGGTTTATCTCATTATGGACTTAGCAAATTTTTGGTTGCCCATTATCACATTATTAGGGGTTGTTCATGGTTTATTTGGAAAATACCTCATTAGCATTTCATATTTATTTTCCTTACTTAAAAAGTTGGGCTGAGGTGTTCTTTATTTTTGTAGTGGGGCTCTGGTGGTTACAAGTCCACTGGATTTTTATTATCCATTTTGGTTATAGTTTTGTAACTCTAATAATTGATTTTCAGTCCAAATAAGGCTAAATAAAAAATTTTAATTTAAAACAGGTCTGAACTAATAGTCTCTGTATTTTTCCTAGGTTCTCTGTTACTTAAGCAAACTAGGAAAAATAATTTAACTCACTGTTCATTAATTTCTAATGCCTTTCTGATTTTTCCTAAGTTTTGGGCAAAATAGCTTTAATGGAATATCTACATCATATTTTCCAATGCTAGGGTTCCTACTATTTTTAATTAGTGTCTAAATGAGGTTTGAACATCTACAAATTTTCTTAAGTTCAGCACAGGAGAAAAACTAATTTTCCTTAATTAAACAAGGTTTGGTAAGTTTCTGTTTTAATTTTAAACTCTAAAATTCAGAACAGAAAGCATAGGGTTTACCATTTTTAAATGACAGTTCATAATATTTAGGATCTAGCAAAATTAGTTTGACAACTTTTGATTAAGTATTGACAGTTCATAATTTTACAATTTCTAATGCCTCAAGTTATGGGTTTTCTAAGTTCTCTGGTCATTTTAAAAAGATTAACAGAATTGATTAAATGGAAATCCACTTTGCACTAGGGTCCCTGGCGGGTTTTCTAAGTTTTCTTCGCGGATCATTCCTTAGGCTACTATTCACATGAGTCACTGACGTTACAGAAAACCCCTCGGGTTCTACAAATCCTAACCCGAGGTCCTTCGTCTAACTCAAACAGTAACCGCGGCGGAAGAAAGGGCGGAGGGGCTTACCGGCGGCGAGATTGCTCCGGTGAAGTGGTCGAGGACGTAGGGGAGGTCTCGGGGATCACAACGGTGTGCGGGTCGCCGTCGGAGATGGCCGGAGTCGGTCGGTCCACGCACGCAGGCGGGGATGCTCGTCGGCGGCGAGGAGTCCGGCCTGGTCACGGTGAGATAGAGCAATTGGATGGGTCAGATAGGTTCATGGGATGCCAGAGAAGATATGGGTGCAAGGAATTGGTCGGAGACTCACTGGATAGCTCGGTCCACGCGCGGCGGCGGAAGACCGAAGTCCGGTGAGGTCGATCTCGGGCTTCCGGTGAAGTCTGGCCGGGTCCGAGGGCTTGGCGAGCTTCACGGGCTACTAGCGGAGCTAGCCGAAGCACTGGCTCGACTCGAGGGTGGCTGGAGTGGGCTGGCCACGGTGGCCGAAGCTCTGGCGGGCAGAAATGAGCTCGCCGGAGCTAAGGAGAGGGGGCTGGCCGGTGAAGGTGAGTGCGGGGCGAAGTGAGGCGCGCCCGGGGAGGCTTTATAGGCGTGGGCGGGCACGACCGAGGGCAAGGGCGCGCGGCGGACTTGACCGGACGTCGGGGCGAGCGCGCGCGCGGGTTGGGCGAGCTCTGGCGTGCCGACCAGGGTCGAACACGTGTGCCCGTGCGTTCTGCCCAAGTTCTAGCGCGTGTGGTCGCTCATCCGAGCCTTCTCTCGCCTTGGTCAGTGCACAAAACCTCTTCTCCTCCCTACAAGCTACCGATCTTGTGTGGGGGTCATAGGATTTTGCCTACTGGTTGCAGAGATATGGAGCCAGGAAATCCGGTCTGTCTCCCTGCTCAAACCCGAGGCAAATCCAGGGTTTTGTCGTGTCTAGGGCTCGCGTCCCAATGCCATCTTCTGGCACACGACAGAGGGGTTAGTTAGGCACAATTTTGTTAATGGGGCCATTAGGATTCGAGTTAGGGATCAAGGTGAACATCCCTGATCTTTGGCTCAAGGTCTGAATTTCAGAATTCTGAAATTCAGAATTCCCATTAAGTCCCCACATGAGAAGCTTGATTTGGGGTTTTATTTGAGTTATTTTGTCCAAGCTTTCTCAACCTTTATTGTTGCTTATTAAATATACTTCAATTTTTATAATTGGCTCAAGTCACAATTTCAAATTTTTCATACCCTTTTCCTTATTTTCTTTGATTTTGCTCATGGGGCTTACTTAGGGTTTTTATCAGGGTTGCACATTCTTACCTTTTTAAAAGACTCAATTGTTTTGATCATGACACTTTTAAGTATATACTTGGTGAATTCTTTATTACTTAAGTTAATTTGATGCTCATGCTTACTTTG
Source organism: Zea mays (assembly GCF_902167145.1). Lineage (NCBI taxonomy): Eukaryota > Viridiplantae > Streptophyta > Magnoliopsida > Poales > Poaceae > Zea > Zea mays. Next base: position 68,810,491 of record NC_050098.1, read on the forward strand.
GTTCACATAAAATAATGGTTCTTGGTTTGGCATTTGAGAGAAACCCTAGGTGACACTGGGGTGTCACAGCCTTCCCCCCTTAAAGGAATCTCGTCCCGAGATTCGGGCCAGAGTCCTCCCAGGGTGAAGCGAAGGGTGAGACTTATAGGAAATGGGTGATTATTGTTATTATTAGGGTAAAACTGCTCTTCGAATGTCATTCTCTTTGCAACTTCAGAAAGAAGTCCTTTTAAGTTTTACTTCATAGTTACTTCATTCTGAATTAAGATCATATTTTTGAAAATTAGATTCGAAGGGCAGGAGGAGGGGTTGGGGTGATTACGTACCAGCTTCCTTAGGTAGGCAATCGGGGAAGTTGGATCTCAAGAATTCCTCGGTTTCCCAAGTAGCTTCCTCCTCTGAGTGATTACTCCACTGGACCTTGTACATCTTGATCGATTTAGCCCGAGTTGATCTTTCTTTGCAATCCAGAATCTTGGAGGGGTACTCTTGGTACGATAGATCAGGCTCTATCTCCAATTCTGGCTCTGCTATGATCTCGGTCGGCAATCGAACACACTTCTTCAGCTGAGATACATGGAATACACTGTGAATGGCATACATCTTTGAAGGTAACTTCAGCTTATATGCCACGGGTCCACATGCCTCTATGATCTCATAAGGTCCAATGTAACGAGGGGCTAGCTTGCCTTTGATCCCAAACCTCTGCACTCCCTTGGTGGGTGATACCTTGAGGTATACAAAACTTCCCACCTCGAATTGGAGAGGTTTCCTTCTTCTATCATGGTAACTCTTCTGCCTGGCCTGAGCAGCTTCTAGATTCTTCCTGATTAGTTTGACCTTCCTTTCGGCTTCAGTCACTAAGCCAGGTCCAAAAACTTCTCTTTCACCAGGTTGAGACCAATTGAGTGGTGTCCTGCACCTTCTTCCATAGAGAGCTTCAAAAGGTGCTATCTTTAGGCTGGATTGATAACTATTGTTATAAGCAAACTCTGCCAAGGAGAGGTACCTATCCCAGTTCTTGCCACAATCGATTGCACAAGCTCTCAGCATATCCTCCAGAATTTGGTTTACCCTTTCCGTCTGACCATCAGTCTGTGGGTGTTAAGCTGAACTCCTAATTAGCTTGGATCCCAAAGACTCTTGCAATTGTTCCCAAAATCTGGCAACAAATTGGGCTCCTCGGTCGGAAACAATGGTCCGAGGTAATCCGTGCAAACACACGATCCGGTCAATATACAGTTCTGCATACTTCTGAGCCTTATCAGTGGTGTGCACAGGAAGAAAATGTGCCACTTTCGTCAATCGGTCCACAATAACCCAAATTGAATCATGATGACGAGAGGTGCTGGGCAGACCCACAATGAAATCCATGCTGATATCATCCCACTTCCACGAAGGTACGGAGAGTGGTTGCAAAGCTCCAGCTGACTTCAAGTGGCTTGCCTTTATCCTATGACAGGTGTCACATTCTGATACATACTGGGCTATCTCCCTCTTCATTCTGGTCCACCAGCACAAAGGCTTCAGATCATGGTACATCTTGGTGCTTCCCGGATGCATAGAGAATTTGGAGAGATGAGCCTCATCCAAAATTTTCCTCTTGAGGTCCTGGTCTTTAGGAATCACCAATCTGCTTTTGAACCATAACACACCCTTTTCATCTTGGCGGAAACAATTATACTTCTCAACCTTCTGATGGAGATTCCTTTTGATAATTTGCACTCCCTTGTCATTGAGATGGGCCATGATAATCTGGTCTTGTAAAGCTGGCTCAACAGAAATGTGAGACAAAGAACCAGAAGGAATCACTTCGATTTGCATCTTGCTCAACTCATCACACAAGGTGTTAATGCGAGAATCCATCAGAATACAATTGCATTGCAACTTCCGACTCAAGGCATCTGCTACCACATTAGCTTTTCCTGGGTGATAATGTACCTCCAGGTCATAATCCTTGATCAGCTCTAGCCATCTTCTCTGCCTCATGTTGAGATCAGCCTGAGTAAAGATGTACTTAAGGCTCTTATGATCAGTGAAGATGTTGCAGTGGGTTCCCATTAGATAGTGCCTCCACATCTTCAATGCATGAACCACTGCTGCCAACTCGAGGTCATGAGTGGGATAGTTTTGCTCATGAGGCCTGAGTGCTCATGAGGCATAAGCAATGACTCGGTTGTCTTGCATCAAGACACAACCTAGCCCGGTGCCAAAGGCATCGCAATACACATCAAAAGGCTTGCTGTTGTCGGGTTGCGCCAATACTGGTGCTGTGGTCAGATGCTGCCTTAATGCATGAAATGCATCTTCGCACTTCTGACTCCAAACAAATTTGACTTCTTTCTTCAGCAACTCAGTTATAGGCTTCGCAATTCGAGAGAAGTCCGGAATAAATCTTCGGTAATAACCAGCCAATCCCAGAAAACTCCGAATCTGGCGAACAGTCGTTGGTGGCCTCCAGTTCATCACCTCTTGCACTTTATCAGGATCAACAACTATTCCTGCTTGAGAGATAGTGTGACCCAAGAATTTGATTTCCTTTAGCCAAAAATCACACTTGGATAACTTGGCATAAAGGTGGTGCTCTCGCAGACGTTGAAGCACTACATGCAAATGCCCGGCATGTTCTTCTTCGTTCCTTGAGTATACCAGAATATCATCGATGAAAACCACCACGAACTTGTCCAATTCCGGCATGAAAACATAATTCATCAGATACATGAAATACGCTGGTGCATTTGTCAGCCCGAATGACATCACCAAGAATTCATATAGCCCATATCTGGTTGAGAATGCCGTCTTCGGAATATCACTTGCTCGTATCTTGATCTGATGGTAGCCAGAGCGAAGGTCTATCTTGGAAAACACCTTGGCCCCGACCAACTGGTCAAAAAGAACATCAATACGAGGCAAAGGATACTTGTTCTTGATAGTTACCGCATTAAGAGGGCGGTAATCTATACACAGGCTCAAGCTTTCATCCTTCTTCTTTACAAACAGTGCTGGACATCCCCAAGGCGAAGTGCTTGGGCGAATAATCCCTTATCCAGCAACTTTTGCAATTGCTTCTTCAATTCTGCCAACTCAGCGGGTGGCATTCGGTAGGGCCTCTTGGAAATTGGGGTCGTTCCCGGTTGCAACTCGATGGCGAATTCAATATCCCGGTCTGGTGGCATTCCTGGCAATTCATCAGGGAAGACATCTGCATACTCACAGACCACTGGGATCTTCTTCAGAGGTAACTCCGTCATCGAGAAAGCACATGACTGAGTAGAACCTTGACTAGGCAGAATTAAAGTGAAATTCCCGCAGAACGGAGAATTAACTTCCACGGTACGACTGGCTATATCAAGCACAACTTGGTGCAAGGTCATCCAATTAGCTCCTAGAATAATGTCCACATTTTCCAATCCCAACACAAGAAGAGTGGTTTTGATAATGTGGCTTCCCAGTTGAATAGGCACACTTTGGTTTAATTGATTAGTTGCAATTTTACCCCCAGGTGTGACTATCATGAATGACCCTTTAGATTGAGAGAATGGCAGTTCACATTTAGCACTGAACTTTTGGCTAATGAAACTATGAGATGTACCAGAATCAAACAGAATTAAAGCAGGTTGATTATAAACTGAAAAGATACCGGTCATGATAGGAGCTCCTTCAGGTACTTCCTCCAGAGTAGTGAAGTTGAGCTTCCCTTGCCTGACTTGCACCTTCTGCTTTCTTCCCTTGTCTTGATTCGGTGCTGGCATCTGCCTCTGCTGGTTCTTGGGACAATTCTTAGCATAGTGGCCCACATTGCCACAAGTGAAACACTTGTTCCCATTGCCCTGGCGGAACTGTTGCTGCTGCGGAGGCTGATTGTTCCTTGGGGCGGGAGCTGGAAAGCGGTTGGGTGCCGGCTGCTGCTGCTGCTGAGGTGGCCTGATCACCCATCTGCCTGCCTGCTGCTGAAAACCCCTGCTCTGATTGTGAGAAACAATCCGGAACCTCTGAGCCTGAGCGGATGGTGCTGCCATTGGTGCCTTTCTCTTCTTCTCTGCCCGGTGAGCAACAATGCAATCCTCCTGGGAGATGGCCATGTTGACCAACTCATTGAAGCTATCAGCCCGGACAGTGTTGAGTCATTCCCGCAGCTTGGTATTGAGACCCCTGCGGAAGCGATCCCTCTTCTTCTCATCAGAATCAGCATGATACCCTGCATAATGGCATAAGTCGTTGAAGGCTTGCGCATACTGCAGTACCGAGCGAGTTCCTTGATTAAGGGCCAGAAATTCATTCAACTTCCGATCAAGAATGCTAGCTGGGATGTGGTGTCCTCTGAAGGCAGTCTTCAATTCCTCCCAAGATACTTCACGATCAGCGGGGAGCATAGCACGGAAGTGGTCCCACCAAGTCCGAGCAGGGCCGCGAAGCTGCTGTGCGGCAAAGCGAGCCTTGGCCTCATCAGGGCAGTCTCCCGTGAGGAGGGGAAACTTGGACTCGACGACGCGAAGCCATACGTCGGCGTCCAACGGATCCTCTGCCTTGGTGAACAAGGGCGGCTGCGTGCTCAGAAACTCCTGGTAAGTTGCCATAGCCGGAGGTCGCTGATGCTGGCATCCACCATGCTGCTGAGGGTGGGGCTGGCGCTGCAAGAGTTGTCGCAGAATCTCATTCTACTGGGCCATCAGCTCCTGCACTGTGGGAGCTGGAGGAGGTGGCGGGGGAACCTGCTCGTTATGCCCGCGACGCTGCCTAGCTGCCATCTGAAAACAGAGATTGTCGCCATTGTTATCCCAACTCACAGTTCGAACGACAAGATATCATCTCATATGGAAGGAAAAATGCCATAATCATAATATTAGGTCCGAAATGAAGATAACATGGTGACAAATATCCCACAGATTTCAAAAGTTCACAGGGTTACATCAATCAGGGGAAAGTACCCATAAGCCTAGTCCAAAATATGATATTACTAAGCTCGCATAGGTTTCTATCCGCCTAAAAGTGTCGAAGCGACTGCTTAACCCTGAGCGGTGGAAGCGACACTGGATACGGGTGAAGGAGGCATCGCGGAGGTAGTCTCATTGGCACCAGGGGCTGGTCCTAGCTCCTCGGGAGCCTCTTCTCCCTCGCTTCCTGCTTCATTGGCCTCCATCTCCAGGTGGTGCATGTCCAAGTGGTCATTTGCTTCTTCGAATTCCCTCTGCAGATCGTGAAGCTGATTCTCCAAGAAATCAATAGTGTTGTCTCGGATCTCCACCTGCAGCTCCAAGGTGGTGATGCGCTGGCTCAGCCTCTCCACCTGCAGATCCTTCTCCACCAACTCGGTGAATAGGTCGACCACAAAATCTTCCCGACTGTCGAGAGTGAGCTTGGCAGTCTGAGCGGTGTTAGCAAGGAGTGCCATAGCATCGCTCTGAAGGGCCTGAAGGCGGTACAGCGCACTCATGCACTGAACAGTGACCCTCCCAACCAAGTCAGGATACATCGCCCACACATCCTTTACATGGCTCACGCGGTTACACCACATGGGATCATCCTTCTTCTCAGTAGAGAAGAGTCCCAAGGGGTGCATCACCATCTCCAGAGGATGGTAGCCACAGAAAGTCGTCAGAGTCTTCATGGCTGCTGCTTCAACGGTGTCATCCGTCCTGAGTCCAATCATCTCAGAATCAAGAGAACGCCAACCCGGCTGAAGGGGATGAGCCTCCAAAGTCAGCCAGACCCGACAACGAGGTACCCGATGCTCCTCATACAACTGCACCGTGTACAAAGGGGGAGTAGGGTAACCGGTGGAGTTAAGCACTTCCCACAAGATGGAAGGAAAGCCATCGCGAGATAGGAAGTCGGAACTGAAATGAGAGTCTCCTCCACTAGCGGGGGTGGGTGAATTTATCTGCGGAAGGGAATCAAAGGTAAAGATTATGGTGGAAGGAAAAAGAAAAAGAGAGCCCGGATGGTTTTAAGAAAAAGGGGTTAGCTCAAATTTTTAATTCCTCTTTGTGTTTTATAATGCATGCATGCTAGAAGAAACGTTACCTCTCAAAAAGAAAATACGGTGCTTTTTAGGGCATCCTTAAAAATATAAGTACTGGCCCACGGGGCCTAATTAGTTAGCCACCTATTTCTCCCTCTATGCCTAAGGCCTTTCGTCCTAGGTCTAGCGGTCTAGTCCTGACGATCCGTAGCAGTTTCTAGGCAAGTTTTAGATTTTGAAAATTGGTATTCATGGTTTATTGTCCTTCTCTGTGGTGGAATTTGCTCCGATACCAGCTGTGGCAGAACCACCCGAATTATTCCAGCTTAAGTGCCTAAGTCACGCCTCAGGGGCCGTAACACACTTAAATCGGAATAACCCGTCAGTCCCTCAGATCTAGTCTGATAGAGCCACTTAACCAGGATCAAATTCCACAATCTCACTCGAAGGTGAGTCACAGAAGAAATACAATAAAACAGGAAACCTCAAATTAAGTACTGAGTTATTACATAAATCGGAGTTTTTGCGTAGCAAATAAAGTTCACAAAATAAAGTGCAGCGGATAATCGATGTCGTCGGTATCGAGGAATTGGGCAAGGCCTAGCCCACTACTCCTCGTGCTCCTCTCCTGCCGGAGCAACATCCCACTCGACCGTCCAACCCGGTGGCAGGGTGGTAGGCCAAGTCACACCATCAACCATTTCCTGAATGGTACCTGCAAAAACTATGCCACAAGCAAGGCTGAGTATACTAATACTCAGCTAGACTTAACCGGTGTGAGGAGTCTACTCCTCTACCTCTAGACTATGCAGCTGTTTGGCTGAGGGGTTTGGTTTGCCAAAAGCACTAGCTGTTTCTAAAAGCAAATTTTTAGCTTTTCAGATTCTATCATCATTAACTTAGCTAGATTTGCTCCTTCTAAGCATACATGGTGACAAGCATTTTAGTTCAATCAACAAGTTATCTCATGTAACCACATTTCACTTCTTACTCGATGCAGTACAAGGAATCAAGCAGTCTCATTAGCTGCGAGAAGCAGACGATTCGAATCGAGTTTTAACCTTGCAAGGTAAACCTAAACACACGACATGTCAGGGTACTCCGACCCCACACATGACAACCGTCCCCATTGATTCCCCGTTCGCGTCCAGGCCTCGCTGCCTTGGCATACAATGCTCCACTGACCCCGGCTGCCGCCGTGCAGTGACCGCACTTATACCCACCATAGCTAGCATGGGAGACCCAGTCTTAGGTCGCATGAGGGATAAAGTCCGCGCCCAGCTTCAATCAGGTACTAGGTTTACCGGTTACCATTTTTCCCGGCATGTGCTTAGTACGTTCAAAAGCTTGACTCAGGTATCCACACATTAATCCTTAATTCCTTTTTCCCGTCTCATGGAGAAGGCATCCTCCCTGGATCCAAGCCCATAGACTAACATATATCCCATTATCAAGATGAATACAATCAATTCCTGACCTCTCGCGAGTGCTAGAAAAATCACTCGACTTCTACCGAGATCCTGATTAGCAAGCAGCTACTCGACCTAGCATACTAGTATTCATCTCAAAAAAAGGAGTCCTAAGTTCATGCAACTAGAGGGTTCCAAGCAATTCCTACACTTAAGTGCACATTACAATCATACAAGCATTAAGTGTAGTAAAGTAGTATATAGTAATACGGTTATGCATAAAACCGGGGCTTGCCTTCAATTGCTGGGGTTGCGGGGAGATCCTCAATAGCAGCCTCTGAAGCCTGCTCCTGGTCCTCCTCTTGGACAGGTCCTTGCTCGGGGATGAGCACGTACTCTCCGTCGGCAAGATTACAATCTAATGAATGCAATGTGTAAGATATATGCATGATATGATATGTGCTTTTAGAAATTACAACTTTAAAGGTGTATGATCTTTTTGAGTTAAACAAAGTTAACTTTACTTATGTAAGACCCTTGGGTGGTATACTTGGTAAATTGGGTCAAACTTAGCTAAGGTAAGTGGTAGGTTTAATTTTGGGGTTCCACTGAATTCCTTTTAAGTCTTAGGGAGAATTGAAAAGTTCTCAAGTTAGGCTTATTGGGGTGAGGTTTATTTCTTCTTTCCTTTTTTTTATTCTCTTAAGGTTTTGGAGTAGGTTTGAACTACAAGTTGCTTTTATAAAATTCTAAAAATTCTGCAAAAATTACAGTGGCTGGGTACTGGTGTATGTTTCTCTGTCTCAAAATGTGGGGATCAGAAAGTGAATATTTTTCTCTGGACAAAATTACCAAATTTTAGGGCAGAAGGGGTACTTTGAACTACAACTATTATTTAACAGTGGGTAATTCTTTAAAACTTATTTTTGCTGGCTTTTGGATGCTATAACATGACTTGATACAAATTTCTAGTCATTAATATCTTTTAATTAGTTTTCTATGGTTTTCTCAAGTTTCTAGCCAAGTGGGTGCTTTCTACTACCACTATATTTGAAAAATATCAAACAACAGAGTTCTCATTTTTCTTGGTTATTGTTTTGCGCAAGAGCAATCATTCTGAAGTTTGGCATCTTTTTGCTTAAGGGAAGGGGTGGTATGCATTATTTGAATTAAGTGGTCTTTCTCTTAAATCATTAGCAATAGGTATGAGTTTGCTCCTTTTTCATGGGTTTGCATTTTTCTCTGGTGGTTTATCTCATTATGGACTTAGCAAATTTTTGGTTGCCCATTATCACATTATTAGGGGTTGTTCATGATTTATTTGGAAAATACCTCATTAGCATTTCATATTTATTTTCCTTACTTAAAAAGTTGGGCTGAGGTGTTCTTTATTTTTGTAGTGGGGCTCTAATGGTTACAAGTCCACTGGATTTTTATTATTCATTTTGGTTATAGTTTTGTAACTCTAATAATTGATTTTCAGTTCAAATAAGGCTAAATAAAATATTTTAATTTAAAACAGGTCTGAACTAATAGTCTTTGTATTTTTCCTAGGTTCTCTGTTACTTAAGCAAACTAGGAAAAATAATTTAACTCACTGTTCATTAATTTCTAATGCCTTTCTGATTTTTCCTAAGTTTTGGGCAAAATAGCTTTAATGGAATATCTACATCATATTTTCCAATGCTGGGGTTCCTACTATTTTTAAATAGTGTCTAAATGAGGTTTGAACATCTACAAATTTTCTTAAGTTCAGCACAGGAGAGAAACTAATTTTCCTTAATTAAACAAGGTTTGGTAAGTTTCTGTTTTAATTTTAAACTCTAAAATTCAGAACAGAAAGCATAGGGTTTACCATTTTTAAATGACAGTTCATAATATTTAGGATCTAGCAAAATTAGTTTGACAACTTTTGATTAAGTATTTATCAAGTTATGGGTTTTCTAAGTTCTCTGGTCATTTTAAAAAGATTAACAGAATTGATTAAATGGAAATCCACTTTGCACTGGGGTCCCTGGCGGGTTTTCTAAGTTTTCTTCGCGGATCAGTCCTTAGGCTACTATTCACATGAGTCACTGACGTTACAGAAAACCCCTCGGGTTCTACAAATCCTAACCCGAGGTCCTTCATCTAACTCAAACAGTAACCGCGGCGGAAGAAAGGGCGGAGGGGCTTACCGGCGGCGAGATTGCTCCGGTGAAGTGGTCGAGGACGTAGGGGAGGTCTCGGGGATCACAACGGTGTGCGGGTCACCGTCGGAGATGGCCGGAGTCGGTCGGTCCACGCACGCAGGCGGGGATGCTCGTCGGCGGCGAGGAGTCCGGCCTGGTCACGGCGAGATAAAGCAATTGGATGGGTCAGAGAGGTTCATGGGATGCCAGAGAAGATATGGGTGCAAGCAATTGGTCGGAGACTCACTGGATAGCTCGGTCCACGCGCGGCGGCAGAAGACCGAAGTCCGATGAGGTCGATCTCGGGCTTCCGGTGAAGTCTGGCCGGGTCCGAGGGCTTGGCGAGCTTCATGGGCTATTGGCGGAGCTAGCCAAAGCACTGGCTCGACTCGAGGGTGGCTGGAGTGGGCTAGCGGCGATGGCGGAAATGAGCTCGCCGGAGCTAAGGAGAGGGGACTGGCCAGTGAAGGTGAGTGCGGGGCGAAGTGAGGCGCGCCCGGGGAGGCTTTATAGGCGCGGGCGGGCACGACCGAGGGCAAGGGCGCGCGACGGACTTGACCGGACGCCAGGGCGAGCGCGCGCGCGGGTTGGGCGAGCTCTGGCGTGCCGACCAGGGTCGAACACGTGTGCTCGTGCGTTCTGCCCAAGTTCTGGCGCGTGTGGTCGCTCATCCGAGCCTGCTCTCGCCTTGGTCAGTGCACAAAACCTCTTCTCCTCCCTACAAGCTACCGATCTTGTGTGGGGGTCATAGGATTTTTCCTACTGGTTGCAGAGATATGGAGCCAGGAAATCCGGTCCGTCTCCCTGCTCAAACCCGAGGCAAATCCAGGGTTTTGTCGTGTATAGGGCTCGCGTCCCAATGCCATCTTCTGGCACACGACAGAGGGGTTAGTTAGGCACAATTTTGTTAATGGGGCCATTAGGATTCGAGTTAGGGATCAAGGTGAACATCCCTGATCTTTGGCTCAAGGTCTGAATTTCAGAATTCTGAAATTCAGAATTCCCATTAAGTCCCCACATGAGAAGCTTGATTTGGGGTTTTATTTGAGTTATTTTGGCCAAGCTTTCTCAACCTTTCTTGTTGCTTATTAAATATACTTCAATTTTTATAATTGGCTCAAGTCACAATTTCAAATTTTTCATACCCTTTTCCTTATTTTCTTTGATTTTGCTCATGGGGCTTACTTAGGGTTTTTATCAGGGTTGCACATTCTTACCTTTTTAAAAGACTCAATTGTTTTGATCATGACACTTTTAAGTATATACTTGGTGAATTCTTTATTACTTAAGTTAATTTGATGCTCATGCTTACTTTGGTTCACATAAAATAATGGTTCTTGGTTTGGCATTTGAGAGAAACCCTAGGTGACACTGGGGTGTCACATAGAAGTTGGAGTGTCAGTCGGGTCAGGCACTGAAACTCGACTGTCAGTGAACTCTGATGAACTTTGAGGCCGAATTACGCATGATAAGTGAGTATCCGATCAAGAACCCTATAACAAAGTTGAAGCTGGTATATTGGGAAACAACTTTGATGCAGTCAGATTAGCAGTTTGTCACATGAAAATCGGAGAACAAAGCTCCTCAAATTGCTCTGTCAGGCGCACTGAAGAAGATCGCCATGGTACAATATCTGAAAAGATCCCAGGTGCAGTGCACCCACCGCTGGTGAACCCACACCGCAATCCACACCGGTGTTGTGATTCGTGTTCAGTGGCGCGCGGATAATTGCTAGAGGTAAAAGATCTTGGCGTAAAGATGAGGTCGGGTCCTGTTACTGCTCATTTTGCCATACCCACTTGCACGACGACGTGGGCGAGCGACCATTGCCGTGGTGGCCGCTGTCCTTCGCGGTTGCGCCACGCCGTGACCATTTCACCATGTAGCTATAATCGTGGCAAGCAAGGAGTTACTGCCCTTGAGCCGTTATACCGGCGAGCGCCACGACGAACTCGTCCTGTGGAATATCTCACCATCGCCCTGATCGCCTTCATCTCAAATTGGCAAAGCACGTAGCCGGCTCCTTTAAATTGAGCACTACCCTCGCTTCGCCTCTCTGTTACGTGCTCATACCACCCTCAGTTAGTCTCTCTCGTGCACCGTAGCCCCCAGTCACTGGATTTCCCCCAAATCGAGTCACTCACGCCACCGTGAGACACCCTGCTGTGATCAGTCATTCCCAGGTCCGTTCATACCTCTCTGTGCCATGTTTTAGTATTCTTGAATGTTAACGAGGCTCGTCGGCTCAACCGATTGAACACTACCACATTAGGGCATCGAGAACATCACCTCACCGCCGCGGAACACTTCTGAGAGCGCACTCACGTCGACCCACTCTCCCACACCCGCTCCGTCCAAATTCACGCGTGTCCCCGATCTCTGGTGAGTCAGTGAAACTCGCCCTAGCTTCAATTTAAACGCTACCGCATTTTGTTGCTCGGAACATGCTTACCGGAGCTCTAGCGTCGTCGTGGCCATGAACAAGCATCAATTAGGATCAGACTAGTCCAATTGGGTGAGGGCATATGCTTGGGTAGACTTGCGCACGATGTCCGAGTGCTTGTTACCTCAAGTAGGGGTCGCCGTCATCGGGAAACCGTGACTCCGGCCAAGTGCTCGACACGGTACCGCCGGGGACCTAGAGCCGTGAAGAAACAAAAGAACAGAATCCTTTGTGCAACTGTCAGCGAGACATGTGAATAGTGCCACAGGCTCTTTACTGGTTATCCAAATAGTTAGGGACCTTTGCGCAAATTTGCCAGCGCGGGCGCGGACGCAAGCGCGTTTCTGCTTATCCGTGGGCCGGTCGGGCTAAATTAGGCCCGTTACTATTCATGTTTTCTTCTTTTCTTTTTACTAACAGTTTGGGAAATTTGTAGAAAATAGTAGAAAATTGGTAAAATCATGAGACCAGTTTTGCTAGGCTCCTAAAATCACATAGTATTTAATAAAAATAACCCAAGATTTTAATCCAAACCTGGAATTATGTAGCATTTAAAGATGCTTAAACCAAACCTTTTGGAATTTTAGAAATAGTTTAGTAATTCCAAAAATCATAAAACTTTTTAAGTAGGCTTAATATGATGATTAGAGCTTCTGAGTGAAGTTTGAAATTATTTGGACACTGTTTGTACAGAAACCCAATAACTAGCCTCAAAGGGTTAGTTACTTAATACTAATCCTAAAGAAATATCTAATTAGAAAACCTTAGTGATTAGTTGTACCATAAAGGAAAGTTGTATTCAAGATGCAACTTATTATATTTTTATTATGTAACTGCATATTCATAACATAGCATAAGCATTCATATACATGTATTATCATGTATAGAACACGAGGAAGAAACCGTAGTAGAAGAAGAGGTTGTCTCCGAGACTGAGAATATCCCAGCGGAGAACAACTTTTACTTCGACATCTACGGTGTGGAACCAGAACCTCCTACAACACAAGGCAAGCCCTGGTGCATTATCCATTTTCCTTGTTGTTTTAAAATCTTTATGACCTTATATGATGCATTAAGTGATAGGAGTTGTGTGCTAAACAATTGATGCATTCCCTTCCTTGGAAAATTGGTTACCATTCCCTGTTACCTGATTTATTCAAACAAGTTTTCTGATGCTTAGTCTTGCTTTAGAAGACAAAATGTTTGTTTTGAAACAAAAGATGATGCTTCACACTGGATGGGAATTTTTACAAAGAAAAGACTAATGATGGTGGATCCATCACTGTCGTGATGGGTTTGACATCTGAAAAGAAGTACCTTTGTCAGGTACCAAACATTGGGTTTTAAATGATAAAGACGAGACCAAGCGGGTGACTTGCATGAGAAGGAAGTCTCGGTGTAGTGTCTCCGTCTGAGTCGTTTAAGGACCAAGCCGATGTAGGCCTACAGACCGAGGACCTTTTTACTGGCCATATGCCTCATCATGGGTAAGCTTTGCCTTGGTCGGACCAATACCAAAAAGGCCACCACGCAATGTGAGTGGAGAGATGGCGAGAGTAGCGTGTACCCTCCGTGGCAAGAGGCTTGACGGTAGAGTATCTGTGCTCTCGGTCGGCGTGAACCCATTCTGGTCTTGAGAAACCCGGGTGCGAGTTGATATATGCAAAGGTTAAGTGCTACATATGTCGTGTGGTTGTAGATCCCTAGCTAGGTATTAATCGATTCAGATCGCTGTTACTTCTCGGACATGAAGACTTGATTACTGACTTACACGTAGCATCAAGTGAACTGAAGGGATGATTAAAAGATGGCTAGTACAGGCCAAGTGCTTGATCTAGAATAGAAAGACATCTAGATGCAGGTAACTACTTAACCTGATAAATAAAATGAATTTTTAAGGATCCACTCATAGTAAGCTTTTCTGCAAAGAGAGTCTTTGAATCTTGATAAGCTTTACCTTGATTCCCAAAAGCCAGCATATCCTTGAGAGTCTTTTTCCTTAGATAGGTAAGACTTGCGAAAGTACACTTCGTACTCAGGGTTTTCAAACACATGTTGTTGTAGGTGATGAAACGACTGAGTTCTGTTGTTTCTATGCCAAGGTGGTTCCCAAGCAGGAGGATGAAAACTAAAACTTATTTGGGGAGGGTGTTTTGCCTCCCGGTGATGTAATAAAAAGTTTACGCACTCAAGTACCCGGATATGTAATAACTACTCTTTCTATATTTTCTTATGAATGTACATTATGTTATTGTAATCCGTTCTGCTTATTCCTTACTCTGATGATGTGTAATGTCTGCATGATGGGTTAAGCACTCTTGGCGATGAGATGGCGATACAGATAATCGGACTTGCCGAGTCATTATGCACACCTGCGTGACTGTCTGGGGTCCTTAGGACAAGGACATCAGTAGGTGGGCTTAATACCTTGGGAGGTTCCGTCACAGCTAGTAGCAGAGCGAAGCCCATCACTTCGGACATTACTTAGTGCTTCAAAAGATTTTAAAATACTTACCTTAAAATATTCTTTCATTCTTATCTTGCCACTTTCTTGTAGTAACTTATCTTTTGAAGTCGGGTAATAGAGTGCCAAATAATAATATACGTAGGAGGTAGGGGATCAACAAAAAGTTGATTCCACAATCCTAGGTCATGCATGCATCATATTTAAATCATACTAAGTAAATCTTCCCCTCTTATGAAGGTATGGCACGTACCAAGACTACCCAGCGGAAGGCGACCGGACCTTGAGGCGTACCCCGACAATAGTTGGCTCCTCGACATGAGGGGATAAGTAGCGGAAGTAATGATCCCATAGGGGATCTGGAGATCAGGGTTGAACGATTAACAATGGAACTGCGTCATGGAAGCAGGGAGCGTGCGCGAGATAGCAGTCATATTGCTGAGTTGTCAGTGGAGGTTGACCGCTTGCAGCGGGAGATCGTGGAACGAGACAGGGCTATAGACTGGGCTGTAAATTCACGATCTATAGCCTAGGATTGCGAGGCGAATGCCCGAGCCCGGGTGGTGGAGCTAAGCGTAGCCCTGGAGAATCTGCAAGTGAACAATAACACTCTGCATGAGGAAGTGCACGTGCTATATGACCAGCTGCATACGAATGTGCCATCAGATATTGCAGCAATGGGAGCCGGAACATCTGGAGAAGCTGACGGAGGACCTTATGGGGAGTTGGATCTTTTTGGAGCCCCTCCTTCCATGAACCTCGCAGATGTTCGTTCTCCCGAAGCTAGCGGTGGAGCGGGTGCAGCCAAGGACACAGAGGATTAGAATAGTATAGTAGTAGGTTGTTTCCTTATGTAGTTTAAATAAGGAAAACTGGGTTGTACAAGTGAGTATGTATAATTAGTACCAGTCTGGAATAATGTAACAAAGGTGGTGTACTTGTGGCATGTAATAATTAAGTATGTTTTTACTCTTCAGATGCCCTCAAGAACTCGTGCTCAAGACGGGGCGGGAACCTCTCGTGGTGGGGATGTCACAGTCGGATTTAAAAGATAAAGCCGAGTGCGTCTCATATATGCGCCAAGGAAGAACTTCACATATAATGACAAAGTGTGTAGACATAAATGTCATAAATATCATAAATATACTTATTACATAGCGGAAGTCTTACAAAATAAATAATAATAATAAAATGAACTAAATATTATTTCCCTGGCGCCACAAAGCTGACTGGGAAACGCCACCTAGATCAACTCGCAAGCTTCATTGTAAGGCGGATCCTCTTCGACCACCTGCTCTTCACCAGTGGGGGGTTTACATATCGCAAGAGTGAGCCCACAAAAGATCAATAATGTGCATGAACTCACCAAAGGTGGGAGTTCATGTGAAGTGTAAGGCTGATCAACAAAATAAAGGTTGAAGCTGAGCATTGCTTTTATAAGTTGGTCAAAATTTTATTAGCAGTTACTAAGTGTAAGTAAATACAAAAATCTTGTAATAGTAAATCAAAGTAATAATAAATCCCAATGCGATGCAAATGACAAAATGAATTTAATTCCATAAATTAATCATGTGAGGGTCCGAGCCTTATGACCGTCAGCACGGCTGATATACCAGTTTTACACTCTACAGAGGTTGCGCATCTTTACCCACCAGTCATGTTACCCATCTGCCAAGGGATAGCTACTGCCATACACCTCTACCAAGGAAGCGAGGCATGGTAACACTATGAGGCATTTACAAAGTTCCACTAGCTTCAGAAAACCCGCTACAGTTTTTAGGAAGCTCCAATGCAGGGACCCCTCGCCTGACCGCTATCGCAGCAAAATCAACCCAAGGGCCTCCCTACATTGACCACTCCCCTACTGCCCTTGCCCCTATCGAGTAAGGTAGTCCTCCACTAGGTTTCCTAGTTAGTCAGCCAAGGGCATCCCATACCACCTTTGTGGTAGCACTATTTTTCCGGGTGGTCGCTCCATGTTCCAATTAACATAATGATCTTATCATGAACAGTAAATAACAAACTGAGAATAAAAGTATAATCATGAATAATGTGTATCTCCATACCCAAAACCATATAAAGCAATAGCAAGTACTACCCAAAAAGTTCAGTGGTAATCAAGGTATAAAGATAGTCAAACTAGGGTAACCTAAAGGGTCCCATCAAAATTAACCTATGCAGATCATTATGATTAATAAGAACATGATTAGGTAAAAAGAAGTGATAAAGGGCACAACTTGCCTTCAACGAGCTCCTACTTAGCAGTCTCCACCTGTTGAACCCCTGGATCCTCTGTGGCTAGCTTGTCTACTCGCAACAATACAAACAAACATAGTATAGCAAAAATTAACATCACACCAAGCATCAAAACAGAATGCATGATATATTCTATGTATCGTAACAAGATCGTAGGAACAAGAATCGCTAAATTCGGAGTTATGGTTTTCTAGTTGTGAATTTCTAAAATTATTTAGTACCTAGAAGGCTAGAATAGAGGGTTCAAGTGAATAATTTTAGTCCAAATTTCATGGTTAAACAGAGTTACTAGTTGATAAACAATATTAAAACAAAATTAATGCCTCTGGAATGAATCAATTTGGAGCTAAAATGATTTAAATGTGATTTATATAAGTTTTGCAATTATTTTTATACTCAAAATCGATTTCTAAATCTATTTTCCTATTTTCTTTATTTTCTGGACTACGCACACGATTCCAGAGAAGTTTAGGGTTCTATTCATAAATTCTAGGGCTTATCCGCTACTGTTTTTGGGTTCTAGTGGATGGCAGACGAATTTTAAAAAAGTCGGAGCCCTTTTTGTGAAAAGTGAGCGGCGAAGCGGTATAGGCGAACCGGAGCCGATGGATCACCATCAAGCGGCCAGCGTTTCATCTGGGCGATTAAATGCCCGCATGCAAGCATGGTCGTCGATCGCGAGTTCTGTGAACATGATCTAATGACCACGGGAGGCCATGCGACCCTTCGATCTGAATCGAACGGACCACACCACCCCAGCTGATCCTATGCGCACAATCCAATTTCGAACACCAATCTAGGATCCAACGCTTAACAATATGCCTTCCCCCTTGTCCCCCTTGCTAGCGCGCAGCGGCTAGGAACCGGCGGAGCACAGCCACGGTGGCGCAACTCCGGCGACCACCGATTCCAAATTTCCAACGCACGAACTTCTACGTAACGGGCTCTAAACACAACGAAACAAGAGTAAACTTTGAAGGCCTTGTTCGTTTTCATCGGATTGCACCCGGAATCGTTTCACCTAATCAAAGTTTATATAAATCAGAGAATCAATCCGGTTAGGAATCGTTTCGACCTATCAATCCGGTAGAAACGAACAAGGCCGATGGGAGTTCCCTAACCGGAACGATGAAGCGCAGCCGTCCGACCATAGCTGGAGGTGAATCCGCGGCGCCTCCCAACACCAGCGAGAAATCCGGTTGGCGCAGGTGGTGCTCACACCAAATAGCACACTCCCACACGACCCGCACGCGCCAGTGAATAGCCAAGTGGTTTGTTGAGGGCTAGGCGATGGCGAGGGTATGGATTGCCCACGGCGGCACTTATTCCCTCCCACGGTGATGACAGGACGAAGGTTGGAACAGTCGGCAATTTAATCCAAGTAGCGCAACTCCGATCCGAATCATCCGGCACCAGGATTTTGAGTTTGACTTCATCCGACGGGGGTGCGGGCTTCGCGGCGTGGTGGTGACCATGGCTCCGTGGACTTCGGCGATTTCTGTTTCGCAGGGAGCGGCAGGCCGATAGCTACGATTCGGTGAGGGATGGCTCTGATGCCCCGGCCCCACATGACATTCGCAAACGCCCCTCCCCGTGCAACTGGCCAGCGGCCCTGCGGAGACAGCGTCGACGGCGTGAGTGGAGTTGGGCCATGCAGAAGTGAAAACGGGTATGGCGCGTGTACAGGAGGTGGGCCGAAATCCACATTGCGGCCCAGCACAGGTGATATCCCTTTTTCCATTGTTTATTTATTTTCCTTTATTTCGATTTTCAATTCTCAATTTGAATTTGAATTATTTTGTGGAAAATTTTGTACTTTAAATTCAATGTTCAATTTGAACACACCAGTATTGGAATAATTTTAGTTATATTTATTTTATACTATGTAGTATTTTCTCATTTTGCCCATTTCTAGGTTATCCTTCCCAAATCTCTAAATTGTAATTTTGGGTTAAATCCTAATTTGGACATTAGCACATCTTTATTAATCTTGCCAGTATTAGATGCACAAACATGAGAACTCGACATGATGCATGGAATTATGGATGTGCCTTATTTAATTCTTTAAATGTGATTATTCCCATGTAAAGATGAGTGGATGGCAAAACATGTAGCGAGATCAACTCTTTTATAAGTTTTATAATTTGGGTATTACAGTGGAGGAAATTCCGAACCCGCCGCCTGTACCTCCCACGTTGGGTGAGGCTATTGAGAGCACCTAGAAGGGGGGGTGAATAGGTGATCCTATAAAAATCAAATACTTGTAACCACAAAACTTGGTTAAGAGTTAGTGCAATAGGACCAAGTGGCTAAGGACCGAGCTTTTGTGAAACACAATGGTCACAAAGAAAATCAACACAAAAGACACGGTGATTTATCACGTGGTTCGGCCAAGTATAACACTTGCCTACTCCATGTTGTGGCATCCTAGTGGACGAGGGTTGCACTCAACCCCTTTCAAGTGATACAATGATCAACTTGAATACCACGGTGTTTTCCTTTCTTATACTTTCTCCCGTTTGCGAGGAATCTCCACAACTTGGAGCCTCTCGCCCTTACAATTAATGATCACAAAGAAGCACGGAAGTAAGGGAGGGAAGAACAACACACACAAGACTCAAAACAAGAGCACAATCACGCACACAAGCCACAACTTGAGCTCACAACACAACTCGAGGAGTTCTCTACTCAAATGGGGCTCAAGTCACTATCTCAAATAGTCGAATGCGCGAGAATGGAGTCTTGGTGCTTGGGAATGATCAAGGAATGCTTGTATTTCTCCTCCATGCGCCTAGGGGTCCCTTTTATAGCCCCAAGGCAGCTAGGAGTCGTTGGAAGCAATATTGGAAGGCCAAAGTTGCCTTCTGTCGGGTGGCGCACCGGACAGTCCAGTGTGCCATCGGACAACCACTGTTCATGTCCGGTGCCTGATTCTCTTCCAAATCGGGCGCAGCCGACCGTTGTAGATTGATGGCAGTTGGCGCACCGGACACTGTCCGGTGCACACCAGACAGTCCGGTGCCCCCTGCTGATCGTTGGAGCGAGCCACGCGTCGCCCGCGGATTTTGCGGCCGACCGTTGCGCTGGCGGCCGTTGGCTCACCGGACAGTCCGGTGCGCCACCGGACAGTCCGGTGAATTATAGTCGTATGCCGCCAAAAACTCCCGAGAGCAGCCAGTTCGCCGGAAGCCAGCCTGGCGCACCGGACACTGTCCGGTGCACCACCGGACAGTCCGGTGTGCCAGACTGAGCAGAGTCTTGGCTGCTTCGAGTCAAGTTCTGCTCTTCTTTCCTTTTCTCTGATCCTAGCACTTAGACAAATATATTAGTACACAAAAACCAACGTACTAAGTCTAGAATCATACCTTCTTGTTGATTTGCACTTCATTCATCATTTGGCATATAATAACCCACTTAATAGGTGTTGGACACTTAATCACCAAAATATACTAGAAATGGCCCAAGGGCACATTTCCCTTTCAATCTCCCCCTTTTTGGTGATTTATGCCAACACATCAAAAAGCAACAATTAGAAGTGCAACATCAATGCAATTGAGAACAAAAATAGTCTTTGACAGGATTTGACATATTTGGATCGTTCTTTGCCACCACTTGGTTTGTGATAGTCGCCTAGAGGGGGGGTGAATAGGGCGAAACTGAAATTTACAAATATAAACACAACTACAAGCCGGGGTTAGCGTTAGTAACAATAAATGAGTCCGCAAGAGAGGGCACAAAACAAATCCCAAGCGAATAAGCAAATGAGACACGGAGATTTGTTTTACCGAGGTTCGGTTCTTGCAAACCTACTCCCCGTTGAGGAGGCCACAAAGGCCGGGTCTCTTTCAACCCTTCCCTCTCTCAAACGGTCCCTCGGACCGAGTGAGCTTCTCTTCTCTAATCAAAGCCGGGAACAAAACTTCCCCGCAAGGGCCACCACACAATTGGTGCCTCTTGCCTTGATTACAATGGAGTTGTGATCTCAAGAACAAGTGAGAAAGAAAAGAAGCAATCCAAGCGCAAGAGCTCAAATGAACACGGCAAATCACTCTCTCTAGTCACTAGAGTTTTGTGTGGAATTGGAGAGGATTTGATCTCTTTGAATGTGTCTAGAATTGAATGCCTAGAGCTCTTGTAGTAGTTGAGAAGTGGAAAACTTGGATGGCAATGAATGTGGGGTGGTTGGGGTATTTATAGCCCCAACCACCAAAAGTGACCGTTGGCTGGAGGCGTCTGCTCGATGGCGCACCGGACAGTCCGGTGCACACCGGACAGTCCGGTGCCCCTGCCACGTCATCACTGCCGTTGGATTCTAGCCGTTGGAGCTTCTGACTTGTGGGCCCGCCTGGGTGTCCGGTGCACACCGGACATGTACTGTTTGATGTCCGGTGCACCGACATGGGCGATTCTGACTTCTGCGCGCGCTGCGCGCGCATTTAATGCACCGCAGGGAGCCGTTGGCGCCGCAGGGAGCCGTTGCTCCGCTGGCACACCGGACAGTCCGGTGTACACCGGACAGTCCGGTGAATTATAGCGGAGCGGCTGCCACGCGAACCCGAGGCTGGCGAGTTCGGGAGGCCGAGCTTCCTTGGAGCACCGGACATGTCCGGTGCACACCGGACAGTCCGGTGAATTATAGCGCGCCGGCTTCCGAGAATTCCCGAGAGTGAAGAGTTGGAGTCTGAGTCCCCTGGTGCACCGGACAGGTACTGTTCACTGTCCGGTGGCACACCGGACAGTCCGGTGCGCCAGACCAGGGGTGCCCTCGGTTGCCCCTTTGCTCCTTTATTGAATCCAAAACTTGGTCTTTTTATTGGCTGAGTGTGAACCTTTTACACCTGTATAATCTATACACTTGGGCAAACTAGTTAGTCCAAAGATTTGTGTTGGGCAATTCAACCACCAAAATTATATAGGAACTAGGTGTAAGCCTAATTCCCTTTCAATCTCCCCCTTTTTGGTGATTGATGCCAACACAAACCAAAGCAAATATAGAAGTGCATAATTGAACTAGTTTGCATAATGTAAGTGTAAAGGTTGCTTGGAATTGAGCCAATAAAACTACTTACAAGATATGCATGGAATGTTTCTTTCTTATTTAACATTTTGGACCACGTTTGCACCACTTGTTTTGTTTTTGCAAAACCTTTTTGTAAATCCATTTCATAGATCTTTTGCAAATAGTCAAAGGTAAATAAATAAGAGTTTGCAAAAGCATTTTCAAGATTTGAAATTTCCTCCCCCTGTTTCAAATGCTTTTCCTTTGACTAAACAAAACTCTCCCTAAACGAGATCCACCTCTTAGTGTTCAAGAGGGTTTTGATATACCATTTTTGAAATACTACTTTCTCCCCCTTTTGAACATAATAGGATACCAAATGATAAAGACTTTTGGAAAGCACTAAGTTTTTGAATTTGGTGGTGGTGGTGCGGTCCTTTTGCTTTGGGCTCATTTCTCCCCCTTTTTGGCATGAATCGCCAAAAACGGAATCATTAGAGCCCTCGAAGTAAGTTCTTCCCCTTTGGTCATAAGTAAATGAGTTAATATTATACCAAAGACGAAATCCGGTCCTTTTGCTTTTGAGCTTTTACTCTCTCCTCGAAGGATGAAGTCCTTTTCTTTGATGCTCATTTCTCCCCAAGGAATAGAGAGTTGCTCGGAGTGATGGCGAAGCATGAGTTACGGAGTGGAAGCCTTTGTCTTCGCCGAAGACTCTAATTCCCTTTCAATATACCTATGACTTGGTTTGAAATAGACTTGAAAACACATTAGTCATAGCATATAGAAGAGATATGATCAAAGGTATTCAAATGAGCTATGTGTGCAAGCTTAGCAAAAGAAATTTCTAGAATCAAGAATATTGAGCTCATGCCTAAGTCTGGTAAAAGATTGTTCATCAAGTGGCTTGGTAAAGATATCGGCTAATTGATCTTTAGTATTAATGTAAGAAATCTCGATATCCCCCTTTTGTTGGTGATCCCTAAGAAAATGATACCGAATGGCTATGTGCTTAGTGCGGCTATGCTCGACGGGATTGTCGGCCATTTTAATTGCACTCTCATTATCACATAGCAAAGGGACTTTGGTTAATTTGTAGCCGTAGTCCCGCAGGGTTTGCCTCATCCAAAGCAATTGCGCGCAACAATGTCCTGCAGCAATGTACTCGGCTTCGGCGGTGGAAAGAGCGACCGAATTTTGCTTCTTTGAAGCCCAAGACACCAAGGATCTTCCCAAGAACTGGCAAGTCCCCGATGTGCTCTTCCTATTGATTTTGCACCCCGCCCAATCGGCATCCGAATAACCAAGTAAATCAAATGTGGATCCCCGAGGGTACCAAAGCCCAAACTTAGGGGTATAAGCCAAATATCTCAAGATTCGTTTTACGGCCGTAAGGTGGGATTCCTTAGGGTCGGATTGGAATCTTGCACACATGCAAACGGAAAGCATAATGTCCGGTCGAGATGCACATAAATAAAGCAATGAACCAATCATCGACCGGTATACCTTTTGATCCACGGACTTACCTCCCGTGTCGAGGTCGAGATGCCCATTAGTTCCCATGGGTGTCTTGATGGGTTTGGCATCCTTCATCCCAAACTTAGCAAGAATGTCTTGAGTGTACTTCGTTTGGCTAATGAAGGTGCCCTCTCGGAGTTGCTTGACTTGGAATCCTAGAAAATACTTCAACTCCCCCGTCATCGACATCTCGAATTTCTGTGTCATGATCCTACTAAACTCTTCACATGTAGACTCGTTAGTAGACCCAAATATAATATCATCAACATAAATTTGGCATACAAACAAGTCATTTTCAAGAGTTTTAGTAAAGAGTGTAGGATCGGCCTTGCCGACTTTGAAGCCATTAGCAATAAGGAAATCTCTAAGGCATTCATACCATGCTCTTGGGGCTTGCTTGAGCCCATAAAGCGCCTTAGAGAGCCTATAAACATGGTTAGGATACTCACTGTCTTCAAAGCCGGGAGGTTGCTCAACATAGACCTCTTCCTTGATTGGTCCATTGAGGAAGGCACTCTTCACGTCCATTTGATAAAGCTTGAAGCCATGGTAAGTAGCATAGGCTAATAATATGCGAATTGACTCAAGCCTAGCTACGGGTGCATAGGTTTCACCGAAATCCAAACCTTCGACTTGTGAATACCCTTTGGCTACGAGTCGAGCTTTGTTCCTTGTCACCACACCATGCTCATCTTGCTTGTTGCGGAAGACCCATTTGGTTCCTACAACATTTTGGTTAGGACGTGGAACTAAATGCCAGACCTCATTCCTCGTGAAATTGTTGAGCTCCTCTTCCATTGCCACCACCCAATCCGAATCTTGGAGAGCTTCCTCTACCCTGTGTGGCTCAATAGAGGAAACAAAAGAGTAATGTTCACAGAAATGAGCAACCCGAGATCGAGTAGTTACCCCCTTATGAATGTCGCCGAGGATGGTGTCGACGGGGTGATCTCGTTGGATTGCTTGGTGGACTCTTGGGTGTGGCGGTCTTGGTTCTTCCTCATCCTCCTTTTCTTGATCATTTGTATCTCCCCCTTGATCATTGCTATCATCTTGAGGTGGTTCGTCTTCTTGATTTTGCTCTTCATCATTTTGAGCCTCATCCTCATTTTGAGTTGGTGGAGATGCTTGCATGGAGGAGGATGGTTGATCTTGTGTACTTGGAGGCTCTTCGGATTCCTTAGGACACACATCCCCGATGGACATGTTCCTTAGCGCGATGCATGGAGCCTGTTCTTCACCTATCTCATCAAGATCAACTTGCTCTACTTGTGAGCCGTTAGTTTCATCAAACACAACGTCACAAGAGACTTCAACTAGTCCAGTGGACTTGTTAAAGACCCTATATGCCCTTGTGTTTGAGTCATAACCAAGTAAAAAGCCTTCTACAGTTTTAGGAGCAAATTTAGATTTTCTACCTCTTTTAATAAGAATGAAGCATTTGCTACCAAAAACTCTAAAATATGAAATGTTGGGCTTTTTACCGGTTAGGAGTTCATATGATGTCTTCTTGAGGATTCGGTGAAGATATAACCGGTTGATGGCGTAGCAGGCGGTGTTGACCGCTTCGGCCCAAAACCGGTCCGGTGTCTTGTACTCATCAAGCATGGTTCTTGCCATGTCCAATAGAGTTCGATTCTTCCTCTCCACTACACCATTTTGTTGTGGCGTGTAGGGAGAGGAGAACTCATGCTTGATGCCCTCCTCCTCAAGGAAGCCTTCAATTTGAGAGTTCTTGAACTCCGTCCCGTTGTCGCTTCTTATTTTCTTGATCCTTAAGCCGAACTCATTTTGAGCTCGTCTCAAGAATCCCTTTAAGGTCTCTTGGGTTTGAGATTTTTCCTGTAAAAAGAATACCCAAGTGAAGCGAGAATAATCATCCACAATAACAAGACAATACTTACTCCCGCCGATGCTTATGTAAGCAATCGGGCCGAATAGATCCATGTGGAGTAGCTCAAGCGGCCTGTCGGTCGTCATGATGTTCTTGTGTGGATGATGGGCTCCAACTTGCTTTCCTGCCTGACATGCGCTACAAATCCTGTCTTTCTCAAAGTGAACATTGGTTAGTCCTAAAATGTGTTCTCCCTTTAGAAGCTTATGAAGATTCTTCATCCCAACATGGGCTAGTCGGCGGTGCCAGAGCCAACCCATGTTAGTCTTAGCAATTAAACATGTGTCGAGCTCAGCTCTATCAAAATCTACTAAGTATAGCTGACCCTCTAACACACCCTTAAATGCTATTGAATCATCACTTCTTCTAAAGACAGTGACACCTATATCAGTAAAAAGACAGTTGTAGCCCATTTGACATAATTGGGAAACAGAAAGCAAGTTGTAATCTAATGAATCAACAAGAAAAACATTGGAAATGGTATGGTCAGGTGAAATAGCAATTTTACCCAAACCTTTGACCAACCCTTGATTTCCATCCCCAAATGTGATAGCTCGTTGGGGATCTTTGCTTTTCTCATATGAGGAGAACATCCTTTTCTCCCCGGTCATGTGGTTTGTGCACCCGCTGTCGAGTATCCAACTTGAGCCCCCGGATGCATAAACCTACAAAACAAATTTAGTTCTTGACTTTAGGTACCCAAACTGTTTTGGGTCCTTTGGCATTAGATACAAGAACTTTGGGTACCCAAACACAAGTCTTGGAATCCTTGTGTTTGCCCCCAACAAATTTGGCAACTACTTTGCCGGATTTGCTAGTAAGCACATAAGATGCATCAAAAGTTTTAAATGAAATGGCATGATCATTTGATGCATTAGGAATTTTCTTCTTAGGCAACTTGGCACGGGTTGGTTGCCTAGAACTAGATGTCTCACCCTTATACATGAAAGCATGGTTAGGGCCAGAGTGAGACTTCCTAGAATGAATCTTCCTAATTTTGCTCTCAGGATAGCCTGCAGGGTATAAAATGTAACCCTCGTTATCCTGAGGCATGGGAGCTTTGCCCTTAACAAAGTTAGACAAGTTCTTAGGAGGGGCATTAAGTTTGACATTGTCTCCCCTTTGGAAGCCAATGCCATCCTTGATGCCAGGGCGTCTCCCATTATAAAGCATGCTACGAGCAAATTTAAATTTCTCATTTTCTAAGTTGTGCTCGGCAATTTTAGCATCTAGTTTAGCTATATGATCATTTTGTTTTTTAATTAAGGCTAGGTGATCATGGATAGCCTCAATATTAATATCTCTGCATCTAGTGCAAATAGAAACATGCTCAACATTAGATGTAGAGGGTTTGCAAGATTTAAGTTCTACAACCTTAGCATGCAACATTTCATTCTTAGTTCTAAGGTCGGAAATAGTAGCATTGCAAACATCAAAATTTATAGCCTTAGCAATTAAATTTTCATTCTCTAATCTAAGGCTAGCAAGAGATGCATTCAATTCATCAATCTTAGCAAGCAAGTCAACGTTATCATTTCTAAGATTGGGAATTGAAATATTACAAACATGTGAATCAACCTTAGCATTTAAAATAGCATTTTCATTTCTAAGGTTGTTAATCATCTCACGGCAAGTGCTTAGCTCACTAGACAATTTTTCACATTTTTCAACTTGTAGAGCGTAAGCATTTTTAACCTTAACATGTTTCTTATTCTCCTTGATTAGGAAGTCCTCTTGGGAGTCCAAGAGATCATCCTTTTCATGGATGGCACTAATTAGTTCATTTAATTTTTCCTTTTGTTCCATGTTAAGGTTAGCAAAAAGAATGCGCAAGTTATCCTCCTCATTTTTATCATCATCCTCATCACTAGATGTTTCATATTTAGTGGAGGACCTTGATTTTACCTTCTTTTTGCCGTCCTTGGCCATGAGACACTTGTGGCCGACGTTGGGGAAGAGAAGGCCTTTGGTGACGGCGATGTTGGCGGCGTCCTCGTCGTCGGAGGAGTCGCTTGAGCTTTCGTCGGAGTCCCACTCCCGACAAACATGGGCATCGCCGCCCTTCTTCTTGTAATACTTCTTCTTCTCCTTTCTTCTTCCCTTCTTGTCGTCGCCCCTGTCACTGTCACTAGACATAGGACATTTTGCAATAAAGTGACCGGGCTTACCACACTTGTAGCAAACCTTCTTGGAACGAGGTTTGTAGTCCTTCCCCTTCCGTTGCTTGAGGATTTGCCTAAAGCTTTTGATGATTAGGGCCATCTCCTCATTGTCGAGCTTGGAGGCGTCAATTGGTTGTCTACTTGGTGTAGACTCCTCCTTCTTCTCCTCCGTTGCCTTAAAGGCCACCGGTTGCGCCTCGGATGTGGAGGGCTCGTCAAGCTCGTTGATCTTCTTGGAGCCCTTAATCATGCATTCAAAGCTAACAAAATTCCCGATGACTTCCTCGGGGGTCATTAGTGGATATCTTGGATTACCACGAATTAATTGAACTTGTGTGGGGTTAAGGAAAATAAGAGCTCTTAGAATAACCTTAACCACTTCGTGGTCATCCCACTTTGTACTCCCGAGGTTGCGCACTTGGTTCACCAAGGTCTTGAGCCGGTTGTACATGTCTTGTGGCTCCTCCCCTTGGCGAAGACGGAAGCGACCGAGCTCCCCCTCGATCGTTTCCCGCTTGGTGATCTTGGTGAGTTCATCACCTTCGTGCGCCGTCTTGAGAAGATCCCAAATCTCTTTGGCGTTCTTCAACCCTTGTACTTTGTTGTATTCCTCCTTGCTTAGGGAGGCAAGGAGGATGGTTGCGGCTTGGGAGTTGAAGTGCTCGATTTGGGCCACTTCGTCTGTGTCATAGTCCTCATCCCCTATAGATGGTACCTGTACACCATACTCAACAACATCCCATATACTCTTGTGGAGAGAGGTTAGATGAAATCGCATTAAATTACTCCACATAGCATAATCTTCACCATTAAAAGTTGGTGGTTTACCTAATGGGACGGAAAGTAGAGGTGTATGTTTAGGAACACGAGGATAGCGTAGGGGAATCTTACTATACTTCTTACGCTCTTGGCGTTTAGAAGTGACGGACGCCGCGTCGGAGCCGGAGGTAGATGTCGATGAAGTGTCGGTCTCGTAGTAGACCACCTTCCTCATCCTCTTGTGCTTGTCCCCACTCCGATGCGGCTTGTGAGAAGAAGATTTTTCCTTCTTCTCCTTGTGGTGAGAAGAGGAAGATCTTTTCTCCTTCCGCTTGGAGGAGTTCTTCTTCTTCTCCCTTTTCTTGGTGCGGGACTCTTCCGATGAGGTGCTCCCTTGGCTTGTAGTGGGCTTGTCGCCGGTCTCCATCTCCTTCTTGGCGTGATCTCCCGACATCACTTCGAGCGGTTAGGCTCTAATGAAGCACCGGGCTCTGATACCAATTGATAGTCGCCTAGAGGGGGGGTGAATAGGGCGAAACTGAAATTTACAAATATAAACACAACTACAAGCCGGGGTTAGCGTTAGTAACAATAAATGAGTCCGCAAGAGAGGGCACAAAACAAATCCCAAGCGAATAAGCAAATGAGACACGGAGATTTGTTTTACCGAGGTTCGGTTCTTGCAAACCTACTCCCCGTTGAGGAGGCCACAAAGGCCGGGTCTCTTTCAACCCTTCCCTCTCTCAAACGGTCCCTCGGACCGAGTGAGCTTCTCTTCTCTAATCAAAGCCGGGAACAAAACTTCCCCGCAAGGGCCACCACACAATTGGTGCCTCTTGCCTTGATTACAATGGAGTTGTGATCTCAAGAACAAGTGAGAAAGAAAAGAAGCAATCCAAGCGCAAGAGCTCAAATGAACACGGCAAATCACTCTCTCTAGTCACTAGAGTTTTGTGTGGAATTGGAGAGGATTTGATCTCTTTGAATGTGTCTAGAATTGAATGCCTAGAGCTCTTGTAGTAGTTGAGAAGTGGAAAACTTGGATGGCAATGAATGTGGGGTGGTTGGGGTATTTATAGCCCCAACCACCAAAAGTGACCGTTGGCTGGAGGCGTCTGCTCGATGGCGCACCGGACAGTCCGGTGCACACCGGACAGTCCGGTGCCCCTGCCACGTCATCACTGCCGTTGGATTCTAGCCGTTGGAGCTTCTGACTTGTGGGCCCGCCTGGGTGTCCGGTGCACACCGGACATGTACTGTTTGATGTCCGGTGCACCGACATGGGCGATTCTGACTTCTGCGCGCGCTGCGCGCGCATTTAATGCACCGCAGGGAGCCGTTGGCGCCGCAGGGAGCCGTTGCTCCGCTGGCACACCGGACAGTCCGGTGTACACCGGACAGTCCGGTGAATTATAGCGGAGCGGCTGCCACGCGAACCCGAGGCTGGCGAGTTCGGGAGGCCGAGCTTCCTTGGAGCACCGGACATGTCCGGTGCACACCGGACAGTCCGGTGAATTATAGCGCGCCGGCTTCCGAGAATTCCCGAGAGTGAAGAGTTGGAGTCTGAGTCCCCTGGTGCACCGGACAGGTACTGTTCACTGTCCGGTGGCACACCGGACAGTCCGGTGCGCCAGACCAGGGGTGCCCTCGGTTGCCCCTTTGCTCCTTTATTGAATCCAAAACTTGGTCTTTTTATTGGCTGAGTGTGAACCTTTTACACCTGTATAATCTATACACTTGGGCAAACTAGTTAGTCCAAAGATTTGTGTTGGGCAATTCAACCACCAAAATTATATAGGAACTAGGTGTAAGCCTAATTCCCTTTCAGTTTGTTTTTGCAATCAAATTCATTTTCCTATCTCTAAGTCAAACACACTTATTTGGGCACAAAGAGAGATAATCCAAGAGTAAAAATGATTAAGAGCCAAAAACTACCCCTTGTTCCCATAATCAAACATTCTCCCCATAAGAGATCAAATTTTGACAAATCAAAAATTCTAACTCTACTATTTTCAAAATTTCACAAGTGGTAGCTGATCCATTTGCTTTGACCTTAATTTCTCTCCCTTTGGCATTAAGCACCAAAATAGGATCATTCTTGGCCCTTTAACCCCATTGTCTCACCAAAATTGTCAATTAAGAGCGAAAGGCAATAAGAGCATAGATATGAACTTGGAGTTAATACCGGAGTGCAGTGGAAGTCTTTGCATGGTCCAAGTTCACATTTCCCTTTCAATTCATTCTTGAGACTAAATCAAGTAACTCAAACACATGGTTAGTCTCAAGGGATCAAGTTGTAGCACATCTCCCCCTAGATATGTGCATCACTCACACATGGACTTGTGAGGTTCGGGGATTTCTTGCACAACTTGAGCACCATAAATAAGCAATAAATCATATAAATGCATAAGGTAACATGATCAAAGGCATAAAACACATGTATGCTATAGATCAATCCAAGTTACGCGAATCTAAGACATTTAGCTCACTACGCAGCCTGCAAAAGGTCTTCTCATCTAAAGGCTTGGTAAAGATATTGGCTAGCTGGTTCTCGGTGCTAACATAAAACACTTCGATATCTCCCTTTTGCTGGTGGTCTCTCAAAAAGTGATGCCGAATGTCTATGTGCTTAGTGCGGCTGTGTTCAACAAGATTGTCCGCCATGCGGATTGCACTCTCATTGTCACATAGGAGTGGGACTTTGCTCAGATTGTAGCCAAAGTCCTGGAGGGTTTGCTTCATCCAAAGTAGTTGCACGCAACACTGTCCTACGGCAACATACTCGGCCTCAGCGGTGGATAGGGCAACAGAAGTTTGTTTCTTAAAGCTCCAAGACACCAGGGACCCTCCTAGGAATTGGCACGTCCCTGATGTACTCTTCCTATCAACCTTGCATCCAGCATAATCGGAGTCTGAGTATCCAATCAAGTCAAAGATAGACCCCTTTGGATACCAGATCCCGAAGCAAGGCGTAGCAACTAAATATATAAGAATTCGCTTAACGGCCACAAGGTGACACTCCCTTGGCTCGGATTGAAATCGAGCACACATGCATACGCTTAGCATAATATCCGGTCTACTAGCACATAAATAAAGTAAAGACCCTATCATAGACCGGTAGGCCTTTTGATCAACGAACTTACCTCCTTTGTTGAGGTCGACGTGTCCGTCGGTTCCTATTTGTGTCTTTGCGGGCTTGGCATCCTTCATCCCAAACCGCTTGAGAAGATCTTGCGTATACTTCATTTGTGAGATGAAGGTGTCGTCCTTGAGTTGCTTCACTTGGAACCCGAGAGAGTAGTTCAACTCACCCATCATTGACATCTCAAATTTCTGAGTCATCACCCTGCTAAACTCCTCACAAGACTTTTGATTAGTAGAACTAAATATTATGTCATCGACATAAATTTGGCACACAAAAAGATCACCGTTACAAGTCTTAGTGAAAAGAGTGGGATCGGCTTTCCCAACCTTGAAAGAATTAGCAATTGAGAAATCTCTAAGGCATTCATACCATGCTCTTGGGGCTTGCTTAAGTCCATAGAGCGCCTTAGAGAGCTTACACACATGGTCGGGGTACCTGTCATCCTCAAAGCCAGGGGGTTGCTCCACATATACCTCCTCCTTGATTGGCCCGTTGAGGAAAGCGCTCTTCACATCCATTTGGAACAACCTGAAAGAGTGGTGAGTAGCATAGGCTAACAATATGCGAATAGACTCTAGCCTAGCCATAGGAGCAAAAGTTTCCTCGAAATCCAAACCTGCGACTTGGGCATAACCTTTTGCCACAAGTCGAGCCTTGTTTCTTGTCACCACTCCGTGCTCGTCTTGCTTGTTGCGGAACACCCACTTGGTTCCCACAACGTTTTGCTTTGGACGTGGCACCAGGGTCCAAACTTCGTTTCGCTTGAAATTGTTGAGCTCTTCCTGCATGGCCAACACCCAGTCCGGATCTAGCAAGGCCTCTTCTACCCTGAAAGTCTCAATAGAGGAGACAAACGAGTAATGCTCACAAAAATTAGCTAATCTAGAGCGAGTGGTTACTCCCTTGCTTATATCACCCAAAATCTGGTCAACGGGATGATTCCTTTGAATCGTCGCTCGGACTTGAGTTGGAGGGGCCAGTGGTGCTTCTTCCTTCATAACTTGTTCTTCTTGTGCTCCCCCTTGATCACACGCCTCTTCTTGAGGAACCTGTTCATCATCTTGAGTTGGGGGATGCACCATGGTTGAGGAAGAAGGTTGATCTTGTTCTTGTTGTTCCTGTGGTCGCACATCTCCAATCGCCATGGTGCGTATTGCGGCCGTTGGAACATCATCTTCATCTACATCATCAAGATCAACTTGCTCTCTTGGAGAGCCATTAGTCTCATCAAATACAACGTCACTAGAGACATCAACCAAACCTGATGATTTGTTGAAGACTCTATACGCTTTTGTATTTGAGTCATAACCTAGTAAAAACCCTTCTACAGCTTTGGGAGCAAATTTAGAATTCCTACCTTTCTTCACTAGAATGTAACATTTACTCCCAAATACACGAAAGTATGAAACGTTGGGTTTGTTACCAGTCAGTAGTTCATACGAGGTCTTCTTGAGGAGGCGATGGAGATAGAGCCGGTTTATGGCATGGCAAGCTGTGTTCACAGCTTCCGACCAAAACCGCTCGGGCGTCTTGAACTCTCCAAGCATCGTCCTCGCCATGTCAATAAGCATCCTGTTCTTCCTCTCTACCACACCGTTTTGCTGTGGTGTGTAGGGAGCAGAGAACTCGTGCTTGATCCCTTCCTCCTCAAGGTATTCTTCCACTTGAAGATTCTTGAACTCGGACCCGTTGTCGCTTCTAATCTTTTTCACCTTGAGCTCAAATTCGTTTTGAGCTCGCCTTAGAAAGCGCTTGAGGGTCCCTTGGGTTTTTGATTTATCCTGCAAAACGAATACCCAAGTGAAGCGGGAAAAATCATCAACAATAACAAGACCATACTTACTTCCCCCTATGCTAAGGTAGGCGACGGGTCCGAAGAGGTCCATATGTAGTAACTCCAGTGGTCTTGATGTAGTCATCACATTCTTGTTGTGATGAGTGCTTCCTACCTGTTTTCCTGCCTGACAAGCTGCACAAGGTCTATCCTTTTCGAAGCATACATTGGTTAGTCCTAACACATGCTCTCCCTTTAGAAGTTTGTGAAGGTTCTTCATCCCAACATGTGCTAGACGGCGATGCCACAGCCAGCCCATACTAGTCTTAGCGGTTAAGCATGCATCTAGATCGGCCTCCTCTTTCGAAAAATCAACTAAGTAGAGTTTGCCATCTAGTACACCCTTAAATGCTAATGAACCATCACTCCTTCTAAAGACAGATACATCAGCATTTGTAAACAGACAATTGTAGCCCATGTGGCACAATTGACTAACAGACAGGAGATTATAGCTTAGAGACTCTACTAAAAATACATTAGAGATAAAGTGCTCATTTGTGATGGCTATCTTGCCCAAGCCTTTGACCTTGCCTTGGTTCCCATCTCCAAAGATAATCGTATCCTGGGAATCCTTGTTCTTGATGTAGGAGGTGAACATCTTCTTCTCCCCCGTCATGTGGTTTGTGCATCCGCTGTCGATAATCCAGCTTGAGCCCCCGGATGCATAAACTTGCAAGACAATTTACGCTTGGGTTTTAGGTACCCAACTCTTGTTGGGTCCTACAAGGTTAGTCACAATAGTCTTTGGAACCCAAATGCAAGTCTTGTCTCCCTTGCACTTGGCCCCCAACTTCCTAGCAACCACTTTCTTATTCTTACAACAAATTGCAAAAGAAGTATTGCAAGCATGGTAAATTGTAGAGGGTTCATTACATACTTTCCTAGGCACATGAACAACATTTTTCCTAGGCATATTTCTACCATGCACAACAGAAGAACTTGAAGCAATCATAGCATGTGAATCATAAGCATAACTCCTATGAGTATTTCTAGAAAATTTTCTATCACTATAGATGAAAGCATGATTCCTTTGAGCACTATTAGCCATAGGGGCCTTCCCTTTCTCCTTGGCGGGAATGGGATCCCTTTGTCTTGTTAAGTTCTTGGCTTCCTTTCGAAAGCCAAGCCCATCCTTAATTGAGGGGTGTCTACCAACCGTGTAGGCAACCCTAGCAAATTTTAATTTATCAAGGTCACTTTTGCAAGTCTTAAGTTGAGCATTAAGACTTGCTACTTCATCATTTAATTTAGAAATGGAAACTAAATGTTCATCACAAGCATTAACATTAAAATCCTTGCATCTATTGCAGATTACAACATGTTCTACACATGAACTAGATTTATTGGCTACTTCTAGCTTAGCATTTAATTCATCGTTAACACTCTTTAAGCTAGAAATAGACTCATGGCAGGCAGATATTTCAGAAGATAGAATTTCATTTCTTTTAGTTTATAAAGCAAGAGACTTTTGTGCACTAACAAGTTTATCATGCTCTTCATACAATATATCCTCTTGCTTTTCTAAAAGTCTATCCTTTTCGTTTAAAGCATCAATTAACTCATTAATTTTATCTACTTTTGATCTATCTAAACCCTTAAATAAACTTGTGTAATCTACTTCATCATCACTAGAGTCATCATCACTTGAAGTAGTATACTTAGGGGTATCTCGAGCGCTTACCTTTTTCTCCTTTGCCATGAGGCAAGTATGACGCTCGTTGGGGAAGAGAGATGACTTGTTGAAGGCTGAGGCGGCGAGTCCTTCGTCGTCGGAGTCGGAAGAAGAGTAATCTGAATCTCATTCTTTTCCAAGGTGCGCCTCGCCCTTCGCCTTCTTGTAGGACTTCTTTTTCTCCCTCTTCCCACTCTTTTCTTGTCCCTGGTCACTATCATTATTGGGACAGTTAGCAATAAAGTGACCAGTCTTACCGCACTTGAAGCAGGAGCGCTTTCCCTTTGTCTTGTTCTTGTTTGGGTACTCCATGCGTCCTTTCAATGCGGTCTTGAAGCGCTTTATGATTAGGGCCATCTCATCCTCGTTTAGCCCGGCCGCCTCAACTTATGCCACCTTCCTAGGTAGCGCCTCCCTACTGCTTGTTGCTTTGAGAGCAACCGGTTGAGGCTCATAGACGGGTAGAGGGCCATTGAGAGCATCAACAACGTATCGCGCTTCCTTCACCATCATCCGTCCGCTCACAAATTTCCCAAGAATCTCCTCGGGGGTCATCTTTGTGTACCTGGGATTTTCACGGATGAGGTTCACAAGATGAGGATCAACAATAGTGAAGGACATGAGCATAAGTCGGACGACGTCGTGGTCCGTCCATCTCGTGCTTCCATAACTCCTGATCTTGTTGACCAGGGTCTTGAGCCTGTTGTACGTTTGTGTTGGCTCTTCTCCCCTGATCATTGCGAACCTTCCCAGCTCGCCTTCCACCAACTCCACCTTGGTGATCATGGTGGGGTCATTCCCCTCATGAGAAATCTTGAGGGTGTCCCAGATTTGCTTGACGTTGTCCAAGCCGCTCACCTTATTGTACTCGTCCCTGCACAAGGATGCTAGCAAAACAGTGGTAGCTTGTGCATTTTTATGGATTTGCTCATTAATGAAAACGGGGTTGTCAGTACTATCAAAATGCATTATGTTCTCAACTACCTCCCAAATACTAGGATGAAGAGAGAAAAGGTGACTACACATTTTGTGACTCCAAAAAGCGTAGTCCTTTCCATCAAAGTGTGGAGGTTTACCAAGAGGAATAGAGAGCAGATGGGCATTGGAATTATACGGAATACGAGAATAATCAAATGAAAAGTTTGAGTTAACCAGTTTCTTTTTCTCGTCGTAGTCATCATCTCTTGGGCAAGAAGAGGATTCATCGCTGTCGTAGTAGACTATCTTCTTAATGTGCCTCTTCTTCTTCCCGTCCTTCTTCTTATGACTTGAGCCAGAGTCAGTGGGCTTGTCGTCCCTTGGCTCGTTGAGGAAGGACTCCTTCTCCTTGTCGTTGACCACCATCCCCTTTCCCTTAGGATCCATCCCTTCGGGCGATTAGTCCCTTTCGTGAAGAGAACGGCTCTGATACCAATTAAGAGCACCAAGAGGGGGGGTGAATAGGTGATCCTATAAAAATCAAATACTTGTAGCCACAAAACTTGGTTAAGAGTTAGTGCAATAGGACCAAGTGGCTAAGGACCGAGCTTTTGTGAAACACAATGGTCACAAAGAAAATCAACACAAAAGACATGGTGATTTATCCCGTGGT
The DNA here is from genome assembly GCF_902167145.1 of Zea mays. NCBI lineage: Eukaryota > Viridiplantae > Streptophyta > Magnoliopsida > Poales > Poaceae > Zea > Zea mays. Next base: position 68,846,770 of record NC_050098.1, read on the forward strand.
TCGGCCAAGTATAACACTTGCCTACTCCACGTTGTGGCGTCCCAGTGGACGAGGGTTGCACTCAACCCCTTTCAAGTGATCCAATGATCAACTTGAATACCATGGTGTTTTCCTTTCTTATACTTTCTCCCGTTTGCGAGGAATCTCCACAACTTGGAGCCTCTCGCCCTTATAATTAATGATCACAAAGAAGCACAGATGTAAGAGAGGGAAGCGCAACACACACAAGACTCAAAACAAGAGCACAATCACGCACACAAGCCACAACTTGAGCTCACAACACAACTCGAGGAGTTCTCTACTCAAATGGGGCTCAAGTCACTATCTCAAAGAATCGAATGCACGAGAATGGAGTCTTGGTGCTTAGGAATGATCAAGGAATGCTTGGATTTCTCCTCCATGCACCTAGGGGTCACTTTTATAGCCCCAAGACAGCTAGGAGCCGTTGGAAGCAATCTTGGAAGGCCAAAGTTGCCTTTTGTCGGGTGGCGCACCGGACAGTCCGGTGTGCCACCGGACAGCCACTGTTCATGTCTGGTGCCTGATTCCCTTCCAAATCGGGCGCAGCCGACCGTTGCAGATTGATGGCAGTTGGCGCACCGGACACTGTCCGGTGCACATCGGACAGTCCAGTGCCCCCTGCCGACCGTTGGAGCGAGCCACGCGTCGCCCGCAGATTTGGCGGCCGACCGTTGCGCTGGCGGCCGTTGGCTCACCGGACAGTCCGGTGCGCCACCGGACATTCCGGTGAATTATAGCCATACGCCACCAAAAACTCCTGAGAGCAGCCAGTTTGCCGGAAGCCAGCCTGGCGCACCGGACACTGTCCGGTGCACCACCGGATAGTTCGGTGTGCCAGACTGAGCAGAGTCTTGGCTGCTTCGAGTCAAGTTCTTCTCTTCTTTCCTTTTCTCTGATTCTAGCACTTAGACAAATATATTAGTACACAAAAACCAACGTACTAAGTCTAGAATCATACCTTCTTATTAATTTGCACTTCATTCATCATTTGGCATATAATAACCCACTTAATATGTGTTGGACACTTAATCACCAAAATATACTAGAAATGGCCCAAGGGCACATTTCCCTTTCAGCTATCGCTGCCTTATTTAATGCCACTGGTGATAACACTTGTTTCCTACCAGAAATGGATGGGAATCAGTTTCATCAGCAGGGAGGCAGAGGTCAACCCCAAGGCCCTCGAGACACCACGTATTTGGAGTTTTTAGAAACTCGTCCACCGCTTTTTGTTAAAGCAGAAGAACCTTTGGAAGCGGATGAATGGATTCAGGTCATGGAGTAGAAATTCAGATTAATTCGGTGTACAGAAACCCAATGCCCTTGTTCGCTGCCCAGCAATTGAGAGGTCCCGCCAGTACCTGGTGGGCAAATTTTGCAGCTATTCAACCTAAAGGACATCTTGTCACATGGGCAGAGTTCAAGCAGGCGTTCAGGGAACATTATATTCCAGAGGGGGGTTTACAGATGAAGCTTGAGGAGTTTATACGTTTAAAGCAAGGAGGAGACTTAGTGATGCAACGCCAAATTCAATCATCTCTCCCAGTATGGTATAGAGCAAGTGGACACGGATCTGAAGAAAAAGAAGTGCTTCATGAGAGGTCTAAATGATCGACTACAGCGAAAGATGGCCACTTGCTTGGACCTCACTTATAGTAGGGTCGTGAGCACAGCGCTTTCGGTGGAAGCCAAGAATGCGGGACAGGGAAAAACAAAGAGATATGGGGGTGATGGATCTTTTCAAGGATCCGAGAAGTGGTCGAGGTTGGTGATTCGTCCTGTTAACCCAAATCGCTCTTTTCCTCATCCACCCGCCTATCCTTTCAAGCAACCAGTTTTTATCCGTCCTACTTCTGCCCCCGCTAAAAATAATCAGCCGAGTGCCCCTGGTACTCATTTCCTCGCCTTACCTAGTTCATCAAATGGCTGCTTCAATTGTGGGAAGTCTGGACACTTCATCAAGGACTGTCCCTATCCAAAGCAGAATAAATCTAATTTTCAACAGACTTCTGGGAGCATCCCTCAAGGCAAGGGAAATGTGACCAACACTCCAGCGGACAAAAATACAAGGAAAACCGGGCGAGTCTACTACACTGAAGTGGCTACCACCCTGGAAGGAGAACCAGTGATGATGGGTACATTTTTCGTTGCCAACCATCCCGTCGTCATCCTTTTATATTCTGGTGCATCACATACTTTTATGAGAAAGACTTTTGTTGAGAAGCATTGCATACACAATATTGATTCAAAGGAGGGTTTTGTTATTCAATCACCTGGGGGTTAAATCTTTACCAAGGAAGTAGTCTTCCACGTACCCGTGAGATTGGCTGGACATGAGTTCCCTACCAACATGATAGTTATAGAGGGGCAAGATGTAGATGTGATTCTAGGCATGAATTGGTTAGCCTAGAATAAGGCTATCATCAATGCAGATAAAAGGACTATTCAGCTAAGTCATGGACAAGAAGAAGTCAAGTTGTCCATCCCTATATCTGTCCCAGTTAAAGTATCTGGACAAGTTTTTGAAGCCGTAGTGCAAAAGATACAAGACATCCTGGTTGTGTGTGAATTCCCGGATGTATTCCCTGAAGAATTGCCCGGATTACCTTCGGAGAGGGATGTGGAGTTTGTGATTGAATTGAAACCCGGTACGGCTCCTATTTCTAGAAGATCGTACCGTATGGCACCCAATGAGCTGGCTGAACTCAAGACACGATTACAAGACTTATTGGTGAAAGGATTTATTAGACCGAGTTCATCGCCATGGGGATGTCCATCAATCTTTGTTAAGAAGAAGGATCAAACCCTTCGAATGTGTGTGGACTACAGACCCCTTAATGAAGTGGCCATTAAAAATAAGTATCATCTTCCCTGGATCAATCTTTTATTCGATCAACTTACTGGAGCCCGGGTATTTTATAAAATTGATCTCAGATCGGGTTATCATCATATCAGAATTCGACCCGAGGATATACCCAAGACCTCTTTCACTACTCGATATGGGTTACTTGAGTACTTGGTTATGTCCTTTGGATTGACAAATGCTCCAGCCCACTTCACATGCTTAATTAATTCGGTATTCATGCTCGAATTAGATAAGTTTGTGGTGGTCTTTATTGATGGAATTTTGATTTATTCCAAGAATAAGGAGGAGCACGTAGAGCATTTGCGGATTGTTTTAACACGCCTGAGAGAACATCAACTTTATGCTAAATTCAGCAAGTGCGCGTTTTGGTTGGAGGAAATCCAATTTTTAGGACATGTTTTATCTGCTAAAGGGATTGTTGTTGATCCCAAGAAGGTTAAGGATATTCTAGAGTGGAAATCTCCTACCACGGTACATCAGGTTAGAAGCTTCCTTGGACTGGCTGGTTATTACCGCAGGTTTATCCCGAATTTCTCCAAAATTGTTAAACTTATTACTGGGCTACTGAAGAATGATGTTAAGTTTGAATGGCCTCCCAAGTGTGATGAGGCCTTTGAACAATTGAAAACCCTACTGACCACTGCACCGGTTTTGGCTCAATTGGATATTGAGAAACCATTTGATGTATATTGTGACACATCAGGCATTGGGCTTGGCTGTGTTCTGATGCAAGGACGATGAGTATTAGCGTATGCTTCAAGGCAGTTGTGCCGGCTTGAGGAACATTACCCAACACATGATTTGGAATTGGCTGCGGTAGTTCATGCCGTTAAAATTTGGCGCCATTATTTACTGGGAAATGTATGTCATATCTATACTGATCACAAGAGTTTAAAGTACATTTTCACCCAGTCGGAGTTAAACATGAGACAGAGAAGGTGGTCGAGCTGATCAAGGACTATGACCTAGAAATTCATTATCACCTAGGAAAGGCTAATGTGGTGGTGGATGCTTTAAGTCATAAAGCCTTTTGTCATTGTCTCACTATGGGATTAGCTGACACCACCTTATGTTAAGAAATGGAAAGATTAAATCTAGGGATAGTGCAACAAGGAACCTTAACGCATTTAAAGCTTCAGTCAATTATCCTACAAAAGATTATTGATGCTCAAAGGGTTGATAAGGGTATGAAACATATTCATAAGAAAATGGAGGCCGACAAAGCTAATTGTTTTAGGAAAGATAACCAAGGAGTATTATGGTTTAAAGACCGCATAGTGGTGCCTAAGAATGTTGAACTCCGTCAACAAATTTTAGATGAAGCTCATCTTAGTCGTTATTCCATTCACCCTGGAAGTACTAAGATGTATCAAGATTTGAAACAGCATTACTGGTGGACTAAGATGAAGGTTGAAATTTCTCGCTATGTGGCAAAGTGCGACACTTGTAGACGAGTCAAGGAAGTGCATATGAAAACTGGTGGACCTTTACAATCATTTCCGATCCCAACATGGAAATGGGAAGACATCAGTATGGATTTTGTTGTGGGATTACCCAAAACATCTAAAGGATATGACTCTATTTGGCTTATAGTGGACCAGCTTACAAAGACAGCTCATTTTCTTCCGGTTAAAACAGATCACCCAGTCGTTGTTTTGCTCAATTATACATTGCTCGTATTCTCAGCTTGCACAGAGTGCCAAAGACGATAGTGTCGGACCGAGGACCACAATTTGTATCCAAGTTTTGGGAAGACCTGCACAATTCTTTGGGCACTAAATTGCTCCACAGTTCGGCCTATCATCCTCAAACGAGCGAGCAAAGAGAAATGGTAAATCAAATACTAGAAGATATGTTACGAGCATGTGTCTTGGAGTTTCCACAAAAATGGGATGATTGTCTGTCGCAAGCAGAATTTTCTTATAATAATAATTATCAAGAGAGTATTAAAATGGCACCGTTTGAAGCTCTCTGTACGGACGGTGATGCAGAACACCCTTGAATTGGTTAGAACCAGGTGAACGGTGGTTTTCAGGCCTGATTTGGTTAAAGAAACAGAAGAAAAAGTCCAACGCATAAGACATAACTTGAGAGAAGCTCAAGCCCGGCAAAAAAAATATGCGGATAAACGACGTCGACCATTAATTTTTCAAGTCGGAGATCATGTGTACTTGAAAGTATCACCGATGAAGGGTGTTAGTTGTTTTGGGGTTAAAGGGAAGTTAGCACCCCGATACATTGGCCCGTTTCCTATTCTTGAACGATGTGGGCAGGTTGTGTACAGACTTCGGTTGCCAGAATCACTGTCTACTGTGCATAATGTGTTCCATGTATCTCAGTTAAAGAAGTGTCTTCAGATTCCTGATCAAACTATGGATGTGGCTAATGTTAATTTGGAACCAGACTTAACCTACTCAGAACATCCCATTCGAGTTTTAAATCAGAAAGACCGAATTACTCGAAGGAGTCTCAAGTTTTACAAAGTGCAGTGGAACCAACACAGAAGAAGAAGCTACATGGGAGTCTGAAGATTTCTTAGAAAAACCTTTTCCCAAGTTCTTAGCCTCTTCTAATCTTTAAAGTTTATGTACTTTATTGTAAAGTTAAAACAAACCCCCGCACCCACCCCTGCTCTGTAAGAGAAATTAGGAAATAAAGTTGTGATGCGTTTCCTTTTCCATTAATTACCCTAGAGCCTTAAATCTCGGGACGAGATTCTTTTATGGGGGGAAGGATGTAACACCCCTGGTGTTACCAAAACTAAAACTCTGGCATGACATCACATGCAATAGCATTTCATTATGTATGTTACACCTAGAGTGCATCCACTATGTAAAAATTTCAAAACAAGCTTGTGATGTGATGACTTGACTTGATCTGTAACCCTAGGATAGAGTACTTTCCCAAGGATTAGAAGCATGTGGGTGTGTGAGAAGAGAATTAGAGTATGATCTTAAAAGTTAGTAAATATGTTCAAGAAAGACTAAACTTAGAGAGTTTAAGTGCCACTTAAACCCTAGAATACTCAAAAACCTTAATAGAAACCCTGAAAACCCTAATTAGTGTCCTATAAGGTGACTTCAATTTCTATGCACTTTTGGGTCAAAGTGCATATATCAAAGTGCTAGAGTAACAAAAACTAAGCAACTTTTATATTTAGAGATTTCCAAGTTTTGTGGAACAAATTGGAGTAAATTGCAAAATATCCCAAAAGCACCCATATGGGTAACTCTGAAAACAGTGTTATCAGGCCAAGTTTAAGCCTTAATATCTCTTGATCTATGGGGATTTTGCCATGGGTCACTACAACAAATTTGTAGAGTTACTATAGTAGTCCAAGTTTTATTAAAGGATTGAGCCCTAGAATTGTACAGAAACTGGAGCAAAATAGACTAGAAGTTGGATTGCTAGTCTGGTCAGGCACTGAAACTCGACTGTCAGTGAACTCTGATGAACTTTGAGGCCGAATTACGCATGATCCAGTGAGTATCTAATCATGAACCCTATAACAAAGTTGAAGCTGGTATATTGGGCAACAACTTTGATGCAGTCGGATTAGCAGTTCGTCACATGAAAACGGAGAACAAAGCTCCTCAAATTGCTCTGTCACGCGCACTGAAGAAGATCACCATGGTACAATATCTGAAAAGATCCTAGGTGCAATGCACCCGTCGCTGGTGAACCCGTGCCGCGATCCACACCGGTGTTGTGATTCGTGCCCAGTGGCGCGTGGATAACTGCTATAGGTAAAAGATCTTGGTGTAGAGATGAGCTCGGGTCCTGTTACTGCTCAGTTCGTCGTACCCACTTGCACGACGACGTGGCCGAGCGACCATCGCCGTGGTGGCCGCCATCCTTCGTGGTTGCGCCACGCCGTGACCATTTCACCACGTAGCTATAACTGTGGCAAGCAAGGAGTTACTACCCTTGAGCCGTTGTACCAGCGGGCACCATGTCTCAAATTGGCGAAGCACGTAGCCGACTCCTTTAAATTGAGCACTACCCTCTCTCTGCCTCTCTTTTACGCGCTCATATCACCCTCAGTTAGTCTCTCTCGTGCATCGTAGCCCCCAGTCATCAGATTTCCCCCAAATCGGGTCACTCACGCCGCTGTGAGACACCCTACCATGATCATTCATTCCCAGGTCTGTTCATACCTCTTTGTGCCATGTTTTAGCATTCTTGAATGTTAACGAGGCTCGTCGGCTCAATCGATTGAACACTACCGCAATAGGGCATCGAAAACATCACCTCACCACCGTGGAACACTTCTAAGAGCGCACTCACATCGACCTACTCTCCCACGCCCGCTCCGTCCAAATTCACGTGTGTACCCGACTTTTGGTGAGTCGGTTAAACTCGCCCTAGCTTCAATTTAAACGCTACCACATTTTGTTGCTCTGAACACGCTTACCGGAGCTCTAGCGCTGTCGTGGCCATGAACAAGCATCAATTAGGATCAGACCAGTCCAATTGGGTGAGGGCATATGTTCGGGTAGACTTGCGCACGATGTCTAAGTGCTTGTTACCTCAAGTAGGGGTCGCCGTTGCCGGGAAACTGTGACTCCGGCCAAGTGCTCGACGTGGTAACATCGAGGACCTAGAGCCATGAAGAAACAAAAGAAGAGGGGCCTTTGTGCAGCTGTCAGCGAGACATGTGAATAGTGCCACAGGCTCTTTACTAGTTATCCAAATGGTCAAGGACCTTTGCGCAAATTTGTCAGCGCGGGCGCGGAAGCGAGCGTGTTTCCGCTTATCCGTGGGCCGGTCGGGCTAAATTAGGTTCGTTACTATTCATGTTTTCTTCTATTCTTTTTACTAACAGTTTGGGAAATTTGTAGAAAATACTAGAAAATTGGTAAAATCATGAGACCAATTTTGCTAGGCTCCTAAAATCACATAGTATTTAATAAAAATAATCCCAAGATTTTTATCCCAAACCTGGCATTATGTAGCATTTAAAGATGCTTAAACCAAGCCTTTTGAAATTTTAGAAATAGTTTAGTAATTCCAAAAACCATAGAACTTTTTAAGTAGGCTTAATATGATGATTAGATCCTCTGAGTGAAGTTTGAAATGATTTGGACACTGTTTGCTCAGAAACCCAATAACTAGCCTCAAAGGGTTAGTTACTTAATACTAATCCTAAAGAAATATCTAATTAGAAAACCTTAGTGATTAGTTGTACCATAAAGGAAAGTTGTATTCAAGATGCAACTTATTATATTTTTATTATGTAACTGCATATTCATGACATAGCATAAGCATTTATATACATGTATTATCATGTATAGAACACGAGGAAGAAACCGTAGTAGAAGAAGAGGTTGTCTCCCAAACTGAGAATATTCGAGCGGAGAACAACTTTTACTTCGACATCTGCGATGTGGAACCAGAACCTCCTGCAACACAAGGCAAGCCCCGGTGCATTATCCCTTTTCCTTGTTGTTTTAAAATCTTTATGACCTTATATGATGCATTAAGTGATAGGAGTTGTGTGGTAAACAATTGATGCATCCCCTTCCTTAGAAAATTGGTTACCATTCCTTGTTATCTGATTTATTCAAACAAGTTTTCTGATGCTTAGTCTTGCTTTAGAAGACAAAATGTTTATTTTGAAACAAAAGATGATGCTTCACACTAGATGGGAATTTTTACAAAGAAAAGACTAATGATGGTGGATCCATCACGACCGTGATGGGTTTAACATCTGAAAAGAAGTACCTCTTTCAGGTACCAAACTTTGGGTTTTAAATGATAAAGACGAGACCGGGCGGGTGACTTGCAGGAGAAGGAAGTCTCGGTGTAGTGTCTTCGTCTGAGTCGCTTAAGGACCGAGCCGATGTAGGCCTGCTAACCGAGGACCTTTTAACTGGCCATATGCCTCATCATGAGTAAGCTTTGCCTCGGTCGGACCAATACCATAAAGGCCGCCACGCAATGGGAGTGGAGATATGGCGAGAGTAGTGTGTACCCTCCGTGGCAAGAGGCTGGATGGTGGAGTATCTGTGCTCTCGGTTGGCGTGAACCCATTCTGGTCTTGAGAAACCTGACTGCGAGTTAACATATGCAAGGGTTAAGTGCTACATATGTCGTGTGGTTGGAGATCCCCAACTGGGTATTAATCGTTTCGGATCGCCGTTACTTCTCGGACATGAAGACTTGGTCACTGACTTATACGTAGCATCAAGTGAACTGAAGGGATGATTAAAAGATGGCTAGTATAGGCCAAGTGCTTGATCTAGAATAGAAAGAAATCTAGATGTAGATAACTACTTAACCTGATAAATAAAATGATTTTTTAAGGATCCACTCATAGTAAGATTTTCTGCAAAGAGAGCCTTTGAATCTTGATAAGCTTTACCTTGATTCCCAAAAGCCAGCTGTTGGGGACTTGTTCTCAAATGCTTCGTCTTAAGAACAAGGCGACATAAAATGTTAAGTGTTAATGACCTTCGTCCATTGAAGCATTATCTCCCCATGGATATAATGAACTTTGGACGAAGATCATGAGCAAAAATCACGAAGGTCATACCTTCGTGATTAGAATTGTGAAATAATGAAAGATGAAATATAAAATATAAGACATGAAGGAATAATATATCAAAACACATAAACTTACTCATCTATTTCATTATATAAATTCAAATATTAAAGTATAACATTTAATCACATTTATACCTTCGTCTTGATAGAAGGCAATAATCCAAGTGTCACGTGTGAGCGATTACAAGATTGCGTGAACAGTAAGGGGTACTGTTCATCTATTTATAGGCACAGGGCGCAGCCTATGTGAAATTACATTTATGCCCTTTACAATCGATTACAATCATGACGCAAACTATCATGGGTTTATTGGTCATTTCATCTTTAGGTCGCTTCACTCCTTCGTCTTGAGACATGTCACTATGTCGAAGCTTTATAGGTGATAGCTTTGGCACTGCTTTTGAGAGGATCCGCTGAAGGTGTTTCTTTCTTCAGGATCTTCGGCTACGAAGCATACCCCCAACAGTAGCCCATTCGTGGTGCTAGATCGTTTTTCGTAACGAGCTTGATCCGTGAAAAAGTCTCTTAGGCTTTAGGATGCCAAAGATTCAAAAAACACCTTCCCTGAGCTCGTTGCCGAGAAACGATTAAAATAATCCGAGCGCGAGGTGGCCCCGCCATGCAGCAGTTACGCGCGTCCTGGCGATTCACCTTCTCGGGCTCTGTGGCCCACCGTTCAGTGGGTGCGGGCGGCTGTTTGTCCGGTGCGGAAGACTTGACGATTTGCCTTCCCACTTGCGGCACTATATAAACAGATGGGTAGGTGTGAAGTTACCACAACATTCATTGCTATTGCATTGTTTTGCTGCCAAAAATTTGACCATAGCCGAAGCTTGCTTACTGCGTCCTCAACCGAAGCTATTCATTTTGCTCAAGCTTCGTAACAAGAAAGAGCTTTGGCAAAATTAAAATTTTTCAACTTCGTCAAAAATCAAGAAATTCAATCGTCAGATGACTAGGGTACGCTCAACAGCTAGGGTTACTCGCGACGGAGAGGAAGCCGAAGGTGCTGAAACCGCTCCAATCTCTGAAGTGATGAAATAGTCAGGGCTGGTAGTATCGGAGGATGCACCTGCCGCTGAAGCTGAGCAGGTTGATGCTGAGGAAATTGAATCTGAAGATGATTACAACGCCGTGCCATCTAAACCCAGCCACCTGGAGTTTGGGAAATCCACCATTACCGAAGGTGATATGTTAAGCTGATGAAGTTAAGCTATTTCAGTGAAGCAAAGAAGGAGCTGATTCGTTTTGGCGGAGAGGAAATTACTCCAAAGCCAGAAAAGGATGAGGTGGTAGTCTTCAAAAGCTTCTTTAAAGCAGGATTAAGATTTCCTTTGAATGGGATGATTGCTGATGTTTTGAAGAAGTTCGGGATTTATCTTCATCAGCTAACTCCTAACGCCATCGTTAGGCTTAGTGTCTACATCTGGGCCCTCCGAAGCCAGGGGGTAGAACCATTTGCCGAAGGCTTCTACCGAGTACATGAGCTTCATTATCAAACAAAAGCTAGAGAAGATGGGCTGCATGAAAACTTCGGCTGCTACAATTTTGCTTATCGCAAAAATACTAAGTTTCCAGTTATCAGCTATCGTACCAAGTGGCCAGCTGGCTGGAAGACTGAATGGTTTTACGTCAAAGTTGATGAAGAAAAGGAGAAGCTAGTCCAAAGTCCACTAGAATTAATCTTCGGAGAAACCAGGCCCCAATGCAACATGACACCGAAGAGTCCAAGCCAAATTGCACTGGGCGAATTTCGAGTTATCGCGGAGCATATTGGAACTAGGGATCTGGTGCAAGAATTGGTGAAAGATGATGAAGAAAAACTGAAAAAGAGAAAGCTGAGGCATGAGCCGAAGACAGATGCTTCGAAGAAAAGAAAGGTTGCGGCTCCGAAGCAGAAGGCAACTGATATAGAAGAAGAAACTGCTGCAACACCTTCTGCCACCGACATGGAGGAAATCTTAAAGGTAATGACTGAATCTTTGCCTACCAAGCTAAGTCCACTGGGGCTGCATCTGACGAAGCTTTTTCAGAAGGAAAAGGAGCCCTCGATAACGAAGAAGGCAGCTGGGCCGAAAAAACGAAGAATTGTAACAGTGACAGAAGTTATTGAAGGGACACCACCAACAACTTCGGCTTCGAAGGCACCAGCTGTTGAGAGCGCAACAGCTACCGAAGCTGCACTTACTGAAGCTGCAACTGCCGAAGCTGCCACGGCCGAAGATGTACACTTAGAAAGCACACTTTATAACATTGATAAGATACTTCTGAACATGGCCACAGAAGAAGCTGCCGCAGCCGCTGAAGAAGCCATGGCTACAGTACCTGAGAAGGAGAAGGAAATAGCTGAAGATGCTTCAGAAGAGGAAATTTTCAATTTTCAAAACTTAGTTGGACAAGAGTTGACGAAGGCTGAGAAAGAAGAGTTAAAAGAATATGCCATATCCTGTGGATATCAACCAGGGGCACTACTCTTCGGTGGTGTTGACGATGAAAAGTTAGGCTACGTCCGAGATCAAACCGGAGCGAAGGTTATCGATACTCTATCAAAGAGTATTGGTTTCCCGAAGCTTGAGACTGACATAAGCCGCTACCGACGACAGCATCTTGTCGGTAGTTTATTCTATTCTAATTTCAAGGTAAAAACTTTTCTTCGAATTTTTATTGTTTTTAACAACGAAGGTGTTTTCTAACGAAGGTTGCTTGTGCACAGAGTATGCTGTTGAGTAAAGCTTTGAGAATGCAACAAGATCTTGAAGATAAAAAACATGAAGTTATAATTGAGGGTTTAGAAAGCAAAATAAAAGATCAAGCAACTGCTCTTGAAAAGAAGGATTTCGAGCTTCAGACAACAGAAGGTTTATTGGCAGAAGCTGAAGCTAAAATTGCAAAGTTAAAAACAGAGCTTCTCTCAAAGTTAGAAAGCTTCGAACAAGAAAAGCATAAGTTAAATGCCAAATTTAAGACTGAGGTCGAGAAAAGTTCAAATTTGCAAAAATCATTGACGGAGCTTCAAAACAAATGTCTGGAGTTCAGTAGCCGATGTGTACAACGGCTGAAGCAGATCTTCAATTCGGTTGGAGCCAGCTGTGAAAAATTTAGTCCTTTGACTGAAGACTTGCCAGGGGCCTTCGAACATATCGAGGGTGAAATTGATGACCTTGATGAAATTATAGCCGGACATGGTGATTTCTGTGCCCTGGTAGCTTCTCGGGGACAGCTATCGCCTTCCTGAAATCTAGTTGCGCACATGGAAAAGTCGTCAATAGACCTAACTTTAGTTTATCACCAGCAGATCTGGTTGATATTCCCAGTCTTGCCCGAAGCATAGGAAACAGGTTTATAAAACTAGTATGGACGAAGGGTGTACGAAGCATAGCTGGTGATGAAGCTCGAAGTCATCTTAAGCCGATAACAAAATCATACCTTGTGCTTACCTTTTTCTTTAAACTTGAATTTTCCTTATAATACTTTAATATATACAGGATGATGAAGCTGAGGATCAAGTTGACGAAGCTGAAGAGCACAAAGCTGAAGCTTAATAGATAATGATGAAGCTTGAATAGATAGCTGTGGAAAAAACTCTAAGAACTCTTGTAATAACCTTTGTAAAGAATATTGTAATCTAAGAATTAGATTTTACTCTGTAAATTTTGTCCATACCTTGTAATATATTTTTACCTTTCCATCAATGTATGAAGTGCTTCGATGTGAACAAAACTTGTACTTGCATTGAATTGCTTTGATGTGGACGAAACTAGCATTTTTTGAGCCGAAGGCGAAAAACACCTTCCCTTCTTTTCGTACACAACGAAGCACAAAACTGCTTCTTTTTCTCTTTTTGCCGAAACCTTATTTTTAGAGCCGAAACATCTGCCTATGTCTGTATGTTATGATGATGATGATCCTATGTATGTCTAAATGAATGTTTATGAATGCAAATGTATGATGTAATGTGTCGTGCAAATGAATGTCCAAACACACCTACGAAGCCACAACCATAGCCTTCATTCCCTTGGGAATGACCGAAGTCTCTTTGCCGTTTATTTTTCGGCTTCACCGTTTATTTTTCGGTGTATCAGCGCTGACTTTTCGCTGTAAGTTCTGCATCCCCTTAGGAACGTCTTTTGAACTTCTTCGCCTTCTATTTCGGCGGTATCGCGTTGACTTTTCGCGCTTCGCCTTATATTTCGGCGGTATCAGCGTTGACTTTTCGCTGTAAGCTCTGCATTCCCTTGGGAACGACTTTTGAGCAGAAAACTTACGCGGCGCTCCCTTAGGAACGGCTTTTTGTAGCTTCATCGTGCTCCACATCCCCTTAGGGACGTCTTTCGAGCTTCTCCCTGTTTTTTCCTTTTTGCCTGCACTCGATGGTGCATGCAGTTTTTACATTTACATTTTTGGGGGATTTTGCTCTCGTAGAGCTGAATAAGAAAAAGAGAAATTACATGCTATGGCCCCATTAAAAACCTTTCTCCCCCTTCGGAAAGGAAAAGGGTGCCATAGGAAAAATAAAAAAGATTACTGTTGGGGACTTGTTCTCAAATGCGAAGAGTTAAGAACAAGGCAACATAAAAAGTGTTAAATATTAAAGTCCTTCGTCCTTCAAGACATTATGTCCCTTCGGATATAATGAATTCCGGACGAAGGTTGTGAAGGAAAAACCTTCGTAAGCACAATAAATGATAAGGAAGAATTCATATACGAAATACGAAAAATAATATAAACATTATCATCAACTTATTTTTATTTGCATTACCATATTTAGAATAACAAATTATAAATGTACCTTCGGTTTGACGGAAAGTAAGGGTACAAGCGTGATGCAAAAAGCGAATGCCAAGTCAGCGTGAACAGTACGGGGGTACTGTTCATCTATTTATAGGCAAGGGACGCAGCCCATGTAAAATTACATTCATGGCCTTTACTTTTGCTAATAACTCTATAATAATCCTTCGAGGTCTAATTTGCCTTTTCATCTTTAAGTCGGTTCCCCTTTTCTGCTGTCATGCCGAAGCTTTCCTGCGCACAGCTTCGTGATCACCTTGTCCTTCGTCATAATCATCTTTCGTCTGGCTCAAGCTTCGTCTTAACCATGCTCTGTATGCTCATGATCTGAATTCGAAGATACCTGTTCACATATTTCACTTGGAAAACATTGTCAAATCATGTTTTTGAGGACCTTCGGAAGCCGAAGGCCCCCAACAGTAGCCCCTCGCAATATTAATTTATTAGTGATAAATTCATATTGCGATATGGACGAAGGCCTTAAGCCGAAGGTCTGAAAAAACATCTTCCCTTTGCTAGAATAGCAACAGTCATTGACAAGCGGGACCCTCCAGTTTTTAACGCACTAGGTGTATAAATAAGAGCTCACCACGAGTTCATTTGGCACGCTTTCTTGCCATCTGCTTTTGCTCACTCGACTTTTAGCCCTTGCGCAACAACATTTGCTTGGCTTTTTAAATTTTTAAGCTTCGGTTTCGAGAGCACTTTCTCAGCATTTTTGAAGATGTCTGAAGATAAGAAAGCTGTTGCTGAATCAAAGCTGAGCCTTTCTGAGGAGATGCATCTCGGCTTTCTTCAATCAATAGCAAAGACAAATACAGAGAAGATTACTGGGGAGATTTTAGAGGGTTTATCTGAAGACACTGGTGACAGTGACAGTTATGATGTGGATAGTGGTGGTGAAGATTCCGAAGATCGACCTTGGCGACCAAGCCATGCGGTTTTTGGGAAATCAAGTATTAAACAAAGCCATCTTGTCAATATGAGGGGTAGATATTTTCGGGACTTGTCTATTGTGAGGGCTGACGAAGGAGAGAAAATTTGTCTGACCCCCGAGGAGAATGAAGTCGTGATATTCCAAAGCTTCTTAGAGGCTGGACTGCGGTTTCCGTTGAGCAGTTTTGTCGTGGAAGTACTGAAGATATTTGAAATCTGCCTTCATCAACTTACTCCCGAAGCAATCATAAGGATGGGCATCTTCGTCTGGGTCGTGAGGAGCCAAGGTTTAGAACCAAATGCAAAAAGTTTCTGCAACATACATGAGCTATTGTATGAGACAAAACCCTGGGGTAAAGAGCAGTATCACAACAATTTTGGCTGCTACAGCTTCGGTGCCCGGTCTGGGTCAAGCTGTCTCGTGCCAACCTTTCAAAAGAGATGGCCCGGCGACTGGATGACAGAATGGTTTTATGTGAAGAATGATTTGAAAACCCGGGAAGATATTAAAGATATCATTATGCGCCCTATCTGGCAACGCTTCGGCCTCTGGAGGCCGAAGGTGGAAATGGATGAAGCAGCCTAAGAATGCCAGAGAGCCTTCGGCGTGGTTTGCTCTTTTGTTGGGACAAGGGATTTGATCCAAGAACACATTGCCTTCAGAGTATGGCCACTTGCAGAAAAGTGGGAAATGCCGAAGGAAACCGTCAGGGAACCTGACGAAGGTGGACTAGTTAGGCTAAAATACACATTCAAATACGGAGATAAGTTCGTCGAGCCAGATGATGACTGGCTGAAAAGTA
Organism: Zea mays; assembly: GCF_902167145.1. Lineage (NCBI taxonomy): Eukaryota > Viridiplantae > Streptophyta > Magnoliopsida > Poales > Poaceae > Zea > Zea mays. The sequence continues at coordinate 68,862,730 of NC_050098.1, forward strand.
TTGAGGCCATAAGTGATGAACTGCTTGGATCATACTCGAAGGCCGAAGACACTGCACTATCAGCGGCCTTTGGAGGCCGAAAGAAGAAGAGACTCAACCGAGTATTTGATGCAATTGGGTTTGTCTACCCCGACTACCGTTATCCAACACGGGGTCAAAAAAGAAAGAATACATCTTCTGCGAAGGAAATTGCTTCAGCCGCTCCTAGCGAGCCGGCGCCGAAGAGGAAAAAGATGAAGGTTCTCACACACCGGCCACGATATATTGAACCAGCCACAGTGCCTGAGTTTGTCGGTGAGACCTCTTCGGCCACCGAAGCCAAGGAGCCGACCCCCCTTCTGAATGTTGAAGAGTCAGTCATAATGCCGGAAATAGAGAAAATAGAAGAACCGAAGGCTACAGAAACAAGGACATATGAAATTTAAAGTCCTTCAGCAAAAGTTGAAGCACCACAAAGCCAAAAAAGTCCAGGAATGACCCCCAAAAGAAAAAGGATGGTTAATGTACTAGATGTTTTGGAGACAATAAAATCTTCAAGCACTACTCCGAAGAAAATTGTTGAAACTTCCGAAGTGCAATTTGAAACCTTTGGTGCCGAAGCTTCAAAGCACCAAGCTGAAACTGAAGCTGGGCCTTCAGAGCCCGCCAAGGTGAAATCCTTGGAAGCCGAAGAAACAGAAACAACAGAACAAATTTTGGCTGAAGAAACTGGCACTGCCGCCCCCGAAGCATTTTCCGAAACTTTCGATTATATTTTACGACATGCTTCGGGGAAAAAATTGACTGAAAAAGAAAAGCAAGAGGCTCAGTTTTATGCCCAAAAATTGAAATATCCAAAGGGGGCATTGATATTCAACGGCAGCGGAGAAGAAGACTTCTTGTATTGTCTCCCTGACAGCAAGGAGATTTCTGTCTGCCGGGAGATGAGCAAGAGCTTCGGAGTCCCAACATTAGAAGACGGGCTCTCGGTGTTATCAAAAGACAAGCTGGCCGACAGCTTGGCGTACAATAGCTTAAAGGTGTGAAAATGTGGTCTTTGTATTATTTCTTGAAATCAAAATTTTTCATTTGATTAAACTTATTGACACACACACAATTTTTTTGCAGGGCCTTATACTTAGCAATGCCCTCAGGGCTCAAAAAGATGCTGAAGATGAAGGGTGTGTTATGGCCCTAAGCAACCTTCGTTCCAAAGTAATTGAACTAAGGAACGAAGGTCTAGAAAAAGATAAAATATTACACTCATTGGTGAATAGAATAAAAGAAGACGAAGCTACTTTCAAAGCTCAAGCTGAGGCTCAGAAGCGTGAAATTGAAGATCTTTGGAAGCAACTAGCCAGAGCTAAAGAGGAACGCACACTTGAAGAAACAAAACGAGAAATTAGTGAACAATGGGCAAATCATTTAGAAAAAAGCGTTGAAGAGCTTCGTGCATCCAAGAAAAAATGCTATGAAAAATCCATAGAATGTGTTAAGAAAATAAGAACCAGCTTCGCCAGCGTTGGCGCATTTTCAAGTGAGGAGAACTTCGTAAGGGGTGAACCCGAAGGCCCAATTGGATGGATCAACCACGAAGCTGAAGCTTTTGAAGAAATTTTGAATAGTCGTGGAGACATATGTGCCTTTTCGGGTGCCAGGGGGATTGCTACTATTTTGGAGAGGAAAGGCTGTGACCATGTCAAATTCTTGGCCCAATCCGAAGCCGCCTTATCCCCTGAAGATATAAGAGACCCCTCGGCCGAAGCAAGCCTGGTCGGTGGAAATTTTTTTACCGACATCTGGGACAATGGTGGCCGGGAAATGGCCCAAGAAATTATACGAAAAAGTGAGAAAGGCATTCATGACGCTAGGAAAGTAGCAGAGGACGCTGAGAAAAGTACGGAGCTCGAAGGACAAATAGGTATTGACTAGTGGTTTTTGGCTCTTTGTTGTAATTTTTTGATTTCGAACTTGTTTACGGTTTGTAATATAGTTGTATCTTCTCCTCCCTCAGAACCTGCTGAGCCATCGGCGGACCCCCACGCGAAGGGGGACGACGAAATTAGGAAAATGGCCGAAGCCATCATGGATAAAGTTGTTGATCAGCTACTAAACGAAGCTGCAGAAGTAGTTCTAAGGGAAGATTAGTTGTTGTTGTAAAAACATTTAGAATGTCATGTCTGTTGAGAAACATGTGTAATATTTTGTAACTTTGAATGTAATATATAAGCTATTTATGGTTCTATTCTTTACGATGCATGAAACTTCATATACATACCGTTTTGAGCCTTCGACGAAAAAAACACCTTCCCTTCTTTTCATGCTTCTTAAATAATATCCGTGTTCTCATAAAATCAGTAACCAATCCTTGTAAAATCAATAACCAATAGATCTTTCCATTTCAGAGTTTGACGAAGGTATAATTCTTCAATAGCTATTTTTGTGTCCTGTCACTATTTCTTCGAAACAATCTTCGAATATCAATACTGAGACCCCCTTCTTGTGTTGTTGATGCAATATGATGTATGATGTTATGCTATGCAAATGATGTAATGATGTGATGTTATGCAAAATGATATTTGCCGAAGATCGACGTTTTTTCACTGCAAGCCTCCCTTAGGAGCTTCTTCGCCTTTTACTTTCAGCGGAATCAGCGTTTATTTTTCGCTGTAAGCCTCCCTTAGGAGCTTGTTCGCCTTTTACTTTCAGCAGAATCAGCGTTTATTTTTTGCTGTAAGCCTCCCTTAGGAGCTTCTTCGCCTTTTACTTTCAGCGGAATCAGCGTTTATTTTTCGTTGTAAGCTCTGCATTCCCTTCGGAATGACTTTTGAGCAGAAAACTTACGCTGCGCTCCCTTAGGAACGACTTTTTGTTATTTTGAAGATTCACCCCGTAACCATAGGTTCTTATGCTTCGGCAACATTTTTGGACTCCGTTGTTTTGTGGAGAAGGTATACTTGTACTATAGCAAAGTCGAAGATATTACAAGAAATTGAAAACGACAATGAAAACATTTAAACTTTCAATAATTGTTCCTTATTAAAACGAAAATGATATTGAATGCAAAAACTGCTGTGGAGGTAGGATATTTGTCAGTAAATGTGCTTCGATTCTGGCACAGTACTATTGACTGTGCGAGCTTCGGACTCTTCTCTGAAGTCTCGTTGGTGTTGAGTGTGCTGACTCCCTTCTGGCTGCTGGCCTCTTTGCATTGGTGGTGGAGGTGGAAGCTGTTGCCAAGATGCCTGAGATTGACTTGCCGAAGCAACAGAAGCTGCAGGGTGGTTACCCACATACTCTGGGATATAGGGCGAGTGGTACGAAGCAGTATGCATGACTTGCTTCGGCTGAGTCTATTGGGCTGCAGCTTCTGCTATTTCTTTTTGTTTCTGGATGGTTACATGGCACATCCTGGTGGTGTGGCCCTTGTCTTCACCATAGAATAAGCAATAGATTTTCCTTGGCTGATCCCCAAATCTTCCTCCGAAGCCCCTGGCACCTCTGCCCCTTGGAGCTGGAGGCCGAGGATAACTCTGCTGCTGCCCCGAAGCCTGGGAAGCCTGGGAGGAATATTGCGGCCTCTGCTGCTGGCTTCCCCTGTCATCATTCTGGGTGGAATGAATCGATCTGACATGTCTAGGATGAAACCTCCCTTCGAAGCCCCTGGCTATTTCGGAGAATCTGTAAGCTTCCTCCCTTCTCTATCGAAAGTCATTATCGGCGCGGATGTATTCATCCATATTCTGAAGCAACTTCTCCAGAGTCTGAGGGGGTTTCCTGGCAAAGTACTGGGCTGAACGTCCCGGCCGAAGCCCCTTGATCATGGCCTCAATGACAATTTCATTGGGCACAGTTGGCGCTTGTGCCCTCAGGCGTAAGAATCTTCGGACATACGCCTGAAGATATTCCTCATGATCCTGGGTGCACTGGAATAAGGCTTGAGCAGTGACCGGCTTCGTTTGAAATCCTTGAAAACTGGTGATCAGCATATCCTTCAGCTTCTGCCATGATGTGATTGTTCCTGGCCGAAGGGAGGAGTACCAGGTTTGTGTAACACTCTTGACTGCCATGACGAAAGATTTCGCCATGACTGCAGTATTGCCACCATATGAAGATATTGTTGCTTCGTAACTCATTAGAAACTGCTTCGGATCTGAATGGTCGTCGTACATGGGTAGTTGAGGTGGCTTGTAGGACGGAGGCCAGGGTGTAGCCTGCAGTTCAGCTGACAGAGGAGAAGCATCATCAAAAGAAAAATTTCCATGATGGAAATTCTCATACTAGTCATCTTCGTTGAAGAAGCCCTCCTAATGAAGCTCTCTGTGCTGAGGGCTTCGGTTCTGCTCATCTTGAGTAAGATGGCGAACTTCTTCAGAGGCTTCGTCTATCTGCCTTTGCAGGTCAGCTAGCCTAGCCATCTTTTCCTTCTTCCTTTGCACCTGTTGATGGAGCATTTCCATATCTCTGATTTCTTGATCTAATTCGTCCTCCTGAGGCGTTGGACTGGTGGCCTTCCTCTTCTGGCTTCGGGCCTCCCGAAGAGAGAGGGTCTCCTAGTTGGGGTCCAGCGGTTGCAGAGCTTTCTTCGGCGGCATGACGAAGGTCTATGCTTGCCGAAGGTGTTCGAAACTCAAAAAGTGGAAGTGAGTTCACCGGAGGTGGGCGCCAATGTCGGGGACTTGTTCTCAAATGCTAAGAGTTAAGAACAAGGCAACATAAAAAGTGTTAAATATTAAAGTCCTTCGTCCTTCAAGACATTATGTCCCTTCGGATATAATGAATTCCGGACGAAGGTTGTGAAGGAAAAACCTTCGTAAGCACAATAAATGATAAGGAAGAATTCATATACGAAATACGAAAAATAATATAAACATTATCATCAACTTATTTTTATTTGCATTACCATATTTAGAATAACAAATTATAAATGTACCTTCGGTTTGACGGAAAGTAAGGGTACAAGCGTGATGCAAAAAGTGAATGCCAAGTCAGCGTGAACAGTACGGGGGTACTGTTCATCTATTTATAGGCAAGGGACGCAGCCCATGTAAAATTACATTCATGCCCTTTACTTTTGCTAATAACTCTATAATAATCCTTCGAGGTCTAATTTGCCTTTTCATCTTTAAGTCGGTTCCCCTTTTCTGCTGTCATGCCGAAGCTTTCCTGCGCACAGCTTCGTGATCACCTTGTCCTTCGTCATAATCATCTTTCGTCTGGCTCAAGCTTCGTCTTAACCATGCTCTGTATGCTCATGATCCGAATCCGAAGATACCTGTTCACATATTTCACTTGGAAAACATTGTCAAATCATGTTTTTGAGGACCTTCGGAAGCCGAAGGCCCCCAACAATTACATCAAGCTAGACATAATATCGCCGAAGCTCATCTGCATTCCAAGATCTAGGAATGCCGTTGCCGTCCATATCCTTCAGTCTGTAAGAGCCGGGTCTTGACGAAGATACTACCAAAAAAGGTCCTTCCCACTTCAGCTGTAGCTTGCCTATTGTATCTGGGTTGGCCACTCTCCAAAGTACCAAGTGCCCTGGCTTAATGTTCTTTAGCCGAACTTTTCTGTCACGCCACTTTATTGTTTCGGCTTGATATTTATTGATGTTCTCCATGGACTGAAGCCTGATCCCTTCTATAGCATCTTTTGCCACAGAACAATCAGCTTCGTCCTCTGCCGAAGCCACTGTTCTTATTGATCCTGCCTTAGCTTCTTCTGGGGTTATTGCTTCATCACCAAACAATAGTTTGAACGGTGTAAAACCTGTTGACCATGATATTGTTGTATTATGGCTCCACACCACTTTGATCAATTCATCTGGCCACTTTCCTCTGGGCTGATTGAAGATTAACTTCATTATTCCCGTCATTATAATGCCATTAGCTCTTTCAACAAGTCCATTTGACTCCGGATGTCTGACCGATGAAAAATGAATGTTCGTGCCAATTTGTTCACAGAATCCTTTGAAAGCTTCAGCATCGAATTGTGTCCCGTTGTCCACAGTAATAGCCTTCGGCACTCCGAAGCGACAAACAATATTTTGCCTGAAAAATTTCTGGACAGTGACCGAAGTTATTGTGGCTAAAGGCTTCACCTCAATCCACTTGGAAAAATACTCTACCGCCACCACAACATATTTTAGATTTCCTTGTGCTGGTGGAAGTGGGCCTAGTAAATCAAGGCCCCACCTTTGCAACGGCCAAGTGGGTTGTACTAATTGAGTGAGAGATGAAGGTTGCTTCTGATCTCTTGCACATTTTTGACAGCCTTCGCATTTTTGGACTAATTCTACTGCATCCGAAGCTGTCTTAGGCCAATAAAATCCTTGTCGAAAGACTTTTCCCAACAAGGGCCTAGATCCAATGTGAGATCCACACAGACCTACATGTATCTCTTTCATTAATTCCATACCTTCAGTTCTTGATAAACACTTAAGGAGTGGTGAGCAAACTCCATGCTTATACAATTCCCTACATATGGTCTTGTTCTTGCCTCCATTCTCTTGTTATAAACTTCGTCACTTGAAAGACAATTGCCTTGGAGGAAAGATATTATTTCAGTTCTCCAGTCTTCATTGTGTACTGGAGAAATAGTAAGCACTGCTCTCTCCATGAGCTCAATCGAAGGTGCTTTTATTGCTTCAAAAAATACTTCGGAGGGTAAGGGGAACCCCTGAGCCGCTGATTTGGCCAGCAAATCTGCATGCTCATTTTCACCTCTTGAAATATTCTTGACGGAAAAACCTTCGAAGGAAGCTTCCAACCTTCGGACTGCATCCAGATATTTTTCAAGCTTCGAATCTCGTGCCTTGCTGCTCTTATCCACATGGCCAGCAATAACTTGAGAGTCAGTCTTTAGGATGGCCCTTCTTATTCCCATTGCCCTTAGTTTCCGAAGTCCCAATAAAAGTGCTTCGTACTCAGCAATATTATTTGTGCAACTGAAATCCAGTTTGACTGCAAAACATGTTTTGACTCTTTAAGGTGCCACTAGGACCGCAGCTGCTTCTGCACGGAAGGTTCCCCAAGAACCATCGCAAAACACCGTCCAAGCTTCGGTATCCTTGCTTGTCCCCTCTTCATGAGCCCCTGGCGTCCAATCGGCGATGAAGTCTGCTAGCGCCTGGGATTGAATTGAAGATCTGTGCACGTAGTCAATGTTGAATTCATTGAGCTCCGCGACCCACTTTCCAACCCTTCCAGTAGCTTCTCTGTTCCTCATAATATCCTTCAGAGGCTGTGACGAGGGAACAATTATATGGTAAGCTTGAAAATAATGTCAAAGCTTCCTGGAGGCCATTAATACAACATACAACACTTTCTCCAATTCTGTGTAATTTTTCTTTGATAAGCTTAATACTTCGGAGACAAAATATACTAGGACTTGCTTTTTAGTGTGTCCTTCAAGCTTCTCCTGTACAAGCGCCACACTTACTGTAGAGTGCGAAGCTGCCACATACAATAGCAGAGGAGCCCCTGGCGTGGGTGGAGTTAGCGTTGTTAGATCTATCAGGTATTGCTTCAGCTCTTCGAAGGCTTTCTGCTGAGCTGATCCCCATTGAAAGACTTCGGCCGACTTCAACACTTCAAAGAATGGTAAATTTCTCTCTGCTGATCTAGATATGAATCGATTCAAAGATGCCAGTCTTCCTGTTAGCCGTTGAGCCCCCTTCTTTGTGCTTGGCGGCTCCATCCGAAGAATACCTTCAATTTTGTTCGGATTAGCTTCGATCCCTTTCGTTGAAACTAGACAACCAAGGAATTGTCCTTTCTTTACTCCGAAGACACATTTTTCTGGATTTAATTTAAGGCCAGCTTGCCTAAAATTAGCAAATGTTTCCTGCAGATCAGTAATGTGATTTTCCTGCTTCGTGCTCTTTACTATGATATCATCAACATATGTTAGCACATTTCTGCCTATATGAGAGTGAAGGACTTTGGCTGTCATTCTACTGAAGCTTCCTCCAGCATTCTTGAGCCCCTCAGGCATTCGAAGATAACAATATGTACCACTAGGGATTATGAAGCTGGTTTTTGGCTCATCTTCCTTCTTCATCCAGATTTGATGGTAGCCTGAATAACAATCTAGTAGACTCATGAGCTCTGACGAAGTTGTTGCATCTACTAGAGAATCTATTCTTGGTAATGGGAACTCATCCTTTGGACAAGCCTTGTTGAGATCAGTAAAATCAATGCACATTCTCCATTTACCATTGGCCTTCTTCACCATAACAGTGTTGGCTAGCCATTTTGGGTATTTTACTTCTCTGATGACTCCAGCACTAAGAAGTCTTTTCACTTCATTCTGAGCACCTTCGGCTTTGTCATCAGACATTTTCCGAAGCCTCTGCTTTCTGGGTCTGAAGGATGAATCGACATTGAGCGAATGTTCAATGACGTTCCTGTTGACACCACAGAGATCGTTGGCTGACCATGCGAAGACATCTTTATTGTTGAAAAAAAACCTTATTAGAATTTTCTCCTGCTCCTCAGATAATTGAGATCCCAGCAATACCTTCTGCTCTGCTATATCTTCACATAGAAGCATGGGCTTCGGCTGATCGGCCGAAGCAGCCTTCTCCCTTCTATACTTATACTGCTCACAAGCTTCGGCTCCATCTATATTATTGATTGGTCTTGAATCTGTCCAGTTTCCTTCAGCCTTTCTGGCAGCTTTCTGACTTCCATGAATAGAAATAGGCCCTTGATTCGAAGGTATCTTCATGCATAGATATGCTGGATGAAGAATTGCTTCAAAAGCATTGAGTGTCCCATGACCAATGATTGCATTGTAGGGGTACTCCATGTCGACAATATCAAACACAACTTGCTCAGTCCTTGTATTGCTGACAAATCTGAAGGTCACTAGCATCGTGATCTTGCCAAGTGCTACGATCTGCCTTCCTCCGAAGCCACAAAGAGGGTGTGTAGCATCATGAATCTTATCCTCTGGCTCTTGCATCTGTCTGAAGACCTTGGCAAATATAATGTCCACTGCACTACCCGTATCAACCAGAACATTGTGTACCAAAAATCCCTTGATGACACAAGAAATGACCATAGCATCATTGTGAGGGTAATCCTTGAGCTGAAGGTCCTCCTGGGAGAAGGTAATTGGGATGTGGGACCATTTCGACTTGATGAAGGGTCCCTGCACCCCGACATGATGTACCCTTCTCTGAGTCTCCTTCTTCTGTTTCTTGTTGGCTGGCTCTGAGCATGAACCGCCTGTTATCGGGAGCACTAGCTTCGTAGCCGAAGCAGCTTCAGCTTGGTTGTTGAACGAAGCCATCAGCTCAAAAAGTGGAAGTGAGTTCACCGGAGGTGAGCGCCAATGTTGGGGACTTGTTCTCAAATGCTTCGTCTTAAGAACAAGGCAACATAAAATGTTAAGTGTTAATGACCTTCGTCCATTGAAGCATTATCTCCCCAAGGATATAATGAACTTCGGACGAAGATCATGAGCAAAAATCATGAAGGTCATACCTTCGTGATTAGAATTGTGAAATAATGAAAGATGAAATATAAAATATAAGACATGAAGGAATAATATATCAAAACACATAAACTTACTCATCTATTTCATTATATAAATTCAAATATTAAAGTATAACATTTAATCACATTTATACCTTTGTCTTGACAGAAGACAATAATCCAAGTGTCGCGTGTGAGCGATTACAAGATTGCGTGAACAGTAAGGGGGTAGTGTTCATCTATTTATAGGCACAGGGCGCAGCCTTTGTGAAATTACATTTATACCCTTTACAATCGATTACAATCATGACACAAACTATCATGGGTTTATTGGTCATTTCATCTTTAGGTCGGTTCACTCCTTCATCTTGAGACATGTCACTATGCCGAAGCTTTATAGGTGATAGCTTTGGCACTGCTTTTGAGAGGATCCGCTGAAGGTGTTTCTTTCTTCAGGATCTTCGACTACGAAGCATACCCCCAACACCAGCATATCCTTGAGAGTCTTTTTCCTTAGATGAGTAAGACTTGCGAAAGTACACTTTGTACTCAGGGTTTTCAAACCCATGTTTTTGTAGGTGATGAAACAGCTGAGTTCTGCTGTTTATGTTCCAAGGTGGTTCCCAACCAGGAGGATGAAAACTAAAACTTATTTGGGGAGGGTGTTTTGCCTCCCAGTGATGTAATAATAAGTTTACGCACTCAAGTACCCGGATATGTAATAACTACTATTTCTATATTTTCTTATGAATGTACATTATGTTATTGTAATCTGTTTCGCTTATTCCTTATTCCGATGATATGTAATGTCTGCATGATGGGTTAAGCGCACTTGGGCGATGAGATGGCGATACAGATAATCGAACTTGCCGAGTCATTATGCACACCTGTGTGACTGTTTGAGGTCCTTAAAACAAGGACATCAGTAGGTGAGCTTAATACCTTGGGAGGTTCCGTCACACTTAGTACCTGAGTGAACCTGCCAGCAGACATACCTCCCCACGTGTTCATGAGACAGGGTCTCCCATTCTGGTTATGGTGGGTACAAGTGTGGTCACTGCACAGCGGCGGCCGAGGTCAGTGGAGCTTTGTATGCCAATGACAGTGGGCCCTGTTTTGCTGATAGGGAATCGATGGGGACGGTTGACGTGTGTGGGGACAGAGTGCTCCTACATGTCGTGTGTTTAGGTTTCCCTTGCAAGGTTAAAAATTCGATTCGAATCGTCTGCTTCTCGCAGCTAATGAGACTGCTTGATACGTGTTGCTGCATCGAGTAAGAAGTGAAATGAGTTTTCATGAGATAAAGTGTTGCTTGCACTAAATGTTTGTTACCATGAATGTTTACAAGGATGAATCCTAGCTTAAGGAATATTATTAAACTTACAAAAGCTAAAATTTGATTTTAGACTCAGCTGGTGCTTTTGGCAAATCAAATCGCTCAACCAAACAGCTTCATGGTCTAGAGGTAGAGGAGTAGACTCCTCACACCAGGTAAGTCTAGCTCAGTATTAGTATATTTAGCCTTGCTTGTGGCATAATTTTTCATAGGTACCTTCGAGGAGGACATGTTTTCTGGGTTGACTTGACCGTCCACCTTGCCACCGGGTTGGACAGTCGAGTGGAACCCTGCCACAGCAGGTGATGACCAGGAGGAGTGATGGACCAGGCTTCGCCTCGCTCTTCATTTATCGTTAGTTAATTTCTGTTGCAACAAGAACAATGTTTACTGTTTTCAAACTCCGATGATGTAATAACTTTAAATACTTATTTTAATTGTGGTATTATGCTTTATTGCATTTCTCTGTGTCTCACCTTCGTGTGTGAAATTGGTACTCGATCCCTGGGTAAGTGGCTTCAATTGGACTAGATCCGAGGAATGGACAGTTTATTCCGTCTTAAGTGCGGGTCATTGCCCTTGGGGTGAGACTGTAAAGCCCGAAATTGGTAGAAGGAAAAATTATAAAAGAAATAAATAAATATATTTATGATAGTGTTTTGGGAATTTTTGAAACCTTTGGAAATTTATTAGGACCCTTCCTTTTCACAATCAATTAGTTAAGTAACCAATAAATGAATAAAGGAAGGTGCATCTTTTGCTAATAATTTTGTTGTGATGCATTTTATTGAAAACATAACTTAAATTTAACCTCAAATTATAAATGAAAATATAAAATAGAACATGATAAAGGAAATTGTAATAATCAATAATTACTTCTAGAATTAAATAGTGAGAAGGAGAACCAATAATAATAATGAAAATAGTAGGATTTATATTCTGTGACACCCCAGTGTCACTCAGGGTTTTTCTCAAAAGCCAAACCAAGAACCATCATTTTATGTGAACCAAAGTAAGCATGAACAATAAAACAATTTAAGTGAGAAAGAATTCACCAAGTATATACTTAAAAGTGTCATGGTCAAAACAATTGAGACTTTTGAAAGATAAGAATGTGAACCCTAATTCAAAACCCTAAGTAAGCCCCATGAACAAAATTCAAGAAAATATGAAAAGAGGATGAAAAGTTTAAAATTTTGAGTTGAGCCAAACATACAAGTTAAAATATATTTATTAAGCAACAAGAAAGATTAAGAAGGCTTAGCCAAAATAACTCAAATAAATTCCCAAATCAGCCCTTGATCAATGAACCCTTAGAGAAATTCAGATTTCTGAATTTCTGAATTTCAGACCTCTTCTCAAAGATCATCTGTGTTCTCTGCTTTTCAAAACTCAAAGCCAGAAGATCCAAATATCAAAGTCGTGCCAAATTACCTTGAACACATTCTGGGAAAGTTTGAACTCAAACCAAATTCATTTGACACGGTTTTGGCGCAGCTTAACCTCGGGACCAGGCATTCTGACACTGGCACCTTGGTGACGCTACAACTCCCTGTCCCTAGCCTAAAACCGCACGTCGTCCATACACAAAAGACAAAGCTTGGTCTGGTGAACAAATCCCTTGCAGTGATCTTGCCCAAATTCGCGAAGATTTGCTCCCAATCGGCGCTTGAACAGGGGCAGAAGCAACGGGAACACGTGTTCGACCGCGGCTGACACCCCTGGTTCACGCCCGTTCGCGCACCGCGCCTTCCCAGTGCACGCCCGCGCGCACTCGCCGGTCCACGACCGCCCGTGCACCGCGCCGTGCCTATAAAGCCTTCCCAGGCGCGCCCCACTTCGCCCCGCACTCACCCTCACCGGCCAACCCCTTTCCCTTAGCTCCGGCGAGCTTATTTCCGCCCGCCATTGCCGCCAGAGCTTCGGCCATCGTGGCCAGCCCCCTCCAGCTATCCTCTGGGCAAGCCAGTGCTTCGGCTAGCTCCGCCAGTAGCCCGTGAAGCTCGCCAAGCCCTCGGACCCGACCGGACTTCACCGGAGGCCCGAGATCAACCTCACCGGACTTCGGTCTTTCGCCGTCGCGCGTGGACCGAGCTATCCAGTGAGTCTCCGCCCAATTCTTTTCGCTCATGTCTTCTCTGGCATCCCGTGGACCTCCCTGACCTATGTGATTGAACTATCTCGCCGTGACCAGGCCGGTCTCCTCGCCGCCGACGAGCACCCCCGCCTGCGCGCGTGGACCGACCGACTCCGGCCATCTCCGACGGCGTTCCGCACACCGTTGTGATCCCCGCGACCTCCCCTTCATCCTCGACCACTTCACCGGAACAGTCTCGCCGCCGGTAAGCCCCTCCGCCCTTTTCTCCGCCGCGGCTACTGTTTAAGGTAGAAGAAGGACCTCGGGTTAGGATCTGTAGAACCCGAGGGGTTTTCTGTAAGGTCAGTGACTCATGTGAATAGTAGCTTAAGGACTGATTCGCGAAGGAAACTTAGAAAACCGCCAGGGACCCCAGTGCAAAGTGGATTTCCATTTAATCAATTCTGTTATTCTTTTTAAAATAACCAGAGAACTTAGAAAATCCATAACTTGATGAAATCTTAATAAAAAGTTGTCAAACCAATTTTGCTAGCTCTGGAATATTATGATCTATCATTTAAAAATAGTGAACCCTATGCTTTCTTGTTCTAAATTTTAGAGTTTAAAATTAAAAACAGAAACCCACTAAACCTTGTTTAATTAAGGAAAATTAGTTTTTCTTTTGTGCTGAGCTTAAGAAAATTTGTAGATGTTTATACCTTATTTAGACACTGTTTAAAAGTAGTAAGAACACCAGCATTGAAAAATATGATGTAGTTATTCATTTAAAGCTATTTTGTCCAAAACTTAGAGAAAATCAGAAAGGCCTTAGAAATTAATGAACAGTGATTAATAATATTTTTCCTGGTTTACTTATGCAATAGAGAACCTAGGAAAAATACAGAGACCATTAATTTGGACCAGTTTTTAATTAAGATGATTTATTTAGCCTTATATAGACTGAAAATCAATTATTAGAATTGTAAAACTATAACCAAAGTGATTAATAAAAATCCAGTGAACTTATAACCACCAGAGCCCCACTACAAAAATACAGAGCACCCCAGCCCAACTCTTTAAGTAAGGAAAATAAATACAGAGTAATAATAAGGCATTTTTCCAATAAATCATAAACAACCCCTATCAATGTGATAATGGGCAACCAAAAATTTGCTAAGTCCATGATGAGACAAACCACCAGACAAAAATGCAAACCCATGAAAAGGAAGTAAACCCATACCTTTTGCTAGTAACTTATGAGAAAGGCCATTTAATTCAAATAATGCAAATCACCCCTTCCCTTAAGCAAAAAGAGGCCAAACTTCAGAATGATTGCTCTTGCACAAAATACCAACTAAGAAAAATAAGAACTCTGTTGTTTGATGTTTTTCAAATATAGTGGTAGTAGAAAGCACCCCTTTGGCTAGAAACCTTAAGAAGACCATAGGAAAATAATTAAAAGGTATTAATGACTAGAAATTTGTATCAAGTCATGTTATAACACCTAAAAGCCAGCAAAAATGAGTTTTAGAGAATTACCCACTGTTAAATAATAGTTGTAGTTCAAAGCACCCCTTCTGCCCTAAAATTTGGTAATTTTGTCCAGAGAAAACCATTCACTTTCTGATCCCCAAATTTTGAGACAGAGCAACACACACCAGTAACAAGCCACTGTAATTTGTTCAGAATTTTTGGAATTTTATAAAAGCAACTTGTAGTTCAAACCTACTCTAAAACACTAAAAGAAAAAAAGGGAAAGAAGGAATAAACCTCATCCCAATAAGTCTAACTTGAGAACTTATCAATTCTCCCTAAGACTTAAAAGGAATTCAGTGGAACCTCAAAATTTAATCTACTACTTACCTTAGCTAAGTCTAACCCAATTTACCAAGTATACCACTAAAGGGTTTTACATAAGTAAAGTTAACTTGTTTAAACTCAAAAGATCATACATCTTTAAAGTTGTAATTTCTAAAGCACATATCATATCATGCATATATCTTACGCATTGCATTCATTAGATTGTAATCTTGCCGACGGAGAGTACGTGCTCGTCCCCGAGCAAGGACCTGTCCAAGAGGAGGACCAGGAGCAGGCTTCAGAGGCTGCTATCGAGGATCTCCCCGCAGCCCCAGCAATTGAAGGCAAGCCCCGGTTTTATGCATAACCATGTTATTATATGCTACTTTACTACACTTAATGCTTGTAGGATTTCAATGTGCACTTAAGTGTAGGAGTTGCCTGAAACCTCTAGTTGCATGAACTTAGGATTCCTTTTTGAGATAAATACTAGTATGCTAGGTCGAGTAGCTACTTGCTAATCAGGATCTCGGTAGAAGTCGAGTGATTTTCTAGCACTCGCGCGAGGTCAGGAATTGATTGTATTCATCTTGATAACGGGAATTATGTTGGTCTATGGACTTGGATCCAGGGAGGATGCCTTGTCCATGAGACGGGAAAAATGAATTAAGGATTAATGTGTGGATACCTGAGTCAAGCTTTTGAACGTACTAAGCACATGCCGGGAAAAATGGTAACCGGTAAACCTAGTACCTGAGTGAAGCCGGGCGCGGACTTTATCCCTCATGCGACCTGAGACTGGGTCTCCCATGCTAGCTATGGTGGGTACAAGTGCGGTCACTGCACGGCGGCAGCCAGGGTCAGTGGAGCATTGTATGCCAAGGCGGTGAGGCCTGGACGCGAACGGGGAATCGATGGGGACGGTTGTCATGTGTGGGGTCGGAGTACCCTGACATGCCGTGTGTTTAGGTTTACCTTGCAAGGTTTAAAACTCGATTCGAATCGTCTGCTTCTCGCAGCTAATGAGACTGCTTGATTCCTTGTACTGCATCGAGTAAGAAGTGAAATGTGGTTATATGAGATAACTTGTTGATTGAACTAATTGATTGTTATCATGAATGCTTAAAAGGAGCAAATCTAGCTAAGTTAATGATGATGGAATTTGAAAAGCTAAAATTTGCTTTTAGAAACAGCTAGTGCTTTTGGCAAACCAAACCCCTCAGCCAAACAGCTGCATAGTCTAGAGGTAGAGGAGTAGACTCCTCACACCGGTTAAGTCTAGCTGAGTATTAGTATACTCAGCCTTGCTTGTGGCACCATTTTTGCAGGTACCATGCAAGAATTGGTTGATGGTGTGACTTGGCCTACCACCCTGCCACCGGGTTGGACGGTCGAGTGGGATGTGGCTCCGGCAGGAGAGGAGCATGAGGAGTAGTAGGCTAGGCCTTGCCCATTTCCTCATTACCGACGACATCGATTATCCACTGCACTTTAATTTATGAACTTTATTGCTACTCAAAAACTCCGATCTATGTAATAACTCAGTACTTAATTTGAGGTTTCTTGTTTTATTGTATTTCTTCTGTGACTCACCTTCGAGTGAGATTGTGGAATTTGATCCTGGTTAAGTGGCTCTATCAGACTAGATCTGAGGGACTGACGGGTTATTCCGATTTAAGTGTGTTACGGCCCCTGAGGCGTGACTTAGGCACTTAAGCTGGAATAATTCGGGCGGTTCTGCCACAGCTGGTATCGGAGCAAATTCCACCACAGAGAAGGACAATAAACCATGAATACCAATTTTCAAAATCTAAAAACTTGCCTAGAAACTACTACGGATCGTCAGGACTAGATCGCTAGACCTAGGACGAAAGGCCTTAAGCATAGAGGGAGAAATAGGTGGCTAATTAATTAGGCCCTGTGGGCCAATACTTATATTTTTCAGGATGCCCTGAAAAGGCACCCTATTTTCTTTTGAGAGGCAACGTTTCTTACAGCATGCATGCATTATAAAACACAAAGAGGAATTAAAATTCGAGCTAACCCCTTTTCTTTAAAATCATCCGGGCTCTCTTTTTCTTTTTCCTTCCACCATAATCTTTATCTTTGGTTCCCTTCCGCAGATGAATTCACCCACCCCCGCCAGTGGAGGAGACTCTCGTTTCAGTTCTGACTTCCTTTCTCGCGATGGCTTTCCCTCCATCTTGTGGGAAGTGCTTAACTCCGCCGGTTACCCTACGCCCCCTTTGTACACGGTGCAGTTGTATGAGGAGCATCGGGTACCTCGTTGTCGGGTCTGGTTGACTTTGGAGGCTCATCCCCTTCAGCCGGGTTGGCGTTCTCTTGACTCTGAGACGATTGGACTCAGGACGGACGACACCGTTGAGGCAGCAGCCATGAAGACTCTGACGACTTTCTGTGGCTACCATCCCCTGGAGATGGTGATGCACCCCTTGGGACTCTTCCCTGCTGAGAAGAAGGATGATCCCATGTGGTGTAACCGCGTGAGCCATGTGAAGGATGTGTGGGCAATGTATCCTGACTTGGTTGGGAGGGTCACTGTTCAGTGCATGAGTGCGCTGTACCGCCTTCAGGCCCTTCAGAGCGATGCTATGACACTCCTTGCTAACACCGCTCAGACTGCCAAGCTCACTCTCGACAGTCGGGAAGATTTTGTGGTCGACCTATCCACAGAGTTGGTGGAAAAGGATCTGCAGGTGGAGAGGCTGAGCCAGCGCATTGCCACCCTGGAGCAGCAAGTGGAGATCCGAGACAACACTATTGATGTCTTGGAGAACCAGCTTCACGATGTGCAGAGGGAACTCGAGGAAGCCAATGACCACTTGGACATGCACCACCTGGAGATGGAGGCCAATGAAGCAGGAAGCGAGGGAGAAGAGGCTCCCGAGGAGCTAGGACCAGCCCCTGGTGCCAATGGGACTACCTCCGTGATGCCTCCTTCACCCGTATCCAGTGTCGCTTCCACCGCTCAGGGTTAAGCAGTCGCTTTGACGTTTTTAGGCGGATAGAAACCTATGCGAGCTTAGTAGTATCCCATTTTGGACTAGGCTTATGGGTACCTTCCCCTGATTAATGTAACCCTGTAAACTTTTGATATCTGTGGGACCCTTGTCACCATGTTATCTTCATTTCGAACCTAATATTATGATTATGGCATTTTCCTTCCATATGAGGTGATATCTTGTCGTTCGAAGCTGTGAGTTGGGATAACAATGGCGACAATCTCTGTTTTCAGATGGCAGCTAGGCAGCGTCGCGGGCAGAATGAGCAAGCTCCCCCGCCACCTCCCCCAGCTCCCACAGTGCAGGAGCTGATGGCCCAGCAGAATGAGATTCTGCGACAGCTCTTGCAACGTCAGCCCCACCAACAGCATCATGGTGGAGGCCAGCTTCAGCGACCTCCGGCTATGGCAACTTACCAGGAGTTTCTGAGCACGCAGCCGCCCTTGTTCACCAAGGCAGAGGATCCGTTGGACGCCGACGTATGGCTTCGCGTCGTCGAGTCCAAGTTTCCCCTCCTCACAGGAGACTGCCCTGATGAGGCCAAGGCTCGCTTCGCCGCACAGCAGCTTCGCGGCCCTGCTCGGACTTGGTGGGACCACTTCCGTGCTATGCTCCCCGATGATCGTGAAGTATCTTGGGAGGAATTCAAGACTGCCTTCAGAGGACACCACATCCCAGCGGGCATTCTTGATCGGAAGTTGAATGAATTTCTGGCCCTTAATCAAGGAACCCGCACGGTACTGCAGTATGCGCAAGCCTTCAACGACTTATGCCAGTATGCAGGGTATCATGCTGATTCTGATGAGAAGAAGAGGGATCGCTTCCGCAGGGGTCTCAATACCAAGCTGCGGGAACGACTCAATACTGTCCGGGCTGATAGCTTCAATGAGTTGGTCAATATGGCCATCTCCCAGGAGGATTGCATTGTTGCTCACCGGGCAGAGAAGAAGAGAAAGGCACCAATGGCAGCACCATCCGCTCAGGCTCAGAGGTTCCGGATTGTTTCTCACAATCAGAGCAGGGGTTTCCAGCAGCAGGCAGGCAGATGGGTGATCAGGCCACCTCAGCAGCAGCAGCAGCCAGCACCCAACCGCTATCCAGCTCCCGCCCCAAGGAACAATCAGCCTCCGCAGCAGCAGCAGTTCCGCCAGGGCAATGGGAACAAGTGTTTCACTTGTGGCAATGTGGGCCACTATGCCAAGAATTGTCCCAGGAACCAGCAGAGGCAGATGCCAGCACCAAATCAAGACAAGGGAAGAAAGCAGAAGGTGCAAGTCAGGCAAGGGAAGCTCAACTTCACTGCTCTAGAGGAAGTACCAGAAGGAGCTCCTATCATGATCGGTACCTTTTCAGTTTATAATCAACCTGCTTTAATTCTGTTTGATTCTGGTGCATCTCATAGTTTCATTAGCCAAAAGTTCAGTGCTAAATGCAAACTGCCATTCTCTCACTCAAAAGGGTCATTCATGATAGTCACACCTGGGGGTAAAATTGCAACTAATCAATTAAACCAAAGTGTGCCTATTCAACTGGGAAGCCACATTATCAAAACCACTCTTCTTGTGTTGGGATTGGAAAATGTGGACATTATTCTAGGGGCAAATTGGATGACCTTGCACCAAGTTGTGCTTGATGTAGCCAGTCGTACCGTGGAAGTTAATTCTCCTTTCTGCGGGAATTTCACTTTGATTCTGCCTAGTCAGGGTTCTTCTCAGTCATGTGCTTTCTCTATGACGGAGTTACCCCTGAAGAAGATCCCAGTGGTCTGTGAGTATGCAGATGTCTTCCCTGATGAATTGCCAGGAATGCCACCAGACCGGGATATTGAGTTCGCCATCGAGTTGCAACCGGGAACGGCCCCAATTTCTAAGAGGCCCTACCGAATGCCACCCGCTGAGTTGGCAGAGTTGAAGAAGCAGTTGCAAGAGTTGCTGGATAAGGGTTTTATTCGCCCAAGCACTTCGCCTTGGGGATGTCCAGCACTGTTTGTGAAGAAGAAGGATGAAAGCTTGAGGCTGTGTATAGATTACCGCCCTCTTAATGCGGTAACTATCAAGAACAAGTATCCTTTGCCTCGTATTGATGTTCTCTTTGACCAGTTGGTCGGAGCCAAGGTGTTTTCCAAGATAGACCTTCGCTCTGGCTACCATCAGATCAAAATACGAGCAAGTGATATTCCGAAGACGGCATTTTCAACCAGATATGGGCTATATGAATTCTTGGTGATGTCATTCGGGCTGACAAATGCACCAGCATATTTCATGTATCTGATGAATTCTGTTTTCATGCCGGAACTGGACAAGTTCGTGGTGGTTTTCATCGATGATATTCTGGTGTACTCAAAGAACGAAGAAGAACATGCCGGGCATTTGCATGTAGTGCTTCAATGTCTGCGAGAGCACCACCTTTATGCCAAGCTATCCAAGTGCGATTTTTGGCTAAAGGAAATCAAATTCTTGGGTCACACTATCTCTCAGGCTGGAATAGCTGTTGATCCTGACAAAGTGCAAGAAGTGATGAACTGGAGGCCACCAACGACTGTTCGCCAGATTCGGAGTTTTCTGGGATTAGCTGGTTATTACCGAAGATTTATTCCGGACTTCTCTCGAATTGTGAAGCCTATTACTGAGTTGCTGAAGAAAGAAGTCAAGTTTGTGTGGAGTCAGAAGTGCGAAGATGCCTTCCATGCATTAAGGCAGCATCTGACCACAGCACCAGTGTTGGCGCAACCCGACAGCAGCAAGCCTTTTGATGTATATTGTGAAGCCTCTGGCACCGGACTAGGTTGTGTCTTGATGCAAGACAACCGAGTCATTGCTTATGCCTCAAGAGCACTCAGGCCTCATGAGCAAAACTATCCCACTCATGACCTCGAGTTAGCAGCAGTGGTTCATGCATTGAAGATGTGGAGGCACTATCTAATGGGAACCCACTGCAACATCTTCACTGATCATAAGAGCCTTAAGTACATTTTTACTCAGGCTGATCTCAACATGAGGCAGAGAAGATGGCTAGAGCTGATCAAGGATTATGACCTGGAGGTACATTATCACCCAGGGAAAGCTAATGTGGTAGCTGATGCCTTGAGTCGGAAGTTGCAATGCAACTGTATTCTGATGGATTCTCGCATTAACACCTTGTGTGATGAGTTGAGCAAGATGCAAATTGAAGTGATTCCTTCTGGTTCTTTGTCTCACATTTCTGTTGAGCCAGCTTTGCAAGACCAGATTATCATGGCCCAGCTCAGTGACAAGGGAGTGCAGATTATCAAGAAAAATCTCCATCAGAAGGTTGAGAAGTACAATTGTTTCCGCCAGGATGAGAAAGGTGTGTTATGGTTCAAAAGCAGATTGGTAATTCCTAAGGACCAGGATCTGAAGAGGAAAATTTTGGATGAGGCTCATCTCTCCAAATTCTCTATGCATCCGGGAAGCACCAAGATGTACCATGATTTGAAGCTTTTGTACTGGTGGACCAGAATGAAGAGGGAGATAGCCCAGTATGTATCAGAGTGTGACACCTGTCAGAGGATAAAGGCAAGCCACTTGAAGTCCGCTGGAGCTTTGCAACCACTGTCCGTACCTTCGTGGAAGTGGGACGACATCAGCATGGATTTCATTGTGGGTCTGCCCAACACCTCTCGTCATCATGATTCGATTTGGGTTATTGTGGACCGATTGACGAAAGTGGCGCATTTTCTTCCTGTGCACACCACTGATAAGGCTCAGAAGTATGCAGAATTGTATATCGACCGGATCGTGTGTTTGCACGGATTACCTCGGACCATTGTTTCTGATCGAGGGGCCCAATTTGTTGCCAGATTTTGGGAACAATTGCAGAAGTCTTTGGGAACCAAGCTAATCAGGAGTTCAGCTTATCACCCACAGACTGATGGTCAGACGGAAAGGGTAAACCAGATTCTGGAGGATATGCTGAGAGCTTGTGCGATCGATTGTGGCAAGAACTGGGATAAGCACCTCTCCTTGGCAGAGTTTGCTTATAACAATAGTTATCAATCCAGCCTAAAGATGGCACCTTTTGAAGCTCTCTATGGAAGAAGGTGCAGGACACCACTCAATTGGTCTCAACCTGGTGAAAGAGAAGTTTTTGGACCTGACTTAGTGACTGAAGCCGAAAGGAAGGTCAAGCTAATCAGGAAGAATCTAGAAGCTGCTCAGGCCAGGCAGAAGAGCTATCATGATAGAAGAAGGAAACCTCTCCAGTTCGAGGTGGGAAGTTTTTTATACCTCAAGGTATCACCCACCAAGGGAGTGCAGAGGTTTGGGATCAAAGGCAAGCTAGCCCCTCGTTACATTGGACCTTATGAGATCATAGAAGCATGTGGACCCGTGGCATACAAGCTGAAGTTACCTTCAAAGATGTCTGCCATTCACAGTGTATTCCATGTATCTCAGCTGAAGAAGTGTGTTCGATTGCCGACTGAGATCATAGCAGAGCCAGAATTGGAGATAGAGCCAGATCTCTCGTACCAAGAGTACCCCTCCAAGATTCTGGATTGCAAGGAAAGATCAACTCGGGCTAAATCGATCAAGATGTTCAAAGTCCAGTGGAGTAATCACTCAGAGGAGGAAGCTACTTGGGAAACCGAGGAATTCTTAAGATCCAACTTCCCCGATTGCCTACCTAAGGAAGCTGGTACGTAATCACCCCCAACCCCTCCTCCTGCCTTTCGAATCTAATTTCCAAAAATATGATCTTAATTCAGAATGAAGTAACTATAAAGTAAAGCTTAAAAGGACTTCCTTCTGAAGTTGCAAAGAGAATGACATTCGAAGAGCAGTTTTGCCCTAATAATAACAATCATCACCCTTTTCCTATCAGTCTCACCCTTCGCTTCACCCCGGGAGGACTCTGGCCCGAATCTCGGGACGAGATTCCTTTAAGGGGGGAAGGCTGTGACACCCCAGTGTCACTCAGGGTTTTTCTCAAAAGCCAAACCAAGAACCATCATTTTATGTGAACCAAAGTAAGCATGAACAACAAAACAATTTAAGTGAGAAAGAATTCACCAAGTATATACTTAAAAGTGTCATGGTCAAAACAATTGAGACTTTTGAAAGATAAGAATGTGCAACCCTAATTCAAAACCCTAAGTAAGCCCCATGAACAAAATTCAAGAAAATATGAAAAGAGGATGAAAAGTTTAAAATTTTGAGTTGAGCCAAACATACAAGTTAAAATATATTTATTAAGCAACAAGAAAGATTGAGAAGGCTTAGCCAAAATAACTCAAATAAATTCCCAAATCAGCCCTTGATCAATGAACCCTTAGAGAAATTCAGATTTCTGAATTTCTGAATTTCAGACCTCTTCTCAAAGATCATTTGTGTTCTCTGCTTTTCAAAACTCAAAGCCAGAAGATCCAAATATCAAAGTCGTGCCAAATTACCTTGAACACATTCTGGGAAAGTTTGAACTCAAACCAAATTCATTTGACACGGTTTTAGCGCAGCTTAACCTCGGGACCAGGCATTCTGACACTGGCACCTTGGTGACGCTACAACTCCCTGTCCCTAGCCTAAAACCACACGTCGTCCATACACAAAAGACAAAGCTTGGTCTGGTGAACAAATCCCTTGCAGTGATCTTGCCCAAATTCGCGAAGATTTGCTCCCAATCGGCGCTTGAACAGGGGCAGAGGCAACGGGAACACGTGTTCGACCGTGGTTGACACCCCTGGTTCACGCCCGTTCGCGCACCGCGCCTTCCCAGTGCACGCCCGCGCGCACTCGCCGGTCCACGACCGCCCGTGCACCGCGCCGTGCCTATAAAGCCTTCCCAGGCGCGCCCCACTTCGCCCCGCACTCACCCTCATCGGCCAGCCCCTTTCCCTTAGCTCCGGCGAGCTTATTTCCGCCCGCCATTGCCGCCAGAGCTTCGGCCATCGTGGCCAGCCCCCTCCAGCCATCCTCTGGGCAAGCCAGTGCTTCGGCTAGCTCCGCCAGTAGCCCGTGAAGCTCGCCAAGCCCTCGGACCCGACCGGACTTCACCGGAGGCCCGAGATCAACCTCACCGGACTTCGGTCTTTCGCCGTCGTGCGTGGACCGAGCTATCCAGTGAGTCTCCGCCCAATTCCTTTCGCTCATGTCTTCTCTGGCATCCCATGGACCTCCCTGACCTATGTGATTGAACTATCTCGCCGTGACCAGGCCGGTCTCCTCGCTGCCGACGAGCACCCCCGCCTGCGCGCGTGGACCGACTGACTCCGGCCATCTCCGACGGCGTTCCGCACACCGTTGTGATCCCCGCGACCTCCCCTTCATCCTCGACCACTTCACCGGAACAGTCTCGCCGCCGGTAAGCCCCTCCGCCCTTTTCTCCGCCGCGGCTACTGTTTAAGGTAGAAGAAGGACCTCGGGTTAGGATCTGTAGAACCCGAGGGGTTTTCTGTAAGGTCAGTGACTCATGTGAATAGTAGCTTAAGGACTGATTCGCGAAGGAAACTTAGAAAACCGCCAGGGACCCCAGTGCAAAGTGGATTTCCATTTAATCAATTCTGTTATTCTTTTTAAAATAACCAGAGAACTTAGAAAATCCATAACTTGATGAAATCTTAATAAAAAGTTGTCAAACCAATTTTGCTAGCTCTGGAATATTATGATCTATCATTTAAAAATAGTGAACCCTATGCTTTCTGTTCTAAATTTTAGAGTTTAAAATTAAAAACAGAAACCCACTAAACCTTGTTTAATTAAGGAAAATTAGTTTTTCTTTTGTGCTGAGCTTAAGAAAATTTGTAGATGTTTATACCTTATTTAGACACTGTTTAAAAGTAGTAAGAACACCAGCATTGAAAAATATGATGTAGTTATTCATTTAAAGCTATTTTGTCCAAAACTTAGAGAAAATTAGAAAGGCCTTAGAAATTAATGAACAGTGATTAATAATATTTTTCCTAGTTTACTTATGCAACACAGAACCTAGGAAAAATACAGAGACCATTAATTTGGACCAGTTTTTAATTAAGATGATTTATTTAGCCTTATATAGACTGAAAATCAATTATTAGAATTGCAAAACTATAACCAAAGTGATTAATAAAAATCCACTGAACTTATAACCACCAGAGCCCCACTACAAAAATACAGAGCACCCCAGCCCAACTCTTTAAGTAAGGAAAATAAATACAGAGTAATAATAAGGCATTTTTCCAATAAATAATAAACAACCCCTATCAATGTGATAATGGGCAACCAAAAATTTGCTAAGTCCATGATGAGACAAACCACCAGAAAAATGCAAACCCATGAAAAGGAAGTAAACCCATACCTTTTGCTAGTAACTTATGAGAAAGGCCATTTAATTCAAATAATGCAAACCACCCCTTCCCTTAAGCAAAAAGAGGCCAAACTTCAGAATGATTGCTCTTGCACAAAATACCAACTAAGAAAAATAAGAACTCTGTTGTTTGATGTTTTTCAAATATAGTGGTAGTAGAAAGCACCCCTTTGGCTAGAAACCTTAAGAAAACCATAGGAAAATAATTAAAAGGTATTAATGACTAGAAATTTGTATCAAGTCATGTTATAACACCTAAAAGCCAGCAAAAATGAGTTTTAGAGAATTACCCACTGTTAAATAATAGTTGTAGTTCAAAGCACCCCTTCTGCCCTAAAATTTGGTAATTTTGTCCAGAGAAATCCATTCACTTTCTGATCCCCAAATTTTGAGACAGAGCAACACACACCAGTAACAAGCCACTGTAATTGTTGCAGAATTTTTGGAATTTTATAAAAGAAACTTGTAGTTCAAACCTACTCCAAAACATTAAAAGAAAAAAAAGGAAAGAAGGAATAAACCTCATCCCAATAAGTCTAACTTGAGAACTTATCAATTCTCCCTAAGACTTAAAAGGAATTCAGTGGAACCTCAAAATTTAATCTACTACTTACCTTAGCTAAGTCTAACCCAATTTACCAAGTATACCACTAAAGGGTTTTACATAAGTAAAGTTAACTTGTTTAAACTCAAAAGATCATACATCTTTAAAGTTATAATTTCTAAAGCACATATCATATCATGCATATATCTTACGCATTGCATTCATTAGATTGTAATCTTGCCGACGGAGAGTACGTGCTCGTCCCCGAGCAAGGACCTGTCCAAGAGGAGGACCAGGAGCAGGCTTCAGAGGCTGCTATCGAGGATCTCCCCGCAGCCCCAGCAATTGAAGGCAAGCCCCGGTTTTATGCATAACCATGTTATTATATGCTACTTTACTACACTTAATGCTTGTAGGATTGCAATGTGCACTTAAGTGTAGGAGTTGCCTGAAACCTCTAGTTGCATGAACTTAGGATTCCTTTTTGAGATGAATACTAGTATGCTAGGTCGAGTAGCTACTTGCTAATCAAGATCTCGGTAGAAGTCGAGTGATTTTCTAGCACTCGCGCGAGGTCAGGAATTGATTGTATTCATCTTGATAACGGGAATTATGTTGGTCTATGGACTTGGATCCAGGGAGGATGCCTTGTCCATGAGACGGGAAAAATGAATTAAGGATTAATGTGTGGATACCTGAGTCAAGCTTTTGAACGTACTAAGCACATGCCGGGAAAAATGGTAACCGGTAAACCTAGTACCTGAGTGAAGCCGGGCGCGGACTTTATCCCTCATGCGACCTGAGACTGGGTCTCCCATGCTAGCTATGGTGCGTACAAGTGCGGTCACTGCACGGCGGCAGCCGGGGTCAGTGGAGCATTGTATGCCAAGGCGGTGAGGCCTGGACGCGAACGGGGAATCGATGGGGACGGTTGTCATGTGTGGGGTCGGAGTACCCTGACATGCCGTGTGTTTAGGTTTACCTTGCAAGGTTTAAAACTCGATTCGAATCGTCTGCTTCTCGCAGCTAATGAGACTGCTTGATTCCTTGTACTGCATCGAGTAAGAAGTGAAATGTGGTTATATGAGATAACTTGTTGATTGAACTAATTGATTGTTACCATGAATGCTTAGAAGGAGCAAATCTAGCTAAGTTAATGATGATGGAATTTGAAAAGCTAAAATTTGCTTTTAGAAACAGCTAGTGCTTTTGGCAAACCAAACCCCTCAGCCAAACAGCTGCATAGTCTAGAGGTAGAGGAGTAGACTCCTCACACCGGTTAAGTCTAGCTGAGTATTAGTATACTCAGCCTTGCTTGTGGCACCATTTTTGCACGTACCATGCAGGAATTGGTTGATGGTGTGACTTGGCCTACCACCCTGCCACCGGGTTGGACGGTCGAGTGGGATGTGGCTCCGGCAGGAGAGGAGCATGAGGAGTAGTGGGCTAGGCCTTGCCCATTTCCTCATTACCGACGACATCGATTATCCGCTGCACTTTAATTTATGAACTTTATTGCTACTCAAAAACTCCGATCTATGTAATAACTCAGTACTTAATTTGAGGTTTCCTGTTTTATTGTATTTCTTCTGTGACTCACCTTCGAGTGAGATTGTGGAATTTGATCCTGGTTAAGTGGCTCTATCAGACTAGATCTGAGGGACTGACGGGTTATTCCGATTTAAGTGTGTTACGGCCCCTGAGGCGTGACTTAGGCACTTAAGCTGGAATAATTCGGGCGGTTCTGCCACATATTCACACTAGGATTATGTTGGGATTGGGAATATGAAATTGAAAATAGTAATTTGAATTTGCTTTGGATATTTCAAATTGGAAAGAAAAGAAAATAGAAGAGAAAAAGGAAAATTCCCTGTGCTTGTGCCAACATTTGCCTGTCTTGGCCCATTTACGATTTCGATTCCGCGCGGCCCAGAACTCCCTCCGCACTCGGCCCAGCAAATCCCGCCCTGGCTCTCCGCGTCGGTCACTCCCACGTGGACCCGCCAATCAGACACATAGCTCGTGCCTGGTTTCCCTTCCTGTCACTGCCCCCGGGGACCCACCGTGACAGCCTCATTACCACCGCACCCGCGCATCTGTGCTCACCTGCCTCTGCCGTGTGGCCCCGGGTGTACAGATCTTCGTCTACCCCACTACCGGCAATGCAGAATCCTCGCGACTCAACGACTCGGCCGAAGGTTGCGCGATCCGCCCGCCGGCTCTTGCGACCGCCTCACGGCAATATAAAACTGTTTCGCCCTCGTTCATCCGTCTGTGGCGCGTCAAAAGCCGGTTGCAGAGAACCCCCCCCCCCCCCCCCCCCCCCACACACACTGTCATCAATGTCGGGTGAGAGAGAGGAAGAGACTTCGTGGCACCGAGTAGCCCTAAGCCAGGAGGATTGGGGAGGTTCGCTGCGAGCTTGTAATCGTGTCTGCGGCATCGGCACTGGATGGAGTTCATCCGGCGCTAACAAATTCTTAACCAGAATTTTGCTTTCCTCTGTGAAGCTTGGGTGCTCGGCGTCAGGAATTCGTGCCATTCCAAAGCGCGGTGTGTCCTCACCCTCTGTTCTGCCATTGTCATAGCTTGGTATTGCGCCTAGGGTGTCGCAATTTGACCGGGGAAACTAGCTTTGCGCGTACGCCGGCCATGGCACCGCCGTGGTGGGCTCTGTGCCGCCATGGCGGCCGTTTGTGAACGAAGACAACGCTGTGGCCGTTGGTCTGTAAATGGACGGTGGCGGTTAGCTTGATCCATACTAGTTCGTTGAGCCCATTTGAGCTGTTAAATCCGATCTGGACCGCCCTAGTGGGATCACGATTCTTTAAAATCTGAGCCTTTGGATTTTGATCAGATGGGTTGAAATACATACCGGTTCGATGTAAAGTCAATCTAATCTGAGTGCTCGTTTTGCAATCCAACGGCCCATAGTTGCTGATACCCCTTCGCCTGAATCTTTTTGCATAAGAGCGACTCTGGTTATGCATAAATAACCTGTCGTCCACCTCGGTTCAAGGCTGAGTCTGGTAGATTTTGCGAATTAAACCTCGAGCTTCTTAGTAAATGACGTGCAATCCAGATAACAAAGAAAACCAGATAATTAATATTAGAAATTCATTTTTAGTACAAAAATAATTCTAGAAACTTATATAATTCATAGAAAATTCATCTTACCTCCCTTTTAATCCATTCCAGTGGCATTAATTTTGTTTTAATATTGTTTATCACCTAGTAACTCTATTTAGACATGAAACATAGACTGAATTTTTTTACTTAATTTATCCCGTGCCAAGCACTTAATAACTTCAAAAAATTATAACTTTATCACCGTAACTCCGATTTTTGCGATTCTCGAACCCACGATCTCGTTACAACGTGTAGATTATTATTATGCAGTTTGTTCTTATGTTTGGTGTGATGTTAATTTTGCCTATACCATGTTTATTTGTATTGCTACGACTAGCGCGAGGTTACGAGTCATCTGAAGAGCAAGTTGATACCTGGAATCTCAAGTCCCACGCATGTTGTGCCCTTGATCACTTCTTTTTACCCAATCATGTTCTTATTAATCATAATGATCTGCATAGGTTAATTTTTATGGGACCCAACAGGTTACCCTAGTTTGACTATCTTTATACCTTGTTTACCACGGAATTTTTGGGTAGTACCTGCTATTGCTATATATGGTTTAGGGTATGGAGATGCACATTATTCATGATCATACTTTTATTATCAGTTGTTATTTATTGTTCATGATAAGATCATTATGTTAATTGGAACATGGAGCGGCCACCCGGGAAAATAGTGCTACCATAAGGGTTTAGGAAAGCTAGTGGAGGACTATCTTACCCGGAAGGGGCAAGGGCAGTAGGGGAGTGGTTAGTGTAGGGAGGCCCTTGGGTTGATTTTCCTACGATGGCGGTCAGGCGAGGGGTCCCTACATTGGAGCTTCCTAGAAACTGTAGCGGGCTTTCTGAAGCTAGTGGAACTTTGTAAAGACCTCATAGTGGTACCCTGCCTCGCTTCCTTGGTAGAGGTGTATAGGGTCCGATCAACCCCGTGGCAAATGGGTAACACGGCTTGTGGGTAAAGATGTGAAACCTCTGTAGAGTGTAAAACTGGTATATCAGTCGTGCTCACGGTCATGAGCAGCTCGGACCCTCACATGATTAATTTATGGAACTAAATTCAATTTGTCATATGCATTGCATTGCGGGTGTTGTTATCACTTTTGTTCTACTACTTAATTGAGTTGGTATTTACTTATACTTAGTAATTACTAATAAAATTTTGACAAACTTTAAAAGCAATGCTCAGCTCTAACCATCCTATTTGGTAAGACTTACACTTCACATGAGCTCCCACTTTTGGTGAGTTCATGCACATTATTCCCCACAACTTGTTGAGAGATGAACGTATGTGAGCTCACTCTTGCTGTCTAACACCCCCCATAGGTCAAGAACAGGTACCGCAGGATGAGGCACATGGAGGATGTTGTGACGAGTTCATGAGAGGTCTAGGCCGTCGTCTCCCAGTCAACTTTGGGGTTGCTAGATCATCGTCTCCTTATGATGTAATTATTTATTTATTTATTTTGTATAGAACTCCTATTATATAGTAAAGATGTGACATTCGTTTCTGTACCATGAGTCATCATATGTGTGAGACTTGGTCCCAGCACACTTGGTGATTATTTCGTGCCTGAGTTTTGGACCCCTAAAACCCGGGTGTGACAGAGACTAAGGCACTTAAGCTGGAATAATCTAGGCAGTTCTGCCACAGAACCGTAGCCCAGCCTTCATGAAGCTTCAAAAAACCACTACCTCATCTTTTTCAGGAAGTGGAACAATATTTTTGCTGCCGATTCTCACTATATACACATCATGAAAGTATTTGCCTTTCATAGCCACAACATGCCCTTTCTTCACGGTTGATTTCCCAAATACCACATGACTCGGCCTCCATGACCGATCTTCGGCATCATCGTTATCACTTTCAATATCAAAATCTTCACTGTCATCAGAATCTTCAGACAGCCTAGATAAAATTTCATCAGTTATTTTTTTCAACATTTGTCCTCTCCATAGCTTCATAAAACCTAGCCAGTGTGGGGTCCTCACTCCTTTTACCTTTAGCCATCTTAGCTTTGGTCGAGGCAAAAAACCGAAGCTTGAAAGCAATCATGATTACAGAGTCAGCAAACTAAACAACAAAGCCAATGCAAGCTTGATAGCACGAAAAATATTTTCATCACAACCCTCATATATATATATATATATATATATATATATATATATATATATATATATATATATATATATATATGCAAAGCACCACTGCATGGTGGGCCCATGATACAGAAGGTTTCGCTATTCAAGCGAAGGGAAGGTGTTTTTTGAACCTTCGGCTAAAGTCCTTCCTTCGTTTCGCAGTTTGAATTTGTTACAAAGAAACAAACTAATACTATGTGGGGCTACTGTTGGGGGCCTTCATCTTCTGAAGGTCCTCAAAAACATGGCTAACCATTTGGTATCAACGTGTTTCTAAGTGTTAGAGGAGCTTCGTTACCAAAAAAGCTTCGGCATAGATCAATGGATGTGCGACGAAGCAAGCTTCATTACGTGGATCCAGGAAGGCGATATAAGGACAAGGTGTTGTTCAAGCTGCTAAGTGCAAATGACAATATTATCCTTGGGATAATTGTAAAATTTGTGTGTAATCTATGAGGGCATGAATATAATATCGTACGAAGTTGTACGATCGCCTATAAATAGATGAACAGTACCCCATACTGTTCACGCTGGATTGGAATTGCATTCACGCTTTCGCCTTCGAGTAAACTGAAGGTACAAATGTAATATGTATTATGTATCACTTTGTCAATATATGATATGGATTTTGATGTTGTTTAACATTTGGTATCAAATGACGGAGGAATTAGGCCTAGTAGATAGTTGTACTAACTCTATACTTAGGGACACAAAATATTTCCAAACTCTCGCAAAGAGATAAGGGAAAGATTTTACAATCATTGGATGAGATGCGGTGATAGTTGGTTCTGGTCATGCCATTATCACACTTCCTATAGGTACTCATATCACAATTGAGGATGCACTATTGTATGCAGATTGAACATATACCTTGTTAAATTATAGATATATTCAGAATAATGGTTTCCATATTGAAACCCACAATGAAAACAATGAATTTCTCCTCATTACTAAATATTTTGGATATAGCAAACAATCACTTAAAAGATTTCCTCTTTACCATCTAGATTGCACTACACATACATCAAATCGTACCACATGTTGCGTACAAGGTAAATTTTTAGAATGTTAATACATTCCAAATTTGGTATGACCACCTTGACCATCCTTGTATAGGGATGGTGTGAAAGATTATCAGCAATTCAAATGGCCAGGTGTCACACGCGAAATTAAGGACAAATCCAGATGCATCTCACATGTGTGCTAGGATCAAGTCTCGCACATATGATGCTTAGGGTACAGAAAACAATGTCATATCTTTATTACTTAATACAATTTACGTACAAAATAACTAATAAAATATATCATATGACGACAACGATCCTCTACAACCATAGTTAACTGGGAGATGACGGTCTAGACCTCTCCGATCTCATCGTAGCATCCTTCATGCTCCTCCAGTGGTACCTGTTTTTGACCTGGTGTGATTATTGCAAGGGTGAGCCCCCATACGGTCATCACTCAGCAAGTGTGGGGAATAGTGCAGTGTAAGGCTTACTAAGCAATTTGGTTAAGGCTGAGCATTGCTTTTAATTAAGTTGGTCAAAATTTTATTAGCAATTGCTAATTATAAGTATATATCATCCCAAATAAATAAGAGATCATAAATAATAATAATTCCCACAATGCAATGCACGACAGGTTAAATTTGATTGCATAAATTACTCATGTGAGGGTCCAAGCCTCTCATGACCGTGAGCACAGATGATATACCAATTTTGCACTCTGCAGAGGTTACGCATCT